>NC_134530.1:72870720-74182220 GCF_050624435.1 Tenrec ecaudatus
GAGGAAGGAGTAGGGCTCAGACTGGGAGGTGGGTTCAGCGAAGGCTTCCCAAGCAGTGGGTGGGTGTATGGCTCACCCACAGTGCTCTGGGCAGTCCAAGTATAAAGCGCAGGGCACGTGGACAGTGGTGAGGGCTGGGGTTGGAAGGGCACGCCCTGAGGTTCTGAAGAGCAGAGGGACAATGCTAAGGGGCCAGCCTGTAGCTGGGACCAAAGAACATTCTCCCAGGCCCCGCCCAGCTCTGTGGGGGAGTGATTGCCACAGCCCTGGAGGGGTGTGGGTGGAGGATCAAGATGTCCTGGTCAGGCCTGCATCTCAGTGGCCTGTAGTTTGGTCTTGTCGACCCAGACTCTCAGATTCTGCCCTTTTGAGTAGGTTGCTTGCTAACCACAAGGTCAGCAGTGGGAGCCCACCAGCCACTCCAACGGAAAAGATGAGGCTCTTCGTTCTCTTAAAGATTTACAGTGGCACAAGCCATAGGGACAGTTCGACTCTGTCCCCTAGGGTCGTTATGAGTCAGAATCAACCCGGTGGCTGTGGTTGGTTATTAGGTGCCATTGAATCGGTTCTGATGTGGTGACCCTGTGCACAAAGCAAAGGGAGACCATGGAGAGGCAGCCAATGCATTTCGTCGAAAGTCTTCATCTTGTTTACTGTCCCCTACTTGATGGTGGAGCTTCTTCCGTTGTTTTCAGCAGCCTGCTTCTCTTCAGAGGCTGCTCGGGCTCAGAAAGAGCCCCACGATTTCAACTGGGGCAGTTCTGTAACCAATAAGGCAAAGGCAGGTGCAGCTCCACGGGTGCATCACTGCCCCAGCACGGAGACTCGACTCAGTCATTTTCTCTGTTAACCTCACAACCATCGGCCTGTGGCCCCTGGCCCGGTGCCGCCAGCAGAGAGGGTTTGACTGGCTCCGTGTTGCGACCCAGGGGCGGATCACTAGAAAGACCACTCTGTGGCAGCAGCTGCTGAGGCCAGGACTCTCTGGGCCCGGGGCAGGCTCCTCTGGGGTAGGGTCTGTTTTGGAGGTCTCTGACTCAAATGTCTGGAAGTTGTCTAATTTGGAAGTCTTACTTGGCTCATCGCCACTCCTCCCTGCCAGACCCACCCCCACAAGCCAGTCCTTCGGTGCTTTCAAATCCCAGAGTTGGACTTATTTCCTGAGACCAGATCCTATTTGAATTCAGAGGCCTGGTGGCACAGAGCTTACGCATTGGGCTGCTTGCTGCACGGTCAGCAGTTTGAAACCACCAGCCACTCTGCAGGAGAAAGATGGGGCTTTCTCCTCCCATAAAGCGCTACAGTCTCAGAAACCCACAGGGGGCACTTCCACTCTGTCCCATAGGGCCACTTTGAGGCTGCACCCACTTGATGGCAGTGAGCTAGGGCCAGGAGGCATCCCCTCATCCTGTCATCTAGGTGAAAACAGACACCCAGGGCTTTGACCAAACCGCACCCTGAGACTTGGATCCTGCAGCACTCACTCCAGGCTCTACTGAACCAACTGGGCCTGGGGACCCCAAGGTGGGTGCGATGCCACCCTTTTCTCCTGGGGAGACCTTTCTGAACTGAGGAATGACAGTATGTGGTTCAAGGCCAGCCCAGGGGACCACCTGAAACAACTTGTGCCGGGCTTTGTGGACTGCAGGGGGTCAGTGCTCAGCCTGGGACCACCACATCCAGGAGCCCCGTTCTTCAGGACATCCAGAGCTCCTTTTCTGGGGGCCACCCCTGCACCCCACCCCCCAAAGCTGACTGTCACTGGGAGCCGAAGCCTGACTCTTGGGATGTCCTGAAGCATCCCTGTCTCGGGCCTCAAAAGTACTTCCGCTCCTTCCACTCCATGGCCCCGCTCTTGTTCTTGGGCAGCGAGGGCTGCTCCAAAAAGTACACCAAGGAGACCAAACGCTCACAGGCCACAGCTTGCTCAGTGGAGAAAGACAGAAGCTGGCAGAGACTCTGTCTTGCCTGGATCCTGACTCGTGGCGACCCTGCAGGACAGAGCAGGACCGCTCCACAGGGCTTGCAAGGCTGTGCACCTTTGCCTAAGCCGACTGCCTGTGCTCTTCTCCTTCAGCGGGTCTGGCGGCCATGGATGGAGTGGCTGATCGTCTGTGCCAGGATCCGCCCACTAACCCGAGGGGGTGAGAAGCCAAGACTCCAGTTTTCCCAAGGTTGCAGCGACCCTGAAGCCCTTGGGTGATGCAAACAGTGAACGCACTTGGCCACTCACCAAATGGCTGGAGGTTCAAGGGCATCTTGGAAGAGAGGTCTGGCAAGTTACTTCTGAAGAATCAGCCACCGCTAAAGCAACGGGGCCCAGTTCTACTGTGCCATCCCTGGGGCCTCTGTGAGTTGTAGTGGACTTGCTGGTCACTGGCTATGAGAAGCGGGCTTCCTAAGACAAGTGGTCTAGGTCCCCGTGGCCCTCAGCAGTGCCCCACTCCCTCCTCCGTGCTCTTTCCCACCTGTCCCCCCACTTACTGGGGAAGCAGCCTCTACGGGTTTTCTCAGCTCTCCACTGGCTTAGAGCTGAGGATCAGGGGTCAGCTGCAGCGGGGACCCGGCCAGCAGATGGGAGTGTCCCCTGATTGGACAGATGCTCTGGGCCGCAAGAGGAACAGGGACTCTGGCCAAGGATTGCAGTCCCGAGCAGGCGTGCCAGCTGCCAGATGTGGACATGGCAGGGCGGCCGGGCACTTTGAAGCACTGTCGGAAATTCTGAAACAGCTCCGGATGCTGTGGCCTCCCACTCCAGGCTGGGGAGTGTGACCGGCCAGGGGCGCTGGCCAGGGAGAAGAGAAAGTGGCTGGGCGTGAGCCTGGCCCTCTCATTGCTGAAGATAAATCTGTCCCACATGGGGGCATCAATCTTCTTCTGGGCCCTACCAGCAGTTCTGAGGAGCTTCCGTCCCCAAGGCTTCGGAGTAGAAGGCCAAGTGGGTGGGAGGAGCCCGTGGGAACCAGGAGGATCTGCAGCAGGGAGACTCCGGCTGACTCTCACCTCCTCCAGAACTCCCCGGGGTGGGGTATAACTGCTCAGCGTGGGGCTGGAGGGGCCTCAGCCTGCATCCCCGAGCCCCTCAGTGCAGTGGCAGGAAGAAGGGCTGAGGCCACGCCGGAGGCTTCGGAGTGCAAGGTCGCCTCCCTTTTTCACCCCCCAGTCCTGGATGTGGAGCCCCTGGGTGGCAGCAACAGTTAAGTGCTTGGTTGCTAAATAAAAGGTTGGTAGTTCGGGCCAGGAGTCATACATGACCTTCACTCCCCTTATGTGCACTTCACAAGAACCACCACAAGGGAGGCGCCCTCCCACTGGCTGGGCTCACTCCTTCTAGAAGGATGAAAAGGGAGAAGACCATCCACTGGATGCTGTACAGCACCGAGGCAGGCTGTGACAGATCCGCAGTCCCTCCACAGGAGTGAGAGGAGACCTCACTGGAAAGTCAGGTTGAGAGCAGGGCACGGCAGCATCCACATTTCAGAGGAGGCACTGACAGGTCTGGAGGTGGGTGTGGTGGGCCAATGGGGAGCAGCAGCCTCGCATCAGGAAGGGAGGCTGAACAGCCGTCGCAGGGAACCTCAGGGGAGCATGAACCTGGTTCTATGGCCCTGGATTGATGCTTCAAACATGTTTCGCCCCAACCCTCAGTGACCCACGCCATGGACTGGATGCTCTGATGCTCTCAGACCTGGCCTTACAGGGAGCATGGGGTCCCCCAAGGGTTACACAAGAAGGTCTCGGCACGGAAGCTCGACGGTACACACTGGGCCGATCTCAAAACGACTGAGTCCCTTGGACTTAGGACTGAACTTCCCTGATGGGAGAGGAAGCAAAGGATGGCCACCCCAACATAGTGGTCCCTGGGTGGGACCCTGGTTTAATGGGCCTCCAGGAAACAGGACCCAGACCATCACATAGCCTGCACCTGTACGCTCCCCTTGCATCAATATGACAGGGCTTGCTCGGAGAGGCCAGGACATGCCCTTGTAAGAGACAATACAGGAAGTTCTCCTCCAGCGCCAACCCCCATGCTCAATGGCAGCAGAGCTCAGTCAATTAAGAAATCAATCTGTACAAAGCAGCAGCCCATGAACTGTAGCTCACAGTTGGACACGACTCATATAAACTCCTTACATTCTATGCCATTGAATAAATTATTGATGTCATCAATGCAATCGTTTTATACCCCAGGGGGATGATTGACACTGTTTTTCTTTCTTTTTCGTTGGAGGGGGTTGTTTGTTCGGTTTGGTGGTGGTGGGGATTTTAGTGTTTGTCATAATATGACGACCAAAGTAAGCCAGTCCTTCCTCTCCTGTGGACAAGCAGATGGATTCTGGGCTCCCACTGGATTTTGGCCCCAATCCAAGAACTGCTCATTGTTATGACACGGCCCTGCTCGCTGTTAGCCTTCTTGAAGACATTACTGAAGATAAGGGTGCTACACAGCGAAGGGTGGTGAAGAAAGCACTCGGAGCGCACTGGGAGAAAGACCCGCCCACTTGCTTCCCCCAAGAACACAGTCTTGAAAGCCCGAGCGAGCTCAGCTCTCCTCTGAACCACATGCGCTGACCAGCAGGCAAGGCTGGACGCAAAGTGGGTTGGTGTGATTTTTCCTCGACTAACTCTCATCCTGCCTTCTTTTCTCACTCATTTCCATCCTGTAGCTTCCTGCCTCCCTATCTTATCCATCTGCCTGCTGAGCCCCGAATGTCTTCCGCCCCCAGCCTGTGCCTGCCTGGCTCCATCAGCAGAGCCTGTGCCTAGATGGTGCCACGGTCTTTTCATTTGTCTACATAGCTTCACCTTTGGGAGCCTTGGTGTCACGGTAGGTTGTGTGTTGGGCTGCCAACTGCAAGGTCAGCGGTTTGAAACTAGCAGTTGGCTAGTAGGAACCCCCAGAGGCAATTCTATCCTGTCCTATAGGGTCTCTGTGAGTCCAAATGGCCTTAATGGCAGTGAGTAAATGAGTGAGCCTCCCCTTCAAAGGACAGGTATGGTGTCTGCCAGTCCCCTTGAGTCTCCCACAATGATGTCGGTTGCTGGGGGGCAGCAGATGTGGTCTATCTAGGAGTGATATGGGGGCAGAGCCCTACTTCTTTCTACTCACGGACCTCATGGTGGGCTCATTCGTTTACTCATTCAAAGGCAGGAATTGTGCCCCTCTTGATGCTCAGAAAGTGTGTGGTCCAGAGAGGAAGATGGCAAATAGGTTCAGAATGAGCAGGGCTGTGATGGGGGGTCCTGGGGACTTTGTGTGCCCCGAGAGGGGTCAGTGAGCCCAGGCAACAAAGAGGAAGGGCATTCTCAGCTCAGCAGAGGGTCCAGGCAGCTGGCTATCTGGAAGCATGGTCTAGTACGGCTTCTCTGACTTCCCTGGGGAATGCTGAGCCAGACTGATCACTTGTCTCAGGTGGCCCAGATGAAACCTGCTTGGCTTCTTGGGGCCAATCTCTCTTGCTTCTATGTCTACTGTTCTACACTCTTTGAACATAGAACCTGACCCCCTGTCCCCAGGCGACTCCATCTTTCACTTTGAAGAGAAATCAGAAGCTATCAGTTGAGAAGTTGGCCTTCTATCACTAGGCCTTCCTGCTGGCCGGCCTTCCTGCTGGCCCCCCTGGGCTCTGGCTCCTCCTGTCTTCTTTAAACCCAGTGCTGGTGACACACCTCCCCAGACATCCCTGGTCTTCTCCCTTCTGTTTGTACTCCATCCTGCTTTAAGTGACTCAATTCTCTCTCATCTTAAAAAAAGAAAAGGTGTGTGTGTGTGTGTGTGTGTGTGTGCGTGCGCGCAATACAGTCACCGCCTTTTTATTTTGCCAGCTGAGGACTCTGAGCGCCCTGTCTGCTGTCTATGATCACCATCATGATTCTAATAGGGCAAATGATGTTTTTAATTCCAAACACAGTAGAGAGGAATTGATTCCAGAACACAGGATAGGCCTATATAAATGGAATACAATTTAGCGTATAAAAATTCACAAGCTTCTCCTGACTTTTCTCAGTTATTTGTAGCCCAGAGGAAATCCGAAGACCCACATCTGGAAATGCCTGGACTCATTCTTTGGGGGCCTTTCTGCTCAGCAACTCCAAGCACCTGGGCCAAACAACACCCCATCCTTCACCCCAGAAACTGGTACACCCCTCCTGGCAGCAGCCTGGCTCCTTCATTGCACACAGCCATACCCTGAGAGTCAGGGCTTCTGTCTGTGACCCTGGATGGCACATCTGCTCCAAGCTGTTGTCTCTATTGGTACCCCGACACCCCCTGCACCTGCCAACTCGCCCTGCTTCCATCTGGGGACAAATAGCGCTGAGTTACGCAGACAGCAGGGGTACTAGGATGGGCTCTCCCCCATGAGATGAACCAGCTTCATGGACCCCACTTCCTTCCAAGTCACCCCACTTCTGTGATTCTGCTAGCAAGAGCAGTGGGTGCAGGGGGCAGTCTGCGACTGGGTCTCGAGAAACCCTGCTGCAAATTCATGCTCTGTCTTGCGTGGCCAGAAGGAAGCCACGTCTTCTCTGGGCCTCAGTACACCATACAACGAGCTCAATAAGACCCAAGCCCAGAGTGGGGGCTGGCAGCTAGAAGCGGGTTTCTATTATGAGGCCCCCTCCAGCCCCCTGCCAACCATGTGATCGAATTTTAAAGCTATGATTTCAAATAAGCATAGAGCACACTTTCAGAAGACAGGGATGTCATTCCCGTTTTATAGGTGAGACACTGAGGCCCTCAGAGGCAAGGTGGCTTTCCCAGAGTCTCTGCTGACAGAGGTAGAGCCATGCCTTAGTCCCAAACCCTCACCTTGCCCTTGGAAGCACTCTGAGGACTGGTATCAGTACTGAGAATCCCAGTCTGCCCTGGCAGAGTCTCAAAACAGGACTCTGGGCCTGGGGTGGCTACAGGATGGGTCTGGCAAAGCTCGCTGACGTTTAGCTTACTCGGGTCTCTTCTGGTCTCCCGGCTACAGAGGCCATAGAAGCCTTGGCTGGGCTTGTTCTGGAATGGCAGGACCTCTGCAGGGGCTTGGGCCCTGGGTAAGGCTGGGTTGGAGTGTACTAGAGTATCCGCTGATCCTATCACTGTTTCCAAAAGATGCCCACCGACACTGGAGCTGAATGCTCTTGGCATGAGTAGGCACGTGTCCGGGGCATGGCTGGAAGGACTTCCAGTCACCTAGACCGCTTCTCTCTTCCTCGGTCTGGGGGCCTGAGGACTTCTCCAGAGACTTGGAAGGGCTTGGGCAGTGACAGCCAGCTGATCCCTGAAGTCCCTGCTCCCCAACAGTGGAAGTGGCCCCCGAGATGGTCACACAGAGACATCCGGCACAGGAGGGAGGATGGAGCAGGGGGCCAGGAGTTCACCCGCCGCCAGGAGCGCCAGGCGCCTGGCCTACATAAATTCTCAGCCTGTCATCGGATGTGGGACTAGGGAGTTACATGACCATAAGAATGTAATGAGGAAGGAGTGGTCTTTTCCCACCACAAATGACGTGTGTACACACTCCTGCCAGCACACTGGCTCTGTGCAGGCTCGGGACATAGTGCACACGGTCTTGGTACCACGACTCCTGGGCCTATGGGCCAGGCCTGGCTGTGTCCCTGCCTTGTGTGGGATATGGCCGGTGTTCTGCCAGTGGCTAGGATGAGGCGGGCCGGCTCGAGTCAGCCTTGGAACTCTTGGGCGCAGAGAGAATTAGTGGCCTCAGGTGGGCACAGTGTCCGTAGTGTGGCTGAGCTGGGGTGTGGAAGGTGGCAGCAGCCTGCAGAAACAACGACCCCCAACCTGTTGTTTTTGGAGCGGGAGTTGGTGATAGCCGAGGGGTCTCAGTTTGCACTGACTTTACTACTAGTCTGCTCTTGACTGTGAACCTAAGGCTGGAGGTTTGAACCTGCGCGGCGGCACCATGAAAGAAAACACCAGGGATTTGCCTCTGTGAACAAAGCCCGATGAAGCAGGTCTCGGCACCGGCGACATGAGGTCGCCATGAGTCATTATCGCCTTGATGGCTGCTCTAGTCAGCGCCCCAGGACCTGAGGCCAATGAGCAGGGAAACCTGGCTCAGTATCTGTTCCTTGGTTCAATCGTTCATTCACCCACCCACTCCCCAGAGCGAGGACTAGTTACCAAAGACACAGGGAGGATCAAGCCAGGGCCCAGAGCTCCGGGCCTGGGTGGGACATGCAGCACCATCGCAGGCCACATAGTGGGGAGCAGACTAGAGGCCAGGGGAAGGTGGGCAAACTAGAGCTGATGACAGTGACAGTGGCCGTGGCCGTGGCCGTGGCCATGGCCTGGGGCAGTGGCAGTGGATGTGGCTGATAGGGGCGTGGGTTTGAGGGCATCTGGTGCTCCATCAAGAGGATGTGCCTGGATCTGGGAGATGGGGAAGAAGCTGAGGTTGAGTGTGAGGCCTGGGTGCTTGAGGGACAGCTGCGGATTTGGAACTTTGGGGGACAAAAGGCTAGTGTCCACAGCTCTCTGTAGGCTCTCAAATGACCTGCCCCACAAGAACAAGGGTGGGTCAGCTGCCCCCAGATCCATGGTGGTTCAGGTCCTGGACCTTGACACGGGTGGTGGGGAGGTGAGACCCTCCCAAAGTCAGGGGTGACGATGTGGAAATCCACTTCCCTCTGTTGCCTCCCTCAAAGACTGGGCTCTGGAGGGGTTGCTCCTGGGCCTTAGAGAAATCTGAGGGTAGACAGTCTCTGAGTGCCCCCACCCCCCATCTCGTTGGAAGTCAGCCGGGGCTGCTCCTACACAGACAGATTAGACTACCGGGGAGGCTACTGGGTGGTGAGGGAGACGGTCTCTCTGTACAGATCCCAAGGCTGTCCTGACCCTCACCAGGCTCCCAGGAGGTGTGGCAGCTAGCCCGTGGCCTGCCCAACTCCACATGGCCGGCTGAGGTCTTGTTAATGCCGGTGGGGCCAGCACACTCTCATGGGCCTTCCCACAGAAAACCCTCCTGGCTCCGAAACTTGTGTCTGAGAGCGCCTGGAACATAGATGGTCGAGGCCAGTCCAGACTCATTTTGTTCAGATGGGTAGATGGAGGCTGCCAGGAGAAGGACTAGTCAGAGGCCACAGAATGCTGTGGCTGAGCTCCAGGGTGCTTCTAGAACCCCTACACTCCCAGGGGCCTGAGCCCCTCCCAGGGGTCACCACCGTGCCGATGGCTGCAGAGCAGGCAAGGCAGGCACAGCCACAGCGCTGGCTCTTGAAGGGTTTAAGGCGCAGATCTAAGAGTGGACATGACTTATTACACCATCAGGGTGCCCCAAAGGGCTCCGCTGGGTTAGACAGATTCCTCAACTTGACCCCACGCGGCCTGGCCTCGATGGACAACGTGAGAGCAATGGGTTAGGGGCAAGGAGGCCTGGAGGATGGCAGCAATGTAGGCAGCACCCTGTGTGGATTGAGCATGTCCAGAAACTCTCTCCTTTGATCCTCACGAAGCGGCGAGCAAAGTCTATTGGCTCAAATATTGGGGAGCCAGGACAAGAGCGAATTGCGGGACACTAATGCCACTATGGCCTGCCTGGTGAAGCAGGCAAATGCACTCTCCTGATCCCAACATGAGGTTGGAGTCCTCCGGCAGAGGAAGGAGGAAAGAGTGCGGAAAAGGAGCGAAGACCAGCTGGAAGAGGCATGTTGGTGAAGCTCTGCACTTGTACGTCTGGTTTCCCCTTGGTCAGGAGAAGCCCGATGCCAACAGAAGAAAGTATCAAGTTCATGCTTCTGCATTGCCACTGTAATACTTCTGTCGACGACCACAAGAATGACAATTGGGATAACAGTAGCTGCCATGCACACTGGGCCTCTACTCAAGTACTTCCTCAATGCAAGAACACTTTGTTCTAATAACCTGGCATTCTGTGATGCTCACCTTCCTGACATGACCACTGAAGACAAATGGGTGCATAAGCAAATGTGGCGAAGAAAGTTGATGGTGCTGGCCGGACAATCAAAAGATATAGCATCTAGGGTCTTAAAAGCTTGAAAATAAACAAGTGGCCATCTAGTTGAGAAGCAACAAAGCCCACATAAAGAAGCACACCAGCCTGTGTGATCATGAGGTGTCACTAGGATTAGGCATCAGGCATCAAAGATCCAGAACAAAAAATCGTATCATTGTGAATGAGGGGGAGTACAGAGTGGAGATCCAAAGCCCATCTGTAGGCAACTGGACATCCCCTTACAGAAGGGTCTCGGGGAGGAGACGAGCCAGTCAGGGTGCAGTGTAGCACCGATGAAACATACAACTGTCCTCTAGTTCTTTAATGCCCCCCCCCCCACTATCATGATCCCAATTCTACCTTACAAATCTGGCTAGACTAGAGCAGGTACAGGGGTACAGATAGGGGCTGGAAACACAAGGAATCCAGGACCGACAAACCCCTCAGGACCAATATTGAAAGTAGCCAGACCAGAAGGGGAAGGGGAAGGTTGGGTGAGATAGGGGGAACCGATAACAATGTTCGACCTATAACCCCCTCCCTGGGGGACAGATAACAGAAAAGTGGGTGGAGGGAGACATCAGTTAATATAAGACATGGGGGGTGAGTTTTATAAATTATCAAGGGTTCATGAGGGAGGGAGGGTGGTGGAGGGCAGAAAACAAGGAGCTGATATCAAGGGCTGAAATATGAAGAAAAATGATGTTTTTAAAATGATCATGGTAACATATGTACGAATATGCTTGACGCGAGGACTGTATGTATGGATTATGATAAGAGCTGTCAGAGCCCCCAATAAAATGATTTAAGAAAAACAAACAAACAAACAAAAACGTCACTGCCATGCTGCATGCCTGCCACGTGGCAGGTTGTTTGTATCATATCACTAACCCTTACCACCATTTCATACGGTGGATATTTTCAGTGCACAGACTAGCTGTGACTTTCATGGCCCATTTACAGAAGAGGATGCTGAGCTTCAGAGAAGGAACTTTGCCAGGGCCATGCAGCCTGGAGGGATCCGGTTTGGGATCTAGAGCCAGGACTGGAATAGAACACACGTACTGGGCCTCGTCATAGGAATCCCTCCTTGCTCTGAGACCCGTGGGACCCAACAGCCCACCTGTGGACTGGATCCTTTCAGTGAGGTGGGAGCTGGGCGGGGTAGGGGGAACTCATTCCATTTCCAGGTTCTCCGTATGGTCTCCTGGGGCAGGAAGAGCCACAGTGATTTCCCTGTCCTCATCTGGAGTCACTTCTGAAACTCCCTTGCCCACTGGAGCCACTATGGAAGTACTTTTGAGTAGCAGCAGAATTCCCTTTGGTTTCCCCCTCTCCCGCTGAATGTTGGCCGGCTTCCGTGCCCCCTTCTGGGCCTCAGCTTCTTTCTGGATGACATAGAGGTGGAGTAGGGCCTAGAAAAATCTTGAAGTCCAAAAGATTTTGACAACCCCCCCCCCCCCCCCCCCGCCTCCCCACTCTGGCTCAAACCTGCTCCGAAGGCAAAGAAGCAGATCTTGTCTTCATTCTCCTGCAGAAGGGCCATGACCCGCTTCCCCATCCTCTCGTTCCTCTTGTAGATCAGCTCCTGGCGGAAGTAGCTGTCGATTTCCTGGGCTGTCACCTGCTCATGCGGTGGGAGGGTGGTGTTGATGAAGTTGGGCAACTGCAAAGGCAAGACAGAGGCTGCCCTCAATTTCCTATGGAGCAAGGCAGGCTTCCAAGTAACACGCAGCCCAGGGGAGACCAGGCAACTTACCTTTATCCAGCTCCTACCGTGGGCTCAATGGATTGTACGTTTCTCATCAATTCTGAGAATGGGTTGAGAGGCCATTGCTACTCCGGTTTCACAGAGAAAGGCAATAACCCTGGCCCAGCTCTCGAGACCTGTGCTGAGTCCTGCAGAGCTAGGAGAGACCGGGCAGCAGGACTCCCCCACGCGTATCATTTGGTCTTGTCTCTCTGCCTTGTTTAACCTCAGCTTCCAGGCACCGTGGTCTCATCCTGGTCACTGCTCTCACTTCAGTTCTGAGCGTGGTGTTGGTCCCTAGATGGCAGTGAGCTCAGCAGGAAGGTGCGGAGGGGGGCTGAGTTGGCAGGTACAGCGGACAGGCCAGGGGGTACGGGATAAGGCTGGCCTGGGATTTAGTCCTTGTTCTAGCTTGGGGTAAATGACTTATTAAACTTTCTGAGCCCCTGTTTTCTCATCAGGTGCTGATGAGGAGTCGTAGATTAGATGGGATCGCTACCCTTGGTTTTCCCCACGTTGGAGTCTGGGTTGTTCACCATCTACATCCCCATCTCTACCATCTCTCTTAGGAATAACCAAACCTTTCCATTGGTCTTGAAAACTTCAACTTCAGTGTCATGGTGACGGCTTTTCCAGTGACCCAGATAGGAACTGCCAAAACTTCTCTGCGATCTCACTCTCTACCCCCAGCCACATGACCGGAACCGCTTCACTGACAGGTTCTTGAACCACACAGACTGCTTCTTGAGCTCAGAGGTGGGGTGCTGCTGCCCATCCCGGAGCCCCCGATGCCAGGGACAAGCAGAGGTTTGTTGACACTTGAAGAGAGAACTGTGCTGCCCTTCCAGGCCACAAGCCCCTCCTCCTGGGGCCCTTCCATTCCCAGTGATCTGATACCCAAACTCTGGTCTTTCTCTCCTTTTGCCTCTCTGACTGGAGTATAGGTCCAGGTGCTCCAGCACTATCCTCTTCAACATGTAGGTAGAGCCTGAGAGGCAGCCATAGGGCCACTGAAGAAACTAAAGCCATGAGCCAGAGCGTGGCCTCTCTCTTTCTCCCAACCCATCAATGCCATTCATTGATGGTTTGGGGGGAAATAAAGGGGGAAAAGCTCTTGTTTTCTGAGTTTCTTCCACTTTATGTTACCTCTTCTGTTCCTCTAGCTTTACGAACCTAGGTAGAGAGAGAGAGAGACAGAGAGAGAGACAGAGAGAGAGAAAAGCTCTTATTTTCTGAATTTCTTCCATTTGACGTTACCTCTTCTGTTTCTCTAGCTTTACCAACCCAGGTACAAAGCACATGACCTAGTTGACTGATGGACTCAATTGCTGGCTTGAGAAGAGGAATGTCTTTGAGATGTGAGCCAAGAGAGAGAGAGAGAGAGAGAGAGAGAGAGAGAGAGAGAGAGAGAGAGAGAGAGAGAGTCGTGCTACTCAGTCACATGGATTCTAGGGCCACTACCAAGTCATCAATAGTTTTCCTAAGGAAAGTGTAGGCGTCAATGGAGGCTGAAGCCCAAGGGACCCTGAGAAGAAGGTTGTGACTTCTGCCTCTGGTACCTCCTAGTCGGGGAGGAACGCAATGTTCCCGGAGGTGAAGGGTCACGAACCATTGGGGGGCTCTCTCAGAAAGCCCTGAGGGAGGAACAAGACAACGATGCAGCTGGTGCACCCTCGCCTTGTGCAGTCACAACCTGCGCAGCATCTGCAGCAGCCTTACCAAGTCCAGTCAGGCCGAGGCACCCAGGAGTTGGTGGGCTAATGACCACAGGGAGGGATGGAGTGATCCCCATTCACCACCGTGTGGGAGGGGTGGCTGCCCTGACCAAACAGGCCCCCCACACTTGCACATGGTGCAGCTACAGGAAACCCTGTAGGCTTCTGAGGGGGCGGGGAGCACAATGGAGGCGATGACTCAGAAGGGTTATTTCTGGAAACATGTCCCTCACAGAATGTCTCTTCATTCCTTGAGTATGGGGGGAAATGTGGGACTGTGTTGTGCTAACAGATAAATATTTGTTCAGTGGGTGAATGGATGTAGGAGCTGAGAGGCATGTGAGTTCTTGTGGCTGTAAACGAGGGCCCTGAAGTCAGACATCAGGACATTTGGAATCAGAAGCCTGCCTTTGTTTCTTGCTAGCTGGGTGGCCCCTCTACAATGAGCAAGTTGCTAAGGTTCTTAGACTTGGCTTCAAACTCTGAAATATAGGGAACTATACATTGTTGTCTGAAGAAAGACGAGGCTTTCTACTCCTGTCAAGAGTCACAGTCTTGGGAAACCACAGGGGCAGGTCTACCCATTTCTATAGGGTGGCAATGAGTCATCAGGGACTGGAGAGCCATGGGTTTGCTTGCTCTGTTTATACATTGTTATAAAGATTAAATGAGATCAGTTTTGGAAAGTGCTTATTAGCACAGTCCCCAGCATAAAAGAAGCCTTTCATAAAGGTCAATTATTGTGCTTTGTTGGAAACCCGAAGGATTCGTGGTGGAAAAATGTGGTCTTGGTGCTAGAAATGACACTAGAGACTGCATCACAGAATCTTGCAAGAATGACTTATTCATTGAAAATGCTGTTTTAAAATCCCTCCAACAAAATAAAGGGCAACTCTCCATGTGGACTTCACATGATGTCATACACGGGACTAAAATCAAGCACATCTGTGGAAAGAGCTCAACAGTCGGAGCAAGGCCAGCGGCCGGCCGTGGAGCAGACCATCGATGCTCATGCCGCTGGAGCTGGAGAAAATGAAAATGAGTCCACGTGCCCTCCCCGCACTGCACCTGAGCTGCTTCGGACTCATCACAACCTTCTGTAAGGCTTCAACGCTTGTAAGCCTTTACTGAAGCAGACAGCTTCGTCGTTCTTCTGCCGAGTCGCTGGTGAGGATGAGCTGACGGCTTCCCGACTCCCAGCCCCACGCCTAGCCCACAGCATCGCGTGAGCCCAAGTATAACCCTAAGTATATCCCACCTGAATTTCTCAAGAAGACATTTGACCCGTTGAACACGCATGACCACATTGGGAGATCAGACACAAAGGAGGCAAAAGACAACCCCAGACGAGTGTTAGGAGAGATGGCGAAGCTTTCTTTTGAATGTAGACAGTGAATGCAAGAGATGGCATCCAGCACGCTTCAAAGGCTGGCTTGCTAAGAAAGGTGAAGCGCTGGGAGGAAATGAGCGAAGGCTGGGGTGAAGACTGGCCTCGGCATATTGCCTGGGGCAAATGTGCTGAATGAGACCTGTTTAAAGGGCAACAAAGCGAAGACATTACTTTTAGGACTTCAGGGGGTGTGCGCCTGACCCAAGCTGCGGTCTTTTCGGCCACCTCCGATGCTCTGAAAGCTGGGAAAGGATGAAGGAAGCCCGAGGAAGAAGTGGGGCTTTTGAATTGGCGTGCTGGCAAACGATATCAAACCGACTACAAGAAGAATGAACAAATCTCTCCTGGAAGAAGTACAGTCAGACTCGTCCTCAGCAGCCAGGACAGTGAGAGTTCATCTCCCGGATGCTGGACGCGTTCGCAGGACGGAGGAGAAAGAAGAACGTACTTGCTGAAGTGGGGCGAGGGAAAGAGGGAGCCACCCAACGAGCTGGATGGACCCAGGGCCGACTGTGCGGACGCGGCAGGGTCGGGCCACGCGTCATTCTGCCGTACGTCAGGTCGCTATGAGACACAACGGACCGGGCAGCACCTCACTTCACTGGGCAACGGGAGTCCCTAGGTGGTCCAATTGATTAACCTGTGCAGCCACTAACCGAAAGGTTGTAAGTTTGAATCCACCTGGAGGTGCTTCGAGAGAAAGACAGGGCAACCGACTTTTGAAAAGTCGGCCATGGAAGAAAACTCTCTGGAACAAGCTGGTGGTCAACAAAAGACAGAGTAGAACATTGGGGCCTCATGGAAACGGAATACTTAATGCTTGTCAGAGGAGTTTATGGAAGAGTAAACTGAGAATTGACAGGCTGAGAACCAAACATTGTGATCACTATAATCCAATAAGGGCTTAATATTCCAAATAGGTAGAAAACTGCTACAACATAACAACAAAAGACAGATAACCTAATAAAAAACGGGCAGAGGAAATGAACAGATAGTGCACCAAAGAGGCTATTCGAGCTGCCCACGAACATATACAGAGAGGTCTCCAATCATCAGCTATCATGGAGAAGCACCTCAAACTCCAAGGAGATACTACTTTAATCCTGCTCGAAGGGTAACGGTTCAAAAGCAAGAACGAACAAACGTCAGTGCGGATACAGGAAACTTGCCACCCTGACCCACTGCGGGCAGGAACGTGAAATGCAACAGCCATTTGCAAAAGAGTATGACCATAACTCAAACATCTACAAATAAAACCACTATATTCTCTAGCAATTCCACTCCTCGACCTCTGAGACCTAAAAGTGGTGACGCGAACAAACAAAAGTCTGCACCCCTGTGCTCATGGCAGCCCTAATAACTCTAGCAAGAAGGTAGCAACAGCCTCAGTGCCCATCCACAGAGGGATGGAGAGCCAAATGTGGAACGCACAGACCACGGAGCACTGTGAGGCCACCAAGAGAAAGGAAGTCCTCCTGATGCATGCGACAGCCGTGGACGACCCCTGGAGACATGGGCTGAAGTAGGTCCATCCCCAACGACACAGACTGTGGGCCCATGGCTACGTGAAATGAGAGCAGTAGGTAAACACATGCAGACCAAGTGGTTCCCTGGGGCCGCAGCGCAGAAGGACAAGGAAAGTCATTCTCTGGATAGAATGGAGCTGATGTCTATGGGGATGAGACCACAGGCATCAATTCTGGGTCACGGTTATACAATCGGACGTATGTAACTGGTATCAGGAAGTTGTATACTAGGAAACAATTGAAATACAAATGTGTTATATATGATTTACAAACAACAACAATCCATGGAGCACGGTGCTCTCCCACCCACCTGGGCTCACCAGAAGGGGAAGAAGACTTGACAGCATCTGTTTAGGTCTTTGATTGTCTAACTAGCCTGGAGAGAGCACTGCACGTATGTCCTGCTCCCCTAAACATGTTCCATGCTACACATATGTCCTGCTCCCCTAAACATGTTCCATGCTACCATTGTCACTTGCGGTCTCTTTTGCTAGGTGTTCCAGAGAGACATTTTCTCCCTGGATCTGTGGACCATGCTCCTTGACCTCAGTGTGCATTTGGGTAAAGATGCATTTGCACTCATTCCTTGGAGAGCTGGGGGGTGGGGGTGGTTCACTGGCAAAGCTGTGAAGGAGTCTGGCCAGACACTGTGGTTCCTGGGCTGCTCAGTGGCTGGCCAGTGTTGTCTGTGAGCTTCATGCTGATGAGCTTGGCTCAGGGCCAAGGAAGAGGCCCAGGTTTGGGCTGAGCTGGGCCAGAAGTAAATTAATGATGTCATTAGAATTGCTGGGAGTCTTAAATCTCTAGCGACAAGCTTAAGTGCAGGATGTATGATAACATTGTAAAGAGGACATGTCCAGTCCCCAGGGCCCATGAGCGATAGGTCTCTGATGGATTGATGAGGCTGCTGGGCCAGGCAGGGCTGAGTTGGAGCATGAGGAGTCCCCTGACTTGTGACTGGGGCTGGGTCAGGTCTGAGGGTCCAGTGCTCAGGTCCAGATGATGCCACTACTCTGAATGGCCTTATTTCTTCACTTCTACACCATCCATCCAGCAGATCGTCTCTAAAAACTAGCATGGGTCCAGTCCTTGGTTGGGCTGGAGGGCCACAAGGCACCATGAGGTTGGGTCTGCTGCCCAGTAGAGAAGTCAGATTTGGACACAGATAAGAATGGCGTGGATATGCACTTTGAGAAAGCAATGAGGCCCATGGGACCCCAAAGGAGGTGCCCAATAGTGACTATAGGCCTTGGATAGTCCAGGATGGTCCATTTTTATGGTTTAAGGTGGGGTCTCTCACTGTCCCTCTGTTATTTGAGCTCCTCCTCTTACTCTTGTAAGTATCTGAGTGTGTGTGATAATTGGATCGACACAGCAGCTGCAGCCATGGGCTCAAATACAAGAACAATTGTGAGGATGGCGCTGGGCCGGGCGGCGTTTCCTTCTGCGGTGCACAGGGCTGCTACGAGTTGGACCCTACTGAGGACATCTAACAACAATACAAAATAAACACACGAGCTGCCCGAGGTCTTACCTGGGGCCAGTGGTGGTTCAGTGGTTGAATTCTCACTTGCCATGGCCAATTCCCCTCTGCACAGCCACCACCTGCTTACCTCACTGAACACGCGTGTGCTGCTGTGACGCTGAATGTGTTTCAGCAGAGCTCCCAGACTGCAATGGACTAGAAAGAAAGGCCCGACTTCCAAAGATCAATCAGTGGGAACCCTAGGATCACCATCGAATCCCTGGTCCAGGAGCTGTCTCAGTGGACTCTAACCACAGCAGACCTAACCCAGGCCGAGGGGCCAGGGAAGGCTTCTCGGGGAGGGTCCTTGGGATTACCCTGTGATTTCAGGGCATTGGCTATGTGTGACGCCGAGTAAGGGAGACCTGGGCCACAGTGACTTCTGGAGGGGGACAGACAGAGGGTAACGGGCACCCTGCCCTTACCCTGCCCTGGCCTCCAGTGGCCCCATCATCCTCAGCTTCAGCCAGGGTTATAGCCCTCTCCTGCTTGGGCACAGCAGAGCGTCCGCCCCTTGTCAGCACTCTCTTCTGCATGCTTCCCAGAGCTCTGCGCACCATTCCTCAGTGGCCTCTCTCCCACTCCCCACTGATGCTGCCTTGCTCCTCTTTGGGCCCACCTGGGAGCTCCACCCTCAAGCTAGCACCAACATCCCCTCCTCCTCCCAGTTCCCCCTGGCTGCAGGCAGGCGGATGACCTATTCCCCATACCTTTGCTTCCTCTACCCCACTCGTGCTTCAAGGCCTCTCTGCAAAGATGCAGGTTTGCCTTTGTAGTTTTTCTACTGATACTAGGATCCCTAATGGTGTCATGGTTATACATTGAGCTACTAACTGAAGGTCAGCAGTTCTAAACCCCCAGGGCCTCCTAGGAGAAAGATGAAGCTTTCTACTCCTGTGAAGAGTTAAGAGTCTCTGAAGTCCACAGGGGCTGGTTCTACCCTGCCCTGTAGGGTAGCTAGGAGTCAGTACGGCCTGTATGGCAGTGAGTGACGCTGGCACTAGGCTTTTATGGACCTGAGATCCTCCAGGGGCTGGCCTCTGCCTGTCCAACCCGGAGTGCAGCCTGTTTGCGCTCCTGGTCTGAGTGGACCCTTTAGCCACTCTGCCCCTTTCCTGGTGTGGACACTGCCAGGAGGCCACGATGCAGTCACCACCGTCAGCGAGGAACTTGGTCCTGGCCATTCTCTCAACACAGTACCGTCGAGTCGATGCTGACTTCTCGTGACCTTAAAGGGCAGGGTAGGACTGTCCCTGAGAGTTCCGAGACTAACTCTTCATGGGGGTAGAAAGCCCTGTCTTTGTCCCACAGAGCCGTTTGGTGGTTTCAAATGGCTGGCTTTTCATATCGCAGTCCAGCTCTTAAGCCCTCCACCACCAGGGCTCCTGTGGTCTGGACACAGGCCCAGAGAGAGTCTGACCCCGAGCTCACCCTGTTTGTCCTCTTTCTCAGGTCAGGGTCAGCCACAGCCTGGCCATGGCCCTGTCATCCACCTGCCATCTGGGCCAGGCCATCCTGAGTGGTGGCCGGGTCTCCCTGCCCCAGAGCTCCCTGGCTACTCCGGACTCAGGGCACAAAGTCCAAGTCCCATGGGCCAAGCCTCATGGAGATAATGACATTGGAGTTGCATCTCTGTGCATGCCGGACAGAGGGACCAGCTGGTGAGAAGGCAGGGACATGCCAGGTGGGCTTATGGAACAGCAAGGTGGCTGGGGTGGCATGTGCGAGGGACAAGAAGGAGATGAGAATGGGGACCGTGGCAGAACATAGAGCCACAAGGCCATCACAGAGATGCTGGTGTTCCCTCTGAGATAGGCTGGGACCAGAAGTGGTCAATCTGACTAATTCCCCGGCGTCTTGAGTGGATGGTGACACAAGTGCCAGATGGAGTGAGGCACAGAGGGCCTAGAGGGGCTGGGGTGTTACAGGACTCGTCCTAGAGAAGGTGGCCCTTGTCCACGGTCAAGCAGCAGGAATCCAGGTGTTAGAAGCGGGCTGAATACGCCGGGAAGGTCTGAAAGGGCAAACTGCGTTAGGTCTGCACAACGGGGTCTGCGGTTAGGGGACTTCGTGGACAAGGTCAGTGGAAGGAAGACCAGACTCCAAGAGAGACATTTTAGACTTCACCCTGAGGCAATGGGGCCATGATGGAGCCTGGGGAAAAGTGTGACAAGCCACCCCCTCTCCCCCAATCCTGTTCACTGCGTCAGCAACCTGGTGCTCATCTTTCCTTGACTCCTTCATGAATCAGGGCAAAAAGTCTGGCAGCAGGGACTCACGCCAAGCTCCAACTAAGGGTGGACATGTGCTTTTCCAGGCCTCTGGTTCTGCAGATGTCGCATAGAGTGTCCAGGGGCCGCCTTGTCCTGACAGGCTAGGCCTTGTGGGTCCTGGCCGCAGATGCACACAGACCCAGCTCCAGTTGCTCCTTTGTCACTGATAAGTCACGTGACCTCGGGCAAGTCCCATGTCCTCTCTGAGTCTCAGTTTCCCTATCTGTCCTAGGAGACTACCCATAGCCCCTGCCTACCATTCCTGGATGGGAACTTGCTGGCACCTGGCACACAGTAGGGGTTACATATATGTTAGGTGGGTTCACAGTGGCCTGGTTCATGGCCTTTAGAGCTGGTGACCCCGAGGCGGTTTGGGCTGGAGGAGGGGAGCCTCACCTGGGACGTGTCGTGGTTGAAGATGACGGCATTGAGGTCCCCACAGTTGTAGTGCTTGATGAGGTCCTCCGTGGTATAGGGCGCCTGCAGGCTCCCCGCCCGCACGCTCTCGTGCTGCAGCAAAGTCTGGTTCAGGGCAAACAGCACCTGGGCAGAGGAGGGAGAGAGGAGTGAGGGCAGCTGCCTCAAGGGACAAGGTTCTGGGAGACAATCTGGTCCCCAAAATTCAAACTCACCACTACGGAGCCCATTCTGACCCAGAGGGGCCTATGGGGCCGAGTGGAACTGCCCCATGGCTTTCCAACACTGCAGTTTGACAGGAGCACCAAGACTGTAGTCGGTCTCCCTTGGTGCAGCTGGTGTTTTCGAACTGCTGACCTTGCAGTTAGCAACCCAAGGCTTTACATGCAGTGACACCGCGGCTCCTCTGATGTAGTCTAGGGCCCACGTTGTAGATGGGGAACCGAGGCGCAGTGAGGGGAGGGGACTTTCCCAGCTCTTCGCAGCTGTGCGTGCCCACTGCACACTCCAGACACTCCCGGCGGAGAGAAAGGGGAGCCAGAGCACTATCTGAGCTTCTGGCACAGCCACGGAGGAAACGCAATCCCTGTGTCACAGGCCCTGAGGCCAACTCAGGCTGCCTCCCTGCCCCGCAGTAGACCCTGCTCCTCCTGTCTGCAGGAGGCTCTGGATGCCTAATGCCACCAATTCAGCATCTCTCTCGGAGCCCCGTGTAACATGATTCCCCCACCCACCTCTCATCAGAGCCCCCAGCCCTCCCACCTTTCCCGCGGTCTTCTGCCAGAGGCATCTTCAGAAAGCACCCCGCTGCTCATTTTCAATTTTCTCTGAAAACTTCAAGCATCCTCCGGCCTTCAAGACGAAGGATTTGCTCTCCCACCGAGCCTCCAAGTGAGTAACCTGGACCCTGCTGTGGTCTTTAACCTTGCTTACCTTTCCCCTCGACACCTCCAAATACCACACTGTCCAGGGATCTTCATACAATCTGCCTTTGCGCCTCTGTGTACGCCGTTCCTTATGCATGAAGGCACTCAGCCCCGCCTCCATTCTCCAAGGCAAATTCAGACTGGGCCTCCCAGGCTCTGCTCAGGAATCAGCTTGGTGGTGGAATGTCTCCGACCACCTTGGGATGGGCTAGACCCCTCCCCAGAGTCCCAATGGTTTCCATGTGTGACAGAACGATTATGTTAATGATCTTGGACCTGAACCCCTCCTTGTGTTCATGCCCTTTGCCAAGAACTTTGCAGTCTCCTCCCTCTCGGACTCAGGTCCTCCAGCCTTACGGTTCACTTTGGCAATGGGATATTACTCACCATGACAGAGACCTGGAAAACACAGGTGGGTGGCATTTCCCTCTAGCACCTCAGCTATTTTCTTAGGCACAGGTTGATGGAATAGGAGAGTCACGTAGAGCAGAGTCAAATGGCCCCAGTTGTCCCAGCCAAGGCCAACCCAGACCCTTGATTAGTCCGTGGCCAGTCAATGCAAAGATTTGTGAGATACCCGGCTGAGACACCAGCCTACCCACAACGAGCCCCAGATGCCTGAGAAGTTGTTGCTTACACAGTTAATGGTACAACGGGTAAGTGACCCCGCACACACTTCCCTCCCATTCACTGAACATGACCATGTGAACATATTCTCGTTGTTGCTTAGCGACCTGCTTCTCCACTGAGCTTTGTGCGTCCTGAAGACAGGAAACAACGTGTCTTTGTCGTTGTTGCGTCCTCAGCACTCAGCACCATGCTTGGTACAAAGAGGCTGTCACTGCCTCCTCTCTCTAGCACGTTGACACCTCTTGTAGCCATTTGAGAGAACACGGCTAGCAGTCAAGTCTTTATGCGTAGTTTGTTATGGTCCACACATTGCATTGGGCATATCTGCTGACAAGATCTCTTTAAAGCGTCGACGAGCCAGGAAGTCACTTAGAGGACCACGATACACCTGACCTAAGACATGATAGTTTCAATCACCTCTGACGCATGTGAAAGTTGGACAATGCATGGGGAACAAGGATCAACGCCGGACAGTGCGTAGAAGAGTTGAGGCATTTCAATTATGGTGTTGATGAAGGCTATGCAAAGGGCTATAGATCGCCAGAAGCACAAACAAATCGGTCTTGGAAGATGGACAGGCAGAATGCTCCTTAGAAGCAAGGATGGTGAGACGTCATCTCATGTACTTTGTCATATTAGCAGGAAATGTCCAGTCCCTGGAAAAAGGACATCCTGGAAGCTAAAAGCAGAAAGCCCGGCAGTGAGATGGATTGACACAGTGGCTGCAGCAATGAGTTCAAACACGACAACCATTGTGAGGCTAGCGAAGGATGGGACATTGCTTTGTCCTGTTGTGCATAGGGCCCCGATGAGTTGGAACCAACTTGGAGGCATGCAAAAACAACAACAACAACAACAACAACACAACAACAGTGAACCCTTAAGACTCGTTCCTAGCCCTGGACACTCTGAATTGGAGGCAGGCTACCACCACATGGCAGAAGTTAACCCCAATAGGAAACAGCCCCTTGGTCCAAGAACACATATCCTGAACAGAAAACTCACACAGTAAGTACATACAATGCTGTTGTTACTTTCCACTGATTGGACTCTAACTTTGAGTGACCTTACGGACAACAGAATGAAACCGCGCCCATCTGTGCCGCCTACGTGATTGCTAATATGTCTGAGTCCGTTGGCGCAGTGATCGTGTCAGTCCACCTGATCGAGAGTTTTCCTCGGGTCTGCTGACCCTCAGCATTGTCTAACACAATGACCTTTTCAAGCAATTGGTCTTTTACAATGACGTGGCCAAAGTAAGTGAGCTCAAGTCTCTCTAACCATCTGGTTGTTCTTCAAATACGGATGTGTTTGTTCTTCTGGCAACCCATGGTACATTCAATATTCAGCCTGAAATATAGTCCGGTTACATATAGTCTGGCCCAAAGACTGACATGGGCCACAGGGCTAAGCCAGGACACCAGAGAGTAGCTCCCCACACCTCCTGTTTTAGTTTCTGGCTGGGTGGCAGCGCTGGGGTGCAGCAGACCTGACCTCACTTCAAGGCCTTCTCCAGGCCGCTTGTCTCTGTGGAACTGGCCTGCAAACCCCATCTGCAGCCCCCGGTGCAGGGCGTCGACGGCAGCACGATGGCTGGGATGGCTCACAGGGGGCATGGGCCGCCCTGTTGTGTGGACATTGCTATGGCAACAGGCATATCCTCAGATACTGCACATACCGTGGCTTAAAGTGTCCATGTCGAGCTGGACCCCTGTCTTCCGCTGGGGGCTGGGACACGCTGACGTCCTGTAACACACCCTGCCTCTGCACACACCTGCTCGCTGCTTCTCAGACTCAGCCTAGCCAAGGCACCATCTGGTCTGCAGTGAGGTCATAGCCCAGGCGCCCAGAAGAGCTGGCTGGGCTGGGGTGGGGTGGGGGAAACGGCTCCCCTGCCCATTCTGGACTCATGGAGCCACATCCGCCATCACATGGCTCTCAAGGAACTGAGGGATAGGTGTTGTAGAGGATGGAATATCTTCGTACCTGCAGGGTGCTGAGAACAGTCCTGGGCCTGTAGTAAGTGCTGGATGAATGTGAACTACAACTTGGAGGAAAATAGTTAGACCCAGACGTTCCCACACGGAAGTGGGAAGGGCCCCTGGAGGTCGTGCAACCAGTCCAGTGGGCCTTCAAACCTGCTTCAGCCACGGAATCCTTATTGCCATCATTCTTTTCTAAAGGAAGCTGACTTGGAATTAAAATGTGGAGTAGATAAAATGGAAACTTCCTTGACTGGAGTAAGCAGGTGGGCTGGGACCCCAGGGCTGGCTGGTTCAATGTTCCCCCTGAGCCAAGACACCTAAGGGTGCCCTGGTACTCAGTTTGGGAACCACTGACCACGCTATGCTCTCATTATAGAGAGGATGAGGAGAAGGAAAGCCACAGGGTGACACGAGGGCAGAGCAGGCTCAAACTCAAGTCTCCTGACTCGAGGCTCAGGACCCAGTGCACATCGGGCTTACCTTCCCCCTGGCATAGTCCCCATCAATCCCACACACATGCCCTGTCCATTTCCTTCCTGATCTCCGAGAAAGAGCCAGAGAGCAATCGCAGGGAGCGAGTATACTTGGTCAGTTAGATAACTGAGGCACGGAGCATTTAAGAGGCAGCCACAGCAGGGTACTGGAGCGTAGGAAGGCAGGGTGGGGACATCCAGGCCTGTCACCAGGACTCCCATCCTGCATGAGGCTGGGGGCCCCCCAATACCCAAGGCTTCCCTCCGTCTTAGCATTTCTCCCCATCATACATTGAATTTTGTCTCCGTAAAAGTAATGCAACAACTTGGCCATGATTCCTAGTAATGCACGATTAGCCTCCGTTTTGTGCTGTGTTGTAAATCCATGACGTGAATTAGAGACATCTGTGTTATCGAGAGGGATCCTAGTGACATAGTGGTTACATGTTGGACTGCTGAGCACCAGGTCATCGGTTGGAAACCACCAGGGCCTCTGCAGGAGAAGGGCTGGGCTTTCTATTCTGTCAAGAGTTCCAGGCTTGGAGCCCACAGGGACAGTTCTATCCTGCCCTCTTGGGTTTCTACGGGTCGGCATCGACGTGATAGTAGTGAGGTCTGTTTGTTTATCATGTTAACAAAGCAGATGCAATCTACAGGATTCAGTCGTCCCATTCTCTTAGGTTGTCAATCTCTTTGAGATACCAAAGGGACTCAATAGGCAAGCTGAGTGCAGAGAGACCTACCACCACTGAGAAAGAAGAGCTGAGGCTGTATCGTTTGGACCTGGGGTTCCTGCTCTGAGAACCTCCGAGACCCCAGGCCAGATGGACACCAAAACACATGCAGAGCTTCAAAGAGCATCAGGCCCACAGGCATTGCATGGCGACAAAGGTCTCCCCCCAGAGAGAGCCTCCCCCCCGGAGCTGCTGCCCTGACTTTGGACTGGTCTCCTGAATGCAGAGGTCGTACCTTTCTGCGTGTTACTGGTACTGCAACACGAGATCCCTAAGACATCCCCGAGGGGTCCTTGCAGGGCAGCTCCCTGCTCCCCGGCTCTATAACGGGGAGCTGTAAGGCATGGTAGGGGTTGGGGGACACACATAGGGAATCAGGCATCTTGTCCTGAATCCTGCCTCCTTCATTCAGCCGGAATTCCAAACCAGGAGTGTCTCAGAGACTCACAGCCTCTCTGCTCCCGGCCACTTCAGAATAACAAACCTTCCTCACACATAGCCTTGGTGGCCCACTCGGGGATCATGTTTATGATAAGGCCTTGACATGGAATAACAAACACTGACGGAGGCGAGAGCCAGCCTCCGTCCCCCGGATGGCTGTGCTGCAGCGGGCCGGCGCCGGCGGAGCACCGAGCGTCCGGCAGCCCCACTTGCCAGTGCTGGCCCAGCCCCAGCGTCACACAGCTTCAACCACGGGGCTAAGATGGAGGGAGGCAGGCGCCAGGAGGTGGGGAGAGGTTTAGGGGGGCAGGTCCGTCTAGTCAACAGTCCCGTGGTGTGACCGTGAGGAGCAGGCCTGGCTCTCAGGCTGCACTTCTCACCTACCCTGGAGCACAGGAACATCACAGCAAGGGCCCCGACCCACTCAACACTGCTGAATGAATACCTACTATGTGCCGGGCACGGTTCTAGGTGCGAGGGGCCCTGCTGTGGACAGCACAGACAAAAATCTCTGCTTCCCTGTGTCTTGTCTGAAAGTGGGGGAAACAGCCGAAGGAAAAGTCATTCGTAAAATCCTAATGTATGAGGGGAATCCAACATGTTTGGGTCACCGTTGAACTAAAAGCAAATGGAATTTTCCCATGAACCTTATCATGCCCCTCATCCAACGGGTTGGATTATGGCATGCACGCCTGAGAAAGAAGAAGCCAGGTGGGGAGAAAAGCAGGTGCCAAGGCCCGGTGGCAGGAGGGCGGTAAGCATGCTTTCGGAGGGGTGTCCAGGGTGGCTCGGGCTGAGTAACCAAGGAGAGGCGTGGTGGATGGTGTTGGAATCGAGAAGCACACCTGTCTGCAAGAGCTGTTGGAGAGACTTAGGAAGCTAGCCCTCCCGCAATTTGTTGGCGTGAGGGTTGTGATCCCCATATCACAGAAGAGAAAACAAAGACGCCGAGGATGGCGAGGCCACTAGCCCAAGGGTCTACAGTGAAGTCGCTCCTACCCTGGAGAACTGCCTGCAGGACGGGACCCTGTGGGTTGGCAAGATTAACTCTTCAGGGGAAGAGAAAGCCCCATCTTCCTCCTGCGGGAGAGCTGGTGGTTTCCACCTGACCTTGTGGATCACAGCCCAGCACGTAACCACTGGGGGCAGGGCCCGAGCTTCGTTTTCCTTATCTAAGTCGGACCCACTGCGCACCTCTCAACCAAGGGTAGGACCAAGCCGTACTCGAGCCTGTCTGACTCACGGCGGCACTACAGAGCCAGGGAGAACTGCCCCAAGGGGTGTCCAAACCGGTCACTCTATGGGAGAAGAATCCTCACCTTTTCCCTACAGAGCAGCTGGTGGCCTTGGGGTTCCCGGCTGAGTCCGTAGCCCACCAGGGCTCAAGGGCAGGCCTAAGTAGACAAGCAGGGACAGCCGAGGCCCAGATGCTGCCGTGGTCATCTGGGAAGGAAGAGGAGGTGCTAGAATCTTGGTCATGGAGCCTGGGCAGAGCTGACATAAGAGGAGAGGAAAGAGGGCCTATTAAAGTGAACCCCCCCCATCCCACCGGTCCACTACATGCACACCAGGCTACTCACTCCCCGAGTGAGAGGAATAAGGCCACGGGGCAGAGACTGCAGCATTTGGGGCCATCAGACACAGTGATAGGTAGGCTTATTGTGCCGACCTGGTCAATGAACACATGTGGGATTAATTGAAGGGCGGAGAGATAAATGGCTCGGCAAGCCTCGCCTTTCTTGTCTGTTGCTCTTTGATGATTGGACCAGTGTGAGGCTGCCTTAGTTTGTTCTCTGCCTCAATTTGCAAGCTACATTACCTGTGGGACACCTAACTCGTGGACTGTGTCGCTGTAGTTTGAGGTTCCTTCAAGACCTGCTTTGCTACACTACTGGAGCATACATCGCTTGAGCTGGGGACTGTCGGACCCTGTCATTTGGCTGACTGTTGGTGACCTACCTGCCTTGCTGTTTGCTGCTTGTGGCTGGATAGCCTGAATTGCTCCAGAGGACTACCCGGCGGCCCTCAGCCTTGAAGGACTGCCAGTGTCTTAGCTGTCTCACAGAAGTGAGCTGCACTGAGCCATTTGTACTGCTCTATAGACTAATTGGTTATTTCTTAGGTTATCTATAGATCTATCTAAACATCTATAAGACCATTAGTGTCCTGTTTTGTTTCTCTAGCAAACCTGTCTAACATGGACACTGAGGGAAGGAGGAGATGGAGGCAGAAAGAAACGAATGGAGGCTTTCAGGAGGATTCGCACACCTCGCTGCTCATGACTTGCCGCTGTCCTCAAAATGAAGCTCCACTCCCGAGTCCCTGCAGGCATCTCTGCCCCACTGCACACATTCTGATTTTACTCTGAGTGAGGGCACTGCTCTCAGATCCCAGCACGCTGGGCTCTATCCAGCCTCACCACCTTCACACCTGCTCCTCCTCTTCCTGGACCGCCCCCCCCCTTTCACTCACCGTCTGCAGATGCCCTTCTTCCAGGAGGCCTTCCCCAGACTGAGGACAGACAGATCTCACACTGCTATGTTTGTGTTTGACACCTGTTTTTCCTACCCTACCTGGCAGGGAGCGCTCTGAGGCAAGGTGCATGGTCTTCTTGTACATGACTGTGTGCTCACCAGCAAGCACAGTGCCTGACCCAGAGTGGAGGCCTGAAAAAAAACGTGCAGAATGGATGGACGGATGGATGGTGCAGCCCCTTGCCAGGACCAGTGGCTGCCAGGACACAGAGAGTGGGTAGGAGCTGAGATTGCTAGGCCCACAGTTACATCCATCTGTCAGCCCCCTGGGTGGGAGTAGGCAGCTCTGTCTCACAGGAAGCCTTCTCTGGCCTGGGGGACATTTCCTCAAAGGCGTGAGCCTGCCGGCTTCTGGCAGAAGGTTTATTTATTTATCCTTCTTGCCTCATTGACAGCAACAAAGCGGTGCTGACTACTTCCCTGCTTCCCACTCAGGGCTCTGAGCCTCCTGGCCTCCAGCACAGAATCCTGTCTCCGGACATGGGGCTACTGAGCAGCGGGCATCCAAATAAACACCAGCCTTCCTGGAGCCAGGGCTGGCTGAGGGCTAGGGGGAGGCTGGAAATCCAGTTACCGTCTGGCCTTGGACAAGCCACTGCCTATCTCTCGGCCTTGCTTGATCATCCTGTGAAGTAGAGCGATTCACTGGACAAATCTCTCCTGAGCACTTGCTATGCGCCAGAGGCTGTTCCCAGCCCTGGGAGAGGATAGCAGCAAACCGAACTGATAAGGACCCCTGTCCTAATGGGACTTTCACTCCAGTGCCAGCAGGCTGACAGAACACCCAAACAAGTCAGCGATCCATCCACGCCTGCTCTTCATGTTACAACTATCTCTAACGCTGACATTTCCATTGGCTCTCACGGTCAAGAATGGGACGATTCTGCCCATCAGTGACGCATGTCTGTCAGTAACGAAGGCCGAGGTGTAAGGGGAAAGGAGACCTGGTTGCGATGGCTCAGGTGATGTGTCAATGTGGCCAGGCCCAGCTTCCCAGTGGGCTGGCAGCTGAGTCATCATGGGGCCGTCCTGTGTGGTCAGAGGTGGTCATCTTCCGGTTCCACAGAACACTGATCTCTGCATTGACAACCTGCCCTTTGGAACCCAGCTCTGTTGGTACATGAGAAGGGAGTGCGTACGGTAGAGAGCTGCCAGAGCAGACAGGGAGAACGTGTGTGCTGAGGTTGGCCATTTTACAGCTGAGTCTTGTCCTACTACGGTTTACTTTATTGGTGTTTTGGGCCATGAGTCATTTTTTTTTTTATCTGTTGGTGTTTTGTGTTGGTTTGTTTTTGTCTCATAGGGGCCTCACGGGAGGAAATGCCATCTTAGAGTAGGATCACCAGGAAAGGTCACAAGGAGAAGTGCTCTTTGAGGCGAGGTGTGAAGGAGATAAGCAGCCTATCACATAGACGCCTGAGAGCAGAACATTGCAGGAAGAGGGAGCAGCAAGTGCAAAGGCCCTGAGGCAGCGGCTGTGCCTACTGGGTCTGAGGACCAGGGGAGAAGGCAGTGGGCTAGAGGGGAGAGAGGTTGGGAGGGAAGCTGTCTCACTGAGAGGCCTGGCCGAAGACAGATAATGTGTTGACAGAGAAGGAAGCCCCATGGTTACTGAAGAGTGTTTAATGACAAGACGTTCACACGGGTGTGGACAGCGGTAAGAGAAGGGAGCCACTCGGGACGGGACGCTGGCACACCAAGGACCATCAGCAGTGGGAAAGCTGCTGCCCATAAGCCTTTAAGGGAGGCGGAGGAGCAAATTCCTTAGCCTTGGTCAGAGACAGAGTCTTGGAGAGGCAACATGGCCAGGGGAGGCAGAGTGGGGCGAGAAGTGTTCTAAATTCTGTCACCTCCTGCCTGTCCCTCCCACTGAAATCAGGACCAGGGGACACAGCTGATGCTCGCTCAGTCCAGGACACAGAAGAAATGGAGGGGGAGGGGAGCTCTTAGAGGCACGTGGACCGGTATAGGGGCAGGTGGTGGGGTACAGATCATGGAGAAGGTCCCTTTGGGTCCCTGAGAGATGCCAGTTCCACCTCTCAAGGTGAAGGCCACCGGAAGGTCTGAGCAAAAGGACACTGAAGTAGATGAGGTGATGAAGTCCGGAAGCCAGGGAGAAGCAGGAGGTCTGACTACAGGGAGGGCAGGTCAGCTCTACCTTCCTCCTGGATCCCCATGTGCTGTAAATGGTAACGTGTTCAACTACGACTAATCAGAAGATGGTCGGCTCAAGCCTGGGAGAGGAAAAAAGCCCTGTTGATCCCCTAAAAGGCCACAGGTTTGACATCCCTAAGGTACGCATGCCACTCCCTGCCCCACCACATGTCTCTGTCCGTCCTCTGTTCTGCAACGTATGAGGTTGTCATGAGTCAGAATTGGTGGATTGGTTTGTAGTGGGGGGCTCCTCCCTTCCCCTCAGTATGCCCTTACCTCAAACCCTCCAGCCACAACCCACAGGACCAAGGACAGATGCGCTTGCCCAGCTGTGAGACACTCACCAGCCGGACCCACCTCTTCTTCTGGACCTGTGGTGTGGGCTGACCAAGCCTTTGCTCCTTCCTGGGTGGGCGCAGGGAGTCCTGACTCAGCCTAACTCTGTGTCCTTTTCTACGAGAGGGCCATCCGCCCTCCCACCCCCAAGACCACCCTTAAGCTCCCAGCGCTCCTCTGCTGTCCTTCAAGTCATGCCAGGAAATGCACTAAACTCCCCAGCCACCCACACGAGGAGCTGAGCCTTCCGCCTGCTAGGAGGCCCAGAGCTGGGGGGAGGCGAGTGGGAGGGGCAGGCTCTGAGGCTTGGGGGTCTCTGGAAAAGGGATTTATGGGGATTGAGGGGCCTGTTGGCAGGAGAAGCGATTCCCTTGGCTTTCAGGTCAAAGTCCAAATCAGTCTGAAAGAGGCTGAAGCCCCTTTGAGCCATGAGGGTGTGGATTTAAGGCGAGGCTTTGGGGGAACCAGTCAATTGAGCTCGGGAGTTTAGAGAGCCAGCACGGTTTCATTAGGTGAGCAGTCTACGGTGGGAGACACTCAGCAAATGGATGCTTGTTTATTCATCATGCCAGTCCTCGGAGGGTGGTCTGGGTGGTGTGATTGAGCCCTCCAACAGAAGGCATGTTAGGCCCAAAGAACACACGATGGCCCAAGTTCCCCCAGAGACGACACGGCCCACCCAGCCTGAGCACAGCAAGACTCTCTCCTGGAGTCCTTCCCTTTAATTCCCCAGGAACCACCTCTAGTCTTCTCCATGCAATACACGCTGGGCATGCAGAGAACAAAAAGCATTAAGGAAAATCACAGAGAATCATCCGACTGAACCGTTCTCTCAGTTTTAAAACCAAAGCCACTTGCTTGAGGAAGTTCAAGGTGGTGAAGAGACGGGTCTTTATAATCCTGTCTCAGTTATCTAGTACTACTAGAACAAGGTGATAGCCTATCACCGTACCTATTCCATCGGCATGCGAACATGAAGTCATCTGAGATGTCGGGCGATACGCAGAAGAACGCAGCATCGGGATGGAAGAAAGCTTATTAACGATCTTCACAAGATCACAACCTTCAGTATAAAGCAAACACAAACCCTCACGACGGGACCAATCGCCAACATGATGCTCAACAGAAAAAGACGGAAGTTGTCAAGAATTTCATTTCCTTGGATCCACAATCAATGCTGATGAAAAACAACCATCAAGAAATCAATAGGAAGGTTCCCTAGACCGCCAGGGAATAAACCACTCTTGTAGTAGATCTATAATCGTTTGAGGATTAACAGTGTACGGGTGGAGTCTAGCTTGTTAATCAGGTCATAGCCAATGAGGCGTCTTTGTGGGTATAGCTTCCTTCTGAGAATTCTGAGAATTCCAGGAGACTCTCTGCTCACTCCCTGGGAGACATCGCAGCTGACAAGACACATGGACTCACCCTGATGCAGAGACCCCTGCCAGCGCTGAGATGGTTCCAGTGCCACTGGATCCAAAGACTTTCTACCCACTGGCTAGTGATCATCTTGCATTCAACGTCATTGCATGTGGTTCGTGAGTCTGAAGAGGACATTATAGATTGGTATCAGACATGTGGGCTAATATCGGATGGATGGACTTGGACTGGGCTGTTTTCTCAATATTCAATTGCTCTTGTATGTAAAGGTCCTTCTTAGACACATACGTGTGTCCATGGAGTTGTTTCTCCCGTCCGCCCGGACTCACACATCAATCAGCCTTAGAAGAGCTGCACCTACAATGCTCCTTAGGGGTGCAGATGGCCCCGCAAACGTTTCTTCCCTTGTTTTCTTCCCAGGCTTCACCCTCAGCCCAGGATTTTCTACGTGGAAGAGGGGTGTGAAGACAGACTTCATTCCCCAGAATGGGTCCCTTCGTATGTGCTGCAGTTCATCCACAATCACTCATCTGCATTTAGGTTGAATGGGTGGCCCCACCCTGACCCAACTTCATAAAACATAATGAGGACCACCCCCCCCCCCCAAAAAAAAAAAGAAGTGAGGATGGCCAGACTTTGTCTTTGGCTCGTGATCTTTGGGCATATCATCAGGATGTCCCTGGAGGAGGACATCAGACTGGGTAGAGAGTCATCAAGAAAGCAGAAACCCTCCACGAGATGGACTGGTGTGGGCGCCTGGTCCAATAAGGCCGCACACTTAACAGTGCTTGTGAGAGCAGCACAGGGCCAGGCAGCGCTCTAGTTTATTCTTCGTGGGATGGGTTGCTCTGAGGTGGGGCTAACTCGATGGCCGTGACAGAAATGGGTGTGCGTGCGCTCTGACGTGCACTCTTCTCTTCCCGTGGGTTAGGAGACTGCAGGCCTGGACTCAGGTACCCGCTCGAGGGGAAGGTTTTCCCTCCCTGTTCGCTCTAAGGGAAGTCCCCTGTCTCTTTAGCTCTTGCTTCCTGGTTCCTGAAGAGGTCTCCCCATGTCTTGGCATCGATCTTTCCTCCGTTCTGCTGCCTGGTTTACTTGTTTCTATACCTGGCAGTGCATTTTTGGTTTGTATCTCCAAAGAAAGGGATTCACGGAACGCCCAACATGAATTCTGATCACCAACAGAACAAAGGCGGGTCATTTCCAAATGGGTTTCTAACCACTCTGGCATCTCACTGCCATGGGTCCGTACGGACTCAGAGTTTATAGTGACTCTATTGGTCCTACATTGTAACTCGTCTGGGGAGTAGAAAGCCCTGTCTCTGTCCCGAGGAGCGGCTGGTGGTTTTGAACTGCTTACTTTGCAGTTTGCAGTGCAATGTGTAACCACTACCCCACCAGGGACTACATTAGTGGGTGGTGGGATTGACAACACATATTTGGTTGTTGTTGTTGTTGGTGGTGGGGATACCAAGTGATAGAGACAAAGGAAAAACAGGCAGCATTGGGACCCTCGAGGGGGAGTCTGTGAAGGAAGCGCCGCCTGGAACCACTGTAGTGAAAGACGAGGAGGTTGAGAGGGAAGGGAGGTCAAGGTGAGGGGCATGAAAGTGCGCGTGTCCGGTGGAAAGCCTGTGTGGAGTGCATCGGTATGAAGGCCCTGCAGTCTCGTGCCCAGGGCTCTGGATTCAGCCCTATGCATCTGCACGGCCATTTTCTGCCTGATCTCCAGACTGCGGAGAAGTCTCTGGTGGAGGCTGGATGGTGAGGGCCCTGCAGGCAAGCCAGCGGAGGGCCACGATCCCCAGGGCTGTGCTTGTCTTCATTATTACTGGTGTTAGGGTCATTACTATGACTTGGCCGCATCTATGGCCTCAAAGCATAGAGTTTTTATTTATTTTTTCCCTGCTGTCACAGACCTGGCCTGCTGACGCAGCCGCTGAAACTTCAAAAGGCAAGGCTCCATATTCATTTGCAAAATCAGTATGAAATTCCTAGAGTGCTGTCTAATTCCTTCTGGTCTGACCACACAGCAATTACCAATTTGCAGAGAGGGGCAGGGGGAGGGGCACAGGCCCTGCAGCCATGGGGGAGCCTCTGCTTTGCGGGGGCCTGGCAGCTGCCAGGGAGGAACAGGCTCCCCCAGACAGCCCAGGCTGTGACTGTGACGGGGCGCTGGCTCTGTGGGCAGCTGGTCCTGGTGAGTGAATCACACACGTGCCGGCTCCCAAGTGCTTCCGTTACAAGTGATATGTAAGCATCAGAAAATGTGGGGTCAAATCTGGGTCCTGCTCTGCAAAGATCACTCGAAATGACTCTGCTCTTTAAGGGACAAGTGACACAGGGCTTTCTCCTCTCTGGGCCTCAGTTTCTCCATCTTTTAAGTGGGGAAAATAAGCTCTATCCTGCTTGGCAGTGAGATACGAAGCCTGGGCGTTGCGGTAGTTACATTATCTGGTGCCAATTTGAGGATTCAGCGTGAAGGGGCAGAGTCTAGCCTATCAGGTAGTAGCATAATGACCTCATTTGGAGGCACTAAGGAGATAAAAGGCTTCCTAGAGGCGGGACACATGCTCACTCCTTGTGGATGGAGCCAGACCGCTGGAGCTGGAGAAGCCACATGGAGACCCCTGCCAGAGCTGAGATGCTTACAACACCAGTTACTGAATCCACAAGACTTCCCACCCACTGGCCTGTGATCTTCCTGTACGCAGAGTCATTGCATGTGTTTCGTGAGTCTGAAGAGGACTGTATAGATTGGTATCAGACATAGGAACTAATATTGGACTTATGGATTTGATGTGGACTGGGCTGAGGTGTTTTCTCAATATTCGACTGCTCTTGTATATAAAGCTCTTTCCTATACACATATGAATGTCTGCGGATTTGTTTCTCTAGTCTATCCAGATTAACACAGCTCTCAAACCTTTGTACCCTGTATTGTTCTTGCTTAGGAGACATGAATCTTGAAGAAATCTCTATTTGCTCAGCCCTGGAGGGGGCCAGGGAAGGCGCTGCTGTAGGTGGGACAGGAGGTCAGCGCCAGACTGCCTGTGTGGACTGCAGTCCCCTTCATTCTGCAGTTACAGTGACCGGTGCAGGCCCCGGTGCTGGTGCTGGGGTCAGCTTGTTCAGATGCTCAAGGTCAAGGTCAAGGGCAGTGAGGGCAGAGTCAGGGAGGTGGCTCCTGAGGTAGACTGCCAAAGAGCTGCCAACCTTACTCAGGAAAGCTCAGACAGTAGGATGGACCACATGGGGGGCTGAGGCCAGCAGAGGGAAGCTGGCCACAAGAGGATCCACTGAGGAGGTGGTTCTGCTGTGGGCCCTGGGGTGCCCTACTGCCTGTCCCGTGCAGGCTGGAGACAAGTGCTTCCAAGTTGTGTCGATGGCCCCTGTAAAGGACATTTTTTAGGTGCCGTGGAGTCGGCTCAATCTCATAAGGACTGCCTGTGACACACAACTGCCCCGTGGGATTTTCTAGGCTGCAGTGGTTACGCACGGTGTTGCTAGCCTCAAGGTCAGCCTTTGTCTTTCTCCGATAGAGAGTTACAGTCCAGGAATCTCACAGGGGCAATTCGACCCTGTCCTGTTAGAGTTGCTGTGAGTTGGCATTGACTTGAATGGCTGTGAATTTGTGTTTTTGTCATCTGTATAGCAAGATCCCAGGAGGCCCGGTGGGTTCAGCACTGGGGTGCTAACAGTAAGGTCAGCAGTTCAAATCCACCAACCATTCCACGGGACAAAGATAAGATAAAATCTGCTCCTGTAAAGATTTCCAGCCTCCGGAACCATGAGGGGCAGTTTTGCTCCATGTCCGATAGAAGGTTGCTTTGAGTGGTAGAGGATGGCGTGAGGTCACTTGTGTTTGGGCTTCAATCTTGACCACAGAAGATCATAAGGTCTTTGGCCCCGCGGAACCACCGGATGGGCTCACACCACCAACCTTTCAGTGAGCAGCAGAGCGCCTCATTGTCGCATCCCTAGGGCTCTTGGTACCAGTGCTTCTCAACCTTCCTGATGCCATGACCTTTCCATACGGTTCCTCATGTGGTGGTGACCCCCAATCGTAACATTATTTTTGATGCTACTTCAGCACTGTCATTTTGTTACTGTGATGAATCGGGCGACCCCTGTGAAAGGGTCGAGACCCACAGGTTGAGGACCACTGCTTTATGCAAAGGCATGCGGGCTGGATAAAGCTGTCGTGTTGCACCAGGCTCCCTCTGGCTGGGATGCAGTGTGCACATGGTGGCAGGATGAGAGAGTGGCCTGAGCAAGGAGCAGAGGCCTGTTCAGACCTCAGACGTTCTCCTGAGGGTAATGATGGTGATGGATACCAAACAGCCTGGTGGGTGTTAGATGCAGAAGTCGCTCTCTGGCTGCTACAGGGAGAGCCCATGCAAGGGCCTAACTGCGGGTAAGGGCCGCCTTGGTCCTGGGCCAGGACAAAGTCCCTTCTAGTTAAAATGTCAAATCTCTCCTGGTTAGATGCTCTACCAGATTCCCATTCCTGGCCACCCATGGGTGCCAGAGTAGAACTGCACTCCATCAGGGGAGGGGGAAAAATGAGGAGCCGATACCAAGGGCCCAAGTAGAAAGCAAATATTTTGAAAATGACGATGGCAACAAATGTACAAATGTGCTCGACACATGGATGGGTGGATGGTGATAATAATTGTATGAGTCCTCAATAAAATGATTTTTTTTAAAAAGGAGTGGATCACCATCAGGCCTTGCGGTTAGCAACCCGGCATCTTCACTGTTTTAACCACCCGGCTACTCCTTAGATATTCTCACCCACTGCCATCGCGACCCTCCTGACTCATAGTGACCCCACATGGAATGTCCAAGGCAGAGGAGCAGGCCCGGGTGGAAGGGCAGGAAAGAAGCCTGCATGGTCCTGAGAGTCCAGAGGATGTCTCTTCATCAAGTGCATCCAAGTGGACCACGGTGTGTGTGCTGGCCTCAGAGACAGAGCTCACGGGCAGTCCCAGCATCTCCACGTGTCTGACGCCACAGAAGCCACTGCCTGGCAAGGGCTCTTATTGTGTGCAGGGGACACGAAGGTCCAGAGAGGGCAGGAAAGCACACAAGCCCCCTCCCCACCCCAAGTCACACGAGAAGCCAGAGGATGCAGGTAAAGGTAGACACGAGGCATCTGTTGGCTGCTTGGGCAGCTCGGGTCTCCCTGCTCCCGCAAAGAGTGTCTTAGACCCATGGCAAAAGAACGTGAAAGGAAAACCTGAACCTTGGGTCTTGGGAGAAGACTCTGGAGATGTTACTTAGGCACATTCTGGAAGAGTGGAGAGTGGCTTACACTGCAGATGGGCCTACCGGGCTGCCAGCGCTGACCTGGGAGGGTGGGTGGGGTGTGAGTGGGGAGGTCGAGAAGGACCCTCGGAGGTGTTGTGGGAAGGGGCCTAGGGGCTTTTGGATGGAGAGGAACTGGCCAGAACTTTCTCCTGGGGTGCCACGTCATGCCCAGGCCAGCCGTCACTGCCCGGAGCCTGCCAGCATGGGGCTGGAGAGGCCTTGTTGGCCTCCAGGAGTCCACCATGCACGCACCCACCCTGCTCCACCTTGGCACTCACCTCCTCCACGGAGACCCTCTGTTGGTTGAGCCCCAACATGGCATTGCTGTGGTGAACTGCTCACCAAGAAAGGCAGCCACACGTCTGAGGTTTTCTGATGCCCTGGTATTTGTGCATGAGAGAGAGAGAGAGAGAGAGAGAGAGAGAGAGAGAGAGAGAGAGAGAGAGAGAGAGAGAGAGAGAGAGAGACCAATAACGAGCCAGTCGCCGGAGCGTTTCTTCCACCTCATGGAGACCCTGTGTGTGTCAGAGTGGAGCTGGGCTCTCCAGTGTTTCCAATGGCTGATTTTCCAGAAGTAGATTGTCAGGCCTTTCTTCCTTGGTGTTTCAGGGGTGGGGGTTGGGGCAAGTGGGCCAAACCTCCAGCCTTTCAGTTAGCAGCAGAGAGCTTTAACCCCTCAGACTACCTAGGAACTTCTCCACCAACCCAGCTGCCACGGAGCCGATCCTGAGACACGATGATGTGTCAGGGTCGTGGAGTTCTTAACTATCTGTGCCAGTCAGAGAGAGAAAGAGAGCGGGGTGAGGGGGCAGGTATTAGCCCTGAGTCCACCCAGGGCGACTTGGTAGATTCTACTTTCAGAAGATCACAGTTGTTGCCAGTCCTAGGCAGTAGTATGAGCTGCCTACATGCTACCCACACGTGTGATGAGCATCCCCTCTGGAGAGGCAGATTAATAACCCACCCCCTTCACAACACTGAGGAGCCCCCTCGATCATTTTCCATAGTCCAGCCTTCTTAGCTGGGCAACCGGGTCGGCCATGGCATGGCCCTTCTGTGTCTCCAGCGTCAGCCTCTCTTGCACTCCCTCCCTTGTACTTTGGTTCCTATGTGCTGTGGGAGCCATGGTGACGGTGAGCTCGGGCCTGAGCGTCCCTCGCCTGAGGCAGGGCGGGCTGGTCCTGAGCCTCACAGGGAGACAGGATGCTGTGTTTGTAACAAGAGACTATGGTGATCCCAGACTCAATCCTTCAGGGTTTTCCTCTGCTCCTGGAATAGGGATTCGGTCCTTCAATACAGCCTCTGGGCTCTACTGGCTACGCCCGGTCTGCACACCCGGCCTCCGTGCAGCCTCTGCAGCACTTCCAACATGCAGAGGACCCCAAAAGTGGTTCCCAGGGTCTTTGCACACGCTGGGCCTTCTGCCAGGAATGCCCTTCCCGTTTGCCTCTTTATTTTATTTTTTCAAACTCTTTTATTCAGATATAATCCAGACACCATAGCATTCCACAGTTGAGTCATATCAAGAAGTGTTGTGCAATCGCTACCACCACTGCTTTTGAAATAGTTCCTTCCTTCTTGGACACTTGATAATAGCTCCTCATTACCTCTCCCCGCACCTCCCCTGCTCGCCCCCCCCCCTCCAGGAACCCTTACTCTAGTTACTGTCTCTATGGATTCACTCATCCTGGTTTCCATAGAAACATGCATAACAGAGAGTCAAGACGACTACCAACAATAACACAATACAACAGAGACAAACCTCAGTTTGAGAAAAAAATTAAAAACCCCGAAAATATAAAAAACCAGATCAAGCTCAGATTGTGTTAAAAGGGAGTTCAGACAATAAGGTTTTAACCATTCAAGTCAGAGTTTTCCTTTTCAGCTACTATAAACATCTCTACCACACTCTGTCTGATAACCAGGTTATTCCCACCCCTCAGTAACGGTCAGAGGGCTTCACCGGAGGCTTATTCGCTGCGTAGATCCTGCAGATGGACTCTGGGCTTCCTCTGCCGTCCACAGTCTTCTGCGAACCAGACTTCTACAAGCTCTGGTCCTTCATGTAAGAAGGCACCATGGAACAAGCACGCCAGCACAGGTGACCCAAAGCCGGTAAATGATATACCCTGTTTCCGTTTGCCTTTTTAACTCCTGTCCATATTTCAGATGACAGCGCAGGCGTCACCTCCTGAGCATTCTGCTCCGAGTTGAGAGCTCAACTCAAGGGCCCTGCTCAGAAGCTTGCCTGGCTTCTGTATCTTTTCCTCGGCGTGCTCACAATAGTTTGTCAGCATATAACAGGGCGATTTCAGGACGCCTGGAGAAATGACACTGGCAGATTATGAGATCTCTCCATGAACCTTTGAAGAACACCACACACACACACACACACACTTTGAGGTGCATGGTATCTGTTTAAGGGCTGCTTCTCCTAACGACAGCATCTATCGCCATGGACTGGTCACCTGCTCAATGCCAGGTACTGCGCAGGTTCCTTTATAATCACTTCATTAAGTGCCACGACGACCCTGTGACTGTGTCTGCTGCCACCATGTCAGCTCCGATCCATAGCGACCCGGCGCACACCAGAATGACACACTGCAAGGTCCTGCGTCATCCCCACACTTGGTCCTGTGCCTGAGCCCATAGCTGCAGCCACTGTGTCTTGTTGAGGGCCACCCTCCATATGGCCGCCCCTCCACTTAACCAGACGGGATGTCCTTCTCCAGGAACCGGCCTCTCCTGACAACGCGTCCGCAGCCTGGAAGACGGAACCTCCCCGTCCTCGCCTCTAAGGAGCCCCGGGGCTTTACTTCCTTGGCCTCCCACTTCGGAGCAAGAAGCTGAAAACCTTTTGCCTAACCTGTGAGGCAGACACCACTTTATCCCCATTTTTATAGATGAGGCATAAAGCGGGTCAGCGACTGGCCAGGGGACACGCAGAAAGGAAGAGCTGGGTGAGTCCAGAGAGCTTGGTGAGTCCGGCCCGTTGGTCTCCAGTCCACTGCTCTGCACACGGGACGAAGGCAGAGGACTTGTCTGCATCTCTCATCCCTATATCCCCAGCCCCTGCCACTGATAGCCACCCATCTCAATAGTACTGAATGGAGGCGGGAAAGAAGAGGGGAGGGAGACCAGTGAGGCGGCAAGGAGTAGCTGGGGTCATTCTTGGACAGCCATCCTGCCATGGCCCTGGAGGGGGTAATTCCTGCCCCAGAGCTCCCGGGCTGCAAGTGTGGAAAGACCACTCTGAGAACCCAGAGGTGCGACCGAGCAGGGCAAAAGCCTGAACGTGAACCTGAACCCCAGGACGGCTGGAGCTTCAGAGGTTGGGCATCCCGGGGCTCTCACTGTGGGTTTCTTCTCAAAGGATGTGCCCTCCCACCTCCTGCAGGGGCCCTGGGAGAGCTGCTTGAGCTGCAGGGAGCTCATTACCTACCCAACCAGCCCCCGACAAGGACAGCGGTGGTCCCAGGGTGAGTGAGCCGTCGCCTTCTGTAAGGAGGACTCGGGCTAGCTGCCCGGCCAATGCCCTCAAGGGCAGCCACCACCCCTCTGACGTCAGGTGGGTTCCCACGGAGCTTCCATACAAAGCGGACTAGGAATCGTCTTCTGGAAATCGGCTAATGAAAATGTGATGGTCTGAGTCACAGGCCACCCAGGGATGGCGCAGGGAGGGACAGCGTGCGGTTCTTTGTGTGCGCGCCCTGGGCTACTCCATGCCATAGCTGGGTGTGGACGGGGACGATGGGGGACAGTCCCTGTTCTCTCCTGAACGCCGCTGCCTCTGTGAGGCTCGTCTGCTCCTGGGGGAGCCGGATCTGCTGCAAGTGAGGTGTCTACTCCTCTGGAAATGGGACTAAGGCCCTTTTGGCTCCCCTCCCCAAGTGCGCAGCAAGGAGGCTCCAGTCATGAGATGGCAAAGCGGGAAGGTGCTTGCTCCTTCCCTCGGGGCGCCCCCAGGCCCCAGCAGCCTGCAGGACCCTCAGGGCCAGGGCCGCGGGCCAGGCCCAGAGGTCAGCAAGCCTGGGAGGCTTCCACGCAGCTCCCCCGTCCCCCTTTGAAGGGGATCAGGTTCCCTCACAAACATAATTGAACGAAAATATGAGAGAGAAAAGGTCTTTGTTCTCCCATTTACAGCGTCAGAAAATATGTAACAAATTAGCCGTTTATGAGGTAAGAGCACGGGCCGGGCGATGGGGCGGGGAGGCCAGGCCCGCTGCACAAGGGGCCTTTCAGCGCGCCGAGCATGGGGGCAGCTGGGCAGGCGCTGCTCGGCCCAGGCGCACTGCTCTGCCACGGGCCTGCCTGCCTCCGGGCCCCGCTGCTGGCACCAAGAGGGGGCCTGGAAGCGGGGAGACCCCCACGGACCCCGTGGTGCAGACGTCGGGTGGGAGAGGGCACCGATGGACGGGTGGGTCAGCGCGTGCTGGCTGGAAGAATCCGGTAACCCCGAGCTGGGAGCGGGGCCTGGGGCTCCCAGCCTGCCTCTGACTGCGTTCCCGAGGAGCCCTGTGACCTCTCCTTCTGGGACCTGGTCTTCCATCTCCAGGGGTACCCCCAGCGCTCTGGGGCCACAGAGGGCTAGCTACACTCAGGCCTCGGCCTGCCTGCCTGCCTGCTGCTCTAGCAGACACGCCCCAACGGGCTGGTTTCAAAGAAGAGGTTTCCCCCTCCGTTTACGACGCCAGGAGTCGGAATTCAGGACCCCAACAGTGGGGAAGGCTCTCTCGGACATCTTCGAGGGACGCGCTCTCTCATTCCTGGCTTCCTGTGGGCTTCCGCGTGGCACCTGTCTCTGCCCGCTGTCTGTGCGCTTGTCTCTGGGCCTTCATCTGCTCTTTGTACAGCTCACAGGGAGCAGGTTTAAGATAACTCCAGTGGTTAACGTCACCAAGAAAGTCCTGCTCCCAAATGGGATTATAGCTCATGTACAGGGGTCAGGACTCCATCACACATTTGGTGTGTGTGTGGGGGTGGGGGGGGGACACACACAATTTCATCCCTAGCAGCTTCAATGGCTTCCCTGGTGACTTCTCCAAACCTTAGGTGTGGGGAGGGCAGTCTTGGTATTGGACTTGATCTTTCTCTCAAGCAACTTGGATTTCCCTCGCAAGGTTTGATCCTAAATTCCAGCTGAAGCAGAGGATGGGGTGTTTGGGGGAGCTGGGGCATCGGTGGTTGGCTAAGCAGGCAGCATGGAGAGAGGGCAAGGACTTCTCACCTCAGCCTTGTGTTGACCTTGAGTGTGTCCAGAATAATGAGGGGGGGGGGGGCTGAAGGGACCATTTAGAAAGAAACCTTTGCAGCTACCCAGCTTAGCCAGGCTAAGTAAGGGCTGGCTTGACCCCTTCACTGGACTTGAACCCTCTGACAGTCTATGATCCCAACAGTCCGTGAGGCCGTCTACCCCTGTCTCAAGTGTGGAGAAGCTCATGACTGATCATCTTGATTCCATAGCCATGCCCGTGTTTCTGGGCATTGACTGCTGTCGAGTAGGTTCACAGTGACTCGTGCACACCCACCCAGCCCTGGGCCACGCCCCGAACCCAGATCACCTGCATGGAAGGGGACGCCTCTATCACTGAGCCATCAGTGTCCCTGTATAGTTCTAGACCTGGGGTTTTCCGATGCTCTGTGCTGTCCCCGGGCTAGGCACAGGGCAGGATCATAAATGTCCCTTGGGCTCGGAAGGATGGGATTCTCTCCTGCTGCTGTCAGTAGGGATGGATTCTCCCCCGAGTCAGATTGTCTGTCATCATGGCTCCGCATGAGCGATCCTCTTTGGTCCCAGCAGGGGCTGAAGGCTCACCAGGGCCCCAAGCCTTGGAAAGAGGATGCTGGTGAGCTCATGGGCTGATGCCAGTCTGGTGTAAGAAATCCCCAGGAAAAGCGGGATGCCGGGCTTCTGCATGAATATGCCGAGTGTTTCGTCTGCAGGCACAAACACATCGCTTTCCTGGATCTGATTTTATTTATTTTGATTGGATCTTAACAGTTCTTTACAAGCCTGAAACTGAAGCTGCCTGGGGTCCCCAGGAGACTTGCTAAAACTTCAACTACAGTTGAAGTTCAACTGCAGTCCAGCCCACTGGCCCCCAGTTCAGCAGACCAACTTGAAAGTTAATCAGTGGTGAGGGACAATTTGCCTCATTATTTCCAGCCCTGGAATTTGGCGGCAGATGGAATTCTGGGACTGGCGGGGCCATGGAGCTGGGTGATAAACACAGCATGCAGGTCGTCCCCCACCCCCCACCCCCCTGGTGTGCCTGCCACACAGGGTCTGGGACTGGAAAGGCCCAGATGAGGTCAGGTGGTACCAAGAAAGATCTCCTGCTCTGGGAACAAGGGTGGCATGTCTGACCATCACAGGCCAGTGGCTAGGTCCATCCTTAGATGCCGGAGTCTGACCCTGGCTGTGTTTGGGGGAAGCAGAGGTGGGCTGGGCACCGTCTATGCCCTCCAGGAATCAGCTCAGAGGCACTAGGTGAGTTCTTTTTTATTTGTAAATGTTTCATTGTGAATTGGGTGAAGGTATACAGAGCAGATCCGTTGTCCATTCAAGAGTTCATACTCATCCCGTTCCATCTTATTCACCATGATCCCTGCGATGTCACAGCACTGACCCCACCCCTTCCTGTGCTTGTCATTTCTGCTCCCCCTTCTTTCTTGAACCTTCTAAATGTTATCCTTGGAGAGATGCTACCCCTTGGATCTCAAATGGCTGATGATTCAAAGGCGTGCATACATTCTGGTTTGACTGCTCCCCTTGTAGGTCTTTCTATTGTTTGTCTGGAAGTTGAGCCATAGGAGAGGGTGCATTTTCAGACCAGAAGAGGGACTAAGGGTCACGGACTTAGGAGTTCTATTAGCCGTTAGCCAACTAGAAAGTCTGGGTTTTGTTTTAATTTTTTAAAAAATTAACGATTTTGAGTTTTGTGCCACATTTTTTCTTTCACTTCCAGGACCTTCTAATGTGATTCAGAGCAGTGAGGAGGGGTAGCTGGGCACCATCTAGTTTTTCTGGTCTCGGGGTCGTGGGATGTTCACGTGGTCCTCTAATTCACTAGGTTGATCGTTTCCATGTGCCTCCATCTTCATTGAGCTTCTTTCCTCTGGACAGGTGGTCACTGGGCACCACCCAGCAACCAATAGCTGCACTTTGGATGGCTATTCGTGAGCTTTTAAGATGGAGAATATTCTCACAGGAAGATCACAATGGCTGACACTCACCCCAGTAAACTACCAAAGAAAAACATTCTTCCGGCCCTTGCTTTCCTAGTGAGACCACTCCAACTCCCTGATTGCAGACTGCAAATCCCACCTCCCTTCACCCCTTAGGCACGCTCCTGCCTGTCTACTCTACTATCTACTTTCTCCATCACACTTACCTCCTCCCAACAGACTACAACATTTACTCATTTACCAAGCTCCTTGTTCACATCTCCATTAGAAGGTAAGCTGTCTATGCGGGCAGGCGCATGCATCCCAGCCCCGGCTGGCCCAGTAGCTGCTCAGTGAGTACTGTCGAATGCGTGCATGCATGGACAAAGGAGCATTCTCTCCAGGGTCCTTCTGGCAGCCGAGGCATCAGTGCTTTAGGTGACAGGCCATCAAGTAGACCTGCTCCATTAAAGACCGGGCTCAGACAGGCATGGTGGCCTGGGCAAGGGCGCACAGCACAGGAAGGTGTGTTCTGACAGTGCATGGAAGTGCCTACATCACAGTCAGCTTCCTCAGCTGGCTGGCCAATCAGGACCTGGCCCGCTCTGTGATCAGAGAGGCATCAGGAGAACCCCAGCAGGGAAGGAGGGGCCAAGAGCTCCCAAGAGCTTTCAGTGTAATGAAAATGGAAGGCTCATGGAAACAGTGCAGTGGACTAATGGACCACATGAACATGCGTCCCCACGACCCAAGACAAGAGGAGCTGATGGTGCCCAGCTAGCAGCTGCTTTTTTCTAGCCTGCTCCGTCCTCAGGCAGCCAGCCCCGCCCAGCTCCTCTTGACTCAAGTGCCATCCTACCACACCAGTCTCCTTAGCTTCCCTAGCTGTGTAATAACAGCAATACAGTAAGTCAAGAGACATCATTTATTAAGTGCCGAGAACTTCTCTCTCTCTCTCTCTCTCTCTCTCTATCCTATGAAATAATGATCAATATGTCAGCTTTTAAAACAACAAAAGTAAGACTCGGAGAGGTTGAACAACTTGCTAAGGCCACACAGGTATTGGTGGTCAGTTCTGACCTTCCTCCCCGGTCCCGGGACACCCCCCAACCCTGATTCCTGCAGACGTGTGTTGAGATGGTGGCTCTGCCTGGGGTCCATTCCATCCCTCTCCTGCAGGAACCCCCTTGCTAGCCCACGCTGTCACCCTGAGCCCAGCAGCGTGTTTCCCAGTGGTATCCCAGGGCCATCAAGGCAAGCCTTTCACACACTGGTGCTAAGCACAGTCAGTAAGCCCAGGCAGCGGCTGCCCACTGAGGAGTTGTTCTGTCTCAGGCTCTGCACTTTGGGGTCCAGAAAGATGGACAGAGAATCTCATTATCGGTTGGAATCTCTAGGTTCAAGCCATCATCCTGTTTCAAAGGTGTACACAGACAGTAGAGAGGGCAGGGCAGCCCAAGCATTCTACGGGATCCAGAACAGTGAGACACCAGGGATTGACTCGGGGACAACCAGAGAATGAATTTGAAATCTCTGCCCAGTGCTGGAGCAGTGAGTGATGGGGTCTCCCTCTATCTAACAGCCTTTGGCACACTGTGCACACTCGCTCACCCTCACACACCGTGGAAACTGCTCAGTGTGCTAGGCTGGAACAGCCTACAAGGCCTGTCGCTGAGCTCCCTTCCTACACAGCTGCGGCTCCGTCTGCAGGCAGAACTCTGCTGCGCCCTAGCAACCAGCCCTCTCCTGGGCTCTGAGGTTCTGGGGAGAAGTATCACCCCATCCACCTCAGCCACCTGGGGCTCAAACAGACCTTGTCCCCCCTCTCAAATCCTAGCTTTGTCACTTGCTTTCTCCATGGCCTTGGGCTAGTCCCCTGACCTCTTAGGCTATTTCTTCATCTGTAAAATGGAGGCATTTTTCTTGCCACTCTAAGAAACTCGTCGCCATCAAGTCGATTCAGACTCCTCGTGACCCAATAGGACAAGGTAGAACTGGCCTTGTGGGTTACAGGAGTAGAAAGCCTCATCTTTCTCCAGCACGGTGCCTGGTGGTTTTGAACTGCTGACCTTCCTGTTAGCAGTCCAGCACACAACCACTATGCCACCAGTACGTACTACGTTGCTTGTTTCTTTAACTCTTTTGCTTCCCGGAACAACCTTATGAGATGGTATTGTTATTGTCCCCACTTTACTGATGAGCAAACGGAAGCACAGTTTAAGAGCGAGGCAGGCAGCCGCTGGCGTCTGAAAGCTCGCTTCACGCCACTGTGCCTTCGGGAGAGACCGACAGTGGGAGCTCCGTCTGCTGACCGAAGGCACTGGGAGGATTGTCGCTTTTACAAAAGACCCGTGAGCCGTGAAGCCAGCGCTCGGGGTTTGCTTTGCAGCGAGGTGTCCGAGACAACGGCTCACAGCCCCAGCGGCGCCCTGGAGACTTGACTGTGCAGACAGCATTTCTACTTTGTCTAGGTTATATTTATCATATCACTTATTTACCCTGCTTTTATGAAGCGTTAGTGCTGCTTCACGTTGGAAACGCTATGTGGTCTGGTTTGGTAGGCTCTGTTGGGGGGTCTGGGAAATGCTGAAACAGGTTCGGGTGACAGGGATGGCGGTTGCTGCCTCACTCGGAATGCTGGCCTGTCCAAGGCCGTGCTACTCATGTCTAGTACGCCCCTCTCTCGAGATGCCGTTAGCAGCTTACTCCCTTTTTTCTAGCCCCCCAAGGCTGGAGACCAGTGATAGAAACACACGTGAGCCCCATTTACCCCATGACACACGGGACCCTGCAAGAGAAGGCTGTGGGCTCATCACACGTGTGATACTGAGTGCCACTTGAGGTCACACACTCAGATCCTGGGGACAATCTCACCCCAGGACCTTGCTGGCTTGGTTTGGATCCTGTCCCCATGTCCTTGTAGCAGGATCAGGGGCAGGTGAGGGACCAGGGACTGGCCTGGCAGTGGACCAGCCACCCCTCACGGTGTTCCCAAGGGCTGTCACGTCAGTACTTCAGCCCTGACAGTCCTGGTCAAGCCAGTCCTTGGGGTACAGGACTTGGGGGGGTGGTCTCAGGGCTTGGCCCTGAGTTGGACGTGACCCTCCCTGAGTATCATTAAGGTGTTATCTGCCTTTCTTGAGGTCGCTGGGTGGGAGAGCAGTGGGATCTGATGCTGGCGAGGCCTTCAGGAAGCCGGGCGAGAGGCGAGACTGGCCCTGCAGAACCATCCGCGTGGTAAGGTCTTGCCGTTGCTCGTGCAACCTCTGGCCAGACCGCAGGTTCCTGCAGGCCACCCCTTGGGGCTGCGGCCCGGGTGCAGGAACCCTGATCGCATCACTCCATGGTGGAAGTAGCACGGGGCAAGCCTGCCAAACTGCAGCCGCGTCAGCACATTCTTGGAGCAAATGCACTGAAAATCCTGCTCTCAGACTTCACTTCCAAGTGAGAACAAGGGCCTTGCTGCCCCGGCAGGGTCATTCCTGGGTCACTGAGTTGGGCTGGAGGATTGGGGAGAGCAGAGAGACCTGTGAGTTCTGCCAGCCCACGTTCCGGCTGAAGCGGGCCCCTCCCCACGCCTCCCGGGCCTTGCTGACCCCAAGCGCTGGCCTCGGCTGGCTTGCATCCTATGGTGACTCGTGGGGCCTTGGGAAGGCCGCTTGGCGACGGCCATGCCTGCTGCCTGGGAACAGATGTGTGTCTTTGCTGGGCCGTGGGGTGGAGTGGGAAGGCCTGGCTGCAGACGCAGGGCAGGCTGATGCGACAGAGGGAAGGAGAAAGACACGCCGCAGTGCCCGCAGCCTCTCCCTTCATTCAGCCCTGTGAGCATGCGCAAGTGGGGCCACAGCCCAGAACCGCAGCCTGTGAATCCCTTTTGCTGGGAAGCCGGGCAAGGGATGAGATGGGAGGGCTTCCAGGAATCACCCTCAACTTCAAGAGTGCTATCCTCGGGCCAGCCTGAAATGGCCCCTGCTCCCTCTCCCAGGCGGGGGTGGGGTGGGGGCGGCTCTAGCTGAGCAGCCAGGAAGAATGGGTTTGGAGGCACAGACTCTGGGGGTCTTGGTTAATTCCAGCCCCTTTTCAAGCCTGGGTTTCCTCATCTGTACAGGAGGGTGGGGATCCCTACCCACCTCAGGGGGTCCTGTGAGGGTCCAGGACACTCACAGATGGACCTGGCCCACAGGGGGCAGGTCAGGGAAGGTGGTCCTGCTGGGTTGTCTTACTCCAGGCCCGGTCAGCTGACACTCACACGTCATTCCGCATCCTCTCTCCTGGCTTCTCCTTTTCGACCCTAACAAAGACCTTTAACCCCCTTGGGGAGGAAAAGTCGTTCGGTCACCAGGATGGTCAGGTCTTCTTCGGGAGCACCACCTGTTGACCACGCCCTTGTCTACGACATGCTCTTCAACCCTGGGCTCACCTTTTGGCGCATGATCCTGTGGGTACGGGGGTCATCACCCCATTTCACAGATGGGGAAACGCAAAATGCAGCACCGTTGAGTCAATTCCTATTCAACAGAACAGAGTAGAACTACCCCTGTGGGTTTCCGAGACTGTAACTATTAACGGAAGCACAGTCCTGTCTCTCTCCAGCAGAGTGACTGGTGGTTTTGAACTGCTGCTAGCAGCTAGCAGCCCACTCACTGCGTACGTAACCACTACGCCACCCCAAGAAGGGAAGCACAGGGCACAGACGCACAGCTCCCCGGACGGGCGGACGAACTGGCAATCACACTCCTTCTTCCCTCCTGCCTCAGAGTGGCAGGGCACAGGTGCAGGTGACAGGAGGAATTACTGAGGGTGACATTCGGGGCTCCTGGCTCTTTAATAGTTTCTTTCCTTCCACTTGTTCCAGTGTTCCCAGGCCTGGTGCTGCCTGTGGAGCGGCTAATCACGGGGCAGTTACCGCAGTGGCACATCATAAACAGTCTGTAAAAGGCCCAGGGAGCTCAGCTCACACTGCACGGAGGACCCCCCTCCCCCCTCCCACCACATGGCTCCCCACAGGAGCAGGGCCAGGGCCCCAGCACGGTCTCCACGCTGGTCACAAGTCCTCGCAGGCAACAGCTTTTCCAGGGTCACAGAGCGGGCCTGTGAGCAGAGCCCCGATGATGATGTGGTTTTGTTTCCCAGAAGAACAACCACATGATAAAGGCGGGCGTCCAGGGTCACTCCCATAGCACTTCCTAACCGGACTGTCATTCATTCGCATAGCCGCCATCTAGTCGAGGCAGACCGTGAGGCCAAGAGACAGAAAGCTATGGCCCACCCTGGCTCTGCCGCTGGGATGATCTTTTCACAGCAAAATTCTGGCTGTACCACTTTGCTCCCTGCTGATTCAAGCCCAACACACTCACCCACATTACAGTCCTGACAAACAACCCCTTTGGGAAAATCATTCGCTTTCACATCTCCAGACCTTGGCTTGACCTGTGCCCTCCTCTACGGGACCATTCATTCCTTGGCCATGTTCCCACCTGGCTGACACCACCGGCTTGAGCCTCCCCTCTTTCTGGGTTGACACTGATTATTTCCTGCCTGGCTGGGATTAGATGCTGAGTCCTGGTCACAGCTCCCAACACCTGGCCTGGGACGCACATGGCAATGATCCTCACTAAAGGGACCATGTCTACACTTGTAGGCCAATCCTGCTCTCCATTTAGCACCCCCAGAATAAGAATTCCTGGGAGGCCCGAGGATTCTCAGAATGGACGTCGTTTTGGGACAGTAGGAAGGGCCATGGGCTGGGAGTCACAAGTCTGGGTGTCCGCATCTGTCCCATGGAGAAAGGTCGGAGGTGTCTGTTTGCTCAGTCTTACTGGGGAGCGGGTGGGAGGTCAGAGACAGTCTGAAAGTGAAGTAGCTCAGTTGGCTCCAAGTGGCCATAGTGGGCGCCATCCATCCCACAGACCAGGGCAGAAGCGCCTGGGCTGGAGTGGAGCCAATCAGCGGAGACTGACAGAGAACGAATCCCCATCGCTCTAGATGGAAGACCACCCTTAACTTTACCACTGCTTCTGGTGGTGCATGAATGCATTAATTCGCTTCATGGATAATATATCCCACTACTGTAAATATTTCACACGGGGGTTTACTGGAAAGCTATACATTTATTTTCAAACGCATAGCACAGGGTATATAAGCCTGCGGTGATTGAGCAGGGAGCTCTGAGTAGGAAGAAAGACCGCTTTAGGTGAAAGGATGCTCTGGGACCACATTCCAGCTCTGGTGGCAGAGGAAGGCGGAGCTGAAGAAGCTACCTGCAAGTATCTGGGGCGAGCCGAGGTGCCCTGAGTTTGTTTCAGCTTGGGAGTGACCATCGGCTGCTGTGAGACGTTAGGCAAAAATGGAGAGGTCTTTGGGCCTCATGGTCCTGTTTTGTCTGTCTTCTACTGGGAACGGCACTGCTGCCTCTTCGGCTCACCCAGACCTTCCAGGGCCAGGCAAGACGGGGCAGGGGTGGGATGTACCTGCAGGGTGGGGAAGAAGAAGCCTTCCCAGGGCCCCTGCCCCATCCGATGCCATCCATCCCAACAGGCTTCCCAAGGCCAGGCTTCTGGCCTCTGAGCGAAAGAAAAAGCAGCCAGGGAATGTCCCCACAGACAAGCGCAGTGCTCCAGAAATATTCCTGGAATGGTAGATATGCAAGCAGCGGGTTCTCCATGGGTCCGTTTCTCAGCTCGAGTAGGGTACATGTGCTCTGCACCCAGACCACCTGGGTCTGAAGGGCTGCCTCCCTCCCTCCCTCTAGCTGGGTCTGTGTGGCCTACAGCGAGTGCCCTGACGTCTTGCTCTCTCTCACTCCTGACCTTCAAATTGCTGGAATATGAAGTATCTGGAGGTACTTGGGGTCAAGGGAGCTTCCGGAGGATGGGGAGCCTGAAGGAAGGGCTTGGCCCTGCCTAGCGTCCCTGAGGCACCTGACTTGTCTGTTCTGGGGGTCCAGGCCTCTCAGCCCCGAGGAAAGGAAGGGCAAATTGAGAAGGGATCTGCTAGAACAACATCATCTGAGCTGCCCACATCACTGCCCCACGAAGGGGATCTGTCTGAGGCCTCCTCCACGGGACATAACCATGACTTTGGCCGGCAATAAGGCCACCCCTCCCCCTCTTTTAATAGAAGGGATTTAAATACACAATGTAATCAAGCTGAAGCCATGGCCACTTGGGGACAGCCACTTCAAAGACACAGCTTTGAGCCTTAGGTCTTGGCACCCAGACTTCCAGCTCCAGGCTCTACAGCTGTCCCACAACCCTGCTGTGAGGTAGCCCAGCCTGAGGGGTGCCTAAAGGTGCGGCAACGGGCTTCACACAGAAGGCGGCCCCCACGTGTTCTATGTCCCCTTAGTCACCATTCACCTGTCAGTCTGTCATGCGTGGTGGCCTGCTTGCCTCTACAGTGCTGGGGTACCAGGAGGGACATGCACGAGAGGTCTAGGGATCTATGTCCAAAACATCATCCAGTGACTGTCCTCCGATCGATCCACGGGGGCACACTGTCTGACTCACTTGCAGTGGACATGCCCTCAGCAGGGACCACGTTTGGTGAGGTGAGGACCAGGGAGGGTGTGGAAAACCCTCGGTGAGATAAACTGGTGCAACAGGTGCACTGAAGGACTCACCCACCACACGGTGAGGGATGGGTGGTGGATGAGGCAGGGCCAGGCCATGATGTTTCCTTCTACTGCACAGACAAGGCCTCCACGAGTGAGTTGACTCAAAAGCAGCTGACAGCACCACCACCATCACCAGAACTTCAGAATTCAGTGCCTGCCTGCTGCACCCGCCCAAGGGGATGGCACTTGCCCCTTTGTTGCCTGGGATTCCAAAGTCGGCCAGCCTGCCTTCTTTCCACACACACAGGTCCCCAAGAATGGATGGGGCCTAAAGATTCGCCCAGTGGGTCTCCGTGGTGCTGGCCAGATGCCACCTGGAGGCCAGCTGGACCAGAACAGGCCACTTGTCCTTCCTCTCCTCCTTCATGAGCAAAAGGATTGCTGAGCGTGGGGTGTGCAGGGAGGCAGTGGGGCGGCAGGTGCTGCGGCTTACAGGGGATTAGGGTCCGCACTTTGTAGATAAATAATAAAAGAGAGAAATAGAGAAGAAATCTTTTGAGCAGAAACTCGCAGAGTCCAGAGGTGTGAGTGCCCTTGTCAGGGCCTCTGAGGGGCCCCGTGCCAGGACTTGGGTTCCCCGAGGACCTCTATTTTTAGACGTCGCCTACAAGCTGCTGCTGTGTTTTCTATCCAAGAGCCAAGTGAGCCTGGACATCAAGAACCATGGCCTAGACAAACCTCAGTGGGAAGCAGTCCAGACCCTCCTGTGAGTGGCAGGGGTAGCATAGCTGGGTCTCGCCACAGGGGCAGGGGAGGGGGTCTCCTTTGTCATTGGTCCTATACACTCTTCACCACACCAGGCGGTGGCTTCTGTCCTTGATGGGGCTCCTGGGTGGCAGTGACAGCAGTCATGGCCAGGACGATGATCCTCTTCATTCACTGCCTGCCTAGAGTCACTGGTGTAGACAGGAGAGGGCTGCTCATTACACCCGAGGAAATTGGGGCTTCGAGAGACCCAGGGTAACCTAGAGAGAGCCTGTGCCCCTTGTTCCTCCCTGTGTTCCCACATCAGGACCTGACTGGCCTTTGTTTTCCCAGTGCTTTTCAGAGGTTAATTTTAAATATCCCAGGAGGCAAGAAGCAAGGAATGTGCTGGCTTCTCAGATGCTCAGGCTGCACACAAAGTCCTGTTTGGCCCCTCGGAGAAGCCTCTTGGCAGTTCCTGAGGGATCCCTAGCTCTCCGCCATTCCTCTTTGCCTGGACGAGGGGCTCAGCCTCAGGGCAGGCTGTGAGGGGAGTGGGGAAACTGAGGCTGCAGCTTGAGGGGGCTCGGCTCCTGCTGTGCTGGCCGAGGGGCTGCTAGATACCTCGTCTCGCTGCCTCTGCTGTCAATGGGGCTCAGGACTCACGTCTGCCTGCAGGAGCAGGTGGCCTGACCTGGGGACCCTCCCAGCCTCTACCAGCTTGGTCGTCACCTCCATCGGACTCCATGTCTGCCTCCAAGCTCCTTAATTCTCCCCTGCTTCTCCTCCCTGACCCTCTCCCTACTCTGGCTGCCTCTCTGGTCCTCCATCCCTCAGCCTGGGCCCCTGCACTTCTTTCTTCACCACGTCCCAGAGCCAACTGGGAGCAGAAGCGCCTATGCCGCAGGAGATGAATATTCCACCAGTAAACGCATGCACGCCATCCAAAGCACCCTGGTGGTGCAATGGTTACACCCTGCGCTGCTAACCCATAGGTCTGCTGTTTGAAACCACCAGCCACCTCCGAGGGAAAAGACTCCCCAACCGAGTTACAGTCTCAGAGCTCCACAGGGCAGCTCCACTCAGACCCATGGGCTCCCTGAGCCAGCATTGACTCGATGGCACTGAGTTTGGTTAGACAACAACAACAAGTTGTTTGCTGCACTCTCCGATTCTTAGGATAAAGTCAATTTGGTTACTCCTTGGTTTCAGGGTCCCTGGCCCCATTGTCTCTCCCTCCTTCTGTCTTGTCACCGACCACCCGATGGTCACCCCTGCCTGTACCAGACTTTCTGGAAGTTCTTCCCAAATATCAAGCCTTCCCACTTTTGGACCTTGGATTTACCCTGCGTTTTACTCTCAATACCACCCTGCCTGCCCTACCCACTCCTCACCCCTCCCACCACCCCCATCCCTGCCTGACAGCTCTCCATCCTGAGAAATCCCAGCAGAGCCCCCTCCTGAGGCCTTTCCCTGCCACACAGGTCAGGAGCCTCCTGGGCTTTCAAACCCACACCAAACTCTGCCATCAATCAAGTCAGTGAACGATCCTAGCGGCCTGTTGGGCCGGTGGCACTGCCCCTGGGGCTTTCTGAGACTCCCTCTGAGCGGCTGGCCGTTTCCAAGGCTGGCCTCGTGGTTAGTAGCCCAATGCGTACCCGCTACACCACCAGGGCTCCAGGGCTCTAGGTAGCTTGAAATGCTTGTGGTGGGGTCTCACTGCCCTCTCCCCCACCAAAGCCTCCTCCCTCTAAAGGACCTCTCCAAGGACAGGCAGATGCCACCTCATTCACATCTGACCTCCATCTCAACCTTCGAAAGGGCCTGAGCCAGAAGATGCCCACGCTACGTCTTCGGGGAGTAAATGAAAGGCAAGCTGCCCTGTCGGATGCTCAGCGATGGCCTCTTGGCAAGAAACGCTGGCAGCAAGGCAGACGGGGCAGCAGGGTCTCTGGGGTTTCAGACGCCGAACATCCACCATCCAGGACCGAAGAGCCTTTCTGCATTCACATGTATGAGCAAACCCTTCAGATGGGAATCAGGAGAGTCTGCTTTCTAGCCCCTGCTGTACCTCAAAGCCAAACGACTTCTCTTCTCCAGGCTCAGTTTCCCCTCCTGGCACAGGGATGGGCCTCGGTCAAGGGAATGGCCGTAAAAGGGGCTTCGAGGAGGACAAAGCACTATCCAGCCATCCACCATCTGGGAGGACTGATATTATTCAGGTCCAACAGGAGGTTTCTCCCAGGCCTGTTATCTCGTCTATTTTCTTTCAAGGAAATAGCTCAGACCAGCCTGCCTTCATTATTGTTGGCACCGTGAGCCAGGGGGAGAGGGAGAAGGAATCTTTAAGAGTGTGACTCTCTGGGGGACACTAGTATTTTTAATAGTGTGTGGGTTATGAAGCAAATCTCTGTTCTCCATATTATATATCTCAGTCGAGCCCGAAGAATGTTTCCAGCGTCTTTTAATGAAACTGAAGCAGTAACCCAGCAGAGAGAGAGAGAGAGAGAGAGAGAGAGAGAGAGAGAGAGAGAGAGAGAGAGAGAGAGAGAGAGAGAGCCGGAGGCAGGGGGCCTGCTCAACTACTCTCACTAGCCGTCCAGTGGGCCCTAGTCCCCTCCCCGGCCAGTCGCCGTTGGACCACCTTTGAAGAGTACAGGCGGTGGGGACCTCTAGCATGGCTGGGGACGGGAAGGTGGTGGTGGTGAGGGGGGGGGTTCACTCTTCCCTCTAATCATGGGAGGCAAATTCACCAGCCATTGGGAGTGGTGGGGGGAGGGATTGGCTTTTACAGCACGTAAGAGAGCAGGCTGCAGCCCAGCGGCTCAGTGGGAGAGCTCAATTATTAATAGGTCCTACTGAGGCCTCGGGAAAAATGCAGGCGTGCTTGGAGTTTAAAAGGTCAGGGTGAATAACAAAAACAGACTTTCTGGGGAGTCAGAATGGATTTAAAATACACCCCTGAGGAGCCCGGGATCCTATACCGTGTTGGGGCCCGCTGCGTGACTGGTTTTGTGTTTTGGGGGGCGTATGCTTGCACCTCTGGTTTTTGGAGACTTCCGCCAGCTCCCAGGGAGCTTGCTGGAGCCGCCAGCCTCACGGGGTGTGCGCTGGGGCCACTTTTTAAGTGCTGAGAAGGGAGGCTACATGGCTGAGCATCTATGAGCCGGGCACGCACTCCCCTCCCCTCCTCTCTCTTAGGAGGGGTGGCTCGCTGCACCTTAGAATGTCTCCAAAATGGATAGTCCAATGTGGAGGATGGAAAGAGGCTGGCCTCTGGCATCTCACAGATCAGGGTTCAAGTCCCGTAGCCGTCACATCACTGTCGAAGTGACATAGGGGAAGCTGTTTCACTGCTCTCTGCCTTGGTGTGTGGTTCCCAGCCCACTGGGCTAGGAGGACGAAGTGAATGGAGTCTGGGAGAGCTGTCTGACACCCTGGTGTTTGAGACAGGCCAGGTTCCGTTCGAGCGTGCCATCCACTTCCTCTGCCCGGACCTGAAGATCCAACCACGTTCATGAGTCTCGATGGAACATCCGCTTCAAGCCCTAGCGGGGTCACTGGAAGTCAGAACTGATTCAATGACAGTGAGCTCAGTTTATGGCTCTTAGATTATGCTCCGTGCACCGTTTCAGGCACTGGGGTACACACACACACACACACACACACACACACACACGCACACAATTCTCTGCCATTTAGAGCGTGTGCTTTATGATCGTTAGTCACAGACGAGGGTAAGTTGGGGCTGGGTTTTGAAGTAAAGCCTCTCTGGTCCTACCCGGCTGAGCAAGTATCAAAAGGTACAGGCTCACTCGCTGCCACCGAGTCGAGGCCAACTCATAGTGGCCCGATACGACCAGGTCGAACTGCCCACGTGAGTTTCAATTCTTTACAGGAGGCGAAAGTCCTTTCTCCTGCAGAGTGGCTGGTGGTTTGGCATGGCTCACCTGGCAGTTAGCAGCCTAACTCCTAACTACTAGGCCACCAGGGCTGCTAGGTACAGCCTCCAAACGCAAACCAAACTCACTGCCATGGAGGCAGTGCTGACTCTGGGAACCCCCTCTGTGGGTTTCTGAGACTCTAACTGTTTGGGGGAGTCAAACGCCCAGTCTTTGTGCTGAGGAACTGCTGGGGGAGAGGCTAAAACATGAACATTAGGAAGAATGGCCCCAGATGAGGCAGTGACATTTGGTTGAGCAGTGACAACCAACACCCTGGTCAAAGGTCTGCTCAGGGAACAACTGCTGGGAGAAGAAGTTGCAGGAGAAGATGCGGGGAATGGCTCATGTTCAGGTGACAGACCATGCTGAGACAGATGCAGACATGTGCAGTGATTGGCAGCCAGAGCAATCGGGTCTTGCCTTCTCTGGGAAGTCTTACTCGTACGTCAGTCTTCCTGGATTATACCCTTCTGAGGATTCCGATGATAATTTTATCATAAAAATGCCTTTTGGAACACAGTACAGTTTCAGGGCACGTATGTACAGCCTCTCAGCAGTTCTGTATCTATCCTTCAGTCCTTCCATCTTCTCTAGTGCCCTTTGCGTTGTTCTCTGATACCCAACTTTCCCCTTCATGTACCCTGCTTCCGGCGGAAGTATAAGAAGGTGGAAGTTAGGTGCTTTGGCAGAGTAGGGACCTCCAGAAATGATTTCCTCTATAAAAGAAAATCCTGGCAACATTAGTGAGAATAAAAATTTTCATAACTCTGGAAATTAAGTAAAGACCTGCAATAATCTGGGAAGTGTTTGTTTAAGAAAAATAGCCAAATCTCAGACATAGTAGAGAGTTTTGTGGCATTTTACCTTGTCCCACAGGGACCCTTTTCTAGTTCCAAAGTAGCCTTGAAAACTCCTGCCCACCCTTCAGGTGAAACCCAGGAGTACGGCAGCCATTGGAAGACAGAATGGGGCGGGAGCTCCGTTAAAGCCTCATTCCCAAAGATTGTCATTACTTTTCATTCACTATTGGGTGATTCATTGGAAGTCATGGCATACAAGGCTCCCTGTATGTGATCTGAAATAGAATTTTCCCAGTACAGTCTTTTCCTTAAAGATATATGTCAAAATCAAAGGAAAATTTTAATATCATAGCCACCCAAGCAGTGGTTAAAAGTTAAGGCCAACAATAGTTTAGGCAAATGCTTAAGAGAAAAAGTTGGGTAACGAGACACTCGACACATAATTTTCTGGAACATCAATATTTTCTTGAGAGTCTAGAAGGCTGTGTACATAAAACTGTGTACATGGCTAGGGCTGTGTGCCTTCTTAGGGCAGGGTAATGTTCAAGAAAGACATAAGCAGGTCTAGGTTCTCACTTCTAGCTGACCCTGGATTTCTGACAAGCAGCAGGTATAGGGAAAGCCAAGCTAATAAATTGAATTCCTGAGTTTTGAAGATGTGCCCCAAACATAGAGCACAAGTAACCCTTCAGCAACGACTGGTAGACATACTGGTTTCCAACACTTAGGGCAAGCTCAGTGTGTGAGTCTAGGTTCTTTAGAGAAACAAATCCACAGAAAATCTTGTATAAGAGAGAGTTTTACATAAAGGTTAAGTGCACATCAAGAAAACATCCCAACCCAGTGCTGCCCAAGCCCACAAGTCCAACACTAACCTATTAACCCATATGTCCAACACCAGTCCACAAAGTCCTCCTCCATCTCACAAAACACACACAACAATGCCGACTGCAGGAGGAAAGCTGAGTCAGTGAGTGTATAAACATCTCAGCGCTGGCAGGGGTCTCCACACGGCTGCTCCAGCACTCAGGGTTGCAACACTGTAGGTCCATGTGACTTCTCCTTAGAGATGTCTTGCAGGAAGTGAGCCTTGCCAGCTGAAGCAGGGAACTGATAAAGCAGCTGCACCCTGGTCTGACCATCAGAAAGCAAGAGACCCGAGAACTAGAAAGGCGAGGCTCACTGAGCCATTTATCCTTCCACTCTTCAATTAACCCTACATGTGTTTATCGGCCAAGTTGGCACAATAAACTAATTACCTCACTCAGTTAATCTATTAGATTCTCCTAAATCAGTACAGACTTTAGTGACCACATGTGATAAACCACACCAACCTCATAGACTTCACATGGGAAAGCATGACAACACAATTAGAACAAATCATAACAACATCAACAAACACTGGGTATGGCAGAGAACCTGACTTCCAACGGGACCACATTGCATTACTTTAAATATCCGGTCCGTCACAAAAATACACGTGGTATACAAAGAAAAAGGAGATTATGACTTAGACACCAGGAGGGGAGAGGTCAACAGAACCTGTCTCTCAGAAAGCCCGGATATTGGGTTACATAAAGCAATAATTATAAATTTGAATGGATAGGCTTTATAATGGAGAAAGGGGTAACGTGTTTGACAGTAAGAGCATGACTCCAAAGAGAAGCAGCTGAAAACATCTATTAATAACAGGGAACATTTTAAGTATGAATCTAGAAAAATTGCAAGTCATGATAGAATGGAATGGGAGCCATAAAGAGCACTATTCCAGGACTAGTGCTCCAAACTACACCGGGCAGGCCTTTTTGAATCTCACGGTCATGTGGCTTACTGTGCCAGGAACGCCAAGTTGAAGAAAGATGGTTTCACTTTCATTGCCAACAAAGAACAAGGTCTATCCTGAAGCATGATGCTGTTAGTGAGAGGATGATATCTACATGCCTGTAAGGACTACTAGATGATTCCACAACGATTCAACTACACACATCAATCGCCAATTCCAAAGATGAAAACGATAAAGCGTTTTTATCAACTTCTACAGTCTGAAATGTATCAGACATGCAATTAAGATGCATCCATAATTCCTGGTGATTACAATGTATAAATTGGAAACAAAGAATAAGATCTCAATCACTCACTGCCAGCTAGTTGATTTTGACTCTAGGGGACCTTGTGCGACAGGGTCGAACTGCGGGTCTCTGAGACGATACCTCTTTATGAGAGCAGAGAGCCTCCTCTTTCTCCCATGGAACAGCTCCCAAGGGAGACCTGACAGTTAGCAGTGCAATGTGTAACCCACCACTCCACCAGGACTGCAGTAGCCAGAAAATATGTCTTTTGTAATAGAAACAATGCTGAGGCTCACATGATAGAAGTTTACAAGACCAACAACTCAGTCTTTGAGAAGAATTTTTCTTCTCTAACAACAGAACAGCAAGTATACACTTAGGCCTCACCAGATGGAATATATGTGAATCAAATAGACTCCATCTGTTGGAAAGTGAGGCTCAATATCAACAGCTACAACAAAACCAGAGGCTGGCTGACTGCTAGACAGACCTTCCATGGAGCACATGCAAGCTCGGATTTAAACTGAAGAGAATTAAAATATATCCACAAGAGCCAAAGTACGACCTGGAGCATATCCCACTTGAATTGAGGGCCACCTCAAAAATATATATATTTGGCACATTGGACACTAAAACCCCAGTGAATTGTTGGATGACACCAAGACTATGACACACGAAGAAAGTACAAGGTCCTTGAAAAGACAGGAAAGAAAGACAAGAGCAGGGTGGGTGTCAGAAGAGGCGCTCAACCTGCCCTTGCACAGCGAGTAGCTACAGTGAATGGAAGAAATGATGAAGTACCAGGCCTGGAGGGTGGCTCAAGATGACAAAGCAAAGTGTTATAATTAAATGTCCAGGCTTCTGGAGTTAGAAAACCAAAAGGAGAGAAAATGGCCAGCATTTCTCAAGGTGAAGGAATCAAAGTAAAGATTCAAGCCTTTACTCCTATGGCCAAAACTTGAGTGACACAGGAAGAATCCAAAAACGGAAGGAACACACAGAATCACTGTAACAAAAATATAACTGGCTGATGTTCAGCTCCTTCCGGAGGGGTGTCTGATCAAGAACCAATGGTGTTGGAGGAATAAGGCCAAGTTTCACTGAAGGCACTGGGGAAAACCAGCCCCAGGAATTGACAGGTCAATTGACAGGTTTCAACCAAAGTATGCAACACTGGGTGCACTCATTCATCTATAGGTAGAAACTGGGAAGACAGCTGCTTGATCCACCAACTGGAAGAGGTTTTTGTGCCCTTTTCAAAGAATGGGGATTCTACTGAATGTGGAAATTTTCAAATCATAATTTGATGTCAAACAACGATCATTCCTATCGCACACGAGTAACATTTTTGCTGAAGATAATTAATTAAACAACAGTTACAGGGGCACACCAACAAGAAAGCGTGAGAAATCTGAGCTGGATTTAGAATGGCAGATGGCATGAGGGGTATGACTGCTGACGTCGGCTAAATCTCGGCTGAAAGCAGCAAATATCAGAAAGATGTTTACTTGGGCTGCATTGACTATGCAAAGGCATTTGACTGTATGGAGAGTGGAAATCCCAGAACATTTCATTACGCTCATAAGGAACGTGTCCGCGGATTAAGAGGCAGTCATTCAGACATAACACTATGGCTGCGTGACTTAAAACCAGGAAGTGTGTGCGCGACAAAGACTCATTAACAACCTGCACTATGCAGAGGACACGACCTTGCTTGCTGAAAGTGAAGAGGATGCGAAACATTTGCCGATGAAGATCAAGGCCTCTAGCCTTCAGTACAGATAGCAGCTCAAAGGAAAGAACCCCCAAATCCTCCTAACTGGACTCAGAGTCAACCTCATGATAACATGGAGGAAAAAGATCACAATCGCCAAGAATTTTGTCTTGCTTAGATCCACGCTCATGGACACAGGTGTCAGGAGATCAAAAGATGCACTGTTTTAAGCAAACCTTCTGCATCAGACCTCTTGAAAGTGCTGAGAAGCAAGTATGTTACTTTGGGGACTAAGGTGCGCCTGCCCCAAGCCATGGTATTTTCATTTGCCTCATATGCATGTGAAAGTTGGACACTGAATACGTGACTCTGAAAAAGCAATTGCTGTAGTTGAACTCTGGGGCTGGCACAGAAAAGTGAAAGCACCGTGGACTGCTGAAAGCACACCCACATGGGTCTTGGGAGAAGTACAGCCAGGATGCTCCTGAGGGGCAAGGACGGTGAGATTCGTCTCAAGTACGTTGGACATGTGATCTGCAGAGGTCAGTGCCTGGAGAAGGCCATCGTGCTAGGTGAAGTGGAGGGCTAGGTAAAAAGAGGAAGGCCGTCAACGAGTGGATTGACATGGCGGCTGCAGCAACGGGGTCAAACAATGACTGCGAATGGTGCAGCACTGGGCAGCGTTTCGTTCTGCTGCGCGTAGCGTCTCTGTGAGTCAAACGGATCGGATGGCCCCTAACAATAACACATGTTGGGAATCAGGCATGCATGGTAACTCTGGAGGTGCCCTGCCATGTGGCCAACACTGACTGTGGGCCCACTGTGTGGTAGGTCCTTCCGTAGACATTCAACTATTCCTCAGCAAGACCTGGGAGAAGGGCACCATCCACAAACAGAGATTGAGACACTGAGAGGTTCAGTAATTGGTTCAAAGCAGGGCTTCTTAAGAATCACCTAGAGTTCTATAAGAGTCACTTAGGGATATAGTTAAAATGTATATTCTGGGGGTGGAAATGTAAAACCAGAATGAACCAGTTCAAAGCCCTGGTTCACTATCATACCAGTCCCACTAGTAAGTTGGAGCTAGAATTCAAACCCAGATCCCTGAGTCTGTGCCTAGTACTTTTTCTCTGCTCCAAAGAAGACCACAGTCCAGGCTCCGTGGCTCTCCCCCAAAGCACGATGGGATCTAAAGTGGACTCCAGACCCGGTCCCAGCATCCCTCAGAGCCCTCATGTCTGAGACAGAATTTGGCAGCCCCACTGGGATTAATTAATTACAGACCTAGCTCCAGGGTGGCCCCATTGGCTATCATGGCTGCTGCATACCTGTTGATTGCATAATCCTTAAATACATTTGACATCTTTAATTGGAATCAGCCAGTCCCCCACACCACCCCGGCCCTGCCCACAGTTGAATTACGAGCTCCAAACTCCTTGTTGGCAGCGTCGAGCTTCTGCCTGCACTGGGGCCCAGAGAGGAGGGATCTACCTGGGGCTCGATGACATTCCCAGGGAGTAGGAAACAGAAGCCATTTTGCTGTTTTCCTCTAAAGCTAGGGATCCTCCAGCTCTGTGACTACCAATCACCACCCAATCCCATGTCGCCTTCCTCCAGAAAGCCTTCCTGGACCTCCTGGCCTCGAGCTGCCGGGGTCATGTGACACCAGAACCATTACCCGGATCCATATTAGGTTACATGGAGGCCTTTTGGGCCTTCTTCTCAGAATCCGCTGCCCAGTCTGTCTCACTCTTCTCATCTCCCAAGGTAAACTGAGTCCCCTCCCTAGCCGAACACGCATATGCCAGATGATACAGGACAAGACAAGATTCCCTGCTTTGCTGCACACAAGGCACTCACTGGGCCCCAACTCTGAAGAGGTATCCGAATCCCAGAGCTGTCACTTCCTTGGATGGTAACTGGGAACAAGTCCCATACTCTATCCACCCATGTCTTTACTCACTCTTCCACTCACCCAATCATTCATTGTGCCTGCATTCACATCACATGCTAGGCTTTCTGAGAGGTGCAGGGTGCAGGGGATGGATCAGGAGCTGCGCCTGCTGAGCAGACCACAGCCCAGTGGGGAAAGTACAACTGGAAGGGTAGGAGAGACACAAGGGAGGAAGAAATTAACTCAGTGTGGAGAGAGGCCAGGTGGAGGACAGGAAGTTTCCCCAGAGGCAAGAACAGGAGCCAGATCTTTCTGGAAAGACCTGCAGCACCTCCCCCAGCGCTCTTCTCCTCATTTGATAACAAAATGGATTATTGTGAAAATGTAAACAGAAAGCTTGGAGAAAGTGCCTTCTATCCTGCAGCTGTTTGACATCAGGCTCGCTTTCCACATGTGAAAAGGACAATATTGGGAGAGCACCCTGGAATAAAAGCAGCGGCTGCTCTTGGTGGTGAGTCACCAGTCCTGGGGTTCTGAGAACCCCGAGAACACAGGGGATCATGTCTTGGCTCACCTGCTGGGAAATCCTGCATGACGGCATGAGACTTCAAACGCCCCTAGTGGAAAGTTGAGTGAGTCCCTTTCCCAGAGCCTCTCCCCGATGCCCCTGCCTTGCTTTTCTCACTCCGCCTGGCCCCCTCCAGGGTTGGGTGTCTCTGAGAAAGGGAACCTGTCTCCAGACATATGCTTCCGCTCCTGCAGCGCCAGCCTCTGCAGGTGACAAGATTTGGAAGTCCAAACACCAAGAAAGAAAAGAGGTGTCTTGTGACAGAAAACTGAAGTCAGCTGGGGCCGAGTTTGTTCCCAGACTGGTTCTCACTAGCTCTGCGACCTGGGGCAAATGGTCTACTTCTCTGAGTTCCATGTGCCTGCTCCGTCTAACTGCACCACCAGTTGTGGTCAAGTTCATACCAACTCAGCTGGCCGTGCGCGTTTCAGAATAGCTTTTTTTCTGATTTTCCAAGGCAGAGACTTTCTGAAGGTAGATTGCCAGGCCTTTCTTCCAAGGTACACTTGTGGGTGGGTTTGGGCTCTGGACCTGTTACTGGAGGGACTTGCCCTTTGCACCATCCAGCACTCTGTAGCCCGCAGAGGCTGGGTATCCGGGTGAGTCGCGCATATGGATGTGCTGACTCCATTCAGAACCTGTTTAGGTCAGGTCCGTCCGGGGTGTGGCGGGGAGCCAAGCAAGCACGCTCTGTAACACGTGCAGTTGCAACACGTAACAAGCATCCCTCTGGAACCACATCCTGGTGAGGAAACGCCAGGGGATGAACACACAAGGTGCACACATGTGTTGGATCATGATCGGCACTGTGAGCAAGGTGAGGGAGATCAGGAGGGCGGGGGTGGGGGGGGAGAGGGTATGTGTTCAGGGAAGCCCTCGCTGAGAAGGGGAAAAATGGAAGAGGACTCTAGAGAAGGTGAGAGAGAAGTCATGGTGGACATCTGAAGAAGCTTCTAGACAGAGAAAGGGGGCATGGCTGCCCCTGCTGAAGCAGCACAAGGAGGCCAGAGCCGTTGATGTGCAGTGAGAGTGGAGCGGGGATGGTGTCCGATGAAGTCTAAGTAGCAACAGGGCGGGGATGGGGCTGGGAGAGTGATTTTCCTGGTGGACCTTAGGGCATCATGAGAACATTGGCTTCTGCTCAGAGCGAAGTGGGAGCCCTTCACAAACAGTTGAGCTGAGTGTGTCCGGAGCTGACGTAAAGTGCTCAGTGTGACTTGTGTGTGGAGAACAGGACGTAGGGGACAGAGACGGAAGCTGCGAAATTGGGTGTGGCGCTACCGTCGGGATCAGGGGCAGAGATGTGGGCTTTGGAGAAGGGAGGTAGAGGCTGACAGAATGAGAAGACACTGCTCTGGATCTGCTACAGAGGTGGCGCCTCCAGGACTTCTGACGGCCTGGGATGGAGCGTGAGAGGGGGATACAAGGGACTCCAGAATGAAGCCTGTTGGTTTGACCTGAGCAAATCCTGGGATGGAGACTCCATTTCCCGAGATGGAGGAGAACACGAGAGAAGCAGGATTGGCGGCATGCGAAGACTGGGAGATTTGAGTTTGGGACGTGCTCAGCTTGAGAGGTCTGCTAGACAAGCAGATAGAGCTATCAAGGCAGCAACTGCACGCATGAATCTGGTGTTTGAGAAAAAGGCCAAGGTGGAGATGACTTTCAAAGTGAGTAAAACCTGAAAAAGGGATGGGGCTTTGGAGTACTCAACGTCCAGGAGTCACGGGCCTGAGGGCCAGCCAGGAGCTATGTGTGAAACCGGAAAAGCTAGGGAACGATGCACAAGGTGGTTTGCTTCGGTCTCCAGATGCCACCTCTGAATGAGACCGTATGTACAGTCACCTCTGAATGAGACCGTATGTCTCAAGATGTACACCTCTGAATGAGACCGTAATGAGACCGTATGTACACCTCTGAATGAGACCGTATGGCCAGGGATGGTGACTTGCTTCAGCTGGGCACCCGGCACTAGACCCACAACCCTGAGAAGAAAGCCCCAATAGAAGCCAACTTAGCTCTATGCCTGGAATGCCTTTGAACCCCACTGGGGAAAGCTGGAGCTTGGAAGCAGGTCATTTCAGCCAAGGGTACTATGTTTGCCTAGAGTTCAGGTGCAGCAACCAGTTAATTATGCAAGTAAATCATGTCACCGTCCCCTGCTGCCCCCAGGCAATAACACCGTGTGACCACACTTTTAAGAGGGATATAAGCCTTGAGTACTGGCTAAGAGGTTTTATAGGTCACCCTTTCAATAGGCTTCTTTCTCCCAGAGCCCACAAGAGTCATGTGTGTCCATGGCTGTTTAGTAGTGGGGAAGAGAGAGTGGCTTTTGGGGCACCTTCTCAGACAAGGTCCATATGACTTGGGACCTATCCAGGGCTGGCTGGCAGCCCAGCTGGGCGGTGGAGAAGTTCATCTTTTCTGTGTCCCCCTTTCATGTCCCTGCAACATGTTTCTCCCACTGCTTGGGCACCCCCCTGAGCTCCACTCAAATCCTGTCAGTTCAACGAACATCTACGGGGCTCAGGTGTGCAGGGGTCTGGTCCTCGTCCTTTAGACACCCTAAGGGCTTCTTGAAGGAAAACGCGTGACACATGGGAGCCCCGAGGAGTGGAGGGCCGATCCAGGAGCATCTGCTAGGCAGAGAAGGATGAGCAAGATTTCAACAGGCAGGGATCAAGGATTCATGGGAGGGAGTCCAGGAGTGTCAACAGGGTGAGTACAGGCACAGAGACTTGGGTGACATTCACAGACACTTCTTGCGGCTGTGAGCTGACGATGGGTCAGCCCTTGGCTCATGCCTACCCCCCCACCCCATGCCATGAAACAAGACGCTGCCTGGTCCTCACCATCCTTCCCCATGGGTGGTGTGGATCAGACCGTTGTGACCCACAAGGCTTCCATGGACTGACTTCCTAAAGTAGAACAGCATGCCCTTCTTCCTGGTCCATCTTAGTCGGAAAGCTCCGCAGCACCCTGTTTAGCTCAGAGCAGCACCCGAGCTTCCTCTGACTTGGATACATATGAAGTGCCTTGGCTGGGAATAGAAACTGGGTCTCCCGTGGGAAAACAAGCATTCTACCTCTAAACTACCAATGGATCTTAGAGTCCTTGTATCAGATGCTTAGACCAGCCTCTCAGGTTGCTTGTATCACAGATTAATGGGGCCCTAAAATGTAAAAAAAAAAAAAAAAAAAAAAAGTAGGTTGTTTGAGTTCAATGGGGAATTTCTGGTTACCTGGTCAGATTGTCTCACCCCCCCCACCCCCACCCACCCTTGCCATCCAGGGCAGGAGATCAGCAGGTGACACTTTCTAAGATGGGTGGAGACCCAGGAGGGGATCCCATGCATGCAGGCATCTGCACAGCGTCCCCATCCCCATCCATCAATCTCCACGCACTGACCAGGTGTGTGTGACCAGCGTGCCATCTGTCTTCCCACAGCGTCTGCCCCGCCCCTTCCTCCTACAAGTAAAGCTCATCTTCCTCTCAGAGGTCGGCGAGTGCCGGGTCCAGTCCTTGTGGTGACTGATCACAGCCTAGAGTCTTGGTTCTGAGCTTGATTACCGCTCTAACCCCACCCCGACACAGTTCACCTCCCTACGCTGCCACAATCGTCTCGTCTTTCAAATCACCATCAAGGCAGCCGCCACAGCCAGCAATTCTTTTGTGCCGAACCAGTGTGCTAAGGCTTTTACAGGGATGAGCTCGGCTCACGTTCGGAACAAGCCGGCTTTGGCACTCCGGCTCTCGACGTCCTTCGACAGATTAGGAGACTGAGGCAATTGGCCCACAGTCACACAGCTAGTAAGTGTCGGAGCTGGGCCGTGGCTCCAGAGAACTAGCTGTCAGTAACCTGGAGAAGGGCGGTAGGAAGGAGGCACTCTCTCCCAGGGGGTGTGTACCAGTGGGGGGTTCACAGTGTGTCTCTTGGGGCTTGATCGTAAGATAGGTGAGTCAATGGCTGGCGGCAGGGCACTGCCAAGGGATTGTTGGTTCTGTGTCCTGCGTCTTATCATCTGAGTAGCTGTCCTCTAATGTGTTCAGTGCCATTACACCCTAGGCTTCTTAAGAGTAACTGACATCAATTGTGACAAACATATTTGGACATATGCTGCCATCATCATTTTCTAAACACTTCCTGTCGAGTTGAGCCCTTGGTGTATTGGAAGAGCTGGAAGAGCCCCCAATGAAATCATCTTTGGAAATAAACAAACAAAGGGGGAACTGATCACAGGATCTACATATAACCTCCTCCCTGGAGGATGGACAACAGAAAAGTGGGTGAAGGGAGACATCAGACAGTGTAAGATATGACAAAACAATAATAATTTATAAATTATCAAGGGTTCATGAGGGAGGGGGTAATGCGGAGGGAGAGGGAAAATGAGGAGCTGATACCAAGGGCTCAAGTAGAAAGCAAATGTTTTGAGAATGATGACGGCAACAAATGCACAAATGTGCTTGATACAATGGATGGATTATGGATTGTGATAAGAGTTGTACGAGCCCCCAATAAAATGATTTAATAAAAAAAGAAACAAACAAATGAACAAAAAGACATGATTTAGCTGGTTAAAAAAAACAACCCCCGAACAGTAACTGATGTACCTTTTTCCCAGAATGAGGCCTGGTGGGTGCATAGTAAATGCTCTCTGAAAGAACTGAGCGCGTTCCTGGATTCGCACAGAGGGTTTTCGTTCTCCGGGGTGGACCTGCTTGCTGGGCACGTTATGGGGTGGGGCAGGGCAAGGGTGGTCCTTAGGTGTTCGGAAAGGGGGCTCTGGGTGAGTGGCCAGGCATGTAAACGTCCCCGTCTGGCTTTATGGGAATACATGTACAGCTGCCGTGCAGACTCCCAAAGCCTCTCAACACAAGAGCTTAAAAAAAAAGCCACTCTGTAGCTAAGATGTGGTTAATACATTCAGCATGCTTCCCCTTCAGTTAATTAGAAAACTTTATTATAGGAAAGTTGAAGTGGCTTTTCTTTCCGAGGGAAGCGGACCAACTTGGGCGGGGAAGTGGGAATGAGCGGTGCCAAGGGCTGTTCCCCGCTCACCTCCATCTGCTCTTCCCCGGGCTCAGCTGCCACGCCGCTCCCCTGCCGACTGGAGCGGGCTCAGGCCTGGCCTGGGAGAAGGAGCAGATGTGGTGGCCGTGGCTGAGGGCCTGGTCCAGGCATGGAAAGCCCTTAGCTCTGCTTCTGTTTCTCAGATGTGCTGCAGAACTGGGGGGCTGCAGCTGTTCTGGGGGATCCCATGGTCCTGGCCTTGCTTTCCTCCCCCTTGGGAGGGCAGATATGTGCCCCTTCCCCTGAGGTGTCTGAGTGTGAGACCCGGAGAATACAGAGGCCGGGTCTCAGGGATGCCAATGGGGCCAGACAGCTCAGTGAGCCAAATGGGAGGGGGTGGTCCCTGCAGTGGCTCACTGGGTCCTGTAGATGAAAAAAACCCTCTGTGGAAGTCGCTGGGTTTTCACGGTTCAGCAGGTGGCTTTATGAATGGATCCATGGCCCCAAGTCTCAGGGGGAGGGACTCGCCTCCTGTAAGATGCTCTGACAAACACAGTGCGAGCCAGGTTGTGTTTAGCTGGGTGCCCTTTGACCCTTGGTTCAATAGCTCCCTCCTGGGCAGTGATTCTAGAGTAACAGGAGGGTCCAGATCAAAGGGCAGAGAGGAGGAGATTTATGGGGGATACAGGGGGGAACTCCTCTCAGGTGTCTCTGCTCGGGTCCCTCCCCATGGAAGCATCTGGAGAGGAGGCATTGGCCTTGGGGAGGGAGGGAGAATTCTGCTTTTTCTGGAAGCAGCTCCTGCTCTGGGGTGCTGCAGGAGGAAGGCACAGGGGGCCCTGTCCTCCAGGAAGCTTGGCCCGGTGCATGGCCCAGCTGGGATGGGAAGGAACACTGCCTTGACTGGAAAAGACCGAAATGGAGTCCTTCTGGGCGGGCAAAGTGGATTCATCCTTCGTGGGGCTCCTTACAAGCACCGCTGACCTAGTTCCCTGACAAAACGCAGCTTCTTCCCTCTGTGGAGGGAAGGCCGCCGTGTAACTCACCCTCGTGTCTCCAATGCCCAGCAGTGCCCGCCACAGGGTGTCGGAGCAATAAATTAGTGTGGGGCTGTAACGAACTGCACTGAATTACTTTGGCCATTATCATGTAGCGTGGTGACAAATAGGGCCCACTTGATAGCTAGATGGGGACATTGAGAGGCCTGGGGGAGGGGAGGGCTGCTGCCACCGTGGCTGAGGGAGGTCGCAGCCGGTGGGTCTGCACTGGGCAAGTGGAGGGGTGTGTTCTGCAGTTCTTCCACGCTGATGGGGGCTTCAGGAGAAGCCCTTTGTCCCACCCACCTGGCCCCGAATCCACTTGAATAGACTATGCTCAGCCCAGCCGGGAGGAAACACATCCACATTACAAAAAAATCATGCGAAAGAAGTTATGGATGGAAAAATCATTACCTTATAAATCGGCCGATCTGTTCAGAACTTGTAGGAAACAGAGCATATAAAATTCACATGGCACGCTGGGGCTTTGATAGCGCCTCATTACAGCCTCGGCCTCCAGTGAAAGATGTCCTCACCCAGAACAGCCAACTTTCCTTTATTAATGACAGGGTGGGGCTGACACCGCAGTCTCGCTACCTGCAGGCCCTGGAGCTCAGGATAGACGCTTTGAGGCTGTGCCACCCTCACAGCCCTGTTTTCCGCTGTCCCCTGCCCCCCTACCCCCAAATCAAAGCACCAAGCAGGAGAATGGTGCCCCCCTCCCCGTCACCAGCCTTCAAACCACAGCCACACACAGCGAAAGAGGGGGACTGTTTGCTGTGATGAGGGCCCATCTGAGATCTTCGATAAGCCAGCCCCTGAGGAAAGCCGAGGGAGCTCAGCGTTTAGGTGTGATTCCCGTCATGGGAGTCATGGGTATTAAGTCATCCACGCCCCTATAGCAGACTGATCAGGATAAAGACGAGCTGTGGCCTGGTTAGGACGCAGGCAGGATCAGACTATGGCCAGGCGCAGGGCTCCGCTTACGACAGGGTCAGCTAGACCAGGTTGGCAGGACAGAACCCTGGTCTCAAGTCCACCGGCATGCAGAGCCGACAGTCACAGTCGTCATAGCAGTGAACAGTCACACTGCAAGTTCTTTCGGAAGCTTGCCGCTCAAATCCGTGCCTTGCCCATTAGACAAGCGAGGAGATGGAAAGCCAGCAATTAGTCCCCGAATGCTCATCACGTGCAGAGCACTGAGCCCCCCCTAGTGACAAGGGAGGGGACAGGGAAAGTGATCCCAGGTCACCTGATACCCAGGCTAGTGCAATTTCCCAGCCACCTGCACTTCCCAACAGCAAATGAAAGCGAGTGAATCATGACCTGTCAGAGGCTGACCCACGGCTGCCTTGTGTCACCAGATGTCCTTGAGCAAAAAGATAGTCGCTGTGTACCTAATTATCTCTCCTAGGGCTGCAGCTTCCTGAAACTCCCCAATCACCTTCCTTCCAAGCAATCCCTCACACTCCTCTACGGATGTGTTTATGTGGCAGTTACAGCTGTCGCGTACAACGCCTCACCTGCGCTCTGGAGCCGCCTTTTGGTCCCAGGTTACAGATGAGACAATTGAGGACCACAGTGGTTAGGTGGCTTACCAAGGTGTTACTGGATGTGTTGATTCGCTCAGTCTTCTGCCTCTCAGCTCCAATTTCACGCCTCCTTTCTTAGGGGGTTACCTCTTCAGAGGCCCGAATAACAAGAATGCAAGTTTTGATGAGACAGAGCTGTATCTTGACTTCTGCAGATCCCCAATGCCTGGCATGGGGCTTGGCGGCCAGTTGGGATGGTGGGAGTGCTTTGCAGGACCAGCATAAGCTTATGAGATTGGCTTGTTGGGTGACAGGGTGAACGGACTGTTCAGGGAGTCAGGGTTGGGGAAAAACAGGGCAAGTCTGGCCCACTGAAGCAAACTTGGCTCCCGCCTGGTGGTTTTATACTTTTACACTTGTGGTCAGCACCCGAAGTTACACAACTGCTTCCTTGTTCAGTCCTCACCCCCTGCAGCCAAAAGCGGAATCCCCTGATGGGACATTTGGCTCTATCTGGGCTTTCACAGCCTGTTCCTTCCAGAAGAACTGGAGACTTGGCCAGAGCAGGCCATAGGAGAATTGCAAAACTGAGGCATGCTCTCTAGATCAAATTCCTTCGCCTTGGGTCTTTGAGCTACTTGTTTATGCAGAAGGGAACGCTGTTTCCCACCCTCAGTTGGGAGGTGGCTGGAGCACAATCAACTGTGTCAATGGGGCATGGCATAGGAGGTTTGGCTGGGGGTGGGGTGGGTTGGGGTGGGGTGGGCGTCCTTCCACTGGTCATACGCACGCAAAGGATTCTCCAGGCTTCTTGAAGGAACTGGCCCAATCCTTCTCAGCTAGGGCAGGGGACCAAGGCTTGGACAGAGTCAGTAGCCACAGAAGATGAGTGATGACGGCCTTTCTTATGGCCAGAGCTGTCTCCGGAAAGCGCCCGCTGTTTCTATTGGAGTGAAACCCCTAGTCCAAGTGCGCGCGAGTTGTGGCTGGGAGTTGAGGAAAGCAGCCAAAGCACCAGATACATGTGGGCCTGGATGACCAGGCAGGGCCCTGCTAGCTTTGAAAGGACAGGATCCTAAGCATCTACACTCATCCATTGCATGAACATTTATTGAGTAGCAATGAGGCCTGAGCTGTGATGGACAGAAAAGGCTCTGGCCGGAAGCAGCTATCGGCTGGCAGGGAGAGAGGAAAACAGATGACTGCAGGCTAGCGCCATGTATTCACGGGCAGATTAGAGCAGAGAATGTTTCCAGGGCACTCACTCGCAGCGCTCCACCCATATGCCTTCACCCTTAACACCCCCTGGGCACACTGGCCAGTTTCCAATGACCGGAACTTGCGCTGCTTTGCCTGAGGCTTTCTGTAGTCACCAAATCCCAACCTGGCTGAGCAGGGGGGTGCTGAGGCCCACTGAACCCACAAGTGATAGAAATAGTCAGGGTATAGCAACAATGAAAAATACAACTTTCCTCTAGTTCTTAAATGCTTCATCTCCCGCCCCTCGTGCCCCCACTATCATGATCCGAATTCTCCCTTGTAAGTCTGGCTCGACCAGAGGATGTACACTGGTACAGATGGGAACTGGAAACACAGGGAATCCAGGGCGGATGATCCCTTCAGGACCAGTGGTGTGAGTGGCGATACTGGGAGGGTAGAGGAAGGGTGGGTTGGAAAAGGGGAACCGATGACAAGGATCTGCATGTGACCTCCTCCCTGGGAGACGGACAACAGAGAAGTGGGTGAAGGGAGATGACAAAATAATAATTTATAAATTGTCAAGGGTTCATGAGGGAGGGGGATGCGGGGAGGGAGGGGCAAATGAGGAGCTGATGCCTAGGGCTTTAAGTGGAGAGCAAATGTTTTGAGAATGATGAGGGCAATGAATGTACAAATGTGCTTTACACAATTGATGTATGTGTGGACTGTGATAAGAGTTGTATGAGCCCCAAATTAAAAGAAAAAGTGACAGAAACGGGAGTACACATGCTTCAGCTCACTGGCCTCTTGGGTGGGAATCTGGGGGGGCGGGGGGAGGGTGTTCTAGACTTCTCAGAGTCTTTGCGCTATTGCGCTCATCAGCTCATCGCGATCATTTGCCATCAGCCAATAACCAACCGCTGTCATCCATTTTGACGCACGGTGACCTTAAAACTGTCCCACTTGCCTTGGTTCCTAGTAAAATGACTCAGACTCAGAGATCCTTCACTCAGATCTACTTCTGGGCGAAGACAGAGTAAGACAAATGAAAGGTATTTTAATTCTCCTGTAGAGTAAAGCCAACTTCCTGAGAGAGAGTCTTGATCTAGGCCTTGTAAAAAGGGAAGAGACTTTCCCAGGAGAGGCAGTCGTTTGAGCAGAGCAGAAGGCAGGAGAGGCGCTGGGGCCTCCTTACTGACCATCTGAAAGCCGCTCACGGGGTCAGCTCAGTGACAGCTGCATGCCACCCCGTGGCTTTCATCTCTGCCTCGGCTCACGGTCCCCGATCCCAATAACAGCCCACCTTCCAATCCTGGCTCTCTCCTATCCTTTGGGAGGTCTTCTTGATGATTTTTTTCACCCTATCCTCTAACTTTGTCCCTCTCTTGTCCTTCTCCTCCATCCTTCAGGCACGTACACTCCCAGAACTCAGCAGAACTGGTATTTGGCCTCAAGTCTCTCCCAGGCCACCATCTTCCATCTCTGGGCCCCATTCCCTCGCCCGAGGCCAGCTCAGAGGAGGGGCGAGTGAATGCTGGTGGAAGAACTGAGGAGCTGTAGCAGGGAAGGGGGTGGGGTGGGGGGATGAGCACGTTCCATACCAGTGCTGACTCGACCACACCTCCCCTGGCTCACCCTGTATCCTCTGTGTGGATCTCTGACTTCCGAATGATCGGAAAGAACCCGCGCTCAGAACCAAACTGCCCGCGGTGCCCTGGGATTCTTCTCACCCTCATTAGTCTCCCTCCTTCCCCCGGCGCGCAAGAACACCGGCAGTGCGTCCACACCTTGAAAACAATGAGTAACGAATCATCCAAGTGAGAGCCCAGTCTCTTAACTATCCAGGCCTCCTAGGGTTGCTACCCAGACCTGCCCGTTAGGGAGGGCGAATGAATGCCTGTGGGGCTGCGGAATGGAGCGTATGGAGGTTAGCCACAGACTGCCAAGGGGGCAGATCATGGGAAGAGGGGACAGTACAAGAGAATGGGGTTGATTTTTTTAATAAATCATTTTATTGGGGGGCTCTTATAACCATCGTATCGAGCACATTTGTTCATTTTCTTTCTACCTGAGCCCTTGGTATCCACTCCTCTTTTTTTCCCTCCCTCCCCCAAGTTTTTGTCCTAGTGCTCTGGAAGAAATTTAAATCCTCTTTCTTGAGCTAGGACTCAAGTTGAAGAAATATCAGGTAGTTTTCAAGAGTCAGGAGTTTCTTTTCTGTCATTTTACAGGTGTATGACCTTTAGAGAGGCGACACTCAGTGTCCAATGGTAATAAGAGTGATAATCCCAATTGCACAGTCATTGGGAATGTCCATGTGATGCTCACACATGATGACAATCATGATGTATGCGTGTGTGGGTACACACGCACAGTTGTTGTTGACAAGGATGCTAGCTGCCATTGGTTGGCCCCAAATACCTAGGGACTCCAGGCACAGAGGAATGAATGATTGCCCTGTCTTGCACTCCCCGTGATCAGTCGCAGAGCAGACTTTTGTGAATTAGAGAGCTTTCACTGGCTGCTTATCAGTCCTTTCTCCCTGGTCCAGCTTAGTCTGGAAGCTCTGCTGAAATCTGCTCACCATCCTAGCAGCAAACAAGCTTCCGCTGGTCCAACGGTGGTGGCTGCACGTGAAGCACATTCCTGCCTGGAATTCGACGACGGAGCCACTGTTAGGAGCTACTTAGTACGAAACCAAAAGGTGAAGTAAAATGAAAACAAACTTGTTGCCGCTCAACCCTGTCAGCACCCGTGTCATTTTGCTGATGAGGAAGATGAATCTTAGAGCCCAGAGGACAGTCCAAGATAACTCAGCAAACCTGTGCCTGGTCGGATTCAAATCCAGGTCATCGGGCTTCAGAATCCATGCTTGTAGTCAAGGTGATTAACAAAAGAGGTCCTTAAAAAGTGCTTTAGAAATGTCAAAAGAGCAACCAGAAAAACCAGCCCAAGCTACAGCAGGGCAAGTTGACCAAGGGTCTCTCAGGGCCCTGAGCTAAGGGCTAAGCTGGGAAAGCAAAACAGAAAAATAGATATTATGAAAAAAATAACACTAAACCCAAGCACCCATGGGCCACAAGTGCGGCTCCTTGTGGGGCTTGACTCCCAAGAAATCTTGGGGGAATCTGGCCCGGAGCTGGCGCAGAACATGGCCTGAGACCCAGGAGGGAGGACGAAGGGCTGGGGGCCGAGCTGCTGGTGAAGCCAGTGGGGCTTGCCTGCGCCACGAGCCTCACTCACTCAAGGATTGTTAGGCTGCCTTTGTTGCTGTAGGAGACAGGGAATTCCAGGCCAAAAGAATCTAACCAACCACAAACAGAACTGAGGTTCTGTCTCGGCCCCCAACACCTCCTGACCCACCACGGGATTGGTTTTCATGACACCCTTTGAATGGTGTGAGCCTGCTTCAGAGTGCTGGAAATGGGTCCCGGATGGCCACACCACGCCAAGAATCCCAGCCGTCCTTTCAGCTGGCCTGGGCCGTCCTTGACTGCGAACCCAGCCACTGCTGGCCGTGTCAGAGCAGAGCTCTCTGGAAGGGAATGTCAATTCTCAGGTGAGCCAGGACCCTCTCAAAGCCCTTTCTGCCAGCTGGGTGAGGTGACAGGCGCTTTTGTATTTGTGAACACAGGCCTGCTCCAGGCACTTGTTAGAGGGCTCAGTCTTCAATGAGAAGGTGCTGGTTTTCCTTCTCCAGAGAAGCCAGATGCAGCTAGGAGACGAAGTGACTTGCCCAAGGTCATGTTACGAGCACATGGCAGAGCCAGGACTCCAGTCCAGGTGTCTCTGACGCCAAAGCTCCTAGCAAACATAACACCCTCCCTGAAGCCCAGCAATTCAAAGTATAATTTTCTTGGTCATCTCTAAAATGGGGGGTGATGGTGAGTAATCCCTTTCTGAAGGCCCAGTTGAGTTCTCATGTTCTCTTTTTGATGTTTAAGACTTCCCAAAGGCAGCCAGATCCTGGAAGGCTCTGTACGTGGGGTGGGGGTTGGGGGTGGGCGGGGAGGTGGGGAATGCAAGCCTTCTCCAGTGACAGGAGGCTCAGCAGAGGCCTCTGTGCAAACACTCTGAACAGGGACTTGGTTGGTGCTGTGCTGGGGCCTCAGGGACACTCACTAGGGGGTGCTCAAGCGGGGAATGTCAAGCTCTGGGGGATGAGCAAACACAGATCCCTGCGAGTCCACATTCCTGAGCCTGCAGCCTGGCACGCAGACCCACCAATGGTCTCTGGCATTGTGTAAAGGTGGCCTGGCTTGGCCAAGGGGCAGGATCAATATTTACCAGGACATATGGGGCCTTGCGGCATCAACTATGTTTGGTCAGCCCTGCCTCTCACTGTCTTTCCGAATGCACTCTGGGTCTAGTGGGTCTCCACCCGCGAGAGAGCAACTGAACCAGCAGCTCGGAGGTGGAAGATAATTGGTAGGATTTCCCATACTGTCTGACCTCTAATCTCCCCACCGATTTCAGGGAAGTTGTGCAAGAAAGCAGAGTTCAGAAGGCGTTCTAGAAATCTACCTCAGGGACGGCTGGGAGACTGCTGCTTACGATGGGCTACTCTGGGAGTCATCTCTGACTCCTGTTCTCTCTTGCCAAATCTCACTATCCAGCCATCTAGCCACCCTCCATCCATCTGAGCCGAAACACTGCCTTGATTATATCCCATCTGAAATTAGCGAACACCTCAATAACAGATTTGAATCAGAAATGAAGCTACAGATCTCATGATAGAATTTTGTAGGACCAAGGACTTCTTCATGGCAAACACCATTCTCTCAACAATAACTGGTGACCATACATACACATGGAATACATAGGAATCAAACTGTCTACATCCGTGATGGAGAAGCTCAATATCAGCAGCCAACACAGGGCCAAGGGCTGACCTTGACGCAGACTATCAAGTGTTCATATGTCAATGCAGATGGAAACCAAAGAAAATGAAGTCCATAAAAGCGAAAATACCAGCTTGCGTCTATCCCATCTAACTTTCCAGAGCGAACACTTCAAGATCTGATTTGACACACTGAACACTGTTGACAGAAACCCGGATGAGCTGTGAGATGACAACAAGAACATCATACAGGCAGGAAGAAAGGAAAGAAATGGAAGGTCAACGTGGATATGAGAAGAGATGCAGAAACTCGCTTGTGATCGTAAAGAAGCTAAGGCAAATGGAAGAAATGATGAAGTCAAAGATCTAAACAGAAAACTTCCAAAGGCAACCCCAGAAGACGGCTCTGAAATGTGCAAAGACCTGGAATGAGACTACCAAAAAAGGACAAACACCCAGCATTTCTCAAGCTGAAAGAACTGTAGTGAACAATGCAATTCTCTCCTTCCGATAGTGAAAGGTTCTAAGGGCAAAATGTTGAATGATGCAGGAAGCATCGAAAAAAGAGACACTGGACCAAAAAAGACATCAAACCATTTCAAGAGGTAGCATAGGATCGAGAACCAGTGGTCCTGAAGGAAGATGTCCATGCTGGATGGAGGCATTAGCAAAACACCAGGCTGCAGGACTTGCTGAAACACCAATCGAAATGTTTCATCGAGCTCACGTGACACTAGCGCACTCAGTCAACTATGCCAAGAAATCCGGAAGACGGGTACCTGACTGATTGACTGGGAAAGATCCATATGTGCGCTCATTCCAAAGAAAGGGGACTCAACAACTGTGGAAATCATTGACTAATATCACATGCAAGTCAGCATTTGCTGAACATCATCCATCAGTGGTTGCAGCAGCACATGGACAGGGAGCTGTAAGAGATTCAAGTTGCATTCAGAAGAGGACGTGGCACAAGGGATTTATTTCATTGCTGAAGTCAGATGAATCTTAGCTTAACACAGAGAGTACCGGACAGGTGTTTACTTGGCTATGCAAAGGCATGCAACTGTGCAGATAAAAAAAACACTATGGTTTTTCATTGTAAATGTGGGAGTGCAGAGTAAAAACTCAAAGCTCATTGGTAGGCAACTGGACACCCCCTTCTGAAGAGTTATGGGGAGAAGATAAGCCAGTCAGGGTGCAGGGTAGCAACGACGAAGCATATAACTTTCCTCTAGTTCTTAAATGCTTCCCCCCGCCCACCATCATGACCCCAATTCTACCTTACAAACCTGGCTAGACCCGAGGATGTATATTGGTACAGATAGCAACTGGAAGCACAGGGAATCCAGGACAGATGACTCCTTCAGGACTAGTGGTGAGAATGGCGATGCCTGGAGGGTGGAAGGAATATGGGGGTAAAAGGGGAGAACAGATTACAAGAATCTACGTATAGCCTCCTCCCTGGGGGATGGACAGCAGAGAAGAGGGCAGGGGGAGATGTCGGACAGTGTAACATATGACAAAATAATAATAATTTATGAATTATGAAGGGTTCATGAGGGAGAGCAAGGGGGAGGGAGGGAGAAAATGAGCAGCTAATATTAAGGGCTCAAATAGAAGGCAAATGTTTTGAGAATGATGATGGCCACAAATGTACATATGTTCTTGACACAATGGATGTATGTATGGATTATGATAGGGATTGTGCGAGCCCCAATAAAATGATTTTAAAAACAAACAAACAAACAAAAACAGACTATGGGTGGTCTGGAGATGAACGGGAATCCCAGAACACTTGATCGTTCTCATATGGAACCTGCACAAGGGAAACTCCTTTACTGCTCCCAAGGCCTTTCACTTATTGGTTGAGTCGTCCTTCCGCATTATGGAAAGTAATGTGCTTTACTTAAGGCCAACTGGCTTCATCATACGCAACTATGGCACTTCATAGCCACAGCCAGACTAGACTTGGACCAAACAACATAACAAAGTTGACTTGTAAAAACAACCACCGTAGTCATGCAGCTACTGAAATTGAAGATCACTAGACCCCCAACAACCATGGGAGCCAATTCCTTCAGAAAACCCCCCTCTTTTCTCTCTCCATTTGCTAGAGATTTGAACCTGCCCATAGATCCTTAGGAGGAGCCCTGGTGGCACAGTGGGTTATGTGTTGGTCTGCTAACCCCAAGGTCAGCAGTTCGAAACCACCAGTTGCTCCTCAGGAGGAAGATAGGGCTTTCTGGTCCCATAGACAGTCATGGAAACTCACAGGGGCAGGCCAACTCTCTCCGATAGGATCACATGAGTCAGAGTAGACTCGAGGGCAGTGCGTTTGGATTTTTAGAGTTTAGGAAGCTCTGTGGAGCACAGTTCTGGTCTGCACACGTGGGATCACCAGCAGTCCCGGTGGACTAGATGGCAGCTGTTTGGTACATAGATGGCCCTTTTACCCTCTTGAGCCTGCCTCCTCCTTTGTGAAATGAGGTCACAGGCCTCCTTCTTGGGATGATCAGAAGATTAACTGTAAAAGGCTCCCCCCGCACCCTGCAAAGCACTGGGACTTATGGTTCCTATGGGTTCTCGAGTCAGACTGCATTTGATTTGTTTAGAGCTTTTTTTTTTTAAAAGAAATATATCAAACAAATGGAAAACTCTAACAATCACCTCTGTACCCCTCCCACTCAGTTTAGCTCACGCTGACCTTTCGCCGTATTTCCGCCTGACATTTAGCAAGTAAAGCAAACAGATAGAAGGGAACTCCTTTTCTTCTCCCCTAGGTCCCGTTCCCCTCGCACCTCCAGATGCAGCCACTTTTCTCAGGCTGGGCCGTATCCTTGTTGTCTGCATTCTCATTTCTTTATTACATGCATATGTGCATGCACATGATACTGAACACTGTCCTGCGGCGGTACAAGATGTCCCGTGCTGTTTGGTAATTTGTGTCTTCAGTCTGATAGCGACAAGTGAGATGGGCCCGTGTTGACACAGGAAGGGCACTCACTCCAACTGCTGCCTGGGGGTCTATGACATGGACATAGTTTATGATTAATCCCTTTGCCTACTGCTGGGCACCCTGCCCCCATGCTGGAAAAGGACAGCTGGGTGGAGAGGAGGAGCCCCCTTCCCCGGGAGGATACACAAGCTGCTTCGCTCAACAAGTGCTGGTGGGATGCCCTTCTGCATTTCTCCTCTCAGGGTGGAGAGAGAGAGCATTAGGCAGGACCCCTGTCCTTTTCGATGCACACTCCCCCCCCCCCCCCAACACACACAGCTCTGGGGCACTTCCTGCCTCGCTCTGTCACACCTACCCGGGCTCTAACCTCTGCTGCCCAACTGACTGCAGAGTGCTTGGCACCCAGTAGCGAGTGAATGGCTTTGAGGGAGAGAGAAAAGCAATGGAAAGGATGTGGTGCAATGAACGTGTCTCAAGATTCGGGGTTTGGTGTGGGCTCACGGGATCCCTCTGCCTGCACTTGGGAAGGCCCTTTGGGCTGGGCTGGGAGTCCCAGGTCTAGGTTTCTCTGTGAGGCCCCAGAATCTTCCCAGCTGTGATGGGGCTGTCCTGAGGCTCTGGGCAGACACAAGGGCTGGCTGCCTGGTTTCCCCCCCCACACCCACCCCTGCACACCCCGCCCCAGGCCTGGCTACACGCTGTCCCCACACAGCCGCTCATCTTTCAAGAGTGCAGTCTGGGATGAATTCCTTGCTCACCACCTATGGTAAAGGAGATTTATTATCCCGACAAACTCTTTTTATCCCTCTCCTTCCCAGACACTTTGATGGAGTTTATCTTGATAGATGGTGCGGCCAGCCCTGGGGCAGCTGAGAGAGCGGTGGGCGGGGAGATGGGAGCCAGGGAAGGGGGGAAGGAAGGCTGGAAGCTGGGATGCGCAGGAGGGGCTGTCACTCAGAGTTCTTCCCGGCTGCGGGCTGGGGAGGACCCCTGTCCACTAGCTCAGCAAAGTGCCAACCACTTGCTGTATGTGACTGCAGCAGCCAGGCCTCCTGGAGCCGTTTCCTCTGTGCTTCGGATGTGGTCGCTGTCAGAAGTGCCTTCTCAGGGGCCTTCGGTATATCCATTCCCCGTTGCCCAGGACTCAGCTGTGACTCACTGAGACCCTGGGTGTCATGAGTGGAACTGATCTCCATGGGGTTGTCGGTGGGCTGGTGGCACTGTGGGTTAAGTATTGGGTGCTAAGCTAACCACAAGACGTGGGGTTCAAAGGTCACCTCCACCAGCTCCTTCCGAGGACTAAGGATGAGGTGGTCTGTGCCCCTAAGGATTTACAGTCTGGGGAACCCTGGAAGGGCTTCTATGAGTCCGAATGGGCTCTGGGGCATTGGGCTTCGTTTGGGTTTAATCTGGGAGACAGGGGCCCTGACGGTGCCACAGTTAAGCGCTCAGCGGCGACCTGAAGGTTGGCGGTTTGAATCTACTCAGAAACCTGGTGCTTTAGAGACTGGAAGCTCTGCTGACACCTGCTCACTTTGGGGGACCCTGCTGCCATTTTACATACCAGGGACACAGTTCAGCATCACAGCGACACACCAGCCACCACAATACGACAAACTGACAGACAAACTGAGTGGATCTGCTGCACAAGCAAGGATGCCACTCTAAGGACGAAGGTGCACCTGACCCACACTGTGGCATCTTCAATTGCCTCCCGTGCAAGTGAAAGTTGGACGGACTAAGGAAGACCGGAGGAGATCGGAACGTTTGAATTGTGGGGCTGGAGGAGGGCGTGGCAAGTACTATGGACTGCTACAACGGAACGATGTGAGGATGGCGCAGGACGGGGCAGTGTCCTGTATAGGGCTGTCATGAGTTGGACCCGGTTTTATGGACTCTAACCACAACAAGCAAACCCTATGGGGCAGTCCACACTGCCGGTCCCATGAGGTCACCGTGGGTTGGCATCAGCTTGATGTCATCCATCGACCCTCGCCACCACCTTGCGGGAGTAGACAGAGCACTAAGCCTTTCTTCAGAGACATCACTGCGCTGGTTCGAACTGCCAACCTTCCAATTACATGACAAAGCACAGAGCATTTGTGCCGCCCAGGGAACCCTGCACCCTATGTAAGGGACCCCCTTGCTGTCTATAGCTCTCCGCTTTCCTTCGCTCCTCCGGGAAGTTGTGGCCTGACCCTCCTTCATCTCAGTCTGCAGACTTAGCAGCAGCCTTCCCTGCTTGAGCCCCACTTGCAACTTGGGCCCTCCCCTCCCATGCCCACTGGCACTCAACCAGGTGCAGCCCCACGGGCCCCTCCTCAGGGACACCTGCCCTGATCCATAGACGGCGGGAAGGACTCTTCCTCAGCACATCTCTCTGGTATCCCTCCAGGCTCCTGATGACCCTCTGCCTCAGGTCTGATGGTTGACCTGGCCTCTCTCCAGGGCACTTCCTGAGGCATTGATTCTCACTCCTCCCCGGGGCCCGGGGCCCAGCCTGAGGTTGTGCTCAGGGCGGCCTCTGTGAAGGAATGAAGCAGCCAGGCCTAGAGCAGACTCTCCTTCAGACCCCGACCCTGCCTGCAGGCGGTTAGCCCCCTGGACATGGAGACGGCCCTTGGCTTTTCTGGGCATCAAACCGGAGTACTGCAATTAGTTTCTATGTGCTCGAGGCTGCACGCCAAGCAGGGGGTACCTCACTCTCACTAGCTGTGCGGAGTAAGGTGTAACATGCCCAAGGTCAGAGAAGGAGGCTCACCCCTGACTAAGGGCAGCCCCTTCTGAAGTTCACAGGTGAGCAAGGGCAGAGTCAGGCTTCGTCCATGACTGCCCGATCCCGAAGTGTGAAGTCTGTGCTCTCTCTCATCCTAGCTAGTGGTGGACGGCAAGGGCTGTAGGCTCTGCCTTTGCTCTGGGGCGCAGCTCAGCTGCACCACCCCCTGCCATCCTTCTCCCCCAGAGAATAGCCTCAGGCTGGCAGTAGAAGAGGGGAGATGTGCGGGCTGGCTAAGTGCCATGGGGAGCTCCGGCCCGAGCATGGGGACCACAGTGTCTTGGCTAGGACAGCGGACCTGTTTGCCCCTGCAACCACAGGCAGCCACAACACACACAAAGCTCCGACCTCTGTTCAGATGACAAGGCACAGAGGGTCTCCTTGGGAGTTTGGAGCACAAAGCCGCCCCTTGGGAGTCTGAGTGGCATGTCGTTCTATCAACCCACAACCTCTCCTTCCTTCCTTCCTTCTTCCTCTTCCTGACCTGTTGTCCCCACCAGGCCTGCCACTGCCACCTCTGGATGCCCTCCCTCTGCAAATGTTCTGGTCTGTGGTTCTTCAAGAGTCAACCAACCACAGCTGGGACGTGGATGTGGCCGACCTTGGGCCCCACCATCCTGCCGAGCACCAGTCAGGCCCCCGCTCCAGCATCCAGAACCAGCCACACAGCCCTGCCTGCTCCCAACCCCACCTCTTCCCAATGATGGTGTCTGCAAACTCACACATGTGCCCCGCTGGGCATGACCTGCTTCAGTCTGACTTGCAAAGTTCTGTCCACAGAGCCCGGGAGTGTTTCCGCAGGCCACTCTGCAGAAGGCTCCCTGCCCGAGGCTCCTGCACGTCCTGGCAGGCGCACCGGCAGAGCCCAGGAGGGAGTTCGCTGAGCTGACAGCCACTTCCTGGGAGAGGTAGCAATCATCTCACTTGGTTCAGGGGCTTCCCGCTCACCCCTCCACCACATCCCACTCCCAGTCAGAGCCGTCTGACAAGGCCTGACCCAGCCCAGCTGCCTCTGAATTAGAACCTTCGGAGTCTCCAGCACCGCCCTGTCTGGCACTTCTCTCGCGGGCTGATCTCATCCCACTGGGCAAGATAAAGATCATTCCTCACTCAGGGCAACTCTTCCTGGTGCCCACAGCCTCCAGTGCGCATGACCTCACTGAGCCCTCACCACAACCCAGTTAGTCCTGCTGACAGATGTGGGGATGAAGGGTCTCGCCTGAGGGGATCCGCCAGGTCAGAGGGCGGCATCCCAAGCACCCACCCCATTGGGCCAGGCTGGGTTCCAGGGCTCTAATGGTGAGCAAATAACAGGCCTCTACAGGTCCCAAGACGGTCTCCTTCCTCCCAGAGGTTTGCGCCATAGATTTGCTACTGAGGACTCACCCCCCTCCGTGATACCACAGCTGGTGGGAGCCCAGCCTGGCAAAGGCTGGGACCAGTGTCCGTTGAATCCACCTGCATAGCCCTGCCTCTTCCTCCCCTTTATCCTCTAATGCACAATGCACGACACAGGGGAGAGCCCCAGTGAGAATGATTAGGAATGGCCCAGAGACCTGGGTGTGCCTTGGGTTCCTGAGGGACAGAACACACCCCACTTTCTTCCTTGGGCCCCTGCAGCTCATTGGTAAAGGGAGTCACATGACCCATGGAATGCTAGCGGTGGTAGGGTCTCCTCCAGGCTCCCAGCTACAGCAAGGAGACAAGGATCAGGGATGTTCTGTGGCCCCAGCTGACTCAGGACGACATGGTAAACCTTCTAGGTTTTGATTCTGTGACGACCTGCACTAGTGGTTCTCAACCCGGGGCAATTTTGTTAAAGGGGTGGGGGGGGGGGCGTTGCACAGCAGTGCCCAAGGGCATTGTTTCATTTTGGGGTTGCCAACAGTGTGTGTGGGGGTGGTGGTGGAGGTGAGTGGGCTGACATCCAGAGGGTAGTAACATCTACTGGCCTCGTACAGGGACGCTTCTAGACGCCCTACAATGCACCGTCCACACCTCCCAGCAGGAATAGTCCTCCAAGATTTCAGCTACAGTGCTGAAACAGACATTCTGGTTTTGTGTTCTCACAATTCCGTTCTTCCGGTCCCTTTTCCGGAGTGGTGTGAAGCAGGCTTATTAGCAGCAGTGGCAGTCAGTAGGGCTGGGATCACCTAGTGCGGGTTCTTACGGTGTCACAACACCTACAGCCCCATGGACAAAGCGGGCTTCTTTCAGGGCCAGCACCAGGCTCCCCCCTCTCCGCCAGCCCCCTCACTGTTCCCTGAAGCTCCTCCCCATTCGCACTGGCCAAAGTAGAGACCCTCCTTTCAGCTACAGCTGGGCCTTGGCCAGTTCGCTGGCTGCACCCAGAGCTTCGACAGGGCCCTTGGGTCTTGGGTGTGCGTGGTAACCAATCCAGGCCATGGCACAGAGCAGGCCTGGATAAATACTCAGTGCACTGGGTGGAGACACAATCCCAGGAGCTGCAGGCTTGAATGCTTAGCAAAACACCTTCCTCTAAGGGGCGTTTGTTAGAGAAACAACACCAGCATGAAGAACCAGGACTCACACCCAGTGGCTGGAAGGACTACTGCCGTTTCCTGTCACAATGCTCCCCTGTGGAGGAGTCAGAACCCTTCTACACTGCCGGGGGATGTGCAGCCTCCGTTAGATGGACCATGGGAGCCACACCATCACCTGAAGCCTCCATCCCAAAGAACAGAAAGCAGAGACTCGAACCGACACGTGCGCACCCACGTTCACCACAGCCCATGGGGGAGCATCTCAAAGGGCCATCGGCAGATGAATGGAGCAGCAAAATGTGGTCAAGACATCTCATGGGCTTTCATTCAGCCACTGAGGGAAATGAAACCCTGATTCATGCTGGGAGCAAAGCATTTCGTTCAAATTTTGCATGGACAGCTATTGCATGGTGCCATTTCTGTGAACCATCTAGAGCAGGCCAGTCCACGGAGCTAAAAGGGGCAGAGGGGGGTTGGGATGGATGTGGAGGGTTACAAGTGACACAGGCACTCCTCAGGTGACAAAGTTGATCTGTTTCTAAGGGTATCGTTAAGTCGAAGTTGTGGGTAAGTCAGAACAGGGGCCTATGGTCCTTATTTAGCTAGATTTTAGTGCAAGAAAAGTCTCAGGGGGCTTTTCCGTGATATAAGAAGCTGCCATCCGCAAGTGAGAGTACTTGTGATGAGGGACTTGTTGGGACTAAGGGTGGATTCAATGAGTCCTGGGTCGCTGTCTAGTCAGCATGGTACTATTACCCCCACAGTCGGTGGTTCAAACCCACCAATTGCCCCTCTTGAGAAAGATGAAGCTCTCTGCTCCTGACAAGTCCTGGGAAACTCTAGATGGGTGACTTTGAGTCATGAGGCGCAGACTTGATGACCGTGCATGGCTGGTTAATGTTTCAACGTGAGGGCAGATTTACATCACATTAAACAGCAACTCCAGCTGTCTTGCGGCTGGCCATTGGTCATCCAGGGACTGCCTACATACTGAAAGGCAAAACCTGGCTGAGGTTTTTTGTCCCACGACTGCCCTGCCATCGAGGGGGCTAGGACGGCCACATTTGCACTTGCACAGATGAAGTGAAATAAAGGTGAAGGCTATAGAAACAAGCACACACACACAAACAAAGCCATGTATCTTAGAGCAAAGCACAGTTTAAGAAGAGAATCCACCCGCAGTTGCAAATATTCAGCAGCATCTCTGAAGAGATGTGCAAAACCGAGGGTGGCGCCCCCCCCCACAAAGCCACCTCAGGGACTACCCAGGCTTGCCGCTGGCGGGGCTCCCCCAGAGCCAGGCAGGGGTCCCCCAGAGCTGAGCACGGGGCCTGCAGGCCATTTCCCTTCTGGAAGTCCTTTCATGAGCAACTTTACTTTCTGAATCATCACACCCCAGTTGTGCTCTCAGTCCACCCTCTTGCCAATGTTCGCCAGGCTTCCTCTCAGATGGGTATCTATCTGTTGGTCTGCAGCTGAGGCCAGGAGGCCAGCGTTCCTCCTCTCTGCGGGATTGCCCACATTGGCAGCCCTGGCTCGGTTTGCCACTTCTTTCTCTGCAAAGCGTCTGAAAGACCCCGTCCCACTAGAAGTATGCATACACAGGACTATACGTACACCTGCCCCTTACCGGGACTTGGGACCCAGGAGTAGAGGGGATGGTGGGGGGAGTGTACCTGGCCAACTAATGTGCATGTACTCAGGACAAGGTTTCGCTCAGGATCTAAAAGAGAAATGGGATTCTGCTAAGTATGCGATGGTTCCTCTTTATGGAAAATTAGACCATTTCATGCCCTGGGTGGTGTTCCAGTGAGTCCAAGGAATATGGTTATGGGAAGAGAGACGGAAGCTTCAAGAGATGTGGCCGCCTGCCCAGCTCAGGGTTCCATCAAACCCCCCATCCTCCGCCCCGCCCCGAGCTTCATTTTCTCATTTGTGAAGTGCAGAGCACGCGGAGCAGTCGGTTTCTACTGGCGCTCCAGTTTTCCTTCGGGAACCTATTACATCCAAGGAAAGAAGGGGACCGTTCCCACCAGACTCTGAGTCACTCATGTAGACCTGGAAGAGAGGGCACGCTGCTGGGAGATGAAGGGGCATCACTGTGCATGCGATAGATTGGGAACCAGTGGGGCCTGGGTGCAGAGAGCGATGTTCGTGTTTGATTTGCTTTTCTACGCATTCAGGCAGGCTACTCCACCCCGCCACCCTTGAGTCCATCTCTCTCCCTCTGACAGGAGATACCTGGAGGCCCCTAGGTGGCACCGATCATTTGTGCTGGGTTACTCACCCGAAGGTTGCCAGCTTTAACCCAGCCAGTGGCAGCGCAGAAGGAAGGCCTGACGATCTGCTTCTGTAAAGACTGCAGCCAAGAAATCCCTGGGAAGCGGTTTCACCCACGGCTGGCCAAGAGGCGGGTGTGATTTTTGGTTTATGATGGCTGTATGGATGGCCTGGACTTCAAAGGCCTCGTGCAGGGATGGTTGATTATTACGACTGTGATGGGTATTCATAATCATCATGGGACAGAGAATTCGCTTGCATCAACACTGCACTCAGGCAGGGTGGGGAGCTTCCACTCTGGCAGGAGATCAGCCTTGGACATATGGAAAAATCAGCCAACCAGCAGCACTGGGCAGAGCCAAATTGGAACATCAGCGTCTGAGGTGCTCTGTCCCTTAGAAGTTTAGTCCAAGGGAGGCAGACGCCGGCTGAAGGCCGGTGAAGACTGCCAAGGGTAGAGAGAACAAACACATTTCTGGGTAAATCCCCAGAGGGGAGTCTTCAGTTCCCAAGAGAGCAGAGAAGGCCCCAGAGTCATAGTTTGACTTTATGTTGGAGGTTCCAGCCCCCTACTCTACCCCCTCCCCCACCTAAGGCCTGACAAAACAAACCTCTGAAAACTCAGCCATCACAAGTCCTGCGGCGCATCATCGCTCTGCTCTGTCACCCGTGGAGGCACTCACGCAGAGTGACTCGGTAGAGACCCAGGAGGACCACTGTGTGGCCAAGGGCGGCCAGTCCTGCCTCCTTCCCACAGGGTACGGTCCGTGCTCTAGAAGGGGGAACGTTAGCTCAGCTTCCTTGGGGCTTCCGAACCAGAGAGTGGCCCAGCCAGGACAGAGGTCCCTGGTTTGCCAAGTCCACGATCACCAGCCCAGACCTCCCAAGCCCTGCTTAGTCCAGGAGACTCCTGGAAAATTCCCAAGGCACGTGCTGGGATGAGGGTGAAGGAGAAGCCAGAGGAGGCCCTTTGGCTGTGTTCCTCCTATGCTTCAGACCTTGGCGAGGCCTGTGGTGCAATTCAATGGTTGAGCTCCCCCTTGGACCTGTCTTTAGCCCGCCCTTCCCGTCCAAGTCTGTTATTCCCCGGCTTTCTAACAAGCGCCCAAATGAAGGCAGGCTGAACGGCCCCAGGGGCCGCTATGTCCAGGAATGGATTATTAGTGGATTTCAAAGACCCAGACCGGACTGCCGAGGTGCAGCCAGCTAGATCCTCATTCCCAGGCCCCATTCCAGCCAAGTCCTCCCCCCAGCCCCCAGCTGGTTGGAGAGGCTGTCTCAACACTCAGCTCCGCAGTCAGACTTCAGACACGCCACCTGCTTGTCTCCTGCAAAGAAGTCCAATGTGTCATGACAACTCTATTTGCAGAGCTGCCCTGGATCCCGGACCCAGATGCTCTGAAATCATTCTTGGCTGGAATGTGCGCAGTGGCACATCCGCTTACACACGAGGAAACATGGCTTTGGCCAAGCGTGCAAGCGAGAGAGGCGCTGCTCTGCAGGCTCGCGTGGCCACCTGGGCTTCCACAGCCACGTCTTCCCTTATGCACAATGGCGTGGCATCAGGATGTGACACGGGGAGCTGCCGGAGGTGGGAATGGAACAAGTGACAAAGATGCAACAAGATGAGGACAGAACCAACTAGCTCCTCCCCCGGATGCCCCGGGCCAAGTTCCTCAGCTTGTCTGAACTTCAGAAGGGCTGTGGGGAGTATTTAATAAGATAATGCTTGTGAAGCACACAGCATTACACATCCTGGCTGTCTTCCATTTCTCAGGAAGGAAGGGGGGAAGGACGAGGGGGTGAAGAAAGAACAGGGTGATCCCGGCCAAGGACAGGCGAACATGCCCAACGGACATCAGAAGTGTAAAGCGGTGTTTTTGCAGACTCCAGAATAACTTTCCTGGGACATTTGGGATTTAATGGATTCCAGAGACCTTACCATTTCTCTGTAGACAGACCAGGATATTTCATTTTGGTCGTGTGTGCGTGCTGGTTGACGGGGCCGGTGCATGCGCGCGCGCGCACACACACACACCCACACAAGCGCACACAAAGGACATAAAGGGATAAGGGATCCGAACAGCCCAGATGAACTGTGTTGGTTTGAAAGAGGAGTGGCCTTCACGATGCAGCTGGACCGAGGAGCAGAGCTTTCCAGGGCCCAAAGGTTGAGAGTGATGCTCTATTGGGGCGCACTCTGGTGGGGAAGCCCCGGTTGGGGTGGCCTTACTCAGAGTGTGGGTGTCCTTCATGGTATCAGGCAGAGGAGGAGGAGAAGGAGGAGGAGAGAGTTTGGCCAGAGTAGGTGTGGGAAGAGCGGGGTTACAGGGAAAATAGCATCCCCTTGCTTCTTCCTCTTGACAGCCTTCCTAGTGTGATTTTGGGGGGAAAGAACCATATTTTTACAGAAAAAATGTCAGAGTGGCACAACTCAGCAGACCCGCAAGCCCTGTTTGCAGTTGGGACCTAGGAAGACAGTATCATTCCTCAGTTGACAGCACAGGGGTCCCAGGACTAGATGCTTTCTGAAGGTCAGACCACCATGCTCCCGGAGCCCGCCACGGAAGGAAGACCAGAACAGGGGGACACTGACTGAGTTTGAGTTCATGGGTGGAATTCTGCTTTGTGAACCCCCAAGGGTGGGGCACTCAACCTGGACACCGGGGACTCTGAGCTGGGAGGCCCCACTTGCCTGGGTTCTGGAGGGCACCCTGTCAGTGAGGTTCTTTAGCAACTGAGGTCCTATAACACAGGCTGGCAGACAGGAGACCCTTACTCCCATCCATCCCTTTTTCCTGAGGACTCCATCCTTCTACTCTTTAAAGCCTCCACTCCATGAGCAAGAAGCCCTGGTGGCACAAGGGTTAACTTCTCTGCTGTCCACTAAAGGGTTGGTGGTTCGAGCCTTCTGCCAGCCGGTCCAGAAGAAAGATCTGCTTGCATAAAGATGACCGTCTAGGACATCTTACGGGGGCAGCTCCGCTGTACGACTGGGTCACTGTGAGTCAGAATTGACTCCACGGCACCCAACAACAGCTCGTGAGCAGCATTCTGCACTGGCCAGGGAGGGGTGGGTGTCTCCGGGAGCGTCTTACTGATGGGTCCCCTTCCTTTCCTACTTCCCCCACATGAGCAGGCTCATCCTCTATCTGAGCTTCTCCCAGAAAAACTCCACATCCAAGAATCGTCTCTCGGCATGCCCACTTCCCCCACGAAACTGAAAGCACTTGGGTACGAGTCAGGAACTGTCTTTTGCATATGCCCGTGGCATCGTGGTTTCATGTTGGGTTGCTATCCTCGAGGTTAGCAGTTCAAAACACCAGTCCCTCTCAGAGAGAGTGGAGCGAAAGATACGGCTTTCTGCTACTCTGAAGAATTAAGAGTCTCGGAAACTTACAGGGCAGGTTTTACTCTGTCCTATAAGGTTGCTCTAGGACATGGACTCCAGTTGGCATTGTCTCCATGGCAGTGAGCTTGGCCTGGGTTCTCCATTGCATAGACAGCAGTTGGTTCTCAGTGAGAGTTTAGCACATGAACGGACAGATCCTGCTAGGGTACACAGGAAGAAAACAAGGGCCAGGCTTACTGAAAATGCTAATACACACAAGAAAAGACACTCGACATCCTCAGTCTTCCGGGAAATTAAAATGAAAATCAGAATGAGATACCACATTTTCCTAGACCTCTGCCACGGAGCGGGTTCAGACTGACCCTTTGAGACAGACTAGAATGGCTCCTTTGGGTTTTGAGCCTATAAGTATTTGTGGAAGCAAACAGCCCCCTCTTTCTCCCTCCCCCACAAAAGAAGAAAATAGAAAATAGTAAGTAATGGTGAGGATATTGAGAAGTCAGAGCCCTTCGCCGCTGTTGGTAGGATTCTTTATATGGGTGGAGCTGCTGCGGAGAACACTTTGGTGGTTCCTTAAAAGGAAAGTTCGCCATAAAATTATTACAGACCCCGTCATTCCCCTCCATGATGCAGACCCAAAGGTCTAGAAAGCAGAGACTCGAAGACACTTGTCGACCAGGGCAGCATTCAAAAGGTGAAACAACCCAAGTGCCCATCAACGGATGAATGAACAGATAAAACGTGGCACCAATAGGCAAGAGAATGTTCTTCACTCAACCAGAGAAAGGAAGTTCTTGGTGCAGGGTGAGACTTGCGAGCAGCACATTGCGGGAAGGAAGTCAGATACAAAAAGAGAAGCAGTGTATGATCCAATTATATGAAAGATTTCGTGGCCTAGTGATTCTGTGTTGGGCCCCTGACCGCAAAGTCAGCAGGTTGAACTCACCCACCACTCCAAGGGAGAAAGGCTCTACTCCCGGGAAGAGCCGCAGGCTCGGCAATTCCCAGGGGGAGTTCTCTCCTGTCCTACGAGGAGGGTCACCAGGAGTCAGAATGCACTCAACGACAGTGGGTTTGTTTGTTTGTTTATTGGAGGAAAATGCACAGAGACAGGAAGTCGCTGGTGGTTTCCAGGGACTGCGGGGAGAGGAAAATGGAGAGATGAAGCCGAGGGCGGGGAGTCTCTGCTAGGAGGATGGGAGGCTTTCTGAGATAGACAGTGACGGTGGCTGGGAAACGTGATCTGTATAATAAATGTCACTAAATTATACATTTAAAGATGGTAACATGGGACACTTTTTTGGGTCATATATACGTTACCATAACAAAGAAAAAAGGAGGTTCTGATTTCTGGTTTTGAGCAACAGGGGAGCCATGGAATCTGTCAGTCAAGTCCAGTGTGTGCATCTGCGTCAGCAATTGTGTCACCATGGTTCCCAAGAGAAGGTGATGCGGTGTATCCACAGCCTCCTGGGTTCAGGCAGCTAGCAAGGCGGGCAAGAGCCAGTCTGCCAGGTCCTGGGGCTATGCAGTTGACCAATTCTTGGCCAGGGCTGCTTCCTCTTTCTCAAGAGAAAGAGAGAGAGGGCAGGGAGAGGGCAGGGGAAAAAGGCTTGAAGAACATTTCCGAGGCTCAAAGGCCATCAGATATCGTTCACAATCACGTTGCCTTCCAGTCCGGGAAAGCGGAATCAGAAACACATGGGACAGCCCACCCCCAGCCCCATGGCTTGAAAAATCAAGATCCAAGAGCACTGGCGCCCACAGAGGCAGCCTGAGCTGGGTCCCTGCAGGAGTGTGTGGTGTGAGTGTGTGTGTAGTGCGGGGTGGGGGGTGGGGAGGGGAGGGGCGGGTGGAGATAATCTCTGTAGACCTAACTCATAGACAGACAAGAAATCAGGGACTCTAGATAACAGACAGGGTGAGTTGGACACAGAAATCGCATAGTAATTGGAGCAGGGGATAACTGTCTCTAGGACTCATCTTGAATTAAAGTTGTCTTTGCCCAACTGACCAGGAAACTGAGTCAGCTGGATACTGAACGTCACCAACCAGCTGCAATAAATGGCACCAGAGATGGACATATCTGACTGACGTCCTCTGGCTTCCCTATTGCTACGGGGCAGGGGTCAGACCTACCTCCAGGCTCCATCCTTCTTTGTCTAGTCCGACACCAACCATTTCATCCACATCACTCGACATCTATGCTGGGTTTGATCACTCATAGCAATGGCTACCCAGAACACAGACAATATTCATGCTTAAGAGAGTTTATCAAGGAGAGCGACTAGGTCACTCCAGCTCAGGAGCAGTAGACAGTAAGGACACAGTCACTGATCCACAGCAACTTCCATCGTCAGTCAACTCTCTCTCCGGTTCTCAGTCTCTTAGCCATACCGTCCTTTGACTTTGACCTTCATGGGCCAGGAAGTCATCTAGCCTGTTGCCCTGTCTCACAGTTCCATGGCTTCAGGCCAAATGAGGAAAAATTACCCCCACAGTCTCTGGCACACCTAGTCTGGGCAGCTTCCACCACTTCCAACAGAAATCTTGGGCTTGCTCTTCCAAATGGTCGGACTATTTTTCTCTGTGTTCCAGATGGTTCTTCAGTACTAGCTGTGTCGGCGTGGTTTGCCCTTTAGCTGACGGTACCCCCAAGGAAATGAAGGATGGTGTCTTAAGTCCCACCCTCTTACTAAAGAGAAAACAAAACGTGGGACTTGGTCCACACCCAGTACTAAGGTGGAATCTTAAAGATGGTCTCAAGGAAACAAAATATTGATTGGTTCTGAGCCTATGGAAGACCCTATGGAAGACCCAAGGATGCACTTGAACTGTGGAGTTGGCAAAGAATACGGAGAGTATCACGGACTGCCAAAAGAACAAACAAGCTTATGCTTGAAGGAAACAATGGACAGTGTACGATATGAAATAACAATAATAATATATAATTGATCAAGGATTCACAAGGGTGGGAGGGTCGGGGAGGGAGGGGGAAAAAGAGGAACTGATACCAAGGGATCAACTCAAAAGAAATTGTTTTGGAAATGTTGGTGGCAACATATGTTCAAATGTGCTTAATACTATTGAATTATGGATTGTTACTGGGAGGGTGGGGGGAAGGTGAGGGAGAAGGGGGCAACAGATTACCAGTATCTACATATAACCTCCTCCCTGGGGGAAGGACAGTGGAAAAGTGGGTGAAGGGAGATGTCAGACGGTGTGGAATATGACAAAATAATAATAATTTATAAATTATCAAGGGTTCATAGGGTAGGGGAAGCAGGGAGGGGGAAAATGAGGAGCGGATACCAGGGACTCAAGTAGAAAGCAAATGTTTTGAGAATGATGAGGGAAACAAGTACACAGAGGGCTTGACACAATGGATGAATTGTGATAAGAGTTGTACGAGCCCCCAATAAAATGATTTAATTAAGAAAACAGAAAACAAATAAAGCAAAACAAAATAAAATTTCTTAAAGTTGGGGAAAAAAAGAATTGTAAGAGCCTCCCCAATAAAATGATTAATTAAAAAAACAAAACCAATGTTTGTCTTGGAAGAAGTCCAGTCAGAATGTCCCTTAGAGGCCAGGATGGCGAGACTCCATCTCCTGTACTTTGGACATGTTCGCAGGGGAGACCTGTCCCTGGAGAAGGCCGCATGCCTGGTTGAGGAGAGGGGCGGCGAGTGAGAGTGGCTGCAACAATGACTGCGCCCTAAGAACAATTGTGAGGAGGGTGTGGAACTGGGCGGAGTGTCCTTCTGTTCTATATAGGGTCCCGTGAAGCCGAACTGATTCAAAGGCACCTAACAACAACAACAACAAACAAACAAAACCTGCTCTTAATCCCACCCTACTCCTGTCCATTAGTAGAGAATGGCTTCCGCAATGGAGTGATAGCCACAGGCATAGGAAGCCCAGAACTATAATACAGCACCTTAGAAATTACAGCCAGAAGGGCCAGCTTCACGGGCTCCATCTTACCAGTAACTAGCAATGCTAGCTGGAGTGGCTCGAACTGCTAGCCCACAAGCAACTGCGAGAGGAGACAGAGAAGGTGTAAGGAATCGAGTCTGGGGAGGAGTGACTGCCTCTCTCGCTACCGATGCAGCCCTGGGCCTGACTTGCATGGAATGAAGTCCAGGTGCCGATGGATCGATGCCCGCGGAAGCCTGGGAGAATTCTGTACTGCAGAACTGTTGATACCGCGTACACCTCTGCACCACGCTCACAACTAGCAGAAGCCAACCACCGCACCTCATTTTCTTGGTCCTGCCTCTGCCCTCGGAGTCAGAATGAATCTTTCTCCTGGGCACCCCCTTCTGCCTGTTCCTCCCCCGTGGTACTTATCAGGGTTTCAGGGGTGCATCATCCCCCCTCCCACCTCTAGCACACATCGAGGAAGGAAGGAAGGAAGGAAGGAAGGAAGGAAGGAAGGAAGGAAGGAAGGAAGGAAGGAAGGAAGCAGGCACGTCCGCATGCCCCAGCACACACCTTGCACTTTGGGTGGAGATACAAAGAGGGTCAGATCATGGACCCGCCCTCAAGCAGCTCCGAGTCTAGTGTGGGAGACAGACAAGCGAGGAGATCAAGGAGGAGACAGAATGCCAACGCCTCAGAGGACTGCACAGAGGGATTCGAAAGCTGTGACCTTCTGGAAGTAGATCTCCTGACCTTCTGTTGAAATGCCAACCCTTCCTGTTAATATTTGGGCACTGAACTCTTGTGGCACCTAGAGACTCCCAAGGCAGCAAGAGCATTCAGAACTCCAAACTTACTGCCATTGAGGGGATTCTGGCTCAGAGTGACTCTGCAGGACAGAGGACAACTGCCCGTGTGGGTTTCCGAGATGGAGACAGTGGACAGGAAGAGCCGGCCGCATCTTTGTCCTGTGGAGCAGCTGGCGGATTCCATCCGCTGACCTTGTGGTTCGCAGCACAGTGTTTAACCCGCTACGCCACCAGGGCTCATCCATGGCACCATGAAATATGCTAAATGTGAGCAGAAGACAGCAGGGAGTACCATGGGTGTGTGATCGACTTGGCGGCTAAGGAGCACTTAGTGCGTCGGGGAGGATGGGTCCGCTTGAGTGGAGACCCGAAAGATGAGTCAGAATTGTCCAGGCAGCTCAGACAAGGAAGGGCGTTTCAGCAGAGAGAACAGCCCAGAGACCATGTGGAGGCAAAGGGGTCCACAAAACACCAGGCAGCAGGTCCACAGGGTTGAAGCACACTGCAGAACCGTGACCATAATGATATGCTGATCCACGTTAGCTCTTGCCTGCTGTAAGCCAGACACTAGTCTGCATGTTTTACATGTTACCTCTTAACCCTCATGACATGTCTATGAGGTGGGTACCATGACTCCCGTTTTATAGAGGAGGACGCTGAGGCACAAAAGTAGTAAATGGCCAAGGGTTCTTAGGGCTGAGACCCTAGAAAGGTGAGTGGGAGCATGGTGGAGGGGGAGGGGGAAGTCCAAGGACAAGGACAAGGACGGCTCTGCTCACCTGCCAGTGCAAGTGGCCTGGGCCCTGCCTGCCCTCTGTTCCTACGCTAATCAGGACCAGACCTGGATCGGGTTTGGAAATCTGTTAAGCGAGAAGTTGGGTTGAGGCCAGCAAAAACATACTTGTATATATCTCCTTCCAAGAAAAATGGCATTTAAGGAACAAACGAGCTAACAAACAAACAAACATAAAGAACCCACACCTTGAGGCCTGTGAAGAGAATGATGGGGGTCCTGGGCGAACTCCCCCCTGGCCCCTCAGTGGGTAGGCCTAGTCTCCTGATGAGCTGGTTCCTCCGAGGCTCACGAAGGCCAGTGAATCAGGCCCTTAGAGGTGGGAAGATGTGTTAGAGGGACAGGAACTGGTCCCCCCCAGTTGATCTGACCTCACTGGAAAATTGGAGAAACCAAGGCCCAAAGAAGGCAGACACTCTTCCCGGCACCTGAGCAGATAGTGGCAGAGCCTGGTCCTCAACCTCAACTTCAACCTCTATACCAAGGTTCTCTGCTTCAGTTATCCACTTCCTCCTGTGGGGGCAGACGCAGAGGCCAGCATCCCTTGTGGGCGCTATCAGTGCTCTCTGCACCAGCAAACCCCGGGCCTGGACTGCAGGCCAAACAATGGCAAAATGACCTCAGTAGTGCTTCTCTGGGGAAGGGGAAGGGTCATGAGGGCTGGCCTGTGCCTCTGCTCCCAGGGACATCCGGGATATCTGAGTGAATTCAGTGTGGACGACTCGGATCGAGGTAGTAACCCCTCCAGCACTGGCATGCTTCCTTTTCTTTTTCTTTAAAACCTTTTCATTGTGAATGAAATGAAGGTTGGCAGAGCAGGTCAGAGTTTCACATTCAGCAATTCACATGCATTCCCATGAGCTCATCCATGGCAGTCCCCTCAGTGAGCATCGCTTACCCCACGTCCTCCCTGTGCTTCCTGCTTATACTCTTCCTTCTTCCCAACCACCTCAATGTGGTCCTGGGGTCAAGGCTGCCCTTTTGGTCTTCAATGGCCGATTGTTCTACCACGGAGGTCAGGTCCCTTCTCAACACGAAGGGGAAGAGCGTATAGCCGTGGGGGTCCCACCAGTATATCTGACCCGTAAGCCTGCCATCTCTTGTGATTTCACATTCTGTCTCACATTTTTCCTCCACCTCTAATGTGATCCTTTACAGAGCAGCTGATGATGGTGGCTGGGCACCATCTAGTTCCTCTGGTCTCAAGGTTATGGAGATAGATGCTTGCCTGGTCCATTAGTTCTACTGTATTAATTCTTCTCAATGAGTCTTTCAAACTTCATAGCTATTCTTTTCTCTGGACAAAGAGAGACTAATATTCTCACCTAAAATGGCTGTTCAAGACTTAGACACCCCAGCCACTGCTCACCAAATTCTGGGGTAGAACCTCGTCTGTGTGAGCTATATCATGCCCATTGGCATTGGTGTCACCCGAATCCATGGTCTTGATCTCCCAGACCAGGCCACTCATTCCCTCAAGGTGTTCCATTCTTTCTAAGACGTTTGCATGACTTTGTCTCCGGTATGCTCCGCCACAATCATGTATAGTACACACATCTGCTATCAAGCCCGTATACGTTCACAGGTCCACTCCCACTCTCCCTCTCCCACCTATTCACCATCTGTGTCCTGCTCATAGGTCCCCACAGTTACACAGCACACATCTTATTCCACATCGAGTGTACACATTCACACCACCAAACGGAGGAACTTTCTAGAACTGGCAGGATTCCTGGAGCTCATCACATTTTACTTCTGGAGAAACAGGCTCAGGGAGAGGAAGGCTGGTGTTTCCATGGCCTCTGGGCTGGCTCGGCCAGAGCACACATACAAGGGTCTGCCCATGAGCCCTGAGGAGAGCGGCTGGGAGGCCTGGAAGCTCTGTGTCAATGAAGGACCAGCTCTGTCCACTCTGTACTTGGACCCTAGACCCATCGTCTGGAGGAACACCACCTGCCTGCTCCTATTGTCTTCAGGGAGCCCCATTCTGTCACCTCCTGTGAGTGTCCTGGTCTCTCTGGACCTCTCTGCGACCTCCTTCTATGACTGTCCACACCTTTCTGGGATCCGCTCAGTCTGGTGTTCAGTTGCTTTGGTCCAGGTGACCTTGGCCAGGACACAGCATCCTTCAGCCTCAGATCCCTTTGTGCCTGGAGCCCCGGGACATCAGGCAAGAAGAGATGGTGGGGGAAGAGATGCATGACAGGATGATGGTCCCACCATGAGCAAGGCCAGTGACAGAATCAGACCCAAGGATCTGGACTTCCAGCACTGAGTTGCTTCTCCAGGGGCCAGCAGATCAGAGGTGGATGGCAAGACTGGTGGATGACATGAAATCAGAGGACGGGGCACGCGAGGGGTCGGCTAAGGAACACGCAAAGGGGCAGGATCAGATCACGGAAGAACCGAGGTGTCAGTAACCACGCTGTTGGTAAAGCTGTAGAGACTGGTCCTCAGTATCCAACTTAGCAGGCAGCCTGCTCTAATTGACTAACTGACCAAGAGATGGGCAAGGTGCTTGATTATTTCTGTGCCGCAGCTTGCTCATTTACAAACTGGGCATAACATGATGGTCTACCCTGAGTCTGCTTTGTTTTGTGCCCCTGCGTGGTACACAGGGTTAAGGCTTCAGCTAATACTGGAAGGGTTGGTGGTTTGAATCCACCCCGAGGTGTTGCAGGAGAAAGGCCTGGCATTCACGCAATTGCAGTCCCCCCTGACAGAGCTCCGCCCTGCAACACTCAGGCTCGCCAAGCAGTCGGCATCTCCTCGCTGCCAACCAGTTTGGTCTTTATAAGGTTAAATGTATTCCCTGGCGATAAGGTTTTGAGGAAGTTGAAGGCGGTCGTATGTTTCAGGGTGAGGTCTGGCACACAAGACGGCAGAGGAGCTAGCTTCCATGATCAATGATAAAAAGCTGAGCATGGAAATGACCCCTCTCAAAGTCACCAGCTAGAGCGACTACAGAAGATGTGACCCACAGCTGTTATTTCTCATCTGCTGAGACAGTCCCACCCTCCCCCAGCCCTGCCTTTCTCAGCAGCCTTCCCAGGAGACCCGCGCTTGCTCTTTGTGCCACCTGAGCCGGCAAGGCTCTGCGACTGACTGGCGGTGCCCACCCCAGGCTGCCTGGTACCCGCCACTGATCACCTTCCCACCATTTGCTCCTCACGGCTCCATAAAGACACAATGGTACTGTCTCTCATGTTGCACAAGAAACAGAGGCTCTGAAACGTAAGCTCAAGGGGGCATAAAGAGGGTCTTCGGGTCGGGGTGGGGGTGGGGGGAGATTCAGGACGCATTCAGGAAGGCTTCACAAGAGAAATCCCATCTGAACGACTCCTCTGAGGTTATTTAGCTCTCCCAGACTCGAAGAATGGTTGATTGGAGTCTGGGTCGGAAAGGAACACATACGGCTTAGGGAGAACCATGCCTCTGGTGCGAAGGAGAACCAGTCCCCAGGCTCACTGCTCTCGAACTGATTCCGACTCGCAGTGACGCCAGAGGAGAGAGCAGAACGACGGACTCTTTGGCTTTCCCAGACGGCAAATCTTTCCAGAAGCAAACAGCCTGGTGGGCTCCAACCTTTGACCTTGTGATTAGCAGTTCCGCGTGTGGCCCACTACGCCACCAGGACTCCTTGCGTCCCTGAACGAGTGACCGGGGGAGGTTGAGGGAGGGGAGCTGAGGAGAGGGGGTCTGAACACAAGGCAAGAGAGTGGCTGCATCCCCGGGGGCTCCTGTGCTGTTCAATAGGGGTGGCCTGAGAGGTGGAGCCCAGGATGGGGACAGGGACGCGTGGGGTTTGCCCGCAGGCCAAGAAGGAGCTTCCGCAGTGGGCGGTCATCTTTGTTTGCTTACTCTTTCCCAGCGTTACTGGGGAGACAACCTCTGGCTCACTGCCGACCATTGGCCAGCAAGCCAATTCCCACGCCATGGGCTTCCGAGTCAAACTGCCCTCCAGAGTTTTCTGTGACTGAGCTTGGTTGTTGTTTGCAAAGGAGATCTCCAGACCTTTCTTCTGAGGTGCCTTTCAATGGCATCCAGTCTCCAATCTTTCAACGAACTGCTGAGCAGTTTGGCTGTTCAAAACCCCCCAACCCCCACCTGCCACCCACCCCAGGGACTCCAGGCCCTGGTCTCATGAGCTCCAAAGGCACCTGATCTACAACCAGAAGGAGCAGGGTGGCAGGTGGTGCATGGCTGAGCAGAGGGAACTGTCTGCACAGGGCGAGCCCATAGGGTCAGGATAGCAAAGTGCGGGGCTTGCCTGCGCTTCAAGACAAGCGTCACCTCTCAGGTGTGCCTGCATGATCTGATTTTCTCATCTAGATCGAGCCACTCTCTGTGGGAAACCACCAAGAAGCCTAAATACCTCCCGGTGGCTCTTGTGTTCTGCAGAGACTGAGAGTACCACGCTGAGGAGCCACAGGGTGCGCACGCGGGGCTAGACACTGCCAGGGCCCTCTGTCATGGTGCACAGCCTGCCTAAATGAGCACAGAGAGGCCCAGCACCTGAAGCTACTTTCTGATGAGATGGACTGACAAGTGGCTGCAACAATGGACTCAAACATAACAACACTGTGAGGCTGGCACAGGACTGGGCGGTGCTCCAGTCCCTTGTAACCAGGGTTGTCGTGAGTCGGAACAGATGGGAGAGCACTTAACCACAGCATGACATATAACACCCCCCCCCCCACACACACACGGTGAGCTTGGAAGCTATTATCTCATTGTAATACAGATGTGCATTTTAATATATATACATATATTTATATATCACAGCATCTGTCAGTTCAAAACCTTGATACACACCATTCGGTCAAGGACCCCTGGTAGCATAGTGGGTTAAGCACTGGGCTTCTAACTGCAAGGTCAGCAGTTCAAAACCACCAGCTGCTCCAAGGGCAGAAGATAGGAAGAGAGGTTTTCTTCTCCCATAAACAATTGCTGACAGGACCAGCTCTACCCTGAGCTATGGGGTCACCCTGGGGGGTTATTGACTCGACGGCAATGTTTGCTTTTGGTGAGTTGTACGCGTGTTTGCATCATCACTGGTGCCCGGCATCGTGGCATCGTTTTCCTTTCCCAAAAAGAGAAGGCTGCTGCTTCTTAGAGACTCCTATGTCACCCCCAGGAGCCCCTTACAAACTTGGGTCTCTCGGTTTGCTTACCCTAGATATTTCATGTAAGTGAGATCTCACAACATTTGTCCCTTTTTGATGGAATTACTTCGCTTGGCATGATGTTGGCAAGGCCTGGCTTTCATTTCTCCCTATCGATAGCCCGTGGTATTCGGACACCACACCGCGTCTAATTCATCTGTTGGTAGGCATTTAGGCTGTCCCCACCTTCTTACTGTTGTGATCAGAGCTGCCATGAACACCGTTGTCCATGTGTTTGCTTGTGTTGCTGTGTTAAGAAGCTATGTTGACACTTGCTAAAGTCGCTCTGTCTTTTATTTCTAAAGATAAAACATTGGCTCTCATCCAAAGAACACAGGCTATGAGAAGATGCTGAAGCTCGTGGGGGAAGGGGTGTGGTTGGAGAATTTGATGTCACAGGGTTTAGAGGAACCCACGCCAGGCCTGACGTTGCCTTAGACCAAGAAGACTGCCTCCTAGCAAGCAGCAGGACAAGCGCACGATGCATATAAGTGAACACTGGGCAGGTGAGCCAGCCCTTGCCGTGCGGGGCCAGCAGGGAGGGATGAAGCCCCGGTGGACAATGTGCGTGAAGGAGTGAGCGACTGGGCAGACTCCTTTCTCAAAGGGGGGTCAGAGGAAGGAGACCCTCGAGCTGGACTTTCAAACACAAAAGGAGTGTACTGGGGAGACCAGGCGGTGGGAGGGGTTGACGGGCAGGACCATGGGAGCACAAGAGCCACTATGCTGGGCCTTTGGGTGACCAAACCCAAACCAAACTCTGCCATAGAGATGATGCTTACTCACAGCAACCCTATAGGACAGGGTAGAACTGCCCTTGTGAGGTTCCAAGACTGTAACAGTTAACGGGAACAGCAAGTCCTGTGTTCCTCCTGAGAAGCAACTGGTGATTTTGAACGCTGACCTTGTAGATCTCAGCCCAATGTGTAACCACTATGCCACCAGGGTTCCAAATGCTGGATATATTGTGCCCAGCTCAGAGAGGAGGGAGGCTGGAGATTGGTGGACTCTGTGTGTGTGTGTCTGTGTGTGTGTGTGTGTGTGTATATGTGTGTGTAAACGGCCCCAGCAGAAGTCTGGGCCTTGTGGCTGTTTGCAAACCAGTGTGCACTCAAATGTGTAATGCTTGCCTGTATTAAGACAAACCCATGAATTCTCTGGGAAAGTGCCTGCCTCTTGGGGGCTTTCCATTGGTACCCAAAAGAGTACAGTTGTAGCATGGCCAGGGGGCCAGGCACCAACCCTCGCTGTTGGTCAAAGAATTGTGTAAACTCATAAAACCCACTACCATTGATTTGATGCCGACTCATAGTGACCCGTAGGACTCAGTAGAACTTGTCCGTGAGACTGTAACTCTTGACAGGAGGAGAAAACCCGTCTTTCTCCCACAGTGTGTGTTAGACCAGGCTGATGAGAGAAACAAATCCAGGGACACTCATATATATCTAAGAGACAGCTTTATGTCATGAAGTATTTATATATAAAGCAGACATCCCAGCCCAGTCCAGATCAAGTCCATAAGTTCGATAGATACTAGTCCATAAATCCCTCTTCAGACTCATGTAGCCACACTCAATGATGCAGAATGTAGGAAGATCACAGACCAGATTGTACAGTCTTATAGATCCAATGGTGGTAGTTGCATCTCCAGGGCTCTGGCTGCCATTAGCGTGGCTTGAAGTGGCTCCTCAACAGGAAGGTGAGGCAGGGAGAGAGAGGGGAGATTCCCAGGACCCTCCTTATGAGAAAGCCACACCCACAAAGAGGTACCATCAGGCTGTGACCTGACTGGCAGGCTAGACTCCACCCCTTTGCTTTATCAAGTTAACACAAGATTATGTAACTAACACAGTGTGGCTGGTGGTTTCAAACTGCTGATCTTGCGGATTGCAGCCCAATACACAACCACTATGCCACTACCATTATGCCACGACCACTAGGCTACAGACCATTATGTTCCTAAGAATGGTGTGGGCTAGTGCAAAGCCTCAGTTTCCCCAGCTACAGAATGAGGTGAATAATTGTATCCTCTACTTCTCTTCCACCCTCCCTCTATCCCAAACACAAACGCGGCTCAGAGGGCGTTTGCAGAACAAATAAGAGATTAGTTATCAACATCAAGGAATATTGAGGAATCTTTACAACACATCTACTTCAGCTTTCAAAGTCCAGTGAGACATGGGGTCAGGGGGCTGGAAAAGGACCCTCAAGATCAAGCAGTCCGATCCCTGCCTCCTGCTTCCAATTCAGACATGAGAAGATTGAGGCCCAGAAATGACAAGCGAATATTCTCACTCACTTCTGAACCCAGGAGCACTACCACCCAGCAGCTCCTCACACATCGGCTCTCAGAAGCCTCTCTGCGGGTCTAGGGGAGGGAGGTGGCCTTGGCTCTGTGCTGCCCCCAGGGGGTGAGTATCAGAGGGAAGTTCACTGCTGTAGGGCTCAGAGATTCTGCTCCGAGGGCTTGAATGTGTCTCTGGGGCAGGCTGAACGGTAGGTGTGAAAAGGAACACGGGCCTTCCCAGATAAGGAAGCGTCTCTGGTCCAAGTTGTTAAATCCATGTTCCCACTCCATTGAGCCTTCTGCAGAAGCCAGTGAAAGCCTGAGCGATTCCTACTAAGGTGGGGGCAGGGGTGCCTTTGTGTAAAATCTTTCTCTCTCAAATCTCTCTCTCTCTCTCTCTCTCTCTCTCTCTCTCTCTCTCTCTCTCTCTCTCTCTCTCTCACACACACACACACACACACACACACACACAGAGCAAACATGTCCATTCATCTGAAAGGTCTTAGTTGCCAATAAGCTTTCTTCTCAGCTACAAAGGACAACAGAGTCTCTGGATGGGAGATGCACTCAGTACACCTGGCTGCTAGTGGCAGTGTGAGTTTACCCAGCAATGCCTCCAAAGAAAGGCCTGGCAGTCTACATTCAACCAATCAGCCACGGAATCCCTGTGGGGCACGCGCTCTTCTGACACCCCAAGGACTGCCCGAGTGGTGACTGATTTGACAGCAAATGAAGAAATATGCTCTCAATTTCCCAGGCCCCCTGGCCTTCCATTCTTGGCCCCTGCTGAGACCTGATAAGTGCCGCCTCTGGCCACAGTCCTGGCCTCCATGTGCACTCTTGTCTCTTCATATATGTGCTTCCCCCTGAAGGGTCCACAGCACTCTCTACGGCATAGGCACTTAATATATATTTACGGATGAACTTATGATGAAAGAATCATGTCACAAAACCAATCCAAGACACACACGGATATCCTTTTCCCCAACAGAGCACCAAGACTTATGGACAAACTGAAAGGAACTGGTGATCCTCCCAGCCCCACCAGGGCGCCCCTACCCCCCCCCCTCTGAAGGTCAGCAGGAACCGAGTTCTCAACTTTCACAGTAAGTGGAATGAAAAGGAATGTCTGGCAGCGACAAGCCTGGGTTCAAATGGTGACTCTGTCACTTAGTAGCTGTGTAACCTTGAACAAGCAAGCCACCCTCTCTAAGGCCAGTTCTGTCATCTCAAGTAGGGGGCCTAAGCCCAAGATCACAGGGCTGCTGGGAAAATCAAATAAAATGACTCATGGGAAAGAACAATGTGGACCTTATTATTGCCGTGATGACGAGAGAACAAAGCAGAGGCCTGAGACGGGGGTGCTGAGCCCAGGCGACGCCAGAGCCATAACGCTCCTGCCTGCTGGCCCAGTGCACAGACTCTGGTCCAGCTCAGCTGGTCCCGCCGCCAGACGGCCTCGTCATTCCATCAAAAATTCAAGATGGCTGTGGAACCAGCACATGTGTCTAGTGGGGAGGTGGAGCATCCCTGGGTCCCCAGAATCCAGACTTCCCTCTAGGAAGGAGCCATGGTTTCATGAAGGAGGAAGACAGCCAGCTTCCCAGCTGTCCACCAGCAGACCTGCCAGAAGCAGCCCTGGGACAGCACTGGCTCACAGCAGAGCGGGGACGGGGGAGCCGAAGAGCAGGGACGGCTGCCTCCCACCACGAGCTCACTGGCGGTGGCTCTCCCTCATTTCTCTGCTTACGCATTAACTATGCGTCTAGCACGCACTCCCGGTGTGCGGGCACTGTGCTAGCACGCCTTCCTCTCTTCATTCCATTCACTCATCCGCTCCCCTCCTCATCCGTCATTCCTGCAAGAGCAGACATTGACTGAGCTCCTGCGGGTGCCGGGCCAGCTAGGCACTGTGGATTGGGTCTGACCGTGAGTGCAGTCACACATGGCGCCTGTCTGCACTGAGCTTACAGCCCGGTGGGCGAGAGAAAAGTTGCCATGAGTCTCATGAGGGGATGACACCGAGGAAGGAGGCTAATGCTGGGACGAGCAAGAGGCACTGAACCAGACAAAGATACCTGCAAAGGACTCTCTGAGGCGGAGACCAGAAGTCAGCTGTGTGCATAGGGCAGGGATGAAGGAGGGAGTGCAGGTGCCACGGAGTGAGCGGGAGAGAGGCCACGGGGGGGGGGGTGGCTCTGGGTGGATGAGACTGTATCTACCTTCCAGCAAGAATGAGAGCTGCACTGTGGTCCTTCCAACAACAACCTCCTTTCCTTCCTCCCTCCCGCCCTTGTCCCCCACTCCTTGTCTGGTTATATTTTAAAACCATGCTGGAACCCCGTGTTGGCAGCGTTTGTGAACAGAGGGATTTGTGGGGACTTTCTGGAGGAGGATTTGCCACCGAGATCCCATTGACTCTGTGGGTAGTACAAATGGTTACCATGCTCAGTCATGAACCAAAAGCTTGGAGGTTCTAGGCTCGCCAGAGGCACAAGGAAAGGAAAAGCCCCTTCTGAACACCCAGGCATGGAAAGCGTCTCTCACACGCAGGGCTGCTGCTCTCACACCACGCTGAGCACGATTCAGCACCGCTGGCAGAGCACAATGGACGCGATGAGAAGGCTTGGCGAGGTGCTCTGGGGAGTCAGCCACGGCCACCGGTGGACCAGCATGGCCTGATCCTGGGGAGCGCTCAGGGCAGTGCGTGGAGTCTCTGTGAGGGAGAGCTGAGTCCGTACCAAAGGGCAGTTAATTACCACAGCAGTCAGAAACCTAATGCGCCACAAATGGGAACTCAAGCTAAGGAAACACTCTGGCTGGATGCAGAAACCATCTCAAAGGACATCATTTAAACTTGGCCAATCATCGCCAAGGGAATCAGTAAAATATACAGATTCCCATAGAGCAGTGGTTCTCAACCTTCCTAATGCTGCGACCCTTTCACACAGTTCCTCATGCTGTGGTGACCACCAACCATAAAGTTATTTTCGTTTCTCCTTCATCACTGTCATTTTTCTACTCTTATGAATCGTGTGACCCCTGTGAAAGGGTCGTTTGACCCCCAAAGGGGTCATGACCCACAGGTTGAGAACCACTTCCATAGAGTGTGCAGATACGGCATACTTTAATGAAATTTTGTAATCGGACAGAGTGGGTTAGAATGAACCATGAGCAGAAGACATTAAAGTGGTGAATGCATTCACTCAACACAGCATCTACAGCACTGACCTAGACAGGCTGCCAATGGCGTGCACAGCATCGGGGATGGTTCGTGGTGCAAAGACATTGAGTGAAGAAAGAAGCCCCCACTTGTGCACACAGCATTCTTTTTAAATGAACACCACCACCAAAGGCTAAAGGAAACGTCCAGTGCCCCAGACACGTATAGCACCTATGTTTAAAGACACACACACACGCACACACACACGGAAAGTGCAAACCTTAGGAGAGCAGCTATTCTGAGGGAGGAAGGTGTCAGAAGAAAAGAGAAGCACAGAGTGGGATGGGAGTTACTGGCAATGATTGAGTCTTGGGTCGAGCAGGGGGGGTCGTAGTTGTTTATCATATGATTTACAAGCCATAACAAGACAGACAAAAACAAGGTACTGTGCACTCAAACACCGACTTCCATAACCCCAGATGAGAAGAACTAGATGGTGCCCAGCTTCCACTGCCATCTGCTCTGAAAGGGGTCGCACTGGAAGGGTCTGGATAGAGAGAAGGGGAAATATGGAGCAAACTCAACATCATAAAAAACACCCGGCTAACTGGTCCGATAGACAGACGGAACTCCCCAGAGATGACCTCTAGTCTCCCTTGGTCACTTCCTGGAAAGGAAGTCAACCCATGACTTGATGTTTAGCCCAAACATAGGTCTACCAGGGGAAACACAGCACTAGAAAAGAGGTGTGCATACCTGAGAATAATGGACCATTTGCAGTTAAAAGGGAAGGGAAGTTCACCAGGGTTGGGAAAGGAGAGGAATGGGAAGAGGAGACACGGGGAGGCAGTGGGATCAGTGATGCTACATTGCGGACACTGAAACAAAAGGTGCGCATATTGCTGGATGGAACATGGAAGTGTTCTGGAAGCCTTCATCCAGTTCACAAGAAAAAGATTTTAGTGTTTTTAGAAAAGGGCCTGCATAGGCCAGCAATGAGTGTGGCAAGTATTATATACATCTACAATGATTTTTTAAAATGTGTGGATTGATTTCAATTTCATTTCTTAAAAAATAAACATAACAAATCCACTGTCGTTGAGTAGATTCCAAACCCTATATAGGGTTTCCAAGAGTGCAGAAGGGAGCAAACAGCCTCACCTTTCTCCCTCAGAGCAGCTGGTAGGGTTGAACACCCACCTTAGAGTTCACAGTCCAATGCCTAACCCTCAGAGCCACCCAGGCTCCTTAAAAAATACACAGACATGTAAACATATCGTTGACTCACAGCCATCGAGTGGATTCCGACTCGCAGTTCAACACTGGGTGCCGTGGGTCATGTACTGGGTTGCTAACTGAAAGGTCAGTAGTCTGAAACTACCAGGTGCTTCAGGGGGGTAGATGAGGCATTCTACTCCCGTGAAGAGTTGGTCTTGGGCATTGGGCCTGTACTCAAGTCCTCCCTCAACGCAAGACCACTTTGTTCTAAAACCCTGGCATTCCATGATGCTCACCTTCCCGACACAATCGCTGAAGACAAAATGGGTACATAGCAAATGTGGCGAAGGAAGCTGATGGTGTCTGGCTATCAAAAGATATAAAATCTGGAGTGTTAAAGGCTTGAAGACAAACAAGCAGCCATCTGGCTGAGAAGCAATAAAGTCCACATGGAAGAAGCACACCAGCTTGTGTGATCACAAGGTGTTGATGGGATCAGGTACCAGGCATCAAATACACAGAACAAAAAATCACATCAATGTGAATGAGGAGGAATGCAGAGTGGAGACCCAAAGCCCATCTGTAGACATTTGTACATCCCTTTACAAAAAGGTCACGGGGAAGAAATGAGTCAGGATGCAGTATAGCACCGATGAAACATACAACTTTCCTCTAGTTCCTTAATGCTTCCTCCCCACTGCTATCATGACCTCAATTCTACCTTACAAATCCGGCTAGACCAGAGGATGTACATGGATACAGAAAAGAGCTGGAAACACAGGGAATCCAGGAGAGATAAACCCCTCAGGACTAACAATGGGAGTAGCCATACCAGGAGGGGAAGGGGAAGGTGGGGGAGAAAGGGGAACGGATCACAATGTTCCACATATAAACCCCTCCCTAGGGGACGGACAACAGAAAAGTGGGTGAAGGGAGATAACGGTCAGTGTAAGACATGAAAAAATAATAGTTTATAAATTTTCAAGGGTTTGTGAGAGAAGGGAGGGGATAAATGAGGAGCTATTAAGGACTCAAGTCAATATTAAGATATTGAGGACTCAAGTAGAAAGAAAATGTCTTGAAACTGATGATGGCAACAAATGTACAAATGTGCTGACAATGGATGGATGGATGGATTGTGATAAGAGCTATATGAGCTTCAATAAAATGATTTAAAATAAGAGTCAGTCTCAGAAACCCACAGAGGGCAGTTCTACCCTATCATATAGGGTCTCGGCGTGTTTCCACTGACTAGATGGCAGTGATTTATAAATACCTAGTGAAAATAGATAGGAAATGCAATTCATCGACATGGTTATTTCAGCATGATGTGTTCTTTCCTCTTTCTACAGTAAATTTATAGTTTACAACTGGAACAAAAATGTATGTGAAGAGTGATGGAGAATTCAAACACCATGGGGAACCTGTTCTCAGGCAGCTCAACAAGGCACAGATGTGGAGGTGGGGTGCCCCCTAGTCTAGAAGCTCCAGGTGGCAGGAAAGAGGCTGTTATTGATAGGGTTCGACTGTGCCCAGAGGGAGGGGGAGGTTTCCCTCCAACCCACTGAGCTCCTCCCTTGTGCTTCTGAGCCTCCCATCTCAGCCATCAATGTCAAGTTCTTATCTAGAGTAACAACAATCCCATACCTGTCCCTACCCTCATCACGTAGAAGAGAAGAGACCCTAACAGGTCCAGAGAGGCCTCCCAACCACTCAGAAATGTCTTTTTTTTTTTTCCACTGCAAAGATTCTGCTTCTAAGTTTGGTTGGCATGTGTTTCACTCCAGCTCCACATCAGCATTCTACAAGACGAATGCCTCTTTTCACATTTGCAATTCTTGACGGGGACGCAGCACCCAGGAAGCAATGCAGGCACAGGCTTCCTTATACTGACCTATCTACAGCGAAGTGTTTCACATGCTTTCACATCGGAGGGGCAGAACTCACTACAGTTATATACTTGTGCAATTATTTATACAAAGTATGAAATCCCAACGAGTTCGAGACCCAACTAGATTGTCAGAGCCACGAGGAGAGGCGCTGTTACCGATTTTGTTCTGCCCTGTTCCCAGGGAAAAGGGATCTAGCACAAGTATTTGTAAGAGACCAACTGAAATAAGGTAGCCAACTAAAGACATCTAACTCGGAGAGATAATAAAATTCTTAAAAAGCTATCCATCTTAATTCAAAACTCTTCCCGTCTCCACGCTCAGCCTCTCAGACCAAACCATTCAGAGGGCAGATACCTCTGATCTCGGGCAGCCCCTTTTTCCATCCCACAAACTCCTCGCAAAGATAGGCTTTCCTCCACGGCCCTGGGGGATAAAGAGGGGGAAAGGGTCCCGACAGAACACACTGATCCGGGATCCGAACAGGAGTCCGCGCAGCGGCTGTGACGGGAGCCAGCCTGGGCAACTTGTCACCGATGAAGCCTCTCGACGCGAAGTGCTACGCTGAGGTTTCGCAGGCGTCATTCAAATAGCCTGCCAGGGTCGGACCGCAAGGCGGCGGCATGTGGCAGAGCCCACGGGTCCATCCCTTCGCGGAGGAGGAATGTCCAGCCATTTCTGTTGGGGTGACAGGTTCTTCTTATTTTTAATTGGGAGAGCAGCACGACACAGAGGCGATGAGATGCTCTTTGTTGCTGCTGGCCACTCAGGGCACGGGTGACTGTCACAGAGCAGGTGGGGACAGGGCCCCAGGAGGGCAGAGGAGGGAGCAGCTAGCCTTGGGGGCGGGGTGTGAAGGGACACCAGGGCCACAGGCGCTCCTCTGCACCCTGCTGTCCTAGGTGGCCCTTGGCCAGGCCCCTTCTCCCTGCCGCTTCAGCACTCCCAAGTCTGAGTGGCCTTGCCAATTCAGGGGTCCCCTTAGCAAGCCTGGTCACCTTTTGCAATAAGCTGGCCTCGGGGTTCCCATGTGTCCTCAGTGCCTTCCATTTCCCCGTTGTTTAGAACCTGAGAGTCGCCCTCTGCCCAGGTCCCCCGGGAGCAGTAAGGGGGCTGGATGGAGGAGGAGAGGGCCTGGAAAAGGTGGAAGGCAGGCCTTGGGAGACTGGCTCTCTGGCCCATGAGCCCCGGGGAGCCACAAAAGAGCCTGTGTTTTTGTGGCTAGAACCCACACCCCATGGCATGTGCCTCCCTAGCCAAGAATGGCCCTGGTTTCCCTCAGCTCAGCAGGGTTTGGTCACGTACGTGCCCACAATGATCTCGGCTTGTTGGCAGCGCCATGGCAGTGGGGAGTGCCTGTGCGCACCAGTCTGCCCACGTGCATGGGTTTGCTGGGGTGGGGGTCCCTGTCTATGTGGCTCTATTGTAGCTGCGCTCTTTGTATCACGTGGTACCTATGTGTCTTTGAATGTCTGAACCTGTTCCACTGCCTGGTGTTTCCCGCTGAGCTCAGGCCCAGCCAGCGGGCTTTCAGAAGAGACTCGGATCAGCCAGTGCTCACCGGGCCCCCTACTGACATCTGTGGGCTCATTTCCTTGTGGTCATCTTCTTAAGCAAGCCAGGAGGCTGGCATGAAGCAGCCCCCTTCCTTGCTGAAGAAGCGGAGGTGCAGAGAGCTGGAGAAGCACACTCAAGGCCACCCATCAAAGAAAAGGCAGCTCCCAGGTCAGATGCAGACTTTGGGATCCCGAAGCCTAGGCCCTTGCGGGTCTGTTGGGGGCGGGGGGTGTCCATGCACCCGCGTGGCTGTGTTCTCCTGGCTCTTGAAGGGAATGCGGTTGTCGGGCCTTAGCTGAAGGCCAGCGACCCTCCTTGCTTTGCTGCGTGCCTGTGTCTTCGTGTCTTCACATGCTCACACACGTATGAACAATTGTGTGCGCTAGATAAAGTCGTTTGTGTGAGCGAGTCTAGGTGTAGCAGGGTGACTGCAAACTCTGTGTGTGTGCGCCCTCCTGGGGGGGGCAGTGGTGGGGAGGACTCTCAGTCACATCTGGCCACCCTCTGACACATGCCACATGCGGGAGAGTGACAGTCTCGATAGTCCCTGTCCTGTCGGGTGAGCCCGTGTGCCTTCTGCCCCCGGAAGCCTGCAGGCATGTCAACTGTGGGCCAGCTCCTGGGAGAGGCGGGTGGGTGGTGGGCAGGCAGCACTGCTGGGGGCCTGGCTGGGTTTATTTTCAGCAACCGAGGAGGCCCTGCGGCATGTAATTTATTCCACTCTCCATGTGTAAACACCAGCACACAGACAACTCCAAACGCAAGAAGCCTGTCCTGCCTCGCGCCCCCTGCAGCTGCCACTGTGTGGGGACCGCACATGTGCGCCTGAATGCCTGCCGGGGACCTTCACTTCCATTCTGCCACCGGCTCCCCCACAGGGGCCGCTTCCCAAGGCTCCTCACTGCCCCTCTCAGCCCTGCCCGCCGCAAATGTCCCTGGGTGCAGCTGTGTCCCCAGCCCCGTCTTAGCTCAGCATCTGGACCGAGCCCATGACGAAGCTGCCAGAACGCCAGTTCATTGTATTTGGCTATGCCTTTATTCATTCATTCATTTATTTATTTTGGCTGACCAACATGTTGTCCACGCGTGCCCTTTGATAAGCACGTGGGAGTGTCTGTGTGTGTGGTGTTACGCTGTATAGCGTAGACTGGGCCCTAAATGAGTGTGCGTTCGATAGAATCCCTCACAGCCCCCAAGGTCTTGGGTTCGGTGATGGAGTCCCTTTTGACTCACTCTGTGAGCACTAAAATATTGTGCAAGTGAAAGGGGCGCAGGGTCACACAGATGTGTGTGTGTGCACGCGCACGTGCACCTGAGCAACGTCGGGAACTCAGAACCAAGCGGCGGTTTATGGGGACAGGCTTCTTGTCAGAAGTGAAGAAGACAAGTGTAAGGAAAGGGGCCCGTGGGGCTGGGGCAAAGCAGAGGCTGACTATTGGGAAGGAAGCAGGTAAACGAGGGACGGTGAGAAGCACACAGCTGCCCATTCCCAGAAATCCAGCTGCCGCCTGCGCCCCCCCACCCCCACCCCCCGCCCCAAGCTAACAGTTTGACCTCGGACCAGTCACTTAGTGACACAGGCATCGTTGTCCAAATGGGAGTTAGCCTTCTAGAACTCACGATGATGATGACTTCCATAGTATCTCCCAAGGGGCCCTGGTGGCTCTGTAAGCGCAGGACTGCTAACTGCAAGGTCGGTGGTTCAAAGCCACCAGCCACTCTGCAGGAGAAGGATGAAGCTATCTGATCCTGCCAAGATTTATAGGCTTGGAAGCCCTCGCTGAGAGAGGGCTTTTTTTTGGGGGGGTGGAGGGGCAGTATCTCCCACTTTTGAAAACATAGCACCAACCCCTCCAGGTCTTATCTGGGTCTTCTCAACCTCCCTATCAGCTCCGCTTTTATCTCCCCCACCACCGACAGAATATAAATGGGAAAGTGGAGGTTCAGAGACGATAAGGATCATGTTTAAGGCCACACCTGGGTTATGTAGCAGAGCCAGGATGTAATCTTCAGTCAGACTTCGTCCAGAGCCTCTGTTCATAACTCTGCCCAGCATGACCTTGGTGCTCCAGCTCAGATGTTCACGATCAGTCACCTGGAGAATTTTTGTTCCGTTTGAACCCCTACCACCCATCTGTCTGTCTGTCTGTCATTCTATGACCATGCTGGTGTGCTGATGGAAGCCAGGCCACTGGTATTTCAAATGCCAGCAGTGTCCATCCCCCTGCTCCCCATGCCACGCCCAGCCCCGAGGTGAAGACGCTTCGGTGGTGCCTCCAGACTAAAACGGAGTAGAGAGGAGGAACCAGAGGAAGGAGGCTGAGAGAAGGCAGCAGTGGAGAGGAGGAGTCGGCGTGACTTCACGGACCTGCGTGTCGTTGTGATCTGGGAGTCTGAGTGGGGGCGGCGGCTGTGGGGCTGGGTCACAACATGAGGGCATCTGGATAGCTAACGAGACCCACAGTACAGAAAGTGCCCCCGGACACACGCAGCACACGCACCAGAGCAAACACATGGACCACCACCTTGCTCCAGAGACACGGAGGCGGATCGATGCACCCATGCTTCTGACAGAGGGAGTGCTAGGAAACTCGCACCCATTGTTCACTTCCCATGATGCCTCACCCAGCTGTGGGCTTTCCATCGGCATCCTCTTTCTTTAGCTTGTATTGCTCATTTGAGGGAAAGTGAAAACAAGCATGGACAAAGCCTTGATGAGGTTTGTGTTCATTCCAGCTATCCCAGAAGCTCTGAAGTTTTTGAACCATGACGTCTCACATCCTGGGGATTTTTAGGAAGCTAAACCTGGTGGCTTGGGAGGGACAATGGTGGCTGCTTCCCAGGGCTGGTGAGAGGGCAACACGCGGCCAGGTCCATGCAAGTACAGCAGGAAAGCCCAGGGCTAAGTTTGCTGTGAGGTGCCACCTAAATCGGTTCTAATCCACAGCGACCCGACACACACAGGCGGAAACCCTGCCTCGTTCCGCGCCATTCTTCCACACGCTGTCATGCTGAAGCCCATTGACGCAGCACTGTGCCAGTGGCCCTGCTGGGAGGCCTTCCTCTTGGTGCCGCCCCTCTACTTGAGCAAGCACGATGTCCTTCTCCAAGGACTGGTCTCTCCGGACAACATGTCCAAAGTCTGTAAGACAAAGGTTCGCCATCCTGGCCTCTAAGGAGAAGCACCCTGGCCGTACTTCATCCAAGACAGATCAGCTGGTCCTTTCAGCAGTCCGTAGTACTTTCAATATTGTTCCTCAGCCCCACAGGTCCAATGCATCGACTCTTCTTCGGTCTTCCTTATTCAACGTCCAGCTTTCACATGCGTACGAGGCAGGTAAAAATACCATGGCTCGGGTCAGGTAAGCCGTCGTCCTCGACACAACGCCCGTGTTTCCATGCTCTAACGAGGTCTTGTGGCACCGTTGCCTAAAGCAAGGCATCTCTTGATCTCTTGAGTGCTGCTTCCGGGAGCACTGGCTGTGGGTCCAAGCTGGACTCAGGTTGGTGATGGGTGTGTCACGAGACAGCCGCAGAACTGCCAGCCTCACTGGGTCAGAACTCCTCCTTACTGGTCTGGATCTCCACTCTTCCCCAGTAACCAGACAGAGGCCTTTCCACTCCCTTTGAAAAGACAAATGATGTGTGATGTGCTTTGCCCATTGAAATGCGAGTGGAGATGGCTCGACCCATTGCTGAGTGAAAGCTTTCAGAACCAGTGCGGCCTGTCTGCCACTGTTCACTGAAGCAACATTCACAACACCCCGAAGGTGGACACAGTCCAAGTGTTCGTCAACAGATGAACAGGCTGACAAAATATGGCGCATGCATCCAGTGGAAGCTTGCCTAACTGTGAAGAGAAGCGATTTTTTATAAGATCAAAAGGGCAGCACTTTATTTTCCAACAATTTTATTGGCATACAATTCATACATAAACAATTCAGTAGTTCAGTTACGCCCAGAAGAGGCGTACAATCAGTTATCTTCTTCATTCTTGCGCTCATGCTTACTACCTCACCTGGCAAACCACCCAAAGCAATCGTTAATCCAACGACTGCCTATAGATTTACCTGTCCTGGACTCCATTTACAGGAAATAATTTTAAAACCAAAAAAACTAACAAGAATAACAAAGTAAACCAGATAAAAACTTCAATCAAAACCAAGAGGAGAGAACTGCATTCTTGAAGGGCGCGACAATAACAGTGAACCGTGGAAACATTGTCAGTGAAATACACCAGACACAAACCCGGATAAGTGCCGCATGGTCTCACTTATAGACATCCTGAAAATGGACACAGGTAGAGATCCGAGTTTAGGAGTGGCTTGCCAGGACGGGAGAACGGGAGAGAGAGGAATTATTGTCCAGGAAGGACCCAGTTTCTATTTATAACGATGAGGGATTGAGCAACAGATACCCTTGATGGCTACACAACATGATTGATGTAATGAGGCCAGTCGAGTCATTGTGAATGTGAAAAATGTTGAAAGGGTGAGTGTTTTATGTGTATAAAACAATGTTATTTCACATGTATACGCATGTGTGCATGTCTGTTTGCGTGTGTGTGTGTGTGTGTGTGTGTGTGTGTGTGTGTGTGTGTGTAAGTTGGAAGAGTAAGGAAGTAAGAAAGACCGAAGAAGAATCTATGGATTTGAATTGCGGTGCTGAGGAAGACTATTGAAAGTGCCATGACTGCCAGAAAAAGAAGCAAATCTTGGAAGAAGTGAAGCCAGGATGCTCCTTGGAGGCAAGGATGGCCAGGCTTCATCTCATGTCCTTTGGACGTGCTGTCAGGAGAGACCAGTCCCGGAGGAGGACATTGTGCATGGTAAAGTGGAGGGGCGGGGAAAAGGAGGAAGGCCCTCCACAAGATGGGTTGGTGCCGTGTTGCAGCACCTGTGACCGCGCAGCCCTGTGCTCCGACTTAGGAACAGCAGTGAAGATGGCACAGGACCAGGCATAGAACTGGTTCCAGTTCACCGCTCCAGCCTCAGCTCTGACCACTCCTTCCTTTATACTCCAAGCCCCATGCAAACCAAAATGATTTTAGTCATTCCAAGACGCCAAGCTGACTCTCACTTGTAGTAATCTGAGCATGCTGTGTTCGAAACCTGCAACGTATATCCCTGCCCTCCGCCCGTAACCAACTCCTACACATGCTCTGGGCCTCCACTTAGCTGCCACATCCTCCAGGAAGCCCTCCCCAATTACCAGGTCAGTCTAGATGCTTCCTTGCTGCCTCTGATCTTGTACGTTGTCTGTTTACTTTCAATTCTCTCTTTGGGCCGATGCCTTTCTGAAGAGCAAGGGCTATACTTGTTTTGTGCAAAATGACAGTTCTAGGCTCGTCACAGCATCTGGTGCATAAGAGACACTTGGTGATCACTGGGCATTGTTGAATGACTGGGTTACCAATCCCTCCACTCAGGTCCTCCTACTGAGGGAGGGGGTTGATTAACGCAGAGGTGGCTTCCATAAGCATCCTTCCTCGAAGGGCAGAGGCAGGGAGCTCCAATGATAAATGGAGGCCTTTCAAGTGGTTCAGAGGCCGGGACACTTGGAGGGCAGCAGCCTGGGACCTCCTGGGGAGCTAATGGTTTTCAGGAGCAGTTTGCAAAGGAGTCCTGCAAACAGCCAAAACAAAACATAACCCTGCCGGGCTCCCTGTGTCCCAGTGCTCAGCTGAGCGAGCAATCAAAGGGGGCTGATGAATTATTACATCCACATCTCTTGCTGATAAATGACAGTCTCATGCTCCATTACCAAATGCTGGTTGTAATATTGAATCAAAGTCTAGTTTCATGCATCAGTTGGTTTTGGAAATAATATTTGTGGGTCTGGAATGCCTTCAACCTTCAGGCACATGGCCGAAGGAGATCTTTGTTCTGTACCTACTGGTCAAGAAGGGGGTGGGGGAGAGATGAGCAGGTAACATCAGAATCCCCTACAGCCTGCCCAATGCCAGGCTCTCTGTTGCACACTGAAGATGCCCGGATAAACAAGGCCTGGCTCCCACACTCGAGACTCATCTCCACATTCAAATCCTCGCCCTCAAGTCATCATCTACCTCCCACCTCCTTTGGGGAGCCCTCCTGGACCAGCCCTGCTTCAGACTTTCTTCTTCCCCAAACCGTCTTTGCTCCCTGTCCACCATGCTGGCTCCTTCATGGCCATGCCATGTAAATGACCTTTCCCTCTAGAAGTCAAGGCCTTGCCACTAAACGGTGAGGGGGTCGGTTTCTTGTTTGACAGTTCCTATTCCTTACACACAAAGGTAGTTCAAAAGGTAGTTGACGCCATTACGAATCCCCCCCCATGCCCCCACCTCAGTGGGTACACTACAGACATACACCTGGAAGGCACCCCTGAATCCTTCCTTTGCCTCGTGTCACTGCTCATTCATTCCTCCATTCCTTCGGCGACAAAAGCAAATGGATTATCTGCTGACTCGCTGCCAAACCCTATGCCACGTGTTGGGGAAACCGTGGTGAAGTGGACAGGTCAGGATTTGTTTCTCACTTCGGTGTGCAGGTGATCACTGTTTCCGTCTGGGCCTCTTCATCTCTGATAGGCTCCTAATGGTGCCCTGACTCCGGCCTCGGCCTCCCCCACCCTCCCACTCAGACCCGCTCTACCAGGTTCCCACGTCTGTCATTTTGCTGGGAAGAACTGCCACGTCTTTTCCCTCCTGGGGCGGTTGGTGAGTTCAAACCACTGACCCTTCCATTAGCAGTCAGATGCTTCCCCATTAAGCCCCGTTCCTGCCACACTTTCTAAACATTTCTTGGGAATGTGAGAAATGGAGGTTGGGTCCTGAATAAGGGTCCAGGTCCTCTGTGAGCTTGGGTAGACCCGCCCTGCTCTCTGTCTCAGTTGCTCTCGATGTGATTGCCCCTTAGGGCTCCTGGGGCTGTAAGTCTCTACAGGAGCAGATAGCCTCATCTTTCTCCCAGGAGCAACGAGTGGGTCTGAACTGCCGACCCTGTAGTTAGCAAACAGCACTTAACCCCCTGCAGTGCCAGTGCTCCTCTCCACGGATGTGGAAAGTGGGCTAAGACTCTTGCTTTCAAGTCAATTCCACTCACAGGGACCCTATAGGACAGAGTGATCTGCCCCCGAGTGCCTCTGAGGCTGGCATTTTTACAGAGGCAGATTGCCAGCCAGGCCTCTCTCTGGGAGCAGCTGCTGGTCTACCTGGGAGACAGACCTGGGAGGGAAACGGCGGTTGTTCTTGCTGTGCTCTGTCAAGCCAATTCTTCCTCACAACCACCCGGTCAGCCGGCTACAGCTGTTCCTGAGGGTGCGCTAAACAGCCGTCGTGATGGGAGCAGAGGACCCCTTATTCTCCTGAAGATGCCAGTGATGGATTGAAACGGTCGCCCTTGTAGCTGAGTGCTTAACCACTGCGCCACCAGAGTCTGTTGGAAATCCTCATAGGAATCATTTATTGAATAAGCCAAGCACATAACACATGCGAACTCAATTCCTCCTACAGCCAGGAGTGGGCAGAAAGCAGTTCCCAGGACTGCGGTTTTCATTTGACAAGAAAAGCAAGGCTCAGAGAGGTTCAGTGGATTGCTCAAGAAAGAAGGAGAGAGCTAGTATGCAAACACAGGACGGGTGGACCCCAGAGCTGCTGACCTTGGCCATGACATGCCGCTGCTTTTCTTAGTCCATTGTTCCTTCTGGGGTTTCAGACTCATGACTCAGTTTCCCCTCTGTCGGGAACAAAGCACCATGTCTGGGGAGGTACATCATCAACCTTAAATAGATAACTTGTCAACATAGTTCAAGATTATTCACTGTAAGTGAAAGAAAGGTGGGTGTGGGGTGGGAGGGGGGGTGTTACATTATGAAGCCGATGAAACAGCCTTAACCTGTGGGCAGCAGAAGGACCTTACCAAGGAGACACAGTGCCACAGGGCAGAGAAGGATGGAAGTCAATCAGGAGGAGGAGGGGCAAATAGAGGCAAGGGATCCTGGTTTCTGCTCTCCCCACCCCCCCAACCAAAAAAAAAAAAAAACACCAACCTTTAGGCTCTTCCCTTCAACTCCCTCTCATTCCCCCAAGCCGTCCCTGGTGCTCCCCACCAGCCCCAGCCGCTTCCTCTCTGATTAGGATTTCTTTGACAACCTTGAGGATTTACAACGTGAAATGTTTCCATTTTCCTGACAGGATGTCTCTGCTTCAAAGTGTCCACGCCTGCCCTCCGGAGCCCGGGATGAAGGTGATTTAGAGAGGGAGACAAATGAATCAAGGGGGCCGACACCCATCTCTTTCTTTCCCCCCACAATACATCTGTTTATTATTGAACGGGGGCTTAAATAGGTCCGTGATGAATTGTCTTCTCCCTCCATAGCCGTGTCCCCAGACGGCTGGGAAGGCCAAAGTGTCTTCCAGGAGCATCTGCTTTTGATCTCTGGTCCTTTTAAATCTTGGGTTAAAATCTTTAGCCTGACGGGTCTGAAAGGCAGCTTCTAGTGGCCACGGAGGGCTCGAGCCCTGGGAGAGATGCAGCTGCAGTCCATCCTGGGAGAGCTCCGCAGGGCCCCCAACAGGCACGCAGGGAGAGCCGAGGGCAGTGCTGCCCCTGTGGGAACACCCATGCTTCAGGGGGCGCAGAGTACTCAGTGGGACCCTAGGTGCACAGGCAGGGGGCTCCCTGGAGAGAGGTTGAGCCTGGCTCCCCTGAACACGTGAGTATGGGTGACCTGCTGTTACCACTTCCTGTCCTCGGGGCGCCTCTGAAATGTCATTTCTTTAGAGGAATTTCTCTGGACCTCGTCCAGCCTGGGTGTGGCTGAGACGGCCACCTGCTTCACACGCCCATTTCCTCTGTCTTCCTGGACACACAGCTACACCGCCTTGGCCAGCCTCACTGCTGGAAGACAAGACCATGTGATGGACTCTGGCCAATGGCATGTGAGGTCACTTCCAGAGCTGGCGCCCATCAACCTCTGCGCTATGAACCTCATGCCTTCTCACCATGTCGACCAGGAGGCTGGGCCAAGAGGAAGGTCCTCTGCCTACCTGGGTCCCTGAGGTTTCCTTCTGCCCATCAGGAAAACCCTCCCCGGGACCTTCACCACTTTCCTTTGGAGATCCCTGAGGTTTATACTGTCCTGGTCTCCTGTTCTGTCCTCAGCCCAGGTGAGATCATGCAACTCTGTAGAATGATTGATGTCCTGTCTCTCACGCTAGACAGCGTCCTCTCTGAGGGAAGGGACGGGATCTCTCCTTCCTAACTGGAGATGTGGAGCCTAAGACAGTTCCTGGCACACAAGAAGGACCCTGTAAACATCCGCAGGATGACTGACCGGCTGACTGGGCGATCGTAAACCCTTCAGAGACCCACCATATTCCTCAGCCTTGTGGAAACTGCCCAAAATAGAGCCAGGAGCCCTGGCAAGAGGTGAGCTTCCTTGGTCATTTCATCATCTCCTCTCGAATCCTTGCTGTGCTTATCGGTGAACTGGGAATGAAGGCTTGTCTCACCTCACAGAGTTGTTGGGAGTGAGTCTGGAGTTGCCAACCCAGTGTGGCACGAATGCTCAAGTTACATCAGCTGTGGTCTGGGAGTTGTAGAAGCCATGGACCTTAGAGGTGACTTGTAGGTTCTTCCCTTCAGGATGGCTTTGGCTCATGGGAACTCTGTGTGCAACAGAAATACAGAATGATGCCTGGCTCGGCGTCACCGCCATGCTCCTTGGCATGCTCACGCCCACTGTTGTGGCCACTGTGTGCTTTGAGAGCCTTCCGCCCTGGGCTCTTATCTTCCCAAACTCTCTTGGACAATGCTCGATTGTGAGCCATAGGGGTTTCTAAGCTAATTTTTTGAAAGATCACCAGCCCGTTCCCCTGCATAGGCTTAGCCTAAGCTCCACGGAAACTTGCCCAACCTGGCCGACCCTACCGGGAAGCGGTAGAAGGTTTTTAATGAAGAAGTGTGAATTGATCAGACTTCCTGTTTAGAACTGCCGCCATCTATTTGCTGTGCGCTGATGGCTTGTGTGTTGCTTCCATGCTGGAAGCAGTGGCCCTGGCGTTTCAAAGCCCAGCAGGGTCACCTCGGGGGGACAGGTTGTAGCAGAGCTTCCAGAATAAAACTAAGAAGAATGGTCTGGTGATATATTTCTGAAAATTAGCCAATGAAAAGCTTATGCATTGCAACAAGACTTTGACCCCCTTGCTCTGGATAGGTCGTTTAGTGGGATCAACCCTGGGGGGCCTCGTGTTTGGTGAAATAGAGGGCTAAGGAGGGCGTGGAAACCCCTGGGTGAGATGGATTAGCACAATGGGCTAGAAGACGCTAGGTCGGTGATGATGAGGATGCCACAGGACTGGACAGTTTTCGTTCCATTGTCGGTAAGGTTCCCACGACTCTGCGTTGTCTTGATGGCAGCTAACCACAGATGTTCAGAAGGCTCCTTCTGGTTTGCTGTGCGACAGGCAGACTCTGGGCAGCGAGGGCAGGCCAACAGAAGGGTTACTAGATGGAACGGATGGTGGTGACGTGAGCCCTTGTACCCGAGAGAGAGGTGATGAGAAGCGGAGGTACCCTAAAGCTCTCTAGATCTCTAGAAGGGAGACCTGGCACCATCTCCTCATTGAGTGGCTGTACAATATGAACGCAAGGGAGGAGTCCAGGATGGCCTAAGACGTCTGTTCTGTACAGCAGGGAGTGAGTGACGTTGCCATTTGCTGGTTGGAAGCAGGCTGGGCGAGAACTGGGCCTGGGGAGCAGTGGCGGGTGAATCATGTCTGAGATCTGTGTGTTGGTCATTCAAATGAAGATTCTATCGGACACACGAATCGGGAGAGTGCCTATGAAAGGAAACTGGGTTGCAGGCATAAGGGCAGATATCCTCAATGTACCGGCTGAGAGCCCATCGGAGTCAATGCTGACACAGAGCGACGCCCCTGTGGGCTTCCAAGACTAACTGTTTATGGGAGTAGAACGTCCAGTCTTTCTCCCTCGGACCTCCTGGTGCTTTCGAACTGCAGATCATGGGGATCGCAGCCCAACATCGTACATCACATCCCCAGGGCGCCTCATAAGGTAGAACAGGGGCATGCATAGGAAGAAGAGAGGGCCAGGGACGGCACCGTGGGACCCGACAAAGCTTGGAGCTCCAGGAGGGGATAAGGACGGAGCCAAGGGGGTTGATAAAGACTGGGCTGGAGAGCCAGGAGAGGGAGGTCTTCCGGAAAGTGGGCGAAGACAGCATTGCAAGGAACCCATGCCGGTAGGTTGTTGAGCGTGATAAGGAGTGAAAGCTAACCACTGGATTTATTCATCGGAATGAAGGAGGAGAAGGTGATAACAGCTAGGGAGGCATCACATGGTCTGAAGGAAATCGCAGCCATAACTGATATGCTGGCCATCTGTGGCTCCGAGCAGCCCGTGCAATCAAACAGGAGCAGGAGCAAAGCCTCCAAGCTCAGGGCCCTCTAAGGTGCGCTCTGACACGCGCAGTTTACATTTTGATGAGGGCAGCCAGAGGAATGATCAAACCCCACCAGACCCATTGCTGTCGGGCCAGTTCCCACACGGTGCAGCCCTACAGCACAGAGTAGAACTGCCTTAGAGTTTCCAAGGCTGGGCTCTTAGGGAAGCCGACGGCTTCAACTTTCTCCTGTGGAGTAGCTGGTGGCTTCCAACTGCCAATCTCTGGGCTATCAGCTGACACGGAACTACTGCGCCAGCAGGAAGGAAAAGGTAAGCCAGTGAGAACTGATTGAAACTGAATGGCACACTGTGGAAGGTCCCGGTGCACCGCAGAACCGCCGAGAGGCAGTGCTCACCGAGAGGCAGAGCACCGTTTGGCCAAATGGCTCCTCAGCCAGTGGGGATGCTCATCTCCCCAGCTTGCCATGGAGCGGGTGGCATTGCTGACTTCTAGAGTGTTTCCTAGTTCACATTTTCATCCAGCTGATGACATGCCCAATCTCCAAGCACCAATCATCTGCTTTCTAGCAATCCCTCTCCTCCCGGGCCCACTGCCTGGCTTTCTTGGGGACAGAGTGCTTTCTAGGATCTCCTGTGGGGAGCTGGGCAGGGGCAGAGGCAGACGCAGGGGTCAGACACAGAGGCAAGTCCTGAACAGACGCCCCGGGTCCATCGCTGACTAGTTGCGTGCTGTTCAGCAAACAGCAGCGTCCCCGGACTTTGCCAGCGAGTTGATTCTGATCCAAAGGGTAGAGTGGAACTGACCCTGTGGGTTTCCAAGGCTGTAAATCTAACAGGAGCAGGCAGCTTCCTCTTTCTGCCGTGGCACGGCTGGTGGTTTCAAACCACTGTCCACGTGATTAGCTGCCCAAGGAGCCACTGTGCCACAATCAGGAAATGAAAACGACAACAAAAACCCTACTATGAAGCAGCAAGTCTACTCTGTACCACATGGGGTCCCTATGAGTCAGAATAGATTGGAGGACAACAGTTTGTTGTTGTTGGCTGGCATATGCTTGACATTGCTATAGATGCTGGAGCTAGAGGTAAGCAGTGTGCGGGGGAGGGAGGGCCATTGTGGACGCATATAACAAGAACACTTGAGACTAGAAAGGAGAGTCAGACTGCCAGTACGGGTGCACATCCCACTCCGACACTTACTGTATGGCCTGGGACAAGTTCCTTCTCTGAGAAAGTTACTTCTGATTACAATGATTTCCATATCATTACAATGATGATAATAATAGTACCCCACTAGGCTTGGGGAGATTAAATAGGTTAATATAGCATGTGCTTAAGCTCCCCCTCCTCATACACTGAAAACTCAAACCGACTGCCGTGGAGCAGATTCTGGATCATGGGGACCCCACAACAGATAGAACTACCCACAGGGATTCTGAGACTATAAACCTTCAAGGAAGCATGAGAGCCTCACCTCTCTCCTTTGGAACTATTGACCTTTTCATTAGTAGCTCAGTGTTTAACCCATTGTGCTAAAGCGGCTCCTTCTGTACTCAGTCAGTGCTGGCTATTCTTAGAGACCATTACTTCTCTGTCCGTTTGTCACACTACAGTGGCTTGCATGTTGCTGCAATCTTGGGAGCAATGTCACTGGCATTTTAAATCCCAGTGGAGCTTCCACACTAAGAACAGACTATGAAGAAGGAAGAGGGATGTGGCAGTTACATAATCTGCCAATTTGGGGAAGGGGTGGGGTCTAGCCTGTCACTCAGGTCACAGCAAATGAAGCCTCTGTGTGGGTGTGGCCTTCTCCTGAGGATTCTGGGAACTTCTGTCTTCCTCCCTAGAGGTGGGACACACACACTTTCCCTGCGAGGCATTCCTGTTGACAAGCCACAGGGAGCTATGCTGATGGAGCCAAAGCCCTGGAGCTGGAGGAACCACGTGGAGACGGACGCCTGCGCTGCGATGCTTCCACCGCCACTAGATCCATAACACTTTCCACCCACTGGCCTGTGATCTCCCTGCATTCCACGTCATTGCACGTGTTGCATGGGTATGAAGTGGAGTTTATAGACTGGTATCAGACATATGGACTTGATCTGGACAGGGATGTTTTCTTAATATCCAATTACTCTTTATATGAAACTCTTTCTTATACGCACATGAGTATCCATGAATTTGTTTCTCTAGTCAACCCAGACTGACACTCGGGGTTTGCCACTAAAGACATGACGAGCAGCAATGGAAAGGTATCTGATATAATCCAGCAGCCGAGCCCTTCATGTTGGAGGGCACTCAAAGACGACTGGGGAGAAGCTGTCTCCTCACAGCAGAGTAGAGCTTAATAACACGCACGGAGGAAGCAAAATTTTCCGGCCCTCCATTTGCTGATGGAGCAAAGTCAAGAAGGAAAAAACCAGCCACGACTCTCCATTAGTGCTGGGAGCACGGCATAAACTGCATGAACCTCAGAGAATTAAAAGTCATCCAAATAAAATCGAATGCGTAAAGGTCAATATCCCAGGCATGCACGAGCTGAAAGTCACTGCTATTATGCACGCTGAAGCAGCCAATCAGATGGCTTACAATGTCAGGAGGGACAGATTCAAGAGGAATAATAATGTTACAGGCTCATCATCAAAAAGAACATTTCAAGATATGTCTTGAAGTATAATGCTGTCTGTGATAGGATAATATACATAGCCCTAAAGGCAAAACCAGTTTATACAACTATTATTCAAATCTACACACCAGACATTAGAGCCAATGATGCAAACAAAGGAAGAATTGACCTGTTTCTTAAATCTACAATCGATCAAGCATACAATCAAGATACACTGGTAGTTGTTGGTGAGTGGAATTTAAAAGGTGGGAGCAAAGAGACAGAAAGGATAAGTAAGTGGAAGCTATGGACGTGGTGGAGATTCCATGTTACAGTTTTGCAAGACCAACAGCTTATTCATCACAACTACCATTTTCAACAACATCTATAACGATTATACTTATGGATCTTGTCAGGTGAAATTAAATTGACTACATCAATCTGAAGGAAGAGGTGATGGAGAAGCTCAAAATCATCTGCCAAAACAACACCAAAATCATCTGCCAAAACGCCAGGATGGACTCATATTCAAGTTCAGGTTGAAGCACTTGCTGATAAAAAGCAATGGCTGCAGCCTTTAGTGTGGCTGTCTCTCAATGTAAAGAACATACAAATCCGCAAAACTGAATCAATAGATTACGTTCTGATCAATACTGAAGAGGTCAAGGATTTCAACCCTCAGTGGATCTGCCATCAACTGGATCCATCGCCAATGCTCACAGAAGCAACAGTCAGTAAATCAGATGCCATGTTGTGTCGAGTACCAGCAAATCTACCGCACGAGAGCGCTTCACAGATCGACAAGCAAGGATGTCACTTTGAGGACCGTGGTGCGTCTGATCCAAGCCATGGGGTTTTCCATCGCTTCCTGTGCATTGGAAGTTGGACATTAAATAAGGAAGACTGCAGAAAAGAATAGATACATCTGGATTAGGGACTTAGGGTTTGGGTGAAGAAGATTGAAAAAGTACTACGGACTGCCAGAACAACAAACAAAGCTCCCTTGACAGAAGTAGCAGAGTGCTCCTGAGCAGCAAGGATGGTGAGAGTCTATCTCATGTGCTTCAGACGTGTTACCAGAAAGAACAGTCCTTAGCAAAGGTCATAGCCTTCTGTTCAGTCGCCAACAAGTCAAGTCCATTTCAAGGCAACCCCATTATCTGGGGAAGAGTCAAACTGCTCCATAGGGGTTTCCAGGCTGTGACCTTGTACGAAACAGATTGCCGAGCTTGGTGGTACAGGGGTTATTCTTTGAGCTGTGATCCTCATGGTCAGCAGTTCAAAACCACCAGCAGCTCTGAGGGAGAAAGACTGGGCTTTCTACTACCAGAAAAAGTTAATCTCAGAAACCCACTGGGTTGACTTGATGGCAGTGAGTGAGTGAGTTTCTGAGACCCTCTCGGTGGGTCCAACCCACCAACCTTTTGGCCAGAGATTGAGCATTGAACAATTTAGGTCACTCTGGGCCACAAAGGACAAGAGAGCAGGATGAGGGAATGGAACGAGGGCATGCTGCTTTAGAGAGGGTGGTCGGAACAGTTACCGTAAGGAGGTGATATCGAAGCAGGACACTGAATGAGCTCCTGCCTTTGTGGGACCAAGCCGTGTTCCAGGCAGAAGGAACAGCAGCGCAGAGGCCCAAGAGCATGGCTTTCTTCTGTGAACTCTTCACTCCCCCTCTTAAACTTTGAAAAGCACCGGTGCAAACAGGGGTGAGAGGTGCGGGGTTAGGAAGCATCTGTTCCCAGCCCAGTTTTACTTCCCTCGGATTCAGTCATTAGGACCCACCATGCTGCCTTCATCTCTCCCCAAGCCTATGAGGTGTGGCCTAGCTTGGGGCGGGGCAGAGTGGCAGAGAGCCAAGAGGCCTAGTCCTGGAGCTTCTGCTAGCCTGTATTTTCCCATTTGGGAGGTGAAGGAGTTGCATCTGACAGCATGAGGACACCCTAGTTCTGTGATCTTCAAGGTGGTCCTTGGAGCAGGAGCAGAAAAAAATCTCAAGCCCAATTAGGGTATTTGGTGCAAGGCATGACTCCTCCATGGAGTTCTCTTTCCACCAGCTCCTGGGACCAGGATGGAATGGTGGGAGGAGCCTCTCGGGCCCCCACCCTGTCACCATCCGCACCAGCTGGCTGCCATGGCAGAATGAACGACTGCAACATAAACTGTAGGGAAATGGGTCTGGAGATAAACTGGACACAGAGACTGTCCGCGTGTAGGAGCTCCTGAGACAGCTGGCTGCTTTCTCAGGTCCGGGGTAGGTCTGACCTATCGCGTGTCTTCTAGGAGCACCCGTGCAGTGAGGCCCCCAAGGAGCAGGAGAAGAGGGCGTTTCTGCCAGGCTCCAAGCCGGAGAGCAAGATGCTGGGGACCCAGGAGCCCAGGTCCACCACTTACTCAGTGTGAGCCCCTCTTTGGGCTTCAGTGGTCTCGTCTGAGAAGTAGGAGCCAGGATCATCCCTGAGCCCCTGTACAACGGACAATAGGGCGAGAGTGCCAATACACGTGGGCACGTGCTGCCAGCTTGCCTGCCCCGTGGAAACGGCAAAGGCCTCCCGGGCTGGATGCAGCCTGTCACATACAAAGACTCTGGAGTCAGAATTCCCAGTTCTAGAGCCAACCCTGACCTCTGCTATCTATGTGTCCCAGCTAGGTCCTGTCTTCGAGCCTGAGCGTTAGTATCGGAAACGTGGACTCTGTAGCAGAGTCCTGGTGGTGTAGGGGGTTGTGTGCAGAGTCAGCATCGACTCCGTGGTAGTGAGTTTTGAGGGGTTTTGTTTGTTTGTTGGTCACTTGTGGGGAGCAGTATTAGGAGGGGAAACTCTTGGAGCTAGCGGAGGACAGGAGTCTTGGAGTTGTCTCACCTGACACCAGGGGTGTGTGGCACTGACTCACCAGTGCCCCTCAACTGTTACTTGATGGATGCCCATGGGCCATTCATTCCTGGGGACTTAAACCCCCCAAAGGCACTCAGTAAAGGAGGTTCCCATGGGCAGAAAAAGCTCTCAAGCAAACATGCCGGTGTAAGCATTTGGACTTCAAGTTCAAATGTGCTGAAGGGTAGAGGTGAGGATACGGGCGGAACTCTGAAGTCCACGACCGCTGACCTCGGCTAGCCCATGGGATGTACAAGTCTGTCCTAGCACAGAATGAAGCTGGTGTGGGGAGAGAGCTGTGCCCTGACGCCTGTGATGGGCGGTGCCTTGTAACCCCGCTCCCTTCCAGAGCAAGGGGTACTCACAGGGTCCACTGCTTCCTGCCATGTCCTGTGATTGCGGAGTCCCTGTGCCACACAAACGCTTCACGTGCTCGCTGCTAGGTGAAAGGTTGGCGGATCAAGTTTCCCCAGAGATGCCTCCCAAGGAAGGCCTGGTGATCGACTTCCGAGAGGCAGGCCACCGGGAAAGCCTCTGGAGTACAGTTGTGCTGCCACCTGGGGTCACCAGGAGTCAGACACAAGTCAACTGGGGTTTGTCTCTTAAATTTGTCACCTGAGACTCTTTCATTAAAGAATAACCTGCAGGCAGAAATGTGTACAGATCATAAGGTATGGTCGGAGGGATCTATCCCAAAGGGACCACCCCCATTCAACCTGTACCCAGATCAAGAAACATGACATTGCCAGCTCCCCCAGGGTAACCATCATCCTGACCTCTGAAGCCATTGATTGTTCTGTTTTGAAGCTTTATGTGAATGGAATCCTGCAGTGTACTGATCTGTGTGTGTTGTTTTACACTGAATATCATGTCTAAGTCATTCGTCCATCGTATTGCATGCAACAGTAGTTCATTCCGACTCGTTGCCATGTTCTAGAACCTTGTGGGACTAGACCATAACTTACTGATCGTTCCTACTGCTGACGGGCATTGAGGGTCTCCATGTGAGCTGTTAGAAATAGATGGCAGAGTGGTTTACAGATTGGACAGTTAACCACACAGTCAGCAGTTTGAAACCACCATCCTCTCCATGGGAGTACGACGAGGCTCTTCAACCCTTGCAAAGAGTTACAGTCTCCAAAACCCACCGGGCAGTTCCACTGTCTTCCAGGGTCACTAAGAGTCAGAACCCACTTGATGGCAGGGAGCTTATTTGTTCTGAACGAAGGCCCTCCGTGGGCATCCTCATGGTGAGCGTCTGTCAGGTTCTCTCCATGCAAGCGTGGGATCGGGGCTGGAGGGTGCGCGGTTGCTGCAGCTTAGTAAATCCTACCAGTTTCCCCAAAGCCCATATGTCGATTTTTACCCCAACCAACAGGAAGTGAGCCTGCCAGCTGGGAAGGGGGACATTTCCAGCAGGAGAATGGATGAGGCTGAGGGAAGTACGGGACTGTGGACGTGAGCGTGGCCTGTCGCCTTCTCCACAGAGAATTATGGACTCCTTTGAGCATGCCCCACAACACATCAAAGAGTTCAGACCAGACTGCCGCCCTCAGGACTCAGGAACCCAGAGCTCCCTGCCCAGGAAACAAAAGCTCGGGAAAAGCTCAGTCAACAGAGGGTGGGAAAGAGACGCCAGCCTCCTGCGTTCTCATCCACCACCGTGTTCTCAAAGAGCCTCGGGCTGCAGCGGGTGAGGCACTTGGCCACCCGCCTCTCCACGGGAGAAAGGCCTGGCAATCCACAATATTCACAGCCTTGGAAGCCCTGTGGGGCAGCTCAACTCCTTCACACTGGCATGCCCTGCGTGGGAATCCATTCAGCAGGGCTTCTCAACACCCCCTCAACTCCTGGTCTGGCTCAGCTTCCCCTTGCCTTGTAAAACCCCCTGCCGCTGAGTGGATTCGGGCACACAGTGACCCCACAGGACGGGGTAGGACTGCCCCTGTAGGTTTCTGAGACTCCAACTCTAGGAGAGTAAAAATCACGTCTTCCTCTCAAATGGCTGTCCTCCTGGTGAGCAGCCTCACCCCGCCAGGACTCCTGATAGAGTCCCTAAAACTGAGTCTCACGGGGCTGGAGAGGTCCTCCAGGACCCTCCCCTCAGATCAATCAGCTCTTCTCACCCTTCCTTCACCCCACGGTTGTACTGACCATCCGCAAAGAGACTCGGGTTTCAATGGGTGGTTCTCATCACAAGCTGAGTGACCCAGAGGACATGAGTCCCCGAGAGTCAGTGGTCTCATGCAGCCCATCCCCATCTGCAGCTTAGAGACCCCCTCAACATGCCCTTCCATTGAAGTCACCGTCAGAGTGCAGCCTGGCACCCCACGCGGGGGCTGCAGCAAGCCAAGGCAGGGGCAAGCACAGACGTTTCCAAGTTCAACAGCCTGCATGATGCTTGGCGGCAGGTGCCCAGGGACTGCCCAGCCCTGTCCCCCCCGCCCCCTCACGCCCCAGCGAGAGAAAGGCTCCTTGTTGAGGCAAGGTACTGGTGAGGCCGGCGTTTCACTTCCCTGAGGACCAGGTGTTTTGCTCAGCTGTCAACCAGGGCTGTCCTGGAACCAACCTGGCCCAGACGTTGTCACCCCGTCCATCACGCTGGCTTGGCTGCAGGCCTCAAGGTGGCAGGAGATGGAGTTCGCTCCTCATTTATTTTCAATACCCAACCCCCACCTCTGAGGAGGCTGAATGAAAACCATTGGGTGAGCTTCATGGTTGTTGGTGACCCAAAGGGCCAAATAGTTCCTTCTGCCCCACTGCTGGGGACTGGGGTGGTGGGAAGAGGACAATGGAGAACCTGAGCTCCCAGAAAAATATCCATGACTGCGTCCAACCCTGCCTGCCTTCCCTTCATCTGGCCCATGAGTCTCGTCACCAGTACCTGCCCCAGTGGTGGAGAGGGAAAAGCTACCCGAGCCACAGCCCCACTGCAGGACTCATTCCAGCCCTGGCTGTCAGGGGCCCAGCGCCCAGCCCCGGGGGCGCACAGGCCCACATTGTGATCTCCAGCCCCCAGACCGCAGGCTGTCCCTGCATCTGTCAAGTGCGATCTCTCCCGGGCCCCTGTTGGCCCCTCCAAACAAGCTATCTTTATGAAATGAAATGACTGCCCTTCATATATTAAAATAACACCTCCCTAGGAAGGACCGCACGTCAGGCCGCCTCACAAAGGGACATTCACAGGCTGGCAGAGGGAAGCCGGAGGAGTCTTGGCCCGGGGCCCAGAGGGAAAAGAGGACGGGAAGCCCAGGGCTCGGGGTTTAGACAGGGAGGATGGCTGAAGGGGAGGCAGACTGTGCGGGCTGCAGGCAACAAAGCTGTCCCAGACTCAGCCGAGCACTGCAGCGTACTCTGGGCTCCCTCTTCGGCTGACCCTTGGTTTTGGCAATGCCAGGCTGTCCCTGGTGCCATGGTCTACACTGCTGAGACCATCCCCCTGAAATGCAAGCAGACACGCCGATGGGATGGTCGGGTTGAAGAGATCCCAGACTCCACACGTGCTTCCCCAAGATGCTGGCCCTGCTGCCGGGACAGGGGGCTCAGAGGCCCGCGTGCTGGTCCACATGAACCAGTCAGGCTTGGCCGTCAATTGGCACCCTGCCTACTGGTCAAGTTCACCCTCTTGAGGTGCCACCCCTCTCTCCTCAGCCTGGGGAAGGCACCTCCAGACTTAGATGGCCCTGGGTCCTGACGCTGATATTGCCACTAGTTGGGCACAAAACCCCATCGTCCTTGGCCTCAGTTTCCTCTTCTGAAAAGCACAATTAATCAGGGCAACTAATTCCAAAGATTTGTCATAGTGGTTACACAGATAATATGGGTAGATAACAGAAGATCTTGAGGGAAATCTAGGGGGAAACCCCCTCAAAAAAATTTTTTTAGACTTAACAACTAGACTAGCTGAGACAGGGTGAGGTTGGAGTGTACTAGGACTGTCCTGGAGCCCTAAATTCTAATAAGGGTTAGAAAAACAAGTATCACCTCCCCATTCCTCAAGGCCACTGCCCCTCTCTTTGTTCCTGGGCTGCTCATCCACCCCTATGATAAAAGCCATGGGCCTCTCACTTAGCAGATACCGTTAATGTGCTAATGATCTGAGACCTGATCTGAGACTCCCAATCTACTGACCCGGGATGGCAGGGCTGGGCCTGGAGGGGGAGGAAAACAAGCAGAGGTGAGACCCAGGGAGCAGAGGCCCAGCCAAGGGTCTGGAGGAGAAGCCAGGGAGGCGCAGGCTTGTAGCCAGGGTGAGCTAGGTGTTGTGCAACTTCCAGGAGGTGTTTTGAAGCAAGAGAGAACACCGCTGGCAATTCTGAAATCCAAAAAGGCTAAAGAACCACCAGTCAGGAACTTGTCCTCCATCTACATAAGGCTACGTACTGTCTTGATTTTTTTTCTCATTTATTGCGAATATTCATATTCTGCCACATAAACACATGTGTGTTTGATTATACAGGTGCTGCTCCAGGTCCCATTGGGGAGTTAAGTTGTGTACAGATAGGTACTATATTTTTATCCTTTGAAAATCTAGAAGAAGGAGCAGTCTGTCCAGTTGGGAGGAATGAGCGACTGAAAGCCTGTGGACAGCATGGAAGCACTGTCAGACCCTGGAAGCCTACCGAGTAGAAGCACAGCACCGTCGGAGCAGTGCCCTCACGTCAGAAGGCGTCCACACCAAAGAGCAGCCAACCATAATGGCCCAGATGCAGGAAACCCTTCAGGAGCAGAGCTGGCAGGCCTCCATTTGCAGAGGCATGGCTCACAATGAAAAGAAACTGCTCAAAAAATCTACTAATAATCAGAACTTGGAGGGTACAATGTATGAACCTAGGAAAAGCAGAAGCCATCAACAATGATAGACTAATATGCTAAGCAGGAATGAACTGCAATGGATCCGTATTGCCATTTTAGATAAGATAACCATGTGGGGGGTGCTACGGGGATAATGACACAATCGAGACGAATGCCGTTGAATTCAACATCCAAAAAAAAGGACATTTCAATATATTTTTTTAAGTACAATGTTGCCTGTTCTAGGAGTATATCTATCCTTCTTCTAGGAAATCCAGTCAATACAACTGTTATTCAACGTATGCACTAAAGCTAGTGAGGCAGAAATGGAAGATTCTACCAAGATCTTCAGGCTGGAATGAATCAAACATGCAATCAAGATGCATGATAATTACTGGTGACTGGAATGCAAACACTGGAAACAAAGGAAGGGACAGACGTTGAAGAAAGAACATTGGTTTGGGTTATAGAAGTGAAGCTGGAGATCAATTACATGACAGAATTTGGCAAGACCAACTAATCGCTCATAACAAATACCTTTTTCCAACAACACAAATGGTGACTGGACACGTGGATGTGTCCAGACGGGACACATAGAAATCAAATGGACTATACCCATGGGAGGAGATGATGGAGAAGCTCAATATCAGTGCAGAGAACATGAGGCCAGGCGATGACAATGGGACAGACCAACAACTGCTCAGATGCAAGTTCAGGTTGAAGCTGAAGAAGATGAAAATGAGTCCACGAGAGCCACCTGAATTTCGAGAACACCCCAAGAACAGATTTGAGGCCTTCAACACTAGTGACTGAAGACCTGCTGAGCTGTGGGAGGACATCAAGAACATCACACATGAAGGAAGCAAAAGGTCATTACAAAGACAGGAGAGAAAGAAAAGATCAAAGTGGCTGTCAGAAGAGACTCTTAAGCTTGCCTTTGATCTTAGCAGCAGCTAAGGCAAATGAAAGAAACTATGAGCTTAAAGTGCTGAACAGAAACTCTCAAAGGGCAACTCGAGTACTATTTTACCAAGTACTGTGCTAGGAACTTCAGTAGCAACCTATTATTCAAGGGAACCTTCACAACAAGTGAGCCGGTAGGTATTATAGCTCCATGTACATGAAGCAATCGAACACGCAGAGGTTCAGTTTTTGCCTAACTTATGCAGCTCGAAAGTAGGAGAGCTAGGGATCGAATGCAAGACTGACACCAACACCCGGGTCTTCCCAGCAGGCAGCTTCCAAGTGCTCGGTCTGACACCGCACTGCGATCTCCACGGTCCAACCAAACTAAACTCACTCCTGTTGCGTCAACTGCAAGCCAGAGTGACCCCGTAGAATGGAGAAGAGCTGTTCCATTGATTGCCAAGCAACAAATCTGTGTGGAAGCCGACTGCCGCCTCTTTCCCCCAAGAAGTGGTTGGTTGATTTGAACTGCTGACCTTTCCGTTAGCAGCCGAATACTTTCACAACTGGGCCACCAAACCTCCTTTTAATATCCAGACTGTCCTAAAATTCTTTAAAAGGGGAAGGAAAAAAATCTAACTTTCTTCTCTCCGTGAGACTTAGCAGCTCAGGTTACGGCAAGGTCCAGGCCCAGGCTGGGACTGGGGTCAGGGGTCAGGCTAAGAGCAGGAGGAGGGCTCAGGCTGTGGTTAGGCTTGGTGCTCAGCCTGTGGCTGGAGTTAGGGCTCAACCCTTGACTTGAGGCTCAGGCTCCGGCTCAAGCATGTGTGAAAATTTGGGTTCAGTTGGAGACTGGAGAATAGCATTTTTATCTTTGTAAAATTAACCATAACTCTAGTGGAGCCATGAGCCGTCCTGATTTCTCCATCCAAACTACATATATATATACACTTTTTTTTAAAGAGAAAAAAAGCAGAAAGGAGTGGAGTGGGTGCCAATGAGTAAGGGGACATATTTGAAGGGGTTCTATTCAACCTTTCATCCATCATCAAAACCCTCAGTCATTAGGACAGCTAGGCTCGTCTGTCCCATAACATTTACAATCATAAAAGGGCAGGTAATGACTGCAATTACACCTGAAGGACTGGTTTAATGAATATTAAACAGCTTTGAACATCAAAGTATCGACTGAAGTGGAAACTGAATATCCCTCCTCCCAGCCCCCTTTCACCCTGCAAAAGGGCAAGGCAGACAGCCTTGGCCTTCCAAGGGGGCCGTCAACAACAATTCACCAAAGTCACCGAGTGGTTCTTTGAAGGGACCATTGGTGCCTAGAGGCTGGCTGGAGAGACAAAGGGGCTCCCCCATCATCTTCCCTGCAACAGGCGATCAGCAGGTGCAGCCGGAAAGGCTATCTCACCAAGGAACATGGAACTGGGGAGGACAGTCTTCCCTCCCAGGGTCAACTCAGGTAGGACGGGAGGGGAGATCTTGCTCAGCAGCAAGGAGGATGGGTGGTACCACCTGGACAGGCTCCATTCACCTCCTCCCCACCCCTGCCAGGCCCTCTCTTGGTCCTGTCTGCCCACACGCCTCCATGCATGGTTGCAACCGACCCAGCTCCATCCTTCGGATTTCACGGCTTCATTCCAGTATTTACAGAGCTGAACAAAAGCTCAGTCTGATGGTGGAGACAGACATACAAAAGAGCAGCCCACAGGCAGCAAAGTAACAGCCAGCGGGGAGGCCTCTCGGAAGACCTGCCCTGAGCCCTGAAGTAGCAGGCAATGTGGGAGGGGAGAGGGGTTCCTGCCAATGGGGCTCCCACTCTAGGTAGGGAGAATGCCAGCTGGGGACAAATACAGCATGGACATTCAGGACGACAGCCAGTCAGAAAGGTGTCGCAGGGAAGGTGGCCTTGGATCTGAGTCTGAAAGAGTGAGAAACTGCTCTATGGGACACAGGACACCCTAGGACCAGGGCAGCCACCCTCCTATGATAAACCTCTACCCTCCCAGTCACCTCCACCCATTCTAAGACCCATTCCCCCAGCACAACCTCACCATGGCCAGATCCTCATGGGGGCCCATTATTTGTGGCTCAGCAACTGCCAGACAGCTTTGATCCTGCCTTCCACCAGCTGTGGCTCCAAAGGTTGGCCCTGGGGGAAGGTATGCACGCACCTCCTGCCCGCTTAGAGGACCCTCATCTCACAATGCCAATGCACCGTCAGCCAGCCGATTCCAACTCATCGTGGGACAGAACCAAGCACCTGCCCCCATGTGCTTCTGTGGCTGAAAGTCTTCACAGGAGCAGAAAGCCTCATGGCGTCTCTCTTCTCTGGTTTCTACAGATAGCTTAAGATTCACGTCTTTGGAGAAGCTTTCCCCAGGCGGAGTGAGAAGCCAGCCTCCTGCGGTCTCTCCCCAATGGAGGCCATCCACCCATGAGGTTTCCTTGGGTCACAGGGCCCACGATGTGTCGGGTTGTCCAACTCTCGGTCCACTTCCGTGATGTCCGTGGGAGGACAGGCTGAGGTCAGCGCCAAATGGTCTGGGGCTTCTGCCCCCTCCCAGAGAGTCCTCTGAGTCTCTCCTCCCCAGCAGAGCACCCCAGCTTTGTTCTCTGCCATCATGGGTAAGAAACAAGGTTGAGAGCCACCTCTTAGGCGAGGGACTCCCTGGGGGAAAGTCCTGTGCCTGTTTCACATCTGTGTCCCGAGACACGGAGCTGGGGCCGGGGTGCTGTGCACAGGGAAGGTGGGGGAGTGGAGAAAAATGTTAGAAACAGGGAAAACTCCACCTCCAAGGGGACGCCTGGCCTGGGGCAGTTAGGAAGTCTGGTTCCTTGACCGTGGAGGGCCTCTGAAACTGGTCTGAAGGCCGGTAGAGGGAGTTCCCTTCCCAAGCCCTCGAGGGCCTCACATGCCTCTCATTACCATAACGGAGAATGGCTGCTAAACCCTGCATTAGGCTAAAAACTTAACACCCAGTAAATATTTATTGATCACACGTAATCCCAATTAACCCTTGCTGCATCAGAGGCTCGCCAGGCTACAGGACGGGCGGTCTCCTGGGGCCTTTCTCCTGGCCCCGCCTCCTCACTCCTGAGGGCAGTTCTCCCTTGGCCCACACTCCCTGGGCCAGGCCCCTGGAGATGAGCCTGTAGCAAGAGATGTCTCCAGGGGCTCACACAGTGAGGAGTGTACGAAGCAGCGGACCTGAGGGCGGCGGGGTCAGCCAGATCTGTGGAGGCGGTGGGGGCAGCCCACCAGACAGATTGTGTTCTGTGGGTTAGGACGTCCACATGTTGCATGCTTCCTACTCCAGGCAAGTTCTTATTGGAGGAAGTAAAACCTGCAAAAACCCTGCTCCTTGAGATTGCAGCAAGCATGGCATGAAAATGCTGCCTGCATCCCTCATGCCAGGGGTCCCTCATGCCAGTGGTACAGTGATTGTGCATTGAGCTGGGATCTGCAAGGTCAGCAGTTTGAAACCACCAGCTTCTCCGAGGGAGAAAGACACGGCTTTCTACTCCCCTAAAGAGTTATATTCTCGGAAACGTACAGGGGCAGTTCTGCCCTGTCGTCTGGGGTCAATATGAGTCCACGTCAACTCGATGGCAGTGAGACTGAATGATTGATACCCCATGCTAGAAATTCCCTCTTTGCTGTCATTCACTTGAGTGAAGCACTAGTCTCCATATTTGATTTCTGCTGCTTTTGAAACATGTTTCTCCCTCCTAATAGAGCTGACCCCTAATGCTACACATTGCACTCATTAGATTCAGTAAACCTCTCTTAAACTTCACCCAATTTAATTCTTCATACTGCAACACAACAGAAACAAGTCAATACGATAAAGCCAGTGGCTGGGGCCGTGGAGGGCACAAATGTAGAGAAGAGGCAGTGCCTGGCTCACAGAGAAGGAGAGGCAGCAGGCGTACAAACAACAGTGGCACTGGGGAGAACTAGCTGCTAGAACCTTGACTTGGACAGGAAGGGCCATGCTTGAAAAGATCAAATTAAAGGAGACAACACCGGTCTAAGCGGTCTGCTCTTCTCTGGAGGACACCAGCTTCTCAGAACATGGTGGCTAAGTCTCAGTTCCACTCTTCCATTCTCTAAATGAGAGGAGACTTGAGGAAGGCATCGCAGGAGAAGCGAAGAGAACCAACTTCTCTGAGAGATGTCTGAAGATTACCTCAATACACCTTGGGACCCATTTCTGGTTAGTAGTTCTTTTGGGAGGCAGACTGGGAAGCAGAAATGAATGTAGTGCCCCGCATCTACACAGCTTCTTCCTCGGCCATTCCGTGACCTCATCACTCCTCGCCGTCTTCTCATATGGGAAACTCATACTTTTACATTGTTTTACGTTTGTCATTTATTTATTTTTTAAATTGTTTTATTAGGGGCTCATACAACTCTTGTCACAATCCATACATACATCAATTGTGTGAAGCACATTTGTACATCCGTTGCCCTCATCATTCTCAAAACATTTGCTCTCCACCTAAACCCCTGGCATCAGCTCCTCATTTTTCCCCTCCCTCCCTACTCCCCTCTCCCTCATGAACCCTTGATAATTTAAAAATTATTATTTTGTCATATCTTGCCCTGTCTGACATCTCCCTTCACCCACCCCTCTTTTGTCTATCCCCCAGAAAGGAGGACACATGTAGATCCTTGTAATTGGTTCCCCCTTCCCACCCCACCCTCCCAGTGTCACCACTCATACCCCTGCTGATTGCACGTGGCTTCAGCTCTGTAACTCCCTAATTCTTCTCTTCTTCCTCCTCCCCTCTCTGTGTATCGATCTTCCTGTCTCCCTCACTCTTTCCCCTCTTCCTCGTCCGTCTCGACCTCATCCCTCCTCTGCCCCAGACACCTGTCACTCTGACAGGTGTGTCTGAAAGCACACAGGCACATGACTCTGTGGGGTGGGCTGGAACATGACAGGGACGGGGAGGACAGTACGGGACCGAGAGGTGCCCCGTTCAGTCATCCGCGGGGCAGCTGTGAGTGGCACTGACTCAAAGACACCCGATAGCAGCAGCAGCACTATTTGGGAGAAGTCACTCCGCAGGCTCCACTGCTGAGCCGCTTTCAGAGGAAGAGGGAAGAGATGTAAGGAAATCTCTTCTCTCTGGGGTTGGCAGATCCCACCTGGAATCGTGGCAGCCCCATCCCCTGGATCTACCACTCCTCTGATTCAAGTTAATCCTTCCCAACACTGCCACTATCTCTCCACTCGCTGTGCCCAGCAAGGATGAAACAAAGGCTTGCCCCGGGCCATCTCCCAGATCCATGGCTGAGCTGTGATCAGAAATCAGACTTCCTGACTCCCAGCTTTGAGCCCTCTCCACACCAGCGTCCTGTGTCTGCCACAGGCTCAGGCCCTCTTCCACCTCTGTGTAACATTTGCCATTTACCTGGCGTTAGCTATAACAGTCATGGACGCGAGGAAGAAACTCATCAGATTCTCATCACAGCCTTCCAAGCAACAACCACCGCCAGGGACTCAGTCTAAGTCACAGCGACCGGCCTTGGGTTTCTGAGTAGGTGCAACTTGAAGGGAGCAGAGAGCCTCTCCTTTCTCCCGTGAAGTGGCTGGTGAGTTTGAGCTAATGACCTTCTGGTCAGCAGTCCAATATGAGCAAGCAGTGACTGCTATTGCCCACATTTTAAGCTCTGCGAAATTGCGACTGGCCAGTGGCTGGAATGAGCCCAGGGGGTGGCCAGGGTTCGCATCAGGTCATCATCTAGCGCCAAGCTCCAGGTCCTGGCATGGTGCAGGAATGTCCCTCTGAGAACCCAGGGGCACGAATCCCCGTCTTCAGCTCGCCTTTCTCCCTGATCCCTAGCTCTAGTCTCCTGGTAGAGCTGTGGAAGGAAGGCCTCTCTCCAGCCTCCCCACAGAGACGAACTCTCCCACACGCGCAGACCAGCTACTCCGCTGCTTCGCTTGGTAGCAGCCTCCCTGGGGGCTGTCAGCTGGCTGTCATCCTCGCAGCAGGGATTTCTCCACAGCTGACACTTCAGTTCAAAGACACGGGGCAGCCCGGTGTCATGACTAGGATGGCCTGCATTATGACAGGTCCAGGAACCTTCTAAGCAGAAGACGGCTTCACAGTAAGGCAAAGCAAACACAAGTCCCTTGGCCTGGCACTTGAGGGCAGCCAGGAGCTTAGCGGGGGTCTAGCCAGCGCCAATCCCTTCTGCGTGTCGGCCTCCTCTGGCACCAGGTGCAATACGCCCTAGAAAAACACAGTGCCTGCCCAGTGTCAGCCTCTTCCTGGGCACTTATGAAACAGGCTTGGAAACCTCCTGCCTGCCCACGACCGGCAGTCCACGTGAGCACCAGCGCGGGAGGGGGCCGGGGAGGGGATTCTGGCTCCAGTAACACTCATGTTCTAGGCACAAAACTGCCGCTGTTCAGGCAGCGACGGGACGCTCTTAGTGCCGGCATCTGGAGATGCTGGGCCTACTGGGCCCAGGCGCCTCATATACTCTCATGTTTATTAGGAAAATGTTTCTTCATGATGGTTGATTTGTTCATTAGTTGGGCTGGACTACTCATGTGGTTTTTTACAAGGGTGTCTTAGGATCCTCAGTTTCTGATTCTCTAGCCACTGAATAAAAAGGAGAGCAACCAAGCACAGGCAGAGCAGAAACGACTACGCTTTGAGATGTTTTTGTGTGGGGAGCACCTACGCTGTGCCATGCACCCACCAGACACTTTTTCCTGTCCCCAAATTGCTCAAGGGATGAGGACATGGAAGCTCCGAGGTCCAGCTCGGCCTGCAGTCAGCCTGTGAGTATTAAGGGGAGCCAGGACATGAGCCTGTCTGACTTTGGGGCCTGGTTTCGTTTCCAATGCGCCGCATCTGGGAGGGAGAAGCAAGCACTGTGGTGTGTTCGTGTTTGTCTCACTCTCTCAGTCTTACAGGCGGGGGAGCCCAGGCCCCGGGAGACCCAGAGAGAAACAAGATCAAGGAGTTGTCTCAGAAGGCCCAGTGGGAGGTAGCCCTCCAGGGGTTGTTCAACTTGTTTCCCCGACTGCGTCATAACTGATTGAATGGTACAAGCATCAGTCCTTCTGGGGATCCCAGGACTGACAATAGACATGACGTCTTAGGAAGCCCCAGGGGAAATGTTTGGGGAGCAAAGGGTGACTGGTGGGAGTGTGCGCCTCTTCCCCCACTGCAGAGCGCCTACACTGCTTTCCCGTTCTCATGGAAAAGTGACGGGGCCAGCAATCTCTTCCATTAACAGGAAACTTGGGGGTGATCTCAGTGTGCTGGGTGGCCATTAGAAACGATACTGGGGGAGCATATTTATCAAAGAAGAAATATGTTCATGATGTGTAGGCAAGTGAACGAAGGAAGATTCTGAACAGTATGCATAGTGATCGTCTTAAAGATTAATGCATATGCAGGCTTTCAGTCCAAAGGGAACTGACTTCAGAGGTTTCCAAGAGAGGGAAGGAGAGGGAGGGCACATGAAGGGGTTGACTGCAGGGCTGGCGGGTATCCGGGTGCAGGGGTATTGTAATCCACAAGAGGAGGAAGAGAACTTCTAAAGGAGGAAGTTTAGAGTAAGGTATTTAGGGGGTGTGGGGTGGGGAGGGAATGTGGACAAGTAAGCTCTTGACCACGAAATTGATGATGGGAAATGGTAATCGCCCAAGAATCCATTCAAAGTAACAATACTTAAAAATCAATAAAATCACTTAAAAATAATAGGTGCTCGTGTATAGATAGAGAGGAACAGAGAGATTTACATTGGGAAATGTCTTCTACAAGAATTATACATCAAAATGTCAACACTGGTCATCCTACCAGATGGTGGAGTTTGATCATTTGAGGGGTTTATGGTTTATATAACGATTCTACACTAAACTAAGTCCACAGCCATCGAGCTGATTCTGACTCCAAGTGGCTGCACCGCACAGAGAACTACTCCGTAGGGTGTTCAAAGCTGTAAATCTGTACGGAAATAGTCTGCCTCATCCTTCCTCCCTCCCAGTGGCTAGTGGGTTCAAACCACCGACCTGGCAGTTAGCAGCCAGCCATTTAGCCCACGGTGCCACCAAGGCTCCTTGATCACATATTACACATCCTTGTATGATCTTTCTCAAACAGGATGAGGAAAATAAGCGACGGAAACTTTGGGATCAGGCCTCTTATTGCACTGCTAAGCATTGAGCTCTTAAGCATTGGACTGCTAACTACAAGGTCAGCTGTTCAAAGCCATCAAGTGCTCCTTGGGAGTAAGATGAGGCATTCTACTCCCATAAAGAGTCACAGTCCTGAAAACCCATAGGGGCAGTTCAACCCTTTCTGATCAGTTGCTAGGAGACAAAATCGACACCATGGCAGTGAGTTTGGTTTTGGTTTCAGTACCTGCTAGCCCAGGAGCCAGTCGAGTCCACACACACGTCCTAGCTATCTCCCCCTGGGCAGCAGCAAGCCCTGCGAGGTCCACACGCATTGTTGAGCTGGTTTCAGGAGAAGGCAGATCCAGCACTGTGGAACACCTGTCCTTGCTGCCCTTCCTGGGTCTCACTGTACAAGGATGCCAACCCTAGGGCCACTTGGTCAGGACTACAGCTTCCAGTCCAGCCTTACAGAGAGAGCCCCAGTGCACCATCTTGGCCGGCAGGTAGGGCTTGGCTTCAAGAAGAGGCTATAATCCCCTTTCGCTTCGTCCCCTGCCAGCCCCCATTCCCCATTTTCAGATCCAGCCTCCTGAATGGCCAAGTCTGTTGGTCACCCTTGGCCTTTACTGCAGCTATTCCTCCTGCTTCCTATGCTCTTGGTAATATTAAGGTCTGTTAACTAGTTATGGACTCGTAATTCTCATGTCAACTGCATGGGGTGGGCACTCTTGCTGCTCTTGTTGAACAGGTGGCATGTTGTGAGGCTTGGAGAAGTCATGTGACCTGCCCAAGGTCAAAGGGCTGGAACATAATTCCACTCCATCCGCCAAGACTGACTTCTCGAACACGTGACCTCCTTAGGTGGCCTCTCTGACTCCCTCCACGCGGGCTCCGCAGCCCGGTGTGTCCAGGACTTACTGAGCTCAAACAGAAGCAGTTAGCTAACACTATTTGGGAATAGGCATGGGCAGCAGTGAGTAAACTTCCCATTCAACGAGTACAAGAGTGGACTGGTCACTCAGCCTTACAGTGAGACTGGACGCGGGTGGATGCACCCTGCCCCTGGGTGAAAAGACCTGCCTCCTTTTTCTCTCTCCTATTATCCAGTTTCTCTTTCTCTAATGTCAACACCTCATGTTCAGCTGGGCCCAGGGGGCTCAGACCAGGGAGAGATGAGATGCCCCAGACGACGTGAGCATAGCTGGCAGCCATGGCTCCAGGAGCTGTCCAGAGTGGCACAATTGGTGGGGCACTCAACTACTGACCCACAGGGTGGTGGTTGTAATCAACCCACGGAGCACGTGGCCATGGGAGAAAGACCTGGTGGTCTGTAAAGATGGCTGCCAAGGAAGCACGCTGGAACGGCTCTGTCTAGAGCACAGGGGCCACCATGGGTCATGAGGGATATGACAGCAGCAGGTTTCTGGTCCCGTCCTTGCCTATTTCTGGGGAACAGAATCCAACACTGTTGCGTCACCTTGGACCAGAGGCAACACCTTGTGATGACAGAGAAGGATAAGGTGGCCGGGTGTTTGACAGCGCATGAAGTGGAGCACCACTCAACTCGGACTTTTATGCCAGAGAAAATATAGGTGTGTAACATGCAGCTGATGGCTTAGCGGTTACACATTGAGCTGAGATCCTCAAGGTCAGCATTTTGAAACCACCTGCGGCTCCGAGGGAGAAAGGCGGGGCTTTTTACTCCCATAAAGTTACAATTTCGGGAACCCACAGGAGCAGTTCTATCTACCCTGTTCCCGAGGGCCGCTACGACTCCATGGCAGTGAGTCTGACTTTGAGAACACACAGCTGGGCGTGTTATCAAAGATCAGCCCCTGGAGGAGGGCGTCGTGCTTGGCAGAGTGAGGGCTGGTGAGAAAGAGGAACCGCCTTGACGAGAGGCTGCGACAGTGGACGGGAACAATGCAGTTGGAGGAGGATGCAGGGTCAGGCGGTTCTCGTCCTGTTGGTTCTGTGGGGCACCGGGTCCCTGGCAGTCGGAGCAGACTCACAGCAATCAGCTATGGTGCCTTGGGGGGGTATCTGTATTTCTTGTCATAGCCTCCCAGGGCTGTGGTAACATGGGCAGAAACAACACCTGTAAAGGGGTGTCTTGGTGTGGCCGAGACAAATGGTTCCCTCTGGTTCACCAGTGGTGTGACCACAGGACCACAGGGGACCCACTGGGCAGGCACAGAACTGGAAGAGAGCCACACTCAGCAAGACAGGTTTCCAGTTTCCCCCAGGCCATTCCCAGGCTAGGAAGACACAGACACCGGGGAGAAGTGTCTTTCCTGGGAAAGTCTTCAACAGCAAACGCTGATGACCCCGTGAGTCATTCAAGCTGCTGAAATCCGCGCCCCCCTCCGCCCGCCCCAAACAACGCAGCCTGAATCATCCGTGGGCCCACAGTCACTCTGCAACTCCCACCCCAGGTGGGCGAACCCCTGAGAGGTGGATGTGAGCCCAACTGGGTGCCTCATCGCCCAAGAGGAGCACAGGGTCCCCTGGGGTCACCTTGAACCCCTACAAGCACACGAGCTACCACAGGGCTACCACGCCCCTCTGCCATGCCACCCCGGCAGGGCTCCAGAGTTTATGGGCCCCGTGTGAAAGGAGAATGCAGAGCCCCTGGCCCCTATGATGTTGCTATGAGCTCCGACTCGAAGCAACCTTATAGAACAAACCAGCGCCTGGCCCTGAGCTGTCTTCTTGATCGATGACTGAAACTTCAGTCCATGGTGTGGCCACTGTGTGTTTCTTCCAACCCAGGGAGCTCACCTGCCAGCACTCCGCTGCACAGCGTTCTGTTAGGGGCCACAGGGTGTTCCTTGGCTAATTTTCTGGAAGTAGCCCGCCAGCCCTTCCTTTGTCTTCATCAGGAAGCACTACTGAAACCCATGGGTGACCCTGCTGGTATCTAAAACCCCAATGGTGTTGTTTCCAGCATCATGACACCAGAGCCAAAGCACAGCCCACTGACAGACAATGTGACACAAGTAACGGGCATACCTCCTAGATATTGCGGGAGACCACCGCAGTGACGTGCATCTGGCAATCAAGGGAGTGGTAGGCATCTGTTGCTTGTTTGCTTGGTTTCCGAGTGCATGTAAAAGTTATGTTTGCAGCATCTGTAGGCGACTGTGGGCACAATAGGATTTTGAAAAAAAGTTTGAAACCCTGTAAGAGTTACCAAAATATGCCACAGATATGTGACATGAGCACCTGCTGCCAGGAAACTGGCACCGGTAGACGTGCTTGATGCCGGATGGCGACAGGCCTTTCTTCGATTTGCTAAGGAAAAAAAAAAAGCGCTGATCTGCATAGCTCAGTAATAGTAAGGCACAATAAAATGAGGTGCGTCCATATTTGGATTTCAGAACAGTGAGCATGGAGCATTGAAACAAGTTGGGGGTGGGGGGCGTGCTCTGGCCTGCACATAGTAGGCCATCAGCAAATGCTTGTTGAAGTGAATATCATCTGAGTCAGTCACGCGGCTCCCCAGTACTTTGTCCCCCTCATCAAAGGGGTTGCCCTGAACGTGGTTTCAGTTTTCTGTTCCCTTGTCCCGGTTCTTTTCGTCCCTCGGAGGAGGGGGCTGGGGGAGGCAGGAGGGTCAAGGACTAGAGGTCACACAGAAAGCAAACTTTACCCAAGGAGTGAGTGGGCAGGAGCGAGCAACATGCATTTCTGAGCAGTTCTCCCTGATTCTTGCCACAAGATATAAACTAATCTATTTAGTTAGAAAAACATGGTTTATTGCAATCTAAGTAATTTGTATTTCTTTTTCTACCACAAGATGTAAACTAATCTAGTTAGCTAGAGCAAGTTGGTTTAACTGAATTCAGAGTAATTACCCTCCAAAGCACAGCGATGCATGTGTTGGGGGGGGGGGTTGGCCGCCCCCCACTCCTTTTTCCCTTTCTAGTATTCAAAGGTGGAGACGTATATGTACTTAGGATTAAATAAAACCCAGCCGGCGTCGGGCTTGCTGGGGCTTTGGCCTTTCCGGAGGGTCCCAGGCTCCATCACCACCACCTGCGCCTTCCCTAAAAGGTGCTGGAGGTGCCATGGAAAATGCAGTATGTGTTCTGGTGGAAAAACAATTTGTAACAACATTTCCTGGAGCTCCAACTCGCTGGGGCGTATTCGCCATCCGCTGGGAGTGCTTGGAGGGGACAGACCAAGGGTTGGAGGTCTGGGACTGTGGGTTCTGTCCTGCCCACTTCCGGCTGGGGGGTGGGGGGCTCTGTGGCAGCCCCTCTGTGTGCCCTGCTCTGTCCTACAGGCTGCACTCACCCAGGGGCTGGCAAGGAAGTATTTGATATGCCTTAGCGATGACTATCAGCCCCAGGCAGGTGAACAGATGGGCCCAGGGGGAGGATGACCTGCCCATAGCCAGAAAGCAGCAGAAGGCTCCCGCGCAGCATTACTGATCCCAGAATCCTCCTCTCCTCCCGTCCCCGTGCCTCCACGGCTGGCCTTCCACACACTTTACCTTCTGAGGCAGGTTGCTGACTAATTCCCCCAGAGACCCGACCCGTCACCACGCAGCTCTGACTGTGAGGGAACTCTTCCTCATGTCAGCAAGTCTGTTTCCCCAACAATTCTGTCCTCTGGGACCCCTGCCCTCCACCAAGCGAAGGAAACTAAGGGAGCCCGTGGCAGTCACGTTGATGTCAACTCAGGGAGGAGCCCTGCACTCAAAGACCAGCACCCCCTGAACACGCTGAAGTGTGGGGGAGGGCTCTTGTCCCCAGACTGCACAGGGGTGTGTGTGTGTGTGTGTGTGTGAGAGAGATAGAGAGAGAGAGAGAGAGAGAGAGAGAGAGAGTTCTCTGCCCCAGAAGGTTCCCAAAGCTATAAATCTGTACGGAAGCAGCTGCCACATCTTTCTCCCAGGGAGCAGCTCTTTCCCGTGGGCTCAAACCACTGACCTCCCGGCTGGTGGCAGAGTGTTTAATGTGGTGACCAGGGATACTGGTTAACAGATGGCACTCAAGCCCAAACCAAACTCACTGGTCAAAGGAGCACTGCTCCGGTCTTTTGACTGCAATCATTGCTGGGACAATGGCACCCCGGGGTGGGTCCCAAGTGTCGACATTTTGCTTAGGAAATAAGCACAAGCTTTGTCTGTGCCATCCAAGGAATTTGGGTGTTACTCTAAGCAAATGCTCTCTTTGTCCCTGGCGGCTCCAGCACAGCGGCTCCAGCACAGCCCCAGAGCAGGCACTGTGGGATGGGCAAGAGCCCATGAAGGGCAGTGCCGCTCAGAGCAGGCTGCAGAGTCCCCACTTCCTTCCTCCCTGGCCCTGCTGCCCCATCCCCTGGCTCCAGGAGGGGAGCATCCCTGCCACTCCCGACGGAAGCATCAGGAAAAGCACCAGGAAGAAGGAAATGCAAGAGCTTAAGGAAGAGAGCGGAGTGTGAAACCACCAGGCAGTCTTCGGGAGAAAAGCCAGGCTTTCTACGCCCTGAAAGAGCCACAGTCTCAGAAGCCCCATAGGGCACTTCCACTGGGTCCTACAGGGTCGCTGCGGCAGAATCGCCTTGATGACAGGGAGTTGAGGGGAAGAAACCTACTCTGTGCCTATGCAAGCCAGAGGGGCCTCCTTTGAGCCTTACTCTTAGGAAGCCAAGTAAGGCTGTTATTTTAGAGATGGAGAAACTGAGGCATAGTCAATTACAGAAACGGCAGGGTCATGATGGGCATACTGCCCGACTGGCCTCCTGCCTTCAGAAATGGGGCTTGAACTACCGGTGGTGCTAGGCTTCTGGACTGTAGGCTGCCAGTGCTCCCAAACAGGCCATATGGCAAGGGTTGCCGAATAGGAAATGGGGAAATCATCCACCTTTTTAGGAAAAAAAAAAACCAGCACACACACACACACACACACACACACAACCCTGGCATCTGGCAGGCTAAGACTGCAAGCCCAAGACCCCAGCCTGTGTCCCTGCAGGGTGGGCCAAAGATCACAAACTCACAGTCCCCGCAAAGGCCACCGCTCCCCCCAAGAATGCAAGCGTGAGGCAGACACCCCAGCATCAGGAAGAGGGCGGGACCGACCTGAAACAGCTCACCAACACAAATGTTTTTCTTAGGGAATTTCCTCCCCTTGCGCTCCTTCTCTCAGGTGCCTGGTCTCAGGGACCAGGCGGATGTGCTCTGCCTGCAAGGGAGCTGGAAGGAGACTTGTGGGGGGTGGGGAGGGGGGAATAGGGAGGGAGCTGGGCGAATCATGATGGACTGATGGAATTAATGAAGGAAAGGGACCGGAGCCAAGTCATTTGCCCACGGGCAATTTTAGCAGCAGTGTGCAATTGGATAATTGAAATCAGGGGTGAGTGCTGGTATGGAGGGAGCCAGCTTCCAGTACAAATAGAAGACCGCTCCAGCACCCACCGGACCTTGCCCCTCCGATGCCAAACCTTCCGCAGGGTGTCTGGAGGCCAGCCTCCCCAAGGAGCGAAGGAGGCGGCCCACCGCCACTGTTGAGGAGGGCCTGGTCAGTAGACTTAAAGTGGCCTCAAGGTGCAGGTGAGGAGAGCAGGGACAGAAGGGGGACCGAGCCTGCCTGGGCCCTTCATTCACTGTCCAACAGGCACTGACCAGGTGCTGGTGGCTCTATAGTGAAACCACTGAGTGGACCTAGACCTAAGTCCACATGGCCTTGCCCTCCAAGAATGCAGTCATTTGGGAAGCAGACGCACAGACAGCCCACCCTAGTAGGTGAGACAAACACTAAAAGCAGGTGCCACAGGGAGCCTCCTCCGAAGGCATGAGGGAGCAGAGGAAGGAAGGGCAGGCAGAGCTTGTATTCAAGTGTCGCCAAGAGAGCTGGGCACACAGTAGGTGCTCAGGAAGCAGGCCCTGAGCCTGAAAGAGACGGCGGCCCGAAAAGGAAGTCGTCGTGTGCAAAGGCTGGGCCTTGGGAAGCTGGGAAAGAGGAGTGGAAACTCCAGACTCTGTAAACATGTGTCGCCTTGCCCCGTTCATCAGTGATGGATTCTGGAGCGAGAGGCCCAGGGGCTCACTAGACAGGTGCACCCATCCCACAACCACTGAGTGACGCTCTGAGCCCATCTTCCAGAGAAGCCAAGTGAGGCTCCAAGAGGGGAAGGAGGAGGTGCGGACTTATTGGGCTGAGGAGCTGATAGTGAGTCCAACACTAGGTGATTCCAACACCCTGTTCTGTGCCTCTCAGGAGCTGACACCTGAGACAATGGCAGGGGGGGGGGCTCAGGCTTGCCTTCACACCCTCCTAGATCCAGCCTGCTCCCTGAGGTCCCCAGGGGTCCTGCATGGGGAAGGGGTGCTCTCCTGTCAGTCACGGTTTCATGTGGCAGGGGCAAGAGGTGGCTGCTGCACCTGGTGCAGAACCCTGGATGCTGAACATGCGGGGCGAGCCCCGCTGCCCCCCCGCAACCCCCTTCTCTGCTATGGAGGTGGTGACCCCACACTGCCTTGCAGCTGTGGCTGACAGGTCTCCCAGAGACACCTGTTTTTCATTGCAGGCCCCTGTGGCTCTCTGGCAGAGGCTGTGTTTGTTTTGGGGGGTGGGGTGCCGGGTAGGAGGGGGAAACAGTGTCTGCAGGGCTGCAGGGGCCTGGAGTGGCTGGGGAGGCTGCAGACAGCCTTGAAGGAAAACAAGCATGGGGCAGGCTGTCAGGGCCAGCCCCAGACACTGCTCTGCAGCAAACACAGCAAGCACCTCCCACTTCACCAGTGTAGAGACAGCAAGGCACAGGTGGCCGGCTTTCGGGGGCTGTTCCTCAGTCTATTCAGGTGTGACCAGCCTCCCCCATCATCTGCATTTCCACTCCAGATATACTGAATCAGAATGGTTAAGAGCATATACTGATTCAGTATATCTAGAGAGGAAATGCAAATTCTCAGCAAACAGCGGGATGCCAGAGCAGAATGAACCAGATTGAAGCCCTGCTTTCTTTTTTTTTTTTTGGGGGGGGGTGTCAGACAGGGAGGGGAGAGGCAGAATGCAGCAGGGGGAGAGAAGCATCTCTTCAGCCAGGCACTTAAAGAAGCCATCCCTCCTTTGTCAATGCCTCCTCTCTAGCCACCCATTCACTAGTGTTCACACATTCATGGAGCGCCTATGCGGAGCCTTGGGGTTGGGGGACACACCCTGCTGGGGGCACAGCTATGCCAACGATGGGGGATCAGGGGTCCCTCAGAAGTGGGTAAGGCAGAAAGGGCCAATTTTACTATGAGGCAGGGGGGGAGGGCAGTCAAGGAGGCCTCTCAGGAGGAGGAGGCAGGTCGCAGGTCAGAGTCTTGAAGGCCAGAGTGCATACTTTGGACATGTTGTCAGGAAAGACCATTCCCTGGAGAAGGACACCATGCTTGGGAACGTGGAGGGGCGGCAAAGCAGAGGACCCTCCACGAGTTGGATTGACACAGCAGCTGCCACTGTGGGCTCCGGCACAGGGACAATTGTGAGGACGGCCCAGGGCTCAGCAGCACTTCCTTCTGCTGTGCATAGGAGGGCTGTGGGTTGGAACGGACGTCCTAGCACCTAACACCTACCTGTAAAGTTTCCACCTTCCAACTCTACGGAAAAAAGGCCCCAAGAGGCTGTTGACCTGGACCAGGTTACAGGTCTTGCCGAGCAAAGTCAGGGTTTGCGCTCAGAACTGTGAGGGTCAAGGGCTGAGATCAGTCCACAGAGGGCCGAGTCCAAGGGTTCTCTTGGAAGGTCGGGGCACTGAGAGAAGAAAAGGTTTCTACGCCTCCTGCACTGGACCTGCTCCTGGGATGGCCACTGTGGGCCATAGAGAAGGAGAAGCCGAGGGGGCAGCCATCTGCCCTGGCTCCACCTCTGGACATCAGCAGAGACAGAGAGCTGAGCTTAAGGTGCAGGAGCGCAGAGAAGGTGACAGGAGTGTTATGGGAGCACTCCCGGGAGGCAGGGGCACCTGGGTGGGACGCAGGAATGCCAGAGACACTGTGCTGAGCCTGAGATGTGGACCAGGAGGGATGCGGCAGGGGAGTGTGGTGAGAGAAGTTGCTGTCTGCATCACCCATGGGACACCCCCACCCAGAGCGCAGACAGGCCAGACACCAATGTTGTTGCTTCTCTTCTAGAACTCTCCTGGGCCAGCTGAATGCCTGTTAGAATCGGTGGCCCGCACATTATTGCACATGCATGCTGCAGGCCACGTGGTCCTGGCATCCGGATGCCTGGGTTCGGTTCGGTTTGTGAAGAGTATCTCACGTTTTCCATTACAAATCCTGCTCACTGGTACGGTCCTGTCTTGTTCTCACAAGGTTTATTGTTATCCCCATTTTACAGTGGGAAGAACTGAGTCAACATTAAGCTAATTTAGCTCTCGGAGGCAATGCCTGGATCTGGGAAAACCTCGTATTGATTTAGTCAACTTTCAACATCAACCAGCGATAATGCCACCCCTCTGTAGAGCCTTCTGTGGCTTGGTCCAGGGTCCCATGGGGACCTCAGGCCCTTCTCTACCACGTGGCACGGTTCACTCGTCTGTCCCCAAGATGAGCCTGTAAACGCTTGGCTTATGAGGACCCCCGCACCTTTCAGAGTGGATGCATTGGGGTGCTCCCCAAGCGGCTGGGGAAGAAGGCGATGCTATTCACTGTGGTAGCGCTGCTCCCGGTGCTTGGCAACCCGGCCGGAAAGATGCTGCTCAGTCTTGTGCCATCCTCACGATCGAGTTGCAGAGTGGACTGCCAAGATCCACAGGGTTCCATGAGCTCATGTTTGGAAGCAGCTCACTGGCCTTTCTTCCTAGTCTGTCCTAGTCTAGAAGCTCCTATAAAATCTGTCCAGCAGCATCGAGCCTCTGAGGGCAGGTGGCGGATGGCTGAGCGCAAGGTGCATTAGGTGGGACTCAAGCCTAGGTCTCAGCAGAACCCGAAAGCGTTAGTCGCCATAGCTGTCCACCTACTGTGGGGCACAGATGGACACCTCAATAGCCCTGCAAAACAGATGCAATGAGCCACAGTTTACAGACAAAGAAAGAGGCCCAGAGAGCCTGCCCAAGGTCGCAGCGCTAGCAAGTGGCAGAGCAGAATTTGAATCCACGTCTGTCTTATTCCAAAGACAGGGGCCTGAGCTGCTATTGAGGGCGATGTGCTGGTTGGCTTTATTAACTCCTCTCAACCGACTCAATGGCAATGGGTCCCTCTAATTCCTCCTTTCATCTCAGCAGGCCCGCCGTGGAGGGTCTATGCCTGACATGATCATCTGGGAGCCTGGCCGTAAGTCAGGATGGGCCTGGAAGGGAAGAAGACCAGGCTCTGTGGTCTTCACGCCCAACCGATCTCACCCCTTGCTCAGCCCTCCCCACAGGCCACAATTCCCTGGGGAAAACCAGTGACTAGGTCTAGAATTTAACAAGTCCAGGAGCACACGCCGAACTGCACTCAGCTGCGCCCTTCTTCCTGGGCCAACGGGAGCACAGGGACTTGGGCAGCTCAGGTCTAAGAAGCGCCAGCAAACATCAGGTGCCTATTCTACAGCATGCTTCGTCTGTCCTCTCCTCACTTGGAGACCTCCTGCTTATGCTTGGAGACCCCACAGGGGAGCGCCCTCCCCCAGACGCCAACTCTTCCCGAGTCAGCCTCTCCCGCCTCTGGGCTCCCCCAACCCTCCCAGCTGCTGTTCTCTCTAAAGCAATCATTCTGTTTTGTAAGTCTGCCTGCTGTCAGTCTCCCCAATTAGCACAGCGCTTGGCAGGGGCTTAGTACTCCATGTCTGGCTGTTAAAAAAGAATGAGTCAGTAAACGAGCAAGTGGGTCAGTGAATAAGGGAATGAATGCATGGTTAAATGGGTGCTGGAAAAGGAAGTAAATAAATAAAGAGATGAATGAGAGGATGAAAGAGGTTGTGAATGAAGAAGTCAGTTGACTGTGCATACAGCCCTCTCCCTGCCAGCGAGCCAAGGTGCCTGAAACACTTCTTAGCCACACAGGGTGATCGTGGCGAGCTGCCCTGGAGCAGCTCTGAACTAGGGACCTTGCATGTAACAGAAGGAAACACGAATCCCGGGCCATCCTCATGGTATTGATCCATATGTTCGAGTCTGTTGGCAAGGTGAAGGGGGAGGGAGAAGGGCCATGGAGTGGAGAACCAATGCCCATCCGTAGACAAGTGGACATTCCCCTACAGAGGGGTCACAGAGGAAAAATGAGCCAGTCAGGTACAGTATAGCACCGATGAAACACGCAACTTTATGCTAGTTCTTTGGTGCTTCCTTCTCCCCACTATCATGACCTCAATTATACCTTACAAATCAGATTAGACCAGAACATGCACACTGCTACACATAAGAGGCCGCAACACAGAGAATCCAAGATAGATAAACCCCTCAGAGCCAAAAATGAGAGTAGAGATACCAGGAGGATTAGGGAAGGGTAGGGGTACAAAAGGGGAATTGATCACAAGGACCAACCTAGAACCCCCTCTCGGGGGGGTGAACAATGAAAAAGTGGGTAAGGGGTGACAGAGGACAATGTAAGATATAAAAATAATAATCTATAACTTATCAAGGGTTCGTGAGGGAGGTCAGGCAGGGAAGGGAGGGGCAAGAAACGGGGAGCTGATATTAGGGCTCAAGTGGGAAGAGAATGCTTTGAAAATGATTATGGCAGCCTATGTGCAAATGTGCTTGACACACTGGATGAGTGTATGGATTGTGATAAGAGATGTAAGAACCCCCAATAAAAGCATTAAAAAAAAAAAAAAGATTGACGGTCTTGGAGACCCAAAGAGGGCAGCTCCACTGTGTTCCCTAGGGTCAGTGTGAGTCAGAATCAACTCGATGGCAGTGGGTTGTTTTGGTCTGGCTTGGTTTTCCAGGGGGATGGGGACTGTGTGCTGGCCTGTGAAGGAGGCCTGGTGGTGAAGCGGATTAGGAGATGAGCTCCTAACTGCAAGGTCGGCAGTTCCACTCTGCCAACCACACCGGAGGAGAACAGGGAGACTTTCTGCTTCTGTGAAGCTTTGCAACCTTGAAAACATAGGGGGTACCTTCTACTCTGCCCTCCAGGGTCCCCACTGAGTCTGCATGGGTTTGATGGCAGTGAGTTTGGTTTCTGGTCGACCTGAGCTCCTCCTTTGGGTTTCTGAGGTTATAACTCTTTATGGCAGCAAGGAGCCTCACCTTTCTCCCTCGGAGCGGCTGGTGGGCTTGAACTGCTGACCTTGCAGTTAGCAGCCCTACTTGTACCCCACTACTCCTCCAGGGCTCCTTGGCACACAAAATGATCAAATACATTCAGAGCCATCGGTCTCCTGTTTTCTCACTGTGTGGGCCTTTGGCATTTTTACATCATCATGGGATTCATCATGCTATCTGTATCACAGGGTTGGCCTCTACCAAAACCAACCAACCAACCAAACAAGCAAAACCTCAATTCTATGGCCATCAAGTCCATTCGGACTCATCGCCACCCTACATAAGATGTCTGTGACTATAATTCTTTACATGGACAGAGAGCCTTGTCTTTGGGTTTGAACTGCCAACCTTACAGTTAGCAGCTCGAAGCCTAACCCACATCACCCCCCAGGCTTCTCTAGATGAGGTAGCCATGTCCACTGCCTGGCACACCGCAGGACCACAGCCTCTCTATGAAGCAGGGAGGCAGTGCATAGACAAGAATCTGAGATTTGGGAAGGGGAGGTGACATGCCTGCAGCAAACCAACCTTACAGCTCCTGACTTCTGTCCCAGACTTAGTCCCCAGCGAAGCAGAGATCAAGGGTAAGGGTACTTTGGGTTCAAGACTCTAATCTCCCCATCCTCAGAATGATGCGCGGTCTAGACCTGGATGCTTGACTTGTGACTCTGAGTCAGCACATTCCACCCTCAAGAGGGTCACCTATTCAGGGTGGCCCCTGAGGAAGCCAAGCAGTTTCCCCTGGAGGCTGTCTGCCAGTCTGGCTGTGGGGCTGCTGCCTCTTTGGACGTCACTGTGGACGCTGAGAGGGAGCATTGAGGACAGCCTGGCAGGCGGTAAGTGTCGAAGCGTGAGCCTGGGGACCAGCCACATCCACGGTGGTGAACAAGCTGGGAGAGAATGGAGATTTAGCTGCCCTGTGCCTGGCATAGGGACCCCTGACGACGCAGTGGTTATGAGTTGGACTTCTACCGCAAAGGCCACCGTTCAAAACCACCAGCCTTGCCAAGAGGGAAAGATGGGGCTTTTTACTCCTGTAAAGAGTCACCGTCTCAGAAACAGGGCACAGATCTACCCTGCCCCACTGCATTGCTCTGAGGCAGCACTGAGTCCATGGCGGGAGTTTGACTTGGGTTGGTTCTGATGCCTTTCATGGCATCCAGTAGTGCGAAGAGCTAACCGATCTGCTTGTTCACCAAAGGACTGGAGATTTGATTCTATCCAGAGATGCCCAGAAAGAAAGGTCTGATCTCACTTTAAAAAACAAACAAACAGCCTTTGGAAACCCTGTGGAGCAAAGTTCTACTCCGAGGCACACGGGGTCCCCGTGAGTTAGAACAACTGAGTTTTGTCTCGGTGCCTTGCAAGGTTTGCTGCAGTCCCTGTCCCCTCTCCTGGGCTATGACTCCCTGGGGGGTAGGGACATTCTTGTTTACCTAGGTTTCGGCAGTGCCCCAAACCACTGCAATTCGGACTCATAGCATAGTATGAGTTGTGCTGAGACATAGGGGTTCAGGGACTCCCTGTTTAGGGGAGAAGCTTCATCTTTCTCTCATTGACCAGTGAGTGGTTTGAACGACTGACCTTTTCGTTAGCAGCCCAATGCCTAACTCGCAAATCAGCACATGAAGCTCAGAAACCAAACTCACTGCCAGGCAGACTCAGAGGGGACCCTGGAGGGCAGAGTAGAAGGTACCCCTGTAGAAAGCCTTCTTGTTCTCCTCCGGTGTGGTTGGCAGAGTGGAACTGCCGACCTTGCAGTTAGGAGCTCACCTCCTAATCCGCTTCACCACCAGGCCTCCTTCACAGGCCAGCACACAGTCCCCATTCCCCTGGAAAACCAAGCCAGACCAAAACAACCCACTGCCAGAGTTGATTCTGACTCACACTGACCCCAGGGAAGACGGGAGCGCTGCCCCCTTTGGGTTTCCAAGACTGTAAATCTTTACAGCGTAGACGGCCTCAACTTTCTCCGCAGGAGCTGCTCGTGGTTTTGAACTGCCAGCATTTGGTCAACAGCCTAACATTTAACCCACTGCCCCACCGGGGCTCTGCACAGAACATCACAATCTTTTGGAAGATGGAAGGGAGGAAGAGTAGAGGAAGGAAGAGGGCTGTGGGAGGTCTGAAGGAGCCCTGAGACCTCACTCATTCTATCACTCAGTCTATGGATGGCCAAGCTGACACTCAGCAAGGGGAAGGGGCTCTGCTGAGATCTCCCCACTTCCACGGTGCATTCAGAACAGGAACCTGCCCTCTCAGCCTCCGTGCAGACGTTCCCTCCGCTGCGCAGCTGCCTTGCCCGTGGAGACCTCCCACTTCATTAACAGCATGTAGGAGTCACCGCGGGGTTTGTATCTCAACAGGCTGCCCCGCACTTGGACCAGGCATGGCTGTGGAACTGGGCGACCACAGACTTCCATCTGTGCTCAAAATTGGCTGGCGCTTCCCCAACCACACCCCTTCTCCCCAATGGCTGCTCCCTCGTGGCCCCTCTCCCTCCTCAGATCCCCCCACGGGGGGAGGAGAGGTCAGGGTGGGCTGACTGTGGGGTTCGGAAGACCTGGGAATTTTCTGAAGTGGAAGTTTCCAGGCCAGAGATGTGTTCTCCAAATCAATAGGATACAGTTCCCTCAGCCAGCAGGGACAGCAGGACAGAAGGGCAAGTCTGTGGGAGGCTGGTGGGGCTGAGAGAAATTCCTGAAGTCCTGCCTGGATCCTTCCCAGTGCTCCCCAGGCTCCCAAGGAGCCTCGGGACTGTGGCACACACAGCCTTCATGAAGAGAAGAAAAGGCACGAGGTTGCTGCCGCCCTCCAGACAGCCCGTGATGGGGACTCTCTCATCTCATTCACGTCATGGGCGCCATGTCTCTGCTCCCCCTAAAACAAGGCATCCCCATTTGTGCTGGAGATTGCCGAGTTGCTTCCCAGAGCCTGGGGCGTGTGAAGCTTGGCCCTGCCAAGTGTCTCTGAAACCCTTTATGTCCCCATGAGTTTGTGTTTGCTAGCCCCTCCTCTGTGCAAAGGACCGAGTCAGGGGACCCTGTATCTGGGTACCCATTGGCTCAATACATGACTACAAAGGAAAAAATTAAGGGAGCTGAGATTTGAGTGGAGTCCTGGTGGCAGAGTGGTTACATGTTGGGCTGATAGCTTCAAGGTCAGCAGTTCAAAATCACCAGCCACTCCACGTGAAAAAGACAGGGCTTTCTACTCCCATAAAGAGTTATAGTCTTAGAAACTCACAGGGACTGTTCCACCTTGTCCTATCTGGTCACTATGAGTTGGTATTAACTCGATGGCAGTGAGTGAGTGAGATATTTAATACGTAATAGTATGCTAGAATCAACACAAATAGTCTCTCTAATCCATACCCCAGCTCAGGGAGAAGTTCCTGGGATCCGCAGTTGGTAGGTAAGGAATGAGGGTCATAGCGATGAGATCAGCTGTGCTTGACTACCCAGCCCTGGCAGTGACAAGAGCTGAGGTTCAGGCACAGGGGGTGCCCCTATAGAGATGGTGTCTTCTCTGTGGTCTGTGCTGTTTCAGTCCTCCATGAATCCACTTAGAACACTTCACGTTGTTACTCTCTCATTTGGATCCCTAGATGAATAACCACGTGAGCTAACCAGAGGGCTGGAGCAAGGTCCATCTGTCGTAGGCTGGTCGATCAAAAGTCCTGGGCCTGGGCTTCACTAAAGGCCAAGATCAGGACTGAGTTAGTAATCAGAGCCTGGTCTGGGGCCAGGCCGGGAACTTACAGCAGGGTTAGGGACCTTTGGACCTGTTGGCTCTATAAGGCCTGTGAAACAGCTTATCACCCATCTCCTCAAAGAGAAGCAGTACATTAGGGGTGAGTTAATTCAATGTCTGACCAATTAGAGCAGATCAATTCTTAAGTTGATACTTTTGTGTGGCCTGGGAATGATGCTATGATATCCAAATGGCCCTTGGCAGAAAAAAGGTTCTCACTTTTGGGTTCAAGACAGGGTCAGACCCACAGCCTGTGGTTCAGGACTCTGAATGGACTGGGTGGATCACAGCCTGGAGCCTCAAGTGCTACTTCACTAGAACCAGCAGGCCCAGCAGAACATAAGGAGTCAGCCAGAAACCTGCCAGAGGCGCAACCTGATGAGACTGGGCTGCTGTGTTTGGGCCATTAGAGCGGTGACCTTGGGGAAAGTGCTGGATCTCTCTAATCCTCTATTCCCCTTTGATAAGACAAGGGCAGATCTCTCCTTCTCGGATCCCTCCTCCTCCCTTACCTCCCGGTTCCAGTCCAACATGACGGCCTGTTGATTCTCTTCGATGGTCCTCAAATCTGTTCTCTTCTATCCATCTCCAAGGCACCTCCTTGAATCAATCCCACTCCCTTCCCTGCCTCTGTCGCCTACTCAATTCTGACTCACAATAAATCATATAAACTAACAAAACAACCCAAGCCACTGCCATTGAGCTTGTTCCACCTCCCTGTGACCCTGCGGGACAACGTACACGTGCCCTGTGGGTTTCTGAGGCTATAAATATTTACCTGAACGGACAGCCTCATCTTTCTCCCACAAAGCAGCAAATGGGTTCCAACCGCTGACCAGCCTAGTACTTAACCCACTGCACCACCAGGGATCCTCTGGTTAAGTGACTACTCTGAAAAGCCGGAACCATCTCCACTGATGCCGACTTTTGCCAGGGCAAATCTGCACAGAGATGGCCCCCTCTCCTGAAACCCGCATTGGCTCAGTTGTGCTCTTAGTCTAAGGCAACGATCCTGAACCAGCCTAAAAAACCCGTGGGATTTGGCCTCTCTCTCATCAATAGCCATTGTCAAGATCCCACAACCCCGCCCCCTTCTCACACTCCACAACCTTATTCAAGGCCAGCTCGCCCTCTGAGTCGGAAAGTCGGAAAGTCGCCAAGTCTTTCTCCCACCCCAAGGCCTCCATACGTGTAGTTCCTAGGCCCGAAGCGTCTTCTCCACCACCTTCCCCAACCAAGTCTTGCTCACCCTTCAGGTCTCCACTTGAACGTCACTCCCTCTAAGAGACCCGCTTGAGGATACTAGACCTGGCCTAGACCACTGGCCCTGCCCTCTCCTTCCTCCACAGCAAGAGCTAACTAGGGATGGATTTTATGGTCTTCCCAACTGGATTCTCAAATGGGAGGGAGTGCAGGAAAAGGGCCACAGCTTGAACACCACATATGGTGCCGAGGTGGGGCTCAGGGAACACACAGGTAGAGGGTCATTCAGTCATTCCTGGTCACCATTCAGCACAGCACTGGCCCTGGGAGGAGCCCCTGAAAGAGGAAGAAGGACTTTGCTCACTGTCCCTGGCTCTTTTGATGGGAAGTAGGCCCTGGAATTTGCAGCAAAGAATGTGCCTGTCCCTTCTCTGTCCTCGGGCTCCCGCTCAGAGAGGTAGCTGGGTGATATTCAACGATGGTCAGAGCCTGGGGTCTAAGAGGTAAACTGAGGCCCCTGATACTTGAGATATGGATAGCCCCGCCTGAGCCAGAGGCCCTGTCGAGGGTCTCCCAAGTGGACAGGGGAGCCCAGTGTAAGTCGTCCTGCTTCCTTGAGCTGTCCCATGGCAACGATGCGGATCACACCACAACAGGACATGGCAGTGACCTGTGAACCTAAAGTCACTCACCCTGATGTTCAGGATAAGGACTCCTACCCTGAAACACAGTCCTTTTAAGAGGACAAGCCAAGACACAACCTGGGAGAGGCAGAGTAGCCATGATCTGGTAACACCCAATCACCACCCAGGACAAGAGCTTCTAGCCTTCTACATTTCCTGTCTATTTCCCACCGTCTCATGCCCGATCCATGGCTGGGGTGAGTGCTGTCAGATGACCTGTGGTGGGCTGCCTGACAAATGGAGCGGCATTTTCAAAGTCATGGTCTTGCCGCCACTTAACCAGAAAGAGAATGGAAGAAAACAGCATAGAACATATACATTCCAAACTTTCCCCGATGCATGCTTGTTTCTTTCCATGAAGAGACTCGTTGCTCTTTCCGTGAAAGAAGATTCTTCCAGGACCCTGGTAGAGAGAGGGCCATGCCTCTGTTTGCCTGCCTGGCACTAGGAAGAGGTATCGGGAGTATCCCCTCAATTTTTAAACATGTCCTTTGAGTGACTGATAACCCACAGGTGTGAACAAGGCTCTGCCTATGACCAGAGGCAGGATTCAGGCTCAGTGGGGTTTAGGATCAACTGTCAGAGTGCCAGGTGGCTTGGACTCCTGAGAGGTCTACTAACCCAGAAGGTAACTGAATCATTCCACTAATCTTTCAAGCAAACTGCTCAAGTCTTTGTAAAAATCAGTTCAGAAATCTCAGCTTCTTTACATCCTCAGAGAGGACGGAGCCACCTCGTGATTCCAGTTTTGTTAGCCCAACCCCCTCCCCCCTGGGGTTCCTAGGAAAGATCCCATCCTCTGCTCTCCATACGGAGTTTCATGACAAAGATATTAAAAATAGATGGGAAAGACACACCAGCACATCACAGACCTTGTTCCTTCTTAAACGAAGAGGAGTCGAAAAAGCACCGGGGAATGAAAATTCTAAAACAATGGGAGGTAACGCAGGGATTTAAAAGAAGAAAGTTTGTACTTGATTTTGGGAATGATGTTCCAGCTCACAATGCTCAAGACCTGACTGAAGCCCAGGTCAGCGGAGGACCACTCTGTGCGACAAGAGCAGCAGCAGTTGGCCCTTACTGACGGCGGGTAATGTACCATCCAAGCCCCTGGGTCAGCCTGCCGTACTTTGGTGACTTGTACCTTGCTGTGGTGCTGGAAGCTGTGCCTCCAGAATTTCCAACGCTGGCAGGTGGGCAGCTTTCGGCCTCCGGCATTCCAGATTCTTCCAGAGGAGGAGGAAAGGCTTGGACATCTCCTGCCAAAAATTCGCCAATGGATCTTGCCTGATGGATCATGCCAGAACATTGTTCGACGTACTTGCTTAGACTGTGTCGTCTGGAAGACGCCACCACCCACCGGAGAAGCACATCGCATTTGCTGCAGTGCAGCACCAGTGACGGCAAGGTAGCCCCTCCTGAGATGAACGGGCACAAGAGTCCCGAGGGTACACTCAAACATGCCAGCAAGCACGAGGCTAATGCAGGCCCTGGACACACCTGACCTCAGCTATCCACCGATCAGTAATCTACCACATTCCAGTCAAAATTCTATTTTATTGAAAGCTCCCCAGTTGCTCCTCCCTGGGCGATCGATGCGGATTCTGCACAGTGTGCGGGATGCTGGCGCCTACTTTAGAGGGCACCAAAAAGGGTGGCGTCACCCGCGTGAAGTCTTTCCCAGGGAGGTGCATGGGAGAGGGGTCACATTTCTTGGAACGTTCACGACCCGCCAAGCACATGCTGAGTATTTCGCAAACGTGAAGTCGCCTAATTCTTGGATCAGCTTATAAAATAGTATGACCTGTCTTCCTGACGGAGAGGATAAGCAACTGGTCAGAATATTTGGAAAACCCTATGTCGAAACCTGCCGTGGGGCAGGGCGGAGGGGGGGGGGTGGATGAACAAAGAAACTTCTCAGATTCTCCCCTCGTGACGGAGGGAAAGGTGCGCCAGACCCAGGATGAGCTGGGGGGGGGGGGGGTGACAGCTCATAGCACACAGCAGCATGTAGCCCATTCTGTCCCAGCCCAGTCACGGCTGCAGGGAGTTTGTGGAGCCACGGTGACGCATTCCCAGCAAGTGATGAGGGGCGAAGTCCTCTGCCCACCCCCCACCCCTAACCCCAGGTTCTTGCCCCCAGACAGGAGTCTTATGCCTGGGCCCTACCTGATGAACGTGAGGCCTCAGGAGGACTTGTAGTCCTGGCTGCCACAAGACAGGCCTGTCCTATCACCCCTCCTCCGACACGCCACTCAGCTCAGCTTAGGGTCTCACCACCAAGCAGCTGGCGGTGGGTGACAGCTGAGGGGCAAGTCCTTTTCTGGCTGAGAGGTAGCCCTGCTACCTAGTGGTCACTGGTACAGAGGGATTGGAGAGGATGGGAGGATGGAAAGTGGGGGATAGTTTTCAAATATTTTTAGAGAGAAAAGTGGCCAAGATGACTCCCCGTGGGGCGTGCAAGATCTCAGTTGGGTGTGCAGAGCCCTCAGCTCCATCCTTCCCCCTTTCAGCGACCCATGCCAGAGAGCACAGTCTAACAGCCTAAGTGCCCACAGAGCATTTGGCTAAAGACGGATCTGGGCAGCTCCCGCAACGTCCTCGCCAGTCTCCTCCCTTCCTGCCCTCCCTCCGAGCGCTTCTCCAGCTGAACGCATCCACCAGAAACACGTAGGTTCAAGCCCAGGATGGAAAACAAGACCCATCACATGCAAGGCCATGCAGCGAAGGTGTCTGTGCACAGACAGCACAGTCGGCGAGTGCCGGGTCGCAGGACACAGGTCTAGTTCACAGAACGGGGACAAGGGGAGGCCGGGAAAGGTCCCTCTACGGAGCAGGACTTGAGTGGACCTTAGAGGCCTAAGATCTAGAATGGCGAGAAGAGGTGAGGCCAGAGGCCAGGTTGGTCTTTGGTGAGGCCTGGCGCCCATGTGCCGTGGTCTCACAGCCACCAGAGTGCCAGCTGCAGCCTTCCTCTCAGGGTGACTCAGGCCCCTGACCCGTCTCCCTGGCAATACAGGTAAATATGGGGGCCTGTAAATCCCTTTGCAAACATCCATTCTTCCGGGGACCTTCTCCTTTCCAAGTCAACAAGCCCAGAGTCGTCCGTCCCACGGTCATGAGCATGGCAGCTCCAGTTCCCAGCACTAGTGAGGTGCCCAGAGCCCAGCATTTAAGGAGGCCCGCACTCTCAGGTGCTGACTCCACAATGCATGGCCCTAAGGGTAAGCGCCTCCTTAAATACTGAGCCCTGGGCACCCCACCTTGTTTCACCCTATTCCACACAGTTTCCCAGGATCTCTGGGGACTGGAGGCCCTGTCCTTTGCTGAAGCCCCTGTGTATTTGTCCATGTCCCCTGGACTCTTTCTCCCCATTTTAGTCCCACTTCCTGGGACAGCACTGACACTGGATGAACATTACCTTTGAATTCCCTCCTCGGTCCTCTCAAATCCCACTGAAGGCCCCAGTGTCCTAGTGTCTTCTACTCGGCTCTGCTGCCCTCCTCCATCAGACCCTCGGGGCCGGAAGTCCCCTGTGGATGCCCAGGACCAGCCCAGGACCTGGCAGAAGGGGGTGCTCTGAGGGCAGCACTCAGGCATCATGTGCAGCAAGAGTGGATAGATCCAGGCAGCTCCAGTGCCATCCTCACCTGTCTCCTTACAAAACATCTCTCTCTCTCTCACTCTCTCAAGCTTTCTGCTGTTTAAAATTGTCAACACACTTCCAGTTCTTTGGGTGCAAACTCCTCAGGCAAGGCAGCCGAGGCCCCACGTGAGGCCACCTCCCTCCGGGTCTTCTTCCTCAGTGACTTAGAAGCCAGAAATCACTGGCCCTTTCTAGTGCTCACACCACTTCCCTCTTCTCTCAATCTCTATCTCTCCTTCTCCAAGCTCCTCTCTCTCTCTCTCTCTCTCTCTCTTACACACACACACACACACACACACACACCTTTGGCATTTCATATACATACTTGTGTCCTTACCTATATTGCTGCCCCTTCACACCCCCGACCATCCCTGCTTTCAGACTTGGGATGGTACTTTCTCAAAGGGACTCTTCCCTGGCACCCCTCTTGTACCTTTGGGCTTTTGCACACACCTTTCCCTCTGCTCACCCCAACAGGGTGCTTCCAGTAGCCTTTCTCAAGTCTAATCACCTGTCCTACCTCAGCCCAACCTCAGTCAAATGTCCCCTGCCAGGTTGCCATCTCAGTGACGCTGTGACGGACACAGCCCGTTACAGCTCAGGCCTCATGCCCTGCTCCCCCCCCCACACACACATGCACACCAACTAGGGGCTCCTGCCTCAGCCTGAGGACCAGTGCTTCCTCACGCCCTGGTGCAGTGGGTCATGTGGTGGGCAGGTAACCACACGGTCAGCTGTTTCAAAGGGGCCCCATCTCAGGGGCATTTCTACCTGTTCTATCAGGTTGCTATGGGTCAGACTCAACACGTGACTTGATGGCAGTGAGTTACATAAAGGGGGCCGTGGCAGTTGTTTTGTTTTAAGCCCCCAACCAAGCGGTTGCTCAGGTGCCGGGTGGAGGCCAAGCTGCACCACAGATTCCTTAGTTCCCTGAAATCATACCGACCTCCCCCTCCTCCCAGGAGGTGATTCTGCACCCCCACAGTCTATGAACTGCAGGGTCCAATTTACCGATGTCTTCTGGTGGCTGACAGAAGGTGTCAAAGAGGAGAAAGACCAGGGGCCAAGTGATTTCTGAGGGACTTCTTGGCTCTTGCCAAGGTTTAGCCCCAGAGATTAGGGCCGTCTGGAGCAAAGTGTGTGCCCCCTTTTTGAGGAGTGCTGGGATTTCTCCAGGCTTCTGCTCCTTGATTCCTTTAGATCACCACAGATGACAGACTGCAGCCGCTCTCTGGCTGTGACCAGTTGTTTTTTTTTTTTTTTTTGCCTCAAACTTTGCATCCCAAACTGAACAAGGAAATTGGTCCTGGACCTGAATAAGGCAATTGGCATTAAGGTCAGGATGTTATAGGGCTGTGTCTCAGAGACATTTGTCCAGGCCTACACTGTGTCTCCTCCCTTCTCCTCACCGGCTTCTGGTCGGTGACAGGAGACAAACCACAGTAACTCTGACACACTGACATTGCTGCCAGTCGCTTGGCACCTTGTTGATTTGATGAGAAAGATTTCTCATTTGTCCTCTTATCCCAAGCAAGACCATTACAAGTCACAAAACTCCTCCGTCTGTCCTAGTGGACTCATCTACCGTCACAGCCCTACTTTACAGAGAGGAGAACTGAGGGCCAGAGAGGAAAAGGAACTAAGTCGGGGGTCTCGTGGCAGCTTATGAACAGAGCTGGGACCAGCTCCCACATCTGCTAGCTCTCAAAGTGCTGTTCCCCAAGACCACACCCAAAGGAGTCCTCGGCACATCGGTTACATAAAGTGGGCTGTGGCTGTAACTTCACTGGGAAGAATTAGCAACGAACAATTGGCTGTGCAGTGGATTCTGACTCATGGCAACCACACCTGTCACAAATGAGAACCACAGGACTGTTACTGCCTTTACCGAAGGAGATCATCAGGCCTCTCCTCCGCAGTGCCACTGGGTTTGTTCGAACCCCCAACCTTTAGTTTAGCAGACAAGTGCAAACTGAATGTGCCACCCAGGGACCTTAGAACACTCTGGGAAAGGAAGGCAAGACAAGAGTGAACCATCACCCTCATTCTTTTAAATAAAGACCATGGCCTGGGTCGAAGAGTGTCCCCCACGTATTCAGGTCTGCCCCAAAGTTCAAAATGTGACCTTGTTTGGATCTAGGGTCTCAGAAGAGACAATTAGTTAAGAAGAACTCATACTGGATTAGGGAAGACCCTGGGCCAATGATTTGACCTGCTTCCATTTAAGAAGAGGGAAATTTCGACAGACACGCAGAAGAAAAACGAGGAGAGGACACATAAGGACAGGGTCAGATTACCCAGTGAGCGAGGTAAGGAGGGATTATTTGTGCTCAGTTACTACTACCCTGTAGTGAACAATCTCACATGGGGTTCACCATCTTTGACACTGCACCGGGAGAATGCCGTGGGAACATGCAAGCAGAACGGAATGATGGTTCTATAAGCCAATGAGCACCAAAGCGCCCGCAACCATGAGCAGGTAGGAAGAGGGAAAGAAGGCTCCTCTCTAGGCAAGAATGAGCTCACAGCCCTGCCAGCCCCCTGATGTCAGTTTTGCGGCCTCCAGGGCTGTGAAACAATACATTTGCATTGTCTTAAGCTACCTAGTTTGTAGGAATGTGTTGTGGCAACCCCGGGAGACAGAAGAGAGAATCGAAAGTGTGCACAAACTAACTGGCTTGTTCTAGACCCAATCACTGACTCACTCCTCAGTATGTTCTGATCCCTCCCACGTGCCAGGTACCAATTTGGGGGCTTGTGTTGCAACAGTAATTAAGGCAGAAAGGGTCTCAGCCCTGACATAGAAAACATATCTCTTGTGTTACATAGAAAATACAAGTGAGCAGAAGGTCAGTGAAGAGGGTTGAAGATGGCCACAGGTCCACATGCCCTCTCAGTAGGCTCTACCATGGACTGCTCTCACTAATAGATGGGGTGTGGAAGTGATAGTGTGCTAGTTTCCTGACTCAGGGATTCAGGAAGATGGGTGATTTCCATGTTCCATCTCTTAGAATGCTCACTCTTGGGGTCCCGAGGTGATACGTGAACAGACCAACCCCATTTCTGGAGCCACTGAGTGGAGAGCCCATGGCACTGCTCGGAGAGGGACGCATCCCAGCTCCGCTTCAGCTGCGCATGGCTTCTTGAGTGAAGCCTTCCAGAACGCTCCAGACCGGAGTGGCTGCCAGCTGAGCTCCACCGCGTGACCCAGCCAATGTTGCCTGTTGTGGAACTGCCCAGCGGATCTCTGCCTGAATCCCTGCCCTAGGCCAGGAGCATAGTCAGAATGATTGGTTTAAGCCTGGGATGGCTTGTTACATGGCGATGGATGGCTAGAAGATCAAAGAGTGCCAATGCCATGAGAGAAAACAGAGTCCACTCAAAGGACACCAAGTGACAGGGTATTTGGGATGCACCTGTATGACCAGAGACTGAAATGAAGAAAGGGAGTAAGCCTGAGCCAGCAGTGATCCAGGGAATGAGCATGTGAGGCAGGGGCACAGGGCACACGAGGACCATGGATTGGGAGTGGGACGGCCTCCTCCCACACACAGCAAGACATGCAGGGAGGCTGCAGCAAGGGAGCAGGAAGAAGAGAGCTCAGAAATGCAATGAGTGTGCCAACTGAGGCAGATCCCAGGCCTCGGAGACCACAGCGAAGGCTTTCTGTTCTCTTCTAAGTGTGATGGGGAGACGCCAGGGAGCCATGGCTGGTTTGAGCAGGGGACTGCCGGGCTCTGGTTTACATGTGCTCCGGATCCCTCTGGCCGCCAGAGGAGAAGAAAACCGAGGGGTAACAAGCACAATGGCCGGGAGGCCCCTTGGGGGGCTACTACCGCTGCCATCACAGATGCAGGTGGCCTGGACGATGGTGGGGGCCACGAAAGTGAAAAGACGCAGGCTTCAGAAGATGTCAGGAAAAGAGAGAAAGCAAAGTTGGTTTCTGAGGTCTGGGTCTGAGCCACTCGCTGAGACGGTTACAGAGTGGGGTGGAAATGGTTGGGAGGCACATGTGGGGTACTTGAAATCAGGAGCTCTTTTATGGGCATGTTAAATTTAAAACACCTGCTCAGCATACAAGAGACGGTGCGTCAACAGTTGGATCTATGGTGGTAGAAATGCATGGTAGAGGCATGTCAGGCCACGGAGCCCCGTGAGATCACCTGGGAAGCAGCTAGACAAGGCCAAGAAGAAGACTTAAACGATGAATGGCCAGATTTGCAAAAGAGAAGTCACTCCGTAACCTGAACAAAAATGCTTTTGGAGTAGCCAGGGGAATGAAATGATGGACAGAAGTGAGTCGACAAGGGGCTGGAGGCAAAGAAGGGGAGACGGCAAGTCCCAGAGGAGCTACGCCACAACGCGGAGAACTGAGCCAGGGGCTGGGGAGAGGTGGGAAGTCAAAGACGGTGGGAGTCTCCAGCTGAGTGGTCCAGGAGAGATGGGGTGGCCACTGCAGGAAGCGGGGGGCTGAGCACAGGAGCGAGAAGAATGTGGGAGAGGAAGACTGTGAACGAGGAGCCCAGCAACTGACCATGCAGGGGGAGTTGATCCACTGTTGCCTCCACAGTGCGGCCGAGCCTGACTCTCTCAAGGAAAGACCAGCGGAGAGTGCGGGGGGAGGGGTGGAAAGGAGGGGTGTCCAACTCTCCTGCACCACAGTTAGCGCTGGGAAAGTCACTGTCTCCTCCTCTGTCTCGCAGGGCTGCTGCGAGGGTCACACAAGCTGCCGATTGCCAAGGGACTAGCTCAAAGGACAGACAAGTCATTCTAATCATGGCAAGTAATGCTGGGGGCCAGGGCATGTGGTCTACCTAGTCTGGTAACCGACCTCTCGTCACCATGGAGGCTGGAGTGGTTCAGCATCTGACTGGGGTGGGAAAAGGCCCTGAGCAGGCCAGCAGGGCTAAGCCCAGGCCCCAGCCTGGGAGCTGAGGGTCCTCCTTGATGTGGCCCCCACCTCCTGCTGTCATATTGCACTGTGTGCTTTGCTGAGAATGAGCCACTGGCAGAACTTCAGGGCACGCAGTGGTGAAAATGGTGCCTGACTACAAAGGGCGAGGCTGGCCATTGACACTTAACTAGGGGCGCCTTGGAAGAAAGGCAGGAGATCTACTTTCAAAAGACCACTGCCTGGGAAACCCTGTGGAGCAGGCTTCTGCTCTACCAGACTCGGGTGGCCATGTCAAAATGGACTCGCTGGCCACTGGTTCGGTGTTTTGGTTGGCATGGATCCAAATACAAATACTTGCTGCGGTTCTTCAGCTTGAGACCTTTGGGCATGCTGTCCCCTTGACCCCTTGACGGGTGCCACTGCCCACCCTACTGTAGCCCTGAAAAATCAGCTGGGGCAACTGCCTTCAGGGAGCCTGTGTAGCCCTTGCAGACATGCCTGGAACCCTTCCACTGGGCTGAGCATTCTGTGCTCCCCCGGGGAGACTCAGCACTCCTGTGGCACAGCATGGCGTTTCCATCATCTGTGTAACCCTGGCACCTGACCCAGATGTTTCCGAGGTCACCGTGCTGCTCAATGGCACTCTCCACAGATGACAATGTTCTGTGTCTGTGCTGCCCAGACCGGTCACCAACGGGCCACATGTGGCACTTGGCATGGGATTCATTTATTTTAGAATGAAATGGGACTAATGACACGTGGCTGACTGCTACCACATGGAACAGCGCAGGTACAAAGCAGAGGTTGAAGGAGCCTGACACGATCAAACATTGTGTATAGGCCAGGCTTGTGGCATCCTGTGCAGTGGGCAATGCTTCCTTTCTTGTTGAGAGACCAGGCAGTTGAGTCTCAGAGAGCGGCAATGGCTTGCTTGCATTCCCTTGGTTAAAGGCTCCACAGCAGGCCTTCTGACTCTATTACCCCTGGTTCTCTCACCTCTCTAGGTCCAGGCCTTGCAGGTGCATTTGGAGAAGACACCCCCCACCTTCCCCACTCTGGGGTCCCATCCCATAACCCCTTGCAGCACACATGCTAGCTTGGCCACAGTCGGGGTGTCAGGTCCCAGTGGGGAGATGCATGCGTCAGGCAGTGCTGCCTGCTAGCAGACGTCTGGGGGCACTGCCTGAGTATGGCAGGCAGGAGGCGCCCTGGCTTCCTATAGAGGGGCCCGCCTGGGCCCAAATCTGCTAGCATTCTGCTGCTTGGATTCCCGCACTCGTGAGCAACTTTGGGGAGCTCTATCAGTGCTGTGGTAATTTATTGTTTCTGCTCTAATGATTGCTCCATGTCTGATTATAAATGCCTCTGGCTGGGGGCCCAGATTCAGAAAATTCCCATGATCTGCTTCCAAAGTTGATGGAGCCACAAACAGGGCTGATATCTCCCTTTCGTCATCGGCCGCATTTCCAAAGGGGGGAATCTCAGGGCCAGAGGCAGGGCTCAAAGAAGGGCCGCAGAAGGTGAAGGCTGGTGGCCTAGAATTCTAACACGTGTCCCCACGTGGCATCTCCTGAGTCCCGAAGAGCCTCCAAAGTAGTCCTCGGGTGAGCCTGCTCCCTCTTCCAAAAGGCAAGGTTGGACGGAGTCTGAAGCAGCAGATGGCCGGGGGCGTAGAAAGGGGCTTTCAAAAAGCGCACCAACCCTGTCAACATCCTCCTGCTTACCAGCCAGCACATTCCCACTCACCCTTCTAAGGCAGCTTCGATGTCACCTCCTCCAAGCAGCCTCCCCAGACAGCTAGTCCCTGCTCCTAAAAAGCACACCCCTCCTTCCTCCCCAACATTTAACCAATTGCTGTTGAGTTGGTTCCAACTCACGGAGATCCCAGGTGCCAGGGAAGAAGTGGTCCCCGTAGGGTTTTCAGTGGCTGAATTACCTGACGCAGATCACCAGGCCTTTCTGCTAAGGTATCTTTAGGAGGACTCAAACTTCCAAACTTTCCGTTAGCAGACAGTGTGTTAACTGCTTGTTCTTATGCCAAGCACATGAACCACAGGAATGTCCTCTCTAACCTAACCAAACTTACCGCCACCAAGCCATTTCTGGCTCGCAGGGACCCTGGAGGGCAGGGTAGAACTACTCTTTGGGTGTCCGAGACTGTGACTCTTTGTGAGAGGAAAAAGGCTCATCTATCTTCTGAGAAGCGGTGGTTCCAAACTGCTGACCTGGTGGTTAACAGCCCGACGTGTAGCCACTACACTACCAGGGCGTCTCCTCTCCAGTACGGCACTCAGTAGTCACTGGGCGCACTGTTTGTAGACGATCTCCTCCTCCCCGGGGCTACGCAGAGTACAGTGTACCTTAAATCATCTAATCCTGTTAGGGAGACCTGGTCCCTAGCCACCTTATCCAAATGAGGGGACAGAAGCTCAGAGAGCTCAAGTACTTGGCCAAGGTCACATGACTGTCAAAAATGGATTTGGGACTTGAATTCAGAGCACTTCAACTCAACACGTAGCCACCAGCACTGTGCTGAGACATAAACGCTCCCTGTCCTGCAGCGGTCCATGTGCGCCTCTCACTGCGCTGGAATAGAGCTTCCCAGGCAGAGGCAGGGACCCGCTTCCCAGGGGGCCCGGTTCTGCTCCACGCAGGACGCGGGGGCAGGAAACGACTCCTGGGTGCCCGTCATGGGAGCAAGACCTGCTGCACGAAGTAGGGAATCAGATCAGGGTAGGTGCTCAGGCTGGTGGGAAACCTTAGTGGCCTCAGCAGAAAGAAGTGGGCAAATCCATAACTAAGGAAGCAAGACATGATGGCAGAGACAAATGTTCATGTCAGCGGGGACCGAAAGACTGGAGTTTTCTGAGTTAAGTCCTGATTTCAAATACCGCACCCCAATCGCCCTTGACGTCACTGGAATGTCCTAGGAATCCCAGGATTTAGAACGGTAACATGCTTGACTGCTCGCTGAAATGCTGAAAGTCCCCGACCACCCATAGGTGTTTCAGAAAAGGCCTGGGGATTTGCTTCCCCCAATCAGCCTGAGGGAGCCCGAGGGAGCACTGCTCTCGGCTGCGGCACCTGAGGGTGCCGTTCAGTCAGCATCAACCAGCCAGAAACGCTGCTGGTGCTGCAGGGACGGGGACGGTAGAAGTGTTCTCTCCTGACAACATCCCCTGGCGGCAGTGGGGTATATTTTGTAATGGGGGGATCGGAAACAAAGGCCAAGAAAGCAACTGCACGGACTGCCGGGGGGGGGGGGGGGGGGGAGCAGCGCACTCAGATTCCAGTGTCGCCACTCACTAGCTGAGCAATGTTGGAGAAAGTCTTTCCTCTCTCCTGAGTCTCAAATGTCAACAGGGGGGTAAAGCTGCTGCCTGGCAAGGCTTTTAGCAATAAAGAGGGGCTCCTAGGTGACAGAAGCCAGCATGGGCGGCGGCTGGGGAAGTGTACTGTCTCTCCTTCTCTCTCAGTGAGTCAGAGGGGGCAGAGAGGGCAATGCTCTGGTAGGTCAAGGGTCAAGGATCAGAGGGAGAATATCGGCCTTTATGGGACTGGGACCATGAATTGGATGCATCACCAGTTTCAGACATTCATAGAGTGTGGATCAAATAATAGTCTGGCCTGAGATCAATTCTGGGAGTCCCTGGGTAGTGGACATGGGTCACCAGGCTGGGCAGCTGGTCCATGGGTTAGGAGTCGAGTCCACCCACAAGCATCTCAGAATAAAGACCTGACCATCTACTTTGAGAAATCAGTCATTAAGGGCAAGTTATTCAGCCTCTCTCAGCCATGAAGAACTCCTTGGAGCACAGTTCTGCTCTGAAATACTTGGGGTGGCATGAGGCAGAGTCAATTCCATGGTGCTTGGTTTAAGACCAGCTCCCTGCTAGAGGAGAGGAAGAGAGATGGGTAAAATCTACCTCACTTCCCTTCCAGGGGCTCCCTACTGGATGGAGCAGAAAACCACATGCAGGAAAGGAGACCAGAGGCACTCACTCCACTGGCTGGAGAAGTCAGGGGTGCTTTGTGAAAAAGGCAAGTCTTTAAGAATCAACAGCACTTACATGAGAAGACATCTCTGGTTGTAAAGGAACATCCTATCAAGGCCTGGAAAAAGATATGTAATAATATATTTTTGTGACTTGAATGCTTACAGAGCAAGTTGGATTTCCATTGAACAATTCATAAACAATTTTTCCATGACTTTGATGGTCGACCCCACAATGCAATGACACTCTTCCCACTTCCTTCATGTGTTCACTGTTGCCTTAGGCTGGGTTGACTAGAGAAACAAATCCAGGGACATTCATATATATATATATATATGTATATATGTATGCATATATATATATGAAAGAGTTTTATAGCAAAGCAATTGTGTATGGAGAAAATAGCCCAGCCCAGTCCAGATCAAGTTCAATATTAGCCCATATGTTTGATACTAGTCCATAAATCCATCTTCAGACTCACACAGCACATACAATGATGCAGAAAGCAGGAAGATCACAGGCTGGTGGGTACAAAATCGTATGGATCCAATGCCAGCAGAAGCATCTCAGCGCTGTGCAGGGTTTCTACGTGACTCTCCCGCTGAGTGTGGCCCAGGGAGAGAGGACGTTCCCAGTATCCTCATGAGAAGGCCACGCCCACAAGGAGGCATCATCAGATTGACAGGCTAGCCTCTACCCCTAGACCTATTTATCAAGCTGACATGAAATTATGTAATACGACAACTGTTTCCACTCATCTTTCTTCCCTGTCCGTTCCAGCCTTCCGAGCTTTATCTCTGAACATATGCTATCCTTTTGAGTGTATATGCTAAATTGTTCTAAGGAGTCCACTCCTTCCCGGTGTTGCTATTCACCCACTAGGCCTGCCCATGAAGCTAAAGTTGAGCCATTGCGTAAGGTCCGCTTCAGGCGTAAAGAATAGCTAAGGGCCATAGTCTCAAAAATCCCACCAGTTCCTATCAGACTAGTTAGCCTGGTCTTTTCTAAGATTGCGTTTTGTTCCACAATTTCCTCCCACGCTATTCGGGACTCTCGATTGTGATCCATGTCAGAGCCCTCAGAGTGGTCCCTGGGCACTATCTAGTGCTTCCCGTCTCCGGATCGCGGAGGCTACATCATCCATTCGTCTTTTGGATCAGCGGTTCCCGTGCACCTGTCACGTGCTTCTCTTTCCTTTGCTCAGAACAGGGAGAGGCCATGAGTCGCAGCTTAGATGACTGCTCACAAGTTTTTCAGACCTCAGTGGCTACTCACCCAAGCAGGGTGGAGCACGTGGCTTTGCAGACTCCGTTCCGCCCACTGAGCGCCATGTTCCCTGTGGCTTAGCCTGCTAAGCCTCCGGGCCCAGTGATTCATCCCCTCCGGGTTAGTTAGGGCTACAAAGTTTACATTCCTTTGCCCTTGGTCTGCTCTATTACATACATGGATATATTTACAGATATACTAATATGTACACAGAAATAGTTTGTCTGCCAAATTCTCATGCGGTTTTGAGTGGAGAGCCCTCATTTACTCATACATGCTGATTTTACCTATTTATCCACTTATAGATTATGGTTTATTATAACCGATAATTCCAGGTTATGTATGTAGTAGTGTTGACCTTTGCTGTCTATAGCTCTTGTGCACTTCTCCTTTTTCTCCTTTTCATGAAAAAAAATGGACTATCATTGTATTATAGAGCTGGAAGGGAACTTAAAAGTAACCCACTGCAATTTCCTGTGCCCAAGGGAACCCTGCTTTCGCCTAGCTCATTAACTGTGTGATCTTAGGCGAACTATCTACTCAGGGTCTTCGTTTTCATATATGGCGAATGGGGATGGTCATCATTGTACCTGTTACATTGGCGGCATGTAGGCTGTGAGGAGTAAGTGCATGGGACCCAGTTACAACCTGTAACTACTACTACATATTGCTCAATAGATAAAGACTGTTACAATCGCCACCATCACTGTATCACCATCACGTCATTATAAGCAACATCGTGATTATCGCTATCGCCACCACCTCACCATTACCACCTCCCTCATTACCACCATTACCACCATCGTCTTTTCACCACCATCCCCATCACTTGACAGCAAAGTTTCAAGACCACTCATGGTCACTGTCCCCTCGTCGTCATTGCCAATTGTATCAAACCAGTCTTGGGAGACTGGGAGCACCTACCAATGGTGTAGTGGGCAATAAATCTGACTCCATACCCACTGTGTCCTGTGGAGCCCACAGCTTCTCTTTGTCGGTCAGTTCAGATGCCAGCTGTCAGGGCAGCCTGGAGCTAGGTCAGTGCGAACAGACCACTTCGGTCTCTCTTGTCCCCACCCACCCGCACTTTGTTTCTTAGGGTGGATCATCCACTGGAACTACTCAAACTCTTGGGAAAAGGTTCTCTTTAATCCAGGAGGGAAAAGGGATAAACACGAGGTCTGGGGGTAGTCTTGGGACAGAGCTCCCAAGTCCACCAGGGGCAGACTTATGCTCCTGAGAGCAGATGTCCACTCTCACCACCCAGGAATTTCTACTGAGCCTCTATCTTCCAGGATCCTTCTTGGCCTCACCTCATGGCCGTGATAGATAGATTACATCATGCTTTCTGAGGCTTAGCCCCCCCACCCCCCCGGAAGGGGTCTCTCTCAGTCTGGTTATCCCCAACTCATTGGCCTCAGGTGTGGTCAGCTTTCCGAATTGTTTCCTGCAAGGGGGTTCCACAGCTAGCAGCCACCACCATTACCACCGTCAACATTGTCACAGAGAAGAAAACTGAAGGTCAGAGGAATCAAGAGTCCAGGTGACTCAGAGTGGCAGGGGAAGGCCTGTCCTTTTATTTTTCCAACAAGGGCAGCATTAAAACAGAACAAAATGAAAACCAGTCTGCCACAAGTGAGATACCAGAGTCTCCTGATAAAGGATCAGGGCTCCTGGGGACTGGGCCACACCGTGTTCACACAAAGGCATGGTCTCTCAAGGCCACCCTTTCTGTAATCAGTCCCGTGCCACTGTCCTTCAGCCAGACCCTCATCATCTGCAGTCGAGAGCAGGTGGCAATGTCCTAAACGCAGACAGCCTGAGAGAGGAAGCAAATGCACAGATCCACAAAGAGCTGAAAGGGGAGTGGTGGAGCCATGGGGTGCATGGTGCATGGCACACATCGGCCAAGGCTTCCTTGTTCCAAGAGGAAATGGGGAAAATCCCCGCTCCTCACCCCAATCCCACAGCGGTCTCCAACTGCATCATCATTCTCTGGTTCAACTGCTAACTATACATTTTGCCAGCCGCAAATGTGGACTAAATTACATATTGTAGCCACCAAAACTTCAGCACAGGCCCACAGAATGAGGCTTGAGGGAAATTAGGTGAGGCCAAAGGGAACTCAGGCCTGGAAGGGAGGAGACAATAAACCAAAAGGGCTGTAGGTCCACTCTCGGGATCTCTCTCTGTCTTTGAGATATGATGCACGTGAGCATCGGTAAGGACCGATCTGGGCAGGTGGCAGAGGGGACAAGCAAGAGAGAACTTAGGATCAACGAGCAAGCCAAAGAATCTCTGAGTTATTCTCCTCCCAGCCCTGTCCATAACCGGGAAATCATCATTCACAAGCCTTTCCATCTTTGTATCTGTTGATCAAAGGAACCCTGATAGGCGAGTGGGTTGTGCATTGGGCTTCTAACTGCAAGGTCAGCAGTTGAGAACCAACAGCTGCTCCACAGGAGAAAGATGAGGCTTTCTATTCCCTTGGAGAGTGACAGTCTCGGAAGCCCAGGGGGGGCAGTTCCCCTGTCCTGTAGGGCCACTGTGAGTTGGCATGGACTCGATAGCAGTGAGATCTGTGTATCTGGAGGCTGTAATCCTTTCCATGGATTTCATGGGGGAGGGGTGAAGGTGCATGCTTCCATCTGCCCTCTTTGTGGAACCACTGGGGGAAGAACCACTGGGGTAAACAGTGTGCTCTTTGAGGTTGGCGATAGGAGCGCAGGGATCCCTGCCTCCCTTTCACTGGAATCTCTGAGTTCTTAGCTATAAAATCGTAGAGATGGGCTGGGCTGAATTCAGAAAAGTAGCCGGCAGCACTCTGAGACATGGAGAGCCAAGGAGATAGATGCACGCGGCCAGAGGAGGCCTCGAGTAGCAGAGCTGTACTTGTGACGGCCCCCAGGGCTGTCCGGTGACCTAGGTGAGGTAAGACGCGCTCCTCCTGGGAGCAGAGAGCTCCGCTCGGAAGGCTTCCTGGAGGAAGCGAGATAGAAAGGGAGGGATTGGTGTGTGTGCGGGGTATGTGAGTATATCAGAGAGAGGGAAAGGGAGACAGGCAGACAGGCCCAGGGTGTCCGGAGGGAAAAGCAGGCGGGGAAAAGATCTGGAGGCCGAAAAGAGAGGCCCGGCCTTCAGTGCCTGGAGTAAAAATGTGGAGGAAGAGAACAAGGCAGGCTGAAGTCCCGATGCCCGCCCCCTGTCCCCCAGAGTTCTCTCAGGACTCTTCCATTGTGGGTAAGGTGTGGGGGAGACAGGCTCAAAGAGCAAGCAGAGCTTTAAAGTGTGAGGAGGCACAATTCACTGGGCCATGCACGTGCGTTGCCCTCTATCTGCCTGTTGCCCGTTGGGCAGGGTGGACCCAAACCTCTGGCCACCTCCCTGCCAGGGCCTCCACCCGGGCTCCACGCGATGCACTCAGGTCGAACGCCTTTGTAAAAGTCCCATTTCCCTGCTTGTCAGAAAGAATCATCAGTCCTGAAAACCAGGCCCTGCTGCCTGTGCACCACCTAGAGGTCTCCCAAACCTGCCACCCAGACCCTGCTGCATATTCTTCTAACACGGCGCACCATTCCGCCCCCACCCAAATGATGCCAACTTGGAGCATGGTGGTTTACCAAATAGGATATCCAGTCAAGGAAAACACTCTCTACCAAAGTGAAAGTCAGTATACCCTTGAAGCGAAGCTACTTAACGAACCCTCTAAGCGGGGATGAGAAGGCTATGTTGTGATTCAGCTGCGTTCTCCCCAGCAGTCTCGTTGCTGAGGAATGGAATGACAGCATTGGGGCGATCGTACTAAGTACCAACGGTGAGCACTAACTATGTAGACTTGCAGTTGACCAGGCCCTGAGCTGTGTGTTCCACGTGGATCGGCTCTCGACCCCCACCCCGTGAGACAGGGACAACTGTTGCCCTCTTGTACAGATTAAAGACTGAAGTGGCTTTGAGGTGATTACATAACTTGCTCAAAGCCATCCAGTTAGCGAGAAGCTGGGTCAGGATTCTAAGCTTAACATGAACTATGAAATGTTTCAGAGTCATAGTTTCACAGATGGAAAAACTGAGGCGCCAAGAGGACAGGAGACTTGCCCAAGGTCACACAGCTCGTCTGTCTGGCCCTTCTTTTCCAAGGTATCCGTTCATTTTTTCAGGGCTCACTGTGGATCAAGCCCTGTCCTAGCCCAAGCCTTCGGGACTCCTCTTCTGGGTGGTTCCAGTCTCCCCACTGGTCTGCCTGCCTTCAGTCTCCGCTCTCTGGCCACCTGCGCCCAGAGGGGCCCTGTTTACAAACCCAGCAGGCTTTCCACTGCCCGGGGAAGCACCCTGGGCCCACCAGTTTGTCATTCTGGCTCACCTCCATATAGCCCCACCCTCACTCTCCATGGCACCCCGAAGCACCCTTCATCCCAGCAACGTTAGGCTGCTCCCCAGCCCCAGTTGTCATACGCTGTCCTGCCGGCGACTCTGGGCACACTTGGCTGCTACTTCGCACAGTGCCTCAGGCCCCTGCCCTGTCTCCCAGACTCCAACTCTTCCAAGACACGACCTTGTAAAACTTCCCCTGGCTCCAGGTAGAATGCATGGTGCTGACCAGGAGCGGGCACCTTTGAGGACCCCGGTTCAGCAAAAATCACGTTCTCTTTGTCTCACAGGGAGTTGGGTGGTCACCTGTCTCCACCGTCAGGTTGAGAGGATCTCAACCACAAGCAACTGTGTCTGATAACGAAGATGACGGAACGTATTGGAGAGTTGGCTACTGGCAGAGTCTCTGGGTGGCTCAGCGGCAATACAAACGTTAGAGGTGCAAGGCTACCCAGAAGCACTGTGGAAGAAAGGCCTGGTGATCTACTTTTGAAAAGAGCCTAGTTCTCCTCTAACATGCATGGGGTGGTTGTGAGTCAGAATCGACAGGGCAGCCAGTGTGTTGTTTGCAGAGCTGATGGGGACGGACGGGGGAGGTTGACTATAAACTCAAACCAAACCCACTGGCATTGATTCTACTCCAATGCACAAGTGACCCTTTATGGAGTTTCTGAGATTGTAAATCTTTACAGGAGCAGACAGCTCCATCATGCTCCCAGGGAGCAGCTGGCGGGCTTGAACCACCAACCTTTCACCAACCTACAAAACCAAACTCACTGCCATCAAGTCGGTGCCGACTCATAGTGACCCTACAGGACTGGGGAGAACCGCCCCGTGGGCTTCTGAGACTCTAACTGTGTGAACACAGAAAGCCTTGCCTTTCTCCCGAGGAGCAGTTGGGAGTTTCCAGCTGCTGACTTTGAAGTGAGCAGCCCAACACGGAACCACTATGCCACCAGGGTTCTGCCCAATGCTAGAGACAGGTGCTATTTTAATTTTTTTAATCTCAGGTCTGCACCCATGGCCTCCAACAGATCAGTGATCATTCAGCCAGTGAGGACGACTGGGCGATGTCCAGTTCGATTATTCACAAAGCTGCCCTGACTTGGCGCTGCCTCAACAAGAATTAAGAATGAAATTACAAACCCATTATACAGTTGAGAAAACGGAGGTGCCTAAGAACTTGCCCAGGTGTGGGAAGGACTGCACTGGGGTTGCCCACATCTCCTGACCCAGTGGCCCCTCACCTAACCACCACGTTACTGCTGTCGCCCAGTGTGCTCTGCACACATGGTGCTTGTCGGGACACACTTCCTCTGGCACAGTGACGGGGCGGGGGCGGGGGAAGTCCACAGCACAGACTCGGAGCATCCTGACCCTGCTTCAGCACTGTCTGCAGGAGGCTGCAGCTGCCAGCCATGCCTAGGCCTCTGGCAGGCTAGTGTCCTCAGCAGGCCCTGACTGCTGGGCAGCCCAGAGAGACCATGTGACCACCCAGCAACAAGCCCACTGCTACCTCCTCCGGCCCGGCTCCTCTGTGTACAACTGAGGGACAGAGGCAGGATGGAGGAGTAAAAATAGACAGAAAATCAAATGAGCGGGGGGGGGAGCTTGTTTTGGGGGCCACGTCAGTCCAGGAATTTGGAGGGGAAAATGCCCATAATGGCATATTTTCCAGCAGTGAAAAACATTAAGACCCAATTTAAAAATGTACTTCTCACCACAGCTATTCCTGGACTGTGGCCCAGAAGAGCAGCCGGCGTAGGACTGACACCCTCCACCCACGTTTCGCTCCTCCTGGCTGTCTGTCTCTGTCTCAACTGTCCTAGTCTCAGTGCACATCCTCAGTGCAGCCTTCCTGGACACATACCCCCAGCCCACTGCGGTGGACACTGGCTGACAGGTGGGCCCTCGGAGGCCCCTCACCATGCCCACCCCTCATGCAAACACAGATGTGACCGAGGAGAGGAGACGGGACATGTTCAAGGCTCAGATCTGTGGCAGTAGGTCCAGGACACGCACTATGGTCTGCCTTCAGATTCAAAGCACCCCGATCCTTCCCTCCGCCAAACTGCAAGTGTCTCTTTGCTCTCCCCATCCCACCAGCCCCATCCTAACACACATCCACTCATGTACGTACACACACACACACACACACAGGCGCAGATATATCCATACAGACACGCGTGGGTATCTCACACTGGTATACTGGCAGATGCACATACACAGGATGCCCAACATGTACGTGTATGCACAACACACGTGAGTGGACATGCAAGCCACATCCTGGGGCAGCATAAGCTAAAGCAGGTTCAGCACCAGGGATGCGGATTCAGGTTTTCTCTGCATGAACTAGCTGTGGGAACCTGCTTATGCCATTCCACAGCTCCAGTGCTCCACTCTGTAAAACATCCGTGCCGCCCCCTTAGGATCATGGTGAGGAGGCAACGAGAGAAGGACGGGGCGAGAAGGTGCTGAGGAGCCATGCCATCCTGCCTTCCTTGCTCAAGAGCCGGTTGCTGGGCAGCTCAGCAGGCCAGGTAGCTGGGTTTGAAGCCTCTCTCTGCCACTGACCATCTGTGTGACCCTGGGCCAGAAACTGAACCTCTCTGTGCCTCATCTGCAATAAGGGGATAATCAGAGAACTTTCCCCACAGGGTTTTAAGTATGGGTTAAAGGAACTCACGCCCACAAGGTTCTTGGATCATTTTATCTATTAAAAATATTAGTCAACTTATTTTTAATGTCGAGTGAGTAAATAAACATTATTGGGAGGGAAGGTGATAAATCAGGTTCACTCCACCCTGCTATGGAGAACTGGTCTCTTCTAGATTTTTTAAGGAAAGGGTCTCTTTTGGCCTCTTTTGGCCTCAGATTCTCTTGACTCACCAGGGATGCCAAGAGCTGCCTGTATCCCATCCACCCTGTCTAGTTCTCTGTCTATGAGGGAGGGAAAAACCTCTTGCTCTCTTGGAGAATAACCAGGGCAGGTCTTTAGCTCATCAGCCAGAGCACTTAAGCACTTAAGAGCAGAACAGGGCCTGGGCTGGGAGGGATGGGGTGAAGGGGCTGGGGCAGGGGAGGCAGCCTCTCGGCACACAGCTGTGGGATTTCTCCAGCGTCTGTGTCCTGCCTCCGCAGCCAGCAAGCAGGACTGCAGGAAACTACCGTCTTCCAGGCCAAGACGCGCTCCGGCGCTGTGTGGTTCCCTCCGTGAGTCAAATGATCTGGGACGACAGCCTAGCAGCAAGGATGACACTCTCCAGAAGGACATTCCTCACCACCCACCTAGTGGCCTCCAGAGCCTAAGCGCCAGCAGGAATCGCTTGGATCCCAGGCCTGGATCAAAATACCGCCGCCGCCATAATAATCCCAATGCGAAAGATAATAATTGGTAACTTACCCACAGCCATGGGGGCCATTCTGACTCATAACAACCCTACAGGACAGAACCGACAATCCCCAGAGGGTTTCCATGGCAGTGATTTTCACAGCAACAGAGCACCGCATCCTTCTCGTGTCCAGCAGCTGCTGGGCTATGCTGTCCTCTGGCTAGCAGGCGAGCACATCAACCATGTGTTGCTGGAGGTCCCTAATAATTGCCAACACTTCCTTGACGTCACTTTGAAGACTAAGGTGCACCTGACCCAAATTGTGGGCTCTCCGAATGGGGGTCTTTTCATAGGCACGTGAAAGCTGGACAACGCAGAGGGGCAACTGGGGAATAAGTGATGAATTTGAATCACGTGCTGCTGAAGGATACTGGAAGTAGCATGGACTGCCAGGAGGACGGACAAACCTGGCTGGAAAGAAGAACAGCTAGGATGCTCCGTGGCAGTTAAGACGACAAGGCTGCTTCTCACGCGTTATCAGAAGAGACCAGCCCCTGGAGAAGGACATCATGCTAGTTAAGTAGTAAGGGTCGATGAAAGAGAGGACCCACAAGGAGATGGACTGACGCAAAGGCAACCACAATGATGCTCATGATCGCCTGGCACAGGGCCAGTCACTGTTGTATTCGGTTACACGCAGTTCCCTCTGAGTGGACCAAACTCAATGGCACCTAAGCACAAAAATAGTGCATATTTACTAGATGGTGGAGAGACACAAGTTTAAGCTCTGTATGCCGATTCATAGCAACCTACCTGAGAGACATTAGCATTACGTGCATCTTACAGACAAAGCACAAGAGGCTAGAAACTGGTCCCAATGGCACAGCTAGTATGGGGCAGAAGTGGACTTTGAATGACAGTGGCTACTTGAGAACTCCTGCTTTGGCTTTGTATGCCCAGGCATTCACTGGGCCGGCCATCGCTGACTATTTCTGAGTTGGAGTTAGCTTTGGTTTTCAGTTTGGAAAGCCCAGATGCAAAAAGCTCTTGGCTCCAAACGAAGAGCACAGGCCCTGGAGTCCCACAAACAATCATTTGGTAGCTCGGAGCCTCTAGAAAACCTTCTTCTTCTCTCCGAGCCCCAGCTTCCTAAAGGAATGGAGTTCTGCAGTTAAATCAAGGCATGAAGACAAGACCCGAGATGAAGCCATGCTCGCCCCTGACATTTAGTAAATGTTAGTTTCCTGCCCCTACGTTTGGGCAGAGATTTCAAATGTGGGTGAAAGACAGATATGTTCTCCTGTAGGTGAATTGTACAATGTCACTCATACCAAGGTGTGATATTTATTGTACATCTCCTTTCTGTCATTACAAGCTAGTATGGCCAATTCTCTTGGTGTTTGTGGATAAAGGAGATGAGAAGATGAAAAACAAAAAACACAATTAAGCTTCACACATGAAAACAAATCCAAGCATATTGGCCATGGAGCATATCACAAGAGTTATCTCTGTAAGGGTCACGGGGAGCTCAGAACCAACTGTCCACTGCAGTGGGGAAAACAGAGACTTTGCGAGGGGCAGAGTCCCATAACAAGCTGGCAGCAGAGCTTAAGGTAGAATTTAGGTCATCTGACTGCAAAGCCTGGTGTGTTCCCACCCCATAAGACATGTGTGTATGCACCGTGTCTCCGAGAAGAAACACCAGATTATGGAAGGTTCTACTACCTCTCGTCCTTAGCTACACATATGAGAGACATCAAGAAAGAAATAACCACGTAACATAATAGAAGGACATAGCACTTTCAGCTTATGAAACATGCTATTTACTGAGATCTGCTGGAAGCCAACCACAGCGTTGACCATGCACCTCCTGCCTGCCAGGCCCCATGCATGCTAGGTATATCATACAGAGTATCTCTTCTAATCAATGCTGACAGTAGTCCTGAGAAGGTCATGCAGACGCTCAAGTAGTACTTGTCGCATCCCTGATATATGCTAGGAATTGTCATGAGCAACTGCTGGAAGCAGACTCCATTAGGGAAGTTTTTGAACCTGAGACTTGATGGCTTTCGAGACTTGCGGAAGGCCTGCAGGGAGGAAACTGCCCAGGGCAGGAAAGCTGGTGCCTCTGTGGAGAACTCTTGCCTGTAAGCAGTAGGCTTAGATTTGATTCCCAGCAGAGCCACCAGCTGTCTGTCAGCGGAGGCTCGGGTTTTGCTATGATGCTGAGCAGGTTTCAGTAGAACTTCCAGACTAACACAGATGATGAAGAAGGCCCGTGGATCTACTTCAAAAAATCAACCAATGAAAACCGTATTGATCATAGTGGCCCCGCGAGTCAAGGGCCGACCTCACAGCACCAAACCACAACCAGCACCGTGGGAACAGAGGTCGGTCTCCCCACACAAGCAGATGAGCTCAGAAATGGCAACAAGTGCTATTCCTCGATGTGTTGGGGCGCTGGGAAGGGGTTGCAGGGCACGGGGGATCATTTGGATACAACTGGATGGAGCAGGAGGAGAGCAACCTTGGTGATGAGCTGTGGACAGGGTACTGGTCTTAAGAAATATGAGTAGAATACATGAATTAGGACTCAGGGGAGAAAGAAATAGAGACCAAAGAAAAATGAATGAATAACCAATGGGAAGTCTTTCTAGGCGTCGAAGCCAAAGCAGAGTAAGACCCGTAAAGGAAGTGCTGGGAGCGAAGCCAGGGAGAGCCACGGAGAGGAGGGAGCAGAAGCAGGCAGGGGAGTCTTCAGGGCATGAGGCCAGTCGGACACTATGAAATGAGGAGGGAAACGGAGGGAAGCTTGGGTAGAAAGTAGTGCAGATGGTGACGTGCAACTCAGCCAACTCAACGAGTGCTCCTGCGCTTTGGTGGCCCCCGCAGGAGAACGGAACCGAAAGCAGCAGGTCCTCGCACAGGCGCTGTGCCTCTTTGTGACTGTGGGATTTGGGGCGAAGCGTGGGTTCTGCGCCAACACCGGTAGATCCCAAAGGCACTGCCACTAGAGGTGGCCGTCTCCCTTCATGTCTTGCAGCAGGCGCTGCCTGGAAGCGAGTGTCTACAGATCAGAAAGCTCACAACCTCCTCTCAACTTTTTTTCATGAAAACTCATTCAGATGCAGGGCAATGCACCCCAAAGACTTACTCCATCTGTGTCACTAAGGTGGACTCCACCTGGAGGAGGCAGCTCTTCCCCAGTCGGTGTCGAGTGCTTTCCACCAGACAGCCTCATCATCTTCTGGCACAACATCCGGCACGGCTCTACTGCTATCCAAAGGTTTTCATGGACCAATCTTTCCGCAGAAGTAGCTCACCCCATCCTTCTTCCTTTGGGAACCATCCTTTGTTGACGAGGAAAGACTCAAAATGAGATTAAAGAAAGATGCAAACATCACTAATAGTTGGGACGGAGACTGTATACAGTATGCATCCTGAAAGCTAGGAATTGCCCAGAGTGAACTGGGTTGCTTGAAGATCAGTACTGTAGGCAATAGGAAGCTGACATGGATTGATACTGGCCATTTTGAACTGGATAATCACAGGGTCTACTCCATAAGGAGTGATAAATGAGAGTGGAACAACAGCACATTCATCGTCCAAGAGAACATTTCAACATCTAACCTGAAATTCAATATGATCAGTAATAGATAATATTCATATGCCTCCAAAGAAGACCAGTTCACAGACCAGATTTACACGCCAAAGGCTAACGCCGAAGATGAAGAAACTGGCAATATTTATTAACTCCTGCGGTTTGAAATTGATCCCATCCGCCATAAGTTTGCATTGCTAATTATTGCTTTTTTCCAAAGGTGGAAACAAAGGAGAGTAAGGCATTGGAAAACATAGCCTTGTGCAGACATGCTGGTAGAGAGTATATGATAGAATTCTGCAAGGTCAATGCATTTTTTTAAACACGATAAAAGGCAACTATACATGTGTACCGCACCAGATGGATCTACAAGAGTAAAATCAACTACAGATATAAAGAGAGACGATGAAGATGCTCACTATCAGTCAGAACAGGGGCCAGCTTTGGAACAGACCGTGAATTGCTCAAATGCAGGCTCAAGCAGAGGCTGAAGAAAACGACAAGTCCATGAGAGTCCAAGCGTGACTGTGAGGACATCTCACAGGGATACAGAGACCGTCTCAAAACAGACTTGAGGCATTTCATAATAAGGACTGAAACCAGATGAGTCGTGGAATGACATCAACAATATCACACACGAATGAAAAAAAAAGATTTTAAAAGAACAAAATTGATATCAGACGAGACCCCGAAACACTCTTGAATGTAGAGTAGGTAAAGCGTAAGAAAGAAATAATAATGTGTAAAAACTGAACAAAAGATCACTGAAGATCAGGGTGCTACAGCAACATGTGGTGAAGGAAGGAGATGGTGCCCAATGGTCTATCGGAATAGTGTCTGGGGTCTTAAAGGCTTGTCCTAAACAAGCAGCCATCTAAGCGAGGAGTCAACTAAGTCCACAGGGAAGAAGCACACCAGCTTGTGTGATCCAAAAATGACAATAACAAAATTCAAATATGTCGAAGGGAAAAATATCAGAGCTGAAATTATGAACACCCAATTGACAGAAGACTATGGAGGACAGTGGGAGCCCAAACCCCATCTGCAGAGTAGCTACTTAGATTAAGCTCCTGGCAGACCCCCCACTAGCCAGCCACAGACAAGGGTCTCAAAAAGCCTTACCGTCTGACAGAGATCACTGTGATCTTGATTATGCCGGACTGAACTTTGTACTTGGTCAGTTGACCTCCCTATTGACCCAACGTAAATTTGTTCTATGTACAAGTATCACTTACATGTTTCATGACAAAAATGTCTTCCCTGGTTTTTTAAAATGCTGATCTAGCTGAGACGCAACAAAGCCCACATGGAAGAAGCACGCCAGCCTGGGTGATCACGAGGTGTCAATGGGATCAAGTATCGGGCATCAAAGAACAAAGAAAAAAATCATATCAGTGTGAATGAGGGGGGGTGCGGAGTGGAGACCCAAAGACCATTTGTAGGCAACTGGACATCCCCTTATAGAAGGGTAGTGGGGAGTAGACGAGCCAGTCAGGGTGCAGTGTAGCAATGATTAAACATACGACTTTCCTCTAGTTCTTTAATACATCCTCTCCCCGCTCCCTCCCCAATTATCATGATCCCAATTCTACCTTACAAATCCGGCTAGACCAGAGGATACACACTGGTACAGATAAGAACTGGAAACAAAGGGAATCCCGGACAGATAAACCTCTCCAGACCAATAATGAGAGTAGCCATCCCAGGAAGATAAGGGGAGGTCGGGTAGAAAGGAGAAACCAAGCACAAGGATCTACATATCACCCCCTTCCCTTCGGGACGGACAACAGAAAAGTGGGTGAAGGGAGACATCAGACAGTATAAGACATAACAAAATAATAATACTTTATAAATTATCAAGGGTCCTTGAAGGTGGGGGGGGTGGTAGGAAGGGAGAGGGGAAATGAGGAGCTGATACCAAGGGCTCAAGTAGAAAGCAAATGTTTTGAGAATGATGATGGCAACAAATGTACCAATGTGCTTGACACAATGGATGGATGGATTGTGATCAGAGTTGTACGAGCCCCAAATAAAATGATTTTTAAAAGAAATTCTGAGGGCGGTCTTTTTTTTCTTACTCATCATTTGTATTTTTATCTTTATATTAGTATTACTTTATCCTTACCACTTTATTTTGATTTTGTTTTTTAGTGTTCCCCAGTTTGTGGAGCACAAGGGAGGAAAGAGTGGGGCTGGGATATAGGGAGGGTAAGGGGATCTGGGGGAGTAAACAATGAAGGCAGGAGCAGGGAGGGAGCACTAGAATTGATGTGATTGCACAACTCATTTTAAAGGTGATATAAATGTGGGGGGGCAGCTATTTCTAAAATTGATTGTAGTGATGAGTGTACAATTCTTGATATGATTGAACTATTGAATCGTACAATATATGGATTAGGTGCCAGTAGAAATGCTAAAAAATAAAAATAAAGAGTGATTCATTTGCACTATGGACTGGGGAAAAAACCATACAGAAGACTTCAAAGGGAGGCACTAGGAGGAATTCAAGATATTGTCATCAATGTGCAAAGACCTGGAGTTAGCAATCTAACTCCAAAGGACACATCTGCTCTGCATTTCTCACGCTGGATTAACTGAAGAAAAATGTAAGTCCACAGTAGTGATATTGAAGGATTCTATAGGCAAAACAACTGAATGACATAGGAAGCCTCAAAAGAAGGTAGGACAATACATAGTTACTATTAAAATCATTGGGTAGATGTTCAACCATTTCAGGAGGGAACCTGTGATCAAGAACCCAAAGTACTGAATGAGGAAATCCAAGTTGCACTTCGGGCCATGGAGCAAAGCAAGGGCCCAGGAGATGACAGAATACCAATGGAGATATTTCAACAAACAGACGCAACACTGGAAGTGATCGCTCATATATGCCAAGATCTTTGGAAGATAGCTACCTGATCAACTAAGAATACATCCACATATGTATCTATTGGGAGTGAGGGAGAGAGGTGATCCAGTTGACAGTAGAAATTATCAAACAATACAGTAAATTATCACATGCAAGTAAAATGGTGTTGAAGCTAATTCAAGAATGACTAAAGAAATAGGTTGACAGGGAAATGGCAGAAATTCAGGTCAGATTCAGATGAGGGCATGGATGATACAGATGGCTCTTGGCTGAAGGCGGAGAAAATCAGAAAGATGTTTACCTGTGTTTTGCTGACTACGCAAAGGCATCTCCCTCTGTGGACAACACTGTGAAGAATGAGAATTGCAGAACATTTTATTGAAACCAGGGCATGAACCAAGATCCAGCTACTGAAGTAGAACAAGGAGAAATCGTGGTTTAAAATCGGGTACATGCGAAGGCAGCAGGTATCTGTCTTTCTCTACACTAGTCAATCAGCATGCTGGACAAACACTCCACGAGGCTGGACTGGGTGAAGAAGAGCATGCCTCTCAGGGCTGGAGGAAGACTGATTCACAACCTGTGAGATGCACATGACACAACCTTGCTCGCTGAAAGCAAAGAAACTTGGAAGCACTTGCTAATGAATCGCAAAGACTGCAGCCTTCGGTGTGTTCTGCAACTCAGTGGAGAGCAAGCAGAAGTTCTCACAACTGGAGCGATAAGCACCATCACGACCAGCGGTCGCGGATTTCCTTTTACATGGACTCCTGATCAATAGGCACAGAAGCAGAAGTCAAGAAATCGAGGATGACTCATTGGACACGTCTGCTGCACATGTCTGCCGTCTAAAGGCAAACATGTCAAGGTGGACGTGAGCTAAGCCATTTTTTCAATCGCCTCATGGGTGGGCATGAAAAAGCCGGACAATTAATAAGGAAGATTGAAAAAAAAGAAGTGACAGCTTTGGATGAGTGTCGGCAAATAATATTGAATCTCCCATGGACCGCCTGAAGGACAAACAAACCAGTCCTGGAGGAAGGACGGTCGATATATTCTTTAGAGGCAAGGATGGCGAGACTTCATCTCATGATTGGGACATCTGTCAGGTGGGAAGAGTCCCTGGGGAAGGACGTCATGCTTGGCTAAAGATCAGTCAAAAAGAGGAAGACCCGCAGTGAGATGGGTTGACACGTGGCTGCAGTGACGGGCTCAAACATGGCAGCAACCGTGGGGATGGCCCAGAGCAGGTCCGAGTTGGATTTGCTCAGGGTACTGTGGTACGCAGGGCGGATGAGTCAGAATGACAGAAGGGCAACCCAACAACAACAACAAAATGCAGTGTTTTTAACAAACTCAGTCACGACACCCACAGAATGAAGACCTAAACCAGCTCTAATGCCCCCCCCCCAACTCCCCTGCACCCCTTGTGGCAAGTTCTATCCCCCAACCCGGCTCTTGGCAACTCTTGATACCATTTCTATCTGTACAGTTTTACTTTCGCCAGAATGTCATATAAGTGAATCACCTAACTTGGGAGTCTGATCTCTTTTCACGGGCGTAATACATTTGAGATCTGTTGTCTGTAGCGGCAGCACTTTCCTTCTTCTTCGTTGTCTTTTTGCTGAGCAAGATTCTGTTATGTGTATTTCCCATTGTTGGGTTATAAACTCCCCAGTTTAGGGACACTTAAATTGCTTCCAATTCGGAATGATCACAAATCAAACGAACGCAACTGGAAACATTTGGATGCAGGTCTCTGTGGGAACAGATTGAGTTTCAATGAATACCTAAGAACAATGTTGCGATGTGTGGTAACTGTATTTTAACTTTCTGAGACCAAAACCGACTGCTACAGGGTTTCAGAGACTGTAAATCTTTACAGAAGCATACAGCCTCGTCTGACTCCTGAGGAGTGGCCAGTGGGTTAAACTGCCCACCTTGTGGTTAGAAGCCCACTACCTAACCCATGGCACCACTGGGCGCTTGGCTTTATAAGGAACAATCAGACTGAGGCATAGAGAGGTTGTACTATTTTGAGTTTCCAGCAGCAATGTCTGAGTGTTCTTTCTACTTGTCTCACATTCTTCATATAGTCAGAGGTGTTTGTTTTTGTTTTAAGCTCATTGAGATAGGTGTGGCGCAGTGGTTAAGCACATAACTACCAACTGAAAGGTAGGCAGTTCAAATCCACCAACCATTCTATGGAAGAAGGATGTGGCGGAACGCTTCTGTAAAAATTACAGCCTTGAAAACCTTATGGGGCAGGTCTACTCTGTTCTACAGGGGCACCACAGTCAGAATCAATTAGATGGCAGGGGTGTAGTCATTTCCCACTGTGGTTTTAACTTGTGTTTCCTCAATGATGGGGAAAATTTTCTCAGATGCTTACTTATCACTCACAGATCTTTTGAGAAATGCTCAAAGCTTTATCTCATTTAAAAAATTGTTCTGTATTCTTGCAACTAAATTTTGAAAGTTATTTATATGAGGAACTTCAAAAACTTCATGAGAAAATTCTATTATCTTTTTGGGTTTTTTTTAGTAAACTTTTTGTAGCCCCCTGTAAAATTAATTGCAAGTCCTTCATCAGATATGAGATTGCCTTGCTCTTGGTTTACAGGAACAGTGTTCAATTCTCACCATTCTGTGTGATATTGTAGTTTTATTTTTAATAGATGCTTGCTATCAGGTTGAGAAAAGGTCCTTCTATTCCTAGTTTACACTAAGTTTTAATTATGAAGGGATGCTAAATTTTGTCACAGGTTTTTTTCTGATTTTTATGAAGATGATCATATCATTTTTCTTTTTGTGGTCTGCTCATAGGATGAATTACGTTGTGTGTGTGTGTGTATTTAAAAACCAAACCAGCCTTGCATTCCAAGAGTAAGCCATACTTTGCCATGATGTACCCATCCATTTTACATGGTTCTGGATTTGCTGGGCTGATATTTTGGTAAGGACTTTTGCATCCATGTTCATGAGGGATATTGGTGCCCAGTTTTCCTTTCTTTGCCTGGCGTGGGTATGAGGGGAGCGCTGACCTCATAAAATGAGTTGGGAAGTAACCTCCTCTATTCTTCTCAAAACTTTTTATTTTCCCCTTTCATTTCTCTTTGTATTCTCTTGCACCTGAGTTCCCAGTTTGGCTAATTCAAGTCACTTCAGAGCCTAACTTGTCATATACACAACAGTCAATAAGATGAAGGTACAAGCGGACACATAAGACTAGGATTTGTTTTTTTGTTTTTTCAAATAGCAATAAAGAAAAGCAACGATAAAGGGTACCATTTATTGAGTGCCTAATTTTGTTTCGCTTGGCACATTACTATTAGCACTAAACTTTGTGACAGCCCTATGATGCCTATTTTCAAGATTTTAAAGAGAGAAAGTTGAAGCTTAGAAGGGTTAAATAATCTGCCTAAGGCCACACATTCTTTTGAGGCAAAGCTCTGATTTGAACTCAGGTTCAAAGTTTATGTTCTTACTGCCTTCCTTTGCCATCTCCACTAATACTTACGGGGAACTTACTACTCTAAATGGTCTGAAAGGTAACAACAATGCTGCGAAGATGCAGGACCAGGTGCTGTTTCCCTCTGTTGTGCAAAGAGTTCCTAGGAATCTCAAAGGCACTTAACCACAGCTACTCTACATGCCTTCTGTCTTTTAATTACTTAATCACTACAGCCTTATGAGACGTGGATTACTTCTGCATGTTAACAACGACGAAATTAAGATTCAGAAAGGCCAAGAGCCTGGCCCCAGGTCAGCCAATGCGATTAGACACTGTGGTAGTCACCCAATCTGGTGTCAATTTAAGGATTAAGAGGGCGGGGTGGAGTCCAGGCTGTCAATCTGGAGACAGCCAATGAGACTTCTGTGGGCATGGCCTTCTCCTGAGAATTTTGGGAAATCTGGCACTTCCTCCTTGGAGGCAGGAGACACCTCTCTCTGCCACTCCCTGGGAGACATTGCAGAAGACAAGCCACATGGATGCAACCAAACCTCGGAAGTCAGAGAAGCCACAGAGAGACCCCTGCCAGCACTGAGATGTTTCCAATGATGCTGGATCCAAAGACTTTCTACCCACTTGCCTGTGATCTTCTACATCCAGTATCATTGCATGTGTTTGTGAGTGTGAAGAGGACTTTATAGATTGGTATCGGACAGATGGGCTAATATCAGACTTATGAACTTGATCTGGATGTGCTGGGATGTTTTCTCAATGTTCAATTGCTCTTGTATATAAATACCTTTCTTATACACATATGCGTGTCCATGAATTTGTTTCTCCACTCCATCCGGACTAACACAGACATCGAAGAGCCAGGGATGACATAGATGGAGGAAGCAGAAGTAATTAGCATAATAACATAATTAACACACCCACACAAATATTTAAAACTCATATGCCAAGCAGCTTTGCAGAGTGCTAAAACAGAGGCATAAACAGAGGAGCTGAAAGCTGGGAGGGATTCATTATAACTTGGGCCCTCCTGGAAAATGCACAGAAAAGAAGGGAAACAGACCAGAAGAGAAGGCCAAGGAGCTGGAAAGAGGACTGTAGCTCACAAACCTTGATGCAAGCAAAGGTGGATAGGGTCCAGAGAGCAATGGGAAAGCCTGGGTACACAGCAAAGGTGGATAGGCCCAGAGAGCAATGGAAAAGCCTAGGTACAAAGCAAAGGTGGATAGGCCCAGAGAGCAATGGGAAAGCCTGGGTACACAGCAAAGGGGTGGATAGGCCCCAGAGAGCAATGGGAAAGCCTGGGTACACAGCAAAGGGATGGATAGGCCCCAGAGAGCAATGGAAACCTTAACAAGCAGGGCACGGAGCTGGATTTTCCAGTCGGGATGCTGACGCTGAGCAGGGTTGACAGGCACTGACACCGGAATAACGCGCAGCCGCAGAGCACTTTTCTCGCCAGCACATTCTCTTCTCCCTCCTCACAGAACCAGGGAGGTCACCTCAGACACATCTCATGGATGAGGAAACCATGGCTCAGGCAAGTGAACTGGCTTGATGACAATGGCATTCCAGGGACCAGGAGCCCCAGGACTAGAACCTGATTCCCAGGCCAGTATTCTTTAGACAAAGCATTCAGCTGCAAAGGCAAACATATACCATGGATCTGAAGGCAGCTAAGCACCCCTAAAAGCTTCTGGAACTCTGGGGGCATAGACTCTAAGACACAATATAGCAAAAACTCTAGAATTGGGGGACAAAGAGCTCTGGAATTTTGAAGTTAAAAGTCCAAAAATCCTCATGGCATGGGTCCTGCGTTCCTAGGCACAGGACTGTGAAACAGTGGTGATGGGCTCTGAAACTGTGGGCCGAATCCCCCACCCTGAGCAAAAGTGCTGGTGTCCTAAGGGCACTGGCTGCATGATAGCTGATCAGGGGTGTTCTTCAAGGGGAACAGAGAGGCCAACTAGAGACCAATAAGTTGGAAAGGGTGAAAGGGTCAACATTGAGTTGTCAAACTAGGGGAGCATTTTCACCCCAGACAACTGTGGTACCTCATGTACCTGGATGTAAATACACCTTTCTCAGGCCATGAACTTTTTTTTAAAGATCATTTTATTGGGGAGTTGGTACTCTTACAGCTCTTATAACAATCCATACATTGTACCAACATACTGTATCAAACATATGTGGACATATGGTGCCATCATCATTTTCTAAACAACTCAAAGGCAGGACGAGGGTCATGATAGTGGGGGGTGAGGAAGCCTCAAAGAACCTCAAAGAACCAGAGGAACATTGTGTTCCCCTTGCTGACTCATCCCTTCCTTGTGACCCTTCTGTGAGGGGATATCCTATTGTCTACAGATGGGTTTTGGATCTCGGCTCCAAAACCCCTCAATCTCAATAATATGGATTTTTTGTTGTTTTGGGTCTTCTGATGCCTGTTACCTGCTCCTCCTGTTGATACCTCATCATCACACAGGCTGGGTGCTTTTTCCATGTAGGCTGTTACTTCTCTGCTAGATGGCCGCTTGTTTCACTTCACACCCTTAATATCCCAGATGCTATATCTTTTGGTAGCCAGGCACCATCTGCTTTCTTCACTACATTTGCTTATTTACCCGTTTTGTCTTCACTTGGTGGGGATTTTTTCATGACATCCTGAGGACAGACCTATAATGCTAGCGCCCACAGTTTACCAATGACAAAACTGAGGCTTAAGAAGGTTGCATCACCAACATAAAGACACAGAGGTCAACGAGGTCAGAGTGGGGTCTAAATACTAATGACAATCCCACTAACCACTGGAATAATAGTAGGAATGGGAAGGAAAAACAAAGTCAACCCCATTACCACCAGTTCTGACCCACAGTGATCCTGTGGGACAGAATGGTGCAAAGATAAAGTAAGCACTTTTTATATGTTAACTCATCACCCCTTAAAACAACCGTGGAGAGCAGTGTCATCGCTGTTCTGCTTTTACAGATGAGGAGACTGAGGCAAAAGGCAAAAGTCAACTGCCCAAAATCCCACGGGTCATCACACTTCTGTGCTCCGTTCTACTGACCTCTGCATCTCCCCCTTCGTCTGCCCCTGTGACTCTCGGTTTCCAGTTCCTGCTTCCTTAAACCTGGGTCCCCAAGGCCCCAGAAACCTTTTGGAGACACCCATAATATATTTTGAGAAAGAAACCCTGATCATCGAGGCACAACATTCAGATTTCTCATTTGCATTCACTCACGCAAGTAGGCATACAGATGATCCCTGAACACAGACAGAGGGAATTGTATTCAGCAAGCTCCTAGAATATGCCAGGCACAGGGCTTCCTCTCGAGCAGGGGAGATGAAGAAGACAGGCGAGTCAATGAGTACTATAATCTCGGGAAATGACGAGTGAAACAGAGAAAGGGGCGGGAATGGAGAATGGGGAGCCACTTAGATCAAGCGGACCCCTTGTCCATCAACATGCAACCACAAGCCTGAAAGAGAGTCCAAGCAGGTGAGGTACAAGGATGAGCGCCCACAGGCAGCAATGAGTCGCTGAGCTGGAGAAGAAAGAGATCAGAGAGTGGACAGCCAAGCGAGCTTCGTTCTACCTGATGGAGCTGGAGAGGAGAGCAGGGGTGGGTCTCACAGGAGCCAGGGCGTCGATTTAGATGGCAGGCTTCGCTTGGGTTACTAGGGGAGTGAGGAAAGGCTGCAGAGAAAGCAGCAGGGAGCCCGCGGGTCCCTGAGAGAGGCTGTCGTGGTCTGCCCGAACAATGAAAAGGTGCCACCTCCGTCTCTCACCACCAGCACCCCGATGTGTGGGCTTGGCAAGGCACCTCCCCACTTACAGTCTTTGTTTTCTCATGACAAGACGAGCTTGAAAACTCAGCTGGCCTTGGTGGGAAGGGTTCTGCGGCTCATCTGAGCCCTGAGTGCTTGGAGGAGCCGGTCAGTGTGGCTAGCTCAAGGGAGGCCTCACTTCTGCGGGTTCAGTGCCCAGGGTAGGCCCTCAACGTGGTTTATGGACCAATGGCAGAGAGCAGTAGAGCTCGCAGGGGCGTGTGTGATGCCCCAGAAGTCCTGCAGGGCCTGGGGAAGCCAGGCTGGAGCGGTTGGCCAAGGCCTCAGGCATCCTCTCTCTCATCCTTCCCAGCAGCCAAGTCAAGCGGGCAGCAGCAGGCCCACTGGACCAAGGGCAGACAGGCGCCAGGCAGGCGGGGGCGAGCCGTCGGGCATGGGGAGAAAGGAGGGCATTGTCTACCGAAACCCAACCAAGGGCCAGGGCCACAATGTGGGGGATTCTTTCGGGAGAAACAGACATGCCTTTCTTTCCACCAGCGGCTGCTAAAACAGCCCATTGGATCCAATTCTCTCCCGTCTCACCCCAAACAAATGATAAATAAATAAACCTCCGTGAGCTCCGAGGGCCGGAGCCAGGACCCTGGGTCCAGAGCAGACTGGACGCCATACTCGCAGGGCCTGGGGGAGGGGGGGCCAGGGGACCTGGGGGAGTGATTGGTGTTCCAGGTGGGCCTGCCTGGTTCCTGCCGTCAAGCGCGAGGGCACATCTGCACTGTGGACCAGCTCTGGTGTCGCAGCCCCAGATGCGGGGGCAGGGCAGCTGCTCCCACCTGGAGGAAACAAGTGGAGGGGTGTGGGGAGGAGGGCATGGCTGGCATCTTCCCCGAGCTCCCCATTTGTCCAGAGGCTCACTCTGGATTGCTCGCACTGGCCCCATCCACACACCTTCTCCCCACCCGAGAGGCAGCGGCTTGGCTAGGGCTCAGCACGCCCATGTCCCAGAAGTCATGGCATTTGATCATGGTTACAAAGCACGGCAGTCACGGCAGGCCAGAGGTTCCCTCCACTCGCCTCATGTTCCACATGATCAAACTGGGATGGACTTCACATAGTGCCCTGGGAGCCAGCCCTCCTGACATCCTCAATGGCATGACCAGGGAGTGGCCACACATCATTCAGGAACCTTTGCTTGGCCCAAAGGTTGTCCCCCAGTATTCATGGCATCATAGAGAAGGGAGTGTCGCCTCAGCTGAGGAAGCTAGACACTGCCACGCATGTCTCAGCCTGGGGCCCCAACCCTGGCCTGCTCCATTGAGGCCAATGCTCCCCCCGGCCCCCATGGAGGTGCTAGGGATGGCTCCTCCTCTTGGAAGGCTGGCCTGCTTGTCCCTGCCGCTCCTAATCCGGGCCTCCTTATAAACCTCGACTGCCCACGGCAACCCCTGGGTTCCCATGAAACCTCAGGCAAGGGCATCTGGCACCTACAGACAGGATAGGGAGGGCAGCCAAGTCCATCCTCCGCCACCAGGAACGTGCCAGGCTCGCCAGCCCTCTGCTCCCACCCATGGCCCATGATTGTCTTTCTCTAAGACACACTCTCCTCCCCTAGGCCTCCTCACCTAACACTCTGATGTCCGACTCCTTCAAGCACATCCCTGTCGGTGCCCCCATCACTCACCATGGGCCCGCGTGTGCATGCCTGTGAGCCCCTTGAGATGGTGGCTTTTAGGTGTCAACTTGGCTAGGCAATGGTGTTTAGTGGTTTGGTCAACTAAGTAGTGGAGCTATTGCTTTGAAAGTATTCTGTTTTGCGATCAGAGCTTCGGATCTGTTGGCTTGAAGTCAAGAGGACTTCCCTGGACAATGTGAGCAGACCTCTTTCCTGAGCAGAAGGACTGAACAGCAGAAGTTCGTGTGTGAGTCTGGGTACTTTAGAGAAACAAATCTACAGAAACTCCTGCATAAGAGAGAGATTTATATAAAGGGTAAGTGCGCATCAAGAAAACATCCCAACCCAGTGCTTCCCAAGTCCACAATCCAACATTATTAACCCATATGTCCAACATCAATCCACAAAGTCCTCCTCCATCTCACGAAACACACACTATGATGCCGACTGCAGGAGGAAAGCTGAGTCAGTGAATGTGTAAGCATCTCAGCGCTGGCAGAGGTCTCCACACGGCTGCTCCAGCACCCAGGGCTGCATCGGGGTAGGTCCATGCAGCTTCTCCTTGGGGATGTCTTGCAGGAAGTGAGTCTTGCCAGCTGAAGCAGGGAACTGGCTAAGGCAGCTGCACCCTGGTCTGTCCACCACAAAGCAAGAGACCGGAGAACTCTAAAGGCGAGGCTCGCCGAGCCATTTATCTCTCTGCCTTCAATTAACCCCACATGTGTTTATCAGCCAGGTTGGCACCATAAACTAACTCGTAGGTTCCCCAGGGAGGAGAAAGCCTGCTTCAAGGCTGTAACAGACTTCCGGTAGTACTTTCCAGCCCGCCGCCTGCTCTGAAGGAACCCGGGGTGCTCCGGCTACGCGCTTGGCTACTAACGAAGAGATCGCTGATTGGACCTTTCAGTGCACCAAGGGAAAGACACGCAGTCTGTTTCCAGAAAGACCACAGCTTTGGGAACCCCAAAGGGCAGCTCTACTCTGGCCCCCTGGTCACTAGAGGTCAGAATTGACTCAAGTGCCACAGGTTTGATTTGGGGCTTGATGTGACCTATATAATTTTGGCTCAAGGCCACTGGCATGTCTAGCCTACTGTGTGACCTACTCAGAAGTTGGACTTGCCAGCCCCGCCTCCCCCGATCCTGTAGGGCAATTCCTAAAAGTGAAATTCTCTATAGGTGGATGCTAGCGGTAAGCATGGTACGAGTACATACATAGCTGGTGCTGAGTAGGCTCTGGTTCATGGTGGCCTTGTGTACAACAGAGGAGCACGCTGGCCGGCCCCGTGTCACCCTCCCCCACCGCTATTATGGTCGAGCCCATTCTGTGGGTACTGTGCCACACTGCTTCCTTGAGGCCTTCCACGACTTTGCTGGCTTCTCTAAGTCACCAAACACAATGTTCTCCGGCAGCGACGAGTCCCACCTGATCACGTGCCTAACGCAGTGAGGTGCGACAATGCTCTGCTGTGATCCATCAGGTGTGCATCGGCGAGGTTTCCGAAGGAGACATCCAGGCCTTCCTTCTTAGGCTGTCTTGGCCCGGAAGCTCGGAACTGTTCACCACGGGTGGCCCGGCTGCTATGTGAAATCTTCCCATATCGCAATAGCGCGCAAACTCCCACAGTGTGATGAACTCACAGATGGTGGCGGATCAAGCTCGTCGCCTATAAAATGCAAGAGGATCGGTCTGTGTCACGGAGGGTCCTCCTCCTTTTGGCTGACCCGCTCCTGTCGAAATCCTCCGATTGCTCCTGTCCCTCTGGAGAACCTTGCATTGTCCTCAAGGCCAACATACAGTGCCATCCCTGATGTATGTTCCTGGGATCCGTGCCCTCCTCCGCGTTCTCAGGGTTTGCACTCCGTGAGTAAGCGGAATTCTGCCTGCTCTTTCATAGCTCCTCTGCCGTGAGACTTGTTCCCTGGAGGTCACTGTGACCTCCCCTCGGGCAGGCTCACTTGCCTGTTCCGCACTTCTAGATGGCTGGCACCCAAAGAGAAAGCCTGGGTCTTCTCTAAGATCTCCTCTGACAAGCATATCCTGCTGTGGCAGAGAGGGGCTCTGTCTGTCCTGCACCCCACCCCAGACTTCCTGCTCAGGCGGCTCAGCAATCCCTTGCTCACACTCAGAGTTGGAGGAACATTTGCTTTGCTTTAAGTTTCTGAGCTCCTGACAGTGCGTGATTTAAAAATGCCATCAAAGACAGTTCAGTGAGGCCAGGGAAATGGGGCCAGAGAAGCCAGGCACGCAGGGACTTGTCTCAAGAGCAGGAGACGCATGGAAGAGGCCTGGGTCAAGTCCAAGGGAAAACCAGCCGCCTTTTTTTTTTTAAAAGAAGATCAGGACAGCTGAAAATTGAACACATACATACATACAAATGCCTAATTTCTTCCTCAGAGCTTTGGAGAGACGTTTTCATAGCTTTTCATGACATCACTGTCAAATATTTCCAGGCATCCACGCCAGTGTTTGGCCCCAAATATTGAGCATGTAAGTCACACGGACTTTTTTGCTTTGAGAATCATAGACTCCACAGCATAGAAAAAGCTAGCCTTCCTGAAGGTTCCCTCTTGCCCCTTCTCAGACAAAACCAAAGGAGCTGGAGGTGGGGATGACCAGGCATCAATATCCGGTAAATCTCTGGACTTATGAGTCAGCCCTAGTGACATACAAGAAACAATCAGGTCACCTAAAACCTAACACCTCTATAAAATAGAGCTAGTCACTTCACCTCTTTGAGCCACACAGTAGGAGTAATGGTTACTCTACTCAGCTGGCATCCCAAAGGTGGAAGTTCAAGTCCACCCAGAGGTGCCTCAGAAGAAAGGCCTGGTGAGCTACTTCCAAAAAAACAAAAAACAAATCAACCACTGAAAATACTAAGGTGCACAGTTGTAGAACTCTGGTGCCTATGGAGCTAACACGAGTTAGGGATGACTCACGGCAGTTGTTTGGGGTTTTTTTGGGGGGTGGGGTGGGTTGTTTTTAATGTTCTTAGATAAAATGAAGATAATGAATCAGTACATAGAAGCATCCTCACAAGGTTACAATGTGGATTAATGGGGGGAGGGAGGTTTGAGTTTATGTTTGTGTTCAGTACTGAGTTTATGTTTGTGTTCAGCAGATGCTTTTTTTAAAATGGAGTTTCCTCCTCCTTTACGTGGGCTGTGAATTCCCACAGGCTGGACCCACCTGGGTCCCTGCCTCTCAGCCCTGCACGCTCCCCACTGGGCCAGCCTCCCCCAAAGTGCTCCAGACATTCTGAGCTTCACGCACCATCTGAGTGGCAGGCAGCTTAACCGTCCTCATTTTACAGGTGGATACAACTTCCTCTAAACGAGCATTTCCCACAGGCCTGCTGGGCCCCAGCTTGAAGTACGACTTCAAAAGATTGCTGAACCAAGAGCCAAGAAGTCGGTGCCCGAGGGTCACAGCCTGAATGAAATGGTGCTCAGGTGGGCAGTCAGTGAAGAGCAACCTGGAGGCAAGTGAATGACTCCCTCCCGGCAGCTGGACCTATGGGAAATGTTCTCGCGGCCAGACTGCCTGTCCGCCCACCTTCCACCCAGCCTGCAGTCTCAAGGTCACAGTTGACGACCCTAGTGTTGGCTGGTTGTTTGGTTTTGCCTCTTTCTTCTCCATCTCCCTTTCCGAAACGCTCTCTTTAGTCATGGGACCCCCGTTCACTGGTCCCATCTGTCCCCAGGGCTAGCCTGGGCCACCGCGCCACAGAGAAGGATCGGACTTGTCAGCTCACTGCATGGTGGGAAGACTCAAATAGAGCAGGCAATTACAGTAGAGTTTGTCAGAGCTCTGGGGCAGGGGGTAGGGCTAGCGGGCCGTGGGTTTACTGCAATGGTGGAAGGGCATACACGACAATGTGCACAGTAAGGAGTTGCTGAAGGTTTTTCAGAGATAAGACTTCAGGTGACACAATCCCATAGGGTTCAGCTGCCCTGTGTGTGTGTGTGTGTGTGTGTGTGTGTGTGTGTGTGTGTGTGTGTGTGTTGAGGACACAAATCCCAGGAGAGGAGACAGTCTGAATATAGTTTCAGAAGTTTGAGGGAGGAGGGGGGGCTTAACAGAAAGCCGGACACGCCTGCTGCCTCCTCCGCCTTCGGGGCACTTGGATGGCCCCACCCTCGGAGGTTGCTACTCCTCTCCCGCCTTAGGAAGGCTGTTGTCCCAACTTCTGTCACTGTCCCCTCTCATCGCTCTCTGTGCTCCATCCCTTTCACGCCCATGGAGTCAGATGCGTGCAGCGGCCTCCGGAGCCTTCCTCTCTGCTCCAGCCCCTCCTCCCTAGGGCCCAGCCGCCTGACAGTCCGCCCACTGGGGTCCTTCACACTCATCTCAAGTCCTATGAGATGAAAACGGAATTCATTTCTAGCCACAGCTGGCCTCCCCTCGGAAGCTGTCCCTGCCCCCAAACACACATGTCTTCTGTATCTCATCAGCCTCAGCCCTGGGGCTCTTTCCTCCAGAATGCTTCTCCCATCTCATCTCTCCTCTTTCTATTGCTTCCACGCAGGCCTTTCTAAGGATTAGACTTACTAAGAAACTCCTCCAACTTGTCTTCTCATCCTGTCTTTTCCCTCCATCACCCTCCCGAGTCCTGCCTCTCCTTCATGAGCCAAGTGCCTGTACCACACACATATAAAGTACAGAGCGTATGTCGCTGTCTATAGGTGCCTTTGAGTTGGTGACATGTCATACTGAGCCTGTATACAACAGAACCAGGCAATGTCTGGTCCTCCACCGTTCTTAAACCCGCTCGCTGTTGCAGGCACCTTGTCTATCCATTTTGCAAAAGGTCTTCCTCATGTTCAGTTCTCCTCTACTGTGCCAAGCAGACTGTCCTTCTCCTGATAGCGTCTCCTACGTGTGAGAGCTTTAGCCTTCTCAATTCCAAAGAGCAATTCAGCTGCATTTCTTCCAAGACTGATATGGTTGGTCTCTGGAAGTCCACGGAATATTGAATATTCTTCACCAACACTAAAATTCAAAGATATCAATTCTTCTTCTGCAGTCTTTCCTATTACTTATTATCCAGCTTTTGCTTGGATTGAAGACACCATGCTTGTATCAGATTCACTTTTATCCCCCCGGTCAGATCTTTGCATTTTAATACCTCCAACAGGTATCGTGCAACAGATTTGCCCAATTAATGGCACTGGCTGATTTCTTGACTTTTTAAAACTTCAAACCAAACTTAGCTGGCCCTGTAGGACAGAGTGGAACTGCACCTTAGGGTTTCCGAGGCTGCAAATTTGTACAGGCATGGAAAACTTCCTCTGTCTCCCTCAGAATAACTAGTCGGTTCTATGTGTTGATGTTAAGGTTAGTGGCCCAAGGCATGACCCACTTCACTACCAGGGCTCCGGGGTTGTGGTTGTTAGGTGCCATCGAGTCTGTCCCGCGTCATGGCAACCCTGTGTCCAGCAGAAAGGAGCACTGCCCAGCCCTGTGCCATCCTCACAGTGGTCTGCGGTGGGAGCCCCTTGTTGTGGCCACTGTGTCAGCACACCTTCCTGAGGGCCTTCCTGCTTTCTGCTGTCCGGCTACTCTACCAGGCATGGTGGCCTTTTTCAGGGCCTGCTCTCAGCTGATGACATGTCCAAAAGCATGTGAGATGCAGTCTCACCATCCTCAATTCTAAGGGACAATCTGACTGCATTTCTTCCCAAACCTACTTGTGGGTTCTTTGGGCACTGCCCCGTACCTGCAATGGCCTTGGCCAGAACCACCATTCACATGCCTCTATTTTAATTCGGTCTTCCTTTCCCCGGGTCCCGCTTTTACATGCAGGTTGTTGTCTGAGGCGCTGTCAAGTCCACCCCAACTCCTGCCAACCCTGTGTACAACAGAAAGAAGCGCCACGCGTGTGTGCCAGCCACCCTCACAGCTGCTGCAGATGTGCGTCAATCCATCTCACTGGAGGACTTCCTCTTTTTGGCTGCCCCTCCGACTTACCAAGTGCCATGTCCTCCTACCGAGACTGGTCTCTCCTGATGACATATCCAAACACTGGACAAAGTCTAGCCATCCTTGCCTCTGAGCAACATTCCGGTTGTAATTCTTCCAGGACAGATCTGTTTGCTCTTTTGGCAGTCTATGGTACGCTCCATATTACTCACCAACAGCTTACTTCAAATGTGTTGATTCGTACATGGTCTTCCTAAGCCAATGTTCAACTCTCTCACTCATCTGAGGTGACTGGAGCAGAAGAACCAGGGCTCGAGCCAGATGTACCTTAGTTCTCAAAGTATTATCCTTGATTTCCATCACTTCAAAGAGGCTTGGGCAACACATTCACCTAACACAATGTGTCATTTGATCTCTTGATTGCTGCTTCCAGGAACACTGACTGTTAATTCAAGACAAAAATCACTGACAACTTCAACCGTGTCTCTATTTATCATGATGTGACTTACCGATCCAGTTGTGAGAATTATTTTTCCTTCACATTGAGCTGTCATCCACACTGAAGGCTGCGATCCTAGATCTTCATCAGCAAGTGCTTCAAGTCCTCCTCATTTTCAGCAAGCAAGGTTGTGTCATCTGCATATCCCAGGTTATGAATAAGCCTTCCTTCAATCCGGATGCCACGTTCTTCTTCGTATAATCCAGCTTCTCTGATGATTTGCTCGGCACCCAGATTGAGTACGTGTGGTGAGAGGCTACAACCCTGACACAGCTTTCCCTGTTCTAAACCCTGCAGGGCTCCCCTGTTCCGTTTGCACAAGTGTCTCTTGATCCGGGGATAGGTCCCTTACAAGTGCAATCAAGTGTTCTGGAGCTCCATCCTTCTCGAGGCTGTCCATAGTTGGTTATGATCCACACTGTCGGATGCCTTTCATAGTCCAAAAAAAGCACAAGTAAACATCTTTCTAGTATTTTTTGCTTTCTGCCAAGATCCATCTGAGGTCAGCCATAATATTCCTTGTTCCACGTCCTCTCCTGATTCCGGCCAGAACCTTTGGCAGCTCCCTGTCAATATACTCCTGCAACTATTGCTGGAGCAGCTTCAGAAAACTTTCCCTTGCATGTGGTATCAATGATATTGTTCTATAATTTGAGCATTCTGTTGGGTCACCTTTCTTTGGAATCGGTACAAATATAGATCTCTTCCAGTCAGTTGGCCAAGTAGCTGTCTTCCAAAATTCTTGGCATAGATGAGTGAGGGCTTCCAGGGCTCTGGCAGCTGGCGGAAACATTTCCATCGCTCTCCCATCCATTTCTGGAGGCTTGTTTTTGGCTAATGCTTTCAGTACAGTTTGGATGTTTTCCTTCAGGGCCATTGGTTTGGGGACATATGGTAGCTCTTGAAATGGTTGGCTGTCTACAAGCTCTTTTGGGGACAGTGACTCTATTCTTTCCATCTTCTTTTGATGTTTCCTGCATCAGTCACTATTTTTCCCATAGAATCTTTCAATATTGCAGCTTGAGGCTTGAGATTTGTCCTTAGTGCTCTCAGTTTAAGATATGCTGACTGCATTCTTCCTCTTTTTGGGTTTCTAACTCTATGTTGATGCACATTATGACATGTAAAGTATGTGTAATTCATTATATATATAAATTATATAAAATTCATTATAATATTTTCCTCTGTCTACTCGAGCTGCTCTGTAATTACTATGTAATTCTGCTAAAAAATATTTAGTGGCCAAGCTTCTCTCACTAGAGAGGCTCTGTCTCCTTAGCCTCATTCCAAGTTGCTCTATTTTAAGTTCAAGCTGGGCTCTCTGTTCCAGGCACACAACTTCACTCGTGTTGGAGCTCATTGGGCACAACCCCACCTGTATCTCCACCTGCAATGGCTCAGTTCCTGACCATCATCCCAGGCTCCACCCCAACTCGAATGCCTTCAGAGGGCCACTCACACCATCACTGCCAATATGTCCACATGCCAAGCTCCACCAGCCCCCAGTCAGCAATCACAGTAGTGAAGACGGCATGTGGCCTAGTGCCATGGAGCTGAGTTTTGTTAAAGTGCAAGAAAATCTGGGCAACTTATGTTCAGTTGGGTCCTGCCTCAGTTTCCTTGCTGGGTGCGTGACCCCCTGCCTGTCCTTGCCCACATGCTGAGTGCTGCTGTGGAAACCCTCAGCACGCGGTGAGAGTGTGTATGTGTGAGTTGCTGCTCAGAACTAGGAGGAAGCTTCCAGCAGCCCCATTTCACCTATGACCTCTTGCCTCCACCCTTGTAGAAACCCACCCCATAGGTACAACCTGAGTGCTGCAGAGACTACAACTTGACAATACATTGCTAAGCACAACTACCTCCTCTCAGTCTCTTACTCCATCTACACACCGAATTACCCGATAGACAATTTCCCTTGGCCCTCCAAGTCCAGCCCCTACAAATGGTGCGGTGTTGTTGCTGGATGTCAATGCTCAATCCTGTGCCGTCCTCACAATCGCTACCGTTGGGCCCATTGTGACGGCCACTGTGCCAATCCGTCTCCTTGAGGATCTTCCTCCTTTCAGGGCCCCCCCTGCTTTGCCAAGCATGATGTCATCCTCCAGAGCCTAGTCCTCCTGACAAGGTGCCCGGCGTCATGAGACGATGTCTCACTTCTAAGGAGCACTCAGACGGTGCTTCTTCCAAGGCAGCTGCTCTTGCTTTGAAATGTCCGTGATATAGTCAATATCTGTCACCAACACCATCATTAAAATCCATCCATGCTTCGCTGGTCTCCTTTATTCGTTGTCCAGCTTGCACAGCATGAGGCCATGGAAAGCACTCTGGTTTGGGGTCAGGTGCATGTGAGTCCTCGAAGTGACATCTTGGCTTTTCAACACTTTAAATCAGTCTTGTGCAGCAGATTTGCCCAATGTGATACATCACAGAAATAATAAAAATTGATAATAATATTGTTAAAAAGAGAATACCTAATTAGTACTTACCATGTGCTAGGTACTGTTCTAGAAGCCCTCCCTGGTGATGTAGGGCTACCGGTTGGGCTGCTAACCACCAGGTCAGCAGTTCAAAACCACCAGCCCCTCTGCAGGAGAAAGATGAGGCTTTCTACGCTTGTAAAGAGTTACAACCTGGGAGGCCCACAGGGACTCTTCTACAACTCTGTCCTACAGGCCCTCTGCGGGTTGTCTCAACTCACTGGCATAAGAGGTAGGGTTCTAAGCACTTTACATAATTCGTTTACACCTTAGAGCAGCCCTTTGAGAGACACCACCACACCCCCCCCCTTACACATGGGGAAAGCGAGGCACCAGGACTATTGAGCAGAACCGGCACGGGCACCCAGCCTGGCTTCAGCGTGTACGCTCTTCAGCACGCTGCTTCACCCCATATCCCATGTCGCCCATGGCACAGTGGGAACCCTGCCCGCCACTCCTGGCGAGGACCAAGGCCAGCAGCCGGCATGGGCTGTGTCTTCAGAAGAAGCCTAGCTCCTACTCCTTCTCCCGAAGGCACCGGATCTTCGGTTCAGCTGTGAGCTAAGGTCAGCCTGGTTGATTCACATCGGAGTTGGAATTGAGTTTCTATAGGCCTGCTATCCACCAATTCATTCATTCTTTCAATATGGAAGATCTGCCTGCCATTATCAGGTACCACCTGTCCCCGCCAAGCAGTGACAATGAACTGACATAAAGATTCATTCCCCGATATGGAGTCAATTATGACTCATAACCCTGTCAGACAGAGAAGAAGTATCCCTGTGCGTTTCTGAGATGAAATCTTCATCGGAGGAGAGAGTCTCATTTTCCAGTTACATGAATAAAAATGTGAGCACGGAAGAAGAAACTGTTCTAGAATTGATTGTGGTGATACTTGTAAAACTGTTTTCTTGGGGGGAGGGGATAAAAGAGGAGCTTATACCAAGGGCTCGGGTAGAAAATGTTTTGAAAATGATGATGGCAACATATGTACAAATATGCTTGATACGATTGTTTTATGAATGTCTTAAGAGCTGTAAGAGCCCCCAATACAATGATTATAAAAAAAACTGTTCTTGATATTATTGAATTGTATGACATGTGAATGAAGTGCTGATAAAACTATTCTATAAAAAAGGAAGTCTCGTTTTTCTTGCACAGATCGGCTGGTGGGTTCGAATGGCTGACGTAGTAGTTAGCAGCCCAATGTGTAACTGACTAGGCCACCAGACAGTATTGTGTGCATCTGAACACACACATACATTTATCAGAAGCTTCTCTTCCTAACAGGGAGCAAGGACAGTTCACAAGCAGGTGTCTCACAATATGCCTCCCCTGGGCATTCAAGGTGGACTTGTTGAAGACAATGACCAATGACAGCAGATTTTCAAAGGCGGCTTGCGTATCCTCTGCTAACACCTACTCCGTGTCACAGGTGGTGAACAGACGGACCAGTCGGCTGGGGAACAGAACCCAGTCCTCCCGACTAGCAGGCTACCGCATTTTCCCACTGCCTGGATCTGCTTCTTAGGGAGAAAGTGCTCAGACCAACGCACTGCAGAGAAAAAAGGCTGGCCACGACCCTAATGGAGGGACACCAAGAGCCATGGAAGCAGCTTCCGTTCATCCCGGATGTGGGAACAAGTCTGAAGGTCAGAGGAATGGAAAAGGTAAGTCAAGAAAAAAGTTGGTCTTTGGGAGTGGAGCTACACAGAGCTGATAAACGGCCTTTGACCACTCGGGTTATTTATTGCTTTGCTCCAGTTCTGGTGCGGCCGTTCCTTCCACCTGAAATTCCCCAGTGCCTGGCTCACATGTGTGGCATGCTATGTCCCCATCTGGCAGCAAGGCTGACGACGCCCCTAGCAACTGCCCTCGAAGGTTCCAAGCACACTTCCAGGCTTGTGTCCCAGCGACAGCAACGCAAAACGGAAAGCGAAGACACAAGACCCTGACCTTGACTGTGCCGACTCTGGCCGAGCCACTTGTGAACAAAGTCTTGCATGCAATAGGAGTCCACCACGCGTAAGAGGAAGTAACCTTGGGCCAGGCCCTGAGCCACTTTGGTGACATGAACGGGACCGGGAGAGCCGGAGAGTCCTGGGCCTGCGGAACTGTGAAGCTGCAGCCTGACGTCCTCCTCCGGGAGATGAAGATAATTTGTTCTGGGGATATATTTTTTTCACACTCCCTCCGCTGAAACAAACCTCTGTGAAAAGAACTCCTGGGCTGAGTGTCCATGGAAAGGTTCCCTGGAATGTTGGAACGAGTCTCTGGAACGTATAGATTTAAGGAGCCCATTTGGAAATGAAAGGAGATGAAAAGGAGTGTGGTGGCTACATTACACACAGGATCACTACCTGTGTCCCCAGGGCAGAGAGGGAACAGGAGAGGTTGCCCGGAGCAGATCGGGGTTAGCACTTTCCAGACCTGAGGCCCGAGCCCATCTCCCGGTTCAGGGCTGGCAGAGTCCAGAAAGCTCTCCTAGTCTTCCGGAGGGAAGGACGCAATCTGAGTTAACTGCGCTGAAAAGATGATTTCCAAACTTGTTTCTGAGAACAGACCCTCCCAACCTCAGCCTTTGGGTGCTGTGTTTGGAAATGGTTTTCCTACAAAGCAAACCGCATCCCAGTCCTAAATGAGTTCAACAAAGTGCCAGTCCCAGGCTTTTGATCAGGAAAGAGATCCTAAGGTTTGAGTCATGAAAATTGATATCGTTTGAGGGTTACAAACTTGAAATGGGCGTGATCTTTGCAGTTTTGCTTCCAATCAAGATGATGTTCCTTTAGCCTTTCTCCCTCTCTGCTTCCCCCCCTCTCCCCTTCCCTTCCTCCCCACCCCTTTCCTCTTTTTAATAGTGAATGTCTTAGAATTTCAACAGTTACCCTCCTACATGTCTAGGGAACTTGTGACCTCCTTTGCAGATGAAGCGATGGGAAGGACGCCCAGAGAGGAGAAACATACCCATTATCACCCATCACCCAGGACAGAGGGAGCCTTGGCTGCCCCGTGCAGGGTGCTGCCCACGCAGGGCAACATACCCCACCGTTTCTCCACAGCCCAAAGGAGCGGATGCCTAGCGTCGCTCTTCAAAGTCTTTCTCCTTTCACCCAAGGCACCAAGCTGGAACTGGTCTTCAGAGAATAAGATGTCTTATGTTTAGAGTTGGATTCCGAGACTGTAAGCACAGCACAGCATTCTTCCCCAGTAGCCTCTGATTTTTCTCCCAGGACGTGATCAAATAGGTTCAACTCAAGCATCAAGGCCAGGCTGCGGTTTCCTCTCAAAATCCCTGAGGAAGAGAGAAGCAACCCTCTCAGATGGGAAGAGTGGAAGGAGGTGCCCCAAAGGAGGAGTGTGAGTTTTTTGGGAACTTGAGGGCTGCACCTCAGCATCACAAAGCAATGGCAGAGGCTTAAGGTCAGGTCGTAGATCCTGAAAGGCAATCAGTTGTCCTCACCCCACTGGCCCCCATCCTCTGTGGGACTAGACAGTCCAATGGGCAGCTGTGGAGGAAGGTGGGGCAGGGAGAAAGTAAGCCAGGTGGCCCTGGGCTCCCATTAGACTTCTTCCTCCTACATCTCGAAACTTCCTCGTGCCCACCACTGCCCATCCTGGGGCTAGCTGCCAAGCTGACCCTGGACCTGTCCCCTTCTCAACCCAGGAAAGAAAGCGACCTCTGGGAGAGTCTGGTATGGTAGCCAGGGCTCCAATGTGGTCTCACCCCCTCTTCCACCTTCAGTGCCCCTAGCTTCTGGACCCATGGGATCTGGGGTTGGGTTGAAGCAGCATACAGTCCCCCTACTTCTAGGGGTCAAGATCAAGAAAACCAGGCACTCCACAAAGGGTGTAACACCTTCAGGCTGCATCTGAGCCACAAAGAGTCGAGCAGAGAAGAGTTCCCATCTCTGTCCTCCCTTTCCCACCAAAAGGGCCATTTGTGCAGACAGACACTCCTCGCTGTTTATAGAGGGGAGAGAATCTAAACAAACCAAGCCACGGCCTCCTCAGCATCACAGGCACGCAAGAGGATAATGTCGCTGGAAGCAACGTTTGGCACTGTTTACCGAGAGGCCGATCATATCCTTACAAGCATCAGGAGAGGACCCAGGCTCTGAGTTCCATGTCGTGGCTTGGGTGTAAACAGTGGGGAGGTGGCAGAGCTGTGTTATGACATCTGGGGCAGATGTGGCTGTGGTCCTGGGAACCCGGAGGCCGCTGCCCGGCGTGGACACCCGCAGTCCACAGCCTTCACACAGGCCTCCTGGAAAGCAGCCCGACAGCGGCTGTGGGTATTTATGGCCTTCCAGCTGGGCCCGAGACTGGCCGACTGTCCTCTGACACCAAAGGAAGTGTCACCATCTCTAGTAGTGTAAGGAGATGACCAAAGGCCTGGCCTTAGGAACTTGCAGCTTTTGTTACCAATGACAAAAGGCGGCGCTTCCCAGCAGCCCCATGCCCTTGAGTCAGGAATCTCTGATGAGTCAGACCACTGATGTGAACTACCGGTAGGCAGAGGATGTGTAGATTATATATTGACCTATATGATGCCCATTCTCAAAAACAAAACAGGATTTATTATATCCGCCAGGTCAACATTTTAAATCTGCACAGTTTGTTGCTGAGATTGTTGTTACTGTTGTTGGGGGCCTTCAAGCCCGTTCCAACTCAGAAGGACCCTACTGCATCCCGCAGACTGAACCACAGCCCGGTCCTACGCCACTGTCACCACTGTGCTCGTGTCTGGACTGATGGCTGCAGCTCCTGTGTCCATCCGTCTGGCTGAAGACTTTTCCCTGGAAGTTGAATCCATAAATCCGAGCCACACATTCTCTTTTCTCCACTTTTCCAAGCTTGATGTCCTTCTCCTCGGATTAGGCTCTCCCGACAACGGGTCCAAAGGCGGTGAGAAGTTTCGCCATCCTTGCTTCTAGGAAACATCCGGCGGTGCTCTGTCCATGACACAGGGGTCTGTTCTCTTGGCAGTCCCCGATACTTTCAAGATTCTAGGCCAGCACCTCAGTTCACATGCAGCACCTGCTCTGCTGTCTTCCTAATTCAATGCCCAACGTCCACAAGCATTATAAGCTGATTGAAAACACCATGGTTTAGGTCAGGTGCACCTTGGTCCTCAAAGGAACCTCCTTGCTTTCCCACACTCCCACGAGGCCGGGTACAGCTCAGCCGCACCATGCAATGCTTCCCTCGGTCCGTGGACTGCAGCGTTCATGAGCATTGGTTGTGGATGCACAAGATGAGATCCTGGACGGCTTCGATCTTTTCTCCAGTTATCCTGCTGTTACCGAGTAGTCTAATTGTGAGAAATTTCATTTTTTTACTTCAGTTGTAATCTATACTTGTGCCGCAATCCTTGATCGTCATCAGCAAGTGCTTCAAGCCCCCTACTCTTCCTCCTCCTTTTGTTGTTGTTGAGTTGCACAGTTTAGGGTACCTCAATTATACTTCTTAGAAAGTGGACAAAATCTTCCAAATGGCAAGCATGTCAATCACCTGATGGATGGATGCTTCGGTCCTGTCCACTGTGTGCTTGCATGAGTACTGCCTGACCGATGTGTGGACGGTCCTGTGGCAGGAACTCGCAGCCTTCCCAGGCAACCCATTCCACCACTGGGCTTCTCTGCTGGCAAGCATTCCCTCTACAAAATAAAATCTACCTCCTGGAAGTGTCACCCATGAATCAGAGCCATAAAGGACATGCTGAGCCCTGTGTCCAGTGAGAGCCCTTCAGAAACCGAGTCCTCCCACCACAGATTTTTAGTGTATGTGAATAAATAAACACATGAGTACACACACACACATGCACACCTTCACATATATGCGAATACTCCGCTTATCCAGAGGTTTCCTGGCTAGGGACTGCCCCTATCCAGGACACATGCCCAAACAACAGAAATGAAGCTGCTCCATATTCATGTATTTGACCTCCAAGAAAATATCTCAGTGTCTCAATCAAAGATTATTGAAGTTCCTTGTGGGCTCTCTTTTAATAAAAAGCTGGTTCTCTGACTTCCCAGCTCACAAAAAAGATTAAAAGCAGCCGATACGCTTCAGAGAATGCTGGCTCCAAAAAGAAATAAAAATTTCAGCCAACCCCTAATGGGGGAGATAGAGAAATGATTAGGAGGACATCCAGACACTAGAGAGCAGCCACAGACTAGCCATCCAGAGAGAAGACCGCGATGAGACACTCCTTCACCTGAAGTCCAGAGCAATCCCGAGTCACCCGGAAAACGAGGGGCTGGTGGGAGAGTGTGTTATTAGGCTTGACAAGCATGCTTTATAAAGCTTTCCATCTAATGTGGTTTATCAGCTAGCTTGATACCGAAGGGTTATGAGAATTCATTTTGGTGGGCGGGCTTACTTTACCCTGATGTTGCAGAAATGAGGTATCCCGTATGGTGTCTCTCTCACACAGACATGCGGTGTGGTTTCCTAGTACATAAGCTATCGGTGCTTATGATTTGCAGGGATGGGCATGAAGGGGACCCCACCCTGGTTGACTGATTCCCATGGTAACTGGAACCTGGAAGAGAAAGTATTGCTTAGGAGGGCCAATTACATCACCTACTTTCAGGGACCTAGGAAATGCTGAAAGTAGCATACTAGTATTGGATTCAAAACAATGTGTTGCTGGCCCCAATCCCAACTACAGGGACAGCGCCCACTCCGCGCAGAAGAATTCACTTCAGAGGACAGCATTGAAGCTACAGTTCAGGGAGAAGGACATTTCTGATCAGAGCACATGGGAGAAAATGAAGGGGGAGGAAGAGAGAGTGAAACACAGCATGGCCCACCAAGCCCTGAGGACGATATTCCCACTTAGAGCAGCCAAAGCACAGAGAGGACCATATCGCCGGCCCTACTGTGAGACACAACATCCCTCGCTGACCCATAGCCCTACAGGGGACAACAATGGAGACACAGTGTGGGAATTGCACCCGTTCTGACCCTACCAAACTGAGGCGAAGAACTAAGGGGAGCAGAGCAATGAAGTCCCTGGGGAATAACAAAAACAGACTTCAGGGCCAGGGCGTGGTGGCACCCCATCAGACTTGACCAGAAACACGCCTAAAGGTCAACAACCAGACCTTGAACTATTCACAGGCTTTTCTCTTTTGTTGTTGTTTTTGTTGTTGTTGTTTTTGTTTTGACTTCTTTTGTTGGTTTGTTTTGCTTGGTCTTGTTTTTTGTGATATTATTATCTCTGCAGGTCTGTCTAGATAGGCAGGGTAAACAATCTGGAGGAGAAAACAACTGGCCCTCGGTTCCCGGGGCCCATGGGAGAGGGGGAAGTGGGGGAAATGAAGTGGGTGTTAACAACCCTGGGGACAAGAGAACAACAAGGGGTCTAAAAATTAATGGTGAAGAAGGTGTAGGAGGCATGGTAGGGCTTGATTAAGGGCAATGTAACTGAAAGGAATTACTGAAAACTGAATGAAGGCTGAACATGATAGTGAGACAAGAGGAAAGAAAAGGAAATAGAGGAAGGAATTAGGAGACATAGGGCATTTATAGAGGTCTAAATACAGGCATGTACATATGCAAACATATTTATATATGACAGTGGGGAAATTGATCTATGTGTATATATTTATAGGATTAGTACTGAGGTAGCAGATGGACATTGGGCCTTTACTCAAGTACTCCCCCAATGCAAGAACATTTTGTTCTATTAACCTGGCATTCCACGATGCTCACCTTCCCAAAACAACCACTAAAGACAAAGCGGGTGCATAAGCAAATGTGGTGAAGAAAGCTGATGGTGCCCAGCTATCAAAAGATTTAGCATCTGGGGTCTTAAAGGCTTGAAGATAAACAAGCAGCCATCTAGCTGAGAAGCAACAAAGCCCACATGGAAGAAGCACACCAGCCTGTGTGATCATGAGGTGTCAATGGGATCAGGTATCAGGCATCAAAGAACAAAAAAATTATCATTGTAAAGGAGGGGGAGTGCAGAGTGGAGACCCAAAACCCGTCTATAGGCAACTGGACATCCCCTTACAAAAGAGTCTCGGGGAGGAGATGAGCCAGTCAGGGTGCAGTATAGCAATGACGAAACATACAACTTCCCTCTAGTTCTTTAATGCTTCCTCCCGCCCACCACTATCATGATCCCAATTCTACCTTACAAATCTGGCTAGACCAGGCCATGTACACTGGTACAGATCAGAACTGGAAAATCAGGGAATCCAGGACAGATAAACCCTTCAGGACCCATAAATGAGAGTAGAGATACCAGGAGGGCAAGGGAAGGTAGGGGAGGAAGGGGGAACTGATTACAATGATCTACATACAATGATCTACATTTAACCTCCCTGGGGTATGGACAACAGAAAAGTGGATGAAGGGAGACATTGGATAGTATAAGACATGAAAAAAAATTATACATTATCAAGGATTTGTGAGGGAGGGAGGATGGGGAAGAGAAGGGAAAAAGTGAGGAGCTGATACCAAGGGCTCAAACAGAAAGAAATTGTTTTGAGAATGATGATGGCAACAAATGTGCTTGACCCAATGGATGGATGTATGGATTGTGCTGAGAGTTGTATGAGCTCCCAATAAAATGATTTATAAAACAAACAACAACAACAACAAAAAAAACCTCAATGCATTGCTAGTTTCTGATAACTACAACCATGACCCAAATGCACCCAAGGGCTCTCACCAGGCACAGGAATCAGCAAGTGTTTTTGCTGAAGGTTTCTTCTCCATCCTAACTTGCTCATCTAATGCTTTTACTAGACAGTCCAAGAACGGTAAATTGCAGGCTGTTCCCGTGACGGTGCTTGGAGTTGTACTCATTCCAGGATCTGAGTCCCAACTCCCCAAGTCTGCTGCCCTAAAGCCAAAACTCCACGCAAGGTTTCTCTTAGTTGTCTGGACAGCTGAAGGACGCACAGTGAATGAGTTCATCCCAAAGCCCTCATCTTGGGTCCAGAAACCCAAGGTGTGTGCAGTCCGCACACACAGTCCAAGACACACACCTCCAATGATCGGCATCCATTGAGTGCCAGGAGTGGACGAGCCAACAACTGTTAGAGGCAGCGCAGGCTCTCTGACTCCCTCAGACATGACTATCTCTTGAGGGAGATAGTCACTAGAAACACATTAGAATCCCCTTACCCTGCTCCCCTCCTTTCTTCAGAGTGCAGACTGTCTTCCAGTTTACTACGTTATGTACTTACCATGTGTGTTATTTGTTGCCCCATTCATAGGTCTCCACCAGCTACTGCCCAAGAGCACTAACATTGCTTTGTTTGGGGACAAGGAACTACCTGCGACATGTCAGCTGGCATCTCATTGGTTGAAGCAAGTCATGGGACAAGGCCCCAACTCAAGGGGCAAGGGTACACTTTGCCCACCAGGAAGCCAAAGCAAGTTACATGGTCAAGCCTGCATCGATGGCGGTTGGGGCGGCAATCTAATCGCACACACCATCTCCATCTAATGAGACTGGGAAGAATGGGAAAAGTGCGTCAGGCTTTGGACATAAAAGGCTTGAGCGTGCAGCTTGGCTACAGTGGACTTTCTGGGAGCCTGAGACACAGGACGCAGCCCAAGTACGTCATTCATTCATTCCATGTATGTGCACTGAGAACCTGCTCTGGGTGAGGCTCCCATGCGAACCTGTGAGCCAAACTGGTGAGCAAAACACACCTGCCCCGCTCTCCTGGTGGTACAGAGGACAAAGCCATGGGAAGCTGCCCGGCGGGTATAACGAACAGTGCAGAAGTGGCTGCAGCCAATGCTGTTCTTCCATTCTGTCCTCTCTCGAGAGCCCGGTTTGCATGTGGCATCTCACTGATCTCAAAGCGAGGCACCCAAAGCAATGAATCATGAAGTCACACACAAAGAGGCCCTGGGTGAAGCAAAGAGTTAAGCGCCAATCAAAAGACTGGTGATTCAAACACACCTAGAGACCCCTGGAATCCAGGCGCGCAGATCTGTCCGAAAGGGCCCAGCCCTGAAAGCCATCTGGAACAATTCTGCTCGGCACACAGGGGTCACCCAGAGTTGGCAGTAGCAACTAACAATAACCACAGTTAAAAGTGTCACTTTGAAGAAAGGCCCTGCCTTGCTCATCCGACCAATGAGGATTTATGGAGGCCGGCCCTGTCCCGCTCGGCCTCCCTGCTCATGCTCCCTGCTCGCACAACCACTCCCTCTGGCAGGGAAAGAGCGGAGGGGGCGCCCAGCACCCCCTGACAGCACCAGCCCGATGCCAGGCCCACATGCGGTGCTCCGAGCATCCCGCTGCCCAAGACTCCAGACCCGCTTCAATCACTTTTCTCACTCGTTCCTGGAAACGGCGTCCAACACTGAGGTTTCCATCAAAGGCTTCCAATTCACCCGGAAAGAAAAATGCAGTTAATCAAAGCAATCTGGCTTTTCTTTCCATTCCCACCACCCCCTGCCCCCACCACGGAGGGAACGCTCCCTAAGTGATTAGATGTTATAATAAGGATTGGGCATATTTACCTTGTCCGAGATTGTGCTTTGTGCTATCTCGTGGAGCACAAACAGATTCAAGAGCCAAAAGGGAGATGGGCTCTCAGCAGAGCCCAAGAAAACAATAAAACCTCAAGGTTCTTTGTTTTGACAAAGCCCCTTTTGGTCTCGGTCAATCAGCTCTAATCACACCCAGACAGGGCCAAGCATGCAGCTTACCTGAGTCTTTCCAGCAAAAGGAAGGCTAATTAATAAGTAGTTATACAAATTACTGTTATTATTAGCAGTATCATTTTTATTATAATAAATTAGATGCTGGCCAGAAATGTAAAAGTCTTTCTTGGGGATGTGGTTTCCTCCCGTGCTCTAGTTTGCTGCTTAAGTGAGTCTTTTCGTGGTTGCCCAAACCCAGCGAGGAGACCCACAGAGGCCCTCAGGCAGTTGGATCCCCCTATTTTCCAATCACGCCTTCATTCAACTCATTCTTTTTGAGCAGCGTGCTAACCTCCGGGGAAAGACGGGGCTTCTCCTCCCGTGAAGAGTTACAGTCCTAGAAACTCACAGGGGTCATGCGAACCTTTCCTATCGGGTGGCTATGAGTCGGCACCACTCGATGGCAGTGAACTTGGTTTTTGATTCCGACCCTTGTGATGGCCGATGAGACACGGTCTCTGCTATGGATGGAATTGTGTCTCTAAAAAGTACGTGGTGGCATTCCAATCCCTACACCTGTGGGGGTAATCCCACTTGGGAATTGGGATTTCCTTGCTATGTCAATAAGGCCAAATCAGTGTCGAGTGTTTTCCGCCTAATCACTTCCGAGTTATGAATAGAGCGGATTAAGCCCAGGGACAGGCAAGCTCCCCGCCCAAACCAGACTCACTGCCATCGAGTCTAGTCTGACTCACTGCAACCCTGTAAGAGCGCAAAACTAGCCCTGTGGGTTGTCAGAGACGTGCATCTTGACAAAAGCAGGAAGCCCCATTTTCTCTCTCAGTGAGCCTGGTGGCTTTGAACTGCTGACCTTGCGGTTAGCAGCCTTATGCAGAATTCACTATGCCACCAAGACTCCCTGACAAGCAAGCACGAATGAGTAAAAGACAGACAGCCTTGTGGAGCTCGCCAAGACACGCCAAGAAATAATCAAACTATGGCCTTCCCCAGAGCTGACAGACACAGAGCCTGCGCCCAGAGCTGGTGCTCTGTATTCAAACTATGAGAGAATGAATTTCGATCCTTTAAACCCACGCACCTGGGCATACCTCTTACTGCAGCACGAGATGACGAAGACACTCTCTGAGCCTTGCCCACTTGACTTCCTTCACAGAAAACTGAGCAGTATGGCTTTAGACTCTACAGCTCCCTCCCCACTTGCTCCGTCCAGACGGCTTCCCTGCTGCCTCCAGGGCTCCGAGGACACGTGTGTCCCTTCCTTCCTGGGGCTGCCTTCCCGTGCCCAGCTGTGCCCTAGCGTGCTCCACACGCTCTTCGCCATGTGTGTGCCTTGTCTACCCACCTAGAAGGAACCACAGCACGTCTTACTGGGTAAGGCAACATGCCAGTCATCGGCACACAGTAAACGCCTTGGACTGCCTTTACTGTGGGTGTCATTTCACACAACCAAATAGAAGGCCACTTCAGGAAGTTCATGGGACAATTCCATTGTCTTGTAATCCCATTGTTACATGAACTTTTCAAAGCCCCCTTAGATGTTGGCAACCAGGATAAAAAATAAAATTTTCTCCTGCGCTGCACACTGAGAGGAAGATTCCTACTCAAAGCCTGGCACAGGGCAGGCTGAGCCCAGGAGGGGGCAGTGCCAGCCTCATGGCGGTCACTTGGTTTGCACTGCACATCTCAGATGGCCTGTCAAGCTCTTCTGATGTTTACCGGGTACCCTTCACCGCATGCCTCCTGCAGAGGAAGGCAGCCATTTAACTGGAGGGTAATGGTGGTGTGAGGGCTGGGCTCTCCTGGTGACAGGAGTGGAGGAAGCTGGAGGACCAGCGTGGAAACAGTTAAACTAGTCCAGTGAGGGATGACGGTGGCTTGTACTTGATGGAAGCAGGTGGAGGTGGAGGTGGGGCAAGGTGGGCGGGTTTGGTGATGATCTGGAAGTGAGGCTGAGGGCTCTCCTTGTGGAGAGGTCAAGCAACTGGGGAACGCCTAGATTTGGTGCTTATGTGTCTTATTCCCTGGTGATGTCACTCTCAACATTAGTGACCCTGGGAAGGAGGCCCACCAAGCAGAGTGAGCAGATTTCAACATTGGTAAAGCGGGACACCATTGATAAAACTCATATCCTGGCGAAATAGCCACATGGCAGCCGAAAACCGTCTACCCTAGCTTGTCGTGTATTCTTTCCAAAAATCGGGACTTTTAAAAAATGCTGTGGGACGCAGGAAAAATTGTCAAAATTCGGGACGTCTGGCCACACTGTCCAAGCAGGACGCTGTTGACATTCTTGCAGGTGTGTGATGCTACACAACAATGTTGCTAACAATGTTGTCAAACAAAGGGAGTGCAGATGGGGCTTCTCTCATGAACCCCAAAGTATTTATATTCTTCCCTTCTACATGGGGGACGGGGGTAGGGTGGAGAAATTACTTTATATCTCATAACCCATTAGTAATCTGATAACCATTAGATGATCAAGGTCAACATCAATAATGTTAAGCCATGCTGATAGTGTGTGCCAATTATAGACTGAGTTGTGTTTCTCAAAAAGATACGTTGATGTTCCAATTCCTGGTTACCTGTGAACATGGCCTTGTTTGGAAACAGGGTATTTAAAGGTGTCATTGGTTCCCATGAGGTCATAACAGAGCAGGGAATAGAATGGGTCATAATCCAATTTCAGTGATGTCCTATAAAAGAAAAGATGTGGCCCATAAAGAAAGAGAAAATAAAAAGGGGGGGTGGCATGTGCTGCCCCAGTTACATGAAGAAAAACACCTGGGTCTAACCAAAGCCGGAAGAGACAAGAAGGATCTTCTGAAATTGTTAGCAAAAAGTAAGTCCAATTCCTTACTAAGCAGACATACATTCAACTAAAGGAAAATATTCAACTATTAAGAAAAGAAAAGCTCTTACCCGAGAGTCTTCAGAGAGAAGATGGCGCTGCCAACGCCCTGACCTCAGAACTGTGAGACAATCAGTCCAAATCAGTTGCCGCCAATGGATCCTGACTCACGGTGACCCATGTGTCTTATGCGTGGCACTCTGTGAAGGCTGCCCGAGGAAATGAATAGGTGCCCTTGAAGTGATGTCATGAGAATGGCACCTGACCTCTCTGGCTTCCATCCCCCAAAGCCAAACTGTGAGAAAAACACAGACAAATCCTAACTGAAGGACATTCTACAGAATATCTGTCCGGGGCTTCTCCAAACACTTAAGGTCATCAAAACCTTGAGAGGTTTGGGCCTAAGAAGACTTGACAACTAAATGTCATATGGTTTCCTGAATGGAATCCTGGAATGGAAAGAAAGACACAGGGGAAAGGGGAGAAAATCTGGACAAAGCATGAACTTCAGTAAATAATGAGACAATACTGATTCACCAATGGTGACAAATGAACCACAGTGATGAAATATGTAACAACATAAGGAGCCTTCAAAAAGTTTGTGGAAGAATGGAATTAAAAGATAATGGAATTTTCCCAAGAAACTTCTGGAAATCTTTCATCTGTGATGTAGAATAGAGGAAAAACTGGGAGTGGGGACTTGCTGTATTCCTGTGCAACAATTCTTTAAGTCAGCAATAAAGAGATTACATAAAAGCAGGTGTGACGATACAGCAGTAGTCAGCGGTGCTGTACGCAAGTCTGTTGTGCAGGAATTTATTGGGTACAGATTCAAGCAGGATGCTAGAAAACACACTAATCCTCTACTACTCCTTTATGTCTGGTAAGCACTGTCTGCGTCATTACCCGGTGAAGATGCCTTGGAGCACTGGAGCAGGCCTCCCCTAACTGAACTCCATCACTCATTCATGCTAAAGGAAGAGCGTTCGGGTCAATGACAAAATAGCAAGCGCTGCCCCCTTTCATCATGAGTCACATCCTCTCCCCGCTGTCCGCTCCCTCCATCCACAGGCCCTGTTGTGAGCCCACGATACATCTGAGTTTAAGATTGCTTTAACAGCCAGTTCCTGTCCTAGACCAGGCTTCACGGTCCATATATTGTGACTGGAGTCCAATGCCAGATTCTGGTCTACGGGGTCAAAAGCACAGCTGGTCAGAGAAGAGCGACTGCATCACCTGCCACAGTCAAAGAAGCCTTCCTTCAGGCGGGGCTAAGTTGGACCCTTTAAGGAACAGGATTTGGAGACCCAGGAGGAAGGAGCAAGGTCAGCCTCACAGAGGTCACAGCATGTCTAGAGCCACACCAACTGATTAGAGCTGAGAGCCCCCTCAGACAGCAACAGAAGAGGAAGTTGGTGAGCTGAGCTGAGGTCAGAGCAGGAACGATCTTGAAATCTTCCCAGGCCATTAAAACCTGGAAAACACTCCTCTCTCCACAGCATCTTCTGCAAACACCCTAGCCATGGTGCGTTCCCTCCCTCCCCAAGAGGGATCATCCAGCGATGCCCTTGAGTGGATTCCAGCAGACAGCAAGATTATTGGGTGGAAAAGAACTGCCCCAAAGGGTTGTACAGGCTGTTGATCTTTACAGAAGCACATTGCATCTCGTTTTCCCATGGAATCAGACCACCAACCTTTCAGTTAGCAGCCTAGAGCTTAAACCACTGTGCCACCAGCAAAGAAAAGAAGATGCGTTATCGCCCCCTTTTCAGATGCTATTTGCTTGCTTGCTCCACTTCTGCTTCCCACTTACAAGCCTCCTAGGGGCAAGGTGCTCCTCCATCTCCTCTTTGCCTGCTCTATAGGGGCCTGCAAGGAGTACTGGTAGTGTAATGGGGTGCTAACCCAAGGTCAGTGGTTCGAATGCACCAGCCCCTCCTTGGGAAAAAGACTAGGCTGCCTGCTGTGGTAAAGGTTTACCGCCTCAGAAACCCCAAAGGTCAGTTTCACTCTGTCCTCTGAGGTCTCTGTGAGTTAGAGCTGGTTGATGGCAGTGAGGTTGGTTTGGCTTTTTTATAGGTTCCTATACTTAGTAAGGGCTCAAAGAAACATCTGGCAAATGAATAAACAGAAGAAGGTATTAACGATCAGGTTACACTCTCTGAAGCCAGAATTTTAACCTTTACACAGCAAGGAGGCCATCAAAGTTGTCAGAGAAATTTACCACCCAAATAACGTTTCTGCCACTATCACCCCAGCCCTCGACTCTGACTTGTCTTCCTTCGGCACTTCCCATGCTGGTTTTTCACTAACGAACTATCTGCCTGTTTATATGGTCTGTCACCAGTAACAGCCACCGAGCACCTACCATGTGCCAGGTATGTTCTAGGTGCCTGGGATACAGACAACACAGATTTTTTAAAAATCTGTTCTCAAAGACCTGGCATTACAGAGATGGAGTGAGAAGCAAAAAGCAAAACCAGCAGGTAAAATCGGCGTATGCAGTACGCCCACTAAGGATCCCTGGTGGTGCCGTGGGTTAGGCACTGACCTGCGTCTGAGGGTGAAAAGAGGAGGCCATTCGCTCCCGGAAAGACTTCCAATCTTCAAACCCAAAGGAATCAGTCCACCTGGCCTTTGAGTTGGAATGAAACAAGGGCTGTGGGTGAGCAAAGCAGGGAAGGTTAAGGGAACGGTTTGCAATTCTACACCGAGTGAGTCAGGAAGACTACCTTTTAGCAAAGAGATGAAGGGGAGCAGGGCAGAGGTCTCCTCCCTGTGGTCAGTGATTCACACCTGGCACCTACAGGTAAGGAAGAATGACTGACTGGCTTAATGAATGGATGCTTCCTGTGGGTTAACCCATTCAAGTGAAACTTACTTCCTTAGATAATGATGTAGATTGACATGTATTTGTAAGGAAGCACACTGGCATTCTAGGAGGGTTTCACCTAGTTTTCCCAACAGCAATATCCTTGAAAACTAACACTACAATAATATCTCAAGCGAGAAATTGACACTGAAATTCACATTGACATTGGCCGGATTGAGCTTTCACCAGGGTCACATACACTCATTTACATGTGTGCGTACATGTGGTTTCGGTCTGTGCAATCTTAAGAATTAACCATTTTGAATGTGCATATTGGGACACAACCCACCAATCCGTGAGCTGGCTGAGCATTTTCACAGACAAAGAGGCTTCAGAAAGTCTATGGAAAAACTCCATGATCTTGTTAATTCTAATTTTTCAAGAACTTCCTGAAGCCCCTTCTTCCTTGAACTTCATCTTAAAGTACCTTATTGGCACTGTGGCTAAAGCACTTGGCTGCTAATCTCAAGGCCGGTGGTTCAAACCCACCAACTGCTCCATGGAAGAAAGATGGAGCAGTCTATTTCCTTAAAGATGTACAGCCTTGGAAACCTATGGGGCAGTTCGACTCGGTCTTGGAGAATTCAACTCAGACTCGACTCAATGATGATTGGTTTTTGTGTTGTAGTTTGTCCGTGTTTTCTGGGTTTTGAGCTCCATTTAAATCCTCAGAACCTCGCTTTAAAAGGTAGCCATTCCCCCAGCCCCCCACCCCATTTTACGTAAGTGAAAACTGAGGAGCTCAAGAAGGAACCCATTGGAAGTCACACACATAGACAGACAGCCCCAGTCTGACTCTACTGGGGCCCTTTCTTATGTTTGAGATGGGCCTAGATGAGAAACAGGGAAGCAGGGACCCAGAGGACAGGAGCCAGGAGATGATGGAGGAGAGGGGGAATGGGAAAGAGTTAACAAGGATGCTCTGGTGCTCTACGGTCATTAGCTGTGGTGGGTTCAGATCGCCCACTCAGGGGGACCCCAGACCTGTACTATGCTAGGGATTGGGTGGTTGTGGTCTTCAGGGTTTGTGCTGGTTCGTTGGTGGGAGCAGATGGGTGGGTCTTTCTTTCCAGTCTGTTTTAATCTGCAAACTCCACTGAAACCCGTTCAACATCATTGAAAACAAAACAAACACCTCACAGCCATCATGTCCATTCTAACTCCTAGCAGGGTTGAACTGCCCCTGTGGGATTCTGAGACTGTGAACTTTTAGGAGAGTAAAAAGCCTCCTCTTTCTCCCAAAGAGTGGCTGGTGGTAGTTTTGAACTGCAGACCTTGCAGCTAGGAGCCCAACACATAACCACTACACCTCCAAGGCTCCTCTGATCAACATCCTGGCAACCTATAACACTTCTGCCGACTGAACAGTGGTGACTGCACCTGGGGTGCACCAACCTGGAATCAAACCCACGTCTTCTGCTTAAGAGTGTGGGAAGTCTACCGCTGTAGCCTGCAGCCCTCTGACTGGGGGAACAGAGGTACAGGTCACAGGAAAAACCAGAGGTGAGGAGCCAGAGAATTCCGAAGGAGAAGAGAAGGGGGGAAATCCCAGGCTGGCTCTCCCGGTGGTGCTTGGGCTTGAGCTAGCTGATTTACATGTCTGAGCTGTGTGTTCCTCCTCAGGAAAGGGATGGGAATGGCCACCCAGATCCCATTCACCACCCAGGACTGCTCGGAGGGCAGGGGAGATGAAGAGGTAGCCTTCTGCACAGCGAAAGTGCTAGATCAACTGCCAAAACCAGAAACGAGGGAACTCAACCCAACCGCCCAGACTGCCTGTGGTCTCTGGACTGGAATCACTGGCTGGCTTTCCCAAAGATGAAAACGCAGAATTTAGGTCAGCACGCACTGCAGAGAGCCCCACAGTGTTTACAGAAGACCCAGAGTGTGTGTTCCTATTAAATGCCTTTGAACCCCAGCGATGATGAGAGACCCAAGGCTGTTTACCACTTGGGGTATTTACTTTGCTCATATACAAATCAGATCGGGTGCCGTCAGAGCTGACGCCACCTCACACTGCGGCCCTCTGACGTCGCTGCTCCTCCCTGGTGCCTCACACATGGTTTGCATTTATCCCTTTTAGCAGCTTCGTTTATATTGTGTGACGATCACGGAGTGACCAGCAAACAGAAGCTCTGATCTGTGCCCTGGGAAAAAACAACACAGAAGTGTGAGAAGGCGCATGGGCTTGAGTTGAAAAGATACAGCCAACCCTAGTAGAAGCAGGTCCCACTCTCAGGGTGGCCCAGTCCAAGCCTTTAGGGCCCCTGCAGGTCAGCAGGATCCCAGGGCCCTACCAGAAGATGATCAAAGGGCAAGCAGGCACTGAGTGGTCACAGGCACCCAGAGCTCAAACACCCAGAGGTGACAGAGGGAAATGCAGACGGTTGCCTAGAAGTTTGCCCTCCACAAACCAGCCATCTACACATCTGGGCACCACAGCCAGGGAGGCAAGGATGAGAGCCACTGGCTGCTTCCCACCCGGTTACAACTCCGTGACCATGTGCAGACACAACGCATCCATTCACAGGCACACAGAGGAGCCTGGAGTCTGCACTCAGTCCCGGGCCAGGGGAAACGCAGATTCAGTCCCCAAGGCTCCTGCCCTCAAAGCACTTCAGTCAGGTGGAGGAGGCAGACATGTTCACGCAGAAAACACTGAAAGAAACACAAAAGATGCCCTTTCCCAGCGAGGTCGGAGCCAGTTTGGAAAGTGTCTTTGCAGGAGCAGGTGTGAGATGTCTGGCCTGCAGAGCAAGCACTCTCTCCCCCCTGCCAAAAGGGCCCCTTGCTGCTGGTCTCTCAGTGCACCACTTGCATGCACCCTTCGGCTCCCCCACCCACCTGGGGGGGCATTCAGCAGCCACCTGTCTCACCCCAACTCCCACACCGAGCAGGTGGAATCTCCAAAAGCTGCCAGTCAGTTGTGCAGGCATCTGTTCGCCCACCCCCGCCAGGACTGAATCGGTGCTCCAAGTCACGTCCTCGCCAAAGGTCCTGAAATAAGGAACTGATTCCGTTAGACTAGGTGTCGAAAGGAAAAATGCCCCCTTGAGTTCCCATTTCCAGAAGGTGGGAGATGGTTCCCTCTGGTCCAACTCATAGTGACCCCAAAGGACAGAGCAGAATTGCCCCCCTTTGGTTTCCAAGACTGCAAATCCTACGGGAGTAGAAAGCCTGCTCTTTCTCCCAAGGAATAAATAGCTTGTGGTTTTGATTACTGAACTTCCAGGAAGCAACAGAGTAAAGAATGGAGTTGGTAAGGGTTTCGCCTTTCTTGGATCCGCAATCAATGCTCGTGAAAGCCGCAGGCAAGAACTTAAAAGACGCATTGCATTGAGCAAGTCTGCTGCACAGCTCTGTCTAAAGGACTGGTCAGTAAGGATGGCACCCAAGCCAGGGTATGTCCAACCATCTCATAGGCATGGGAAAGTTGGGCATCGTCTAAGAAAGATCAAGGAAGACTGGCTGCATTTGCACTATGATGCTGGCAAAGAATGTTGAAAGTGCCGTGGACTGCCTACGGGACAGACAAATCTGTCTTGGAAAAAGTACAACCAGAATGCTCCTTAGATGGTGACTCTTCATCTCAAGGACTTTGGGCTCAAGCTGAACAATTGTGAGGGTGGCCCAGGGCTTGGCGGTGTTTCCTTCTGTTGTGCGTGGGCTTGCTATGAGTCTAAACCAACTCTACGGTGCCTAACAACAATGTAATTGGTGTTGGACCCTCCACTTGCCCTGCCAGGCCTTCAGAGGCCTCAGGTCAGTTCTCACCTCAGGACCTGGATATCTACTGACTGACGGACAGACCGCCTCACTCACTGCATACTCCTTACCCTGGCTTTCCGGGGCCCACTCTTGCTCAGCTCCCTCCAGTCGTGTCGGCTCTCTCATAGCATCCCACCCAGAAGAGCAGAAGCAGCATTGTCTCCCTCTCTGGACTCTGGACCTCCTCATCTCTTTCCATCAGACACAGGGAGACTGAGAGCACAGTTTTGGAATCGACTGCTTAGGCTTACATTTCAGCCCTTCCACTCATTGGCTGCGGGTGTGTGATCTTGGGCAAGTGGATTTTCTTCTCTGCAGCTTCACTTGCGAATCGTTAGAGTGGGCTGCAGAACGGCCCCTCCCTCGGGACTGCTGTGAGAATGAGGTGGTGCAGACCATGTGACAGATTCACGACTTCTCCTTGGCTTTCTGCTGTAAAATACCTCTGTGTCTCTCTCATCCCTACCAGCCCCATTAATCACCTCTCATCCCCCAGAACCTAGAACTGAACATGGCAGGACATGGTTCTCAGCAGTCCGTGTTAAACAAATGAATGAGTGAATTAACGAGCAGTTTAACACTAATTCCTTTGATTCGCTAAGTGTTGACAGGATGAGTCTGGGAGAAGGGGAAGCAGAGGGCACACTCCTGTCTTCTGGGATCTCAGAGAGGAAGACAGACACGCAGATAGAGTACCACTGAGACATAAAGCGCTGGGTGGTTAGCAGAGTCTCACCCAGTTGAGTCTTATCCCAGTTGAATCTCTCAATAACCCGGAGTTTGGTTATTAACATCCAACCTGGCTCCACAGCGGAGGGAAAGGATTCTTTAGAGGACATGCACCAACCAGGCTTGAACACGGGGCTTCAAGGGGGGCGCTCCAAGTGAAATTCTGCAGTACCTTGGCTGGGTGGGTCTCCCCTCCCGAAAACAGAAACAGTGGGAGGCCACAAGGTGTGGTCAGAATGAGTAGTCAGACGCTACACCCTCAGGTAGGCAAGACCAAACGACCCTCCTCCAAGTGGCCAGGCCACACGGTCCCAAGCACACATGTGTGTCAGAGAAGAGCCATCAGCAGAGGAACTGCTCCCACTAGGTGTCTGAGCCTCTGCGGTCCATGTGACAATACCAAGGCCCTTCAAATCGCACAGTTCAACTCGCCGCGTGTGTTTCAAGCCTGTGCGGTTTTCCTCCCTCCCCTGCTTCCACAATCCCTGATACTGCTCAGTTTTCTGGTGTTTTAGCCACAACACTGGGGCAAGTAGCATTTATGAACCTACGGCGATAACTTTTTTTGAAATGAAGTCATAAAGGTCAAGGAGAAAATTTTGAAATGCTTTTTTCTCAGTTCCCGATAATGTAACTAACTAACCACGGACCTCGATGTAGAAAGATGGTGCAAAACAATCTTGTTAATAGTCGTATCATTTCAGAACTATCACATGTAAGCAATTTGCAATTCTATCACACATTATCATCTACGATTCAATTGATAATAAGCATTGCTAAGAATTCTGTACTTTCTAGATCGGTTGCCTAGGGCGAGTCATCTGCAAAAGACCTCTTGTAAATGTTAAAAAAAAAGATGTCTCTCTGAGGACTCAGGGGCACCTGACCCAAGCCATTATATTTTTTATTGCGTCAGATACATGTGAAAGTTGGACAATGAATAAGGCAGACCTTCGAAAATCTGAAGTCTCTGAATTACGGTGCTGGCGCAGACTAGCCAGAGTGCCACGCGCTGCTGCCACCACTGGAAGAACCAACAAATAGGTCTTGGGAGTACAGCCAGGATCCTCCTCAGATGGTGACAAGATGAGGAAATCAGGAGATAGTAACTGGATGAGTCATTACCTAGGGGGTGCGGCAGGGGAGGCTTGGGGAAAGGGGAAGCCAATAGCAATGAGGGCAAGGGGAAGCGATATTCTGAATGTGTGGTGATGATTGCACACGTCGTCTTAATATGACTGGATGATTACAATGTATGAGATGTGGATGGAGTCTATGCCAGCAAGACTGGTTCTCACAAAGGAAGTGAGGCTGACAAGGTTTGTCTCACACCCTTCAGAGGGAGCCATCCCTGGAAGGCCCGTGAAAAACAGAAACATCCTCAACACAGCAACTGCACCAAGGGGCGCAAACCGAGCCGCACGTGTGAAGGTGGCACCGGACCCGCTAGGGTTTCCTTCTGGGCACGGGGTCAGGGTGAGTCAGAGGCAACTGGATGGTACCTAAGGACAAGAAGAATCTGTGTGTCCGAACTGGAGGAGGGCCCCGGGGGTGGGGGTGGGGGAGCAGGGGACCCTGAGTAACTGTCCTGTGTAACACCATCTTTAAGTGACTCTAGTCAACAGCGGACTGGCAAAAGGGTGGGGTGGGGGCAGGAAATCAGTCCACCCCCTTCCCAAGGTCCTCGGGGTGGTCGGGAGGAAGCACTGAGCAGCGCATGAGAATACCCCCTGGAAATTGCAAAGTGCGATGCAAATGGTGGGAATTATCATTGCCAATTAGGCTTTTGTCTGTTCCCGGCTCAGGGCTGAACCGCTCAGGAAGGGCTGAAAGACGAGCAGGCGCTTCCCCAAAGGTTTCCTCAGCCCTTGCCTTCCTGTCAGAAAGAGCTTTCAAATGGGACCCAGGGCTTAAGTTCCTACCGTCCTCTACAGCGCATTAAGTCCCCGGGAGATAAAACCGGCCAGGAAACTTTAAATAACCTTGATAGGCAGGAAGGAGGTAAATCCTATAAACTGAAGCCTGCGTGGAGGGAGCGCTAGCGTTTTGTCTTGGCACGGTGGGCTGGCCTGGAAGAGCTGGCGCGAGTCCCGCCGCCTCTGTCCCGTCCTGCCCGTGTGGCCACCGCTGGGGGGGGGGCGTGTCTGGCCCGGCCGAGGGGCCGGCGTGGGCGCGCACGCGGCCCTTTTCTTCAAGGCGCACTTGCGCTCCTTGGAGGCGGATGTGCGGCCCGCCGGTCCAGGACGCCGCGGGACGCGCAGAGGGCGCCGCCTGGGGCGGGCCACACCCGCCAGAACGCCTCCGCCTGGCCTGGTGTTGGCATTGGCACTTGCCCTGCAGCGCCAGGCTGAGGGGGCGGGAGATGGGCACCAGGCCGTTTCCTTCAGCTTGCTCTCTTGCCACTGTCCGCACGGGCAGTGGCCAAGCTTACCTTCATGTACTGCCCAGAGCACACCATCTACTTCACAATCTTGCCTTCGGCCCTCGGCACCTCCTGGTCTAAGAAACCCACAGCCCAAGCTTCGTTAAATGTTACCCTTTGTTTTCTATATATCTATATAATACATCAATTGCCGGAGCCCTGTAGCCTAGTGATTATGCTTGGGCTGTTCAAAACCACCAGCCGCTTGACTGGTCAAAGATGAGATTTCTATTCCGGTAAAGAGTCGCAGTCTCTGGACCCACAGGGGCAGTTCGACCTGGTCCTCTTGTGTCACGATGATTCAGCATCCACTAGAGGGATGACCGTGAGTTTGCGGGGTTTGGGTCAAATTTCATTGCAGTTAAATATTGGGGCTTCAAAAAATTCATGGACATACCCCAGTATCTTTAAATTCCATATTTCCATGAACTTTTGCAGCCTTAGCCCTAGTGGGTGACTGTTGGGCTGCTAACTGCAAGGTCAGCAGTTCAAAACTACCTGCTGCTCAGGGAGGGAAAGATGAGGCTTCCTGTTCTATAAAGGTGTACAGTCTCAGGAACCCAAAGGGGCAATCTACTTTGTCCTGTAGTCACAGGAGTTGGAAGTGACTTGGTGGCAGTGGGTTTTTTGTTGTTGTTTTATGGAGCCTTGGAGACATTGCTAGCTGGCAAGGTTGGTATTCAAATCTACCAGCCTCACCAAGAGGGGCAGACGAGTGCTTTACCTGCTCCGGAAGAGATTTACAGCCTCAGAAACCCTCTAAGTTGGAGTCATCTTGACGGCAGTGGGTTTGAGGACTTTTTGTTATTTACATACATCTGTAACATTCTTCATCTCAACAGTTCTCCCACGTGCAACTTCATGACTCCAAACAATTTTAAAAGGCCGGGCTTACATGTGTGACAGGGACTGGTGGAACCCCCAAGACTATATATATCCCTTAGTCACGTTGCAAGCCAGGACCTAAACTCACCCGGGTTTCAACTTTCTTGGGAACGGCAGACAGGCCCATCAGTCTTATGCAGTTCTCAACCTTCCTAACACCGTGACCCTTTCATACAGTTCCTCATGTTGTGGTGATCCCCCAACCATAACATTATTTTCGTTGCTACTTCATCACTGTCATTTTGCTACTGTGATGAAGGACCCCCCATGAAAGGGTTGTTCGATCCCCAAAGGGGCCGAGACCCACAGGTTGAGAACCGCTGCTCTACGGAAACGCCGGAGAGGGACGCCCTCCTTAGAACCGTCAGCCATTTGAGATCGCAAGGTCAGCATTTGTCCAGGGACAAGATTCTGAAGAGGAAGAGACAGGAAAGGAGGGCAAATGGAAATAGGAAATAAAAGAGGAAGTGGGAAGTATACTGCTGCATTGTGGGATTGCAATCCAGGTCACAAAGCAAACAAAATGGGTATGACCTGTTGAATGGGAAACAAATTTGCTCTGGAAACTTTAACCCAAATCACCAAAAAAAAAAAAAAAAGCTAAGTAAATTAGTCACTCTATTGTATCACATCATCACCTTGCTTGTCCAACAGCTTCCATCACACTGGACACTGCTTCACCTGACTTCCTCCAGGAAGCCTGCCATGGTCTCCCCACAGGTGGGCAGCCAAGGACTTACAACATCTTCTATCTTGCTCAATTTTCTATCGCCGACACCAATTCCAGTGTCTCCCACCTAGGAAGAACTGAAAGGTATTGTTGGAAAGATTCTATACAGATGAGCATTTTAAAATACACTAATAACTAGGAGTTTGTGTTGACAAAAGGTGCCCTGGTAATACAATAGTTTAGTACTCGACTGCTAACCAGAAGATTGCGGGTTTGAACCCACCAACTGGAGGAAAGACCTAGCTGTCTGCTTCTGTAAAGACTTCAACCCTGGAAGAAGCCTGGGCAGTGGGGGGGAGGGAGGGGAGGGGCAGTGCTCTTCTGTCCTATGGGGTGTCTATGAGTCAAACTTGACTTCACAGCTCACAAGTGGTTATTACTAAGCTTCCCATGCGCTGGACATGGTATCACAGAGCTTTACATGGGGAAACAAACCTCTCACCGCAGCGCAGAGAGGTTGTGGAACTGACCCAAGATGACCCTGCTCATATCAGCAGTGATTCTGGCGGCTAAAGGAGCACTGGGCAATCTGGGGCCAATTTCAGGGAGACCTGGTGGCATTGTGGTGACAAATTGAGCTGTTAACCACAAGGTCAGTGGTTTGAAACCACCAGCTGCTCTGAAAGAGAAAGGTGAGGTTTTCTACGCTCATAAAAAATTATAGTCTCGGAAACACACAGGGCCAGTTCTACCCTGTCCTATAAGGCCGCCAGGAATCAGCATGGACCCAATGGCAGGGAGTTTGGTGTGGTTTGGGCAGTGAAGAAGTCTGCATATTCATGTACAGACCAATGTTTGCTTCCATAGGCAGATTCAGACCAGGCTGTTCCTCTGGATGAAGGAAGGGCAACTGCAAACAAGAAGCTCAAAAGTCAAGGGTAACTGACCAGCAACTTGTAAAGCCGTCTCCTGCCCTCTCTGTCCCAGAGAGAAGAGAATAGAGAATCCCCTGAAGTCAACGATTGTGCCAGTCTCAGCATTCAGGGCAGAGGCATATGGGTACTGCCTTCAGGGGCAGAGGTGGTGGTCGGGGGCTGATCTGAACACCTGCAGCCTCCTCCAAGGAGACACCTGACCTAGTGTGACAGAGAGGAACACAGAGTCCCGGAGTCAGTGCTACCATTCCCCAGAGATGACATCAGGGCCCTGGCTTCTAGGGGCCAAAGGGGAAGACCTCTTGGCTCTTTGCAAGGGAAGCTAGGCAATCAGGGTGACCCAGCTCACCCACTAACCCTAAAGTCAGCCCTGTGGTTCAGAGTTCAGCCTGGACCCTTAAATTCAACTGCTGGGTTATGACCAGCTGGCGTCAGCCCAGGAGGACACCCCAATCTCGTGACCACAGTGACATGTCTCCTTGTGAAGGGTCAGCCTTCCACAGTGGGCTTCCCCAAGAGTTCCTCACCAATCCAGAGGAGTGAGAGTTGATCAGACCCTAAAGACTGCGGAGGGTTTTCAGGTAGAAGAACAAAACCTGCAAATCCCTAGAGGTATGATCAAGGGCTACACGCGAGAAGGAGGGAAGGAGACGGGGAATCAGAACCGCTAGCGACCACGGATCCCAAAACACAAGGTAGCAAGTAGAGAGAAAGATAAACCTTCTTCAATCTAACCAAACTTGGTGGAAGAGATGAGGCTGGAGAGGCGCATGTGTGCTCTAGGATAGTAAAGAGAAGTTTGTTTTTTTAAGGCCTTTGTTTGCAAGTAGCAGGTGATGATGTAAAAACAACGAACTCATTCAATCTGGATGGTGGTAAGCCTACCAGGGATCAGTGGAAGTTACCCAGTCCTGGGTAAGCCGTGGGGCCGCGTCCCAAGTTTGTGTAAATGCATACAGACAGGCCACAGCTTACACCACAAAGCCCGGACTTCAGGACTGGGACACAAGCAGTCTAATTTTGTAATGAATCGTGAACAGATTGTGAGCAACATTTTTGACTCCAGTTCTCTTAGGAAAGAAGAGAGCCAAAGTAATAATTAGGCTCACAATTACACTATCAAGTAGAGAATTTAAATGCGGAAGGAATGCCATCAAACCCCACAGAGAACTCCACGCAGGGACCATCCGGCATGTGGTGGCTTTGGACCAAGACTTCCCAAGCCCTCCAGTGCCAGGTCCAGTCTAGGAAGACATCCTGGGGCAGATGCGGCTCTGGGCCTCAGAGCTTAGAAAATCTCAGAGGATTCAGGAGTGGAAGAGTAAAAGGAGGAAATTCCTGGAGAGGGAGGGGGCCCGGCACAAGCAGCAGCTTTTCCAAGCTTGGGGCAACAGTTTTGTGTTTCAGCGGATGCACAGCGCAGATTTAAAAGCCTGAGGATCCAGGACCAGCCGCTTGGCGAGGAGCCGAAGGCTGGGCCACCGGCCGCCTGCGGATTAAGTGGGCGGCCAGGCGGCAGCGATGGGAGATAAAAGGAGTGAAGTGGATAATATTTAGAGGCAGACTCTTGGGGGGAAGGACGTCAGCAGCGAGGCTGGCAGGCCGCGGCGCTCCTCGGCATTCCTTCGTTTCCTCCCTCGGAAAGCTGCTTTACAAGGCGACCTCGTCCTGGCTTTGAGAGATGTCCAAATGGGAACTATTAGCAAAGGCCCGCTCCCAGTTTTATCTCCGGCACAAAGCGCTTCCCTCCCTCTCAGGCCGGGGTTGGTGGGCGGGTTGGGGGAAGATGGGGGAAGGCGATGAGGCACTGGCCGATGGGGGCGTCTTGGGGCATCTTGGAATTCTCACTCATGAAGTGGCCCCTTCCAACTCTCCAATGGTCAGGGGCTGTGTGTGTCTGTGCGCTGACAATTCTTCACAGCAAACGGGCTAGGGTTTCACGATGTGAACGGACGGGCTTCGAGTCCAAAAAGGTCTGGGAGCCGAATGATCTAAGATTTCACCATTCTTAGATTTCCTGCGCCTCCCAATACGGGAGTCCGGCTTCCCCCGAGTCTGGAAGCCTTTCTGCGGGCCTCAGATTCGAACACGGAATTCTTCACCGCATCGGGGTCACCTTGGCTTTAAGGCGTCATTCTCTTTGAACCGATACCCCTAAAACAGTGGTTCTCAACCTTCCTAATGCCTCGACCCTTTCATACAGTTCCTCGTGTTGTGGTCACCCCTCCAGCCATAAAATTACTTTCATTGCTACTTCGTCACTGTCATTTTGCTACTGTTATGAATTGAGCAACCCCTGTGAAAGGGTCGTTTCACTCCCACAGGGGCTCAACCCACAGGTTGAGAACCGCTGCCCTAAGCTATCCTGAGCCTGTTTCTGACACGCCCCCCCCCCGCCTCAGATGATGTATATAGAATGTGGAGTCTGAGGGAGGGAGGGGTGGCGGACAGAGCCAGCCACACCTACAGAGGAGAGCACAAATGCTTAGGGATCCCCAAGGGACTCTCAGCCTATGACTGCCAGAGCCCTGTGTGTGAGAGAGGGGCACACAGCGGCTGTGCAGGGCGCAGAAGCACAGGATACAACAGGGGCTGGACCAGCAGGGGCGGGGAGGGGGGGGGGCGCTATTCAGTGGCCACCAGGACAAGCCGGATTTCAATCGACATTGAGGGCGAGGCTCTCACTCAGGGTGACTTCTGGGGAAAAGAAGACGGCTTATCTCAGGTCCTCAAGAATGCCAGCTCCCTCAGGGGAGATGTTTGCTCCCTTCCTTCCATCTGAGGAGCGATCACGTAGAGTTGGGAAGGTTGAGCATGGTGGATCTGAGGGACCGTCCGTCTGTCCTGTGGATGTCACGAAGGCTCGGAGAGCTCTGGCAGGCTGAAGAACAGCCACTCTTGGAGAAGAGGAGGCACAAGATGGATTCATGGAAGAGGGAAGGAAAGAGGGGGAGAGAGCCTCCCCAAGACTGTGGGAAACTGGAGCACAGGTGACTACTCCTCGGGTGCTCTGTGCCTCAGTTTCCTCAGCTGTGAAAATAAGCCTAAGAAGATCCGCCTTCTAGGGTAGAAAGCAATGTGCACTAACCCTGGAAAGGTGGTACGTCCTCTGCCAGGCGAAGGCCATGTCCTCCTCCCCCCCCCCACGTGACTGGTTCCCGGCACCCTATCCTGTTTTGATGCAGGAGGGAGCTCTAGCTGATGGCGAGGGACAACCACCAGAGGAGGGGCTCCGAGGCTGGCAGGTGTCCAGCAGACTGTGCTGGGACAGGCCGGGGTTCTCTCTGCTCTGCAGACTGGCAGCGAGAGGTAGCAGGATCACCCACGGGAACCAAACGGTTTCCGGAAGGACAGGTATTTATCAGCAACAGCCCGCCAAAGAGAATCCCGCAGGCCCTCCCAACTGCCAGGAACTCATGTTCAAAAGCGTGGAGGAGGGTGGTCCACCAGAGAGACAGGAGCCAAAGGGGAGTACCTCAGGTTACAAGTGGGCAGATCCTGGGAATAGCTAGCTCTGTGTGTTCATGGGGCAGGAGGCAACTGCAGAGAACAAGTCAAGGTAATAATGGGGCAAGGTAGGCAAGGTAGTATATGGGCAATCCTGCTTTGTACTTAAACCTCTTGTGTGTGTGTTTTTGGAAGGCAGGGGACTGTCAAAGTTGAAGCTTTTCACTCTGGCTTATAGCGTCTTTCTGCTTACATTCGTTCATCCAACGGCAGTGGGAAAGAGGGACAGTCCAATCATCTCTGGCCATTCCATCATCCAATTCCTCCATGCTCCACAGAGTTATTGAGCATGTAATACATCTGGCCCGTCAGGGTAAAAACAGGCACTCTGATTATAAGCCAAGGAAACCTTTCTCTATTCAACTATGTCAACGCAGCCAGTGCTGGGGTGCCGTCTACCCAGTGGTCCCCTTGGAAGACTGGGCATGCATTCCAGAGAAGCTTTGGGTGCTCAACATATCTTTGGGGATGTATATTTTAGAATCACCTTCACACACAATTTTGAAGTCAGGGGGAAGGAAAATTAGTGTGAATTAGTGTCTGTATTTTTAATTATGTCTCTTTCCCTCTCTCTGTTAGAAAAAATTGGCAGGAAATGATGATAACCCACCAGCACATGCACATGCACACACACGTGCTCATGCACACACACAAATAATGACATCTGTCAATGAAAAAAATCCAGCCATCCCTCAAAGGCCTGTAAAACATGAGTTTTGGAAAAAGAAAACACAAGTTTGATTCTTTCATCCACTTGGCCTGGCAGTAATAATCACAGCAAACTGATGTAACATTTTTGATTCTCAATTTATCGTCTGGAGTAATATCTGCTCTAATATACCTTGTAGCAGATCTGCATGAAAGATAACAGACAAAATGGTCTGATGCAGCACCCTGCACAGAGACTAAGTCTGGAACATGAAGATGTTGTGGTTTCTAGCCTGACAGGTCGGAGCCTTGATGACACGGAGTTGCTAACGACAACGTCATAAGTTTGAACCGACCTGCTACTCCGGGAGAAAGGTGAAGCTGTCTGCCCATGAAGACTGAAGTCTTGGAAACCCAAAGGGGCAGTTCTGTATCCTTTAAAGTAGCTGAGAGTCAGAATTGACTCAAGAGTAGTGATGCTGTTGTTGTTGTTTCTTTGAGCCTCCCTAGTGGGGGGGCTGTCAGCCCAGTCTGATAGTTCAGGTTCTACACATGGTGGCAGCTGGTACCAGTCCCTGAGAGCTGGGAGCCGAAAACAGCGCTGATTGAAATCTGCAAGTCCCAAGATTGTCATAAGATTGGGACTCAAGTACCAGGCATCAAGGTACTGGCACAGGGGCCCCACCACCACTTATTAATCCAGCTTTACTGGATTAAAATAAAAGGACAGTGGGCCTGGCTGCTGGGTGATGCCACCAATAGGACAGAGTTGAGGCCTCTTGCTCAGGAGCCAGTCCAGTCTTTCCAAAGCACAGGGCCTATGAGGGGGTACCCCGCAAATTGGAATTTTTTTCAAAGCTAGGTGTTTACATTTTTAAAATCAAAACAGTCTTATTACCTTCAAAATACTCTCCATTACACTTAATGCATTTGTCAAATCTGTGATTCCATTCTTGGAAATATTTTTCAAACTCATCTTTTCAGAATGCTGACAGCACCTCCTTCACTCATTTTTCTTCATCTCTTCTACGTCTCCAAATCACTGTCCTTTTGTGTCCCTTGTCATTCAAGAAAACAAAAAGAACTCCCAAGGAGCGAGGTCAGGTGAGTAAGGTGTGTGGGGCAAGAGAGGCATGCTATTTTTTTCCCCAATAACTGGCGCACTGAGATGGCTGCGTGAGCAGGTGCATTGTGGTGGCAAAACCAGTCGCAGACACCCTTCTCATTCCCAATCTTCTGTTAAAATCCGCTGAACCGAAGTCCATGATAGTCCAGATAACTTCCCCATCTCTTCAAACATCTGTAGTCCGCCTTCCAGCGCAAGTGCAAGAATTTTGTTGATATTATCGTCCACAGCGGTCGGTGCGAGAGATGAAAATGGTAACAATGTGCAATCTCTCAGGGGGGTTGAGGGGGAGAGGGAGAGCTGACACCAAGGGCTCAATAGAAAGTAAATGTCTAGAAAAGAATGAAGGCAACATATGTACAAATGTCCCTGATTCAATTGATGTATGGATTATGATGAGTTAGTTGTATGAGCCCCCAATAAAATGATTAACCAAAAAAAACAAAAGAGAATAATTTTAAGTGGGAAACAAAAGTTGAAAGATGTCCAGAATGATTTGTCATCAATCGATAGTTCATCCCTTTTGAAATGAGAAAACCACTCATACACCTGAAATTTTCCCATAGTGCTGTCCTTGTAAGCTGTGTTCAACCTCACAACCGTTTCTGTGGCATTTCCCCAGCAGGAAACAAAGTTCACAGCTGCACACTGTTCTCTTAAATCAGCCACCACAAAAATAAAAAAAAAAATGAGGCCTGAGTGAAACTTCTTTGATGAAAAAGTTCACTGTGACCAGAGCGACCTCCCCAGCCAATGCCACTGGGTGCACTAACTCAGAGCAAATTGCCTGTGTGTGTGCATGTGCATGTGTGTGTGTGTATTTATACGTACTACTATGAAAGCTCCACCTAGGGGAGCTTTCTTCCAGTTTTGGGGGGTACCCCCTCGTACATCCAGGAGGTTATTTTACCTTATCCATGACCTCTCACAAGTCCTCACACAATCAGCTCGACTTTGAGAAGCTGTCAACTCCTTTCCCCTTTGATCAAGGAGGGTCAAGGAGTCTTGCCCCAGGTAATACACAAGGTAGTGGTTTGAGGCCCAAGGCTGAAACTGACACCTAGAAGCAGCTCTCCTAGCTCTCAGACCACTCTGCTGAGCGCCCTCACAGTCTCCACCCCAACTGCACAGCCAAAGGAAATAATTTCTCTACAAATAGGGCTCCTCCAAAAAATAAAATTGCGGATACCAAGTTCTAAAGGGAGAACAATAAGGAAGAAAGGATTAAAGAAAGAATTACAGGAGGATAATGGATTTCTAGCCAGGAGGCAGCAAGAGAAATAGCAAAGGGTGCTGGGAAAAGCACATCCTTCCAGCAGAGTCCAGCAGAGTGGTGCTGTTCCTTATTAACCGTGTGACCTTGGGCAGGTCCTGCACCCTTTCGGAGTGTGCACCTTACAAAGTCCAAAGGTTGTTGCAAGAATTCAGGGGAGTGACAAAGGCCCTGGAGCCTCCTGCAGGGTACCTGGCACCTGGAAATGATTACAGCCATCATATGGAATGCCCGGGCTACAAGGAGGTTGAAAGATGACCTAATACTGGTGTCTCATTTCACAGGCAGGGGCCACAAGGACCACAGACGGGAAGTGACTTGCCCAAGGTCACAGAGAAAACGCATGGTGTTTTCGGGCCCAACACCCTCAGTTTGTTTTGAAATTAGAGACCCAAAATCTACCAGGACATCCAATCTCCGAAACTAGGCAAGGCGGCAAGGAGCTCCTCCTTCCGATCTGGCGGTCCCTTCTGGTTCTTGGAGGCCCAACACTTGAACTTTCTCTACTTCACAAGGCAACACTACAAATTTTTAAACACTCCAATTAAAACTAAAATCTCAGGTTTCCTTCTTAAAATCACTCTTGTTTCTTTTCCCCACCTTCCTCTTTCACACACACACCCCAAGCATTTTGCAATAACAATAATGCCGAGAGGAGAGAAAAATAAAAATCGGATGCACTTAACAGATATTTTGGTACTATAATGCATCACAGATGCTCCTCTCCAGCAAAGCACGTGCGCGCACCATTCCACTGTGAAGGCTATTGCTGCTCGGACTCGGGGTTCGGGATCCCTCACAGCCCTATCCATGCAGGTGCCTGGACCTCATTCAGACTCCCTAGTCAGCCCCGGACTCCCCAAGAGAGCGAGGGGGTTCCTCGCCTTGGTCCAAAATGGTGACAGGGCAATCAGCTGGGACAGACCCTGTGGTGGGTAGCGAAGGCTGTGTAGATTAGGACACCCAAGGGAATGCTTGTTTAGGACCTGCTTCCTGCTGCCCTTCAGAGAAGCTGGAGCCAAGAACAAGCTTAAGCAGGGCACGGGCTCGGGATGGGGTGGGCAGGAGTTTACAAACCAGAGATTACAGCCCGTTTGATCTCCAGACATGCGCCTTGGCCACTGTCAGCGGCTCCTTGCCGCCGATGGATGGCTCTCAGGAACTTTTTTCCTAAAACACAACTTCACACAGTTTCCGGCAAATGTTTTCAGCCTCCCCAAGCTGTCGTTTGGTTGAACAGCACTGTTTCCAGGCCCCGGAGAGAGTTGTGTTGTTTTAAAGAAGGATGAAAGCCAGGGGCTGTTTAACCAGAGGGTCTGTTCGCTCCGGCAGCCCTAATCCGGTCCCTTTGTGGTACAAAGAGGGTGTTGAGAGTGATGGTGGATTCCCCCAGCTCCCTAACCTGAAAAAGATATCGAGACTGCTGGACAGAGCGGCCTCCCACAAGCCTCCCTCCAAATGGAGATGGGCGTTGAGGGGCCCCCACCACCTCACCCGCCCCAACACACACACACACACACACACACACACACACACACACACACACAATCAGCTCCTGAGCCTGGCAAAGGAAAAGTCACTTCAGAGGGAGAAAGCCGGTCGGTTCAGAGGGCTCAGTGCTGGGCCAGAGAATACACAGGATTTTCCCCTGTGGAGACGGAGTCAGGCGTAGTCAGAACCCTGCGGGGCGTGACTAACTGCCCCAATCTTCCTGCCACTGGGGTCCTCTGGGTAAGGACTCCACAATTATGGGAGAGCCAGCAGGAGAACCGACAAACCGTCCTTTCATTTGGCCGGCAAATCAATCTGCCTTCTTACCTCCCCGGGGACAATATTGCATTTCCCCTGGAAAAACAAAGGCCAGAGAGCTCCAAAGGGGATCAGTTTCTGCTGCTGTTTCCCTGGTGAAAAGCTTGCAAGTCTCTGGGGCAGCGAGTGAGTCTGGTGCCTAGTGCTAGGGTTTCTGGCCCAGCCAATTTATGGGGCGAGCTCCTCAGTGGGGGTGCGTGTGTCCAGCTCCACGCCTCACTAAAGGCATGGACCCAAGTATTGTCCTGGAGCCTCCTTGTAGGAGTGCCTGGTCCAGTGGGGGGGCCCTCCCACCCCCAGATTGACAGCCTTGTGCTCAGGGCACAGATGTGAGCTCATGGTCCCCAGATCCTGAGATGAGCGTCTGGGGCCAGTGAGTTGCCAGTGACCTCTGCCTAAGAGGCCCATGAGCTTCTAAACCTCCTAAGCCCCGCCATTCTCCCTGCCCCCCCCCCCACTCCTCAGGTTCAGGAATCAGAACTGTCAACCTTTGCACCAAGCACATTGGTCTGAAATTATTAACCCCCAGGCGATCCTGGCCTGACTCTCTGCTGGCTCGAGGAGGCAGTGTGAAGGTCACCTTTCACGTGCTGCCAGCAAGTCCATTCCAACTCCTAGAGACCCCATAACCCAAAACCAAACCACCTCACTGCCATCACGTCCATGCAGACTCATGACAGCCCTGGGGGGCAGGGTAGAACTGCCCCTGTGTGGTTCCGAGACCAACTCCTTTATGGGAGTAGGAAGCGCCTTCTTTCTCCCAAGGAGCAGCTAGTGGTTTCAAACTGCTGACCTCGTGGTTCATAGCCCAATGCGTAACCACTGCAACACCACAGGGCAAGGTCAAATTGCTCTTGTCAAGGATTTCTGATACTGTAACTCATGATGGGAGTGAAAAACCTCATCTTTCTCCTGAGGAGTGGCTGGTGCTTTTTCATGACTGACCTTGCCATGAGCAACCCGGTGCTTAACCACGATGCCACCAGAACTCTGCTCACCTAGAGCTTTGCAAACACAACAGTCACAGACTGTGCCTGTGGGTGGAGTTGAGTCCCATCATGGCAGCCCAGCTACAGAGTAGAGCTGCTCTGCCAGGCTGTAATCGTTACATGAACGGCTTGCCACGCCTTGCTTCCAAGGTGCAACTACAGAGGTTTGAACTCCCAACCTGTAGGTTAGTCATGGAGTGAGTCATTGACTCCGCCCAGGGACTTTGTTTTGCAAAGGTCCGGAAATCCGGCAGTGCTTAAACTCAAATACGCAAGTCAGTCCTCCACACACACCAGGACCAGGACCTTCCCAGGCAATGTCATCAGTGTCTTGTGGCCTCTGTGCTAGCTTCACATGCGCAGTGCTGTGTGCGCCTCCACAATAACCTCAGAGACAAGCCCCTGCTCTGCCAGCATCAGGGGTCTGTCTCCGGGAAGCCCAGCACTAACCAGCAGCTCCCTCTTTTTGTTTCTGTCCATTCCGCTGCTGAAAAAGGGAATTCTTTCTGCTCAGGCAAGCACAGCAGGTGGGGAGTGTATTTTCCCCACAGGTGACAGCACACCGGATAGAAGCATTCCCCTCAGTTCTGGTGCACACCCACTCCCCAGCACCCCCACCACAAAACAGCTGGAGAACTGCCCCATCCCCAACAGGACCTCTCGGGCCTGTGAAAGGACCAGCTCTGGGTGCGAGTGGAGAGGACCATCAGAGAAGAGGTCACCGCGCACAGGGGCTGCCCACCTTTGGGAGTGCCCCGTGCCTACCTGGGAGAAGTTGAGCCCGTTGAGGGGGTGGCACTGCTCCTCCACTCGCTCCACCGCCCCGGTGCTCTTCCTCATCTTCGCGGCCTGCTGCGCCAGGTAGAGGTCCAGCACGGGCACACCGCGAGAGCGCACATCGGTCTCCGTGAGCGAGTTCACCATGAGCATCACCCACACAGGCCTCTTGCGCTCCCAGTTGCCTGCGATGGCGTTGAACAAATAGTCCGCGTACAGCCCCTTGCCCCGCTGTGCGGGCGTCATCCACGAGGGCATCATCAGTTTCACGTAATCCAGGTGGCGCTTCAGGCGCCAGTACAGCTCCCTGGGCAGCACGTCCTGCAGGTTCTCCCCGGGCGGCAGCAGCTGGCAGCGGGCCAGCGCCGAGATGGTGTAGGGATCCGTCAGATCCAGCTCAAAGTAGACCCTGGCGCTGGCCTGAAAGGCCGCCTTGGAGTTGTCTGGGATAAAGTCCCACACGCGGGTGTATGGGACATGGATGGTGCCAAACAGGTACGCTGGAGGATCGCGCCGAATAGTCCACAGGAAGGAGTTCAGGTCCCTCTGCTGCAGGGGAAGAGAAGAGGGCAGACAGTGAAGGCCAAGGCAGCTGAAAAGAGCCCCAGTTGGCACAGAGGGCTGCCAAGGGAGAAGTGGGGGTGGCAGGCATAGAACTACACGGGCTGTGGTAAGGGACTCAGGTTTGGGAACCAGGAAGACCCATATGCGAATCCCAACAGGGCCCTGTCTTTGTTATATGTGTGATCTTGAGGAAATCACTTCTCTCCCACAGTCTCAGTGTTCTCCTGTGTCAAATGGGGCCGGGCACGACAGCAGCTATCTCAGGGGTGGCTGGGAGGATTAACAGGCAGGACATGAGTCTACCCCACCCAGAGTGCAGTGCCGACCCAGAAGACGTGAACCATGATGGGTCCTTATGATTAGCAGTCACCGCAAGGGCCACGGACTGCCACGCCACCCGAGAACATGCATGGTTGGCCAAGTCAAACCTTCCTTCCCGGGTGGGTGGTGTGATGTGGGCAGAGGGAGGAGAGAGGGACCAAGAGTCCTGCTCTGGAAAGAAGGAAGGAAGTCATATAACTTTAAACTCCAACCATTGGGAGATACACGCCAAGAGCACCTTGAAAGCAGAACACCTATTAAAAATAGCACACCTATTTAAACAGCTACTTCCAATGCGCCAGGGCGGATACGGTTTTCCTTGGGGAGGGGAGGGCTGGAGTGTCAGCTCCTCTGTTGGACCAGCCGAGATCACAGATGAGAAAGGGCCGTGAGCCCGGAATAGCCAAGTGGAGTCTGGGGCCTTGGTTCTGGAGGGGAGGGTGCCATGGAATTCATCCTAAGAAATGTGCAGAGGCCCCTCCTTAAAGGTTTATCTCATCTTCAAGCCCAATTCTCTCATCTTCTGTGACCTACCATCAGACTAAGTGAGAGAGAGGGAGAGAGAAGAAGGGGTGCGGGGATGTGGAAGAGGGAGAAAGGGGAAGTAGAAGTATTAGCACTAGGAGAGGCATGGAGAGGGGCCTTCCTTCAGGGGCAGGGCCAAGGAGCATGAGGAGGGGACAATCATTTCTCTCAGGAAAAGCAACCCCCCCAAAAAAAAGAACTATCCCTGGACTGCCCACTGCCCACTTGCAAGTTTTAGATCATCTCATACACACACACACACACACACACACACACACACACACACACACACACACACCACCTCACACCTATTCTATCACAAATTAAAGGTACACGTTTGGGTGAGTGATTTAGGGGGAGAGGAGCAAACTGTACTTTACTGACAACCCCAGAATTCTAAGACCCAGTGTCTGGGAGGTAGAACTACAGCCGAGCCAGTCAACCAGTTCCAGTTGCAGGCAGGGCAAGGCAGGGCTTGAAGGTGCACCTTGCCCAAGGTCAAGTCAATAACTCCCTGCTGGTAGCGGCGCGGGAGGACCCTCTCCCGACAGCCAATCTTGGGTTATTTTCGCATAGCAGTTAACACTTGTGAGGGTGGGGTACTAATGGAGGTGGCAGGAGAACAAGAGCAAATTACGGAAGTCCTTGTCTAGGAAGAAAAATTAGGAGAAGCGATTATTGGGCCCTCAAGGAAATATTAAGCCAGCAAGGTCTACCTTGCGCTCTCCTCTGGAATCGTCCCCCTTTCCGCAAAAGAGCGCTTGGGAAAGCGGGAGCCGGCGGGGGCCTGGGCTGGAGAGGGGCCCGGCACTAGATAGAAAGTTTGCCTGGGGTCCAAGTGGGCGGGCAGGGAGACTGGGAGCCAGCCGCTGTGTGAATGAGGGAGAGGGTCTGCTCCAAGTCCGAGGGGAGAGAGCTGGGGATGGTAGTCCGAAGGGAGCCAAGCTCCGAAGGCTGAAGCAGAGCGAGAGAAGGGCGTGCAAAGGTGTCAGGGAAAGAAGAAATGTCCCCAGAGTCAGCAGGGACCGGAGAAGAGCGGGCCAGGGAGCGTCAGCGTGTGGAGGACAGGAGAGAGGCGCCCCATCTCCGCTCGCGGGGACCGAGCAGGACCCGGCAGGGAAGGGCGTCCCGAGACTGCGCCCGCTCGACGGAGGTGGAGCGGGCAGGATGAAGTGGGTGCAGAAGGCAGGACCCCATCATCGTCCCCTAGGGGCTGAAGTTCCCCGGCGGGCGAGAACGCGGCTGGGCAGGCAGGCGCTCGCTCACCGATCCGGGCGGCCGGCACTGTCCTCCGTCCGGGGGCTGCGGGCGGGCGCGGGCGGTGGCCAAGAGGGCGGCGAGCAGCGGCCCCGCCAGGGCGGCGTGCATCCTGCCGGGGCCCGCGGGGCGCGGGGGACCCTCTTGGGCGGCGCCCCCTCCACGGGGCGGAGAGCCCCCAACCGAGCACGGAGCTTTCTCAGGAGCGCGGGGGCTCCAGCCACGGGATGCTGGGAGCCCTCCGGGGCGTGGCTGGATGTCCTGGCCGGACCTGGGGGTCCCTAAGGGGCGGGGCTCCGTCTGTAGGAAGAGGGGGACCCTCTGGGGCGGGGCGGGGCCCCCCTTCAGGTCCCCTCTCCCCAGGGCGCGCAGCCCCCTTGGCCTGGCCCTGGGGTTCCGACAGCACGCGCGGGGGGCAAGGGCGCGCGGGGGTCCAGGAGCTGTGTCGGCGTCCAGGGGTGCGCGGGGCGCCTGGGCCAATATCGAGGTCCGGAGGTGCGCGGGGTTCCGGGGCTATGCTGGGGACTCGGGGCGCGCAAAAGTCCCAGGGGTGCTTGGCGCTCCAGGGGGCGCGCAGTGGGACAAGTGCGGCAGAGGGCGCGGAGGGGGCGGGGGGCGGCTGCCGAGCGCCCGGCTACCCCGGAGCCCGGTTCAGAGGGGCGGCGGGCGGCCGCGCGGCCGCTGCCCGGGCTCCGCCATGCTGCTCCGCGGCCGGGAGGGAGGGAGAGAGGAGGGCGGGAGAGCGGCGAGGAGCCGGGCCGGGCGGGGGGCTGGGGCCGCCGGGGCGGGGGGAGGGGAGGGCCCGGCGCGGGGGGCGGGGGGCGGAGGGCCGGAGCCGCGTCGGGCCGCGCCGGGCCGGGCCTGGCCGGGGAGAGCAGGGCTTGCTGCGCGCCCGGGCGCGGCCAGGCGGGGTCTGATGGGCATGGCAGGCGCCCGCGAGTTCCTCTCCTGCTCCCTCGCTCGCTCCCTCACACGCGCGCGGAGGGAGGCGAAGCCCGCAGCAGCCACTTCCCAACTTTCCAAACTTCCCAGCGCAACTTTTCCTCTCCTCCCCTGCCCGCGCCTCCTCCGCCCGCATCCCTCCCCCTTCGCTTGGCCAGCTCTCCGCCGGGCCGTCGCTTCCTCGCGAGGCCGCCAGAGGGCGCGCCGGCCGAGGTCCCACTCTGCCCAGCTAGGCCCGCTTGGCGGTGGAAGCGGACTGGAGGGGCAGCGACGCATCTGGGGACGTGGACCAGCAGCCTCCCTTTGCGCGCCCGCCGCGCGCTCGGGAGAGAATAAGTGGCTGGAGGGGCAGGAGAGAGCAGGGCGCTCCCAGGCTGTGGGAGCTGTGTCCCAGGGAAGGCAGCAAGAGAATGCTGGATCCATTATCACTCCACTGTGCCTAACACAAACACGTGCGTAGGTGCTCTGCAAACACTCCTTGATTTAAAAGCAGCAAACCAACACTATAAAATAAAATCCTCCTCAACATTTCTAGGAACCCTCTATTCAAAAGCCTCTCCAGTTATCTCATTGGACCCAATGAGGATTCTATGCAAAGGTGCCGTCCGGTGGCGACTTCCACCAAAGTGGGCTGCGAATTCCTTCTTCGTTGCTTGTTCTTAGTCTGCAGGCTCCACCAAAACGTGTTCCCTGTGGGTGACCCTGCTGGCATGGGAAACACCAGTGGCATAGCTCCCAGCAACCAACAAGCCACCACAGTACAGCCAAGTGATGGGCAAGAGGGAATGGCACTGGACACCAACCATCTATCGGCCCCTCCAGGGGAGAAAGATGAGGCTTTCTGCTCCCATAAGGATTCACATTCAGTCCAGTGGACTAATGGGCCTTCCACCATCCTGTGACCAAATGAGTTAGATGGTGCCCTTCCGGTTGACGGTGTGGCAACAACCACCATCGGTTCTGAAAAGATCACATTGGAATGTCCTGGATGAAGTGCAGGAAAAATACAGAAAAAAAACTCAGAATCCTAATAGAGACCTGTCAGAGGCAGGTGGGACCCCTGAGGCCATGACCCACGGCCATCATTCAGGTCTGGAACTTACCTCACCCCTGTGACTGAATCAATCACTTAAGATCAAAGGGCACCATTTATCCAGAGTTCAGAGGGTTCTGGGGTGGGGTGGGGGTAATGAGGACTGGAAAAGGAGAAAAAAGAACAAGCGATGGGAGATGGAGGGGGTTGCACTGGATGAGTAGAAACAAAATGCGTATGAACTGTTGAATGTAAGACTGATCCTCTTCCCCATAAACTCTTATGTAATTCACAATAAGAAAAAATCTCCACAGCAAGCACAACCAATAGCAAATGCAGCAAGGGGGTATGGAGGGACAGAAACCCTCCCACTGTGTTGTTGGGGCTGTACAGCCACTGCAGAAAGTGGAAAACAAAACCGATGCATGAAATGATAGTGCACACCGCTACTGATATTATCAATGAGATACGGGCGGTCTTTACCATGCCTAGATCCAAAACCAAGCCACACTGCCATACAATTGACCCTATAGGACAGAGAGGGACCGCCCCTGTGAGTTTCCAAAACTCGCAATCCTAGGTGCAGACAGCCTCATCCTTCTTCCTATAGAGTGGCTGATGGGTCCTAACTGATGGCCTTGTGGTTAGCAGTTCAATGCATGACCACTACACCAGAAGGACTCCTTTGTCTAGGTATAGACCCAGGACAATTGAAACCATAGATCCACACAAAATCTCATTCCACATTGGTCACAATAGCTAACATCTAGAAACAATCCAAATATCCATTAGCTGGTGAATGGATAAACAAAATGCAGCATATTCCTAAAGTGGGAGTATTATTCATCCATAAAAAAGAATAAAGTACTGATATGCACTGAAATATAAATGGATTTTTAAGTATGCTAAAGAGAAGCCAGTCACTTCCCCCCACCCGCCCCACATCCAACGTATTGTACGACTCCATCTATTTGACATGTCTCTAATAGACAAGCCCATAGATACAGAAACTAGATTGGTGGTTGCCTGGGGCTTGGAGAATGGGGGAGTGCTAAGTGATGGTTTCTTTTGGAGGAGAAACGGTTCTAAGATGGATTGCGGTAATGGTTGCACAAGTCGGTGGAGACACTAAAAACCATTGACTTGTGCACTATAAATGGGCACATTGTGAAATGCGAATTTTATCTCCATAGCACTGTTATGAAAAATCGAACAGGGACGAACAAACAAGTCTGGGGCCCCAGGAGACAGTGCTCCTAGAGAACAATGGTCTTAAAGCTTTCAACCAACTTAGTTGGTTTTGTGATGAAGTGAGAGAAGCTCTGGAGGACAAGTCGTAGAGGCAGGTCCTAGGTCTGCCGATGTCTCCCTTAGTCGCTCTTCTGTTAATGCCTCAATGAGTAGCTCTGGGTTGTTCAGCTGCCCCCCCACCCCCGACCTCCGTTTCCCCGTCATCACCAGGATAAACAGGCTGAGAGCCTTCAGGAGCCCCCTGCATCTAACAGAGTTCCTCGCTCCATGGTCATAGATTGGCCCTGTGGGAACGGGCACAGGGTTCAGAAGGGAGGCAATGAACTCAGCCTCCTGACTCCTCTCCCCGGGAGCCATACAGGCCCACTTTCCTTTTACTGCATCCCAATTAAAGTTGTTCAATCAGATGGGTACCAGGGATCTGTAGGCCATAACAGTCAGGGAAGGACTAGAAAGCTTGTAGTGTAAATAAACCAACAGACCTGCCTCCTGAGCAGATCCAGGAACCCCAGGTTCTGCCAAAGGCATCTTATCAGGAAGGAGATGAGAGTTTCCCTGCTCAGGCACCTGTGCCAAGGAGGAGCCTTGCTCAGGGCCTGAGAGCTGCCTTTTCAGCAGGCCAGTGCCCAGGCTACCAGCCACACTGGCATTTTAAACGGCCTGCCCTGCTCTGATTACCAGCTTCAATTCCCATGCCAGCTCTGCTCTATTACCATCATCCCCCAGCTCTGTCTTCTCCACCCCAGGTTCAGTTAGTTGGAAGTTAATCTGAAATGATGGAAGGGTATGATTGTCTTGTGTGGGGTTCGGATCCTGGGATCATGAAGAGGTCAGTAGTGCTTAAGCCAGTCTGTAAAGGTGGAAAGAATCAGGTTTGTAGGCAATGAAATGATTCCGAGTCCTTAGGAGATGCCTATGCGTAGTGCACCCAGCTACTAACCAAAAAGGACATGCTCCAAGTCTGCCCAAAGTTGCCTAGGAAGAAAGGTCTGGTGATCCAAGTCCCCAAACATGAGCCATTGGAACCCTCTGGCAGACAGTTCTACTCTGACAGCACAATTCGCTGTAAGTCGGAGTCAACTGGTCAACAACTGACTTGGGTTTGTTTAATTGAGCTGACTCAGGAACAGTCGTTCCTTCACACGATGCGAGAAAGAGGCTCCTGATCAAAGAAGCAAAACAAAGGACCAGAGTTTGTAGTAGTTACAAAATCTGTAACTCTCAACTGGAGACATAACAAGTAAAGGGGCGGAGTCAATCAGGTCTCAGCTTGATGACCTCGTTTGGAGCCGCGAAGGAGATAAATAGCTTGCTGGAGGCGATCTACATACTCCCTCCCTGAGCCATTCTACTGACCAGACACATGGAGCTATGTTGATGGCAGCCAGAGCCCTAGAGTCGGAGGAGCTACATGAAGACCCATGCCAGCGCTGAGATGCTTCCATTGCCACTGGATCCACAAGACCCAGTAGCCTGTGATTGTCCTGCATTCAGCGTCTTTGCATGTGTTTCATGATTCTGAAGAGGACTTTATGGATTGGTAGCAGATATATAGGTTAATATCAGACTTACAGACTTGATCTGGACTGGGCTGGGATTTTTTTCCTCAATATTCAATTGCTCTTGTATATAAAGCTCTTTCTTATACACATATGAATGTCTCTGTATTTGTTTCTCTAGTCAACCCAGACTGGCACTGAGTTGCTCTGCAATATGGCATTCCTTAAAACCCCTGCTGTGGCTAAGGGAAAGAAAGGCCAACCAGCAGGCGCTCTGGAAAACACCCAGAGGTGGGGAGGAGCCATTGCAGCAGCTCAGCCACAGGAGAGAGGGAATCAGCACAAGCCTTTGCCAAGGAGCTGAAATTTGCGTAAATCCTTGAGGATGAGCAGGCAGAGAGGATGAGGACAGGAAGGGGAAACAGCATGTGCTGAGGCCTGTGAACAATGCTGGGGGTGGGCCTTTTCAACCCTGCTAGAATGCGTTCCGCGCAGCATTCAGGAGAAGGCTGGAGAGACTTCACCAGAAAGGCCGGGGGTGAGCTGGAAAGGTGGTCATCCTACCTTCCAGAGGAGGCAATCTTCTCTGATTGCTCTGCGTGCATGCAGGCTAACATGCCAGGCTGCAGACAGCCAACAGTCATAGTCTGGTGTGTACGGCCAGCAGGGCTATAGTCACAAGGTCACAAGGACCTCACTTACCCTATTCACGCACAAATAGTGAAGGAGTCTTGGATGCACTGTAGTGCTTTAGACCTGAAGAAGTAATCTGAGACTCCAGCCGTCTGTCAACTTGCTGATCTTGAACCTTGCAAGATACCTGCAGGCGACTGGCTCACAGACCAAGACGGTGCCTTTAGGTACCGGGTATGTGAGATAGTGGTGTAAAAGTAGAGGGAAAATCACAGCAAATTGAAGAACAAGAGGAATCTGTATGGAGAAAAGAGGAGGATTTGAATTGGGCAGTGAAGAAAAGTCAGAGTTAAATAGATGGAAATAAAGGGCCGTCGTGTCGATGGGATCAGGCATCAAAGAAATAAAAATCATATCACTGAATGACAGAGATTGTGGAGTGGGGACTTTTCTGTAGGTCTCTGGACATCCCCTTACAGAAGGGTCTCAGGGAGGAAATGAGCCAGTCAAGGTGCATTGTAGCAATGATGAAACATACAGCTTTCCTCTAGTTCTTAAATGCTTCCTGCCCGCCCCCCACCCCCGCCCCCACTATCATGACCCCAATTGGAAACACAGAGAATCCAGGACAGATGAACCCCTCAGGACCCATGTTGAGAGTGGTGATATCGGGAGGGTGGAGGGAAGGTGGGGTAGAAAGGGGGAACCAATTATAATGATCTACATATAACCCCATCCCTGGGGTACAGACAACACAAAAGTGGGTGAAGGAGACATCAGACAGTGTATGACATGAACAAATAATAATTTATAAACGATCAAGGGTTCATGAGGGAGAGGGGAGCGTAGAGGGAGGGGGGAAATAAGGAGCTGATACCAAGGGCTTAAGTAGAAAGCAAATGTTCTGAGAATGATGATGGCAACAAATGTACAAATGTGCTTGACACAATGGATGGATGTATGGATTGTGATAAGAGTTGTATGAGCCCCCAATAAAATGATTTTAAAAAGAAAAAGGCCTGTCACCAAGCTCAGTTGGTGTAACATAGTTCATAAAGACAGTGTCTGCTTCCTAGTTTGGTGAGTAGCCCACCAAACCAAGCTCACCGCCAACTCAATGAGTCAATTCCAACTCAGCCACTGGGGCCTTAAACATTTATGAGCAGCCATCGAAGGTGCAACTATGGGCAGTCTCTGTCCAGAGGAAAGAGCAGTGGTAAAAATCAAAAGACCCGTGAACAGTCGGTCAATGGCCTACTGAGCTACACAAGCAGTAGTCTCCACAACCCTGAGGCCCAAACTAGATGGTACCCAGCTAGCAGTACCAACTGCTTTAAGAAGGATCACCTTAGAAGGCCCTGCGTAAAATGAGAGGAAAACGTGGAACAAAACTTCAAATCGTGAAAGAGACCAACCTTACTGGTCACATAGGGACAGAGGAGACCCTCAAATCTATGGCTCTTGTTACCCTTCAGTTCTAGAGCTGAATTCACCCACAACCCACACAAAAATAAATTCACATCCACCAAGTAAATTCCGATGCACAGTGACACTATAGGACTGGAAAGACCTACTCCTCTGCGTTTCTGTGACTCAACCGGAACAGAAAGCCTTATCTTTCTCCCTTAAGGAGATTGATCGTTTCAAACTGCTGACCTTGCAATTGGTAACCCAAGGCATGATACTTCACCTTCAAGGGATCACAAGGGCAGCAAATTTACTCAAGGACAGAGGATTTGGAAAGAGGGGAATGGGAACAGGAAATACGGAGAGGCAGTGGTACATCGAGGGGATTAAAATGATGAGTTGAAACAAGATATGCATAAATTATTGAAACTGCACCTAGTTCACAATAAGAAGGTTTGGGGTGAACACTAAGGTTGTACAGCGGAGTAGCAAGGGGAGCAAAGCAACGAAGTCCCCAAGGATTGCCAAAGGTGGACTTGGGGCCAGGGCATGGCACCCCAGTGGACTCGACTGAAAGTCAACGGACAGACCTGGAACTGCTTGAGGGCTTTTCTTTTTATGCTGTTGTTATTTATTGATTTTGTTGTATTAGCTGTTGTTGATTTGGTTTTTTGTCTTCCTTTTTTGTTTTGCTTTTGTCTGCTATGTTTTTGTGCATATTATTGTCTATGCATGTCTATTTGGACAAGATAGGCAGGATGAACAACTCAGAGAGAAGAAAAATGAGACTGATGGTTCTGCGGGGGACACAGGAGAGGGAGAAATGGGGCGAAAGAAGGGGTACCAACGAACTTAGGGATAAGGGAAGAATAAGTGATCTAAAATTGATGCCAGGAGGGCATAGGATGCTTGGGGGGCTTGATCAAGGGCAATGTAGCCGAGAGGAATTACCAAAACCTGAATGAAGGCTGAACATGATAGTGGGACAGGAGGAAAGTAAAAGGAAATCGAGGAAAAATCTGGGAGGCAAAGGACATTTACAGAGGTCTAAATACAGGCATGTATATATGCAAATACATTTATATACAATGACGGGGAATAGATCTATGTAAGAGCCCCCAATAAAATAAAGTTTAGATTTTCAAAAGAAAAGAAAAAGAGAGATGAAACTGGCCAACAATAAAAAATATCAATAAAAAAGGTGGTTTTTTTGTTTTGTTTCATTTTCCAAAAAAGGTCCTGCTTGCATCCCAAATAAGGGGAACAGTGATCAGTGCAAAGGTTGGACGGGTAATAAATGTTCTGGCTGAAGAAGAGACAAGATATTTAGAAGGCAGGCTGACGGCGGTGGGGAGGTGACGCTGAGGAGACTTAGATGGGAGTGCTTGATGAGGTGATGAAACTGAGCCTTAGAGGGAAGGCAGGTCGTGTTCCCATCACGGGGCTGATAATGTGAAGGTCTGGACTAGCTATTTCCACTGGACCACTTGCTCCCTTTAAGAGCCAAATGGGAGCAGAGACAGCACAGGGCGACACACACACATACACACAATCATTGGAGACAATCTAATTTGGATATCAGGTACTTGCCATTGAATTTTACCTTTACCTTAGCACCAGCTGAGGGAGAACCCATTCCTCTATTTAGGAGTCAGTGGAATTATGGAAAGAGAGCGGCGGGGGTGGGGGTGGGGTGGGGGGGGGAGAGAAAGAAATCTGATGCTTGAAACAAAATACCCCATTGAGCTGACCACTAAATAGCACTTAGACCCCAAGTATACACACAGCTGCTTTATGCGATGAAGGCTGTGGGCCATGTTCCTGGATATAAAATAGCAAACCACATGTAACGCTTTCTGTGGCTGTGTAATTAGCACGGATCTGTGAGTGTGTGAGCTGACCTGGGGGAGGGGAGGGGGGCTTAGGCTTCCAGCACAGTGGGCGGCGGTTGGTGGAGGAAAGACCAGAAGCGCTGGGGCGGATAAGGTGAGAGTGGGACACGGTCCTCTGCCATTTCATCATGCCACTTGACAGTGAGGAAGTGACGGAAACCAGGAACTTGCCGGTTCACAGCGGGACCCAAAGGAAGCTGCCTTCAAGGCCATCCCATCCATGGCTGTGACCTCCCAGAAGCGGATTGCCAGGCCTTGCTTTAGAAGAGCCCCTGGGTGAGTTCTGATACCAACTAGACCTGTCAGATGGCAGCACTGACATATTGGGACAGGCTGTGACTTTGCCCCTGCAAACCCAGAGCTTATGGGCAATGTCTAAAGACCATTTTACGGCGTCCAAGGGGTGCGGTCATCAAACACTTGGTTGCTATAGAAAAGCCAGCGTTTCAGCCAACATCTGCTCTGTGGTAGCAAGAGGTGGCGGTCTGCTTCCAGAAAGATTACAGCCTCAGAAACCCGAGAGGGCAAGCTAACTGTGCCCTACACGGTCGCTATGAGTCAGGATCGACTCAACAAAAACAGGTTCAAAGACATTTTAGGAATCCCCTGATGAGGCAAATGGTTCAGTGCTCAACTACTAACCTAGAGGTAGGCCGTTCAAATACACCCATAAAACCAAACTCACTGCCCTTATGTTGATTGCAATTTAGAGCGACCCTATCGGATTGAGTAGAACTGCCAGGGTGGGTTTCTGAGAGTAAGTCTTTCCAGGAGGAGAAAGCCTTTTCTTTCTCCTGCAGAGCAGCTTGTGATTTTGAACTGCTGACCTTGGGCTTGGTAGCCCAATGAGAAACCACTACACCACCAGGGTCTCTAAATCCACCCAAAGGTGCATTAAAAGAAAGGGCTGGCAAGCTGCTTCTGAACGGGCATGGTCTGGAAGATCCCGTGCAAGAGTACTACTCTGCCCACATGGGGTGTCATGAATCAACCTGACAATAACTCATAGCCCAGAAGACTTGGGTTGTCGTAACTGGGAAGGTGTGGGATCTAGTGGCATCTAGTGGAAGAGATGTGAGATGGATGTGGCTTAATCTCACAAGACAGCCTGCCACTAAGAAGGATCCCATTCCAGATACCAATAGGACCCAGACTGAGAAATTCTGCCCTGTAGCGTTGCTCAGTTAGGGGTTAATAACACCCAACTTTTGTTGGGTGTTTACTGTGTGCCAGGCATGATTGTCTCTTTATTTAAACAAATTTTATTTGTTAACTTTTACTGAGATACAGGGAAGAAACTTGTCCAAAGTCAGGTAGCTAGTTAGTGGCGGTGATGGAGTTAATTCCTTTACTTGGGGCTTCTAGCCATAGTCCTCCATTTAACGATGTATTGCACATTCTAACGTCTCCACCTGTGACTCGAAGCTCATTCTGGAGTAAGCTGTCCATTATACTAATAAAGCAGGAGTAAGGCAGGATGTATTCTGAGTTTCTGCCCTACTGGAGGGTATGACTCAAGCCACCATCCTTAGTGTTCTTGGGGGCATGGTCTTCAGATTAAACATCTTCTTTGATATGTATATTAAAATAAGAACTAACTTTTTATTTTAGGCCATTTCCTTAATAGATAGATCCACTGCCAGCTGCCTCTTTTATAAGCAGGAGGCTAGGATCAAGCCCCACCTCCATCCAAGCTCCCCTCCCTCCACCTGCTCCAAGATGCGTAAAAGTGATGCGTGTGTCATCTACCTAACCTTTTGATGCCAGAAAGCAAAAGCCACACCTCCATCAGAGCTCCTGACGTGGGCCAGGTGCCATCTTTGTGAACCCTCTTTTCTGACTGAGTATGCTGAACACTGAGTTATTTGGTTCAAATACCTGTCAAACCTCAATTACGACCCCCACAACTGCTGGCCCAAGACTCAGAAGGTCATCTTAGGGATGTGATACTTGAGTGTCCTTTTGCTTGGTCAGCCGGGCACAACAGACAACCTCTCGTTTTCAAACGTTGTGTTTCTCTGCAGTTATGCTAAACAACTTTGCCAAAGTTGGAGCTCTTGCTTTGGATCCTGTACCTGGTTTGCCTCTGCATGCCTTCTAGTTTTGGGTATGTGAGTGAGCAGGTTGTCACTTCATTTGATGCACCAGCTTCCACAATGCTGTGAGTCAACAGCCCAGTTTGGTGTGTAGGAGATGAATTCTCTAGACAGATGTCTGAACTTCAGATTTGCCACCTACCAGTCTCCTCGCCACGGTGCAATTCCCATGAAGGGCCACGCATTTTGTGAGACACTGCAGAGAATGGAAGAACCTTGGAACATGAATAATGAGAAGACTGAGAGGAGGAGCAGCAGTTAATAGGAGGGATGAAGGAGTTATACAGTATTTTGGAAAAGTCATATTTGGGGGCATCTTCAATGTCCACCTCATCGGGATATCCGTCTATTACTCCTTCCAACAAACAGAAACTAGTTTTGCAGTGTTGGCACCAGCATTTGAAAGGACAGAAAGTCTGACCTCTATGCCTGCCACATACTAGATTGAGATTATGCTTAGCAAGTGCATACGTCAGAGTGCGAAGGCTAATCCATGAACAAATGCAGCGTGTGTGTGTGTGTGTGTGTGTGTGTGTGTGTGTTGAGAGTCTAATCAGTGCTTGGCATTGAAGAGTTGGGGAATACAATGGGTAGGGTCCTTGCTCCCCCAGAGTTCATTGTTGGTAGTTTTCCTTGGAACGAGCTACAATTCATGGTACACTTACATATGATAGTTAGTCAGTCCTGCACTGTCTTCCTGATGATTGATAGGCTTGGGTCGAGGGTTGCAAGTACTATGCCACTCCATTTCATTGAAGGCTCCCCTTGTCTTTGCTGATTCTCACTTTACTAAATATAATGTCCTTTGCGGACAATCGGTTACTTTCTAGTTAATGAAGAAAAATACTATATAAAGAAACCACTACAAATGGAGACACTGTGGCGACAGTGATAGTATCTGGTGAAAGGTGAGGCGTCTGCGCTGAGAAAATCTGGAGGAGACCACTCCCAGAAGAGCCCCTATCCTAGAAAAGGCAGTGAGATTGGAGCCATATTGGTATGTTCACAAAGAAAGCCAATGAAACCGCACAGAGAACACGAGGGAGAAAATTCTAGAGCTTCAAAGAGGAAGGGGGTAGCTAAAGTAAGATTCTATGGGTTAAGAGATGAATTCCACCTTTATAGAGAAGTTATATGATGGTTTTAAATACTAATGTGATTTACATTTTTAAAGAATCAGTCATACTCTGCTGTGTGGAATGGATATGGAGTGAAAATTGAGGAGTCCGGGAAGGCCAGATGGAGACTGGGACAATAGTTGAAGTGGAAGATGACACTGACTTAGATCAGAGTAAATTTAATAGAGGTAGAGGAAATTTTACAGATCTGGTTCACGCAGAGTGTGTTAGGCAGGGTTCTCTAAAGAAACAAAATCAGGACACATGATTATACATATATAAGAGGTTTATCCAGCAAGAAGGAATATAACAGCTAATCAGTCCACACAGCAGTACAGCGGATTCAGTTCAACTCACTTCCATGGAACAGTTAATATACTGGAAGTCTTTCAACTCACATGGGTTGCCAGGTCCAAGGTCAAGGAAGCAGACAGTGGAGTCCTCCCTTGGGCAAGGCAAACAGAGTCTGCCCACAGGCAGCAAAGAGCAGGGTGGGTCACCAACAGTCAGTAGCTCTTAGCAAAGCAGGCCCGGATGGAATATTGAACTCAAGAAATACAAGCCGAAAGGATCCACTAGCCTCATTCTCAAGCAATGTACTCACCAGCAACATTGTGAAGCAGGTCTCGAAGGAACCTCAAGCTTTAGCGACAGGATCCATGGGCTGGCTTAGTCCACAGATAGTGTACCTCACAGGTTGAGACAGAACACTAGCTGAAGCAGCAGCACATTCCAGCATGCTCCAATCACCAGAGAGCAAGAGAGGGGGTGGGTCTTGCTGAGCCATTTCTCTTTGCCCTCCAATCAAACTGTGACCTGATTAATCCTACATGTTCTATTGGCAAGATTGGCACAATAAACCTCACTATCAGTCCACCCCTTGCCAACAACATGGCACCTGTACACAATTCTTTAGCCATATATAATTTCCAGACATTAATGAAATCGCACTTACACCTAACATCATATATCTATCATACATATAAATGAAAACACACTGAATCTACCTGCATCTGGCACATCATACATGAACAAAGGAAAGATATTCAATAAGCACATATAAAGAAGAAATACTGATGATCATAAACTTAGCTTTTGCAATTGATCATGTGGTCGTAACTGATAGGTAGAACTACCTTCTTCTACTACCCATCCTCTATTACCTTTACCCTCTGGCAGCACCTCAGCTGGTCATGGTTTTTTGCCTGGTGGGGTGACCCAGACCTTCATTCCTGAGAGGTCTAGGTCATTAGGCAGCCTGTCATGATTGGGTTGCTGTAGTTTACCATTTACTTTAAACACAGGGCATGATAGTACTAAGACATGGCCTACAGGATCTCCTGGATCCCAGACATATTCTTCTTTACCTCCATTATGTAGCACCAGTCCAATTTCACCTTGACAATCAGGATCAATCACACCACTCAGTACAGTGACACCCTTCCTGACCTGTTGATCCAAAGGCATGAGAAGCCCAAAGTGGCCAGGGGGCATTCTCAGCTGCCAGTTCAGTGGAATCCGTGCTGTTTCCGGGTGAGAGGGTTCCTTCCTTTGAGACTACAACCTCCCAGCCTGAAGCACAGAGGGTTGCTGGGACAGGAAGCCAAAATGCTGCAATGGATCACTAGGCGTAATAGTGAGTGATGCCATTCCGGCTTCCACCCCTTGGTTCCTGGACCCGTGAATCCTGGCTAATGGAGACACAGCACCATATATTGGCCACTGGTTTGGAGCATATACAACCTGCTACAGAACATTGCTCCATCCCTGAAAGGTGTTGCCACCTGGCTGGCATTGCAATTGTGTCTTTAGGAGGCCATTCCATCATTCTATCAAGCCAGCTGCTTCCAGATGATGAGGAACATGATACAGCTGGTGGATTCCATGGGATAGGCCCATTTCCATACTTCATTTGCTGTGAAGTGACTTCCTTTATCTGAATCAGTGCTATGTGGGATGCGATGCTGGTGAATAAAACATCTGTAAGTCCATGAACGGTAGTTTGGAAGGCTGTCCCCTCCGTGATGGAAGTGGTCCTACGTAAACAACCTGACACCAAGTTGCTGGTTGATCTCCCCGAGGAATGGTCCCATATCTTGAACTTAATGTTGGTTTCTGCTGCTGGCAGATGGGACACTCGGAAGTGGCAGTGGCCATGTAAGCCTTAGTGAGTGGAAGTCCATGTTGCTGTGCCCATGCATAACCTCCATCCCTGCCGCCATGTCCACTTTGTTCATGTGCCCATTGGGTGATAACAGGAGTGGCAGAGGAAAGAGGAGCACCAGTCTCCACAGCGTGTGTCATCTTATCCACTTGACTATTAAAGTCCTCCTCTTCAGAGGTAATCCTTTGGTAAGCGTTCACATGATACACGATTATCTTTACTTTCCTGGCCCATTCAGAGAGGTCTATCCACATACCTCTTCCCCACACCTCGTCACCAATTTTCCAATCATGTTCCTTCCAGTCCCTGACCATCCAGCTAAGGCATTAGCCACAGCCCATGAATCCATACATAGTCTCACATTTGGCCATTTTTCCTTATATGCAAACTGAATGACCAGGTGCACTGCTCAAAGTTCTGCCCATTGGGAGGATTTCCCTTCACCACTGTCCTTTAGGGAGATCCCAGAAAGGGGCTGTAGTGCTGCTGCTGTCCACTTGTGAGTGGCACCTGCATATTGTGCAGAGCCATCAGTAAACCAAGCATGAATGTTCTGTTCTTCAGTTAAATTATCATAAGGAACTCCACAGGAGGCCATAGGTGCAGACTGGGAGAAGGAAGGTACTATGAGAGGAGTGGAAACTGTGGGATTATGGACCACTTCTTCATGTAGCTTACTTGTATCTTCAGGTCCTGTTCTAACCTGATCTCGTATATACCACTTCCATGTAATGATGGCGTGTTGCTGTGCACATCCAACTTTATGACTCTGTGGGTCAGAAAATATCCAGTTCACAGGCAGCTCAGGCCTCATGGTGACTTGGTGGCCCATGGGTGAGGCATTCAGTCTCCACTACGGCCCAGTAACAGGCCAACAGCTGTTTTTCAAAAGGGAAGTAGTTGTTTGCAGAGGATGGCAGGATTTTACTTCAAAATCCCAATGGTCTACACTGTGATTCACCAACAGAGGCCTACCAAGGACGCCACACTGCATTTCTCTCTTTGACTGACACCTCTAGCTCCATTTGGGTCAGCTGGATCATATGGTTCCAGTGACAAATCAGCTGGCATGACAACCTGGACCTGTTGCCAGGTTGTCACAAGAAACCTAACTATCACACAAAGTTAGAGGGACTTGTGTTTGGGGATGGGTACGAGCGGAACTAAGGCCGTGTGAGTGAATGACTAGTACTACAAATTGAGCTCAGTAGACTAAGCGGGAACAGAGTCTGGAGGAGTAGAGAAGATGTATCGAGTTCAGTTTCCAGTCATGTTAAGGATGAGCTGCCTGAGAACATCGAAGCTTTCAGTCCACCCAAAAGCTCCTCATAAAAGAGGCTGCTCATCTATTTCTGAAAAATCAGCGATTAAAAACCCCATGAGTACATTCCTTCTGTGATGCACATGGGAGCCCGAGTCAACTCAATGACCACTAGTTGTTAGGAATGTGAGTGAAGGTCTTCAATCTTTCCTCCGTTGATCACTGACGTTATCAAGGGTGTTGTCGTGCTTGGATCCACAATCAGTACTCATGGCAACAGTAATGAAGAGATAAAACGATGCATTACATCGAGGAAATCTGCTGCATAAGAACTATTTAAAGTATTGAAAAGCAAGGATGTTACTTGAAAGACTAAGGTGCACCTGACTCAAGCCAAGGTGTTTTCAGTCACTTCCTATGTATGTGAAAGTTGAGCCTAATAAAGGAAAACTGAAGAAGAATCAATGCATTTGAATTGTGGTGCTGGAAAAGAATATTGAAAGTGCCATAGACTGCCCAAAGAACCAACACATCTGTCTGGAAAGAAGTATAGCCAGAGTACTCCTTAAAGGCCAGGATGGTGAGACACTGCTTTGTATACTCTGGATGTGTTGTCAAGAGAGACCAGTCCCTGGAAAGGGATATCATACGTGATGTATTAGTCCAGGTTGACTAGAAAAAAAATATCCAGAGATGCTCATATGTGTAATAGAGAACTTTATATCAAAGAGTAATTGTATATTAAGAACATCCCAGCCCAGTCCAGATCACGTCCATAAATCCGCTATTAGCCTGTATGTCTGATACCAGTCTGTAAATTCCTCTTCAGATTCATGCAACACATGAAATGACACCAGGTGAAAGAAGATCGCAGGCCAGTGGGTGGGAAGTTTGGTGGATCCAGTGGCAGTGACAGTGGAAGCACTGGCGTGGGTCTCCACGGGGCTCCTCCAGCTCTAAGGCTCTGGCTCCATCAGCGTAGCTCCGTGAGTCTTATCAGCAGGACTGTCTCTCAGGGAGTGATCCTGGACCTGGCCTCCAGTGAGCTATTTTTATCTGTTTGATAAGGTCATCAAGCTGCAATCTGATTGACAGGCTAGACTCCACCCCCTCCTCAAGTTGACAGGAGATTATGTAACTGCCACACTTGGTAAAGTAGAAGCACAGCAAAAAAGAGGAAGACCCTTGACATGGTGGATTGGCACAGTGGCTTCTACAATGGGCTCGCACATAACAATTGTGAGGACGGCACCGGACCAGGCAGCATTTTCTTCTGTTGTGCACAGGGTCACGATGAGTTGAAACTGACTCAATAGCAACTAACAACAAGTGAGGGTCTAAAGGAAGAAGTTAATAAATGAGCCTGAGCCTCAAAGGCGCATTCAGTCTACAAGGATAAACTTAGGAACCATGCATGAAAACAATGATGTGCTAAGAGCAGATGAGAGAGAGAAATTGAAAACACCCAGGTCTAATCCCAGATGACTCAAGCATGTGAGGATTGAGAAAAGAGAAGCACCCATCAGATGCTGACGGGGGCAAACAGCCAGGAAGGAGAGGTGTCATAGAGGCAGGAAGAATATTTCTGCACTTGATTAACTATATCCAATGTTACTCAGAAATCAAGGGAAAGAGACCATTCGATTTCCCTACAAAGAGGTCACTGACATGAACTGTCTCGATGGACTATCGGGTGGAAGCCTAAGTGAAGGGGACTGACGGTAGAGAGGGAGGTGAGGAACTGAAGCCAGGTACCGCAGGCCACTTTTCAGGAAGAAAGGTAAAGAAGATGGGGCCAATGAGGGACTTTTTTTTTTAAGCATGAGCCATATGGCATGTTTCTATACTGAAACCTATGATCCCAGAAAGTGGTTAACTGAAGATGTTGAGAAGTGTTGGAGGAAACAAGAAGCGTTGAGATTTAGCGTACAATTGAAAGACTAGCCCATGTTAGGATATTTTATCTGCTATCACTGAGGGAAGGAGACCTGATAGTGTAATGCATTGGGGTGCTTACCTCAAAGTCAGCAGTTCAACACCACCAGTCCCTCTTTGGGAGACAGAGGAGGCTTTCTAGTCCCACAAAGATTTACAGCATCAGAAACCCACCAGGGCAGCAGCCAAAAGGGTGCTCCCAAGATTTGTCAGGAGGAGGCAGTTGTGAATTTGTGAGCAACGACTTAAGAGGAGAAAGCCAAGAAAAGGAATCCGTGAAAATAGACCCAAAGCTGGGATTCCGTAGCATGAGAAGATCCAAGTCAAGGCAGGAAAGGAGCAGCTACTGAGGGCAGCCCTAAGGACTTGAGCAGAGCCCATGAAGTACAAGGGCGGTGAGCGGGGTTGATAGTTCCATTACATCTAGAAAGGTGACGTGCCCTACAGCTTTTTCCTTTTACATGAACCCTTTCAGGGCCAATGTGATCTGGACACATAGATTCAGACACTGATGTGGTGAGCAAGTGTGTATAACTGTAAAATCTGTGCTGTATGAGAAATGGCCCCACCATGTCCTGGCTTAATCCTTGCAGATTTCAATCTCCTCTTGTGTAAAGTGAAAACAATAGCAATATGTAACACTCAGGTTTATTGTGGAAATTCAGTAACATGATGGAGGAGAGACGCCTTTATATACTCTGAAGGGCCATACTTATATATTCTAAGGCATTGTTTTGCGACCTTTATTAAGAATCTGATTAAGAATTAAAACACTCAGTGCTATGCTGCTCCCTGGTTGACTCGTCCCTTCCTTGAGACCCTTTTGTGAAGGACTGTCCTGTTGTCTACAGATAGGTTTTGGGTCTCTGCTCCAAACCCACTCATTCTCAACAGTGTTTTTGTTTGTTTGTTTTGAATCTTCTGATGCCTTTACCCGATCCCGTCGACACCTCATGATCCCACAGGCTAGTGTACTTCTTCCATATGGGCTTGTTGCTTCTCTGCTAGATGGCCGCTTGTTTTACTTCACACCTTTAAGACCCTAGATACTACATCTTTGGATAGACACACACCATCTGCTTTCTTCACTACATTTTGCTTATGCAACCATTTTGTCTTCAGCAATCGTGCCAGGAGGGTGAGCATCACAGAATGCCAGGTTGTTAGAAAAAGGTGTTCTTGCATTGAGGGAGGGCATGAGTAGAGGCCTAAAGGCCATCCAGTACCTCAGTGTATTGCCATATAAATATATGTACATAGGCCAATACCTCTATTTTTGCAAATTAATGTATTTACATATGTACACACCTATGCTTATACCTCTATCCACTACTTTGCTTCCTAGATCATCACTCTGTTTCCTTTTATCTTCCTCTGGTTCTTTGAGGCTTCCTTCCCAAACTGTGCCCCCCCCCCACCCCACTATCATGACCCCAGTCCTGACTTTGACAGCGGGCTAGACTGGAGCATGTGCACAAGTACAGAATTCAGGAACAGGAATGGGAGTATAGATGCCAGGAGGGCAATGATCAACACATAACCACTCTCCCCAATCTCCCAGGGGGACGAACAACCGAAACCATGGGGGAAAGGAGGCAGTGGGTTGGTGTAAGATAAATAATAATAATTTATTAAGGGGTCATGAGGGTGGTGGGGAGGGAAGGGAAAAAAGGAGCTGATACCAAGATCTCAATAGAAAGTAAATATTTAGGAAACAATGAAGGCACCATACATACAAATATGCTTGATACAATAGATGTATGGATTGTTATAAGAGCCACAAGAGCGCCCAATAAAATGATCTTTTAATAAAAATATTTTTAAAAAGAAAACACTCAAAAGTATCTCCTCTCCTAGGATAAACACTTTTGTGCTCTTTTGAAAAGGTTTTAAAAAGGGCCATGTGTCCATTGCAATGCATATTCCTTGCAAAAGTAGTTTGGGATGGTCTCTGTCCTGGAGCGCCAAAGCCCTTGTATGCAACAGCAAGCATGATAAGCCCTTGTATGCAACAGCGAGCATGATAAGCCCTTGTATGCAACAGCGAGCATGATAAGCCCTTGCAGCAGCACACTTGCACGAGGAGACAAGTGAGCAGTAAACCCCAACCAGTGCCCCATTGGCCAAGCCGGGCGCCCTGGTTAGGGTGGCCTCTGGGTCTAACTCCATCACAGAGGCCAGTGATGGTTCTGGTGAGCATGCTTCCTTAAGTGCTTACATTTGCTTGGCCTTTATTTGCCAAATTTAGTCATAGTGAATCAGATGACTTTCTGTCATCAGCTATTCACGTTTTCACAATGGCTTTCCATTCTGTATACACAGCCTGGTGTCTACTCTAGTTGAATGTCCAGTTTCACCCCCAAACTCACCCTGTCCATAGTTGAGCCTTCATTTTCCTCCATTCAGAATTTGTTGCATTTTATGTTTAAATTACTTTTCCAACACTCCGAACAAGCATGTGATTGGAACTCTGCTGGCCAACACCCAATAGCATGCTCACTGCCTCTCGAAGAAGCCATTCACTCGGAAGTAGCTCTGACATGCAGCAACGTAGCTCCAGCGAAGCTGCTTGCACCTTCCTATCTCTGATACCCATTGCCTCATGGCTTTCACGCTTGGAAAATCTTCCTTTACTTTATGACAACTATTCAGATTTGCAGAAAGTCATCTGGCTTTTCTAGTGCTTTCTATTTTCATTTCTTGTAGAGAAGATTTTGCTTCTTTCCCCCCCTGATCATTCTTTCCATTCTTCTATCTAGAAATGGTGCCAACATTCACTCATTTATTTGTTAACCTATTCCCACATCAATGTGCTCCGGAACTCAAGGCTAGAGAGATGGAGTGATTTGTTCAGGATCTTATAGCGACTAAGTTTTACTCTAGGTCCGCATTTCTTTGTTTGTTTCAGTACATCACAGCTGCCTGGATAGGGAGACATTGACTGCATTGGGATACAGAAAATATATAAAGTGGAAGCTTTGTTGGCACTCCAACTTTGATTTTTTTTGCCACTAAGATTTTTATTTTTTGAATCTGATCCTCATCTTCAAAATCAAAAGAAGATAGAAGGAACAGAGAAGATATGGGGGTTATAGCAAACAAAGTGGAGTGAAGAAATTGTATGGTGCCCGTCTACCAGACAAAATAGCATCTGGGGTCTTAAAGCGTTATTTCCAAACAAGCAGCCATCTATCTAAGTGAGATGTCAACTAAGTCCACAAGGAAGAAGCATACCAACACCAGTCACCGAAAGATTGTAAATCATATAATCTTAAATCAAAGGAGAAAATAGTATCAGAGCCTAAATTGTGAGACTCTGGCTTGCACTAGGCTATAGATGACAATGAGAGCATACTCATATATCTATGGTTTATATCTGTCGTGATTCACTTTAGAGATTTCATTATAATTTCATAAATCATCCCCATGGGAATAAAGTAATTCTATGGGCAGTACCATTGATTGGTATATAATTTAAAACATTATGAGAGAAGGAAATTATAGATGTACAGTCTGTTTTACAGATGAAATACATGAATTGTTGACTTTTACAGATTAACAGCTGAAGTGACAGGACACTATTTATATGAACAATGAACATTGGGGATAGGACAAACTTTCAACAGTACTCATTCTGCCAGACTAACACACATCATAAGAAAGCAGAGAGCCTTAAAATGGTAAATATATGGCAGACCTGGACCATCATTCATTAGGTACCGTCCAAGCAAAAAATCTGAACCTAAGTCCAATAACCACCAATTCCATCACCTTGGAAGTCCAATAACCCCAATTCCATAACATTGGAAGAGTCGGTTTCTTTCCTCACTAAGGTATTTTCGCCTTAAGTCCAAAGTAGTGTGTTCAGTCCTTACATCTGCTACAGGTGAGCTTAGAGTTCATTTAGTGGGGTTTCTACATCAATTCCTTCTCGTGTGGCCTATGAAGAATTGTGTGGACCTAAAAAAGATAGATTCTAAAGTCCCAATTGTCCACATAATTTGGCCTGGGTCAACAAAAGCTACACAGAAACCAAGTAAAAAGTGTCCAATTAGGAGCACAGTACTGGGTATTCCCTCCACTTCGGTAGTACATAAATATTGTTAAGTTTTGTTTCCCATTGGCAGGTTGCCGCACCTAGTTTACTCACCAACAGATATGTCTGCCCACACGCCAGCCCCGCCCCTCCCCAGTTTCTTGACATGAATTTCCAGTAAGCTTCCCTAATCACTCTTACAGGAGTATTGATTGATTTGGGGTGTTGTATGCCAGAAACTGGTTGGTCTTCTCTCCCCCCTCTTGAGAAACTGACCCCAGCTGAGGTGAGTTCTCCTCTGTCAAAGTGGCTTTTAAGGATGTGCAAATAAAGGGGGTGATATATGGTTCATGGCCATTATGCAGGTTCACTACCTTGTGGCCTGGGACACCAGGGTGGAAGATTACATGACCTGGGAACATAAACCTGCCTTCGTCTGTGTTTATCCTTAGAACAGTGGACTATACAGTATTTGTCCTTGTGTGATTGACAAATGTCACTCTGTGTATTGTTTTCCAGGTCCATCCAAGCCATAGGGAGCTTCATGGTTTCATCACTGGGTTCCAGTGATGCCTTGTATTCCACCGTGTGTATGTACCAGAGTTCTTTTATCCATTTTTCTCTTTCCAGCTTCTTGCTGTTGTGAACTGTGCTGCAATGACCATGGGAGAGCCTATGTCTGTTTATTTCATGTCTCTTACTTCTTTGGGGGTATATACCCAACAGAGGTGTTTCTGGTATTTCTATTCCCAGTTGTTTGGGATAGCGTCATATCTCTTTCCACAATGGTTGTACTTGTGTACAAGCCCACCAGCAGTGCATAAGAGTTCCAAACTCTCCGCATCCGCTCCAGCATTTGTTGGTCTCTGTTTTGTTTTGTTTTTAATTGAGCTATCATTGTGGGTGTAAGGTGATAGCTCATCATTGTTTCATGATACTTTCAGTTTGTGTTTGTTTGTGGCAGGCATGCATATGTTTACAGTGGTGAAATGCTTAACTTATCTGATGAACACATTCTCAGCAGAAGCAGAACGAGGTTGGTTCAGTATTTGGTAATTCAGTCCTCATAGTGACTTCTTAGAACACAGCTGCCACAAGTAATAAGAATGGCCAGTGTATGCACACTTGGTAACTCAGTTACTGGACTCCTGAGGATGCGAACCCCACATAGCTAAATCCTGATTCATAAGAGAATATATGAAGGAGGTTCATTGCATCATTGTTTGGGAAGGCAGAGCTGGAGCTTCATCACCTGGATGATCATCACCAAGATATGAAAATGTGAGCAAAACCAACATTTAGTTTTACACAACAGTGAAGATAAACATGAAATGATTTTAGAAGCTTACTTAGAGAAAAATGAAAGAATAGAATCAGATAAGTGACACGATACCATGTATACAAATTTAAAATATGAGAGGGCAGCCCCCCAAAACAGAATTGCATTTTCTTCTCCAAAAGCTATATCTATCTATCTATCTATCTATCTATCTATCTATCTATCTATCTATCTATCTATCTATTTATTACAAAACCACCTTATCACCTTCAAAGTACTCTCCATTACACTTAATACATTTGTCAAATCTGAAATTTCATTCTTGGAAACATTTTTTCAAACTCATCTGTTTGGATGGCTCACAGCAACTGCCTTGTGTTTTTGTTCACCTGTTCTACATTGTCAAATTGCCATCCTTCCATGTCCCTCTTCATTCTTGGAAACAAAAAGACACACAGAGTGAAGGCAGGAGAGTAAGGTGCATGGGGCAAGAGAGGCATGATGCTTTTTGCCAAAAATGGCACACTGAGATGGCTGCATGAGCAGGTGCATTGTTGTGGTGGGAAAACCAGTCCTCTGTCTGTCACAAATCAGGCTTTTTTTGTCTAGCCAGGCTTGCAAGGTAGAATTGGGATCATGATAGTGGGGGGTGGGGTGGGGGCAGGAGCAGGGGGAGAGGAAGCATTTAAAAACTAGAGGAAAGTTGTATTTTTCATTGTTGCTACATCTCGCCCCGACTAGCTCATCTTCTCCCCAAGACCCTTCTATAAGGGGGTGTCCAGTGGCTTACAAATGCGCATTGGGTCTCCACTCCGCACTCCACCCTCATTCACTATGGTAAGATTTTTTTGTTCTGATGATGCCTAATACCTGATCCCTTCAACACCTCGTGATCACACAGGCTGGTGTGCTTCTTCCATGTGGGCTTTGTTGCTTCTGAGCTAGATGGCCACTTTTTTACCTTCAAGTCTTTAAGATCCCAGATGTTATATCTTTTGATAGTGGGGTACTATCAGCTTTCTTTGCCACATTTGCTTATGCATCCATTTGTCTTCAGTGGTTGTGTCAGGAAGGTGAGCATCATAGAATGCCAATTTAATAGAAGAAAGTATTCTTGCATTGAGGGAGTACTTGCGTGGAGACCCAATATCCCTGATACCTCAATACTAAACCTATAAATATGTGCACATAGATCTATTTCCCCATCCTAATATATAAATATATTTACATGTGAGCACATCTTTAGCTAGACCTCTATAAATGCCCTTTGCCTCCCAGCTCTTTCCTCTATTTCCTTTGATTTTCCTCCTGTCCCACTATCATACTCAGTCCCCACCAGGGTTTCAACAATTCCTCTTGGTTACATTACGCTTGATCATGCCTTACCAGGCCTCCCATACCCTCCTCACCACCGATTTGGGTCACTTGATTTTTCCTTGTCCCTGGGTTTGTTAACACCATTACCTTTCCTCCCCGCCACCTCCCCCTCTCCCATGTCTCCCCAGAACTGTCGATCCCATTGTTTGTTGTTTTCTCCTCCAGATTGTTCATCCAGCCTATCTTTTTTAGATAGACCTGCTGAGATAATAACATGCCCAAAAACAAGACAGAGCAAAACCAAGCAATAATATACAGCAAAACAGCAACAACCAATGACAACAACAACAAAAAAACCCCACAACAAGAAAGAAAAGCTTTTAATTAGTTCAAGGATTGTTTGTTGATCTTTAGGAATGTTTTCCAGTCCAGTCTGTTGGGGCACCATGCCCAAAGTCCACCTTCGGCATTCCCTTGGGACCTCGCCACTCCATTCCCTTGCTGTTCTGTTGCAGCCCCTTAGTGTTTTGCCTCGATGAGGCGAGATCAGATGGGGTGCTATTCCCACAATATGCCTCTGGTGTCGGCCCCTGTACGGCTATGGGTCAGTGAGGGACGTCATGTCTCATAGTGGGGCCAGCCAAGTGGTCCTCTATGTTGACTGGCTACGCTAATTGGGAACATCGTCCTCACGGCCTGGTGGGCCAGGATATGCTCCACTCTCTCCTACTCCTCCTTCATCTGTTGTCGAGTGCACCGATCAAATATGTCCCTCTCCCAGAGCTGTAGATTCAATGCCATCCTTTTAAATAAATTCTTCTGTGGGGAAGGGCAGGTGTCCACTTAGTAGTTGGGATTGGGGCTGGCACCCCAGACCTCTCCACTGGTTGCCTACTCCACGCCAGCATGTTGCATTTTCATCTTGGAGCACTGGGTTGAAGTCTGGTCCCTCTTTCCCTGTGGAGATATATACAATACCCTCCCTTTGAGAGGGTTAGTACCCTATGCCCCTGCTACCCATTTGTATACAGTAGTTGTATACCCATTTGTATACAGTAGCTTTATCCCCGTGCTCCTTTTACATTTTTTTTAAGCTTACCTCAGTGGACTCATGTTGTACTTGTCCTTTTGCACTTGGCTTACTTAGCTTAGCATGATTTCCTCCAGTTCTTCCCATGCCACTATATGCTTCATATGTTCATCACTGTTTTTTAGCGATTCATAGTACTCCATTTTATGTATATACCACAGCTTTTTAATCCAATCGTAAGTTGATGGAAATTTGAGTTGCCTCCAACTCCTTGCAATTGTGAACTGTGCTGCAATAAACATTGGAGCACAGATGTCTGGCCGTGGTTTGTTTCTTGCCTCTTCTGGGTATATGCCCAGTAGGGGGATTGCTGGGTCATATGGCAACTCTATTTCCATCTGTTTTAGATATCGCTAGATCGATTTCCATAGTGGTCATACATACTTACAGGCCCATCAGCAGTGGATGAGAGTTCCTGTCTCCCCACAGCCCCTCCAACACTTGTTGCTCTCTGATTTTTTGAATTGGTCTACCTTTGAGGGTGTTAGGTGGTACCTCATTGTTGTTTTAATTTGCATCTCTTATGGTTAAAAATCTGGGACATTTTCTCATATGTTGTTGGCCATTCAGATTTCTGCCCCTGTGAAAATTCTGTTCAGGTCCTTTGCCCACCTCCTCAGAGGGCAATTAGCGTTTTCTTTTTGGAAGCTAGCAGAGTATTGTAGATTTTAGTGATGAATAATGCTAATGGTCTTTCATATGTTGACCATCCCTGCATCCCTGGTATGAATCCCACTTGGTCATGGTGAATTATTTGTTTGATATACTTTTGTATTCTGTTGGCTAGTATTTTGTTAAGGATTTTTGCATTGGTGTTCATTAGAGATATTGGTCTGCAGTTCTCAATTTTTGTGGGATCCTTGCCTGGTTTTGGTATCAGAGTTACACTAGCTTCATAGAAGGAGTTTGGGAGTTTGCTGTCTTTTTCTATGTTCTGGAAGAGTTTGTGTAGGATTGGTGTTAGTTCTTCCCTAAATGCTTGGTAGAATTCTCCAGAGTAGCCATCTGGTTCAGGGATTTTGTTGTTGTTGATAATTCCTTGATATCCTTGTCTATTTCTTCTATTGCTATGGGTCTGTTGAGATTCTTGAAATCCATCGAGGATAGTCTAGGGTGGGATTGTTTTGCCAAGAATTTGTCCATGCCTCCCAAATTTTTGTATTCATTGGAGTATAATCCTTCATAGTACTGTACAATTATCCTTTTTGTTTCACTAGGGTCTGTTTTAATGCCCCCTCTTTCATCCCTTATTCTTGCTATTGAAATCTGTTCCCTCCTTTCTTTGGTTAGGTTTGCCAGTGTGTTGTTCATGTGTGTGTGTGTGTGTGTGTGTGTGTGTGTATTATTCTTGACTTCTTTCCATCCTTAAGCCAATGCTATCTTGGGGGTCTGTTTTCTCTTTCTTGCCCTCTGGGTGAGGTTGTTCTATGTTGCAGTCTCTTATTTATGCTTGGTGAGTGTTGTTCTTCTGCCCATACTGAGTCAGCAAGGATCTTTTGTAGGGCTGGGTTTCTTCTAACATATTCTTTGAATTTTTTCTTGTCTGGAAAGACTCTTACTTCTCTATGTATCTTGATTGATAATTTAGCTGGGTAGAGTATTCTTGGGTTTGCGTTGTTTTCCTTCAATTTTTGGAATAGGTTATTTATTCCACTCTCTCCTCTTCTTCAGTTTCTGCTGATAGGTCTGAGCATATTCTTATTTGGGAAACTTTATATGTGATTGCTTGTTTTTTCCCTAGCTGCTCTCATGATTTTCTCCTTTTCCTCAAAGTTGGATAGTTTAACTATTATGTGCCTTGGTGACTTCTTCTTGGGATTTAATCTAGCTAGTGTTCTTTCAGCCTCCTGAATGGTTTCCTGGTGTTCATTCGTTAAAGTTGGGGAAGTTTTCCTCTAAGGATTCTCTCACTATTGTTGCAGATGACTTCTTTGTTGTGTCTTCCTCCGGTAAGCCAATAATTCTAATGTTGTTCTGCTACATAGCATCAGACATAGCTCTTACGTTTTCATCAACTTCTCTGATGAGCTTATTAGATTTTTGTTCACGTTTGTTAAAGTCTATTTAGCTGTCCTCCAAGTCGCTGATGCGGTTCTCTGCTTCCTGCAGTCGATTCTCAAGGTCCATGTTTCTGCTTCTGGTTTTTGTTATCTCCTCTCTAAACTTCTGTATTTCTTTGGTGTATGGCCTTCATCTCCTCTATCATTTCATAATTTTTCTGTATAGTTTCCCTCATATCCTGTATGACTCCAAGAAGCATTCTGAAAATTTCTTTCTGTAGCAACTCAATGTCTGCTTCTTCTATGCATGTTGTTATGTTCAGGGCATCTTCTGCCATTGTCTTTTGTTTCTCCTGTTTTTTTTCCACTGTGGTTTTGGGGCTGATGGCTATTTGCATTGCGTTGTTTTAGAGGAGCCAGGTGCCATTTTCCAGGGAGTCTAGGAGCACTGGCTCTCTCTGGGAGACTTATAGGAATGCTTCTTTGAACTGCCTACAGCTAATTTCACTATTGAATTAATCTACCACTTTATCCTCCTGTGGCTTCCCTCTCAGGAGAGTGCCCCAGAAGCCTAGTGGGTTGCCTGTTTTGGTGTTACAGAGATTGAGCAGAGGTTCCTGCAGCAGCTTAGAATGTTGACCAGTGTTGACTGAGCTGCCTTAGGGTCCCAGGCACACAGGCAGGAATTCCTAGGTAAGAAGTTGGGCAGAGTATCCCCTGGTGGAGGTCAGCAGGGCTTTTCCTAGCCTCGGGCTATCTACACAGGTTGGAGCTCACCTAGCAGGGTGTAGCGCAGGTGTAAATGCCCTAGGCTAAGGGGAGTGGTCTGGAGGTCAGCAATGAAATATGAGAGAACAGGAAAGAGACAAAGAGGAGAAAATAAAATTAAAAAGTAAGCCCACTGAGCCTGTGTGGGGATGCAGTGTAGAGAGGGTTGAGTCCTGATCCCAGCCTGTGGAACTGCAAGGGTTTAGTCCCAGCCAGAGGAGGAGGAGGCGGTGTAGGTAAGTTGGGGCTGTGTTGAGAAAAAGCCCCTGAGTAGCCCTCCAAGACTGTGGGTCGATAGAGAAAAGAGATGGAAGTAAAAGTAACAATGTAGCTGAATCCTGATCCCTGCCCTTGGAGCTGCAAGAGTCCAGTCCCTGCCCTGAGGCAGGCGGCTGCAAACTGTGGTTGTGTTCATACCAAGCCTATGGGCTCCAAATGGTCCTGGCTCCTGCAGAGACAGTGGCAGGTCAAAGGTCAAGCCCCAGCCCACTTCCACTGAGGTAAGCCAAAAGCCCCCAGCCCCTCAAAACCCCATGGGTCTGTGCCTACTTATCTTTATGATGTTCCTCCTGCAGTCCAGCGGTGTTGAATTTCCCTCTAAGCAACTCTCCTGGGCTGAATTCTGTGGAGTCCCTGTGGTATGTGTCACTCTGTCACCATCTTCCCAGACGTCCAACAATTAGTTCTTAAGACATGGTCATATTGGATATTTGCCCTCATAGAGAGATCACTGAACAGATGGGTGCTATAGCAAAGTGTAGCAAAGAAAATCCAACGGTGCCCAGCCATCAGAAAGAATAGCATTTGGAGTCTTAAAAGTTTATCTTAAAATAAACTGCAATCCAGATGAGGTGTCAACTAAGTCCACATGGAAGAAGCACACCAGCCTGTGTGATCCAAGTATTGTAAATAATAAAATCCAAATTCAAAGGAGAGAAAGGCATCAGAGCTTAAATTATGAACATTTAGTTTGCAGAAAGCTATAGACGACAGTGGAAGCCTAAAATCCACTTGCAGGGTCTTCACATGAATTAAGCTTCTGGTGAATCTCCTCTGATAATAGTCCATGCATGTGATGATCCTTGCTAACAGAAGAGTCAAGTCAACTATGGCAGACGTAGTTAGGTTAAAATGTAGCACCTCATCACTTGATCTCCCTTTTGACTCATTTTAAAGTTGTTTGTAGTTTCACTATTTCCTGCTTTCTTTTCAATCAAAGAATCTCTGTCATGTTTTGTCATTGCCATTGGTTTTTCTGTTTGTTTCTTGTGTGTGCTTTGTGTGATTTTCTGTATGTGAAGTCCAAGGTAGGTATATCGATAGAGATAGTAACTGGATTAATAATTACCTAGGAACTTGGCAAGGGAGCTTAGGAGTCAGGGAAAATTGGGAGCTAGCAACAATGTGTACAAGAAAGAAGAAAATATTCTGAGATTGATCGTGGTGATGATCTTCTTAATATGATTGAACTATTAAATTGTGTGATATGCAAGCTATATGCCAAGAAAACAATTTAAAAAATGAAAGTATCATGAATATCCATTTCAGAGTTACAAATAGAAAGTAGGACAATTTGAAAGTATAGAAATTATAACCAATTATAACTACTGAATTTGATTAACTTGTGAAGACTATCCCCCCTGGTTGCCCACCATGCAACCCCACCAGTTGAAGATTTTCTATATCTCTAGAGGTCTCTGAAAATCTTGCCATTATTCCACTTTGTAATTTTTGTCTTTGTAAATGATATAAGGTCCTATCGCATCGTGGAGGAACTAGCATTTTTCTGTTTCCTAATAATTTTGAGCAACTCTTCATATGCCTTTTCTCATGCTGGATTTTCCTCAGTGAATTGCTGTGCGTATCCTTTGGCCACGTCTGCATTTTCTCCTTTTCTTAGGTGTTGCATCTTTTAGATGTTAGTCCCTTGTCAGTTTTAGACATCTCGATTCTCTTCTATCTTCTAGCCATTTCGTTTTTTTCCATTATGCTCTTTATTAAACAGAAATATTTCTTCAAATCATGAAATGAAATTAACCTTTTCCCCCCTATTATTTCTGCTTTTAATGTTTTGTGAAAGAAATTCCCCACACCTCTATTTAAGTCATAAAGAGATTCTTCTACATTTCCTTCTGTTAACTTTCTATTTTTTACCTTTCACATTTGTATTTTTCATCCCCATAAAGGTAAGGGAGCCAGTTTCTCTCTTCTACATGTAATGAGCTAAGTTTTTCAACATCACATACTAAAAAAAAAAGTGTCTATATTGAATTGATCTGTCATTTCACTTCTATTGCATGTTAAGTTTCTTTTATACTAAAGACCCTGAAATATCTCTCAGAGTCCTAGCAGGAAGCAAATTCAAGGGAAAATGGATAAGTAAGGAGAGTTTAATGATGGACCACCATCTTAAGGAAACCAACAAAGGATAGTAAGTTACTTCAGGCTAACATCTGTGACAAAGGCAAGCATTTCTCTGTCCCACGGGCCTGAAGGGACAGTCAAGAAAGGCTATTAAAATGCAATGAAAGAAGTAGCTAGCTTCCAGAAGAGAAATAAAACCTGAACCTACATGCAGCCTGTCAGGAAAAGGGTTCAGCTAGGAATGTCCTGACACCTCCCTCCTTTCTGCCATGCCTTTCCCTGACCAAACTCAACTGGGGATAAGAGGGAAAGGTAGTATTAGCTAATGCCATCAGAGCAATAAGAGAGTAGAGAAGAATCAGGAAAGCTCTCAGGGGCAGGCAGAAAGTATCCAGCATAATCAATGTTTGAATGTAAGTGTATTTGTCTCTGAGCTCCCTTGTTGTTATTGTTAGCAATCCTATGTACAACAGAACAAAACACAACCAGGTCCCGTGTCATGCTCACAATTGTTCTCATGATTGAGCCCATTGATGCAGTCACTGTGTCAATCTATCTTGCTGAAGGTCTTCTTCTTTTTCTCTGTCCCACTACTTTACCAAGATGTTCTGTTCCAGGGACTGGCATCTCCTGACGACATACTCAAAGTATGTGAGGGAAAGTCTTGCCATGCTGGCCCCTAAGGATGACTATGGCTGTACTTCTTCCAAGATAGATTTGTCTGTTGTGTTGGCAGTTCACAGAACTTTCAATATTCTTTGTCAGCACCATAATCAAATACATCGGAACTTCTTCCATTTTCCTTATTTGTGGTAGTTACATAATTTCTTGTCAACTTGATATATAAAAGCATATGGGTGGAATCTAGCCTGTCAATCAGGTCACAGCCTAATGGTTCCTCTTTGTGGGCATGCCTCAGAAGGAGGTCCCTGGGAACCTCTTTCTCCTTTACCTACTTGCTGGCTGACCCTGATGGTGGTCAGATACCTGAAGATGTGTCAGCCACAATTGGATCCACAAGACTTTGCACCCACCAGCCTGTGATATTCCTGCATTCTACATCATTGCTTGTGATTACATGAGTCTGAAGAAGGACTTATGGACTAATATCGGACTTGTGGACTTGAGTTGGACTGGGTTGGGATGTTTTCCTGATATACAATTACTTCCTGATATAAAGCTCTTTCTTACGCATATATGAGTTATGTTAGTCTGGGTAGACTAGAGAAACAAAATTCATAGACACTCATATTTTATAAGAGAGTTTTATATAAAGGTTAAGTGTACATTAAGAAAGCATCCCAACCCAGTGTTTTCCATGCCCATAAGTCCAACATTAGCCCACATGTCTGACACTAATCCACAAAGTCCTCCTCAATCTCCCCAAACACATGCAATGACGCTGACTGCAGGAGGAAAGCCGAGTCAGTGAGCATATAAACATCTCAGTACTGGAAGGGTCTCAGCACTGGCAGGGGTCTCCATGCAGCTTCTCCAGCACCCAGGACTGCATCAGGGTAGGTCCATGTGGCTTTTCCTCAAGGATGTCTCATAGGAAGTGAGCCTTGCCAGCTGAGGCACAGTACTAGCTAAGGCAGCTGCACACTGGTCCAACCATCAGAAAATAAGAAACCAGAGAACCAGAAAGGCGAGGTTCATCAAGTCATATAATCTCTCTGCCCTTCAATTAATTCCACATGTGTTTATTGGCCAGGTTGACACAATAAACCTTAACTATTACATGAATGTCACTGGATTTGTTTCCCTAGTAAGCCCAGTCTAGCACATTTATTCAATGTCCAACTTTCACATGCCTATGAGGTCATTGATAATACTATGGTTTGGATCAAGCACATCTTAGTCCTCAAAGTAACATCCTCGATTTTCACCACTTCAAAGAGGTCATGTGCTGCAGACATATTCAATGCAGTGCATCACTTGCTCTCTTCACTGCTGTTTCCTTGAGCACTGATTGCGGATCCAAGCAAGACAAAATCATTGACATCTTCAACTTTTTCTCCATTTATCATGATGTTACCTACTGGTTCAGTGGTAAGGATTTTTCCCTTTACATTGACTTGTAATCCATACTGAGGGCTGTAGTCCTTGATCTTCATTGGCGAGCGCTTCAAGTCCTCCTCACTTCCAGCAAACAAGGTTGTGTCATCTGTGTATGGAAGATTGTTAAGAAGCATTCTTCTTCACATAACCCAGCTTCTCTGATTACTTCTTCATGGCTTGCGCCACCACTTGCCTGTCAGTTTGTCTAATAGTGGTGGCTTCTGTGTTGCTGTGATGCTGGACGCTAGGTCACCAGTATTTCAGATGCCACCAGGATCACCTAAAATGAACGAATTTCAGCAAACTTCCAGACTAAGAACAAACGGCAAAGAAGGAATAGGCTGTCCACTTCTGAGGAATTAGCCCCCGAGAATCTTGTGGACAGAACAGAAATATTACCAGATACTGAGCTCTCGAGTCTGGAATAGTGGCATTTTGTTTTGCCTGCTCTCATGGAAACCCTATAAAGTTTTGATTACCATGCTCTTGTGGTCTGTGACTACCTCAAAGGGCAAGTACTCTAGTCCACACTTTTTTTAGATTTAAAGCTTTAAGGTTCGATGATTTATAGCCCTCTGGGTACATTCTAAATGTACTGAGTTTTCAAAATATTACCTAGAGGTTTGATTGGCTTTATATTAAATGTGCATATTGGTTTAGAAGAATCTGTATGTGTCATAGTTAGGGTTTTTTTGTGCCAACAACATGGCACCCATAAGAAGATATGGGTGGAGTCTAGCCTGTTAACCAGCTCACATAGCCGGATGGTGCTTTCTTGTGGCATGGCCTTCTCATAAAGAGGGTCCGGGGAACTTTCTCTCTCTCTCTCTGCCTAGACCTTCCTGTGGAGGAGAGCCCTGCGATGCTTTCACTGTCATTGGATCCACAAGACTTTTTACCCACCAGTCAGTGATGTTCCTGCATTCTGCATCAATGCATGTGGCTTTGTGAGTCAAAATAGGGACGTATGGACTAATATTGGACTTATGGACTAGTGAGGTAGTTAGTTTGACCTTTAGACCATTGTGAGACAGGTTAGTTTTACACTACTGATGATGTGTTGCTGCCATGGTAACCCTGCTCAGTGCGAGAGCAACCACAGGTTCAGAGATTTGGTGTATGTGCTTGGCTGAGGAGCCAATGGGGCTAAGCTACCATCTGTGGGATTATGACTGAATGCCTCTAAGTCAGAATCCCACCCAGAAGGAATGTTAAAGGGAGCCTGTGAGCAGGCTGAAATGGTTTCTAGGTGACCACCTAGATCTACTTGCTGAGTGGAAGTGGGAGAAACGCAGCAATAAAGAGACGGGTTGAGTGTGGACACTGACACTGTGGACTTGGTTTACAGGAAAAAAAGGAGAATACAAGAGCAGGTTGACTGGTCTAAAGTTCATGACCTAGCATAAGGGGGAGAGGCTTGTTCAGTATTTGTGAGAGTCCATGGTCTAAAGGCATGGCAACCAATGGGCACCCTGTGGAGGCTGAGTGAGTCAGCCCACATTGAGTTGACCAGAACCTGACCAAATGGAGATTTTTGAGCCTGTGAAAATGGTGCATATTGTTGCTGACTTTATGGATGGCCTGTCTGGATTTGATTTTGCTTATGGATGCAGACTTCACAGGGTTCCAACTGGAATGAAGACTCTTCATGTCGAAAAATATGTTTGTCTTCTCAGAGAACTGGTTTGATGTAAGTGGGCAGTATATAAATTGGATACTCAAAATTGGGGGATAAAGGCATGAAGTGGCTGGCTTACAAACTTTCATAGGTGGGGGAAAATATTCACAGGATTAGAGGATTAAGGTGTAGGTGTTACTTAATTTCAATCATGAAGCTAAAGAATTATGTACCAGGATGCCAAGGGGTGGATTGAAGTAGTTAGTTTTTTGTGCCAACCTGGCTGATAAACACATGTGGTGTTAATTGAAGGGCAAAGGGATAAATGGCTCAGTGAGCCTCGCCTTTCTAGTTCTCAGGTCTCTTGCATTCTGATGGTCAGCCCAGGGTGAAGCTGCCTTAGCCAGTTCCTTGGCAAGGCTCACTTCCTGCAAGACATCCTTGAGGAGAAGCCACATAGACCTACCCTGATGCAGCCCTGGGTGCTGGAGGACCCGTGTGGAGACCGCTGCCAGCGTTGAGATGCTTACACATTCACTGACTCGGCTTCCCTCCTGCAGTCAGCATCTTTGCGTCTGTTTTGTGAGATGGAGGAGGACTTTGTGGATTGGTGTTGGACATATGGGTTAATGTTGAACTTGTGGTCTTGGGCAGTACTGGGTTGGGATGTTTTCTTGATGCACACTTAACCTTTATATAGAACTCTCTCGTATATATGAGTTTCTGTGGATTTGTTTCTCTAATGTACCCAGACTAACACAACTAGTATTGAACATATGGATTTAAGTTAGATTGGGCTGGGATGTTTGCTAGATATATAATAACTTCTTGATATAAAGCTCTTTCTTATACGTATATGAGTGACTCTGGATTTGTTTCTCTAGTTAATCCAGAATAACATCATGTTTTTAATATGATCAGTCTGCCGATAAGCAGGAATGCCTCTCTACAAATTCCGTCATCTACTGTGGTCTGTACTAGTGTTATTCTTCTGGTAGAGGTCTCTTCTTGGTAAAGCTAATTTCTAGGAACAATTGATGTTGCTACTCTGAATGGGGCAACTATTTAGTGTGTGCCCTCTAGGTCAGGCCCATGCTGTGTGTTAGGTTAATAGACGTAATAAACATGATATGGTTCCTGGACTCATAGAGCTCTACTCTAGTAGCAAAGACAGGCATCACGTGCAACAACAAATATATAAGCACACATTTTGATGAGTACGCTGAAGCCACGGCCCAGCTTCCTACCCTGGCCTCTCCCTGGCCGGTGTCATTTCTCAGTGTACTGGATCTCTGCTCTTATAAAGATCCTGGCCAAATGCCAAAGGACCAGAATTTCCAGGCCCAGATTGGATTCTGGTTAGCCAGTGTGCTATCTTCAAGATGCAGGATTGCACGAAGCAATCCTGTTGAGTCTTTCCAGCAGGACCCAGCTTCCTTCCTCCCCTTCTCTTTGTCCATCCTCCCTCACGCCCCTCGCCTTCTTTTCTGTCCTTCCTTTTCTTTGTGATTGAGTCTAAAAGAAAGAACAGAAATTTCTGAGCCAGGGTAGCCATTGAAATTTAAAGTCCTGAGTTCAGATCTCACTGCCTTACTGCCATCAAATTGATTCCAATTCATGGTGACCCTACAAGAGAGAGGGGAACTGGCCCTGCACATTTCTGAGGCTGTGAATCTTTACGGGTATAGAACACCTCCTCTTTCTCCCACCGAGCCCATGGTGGTTTTGAACTGTTGACCTTGTGGTTAGCAGCTCAACATGCAAATATCTATGCCATCAGGGCTCAGATCAAAATGGCCACAGTAGATCATTCAAGCAAGAACCATAAGAGAAGAATTCATGTTAGAGACATACAACTGAGAGACTTCATTTGAAGTCACCATGTGAACGACACCACTTGGAACATAGAAAGAGTTTATAAAATGAGAAAAGAGGAAGTGTATGAACAGAATGGAAAGGACCATTAAAATAAAGCAGCAAGGAAGAAAATAGTCTTTCTTAAGAAACTGGTCACAGAATTAGTTGTACAAGGCAGAAGATTTTGAATCCCTTATGATAATATTTTGGAAGACACTTTCATAAATGACTCCTAATATTGGAGCCCTCGTGGGGTAGTGATTACGCATTTGGCTGTGATTCGAGTGGTTGGCAGTTTGAAGCCACCAGCACCTCCTCAGGAGGAAGACTAGGCTTTCGACTCCCAGTTACAATAAGTTTCTACTCCCAGTTCTCAACAGTCACAATCTCAGAAACCCACAGGGGTTCACTATGAGTCAGCATTGACCCAGGGGCAGTAAGTTGAGTTGAACCTTTACATTATCTTTTACATTTGATTAAAAGTGATCAATGTTCTTTGATTTAAAAAAATGTAGCATTGACTTTTAATGACTTTGTTAACTGCCTATAGAAATGAAGCCTCTTATTGCCTCAATTTTGTCATCTATCAAATTGATATGGTGGTACTTATATGCAAATAAGGTTGTGGTAATGCGGAAAGCAGAATCTGAGAAAATAAGACATTTATGGTCATATCTAGGGTTAATACTTTTTCTGTCTTTGACTCCTTGGGTAGTGACTATTTTTTGTAAACTAATGTTCATTCCAGTCATTTCCTTTTCTTTTCCCTCTCCCCCAGCTCCTCTCTCTGGGCCCTCCCCACCCAGCAGTTGGGAGATGAGAAACATACCAGCTGTTGATTAATACACAGACCTCGATTGGGATGTCTCCTGTTGTCCTTAATGTTCATGTCCTTCACCACAAAAATTCCTTTATCGAAGGCCACACCCAAAGGCTGTGGCTTGGATGAAGCACATCTGAGCTGACCATCCCTCCTGGAACCCACGGGCCACAACGCATGTGTTTAGCCAAAGTGGACACCTGCAGGAACAGGGCTGGTTCCTGAGGAGCACAGCAGAGACTCATGGATGATGCTCTCATTGAGCACTGGCTATTATGCATACCAGGCATTGTCTTGCGTACACAAGAGGTCTGATAGAATCAGTTAATAGGTCTGGGTGCTAACTTCTCAGAAGAAAAGAAGGTAGCAGAGATAAGTGGCAAATCTGAGTGTAAACTTTGGGCAGTTCATGGATAGATTTTTATTTATTTAGGTCAGATTTTGGATCTAACTGTCCATAACTAACTCTTAATGATCTCCAAATTTCTCCAGTGGGCAGAAGTTATTGACTTCTATTGGCTTCTTTCTCATTCTGAAGCGTGTTTCTTTCTCTGGGAATTGCAGGCACTCATGCTCCCAGGGCTTGGCAAGGGCCCTGGTCTGTCTCCCTCAAGGGAAGATGAAGAGCTGCAGATTTATCTGGGCCCCAGAGTCATCTCTCTTGCATTCTTTACCCCCAACTGAGTGTCCCAGAGACATTTATAAAAGAAGAAATGTTGTTTGTTTCTCTTTTAGAAGACAAATGTTGAGGAAACAGAATGAATTACAAAGCCAAAAGAAGGCAGTCATTCCACTGGAAGTTTATAGACATGAACCATCCTACAGAGAGAAGAACGTCTAAGCTGATCAGGTGGTTGATGCTTCTATGAGTATTTTCCAAAAGGAACTCCCAGGCCCAGGAAGTTAATTGTCCCAAGTCTTACAGAACATCAATGACAGAAATGAGATGAAAATCAATGTGGTCTGATTCCCCATCCCAGTATCCAACAAAGGATAATGAGTTAGTCTAGGTTGACATCAGTGTTGAAGGGAGGGCTAAGAAAGGAAGACCTGGATCCATTTTGGGTGGCAGGCACCTGGGACAGATCTGGATAGACCTCTGGGCCCAGAGTCATCCTCTTCAAGCCTGCACATAGCCCAGGGTGGTGGTCGTGGTGGTGGGTGCCCTCCAGTTTGCTTTCTGGCTCCGAACTAGACTGGCATTGTTAGTTGTCCTCGAGTTGATTTCAGCTGATGATGACCCTCCATGTGCAGAATAAAATTGTAGGGTTTAGAAACGGACCTTCCGGAAGCAGAGGACTGGGCCCATCTTCTGCGGCATCTCTGTGTGAGTTTTAACTGCCAATCTTTTGGTTGATAGTTCAGCATGTAATGGGTTAAGACACCCAGTGACTTCCACCATAAACGTACCAGGGCTAATCTTGGAGGGCAATCAAGGACTGTGTCTACTGTCATGTCCAACCTCTCCAGACTAGTTCCAAGCAGCCACTGTCCGCCGAAAGTTGGGTCTGAAAGCTAGTGCGTGGTGAGTGGGAACTACTAGTGTAGACATAGGCCTCAGAGTTATACCAAACCCAAACCAAGTTCACCACCAAGGCAAGGTTGACTCACAGAGACCCTGTAAGACAAGGCAGAACTGCCACTGTGAGTTTAGGAGACTCTTTTTTTTTGCCCCCAACCATTTTGTTGGGTGTTAATACAGCTATCATATCATTCTATCAGTCAATCATAGCGAGCAGGGTTGTACAACTGTTACCACAATCCATTTCAAAACATTTTTTCCTTCCTGAACTCCTTGAGATTGGCTCCCTTTGACCCCATCGCCACTGTACTCCCCAGAAACTCTTATTCTACTTGTTGTCCCTGTAGGTTCAGCAATCCTGGGTTTCATGTACTGAAAAATGGAAAATCATATAAGACAATTTCAAGAGGGTGACCCCCCCAATGACATAACACATCTGAGAAAAACTCCAATAGGAACAAACAAACAAAAATACAGAAAATGTTGGAAATTAAATCAGACCTAACCTGCATCAGAGGAGGGACCATCTGACAAGGTTTTAACCATTCAAGTCCAGTTTATTTTTTAATGGCTTAATCATTTTATTGGGGGAGCATACAACTCTTATCACAATCCATACATACATCCATTGTGTCAAGCACATTTATACATTTGTTGTCATCCTCATTCTCAAAACATTTGCTTTCTACTTGAGCCCTTGGCATTATCTCCTCATTATTTTTCCCTCCCTCCCTGCCACCCTCTCCCTCATAAACCCTTGACAATTTATAAATTACTATTATTTTGTCATGTCTTACACTGTCCAACATCTCCCTTCACCCACTTCCCTATTGTCCATCCCCCAGGGAAGAGATTTTATGTAGATTCTTGTAACCGGTTCCCACTTTCTACCCCACATTTCCTCCACCATCCTGGAATCGCCACTCTCACCAGCAGTCCTGAAGGCATCATCCGCCCCGGATTCCCTGTGCTTCCAGTTCCTATCTGTAGCAGTGTACATCCTCTGGTCTAGCCGGATTTGTAAAATAGAATGGGGATCATGATAGTGGGGTGGGGGAGGAAGCATTTAGGAACTAGAGGAAAGTTAGAAGTTTCATCATTGCTACACTCCACCCTGACTGGCTTGTCTCCTTCCCGAGACCCTTCTGTAAGGGGACGTCCAGTTGCCTACAGTTGGGCTCTGTGTCCCCACTCCACACTCCCCCTCATTCACAATGATATGATTTTTTTGTTCTTTGATGCCTGATACCTGATTCCTTTGACACCTCGTGATCAGAGGCTGGTGTGCTTCTTACATGTGGGTTTTTTTGCTTATGAGCGAGATGGCCCCTTGTTTACCTTAGCCAGGCACCATCCGCTTTCTTCACCACATTTGCTAATTGCACCCATTTTGTCTTCAGTGATCATATCAGGAAGGTGAGCATCATGGAATGCCAATTTAATAGAACGAAGTGTTCTTGCATTGAGGGAGTGCTTGAGTGGAGGCCCAATGTCCATCTGCTACCTTAATACTAAACCTATAAATATATGCCTAGAGATCTATTTTCCCATCATGATATATAAATATATTTACATATGTACATACCTGTATTTGGACCTCTCTAAATGTCCTTTGCCTCCTGGTTCTTTCCTCTATTTCCTTTTACTTTCCTCTTGTCCTACTATCATGCTCAGCCTTCCTTTGTGTTTCAGAAATTCCTCTAGGTTACATTGCCCTTGAGCAAGCCCTACCAGGCCTTTTACACCCTCCTTGTCACTGATTTTGGATCACTTGTTGTTCCCTTGTCCGTGGGGTTGTTAACACCACTTCCTTTCCCCACCTCCCCCTCTCCCACGCCCCCCAGAAACCGTTGGTTCCATTGTTTTCTCCTCCGGATTGTTTATCCAGCCTTTCTTATCTAGTTAGACCTGAAGAGATAATAATATGCATAAAAACAAGACAGAGTAAATCAAAGTAACAAAACAACAATTTAAAAAAATGACAAAGAAAGAAAGAAAAGCCTGTAAATAGTTCAAGGTCTGTTTGCTGACCTTTAGGAGTGTTTTCAGTTGAGTCTAATGGAGTGCCACCACCGGGTCCCAGATTCTATTTTTGGTATTCCCTCAGGAATTCCTTGCTCTGCTCCCTTTGTTGTTCTGTTGCACACCCTTAGTGTTTTCCTCATTGTGGTGAGGTCAGATCGGGCGCGCTTCCCACACTGTGTCCCCTGTAGGGCTGTGGGTTAGTGAGGGCTGCCGTGTCTCGTAGTGGGGTCTCAAGTCAGGTTTATCATTTTGACCTTCTGTGGTCATCTCGCCAATGGTTACTTTGGTAACCACTTTCCTCTCATCCCTCTATTCAGGTTCGAGGGAGCTCACCAGAGGCTTATTTCCTATGTAGATCCCACAAATATGTCATCCATAGTCTTCTCCAAACCAGATTCTCACAATGTAGGCTCTGTTCCCAGTCCCTCTTTTGCCTTGGATTCTATGATTTCAATCCTTCGGTGATTGACATTGGCGTTTCTTCCATGTGGACTTAGTTGACATCTCGCTTAGATGGCTACTTGTTGGGGAGCAGCCCTTGAAGACTCTAGATGCTGGTTTATATGGTAGCCAGGCACCATCCAATTTCTTCACTATGCTTTTCTATAGCACCCTATCTTCTGTGTTCCCTTCCTGAGGGCGAGTATCAAGCAGAGTCATGATGTAAGAACTGATTGTTCTTTAATTGGAGCTAGGATTTAGTGCAAGCCTAAAACCCATTCCTGGATATATCTCTATCTATCTCTATCTATATCTATACTTTTGACTGCCTTTCAAAACCTCCTTGTTGAATTATTCACTTGTACAGAATCAATCCTTTCACAACTAGATGCTATTTACACAAACAATGGGGGTTGATTGAGAAGACTAATGCTTCATGGGAGTAGAAAATCCAATCTCTCTGCCACGAAGCAGTTGGTGGTTTTGAACTGTGGACCTTGCAGTTAACAACGCATTGGGTTAGCCCAACCTAGCTCAATTCAGCACCCAGATCTCCCAACTCTTAGTTGTATCAGCAAACTACTTCCCAAGACTGAATTTCCCAGTTTGATTTTCTCATCGACTCATAGGAACAGCAGATTAGAAATTAAGGGACAGAAAGGTGGTATAGCTATCTAAATGTAATGTCTACATCACGTGCAGGGATAGTAGTAGATTTAGCCCACATTGCCTAGCTGTCACTCTGTGAGAGTCTTCACATACCGGTTCTCTAAGGGACGTGGCATGCCTGTCCCATTTTATCAGGAGGAAATTCAGGCTCAACAAGAGCGGATACTTTTTTGATATCTCATATGCTTTTCATACACTTCTGGAGGCAGGCAAGGAAATCCTTCCCAAGCTACAGGAGAAAAGCTGGAGCCTAGAGAGGAAGACAAACAGGCTACCCAAACTCCAGCACCCAACCCTTGCGCTGGTGTCACCTTACAGCAGCCCCCTGGCGCAGAGTAGAACTGGACTTTCCAGACGGTAAATCTGTCCGGGAGCAGCCTCCCTCGTCTCTCTCCTGTGATTGTTTGGTGGGTTCAAACTGCTGACCTTGAAGTTAGCCACCCCACACACAATCCACTATACCATCGAGGCTCCTGAACCAGTATCCCAGAGGTCACCTAATTTGGAATCAATGGTGAATCTGGACCTGATCATAATTTTCCTGGCTCCCAGCTGAGAATTTCTTGTTTCCTGTATTTCTTGGGCCTAACCAGCCCCCGGGAGGGCATCCTGCCCTAAGGTGTGTTCTTTCTCAGGCTAGCATCCTTCCCCTGCCAGGGAAGCACTGCCCTTATCCTCTGCCAGGCAGCCTTGTTGCCCAACCTCATGGGCAGGAGCCAAGCCTGGCAGCCTTTGGTGGGCATCCAAGTTGAGTTGCTCTTTCCTATGCCGAGTTTAGCATGCAACATGCCTTCATCATCCAAGTATGTCCTGCCAGACAGGCCTCAGCTGCTGGCCGATGGGGTCCTTGGCTCCCTGAGAGCTTGGTGCTAATTGGGCTCAACCATCATAAATCACTGCCCTTGTTAAGAGGAAGGCCAGTTGTTCTCTGGAAGGCAAGGGGTGAGACGTGGCAAAGGGTGGCATGGTAAGAAGCAGGGCTTTGAGCAGGTTCATTCTGGTTAAACCCACCCTGCAGAGAATTTGCATTTCCACCCCAGAGCTACAGAATGGGAATTTACATTTTAGCAAGGTACCCCAGGTGAATCTTAGAGGTCATAAAAATCACCCAGGAATCTCTTTTAGCTGCAAATTATGATTCAGTATATCTAGGATAAAAATTGAATTCTCTGCAGGCGGGGCATAGGAAGAGGACTGAACTGGAATGAACTAGTTTGGGGTCCCGGGAAGACCCTCTTGTGAAAAGTGAAGAGATCTGAAATGGACCCATGGCCTTTGAGCAAGGGTCTGAATCTCTCTGTTCACCTATAGAGCAAAGGTGCTGCATTGAGGGACTTCTGCAAGTTATTTCTTATCAAACCACAGGCATGTCTTGTTGCTGTGTGTGTGTGTGTGTATGATTTTTCCTGTCCATCTACAGAAGAATTCCCCAAAAGCTGCTTGGTTGTCTAGGACCTTTGATACAGAGGGCTTGAATTTCCCCTGAAACAGAGCAAACCCTCAGAGAGCCTTGTTTTCCAGGCACGCTGAGTTACTCGTTGAGAGCGGCCAAAGGAAACCTGCCAGGCTTATTCCCATCCTAAAAGCAGGTTGGGGCCGGACCCCATGGCCAACAGTGCGAAGATGAGGCTGAAATACTTTGAGTCAATTTGAAGACAAGTTAATGCAGCCATACAACACTGGACTACACATGCATTCACTAATACGCTCATGAGAGTACTTCATTTTATGAAGTGCTTGAGTTGCTAAACCATCAGATCAGCAGTTCAAATCCACCAGCAGCTTCACATGAGAAAGATGAGATGTTTTTACTCCTGTGAAGAGGTGCAGCCTCAGAAGCCCACAGGGACCGTTCTACTCCATCCTACAAGGCCACTGGGAGTTGGAGTGGACTGAGAAGCAGTGAGGAGGGAGCTCTGTGCCAACGCCAGTGCTGGGCACTGGGTCTAGGGAGATGAATCTATCTTAGCTCTTGCCTTTTCCTTGGTCTGATCTACTTAGGAAGATCAAGAATCTGAAGGAAATGGTTAAAAGATAATACGATTAATCCTATACCAAGATATTTGTAAGTGCCTCTGAGAACTGAGGAGGAACTAGGGGCTCTTGTTTGGGGAAGATATGGGGTGGGGGTGGATAGACTTCTTGGAGAAAGGAGTAGCTTAATAGTGCATGGGAGAACAAGTTGACACTCGTGGACAGGACAGTTAGAATAGAGAAGGAAGCATGAACAAACGTTGATTATAAATACAAAAAAAAAGGCTGTTGTGATCCAAAGCCAACCTGGCTCCAATTGCCCTTCGGTCAATTCTGACCTGGCAACTAGACGGTGTCAGAGTAGAAGGTGTCGGGGAGAGGGTAGTAGAGCAATAGGCGTCAGAGGAGGAGAAAACTCCGCCGGGTTTCCAGTGGGTGACTCTTCAGAAGTAGACCACCAGGACCGTCTTCCTCTGAGAGTACTCCCAACACCCAACTTTTGGTCAGCAGCCAAGCGCTTAGCCATGTGTGACACCCAGGAAGGACCCCAGGTGTGGTCAAAGAGCAGCAAATGCACGCTTCTCTGTAACTGTGGAGAAGATGCTTGGCAGTGGGAGAGGGTGGGAGTTAGGGTTGGTCAACTCAATTGGAAGGGACCTTGGTTTATTCCTGTGATTCTGAACTACTCCAACCCCGCCCCCACGACCCCCAAGCTTGGCTGTGCACCAGGACCACCACAAGACTGTTTATAAGATGAACATAGGCAGTGTCATCCCTGGGTCCCTGAGTCAACCGATTTAGGGTCCAGGATGGGCTTTTTAAAACATTACTCCCTAGGTTACTCCTTGAGAGAAAAATGAAGCTTTCTACTCCCATAAAGATTTACAGTCTGGAAAACCCACAGGGGCAGTTCCACTCTGTCCTATTGGACTCCATCACAGAGAGTTTGAATGAGTTCACTAACAGTGTAGCACTGAAAAAAAGTAAGATGATGTGTTAGGCTGGGTTGTCTAGACAAACAAAGCTAATGAACTCATGGTAATCTTATATCAAGAAGGCATCACAGCCCAGTCCAACTGAAGTTTATGGATCTGCTAGCCTGAGCTCTCTTCAGGCTCCAGTAGCTACAGGCCAGGAATGCAGGAAGGTGAAGTGAGTTGCAGGAATATCACAGGTCAGTGAGTACAGAGTCCTGAGGATCCAAGGCCAGGTAAAACATGGGTGCCAACAGCTTTCAGGGCAGGTGACCTGGGTGGAGCTGATCCTGGAGGCAGGAACAGAGTCCCAACAAGCTGGAAGGTTAAGGAGGAGAGAGGAAGGGGCAGGGGTCCCAGTGTCTCTCTTATATGAAGGCCACACCTCCCAGGAGGCATACTCTGGCTGTGACCTGATGGATAGTTTGGACTCCATCCCTACATTTTCATGCAAATTCAAATTGACCTTAACTATACCACAGGTGCCGAAACAGGCAGGGAGGGGGAACAATGGCTATGAAATAGGAGCGACAAGGAATGTAGGGGTGAGAGTGGAAGAAGAAGGAGGAGGACCAGAAATGGCAGAGGGAGCCAGGGAGAGATCTAGGGAAAGAAGACTCCAGCTAGAGAGAGCAGCAGGTGCAAAGGACCTGAGGCAGGTGTATTAGGTCTGGTTGACTAGGAAAACAAATCCAGCAACACTCATACATGCCTAAGAAAGAGCTTCATATCCAGAAGTAATTCTATACCACACAAACATCCCAGCAGTCCAACTCAGCTCCATAAGTCTCATATTAGTCCCAAAATCCTTCTGCAGACTCATGCAGCCACATGCAACGATGCAAAAGATAGGAAGATCACAGGCTGGTGGTTGCAAAGTGTTTGGATGCATTGACATGACACCTCTGAGATAAACCCTAATATGAACAAACAACAAAATGAAATGACAGAAATGTTGATAAGCAGATCAGGTCCAGCGTGCATCAGAGGGGAATCCAATGACTACAGGCTGTTTTGGCAGGAATTCCAATAGAGGGAAAGGAAAGACTGCTCATACAAACTGAAGGGGTGGAAAAAACCAACAATGCTCGTATGTATTAGTCGGGGTGGACTAGAGAAACAAGTCCAGGGAGACTCCTATGTGTATAAGCACGAGCTCTGTACACAAGAGCACCTGAATATCGAGAAAATATCGCAGCCCAGTCCAGATCAAGGCGATAAGTACAATATTAACCCATATGCCCGATACCAATCTATAAAGTCCTCTTCAGACTCACAAAACATGCAATGATGCCGCATGCAGGAAAATCACAGGCCAGTGGGCTGGAAGGGTTGTGGATCCAGTGGCGTTGTAAGCATCTCAGCGCCGGCAGAGGTCTGCACATGGCTTCTCCAGCTGGAGGTCGGGTCCCTCAGGGTTGGCTTATCTGCCTTCTCCAGCTTCTGGGGCGTAGCGCCATCTGTCTCGTCAGGAGAGCATCCCTCAGGGAGTGAGCCCAAAGAGAGTGAGTAGAGAGAATCTCTCCTGAGTTCCAGAATTCTCAAGAAAAGGCCATGCTCACACTGAGGCCTCATTGACTATGACCCAAAGTACAGACTAGATTCTACCCATTCACTCTTGAACCTCCCATTTCCCAAATCAACACCTACCACATCAAACAATCATTTCCGATGTGTGGCAGACATTTCCTACAGTAGAAAGAATAATCATAGCGTGAGATCGTCACAGAGAGAGTCGGGTGCACATGGAGCAGGCTGCGGCTTTGTGGTCTCTTGAAGAGGGAGTAGAACTCCAGCAGACAGAGCAAGAAGACCGGAGAACCCAATCTATCGCAGGCTGGAGTTGGAGCTAGAATGCATGTCTGTGGTTCAGGGAAGGGAGCGGGAAAATTTGGGTCAGAAAGTCCTGGAATTTAAGTGGAACTCAGCCTTGACATGGAGACTAGCTGGGGACAACGTTCTCCACCATTTCCACGGGGTTAATCCCGACTCTGAAAGGCCGCTGTCAGAATGAGTGAAGCGATCCTGTTGACGTGTTTAGCAGCCTCGGGAGTGGTGTTGAGCTCATGCTGTGCTCTTGCAGAACGCAGATAATGCGCACTGCCGTGGCCTTGATTCCAACTCACGTGATCCTATCCCCCACGCCGTAAATCTTTCGAAAAGCCAAGTGTTTCATCTGTCTCCCAAGGGTAAAGAGGTACCTTAGACCTCGTCCTGTCCTGGGTGTGGCTCCTCAGGTCGGGGCGGCCCATAGGGATGCACATAATCATCGGGCAACGAGAAAGAGACAAAGTCCTAGGGGCGTGCAGAGAGCAAGAGGTCAATTCTGACCCAGGAAACGCCTCCTCTCTCTGTGAGAACGGTCATTGGTTCATTCGTTCAATGCGACCTACCTGACCAGGCAGGCTTGGGCTCTAGGAGGGCGAGATGGTTTCAAAGTCTTCCGTGCCTTTGAGAATCTCAGCGCTTGTGTGAGGATGTGCAGTAGAGGGTGGGGATGGGCAGGCCCACGATCAACTCTGAAATAGGCCATTAAGGAGAATGTGATAGGAAATGGAGAGAAAAGAGCAGACACTTTCATCCAGGGGTAGTCCCTGGAGTGAGGGGGCATTCCACTTAGACCTGGAAGAAGGACAAGCCTTTCCCTACAAATGGAGCTTCTGGGGAACCTCACTTATCACGAGCTGGGTGGGCTGGAGTAAAGAGCCTTTATTCCAGGTGTGGTGCTTACAAGTTAGGCTGCTAAACTCAAGGTCAGCAGTTAAAAGTCACTGGCTGCTCTAGATCTATAATAACGAGGTACAGGCTCAGAAACCTGGGCCAGTTCTACCCTGTCCTATAGGGTTGCTGTGAGTTGGAATTGACTCAATAGCAGTGAGTTTGGTTTTGTGGGGGGTTGGGTTAGCTGGAACAGTTCTAGTTTAAACTCTCTGGGGTCTATATCAACTGATCTAGCCATGAAGTAACCTTTTCACTAAAGTTGATGGGTGTTTAGCCAACTGCTTTGATTAAACTTTGCAGAGGGATAGATTGATCAAATAATAATAGGCAAGTTTTAAGATTACAGATCCTGATTCCCAATTCAGGAATATTGTCTTTGTGCTAACATCACAATTGGGGTCTAGTGTGACCTCATCACCCAACCACAAACTTTCCTCGACAGGCAGAGTCTCTGTCCTGAAGTAAAATGGGGATGGAGAAGAAGACGAAGAGGTAGGTAAGTCTCAGGTCTCTCACTGCTAGAGGGATTGGTAGAGTTTTAGCATCCTCGGTTTGAAATAATCCAGGTTCCAATAGAGGAAGTTCAGGGTCGTTGAAAGGAGAAGGCCAAGGATTGCTGCCTTCTGTGTGGATCCACAATCAAGGATCATGGAAACAGCAGTCCGGAAATCAAAGGACACATCGCATTGGGTAAATCTTTGGCAGAAAACCTCTTTAAATTGCTGAAAAGCAGGGATGTTACTTTGAGGAACAGGTGTGCTTGAGCCAAGCCATGGGATTTTCAACCACCTCATAGGCATGTGAAAGTTGGCTATCGAATAAGGAAGACTGAAGAAGAATTGATGCAATTTAATTCTGGGGTTGGTGAAGAATATTGGAAGTACATGGACTCCTAAGAGAACTAACAATCTGTCTTGGAAGAAGTACAGCCAGAAGAGGCAAGGAGGAGACTTTGTCTTCCATACTTTGGACATGGTATCAGAAGTGATTAATCCCTACAGAAGGACATCATCCTCGGTAAAGCAGAGGGGCAGCAATGAAGAAGCAGGCTCTTGACAAGATGAATGGGCCCAATGACTGCGACAGTGGCTCAAATGTAAGAAGTACCAGGCAATGTTTCCTTCTGAGAGAGCCCTTCAAAAGGGTCCGAACTGACAGGATAACACCTAACAGCCACAAGCTGTACCTAGGCTTGAGGGGCCTTGTGGCATAGTGGGTTACCCACTGGGCTGCTAACCAAAAGGTCAGTGGTTCAAAACCAAATGCTCCACTGGAGAAAGATAAGGCATTCTACTCCAGCAAACACTCCCCCCAGACCCCCAAACATGCCGCCATTGAGTCAATGCTAACTCATAGTGACCTTTGGTGGGTTTCCTAGGAGAAAGCCCAGTCTTTCTCCTGTGGAGCTGCTGGTGGTTTCAAACTGCCAACCACGTGGATCACAGCCCAAACACAACCACTAAACCACAAAGGCTTCATTTAGTAAAGACACCTCTTGGGGTCACTGGGAGTCAGAATCAACTCAATGGCAGTGAGTGAGTGATGCGCAAGCTCAGGCATCCCTGGGTCGTGCAGACAGTTAAACAGCGGACTGCTAGCCATAACGGTGTGATTTGAACCCAAAGACCCATTGGAAGATAGGGCTGGCAGCTGGCTTTCCAACAGTTGCAGCCGTGCAAACTCTATGGAGCAGTCCTACTGGGCACACATGGGGCACCAGAAGCCTGAACCACCTGGAGGACAAAAACAGACCTAGACCCTGTCCTTTGCTCAAATACGCATCCATGTGGCTTTGGGAAAAGTCGACGAACAAATGTAACTTAAGTGTGCTGTCTTCATTTGCCATCAGGCTCTCGCGAGTATTGCATGCAGTCAGTTCTGACTCACAGAGAGCCTGTAGGGGTAGGACCGGCCCTATCGGTTTCTGGAGCTGGAACTCTTTGTAGGAGGAGAAAGCCTGATTCAACCCTGCACCTGGCATTTAGTACATACGCTAATACCGTCAGATACCCAGGACTGTCACCTGACCCTCCTTCACCATTTCCAGTTCACATCCAAGGGAGCAGGTGTGATCTGAGGTCAGACGGTGTCCCGCCCTGGGGTGGCCACTCTGAGGCTCCGTGACCCTACCTCCCCTTCTCCCTCAGCCTGTAGTCCTTCTTTGGTACCTATTTCAGAAGGAACCTAGAACTCCGCCTTCCACCCAGGGCCGTGGCCCTTTAACAGCCCTCTTCTCCTGGTCTGCTTTCTGCTGGTTCTATCCATTACCGCTGAATGGGAATTGAAGCTTAATTTTTCTCCCTTGAAGCCATTAACACTCTGAGTCCTTGACAGGAAACACAGCTCAGCTTTAATTAGCCACAGCAAGCTCGCTGCTTGAGCCTCTAGCACAGCCGGGGGACTTCAAAGATAAAGGCTTCTCCATGCCTGCTAATCACAGCTATTAATGAGCCAATTAAGGCCATCTCAGGGCTGAGCTCTCCCAGTCCCAAAGCCAGCAAGCTCCTCCCCCTACCGGGAAGGAATGGGCTGTGCTCAGAGAGAATGACCCGATCTGAGTCACAGCTGGGTAGGAGTCCCGGGTCACGGGCTGGCTGGTCTGCTATGAATCTTAGGACGGAGCAAATGTCCTCTTAAGCCATTTTCCAATTCTGGGGTAAAAACACCCTCTCCCACGTGGTCTCGGGAAGTAATCACGATCATGGAAATAGAGGCAGTAGTTCTCAACCGTATGCCTTAGAGCCACCTGGAGGCCCGACGAACCTCTAGACTGGGATCCGACCAGAGTTTCTGACCCACTGTCTTGGAGCGAGTCCGACTGAGATACATCGTTAACCATTTCCCGTGGGATGCGGATGCTGCTGGTGTAAGGACCGCGCTTTGAGAAGCAGCGCTGCAGACTGTGTACGGAGATTCCTGAGCACGCAATATTACTTGAAGATGTTATTGTATGCTCATCTCGAAGTGCCCCACCCGCCTGCCCCTTTCTGTCAGCTTCCTCATATGACAGTGTCCATGTACTTCTCAGTACTTGAACATGACGGTGTCTGTCACTGTGTCGTGCCTGGGACGATGTGTAGTCCGCCCTAGTGTTCAGTACTAAGCAGAATCTAGCATGACCACTTTGCCTCATCTTAGTACCTAGAGAAAAAGACTGGGGCTTTCTATTCCTGTAAATAGTTACTGTCCCCGGAATTCCCCAGGGCAGTTCCATCCTGTCCTCCAGAGTTGCCAGCAGTCAGCAGTGAGTGTGGTTTTTGTTTGTTTGCTTGTTTGTTAGTAATGCACTTCTAGGTCAGTTTCCAGCTCCTCCATGGGGAGAGAAAATGGATGCGGGTTTCCTGAGTGGGAAGCATGCGGTTTCAGTAAATCCTCTAGCAGACAAGCTGCATAGAGGGGACTGGGAAGACGGGGATGTGCAGAAAGGAGGACATTCCCGTGCTTTCAGTGCAGGGGTGATGAGCAAAGGCATGGTGGTAGGAGAATGTACCCATAGTCTAACTAGAGTCCCCGTTGCTGCATTTTGCCTGTTTCCTTAGGCTGTGCCCTTGTGGAGGGAGCAGGACTGAATCATCTGCTTCAATCTCCCATGGAACCTGCCTGCAGCTCCTGATGGCCCGAGTCAGTCACCCTGTGTTCCTGCTTTTAAAGATGGACTCGTGTGGTCAAAGGGAATGTGACAGCACAGCCACTTCAGAGGATTGGTTTTTGTGGAGACTGGTGCCTGCGACTTCCTTTTTTGCCTCCTTTTCTTTTCTTGCCTCGCTGTTCTGGCCCTTCCTCATGCTCGAGGCCCTGTCTTACTCTGTTCTGCCGACCTCCTATGTTCTCCTGACGTCTGCTCAAATCCACTTCAACCTTCCAGGCCTAACTTACGTATCTCCGGAGGCTTCTTCCTGAACACGCCTACTTCGGCGATCTTTAGTTTAGGGACAGCACTTCCCCAAAGTGCATCCCAAGGGATTTTGAGGATGCTAGCAGGTGTGGTGTGACTGACATGAACTTTGGGAAGTGCTGGGCTAAGAAAAACAAGGCAGGTTACTTGCGCGATTCCTCAGAGCCTTGACTATGTTCCCGTGGATTGTGAAACTCAACAGGGATGCTCAAGAAGCAGCATTTCCCAAACTTACTTCCCTATGGGATCTTTCCGCCCACACAGGATCTTGCTGTGACAGAGGAGCTCGGCTGGTGAGACTTCCTCTCACGTCCTTTGGACATGTTGTCAGGAGAGACCAGTCTCTGGGAAGGACATGCGTCGTGTGTGGTAAAGGAGAGGAGCTGCGGCCAGAGGAGGGCCCTAGGGGAGCTGGACAGCCACAGGGTCTGCCCCGTGGGCTCAGGCACAGCCACCATTGAGAGCAGGGCGCAGGAGCTGGTGGGGTTTCCTTCTGCTGTGCGTAGGATCGCTATGGGCCAGAACCGCGTCTCTGGCACCGGTTCTGGTTTTAGATCTGTTTCAGAGTATTTTTAACTCTGGAATGTGCGCTGTCCTGAGTCTCGCTCTCCTCATCTGTAAATGACAATAAGTGGCCCTTGTGTTGGAGGACGGCTGCGAGGTGACTGTGTGGTGCCCAGTGGCAAGGGCTTAGGCCAGAGCAAGGGGAATAGGAGGGATTCAATAAAGGAGGGCTTTCTCCTCTCCTTGTTGTCTTCCCTTGGCGCAAGCATCTAGTCTGCATCACAAAGTAGCTGGTGAACTACCAACTCTCATCCTATGAAGTAGATGCCACACTGAAATACCATAGGAGAGTTTCTAAGAGGCCGGAGGCATCCCGGTGGACTTCCTGGGAGAGGCCGCTCTCTGCAGAGCCAGATTCTAAAGGCAAGTTCTCCAGCAAAGTCTTGGGTGTGGGGAGAAGGCTTGGAGAATTGCATCTCTCTGCAAGCAAACTATAACAGGAATCCAACTCTTATTCCAATGCATCACTTGCCTTCCCCTCCCATGACCTGAGCTTGGCCAACATGTCAAGTTCCTGAGGTGGGAGCCTCTAAGTGGGGCCCTCCTGCCTTGTATGTAGAAAGTCACTCACTTGGCGGAGCCTCTGATGCTGGCCTGCAGAAGCCTGCTCTACCGATGCTCTGAGGAATCTCTGGGCAAACAGGCCACCAGGACTCACACAATTGGGGTTCTGGCCTGGACCCCACCCTCACCCAGAGTAAGGGAGGGGGACAGGTCCAATCCGAGGTGGGGGAGGAAGTCATACCTTTGCCTGACTCCTTATTACTCCCCGCTCTTCACCCACTAATCATGCAAGGAGACCTCACGTGAACACTTCAGACTTAACCCATTTCCTCTCCCTAAGAGCCTTCAACCTAGCATTAAGTATTCCGTTGTGCATCTGATGGGAAAACAGAGGCTCCTGGACCGTGCCTGGTTGGTCCAAATGTGCAGCTCTTTCCCCTGGTTCTCTGGAAGGAGCTCGTTTCCCACTCTTGGCTCAACTGGCAAGCCACCACCTCCAGAATCCTTTCTGACCATTCAAGGCTAGGTTTTCGAATCTTCGCAGCTGCAAGGACAACACAGCTCACTCTTCAGTTGCCCCCTCTTTTTTGTGAAAGATTAGAACTGGGTCCATGTCCTTATCACTGCATCCCCAGTGACTGCCACCAAATGTAATCATTTTTGTTGAGACAATAATTTTTGAAACTGTGGGGCCATCTCATGTTCTTAAAAAAAAAAACATTTTATTAGGGACTCATACAACTCTTATCACAATCCATACATACATCAATTGTGTAAAGCACATCTATACGTTCTTTGCCCTCATCATTTTCAAAGCATTTGCTCTCCATGTAAGCCCTTTGCATCTCATGTTCTTTGCACACACATGGGACTTGAGTTGCTCAGGATCTTCTCACCTTCCCCAGTGTTCCACCCTCCCCTTACAGCACCCAAGGGCGCTTCTGCTTGAGGCTTGTCTCCCAGACACGTGTGCACTCCATCTTCCAAGGCATCATCTGGTTCACCACAATGTAACTCAGCTCCCTTCCTATTTTTCAGCAGCAGCCCCACCCCCTTTCATGAGCAAATCCCTGTCACTGAACACACTCAGACGAGAACCCTGTGAGACCCTGACTCCGATTCTCTCCCTGTGCCCTGGGGTCCGGCCAGTCTGCGTAAGACCTGGATCTCCCTCGCCCTGCTGCCTGCCAAAACCCACTTTAATGATTAGCCAAGGTGCCAGGGAAATTAGGAAAACCATGTGACAGGTAAATGGCTGTTCCTGCAGCTTTCTTAGGTTTTCAAGAGAAGAAGACGGCTTGCGACAGCCTGTGAACTGAGAATTCAGGCCCTGCTAGCACTTTCCAGATTCCAGAGCCTTGCGGGATTCCGTTTTCTCCTTCTGGAGAATGCAACTGAGACTTTCTGCTCTTGGGGTGAAGGCTGCTCACAGAATGGGCTCTATCCCAAACACGTGGCCTCCTTTCCTTGTTTGTGACACGCAGACATGCACATTGGCTCTGAGCAGAAAGGGAGCAAGTTCACAGGTCAGAGGGGCCTGAGCACCTTGGGTCACTAAGCACACTGCTTTCATTTTACAAGCAGGGAAACTGAGGTCCAGAGCAAGCAGTGTGTTCAGGGTTGAGCAGGGCTGAGCCATGGCTAAAGCATATCAACCCTAATTCTGGGAACAGCTCAAGTGCTAAATGTCCATGTGGGACTGGGCACAGAAGCCTCTCTCTGGATTGGTGAGTAAAAATGCTAGAAATGCATGAACCCGGTCTTCTCCATGTTAGGTAAGTGCAGAAGGACAGCAAAGACTGATCTGGGAACCCAAACCGACTTTCCTTCCCACCTTTGGTCACTTGGCTCTGTCTTCCAGATATCTTGAAACTTTTCCATCAGTTGGAAGGGGAGGGTGAAAAGTTGGGGAAGGGTTAGAAGACACTGAGAAACTCAGGTCCAATGTGTGTGCAAAGAACATGTTCTGTCCATGTTTTAAAAATTAACTTTATTGGTTCCTTCTCTAAACGAAAAGTAACTTAGATACCCCACCACCACTCGTCTGTCGGTTTGTTGTACTGTGGTGGCTTGTGTGTTGCTGTGATGCTGGAAGCGATGTCACTGGCATTTCAAATGCCCACAGAGGCACCCGAGGTAAACAGGTTTCAGCAGAGAATCCAGACTAAGAACAGACAAGGAAGAAGGGGTCGGCTCCCCACTTTGAAGAAAGGGGCCACTGAACGCCTTAAGCAGAGCTTCAAAACATTGTCAGATACTAAAGGTCTAAGGAATGGAAGTAGAACATTGTCAGCAATGGAGCCAGAGGATGGACCCCTCCGGTCTAGGGCACTGGAGACAGGCTGATTTCTCTAGAAGAGTCAGATAAAGCCTGGAGGAGTGGCGTCCTGGAAGCACACATTCATCTCTGCCCGGACATTTGGAAGACAGCTACTTGGCCAACTGATTGGAAGACATCCATATTTGTGACCATTCCAAAGAAAGATGATCCAACAGAATGCTCAAAGAGCAGAACAATATAGACATCACATGCAAGCAACATGTTGCTGAAAACCTTCCAACAACGGTCTCAACAGCACATTGACAGGGAGCTGCCAGAAGTTCAGGCTGGATTCAGAAGAGGACGTGGAACAAGGGATATCATTGCTGATGGCAGATGGATTTTGGCTGAAAGCGGAGAATGCCAGAAAGATGTTTTCTGTGCTTTATTGACTACGCAAAGGCATTCGACTGTGTGGACCCCAATGAACTGTGGCTAACGTTGAGAAGAATGGAAATTCCTTGTGTGCATGGATCAAGAGAGTTCCAGGAATAGACCAGGGAGTCTGTCTGTCTGCCTGTCAGTCTGTCTGCTGAGCAAGTAATCAGAGAATCTGGTTTAGATGAAGAAGAACGTGGCATCTAGATCGGGTGCAGGCTTATTAATAACTTGCAATATGCAGATGACACAGCCTAACTTGGTGAAAGTGAAGTACTTGCTGATGAAGATCAAGGATTGCGACCTTCACAATGGATTACAACTCAATGTAAAGAAGGCTAACAGTCTCACAACTTGACCAATAGATACCATCGTTGATATATGGAGGAAAGGTTGAAGTCATCAAGGAGTTTGTCTTGCTTGTATCCACAATCAATGTTCATGAAGCAGCAGTCCGGAGATCAAAAGGCACATTGCATGGGGGCGAATCTGCTGTACAAGATCTCTGTAGAGTGTTGAAAAGCGAGGATGTTACTTTGAGGACTAAGGTGCACTTGACCACACCATTGTATTTTTCCATTGCCTCCTATGAAGACGGAGGAAGAGCCGGTGCATTTGAATTGTGGCGCTGGAGAAGAACATGGAAAGGAGCATGGCCTGCTGAAAGGACAGCCCGATTTGTCTTGGAAGAAGGACGACTGGAGTGCTGCTGAGAGGCAAGGATGGCGAGGCTTTGTCTTCCCGACTTCGGACAGATGTTCAGGAAGGACATCCTGTTTGGTAAAATGGAGGGGCATCAAAAAAGATTGACACCATGGCCTCAACAGTGGGATCAGGCATAACAATTCCGAGCATGGCACAGGACTGTGCGGTGCTTTGGTCTGTTTAACACAGGGTCACTAGGGGTCAGAACCAACTTGACAGCAACAACAACACAGTGTAGCGCATCTCCCAAGCTGAGCACAGAGTTGACTGTGGCATGGGGAGACGAGGATCTACCGCTGCTGACCATCAGCTAGACGTCCAGTGTCCCTGGAAAACAATGTTCAGAACTCAATGCTCGGGTGTCTCTTGGTGGTCTTGTTGTTACATGTTTTGAGCAACTCAGTGTTTCTCTATCACCCACAACAGATAGAAAGCCTTCCCCGTGATGTTGGGGACCCGCATGTATTTTTCTATTTTATCTCTCGCTTTTCACCGGAAGCTCATCAGTGCATGTCATTCATGGCCAACATGTTGAAAATGCCATTCACTTTTATGTTTCTCAAATTTTTTTTAAACTTCCTGGACTATCCTACTTCCTTTCTCTATCTGGTCAAATGTCACCCTCTCTATCCGCTTTTTGTCCAATCTCTAGGCAATTGTACCTTCAAAATATAGCCTCCGTCAGTCCCTTTTCACATCCCCACCGTTGCCTCCAAGTGCACATCACGGTCATCTCTTGCCTAAGCTATCGCGACAGGCTGTGATCTGGTCCCAGGGCTTCCAGTCTTTTCCCAGGCGTCACTCTCTGCTTAGATGCCGGAGTTATCTCTTGCACACCATACACCAGATTATAGCCCTCTGTTTGAAATCCTCGAATGGCTTCCCCATGTAATTAGATAAATCCAAACTCCTTACCTAACAAGTTGCACCATCTCCCCTGCCTGCCTATCGTATCACACTCTGCTCGGTTCCCTGTGCTGCGGCCACGTGTGCGCAAGAAGCAGATTCAAGTGCTTTTGCCTTTGGGCTTCCCAAGAACGCTTCATCCCCTTCTGCCTCGCTACCCACCACCTCCTTGCCTCATCCCAGATCTGCCAACAGCTGGCACTTTTCATTACTTAGGTCTGAAACTCAAATATCACTTATCGGACAGGTCTGCCTGATCATTCTCTCATTCTCCCTCATGCCCCCTGCTTCCTTTTGATTCTTTGCCCAGAAACACCCCCATATCCAGTGATTTTATGCAGTTAGCTGATTACTGTTTATTTTCAGTTCCATGATGGCAGAGATGTTGCCTGCCTTTACGGATGTATCCCTGGAGCCTGGACTAATCCTGATGCCTACGCTCTACGCACTGCCCATCCAGTGGATTCTACCTCCTAGCAACCCTATCGTCATTGGATCCCTAAGGAGCAAATTTTTATGAACGACTGTATTGAGTAATGTTCATGAGCATACAAGGTCCTCTGGAGGAGGAGAGCTCTGAGGGCTTCTCATGGGAGGGGAAACCCTGACCAGTCAAGCAAAGACGGAAGGAGTTTGTGGTGGTGGAAAGAAGCAAAGAAGCCTTTCCAGAAGTGGGCTCAGCCAGGAGCAGCAGTTGAGCGGTTCATAGGAGACGTGACTGCGGGAAAGAGAATGCCAGGAGTCCTGGGGCTGAGCAGAGAGGGAGAGGATGTTGGCTTTATGCTTTGGCAAGAGGCTGGCGTGGAAGGACACTGGGAGTGGGTGGGCAGGGAAGACTCCGGAGGCCCTTGAGAACTCGACAAGAGAGCTCCTTTTCCTCCCATCCACACTGGTTCCTGCAATCTTGCTTTGCATAAGGCATTCTTCCCCACTGAAAGGGTAGACAGGAGCCACAGGAACTTAGCCTGGCACACAATATCCCCATTAGCAAATGGAAATGACGTTCACCCCCGCTGGGGCTGACCAAGGTCAGTGCCCATACAGGGTCTCAGAGAAGCCAGGGGAAAATCTGTCTCAGTGGGGAGGAATGGCAAATTCCAGGGTCTTGTCTGCTATGAGCAACCAAGCCTTTGCCTGCAAATTGACTCCAGTGGAATTTAGCCGTGGGATCTTTGAATCACAGGCATGTAGAACACGGTGCTCCAAAAGGTTCATCAAGGCCACCTAGCCCAAGTTCTGAACCTCCTTAGCTTCCTCTTGTATATGACATCAGTTTCGCTCACAACCCTTCAGTAACAGAGAACACCCCCCCCCCCACTGTCCCATAGACGGACAACTCTGACTCTCGGAGTCTCCCTCACTAGATTCCCTTCTGCTCCGGGTGGGCACCGTGTACACAGGAAACTAGCCATCACTTCCTCCAAAGCCTCCCAGTCGGACTCCACACTCTGGGGCCTTCTACCCTGGCTCTTTAGTGTGGTTTCCAGGCCCCTTCCCATGCCAAATTCCTCCTCTGGAATTGCCCCTGTGTGTCACCTCTCTGCTTCCATTGCTGGGGAGAATCTCTACAGGGGGGTCCCAGGTGACCTTTCAGCCCTTTAAGACCACATATCTCCATTCTTTCCTGCTTGCCGAGATTGGAGTCAAGAAGCAGACATTTATAAAGTGCCCACTAAGTGCAGGGCCTGTCTGATACACTCTGAGCCATTGAGACCAGCAGTTCGAACTAGTCAGAGTCACGACACTAATAGCTAAGGGCTAAGCGATTAACATGGCTTAATTTATTTAATCTGTGCAACCTTATAATTATCACAGTACCAATTTGACAAGTGGAATCGAGGCTCAAAGAGGCTAAGTGACTTGCTCAAGATGACGCTGTGACACATTCAGGGTTCAAATTGATGGTCTCGTTCCAGAGACGAAGTTCTTACTGACTATCCTTGACGACTCTTTGAGAAACTTTGAAAATGCAAGGCTTCTCGCCGCAGGGAATGGTCATACAGTGGACAAGGGGCAGCTGGCCTCCTCTTGCTCACTGCTCCAGCCTCAGTAAATACCAAGGGAGTGTCAAAGAGTGTATGGAAAAAGAAATGACATGATCGTGGAATTTATCCACCAACGTTTTGAAGTGCCCACTTATGTGTTGAGTAAATAAATGTCGAGCAACCAACAGTGGGTCCAAAAGAAGCGAGAATGTTCCTGGAGGAGGCAGGCTTCCAGCTGGATCCTGCACGTGGGGAGGAGACGGAGAGGGGAAAGGGGACCTGCAGTCTATCTTGGACACTTCCCGCCGACTTCCAGCTGGGTCTCTGGGTACCAGCGCTCCTGCCCCTTCCTGGTGGGTATACCCTGGTGGGCAGGCCTGCCTGTTTGCTGTTCACAGACAGACCTGGCTGACAACCAGACTGTGCTCCTGGTGGGCAAGGAGAGTCTAGGCTGTTCCAGGGGCTGGCACCAGGGTGGTGTTCTGTGCTTTCTCACAAAAAAGGTGAAGCAAGACAGAGGCTGGAGAAACCCTACAGCAGAGTGTAACCTTGAGGAACTCTTGTTCAATTCTCTTTATTTCCCCATAATGAGAACGAATTCCGTTAGCCCGGTTTCCATTCCCGGAGGTGGAAGGAATTCAGGAAACTTCTCCCGAGATGCTGAACCCCATTTTCAGGCTGGCTGTCTAGACACATGACCCACAAGCTGCCCTCGGTAAGATCCTGGGCAGAGCAGCTGGGGAGCATTATTCTGGGGGCTGGCAAGGCCTCCACATGGCCCTGAGGAGTCCTCCCTCATCCCCCTCTCACTGCTGTGTAGTCAGTGCTGGCTCATAGTGACCCCCTGTGAGTCTGTAACTGTTCATGGGAGTAGAAAGCCTAGTCTTTCTCCCAAAGAGCTGCTGCTGGTTTTGAACTGCCAACCATGAGGATCGCTGCCCAGCACCTAACCACGACACCACTAGGGTTCCATGACCTCATCCCAGAGGACACTGAGGACACACCTGGCTGAGACTCTATAGCCAGGTGAGGGCTGGGCCCCTGCTGAGATGCACACCTCCTGGGCACATCCTTCACATAGGAAGCGGAGTAAGTGGTGCTTCCCAGTGTTATGCTAGGAGCTCTGGTGGTGTGGTGGACTGTATCTAACTGCTAACCACAAGGTCAGCGGTTCAAATCCATCGGTCTTGCTTCCCAAGAAAGATGAGGCTGTCTGCTCCCATTATCATGTAAAGTCTTGGAAACCTAAGAAGGCCGTTCTGCTCTGTCTTATAGGCCACTAGGAGTCCACTTGCCTTGAATGCTGTTCATTTGTTTTGTTTTGAGTTCTATGACATTGCCATTCTGGGTCAGAGATGAGACTATGTGTGACCCTGGCCCCCCGGAGCTCCATTGCCTCTCTGTGGCCTCTATGCTCTGTGGCCTGGGTCACTCAGTGTCTGTACTGTGTGGTGACTTCGACTGAACTTGTCACATTCAGCTGAACGGTCCAGAGTAGACGTAGAGCGGCAGAGACCTGGCTCAAACTTAAGTTAGGGGCTTGCTAGTGAGGTGACCCTGGAGACGTTGTTTCATCTCTTAGAGTTTCAACCTGTTCATTTGTCTAATGAAAGACACTAGAATCTTCCTTTAGGGTTTCGCGAAGGATTAAATGAGATAGTATATGGAACCCTGGTCCCCCGACAATAAGACACTTGACTGTCCAAGAGTTAGTGGTTCAAACCCGCCTTGTGGCTCCAGAGGAGAGAGACCTGGTGATGTGCTCCCGTGAGTGTTCCAAACTCAAAGCCAAACTCATGGCCAGAGTCAATCCGATTCTGACTCAGATCAGCTTTACCGACATCGCTGCCTACAAAACTCCACGAGGCAGTTGTCCTGTGTCATACGGGCTCACGGTGAAGAAAGATCGATTTATGACACATAGCAATAATCACAAACAAGATGTTTTTTTTAAAAAAAATACTAAATGAACACAAACATCAATTCTAAGTGCTATCCCTGGTATGCGGAAGGAGTTAAAAGTTGGTGTGGGTCAAATGTATAACTGAAACATGAATCTGATTACTCACCTCACTACAAATACATCTGGTCATGTGACTCTGGGTAAGCCTGTCTCTCTAAGCCTCAGTTTCTCATTTGTACAACAGAACCTAAATGCTTCTCCAGGTCTCTTCCAGCTTGACCGTCCTCGGGCTGGATGTCGTGGACCACGAGGTCCAGTTCATGCTGAGCTACCGTCTGTCTTGCGTGTAGCCGCAGAGCCTGGAGGAGCGGGGGCAGGCAGGCCTCCAGGGCTGCAGAATTTAGGCTCTGTGGAAATGACTCGGCCAGGGACTGTCAACACGGATTAGTTCTGGGAAACACAATGGCCAGCAGAGCTTCCCTGGAGAGGGCACTTATCCAGCAGGGCCACCAAGGGGGGCGGGCTGAACATTCCAATCTGCCAAAGTGGCCTCAGGGGACAATTTAGAAAAAAGGGCAGTGGAAGCTGGTGTTAGAGGTCTCTTAATCCTGGGGAATTTAGAGTCACCACAAAGTGGACTCCTAAGTGGGCAGGGATTTGCTTCTCCCAGCCCCAACAGATTGCTTGTGCGGAGAGAGAAGTTTTTTGTTTAATCATTTTATTTGGGGCTCATATAACTCTTATCACGATCCTGTACACCTATCAATTGTGTAAAGCATATTTGTACATTCTTTGCCCACAGCGAAGGTGACTTGACTTCATTTGACCAAGTTCACAGTTGGGCACAGCCCTCCTTTGGTTCCCAGGACTGGGAACCAGTCAGTGGGGGGAGGATGAAGGGACCCTGCAGAAGAAAAGAGAGGGTGGTATCATCAGGTGTCACTTTCATGGGGGATGCTACTCCGCCTGCTGCTGTTAAGCTGATTCCAACTCATGGCAACTGTGTGTGCCAGAGTAGAACCATGCTTCCGATGGCCAGGGGGAGCTGAGTTTCAGGGGTAGATTGCCTGGCCTTTCTGCCAAGTCTTCTCTGTTGGACTCAAGTCACCCACCTAGTGGTTAGCAGAGGACCACTGGAACCACCCAAGGGTACCACAGGTGACATAACTCACTGCCATTGAGTCGATGCTGGCTCGTAGTGACCCGATAGGACAGGCTAGCATTTCCTCCTTTGAGTTTCTGAGATTGTAACTGTTTACTGGAGTAGAAAGTCTCATCTTTCTCCCATGGAGCCATTGGTGGTTTTGAACTGCCAACCTTGAGGCTTGCAGCCCAGCACATAACCACTACGCCAACAAGGGCTCTTCCAGGGGACATAGCAAGTGCTAAAATATAGTAAACAGGAAAGGGGATTCCCTGACCACTATGGCGCACTACATGACTTAGTAGAGTTGTTTTGGGTGGTCTTTCCATTGAACAGATGGAGAAATCGAGTCCCATGAAGGAGGGACCAGCTCAAGGACATCTGGCAACAAAAGTCAGTGGCAGAGGCAAGGCTAAGGCTTGGGTCTGCTCCCCAACCCTTACAGATGACTGAGCCCAACTCCTTACACACACAGCTTCTGCCCTTGCTACACCCAGACTCAGCAGTGCAATCCACCATTTCATGTACGGAGATGTGTTCAGGGACTGCTGACTGGGGCTGTGCTTGGCACAGGTCCTGGGCAAGGCCCAGGGAAGGGTGGGGCCAAGGTGGGGACCTGGCGGGGATGGACCAGGCACCACCACCCTTGCCCTTCAGCTGCTGAGTGTCTGACACACATACTTTAGAAGGAGGAGCACAGCTGGTTTGAGGGGAAGGGGTAGAGCTGGGAGCTGGAAGGCGGCTCCGTTATCTCGTTTTCATTGGTCTTATCTTCCCCGTTAGTCCAAAAGAGGGATTAAGGCTACCTCATCAGTCTCAGAGTTCCCTCTGGTCCTCTGAGACAGCCTCACTTCTTCCAACATCCAGCACGGCCTCCCAGTGAGTCCTCTCCCAATAGCCCCCTGCTTTGTCCCAGCCCAGCGCTGGCTCCACTCATTCTATGCCGTCTCCTACCTGGTGCGTGACTGGGCCTTCTCCAGCCTCACACTTGTCTTGGCCCCTTGTCACTGCTGTCAGAGTGGCCTTTCGGGAGCAAGCCAATGTTCAAGAACTGAGTTCTATGGGAAACTGATAGTTTCTAATTCTCTTCAGGGCTATCTTGAGATAGGTGTATGCACAGCGCAATGGGAGAGACTTAGGACATCATATAGTATGCAGGTTTCAGTTCCCAGGGGGCACACAGTGTGGGAAAAGGCTGCTCTGGAGCCATGCAGAGGGGAGGTAGTGACTTCCCAAGCTTGTGAGGTCTTTGATGTCCAGGTTGCGTGTTGGGCTGCTAACCACCAGCCACTCCTAGGGCTGGCGGTGGAGTGATAGAGTAGAGGTGTGTGTGGGGGCGGGGGGTGAGGGTGGGGAGAGGAGGCTTTCTACTCCTGTAAAGGATTACAACCTCAGAACCCAGGCAGGCAGTTCTGCTCTGTCCTCTAAGGTCACCGTGAGTTAGGATTGACTCGATAGCAATGAGTTTGGTTGCTCGCTTGGCCATTGTCAAGAAAGTTTCAGGCATCCAACAGACCAGTATCTAAGACTGTAGGCACTGCACTGCACTGCACTGCCTTCTCTTTCCAACTCTGTCCCTTCTTGGGTGGGAGCGGAATTTTTAAAAGCAGTTTTCTTGACATATAATTCATATAACACACAATTCAATAGTTTAATTATATTACAATGAGTTGTGTAATCATCAACACAATCAATTTTAGAACATTTTCTTCTTTCTTTTTAAAAAAATACATAACAGTTTTACTGACTTATCTTACACAATCCAATATATCCATCCACAGTCAATTCTGTTGTCCAATCCCATTGAGTGAGTTACACAATCATCAATGCTATCAGCTCCCCATTCTCCTCTCCCAGCCCCACTCTTCCCATACCCTCCGGAAACCATTACTCTTGTAACTACTTCTGAAAGGTTACCTACCTTGCCTTTCATGTACAGCAGAATCTTAACTATGCAAATGAACATATGGGACTCTAACTGATTAAGGAGGTAAAGCAAGAAAAACCATAATAGCAAGGGGAAGAAATATTTATTAACTGGAGGATAGTTGTGTAGTTCATCAGTGCCATACCACACCCCAAATTTATCATCCATCCCAAGTGGCCCTTTTGAGAGAGACTGCCCAATTATCTTACAGGTGGATTTTGTGTTTCTACTACACCCACACCCCTTTACATCAATTTGGTTGCGTGTTTATGGACTTCTGATACCTCTTCCTTATAATCACACAGACCGGTGTGCTTTGCCTGTGGGCTTCCCTGCTAGATGGCTGCTTATTTAACTACAAGCCTTTAAGACCCCAGACACTATAATATTTGATAACTGGGACTCATCAGCTTTCTTCACCACATTTGCTTATGCACCCAATTTGTCTTCAGCAATTGTGTCAGAAAGGTGAGTATCATATAACGCTACATTGTTTAAACAAATTGTTCTTGTACTAAAGCAAGATTTAAGCAGAAGCCCAAAGTCCATCTGCTTCCTTGTTGTGAGTGCATATATATACATATAAACAAATACATACATATATAAATATATTTCTCCTATCCCACTATTATGTTCACCCACTGTTTGCCTCTCAGTAACTCCTCCCAGATACACATCAATTGAACCAACATGACCAGGAAAGGTGCACCTCCCCGTCAATCTTGGATCACTTAATATATCCCTGTACCTGTCATTGTTGTCTCCCCACTCCCTTCCCTCTCGGTACTCCCCTCCCATCCCCCTCTGGACCAATCAGTCCAGTTGCTGTCTCTGTAAGATTGTCTATCCTGCATGTCAAGTATAGATAAATACCAAACAAACAATGCCCCCCCCAAAAAAAACAAAAACATACCGATAGTCACAAGTCTACCAGGAATCATGACATGAACAGATGAATATCCCTGTGCTGTATATAGAGAAGGACGTTATACACCATCCATCCTGATCCCATTTCTTTCAGGTTTACCTATCCCGGGTCCTGCTTGTCTAACAACACGTACACCCTTTCAGTCTTCAGTCATCATGTCTGAAAAGTGAGCATTGCATCCTTTAAGACCACTGCTATTCCCACGGTCAGGCATGGAGCAGTCTAGTGCCTGCCCTCCCTCAGTTATGTCTGTAGACTTCAGTGTGGCAATTTCCAACCAGTTCAGGTGGGGCACCAAGCGCTGCCCTCCTCCTCTCCAGTCGGAAGTCTGTGATTGAGATTCTTCGGGGACTTGGCATCGTCACTCCTGTCACTGGTCTTTGCGCTCCTATCTTGTTTGGGGTGAGGGTGATTTGAGAAAATTGTGCTTGTGAATAAGCCTGTGAGCCTCATTCATCTTCAGCCTAGGGTCCAGCATGTGCCAGGTTCAGTAAGTACTTGCTGAGAGAATGAAGGACTGGTGAGCTTTCACAAGCCCGGAATCTCTTCACAGTCTGGGCGAAGTCTCTCCAGCTGAGGAGTGATGGGGACCTGGGGAGGGGAGAAATGGCTCCCCTCTGGCTGACAGTCTCTGAGACTTCCCCTCTTTCAAGGGACTTTGAGATAAGAAGGGCTCTCTGGACTAAGTGATATTCTGCTGCACAACCACTCCCACCTCCCCATCTTCCAACTAGTTTATTTTCCTTATCTGCCTCAGCTCTGGTGGCAGAGTGGTTACACATTGGGCTGTGATCTGCAGGGCTGGCAGTTCAAATCTGCCAGCACTCCGTGAGAGAAAGATGGGACTTTCTACTCCCACAAAGAGTTACAATCTCAGAAATTCACAGGGGGCAGCTCTACCCTGTCCTGTAGAGTCAGCACTGACTTGATGGCAGTGAGTTTGTTGTGTGTTGCTTTTTATATCAAGCTAAGCTAAGGTTTGTCATCCTGGGGCCTTGAAAGGCAGAGAGAGGGAACTAATGACTCACTTAGATGTCATTAAAGGCCTCCAGCTGTGAAACCACAAAACATTGCTGCTTCTGAGATATCAATTCCCACTCTACCTCCAGGAAAGTAAGAGGCCCCACTTAGATAGGCTGAAAGCAGTTGCCTAGAAATGAAGAGAGCAGAGGATCCCCTTGAGGCTGGCAGGCCTGGCAGGGAGGGACATTCAGAAGAGAAAGAATGTAGAAGGGTATGAAAGGCTGAAGTTTTCACTTTGAAAGGAAATTTATCCATTTAGGGCATGCAAAGTTTTTTATTCACACTTGATGAATAGGTGGATGGATGCATGGGTGGGTGGATGGATGGATGGATGGATGGATGGATGGATGGATTGGTGGATGGATGGATGGATGGATGGGTTGGTGGAAGGATGGATGGATGGATGGGGGTTGGTGGGTGGATGAATGGATGTATGTATGGGTAGATGGATGGATGGGTTGGTGGATGGATGGATAGATGGATGATGGATAGATGGATGGATGGGTGGATAGATGGGTGAATGGATGGAAGGAAGGATGGATGGATGGATGGATGGATGGATGGATGGATGGATGGGTGGATGGATGGATGGAATGGGTTTTGGTCCAGTCAAGAATTTATTGGATACTTCCTCATTGTTAGACTTCGTGTCTCCCTGAGATGTATCAGAATTGGAGCCCACAGTAATGGTGAGCCCACAGTAGTGATTCAGCTCAGGGATAGGACTTGACAGGAGAAAGCTGTAACAAGCTGAAGATAATATTAAATAAGGTTTTTAAAGAGGCTCAGAGCCATTCAGGGGGTTGGGATGCTCTGAGTAGTTCATCAGCATTCTGAGATGAAATTAAAATGATCAAAAGATTTTGGTGGATGTTGTTTGTCTTCTGAATCTGGCGTGAATTTCTGGCAGCTCCCTGGCCATGTAGTACTGCAACTATTGTTGGATGATCATCGCAAGATTTTACTTACATGTGATCTTAACGATATTATGGTTCAAAAATGTCCACATTGTGTGGGCTCACCTGTCTTTGGAATGGGTACAAATATAAATCTCTTCCTGTCCCTTGACCAGGCAGCTGTCTTTCAAATTTTTTGGCATAGATTAGTGAGTGCTTCCAGTGCTTCATCAACATGTTGAAAGATTTGGAACTCAACTGACTGTCAGTGAGTCAATCCTGACCCACAGTGATCCTATAGGACAGAGCAGAACTGCCTCCGTGGTGCCTGAGGCTGTACACCTTTTCTTGTCTTTCTCCCTGGGGACAGCTGCTGGTTTCAAACTGCTGGCTTTGCGGTTAGCAGCCACTACACCGTGCTCTGTTGCTAGCCATAAGGCGAGTCCCTCAGCAAGGGGCAGCCTATTCATTCTTCAGAGTCTGGTCTTAGGCTGGAAGCTCTTCTGAGACCTGTGCACTGTAGATGACCCTGCTGGTGTTTGAACTGCCCGTGACAGAGCTTCCAGCATTGCAGCAACACACAAGCCACCACGGTGCCACAAACTGATGGAGAAGGGGTGAAGTCAAGATAGAGTGGACATAAGCATTCATGAATACTTATGGAAGACAATCTAAAATGGAATTAAAACATTATCACAATGTAATCTGTAAGCATGCAAATGGAAACCTAGAAGGAGAACTGTGCTGTCTGCAGTCTTTCATTTAACACAATCCATAATAAGACGATCATGTACATTTTCATATACGGACACTAGGGCTCAGAGAGGTTAAGTAAGATATTAAAGGTCACACAGCCAATGTGGCGGAGCTGGGATTTGATGCCATCTCTCTGATTTAAGAATGACCCTCTTTCTCACTGCCACTGAGTCAATTCCAACTCACAGAAACCCTATAGGACAGAGTGGGTTTCTGAGACTGTAACTCTTTACAGAAGCAGAAAACCCCGTTTTTCTCCTGCAGAGCAACTGGTGGTTTTGAACGGCTGAGCTTGTGGTTAGCAGCACAGCACATGATCCCACTATACCACCAGGACCCCTTTGAAAACAGGCCAGTCTCTACTATATTACATGGAATCTCGGTCTCTATCTTCTGAGAAAGAGCTTTAAATCTGAATAAAGCATGGAAGCGCCAAAGCCATTGGTGAGCTCGGTGGGAAAGCAGTCCTTCAGAGTGGTTGAAGAGAACATTTGCTTAAGGGAGGAGAGGGAGATGAGACCAAGAAGGGTGTTGGGATCCATTTGTAAGGGCCTTTGAATTCAGTACTGCGTATTGCTCACCCTTCCGGAGGTATTAAGACTAGAGATATGGTGAGTCATTTGTTGGAGGTATTTTTAAACAAAAAGCGAAGCAAACTTAGGATAATCAGGGTCAAAAGAATGACTCACATTCAGCCTGATGTCCAAAGAGAAAGTTGTCCTGCAGCCCCAGGGGAGGGGCGTGGGGATCCCCCTGACTGGAGACACTCCGCCCTATGTTGGTTGCAGGCCCTGGGCGAGGTGGATCCTCTTGGGTTCTATGAATTTAGTGTCTACTTTTAAGACAGAATATATGACAAGGACATTTAGCAAACATTTTCTGGTGATTTACTTACATGAATTCACTAATTTAGCCTCACCATGCTTCAATGAGGCTGTTGGTAGGGCTGAGAAGTCAGTTCAGACCCATAGTGACTTCGATCGTTAAGGTTTATTGTGCCAACCTGGCCGATACACACATGTGGGATTAATTGAAGGACAGAGAGCTAAATGGCACAGTGAGCCTCGCCTTTCTGGTTCTCTGGTCTCTTGTTCTCTGATGGTCGGATCAGTGTGTGGCTGCCTTGGTTGGCAAGGCTTACTTCCTGCGAAACCTCCCTGAGGAGAAGACACATGGACTTACCCTGACCCCAGCCAGCACTGAGATGCTTACACTGTCACTGGATTCAAAGGCTTTCTACCCACTGACCTGTGATCCTCCTGCAGGCGGCGTCATTGTGTGTGTTTTGTGAGTTTGAGGAGGACTTTGTAGATTGGTTTCGGACTTGTGGGTTTGGACTGGACTGGGTTGGGACGCTTTCTGAATGTACACTTACCCTACATATAAGACTCTCTCTTATACATATATGAGTTTCTGTGGATTTGTTTCTCTCGTTTACCCAGACTCACACAGCGACCCTGTGGACATCAGAACAGAATTCTGAGCCGTTCTCACGGTCTGCATTGGAACTCTATCTCATGAGAGTCTTTCTCTTATTATATCAAATATGATGCCCTACTCCAGAGATTGGTCCCTCCAGATAACATGCCTTAACTATGTGAGACGAAGTCTTGCCACCTTTCCTTCTCAGGGACATCCTGGCTATCCTTGTAAGAAAGATCTGTTCATTGTTCTGGCAGTTTGGGCATAAAAATAAAAGCCAAACCCACCGTTTTTGCATCAACTCCAACTCAGAACGACATTACATGACCAACTGACTGCTCCATGGTGGGGTTCAACTCTGTGTTTCTTAAGGAAGCAGAATGCCACATTTTCCTTCTCTGGTGCCTCTGGCTGGTTCAAACTACTGATCTCCTGGTGACCAGCTGAGTTTTAACCCATTTTATATATAAGCAAATGGAAATACTAGTTGTGGACCTTGGCCAAATGAAGCATATTCTCTGGCCCCCAGATTTCCACCTATAACATAAGCTATTGAATTCAATGAAATAACATGTGCTTATGGGACAACCTACAGTGGGTGTTCAGGGAAGGTGTGGATCAGGGTGGTGTCTTCTCACGACCTTTATTCAATCTGTATGCTGAGCAAATAATCAAAGAAGCTGGAGTATATGGAGAACATGGCATCAGGATTGGAGGAAGGCTTATTAACAACCAGAGATATACAGATGACACAAGCTTGCTTGCTGAAAGGGAAGAGGACGTGAAGCACTTGCTGATGAAGATCAAGGATTGCGGCCTTAAGTATGGATTACAACTCTGTGTTAAGGGGTTCATAGGTTCCTGGGGGACAAAGGCGTGAATTTCAGCATTTTCTTCCGGCTGGCTGTCTCTTGATTCCACCCTACGAGGAATGGGATGGGTGTTGTTTTGCTGGGAAGTCCCCACCCGGAGACTCTGCTCTCCTGACTCATTCAGCCCGATGCCAAAAGAGAGTCTTCCTGCAGCCCCAGGGGAGAGGTGTGGGGATCCCCCTGACAGGGGATTCTCCCCTTTATGTTGGAGGCAGGCCCTGGGCAAGGTGGATCCCCAACACTCTGGGTGGTATGTGCAAGACTGTCTGAGAGGCAAGTGTGGTGGGGAATGTGCGTAGCACACATTGCTGGGGTGTAACAACCTGTGTCTGTGCTAGTGTGAGTGAGTCTATCTTTGTACCCAGTTCAACTTCGAAGTGGTCTATCTGGCTCTTGAGAAACAAACTCTAGGGAAACATGGGCTCACATAAAAGGCAAAAGAAGCTTAGTATTCAAGAGGGGAAAAATATCAGTTATTGGATTCAGTTTCTGCTCATCTTGTAAGTAGCCCATGTGACACAGGCATCAGGCCGGTGAGGTCTGAATGTAGGGGCTGCCTCCATGTGACTCTGCAGTAGCTCCTGGCCCACTCCCTTGGGATGATGACACTTTGCCAAGGCTCTGCCTTCCAAGGGCCCGAAGGGAGGGAAGAAGATGAGGAAAGCAGTGGAGACAGGGCTGAGTTGAGAGAAAGGGCTCAGGCAGGCAGGAAGTGGTGGTGGTAGGGACTCCCGTGGTATTCCGTGGCCACGGTTGTTGTGATAGCGAGGATTTAAAATGCCCATCAATCTGAATGTTGTGTCACTGAAACCTGAGAAGTATCCCACAAGGCCAGAAGAAGGCTAGCTGTCCCAAAGTCCAAGTTGGCCTTGGCAGTATGATGGTTAAAAGACAGACCAAGGGCTCAAGCAGAAAGAAAATGTTTTGAAAATGATGATGGCATCCTATGCACACATGCACTTGATACAATTGATGTATAGATTGTTATTAGAGCTGTTGGAGTCTCCAATAAAATGATTTATATGTAAAAAACCAACCAGGCATGCAAGTGTGTGATAGGCCATGTGCCCCACACCAAGGGCTGAATGCCTCCAAGAATGGTAACATCACCGGGCGATGACCAAACCAGCCCAAGCACTCCTCCCAGAGGACCTTCCTGGACGGTCAGAATATTCTCACCTGCCTGTGCCCAGGCCCGGTGAGGCCCACATCCCCAGCTGCTTTACCCATAAGAGCAAATCAACTGCTATGCATCGTTCACTTATGTGGGCCATCTTTTTGCTGCCTGCCTTCCTGGAATAACAGGAGAAGCTCACGGCAGGACCCTCTGCTCCGATCAGGAAAGCAGTGGTGCCGTGGAGAGGTTCGAATGTGACCCTGCCTGACACTTGCCTCAAGACCCGTGGCTTTGTGCTGAGCCCGGCCAATGAAGAGCTGACCAGGGAGGGGTCCTTAGGGCATCTAGCAGGGAGGGATGGTGGTGGGGGTATTTTTAGTCCACCTGCAGCTGAGATCACAGCTCCTGGAGCCAGTCTGCACTCAGGGGCTCTCCTTCTGGGCTTCTGGAAGGGTGTATTCCAGGCCACCTTGGGGTGAGAGGTGTTCTCAGAAAAGCCCAGCTCTCTTTTACCTGCTAGACCTTCCGCACTCCCGCAGGCTTCTTTGCGACCTCCCAGTGCAATCTGTTTACACAGCTGGGGTGGAAATAGAGAGATGGGTCGGGGAGCGCTGCCTTCTGGGTCCTAAGGCTTTGGACAAATGCCCTCAGGCCCATTGGACATGGCCTGACCTGTAGATCCCTGAAACAGACCAGCAGAAAGCTGCGGCCTCCCAACTCCCGATCATTGGCCAATCCCAGAGCTTGTGAGCCTTCGTTTCCTTATCTTGAAAATGGGGCAAATAACGCAGCAGTCTTTGGTGAGGTGTCAACCTGGTCGTGCCTGCCCATCACCTGCCTGGTGCCTGCCTGACATCAAAGCAATCCTGCTGCGGCCCAGCAGAGTCAGACTCATGGTGACCCTAGAGGACAGAGCAGAACGGCCTCTCAGAGTTTCTGAGATGAAATCTTTACAGCAGACTGGCTCGTACCTTTCTCTGTCAGAGCGGACGGCGGTTCGAACCTGGAATGTGTTGGCTAGCAGTCCAACACTCACCCCACGGCACCACCAGGGTTCCTTGTTGCCTGACATGGGGGGTGGGGGCACCAAACAGATTCCCTTTAGTGACTTCTTTTCTTTCTCTTCCTTCTTCCTGTTTCTTGATCTGCAGGGCAGTCCACTAATTATTCCATCCTTTCATGTGGCATTATCTGTTCACCGAGTGCCTCTGGAGACAAGCCCGTCCTTCAGGAGCTTACAGACTCTTGGGAGAGACCGACAGGCGAGGGCCGGGGCCCACTGAGCCAGAACAGAGCCCTGTCGTAGAAGAGGTGTTGCCTGGACTGGTTCTGAAGTCTCCCCAGTAAGCGTTCTTGACATATCAGACACTGCCTGCTGCCTGAGGAGTTGGGAAGTGTCCACCTTACCCTTCAGTGCCTCCCCGGACACGGAGTTGTCCTTGCATTCCATCTAGCCCCCATGAGGCATCGCAACTACACATCCTCAGGGACCGCGCTGTGACATGGAAAGGCTATCACTCCATTTACTGGGAAAACGCTGGAACTTAGAGCCGAGACCTGGAGTCAGCTCTGTTACCGACATCTGAGCTCTTTCCACAAAGCTCATTTGCTTCCCCCTTAGGCCTTCTTGAAGGAGTCTCGGTGGCACAGTGGGCTAAGTGTTGGACTGCTAACTGCAAGTTTGGCGGTTCAAACGCACCAGTCACTCAGTGGAAGAAAGATGAGGCTCTCTGCTCCCATAGACTTGCCGTCTCTGGAACCCTGAGGAGCAGACCTACTAGACCCTGTAGGGTTGCTGTGAGGCGGGTTCTACTTGACAGCCATGACGGCTTGGTTTGGGCTTTGGGTCACCCTTCCTCCCAGGCTCCCTCAGCTCCTCTCAGAGCAGTTGGCATCTGTGCCTGAACTACCTGAGCTGTTGCCCTAACCAGTCTAGCAGCCCTTCAGGAACTGGAACTGTGCCTGATTCCTAGTTATGACCGGGGCCCCAGCATAGAGCAGGCATCTGACAAGGTTTGTTGAATTGGAATTCACACAGAAGCATTTTCGATTCGCAAAGGAACACGTGTGTAGAGTCTGTAACTGGAAGAAGTCACCTCCTGTCAGGAACCCACCCTGTTGGCCGGGGTCCTGCTCTCTTTCTGGTCTCAGGTGCTTAGAGGTCAACGGCATGTGCCCGGGCAGGATGTGTGTTGGGCACACATGTCCAGCTGGTCAGGCCAACCCAGGGGTGAGGGCATGAGCTCTTGGCCCATACTGAGGTGAGCCTGAAAACCCAGGAAGGCTTTGCAAGGGAGCTTAAGAAATTTAGAGCCAGGGACAAACTGCTCAGAGAATCAGCTCAAAAAGCAAGAGCCAGATTTGACCAATTCCTCAGATGTGAGTCCAGCTCTGGTTGGAGTCTGAGTGGCTGTTTCTCTTCTGTGTGAGAGTTTGGCAAACAATGTTCCCTTCCCTCCGGTCCCAACAGGCCCCCAGGCCAGGAGAGCCTGGGAAGGAGCTCATGGGTCGGGGGGCGGGGGGGGGAATGACTGCCAGGTTGTGAGGCAGATCAACTTTTGGATGGGATCAGGGTTCAAGGGCAGATCAGACAGCAGCTGAGATCTCAGGGCATGCTAGTGCTCTTGGCGGATGCTCTGAAAACCCTTCTGGAAGCCTCTAATCTGTCTCTTTCCCACCTCCCACTACCTCCCATTCTGCCTTCTTGCCCTCTCCTTTGGTCTCTGGCCAGTGATAGTGGGAGTGGAAGAGCCAGTAAATTCATCAGGCAGGGAATGCAGGGAGGCGGGAGCCATCAGTTCATGAATCAGATCAGCTCTGGCACTCCCATCAGTCAGACCGAGCACAGCAGCATTTGGGCTGTGTGCACAGGGGCATTATGGTTCTCATGGGAAGAGAGAAGGAGGCTTCCGGACTCAAACAGACTCAAATTCTGGCACCACAACTCACTGTGGCCTTGGGTAAGTCACTGGATTTTTCTGAGGCCTAATATCCTCCTTTATAAAATAGGGACACAAAAACTGCCTTGTCTAACTTCCAGGTCATCAGAGGATAAAATTAGACCAAGGATTTCTGAATCAACATCAAGGGACATTACCATTAATGGCAAAATCCAGCTCAAAACCAGATGCCCTGACTGCCCTCAGTCATTTGCTCTTATGCCTCATATTGATCTGTTCTAAGTTATAACCTGCTCAGAGTCAGAGGAATATACTAGGTAACCTGGAGTTGATCCCTCTAGTTTGTTGGGTTCAGGTTTAAGAGTTTGGCTGCATTTAACTGACTAAACAATTGATCATTGAATGTGGCCAATGAAATTCTTCCAGTGAATCCCTGAAATAATCAGCGCTATGTGTCCTTTGAGTGAGACTTCATGTCAAGGGTGCATGTTTTTGATGGGGATGGAGAGGGGAGAGGTGTTAGAGCGTGGAAGCAGCTATTAGCTCCAGTCCTTGAAGAACTTGTGCTCTACGAAGAAGCTGTTGCTGCTGAGTGAAATTCTTTCTTTGGATGACCTCAGATGAACAATGTAGAATTGCTTTGTAGGGTTTTCAAGAAATAGATCACTAGGCCTCTCCTGAAAGCCCTATGGCAGGTTAGAACCACCAACCTTGTGGATTATGTTGAGATTTTAACTATTTGTACCATGGTTAAAAGTAGATCATGCATTGAAGAGAAAGTTAAAATATAGAGCAAAACACCAAAGACACCAAGTTTCATTTGGTCATAACAGAGTCTTCAGTATCTAAGTAGATGGGGATAGTTAGGTTTTATGTCAACTTGGCTGCGCTAGAATTCTCGGTAGTATGGCACTTGAGGACTCTCTAACAAAATGGAATCAGCTCTAAGATGGGATATACTGTGAGCATCCAAGCAGCTGGGGTAAGATTAAAGTGGGATGTCCAACAGAACAAAACATTGCCCAGCTCTGCACAATGTTTGTGCTTGCTGTTGTAGCCACTGAGGCATTCCATCTTGTCGAAAGTCTTCCTTCTTTTCATTGCCCTGCTACTTTGCCAAGCATAATGTCTTTTTCCAGGAACTGGTTTCTCCTAATAACATGTTCAAAGTACATGAGACAAAGTCTTGCCATTCTCACTTCTGAGGAACATTCTGGCTGTCCTTCTTTCCAAGACAGATTTGCTCGTTCTTTTGGAAGTCCACGATACTTTCAATATTCTTTGCCAGCAACACAATCCAAGTGCAGTAATTCTTCTTCAGTCTTCCTTATTCAATGTCCAGCTTTCACATGCAGATGAGGCCATTCAAAATACCATGGCTTGGGTCAGGTGCGCCTTAGTCCTCAAAGTAACATCCTTGCTTTTCAACACTTTAAGAGGTCTTGTGCAACAGATTTATCCAATTCAATTTGTTGTTTGATCTCTTGATTTCTACATTTATGAGCATGGATTGTGGATCCAAGCAAGATGACATCCTTGACAGTATCCACCTTTTCCCTATTTATCATGATATTACCTATTGGTCCAGTTGTGAGGATTTTTATTTCCTTGATATTATGTTATAATCCTTAGTGAAGATAACAGTCTTTGATCTTCATCAGCCAGGGTTTCAAGTCATCCTCACTTTCAGCAAGTAAGCTTGTGTCATCAACATAAGACGAATGTTGTTGTCATTGTTGTTGTTGTTAGGCGTTGTTGAGTTGGTTCCAACTCACAGTGACCCTATACACAAAAGAATAAAACACTGTCCAGTACTTCCCCATCCTCACAATTATTCTTATATTTGAGCCTTGTGTTAGATATATAATCGTTTGTCAATTTGAGGATTAAGAGTGTAGGGGTGGAGTCTAGCTTGTCAATCAGATCATTGCCAATGAGGCCTCTATGTGGGCATGGCCTCCTGAGAATTCTGGGAAATCCAATACGTCCTCCTTGGGGGTGGGAGACTCTCTGCTCACACCCTGGGAGACATAGCAGCTGACAAGACACATGGACCCATCCTGATGCAGCGATTCCTGCCAGTGCTGAGATGTTTCCAACACCACTGGATCCAAAGATTTTCTACCCACTGGCCTGTGATCTTCTACATTCGGCGTCATTGCATGTGTGTCATGAGTCTGAAGAGGACTTTATAGATTGGTATCGGATGTATGGGCTAATAATATCAGACTTATGGACTTGATCTGGACTGGGTTGGGATGTTTCCTCAATGTTCAATTGCTCTTGTATATAAAGCTCTTTCTTATACACATATGTATGTCCATGGAGTTGTTTCTCTAGTCTACCCAGACTCACACATGTTCTTAAAGTGCAATGCTGCCCCCTTAATCAAGTCACAGCCCTGTTACAATCGAAAGGAACGTTCCTCAAGCAAACTCTGTGGGAAGGCTTCTTGCCTTCTGACAGGTCCCCATCTCACATCTAGGCCATCTACCTGCCACATTGCCTGTTGATAATGGATTCATTAGACTCTGTAGCTCTGACTTGCTGACTTTAGATTCATTTGCCTCTGCCTCTACCTCTACCAGCTTGTGGTCTTTCTGCTTTCTGGTTCATCTTTTTGCTTCTTGCTTTGTGAGTCTCAGCCCTTGGCCTGGTTCCACTGGAGGTGTATAGAAACTCATGCTAATGTGTCTTATTAGGTGCACATTACCAGGCATACTCCTCTCTTAGGGTCTTTAGAAGTAGTGTTAGTAATTTTTTTCCATCCTTGGAAGTTGGTCCTCCCCTTTTTTCTACCAGTAGACATGCACTTGTTTCTGTTCCCTTTCCCCTCTCGTGACTTGACTTTCCCATCAGTATCCCTCCTCCATCTGACAGGAATGTCTGCTAGTCCAGGGGGAACTCATTATAACTACCTGGAGGCCACGAATTGGTCATCCTCCATTTCCCCTCCTAGGCAATCTCATCCCAAATGATGTGAGGACCCCTCTTCCAAAATGAGAGTCTTTTCTTAGGGGGGGGTGTTGATCTATAGTTTTTGCCCATTCTATCTAGGACCTCTTAATTTGAACCTTTTCACAGCAAAAAGGACACCATCTAGTTCTTCTGGCCTCAGGGCCCTAGAGCCTGATGTTCACATGGTCTGTAAGTGTATCGGACTAATTGTTTCCATGTCTTGAATTTTCATGTCTCTTCTTTGCTCCAGATGAGAAGAGACCAATAGTTACACCTTCGATGTCCATTCACAACCTTTTAAGGTACTTCTCAGCACCATAGCAGGTAGAACATCGTTATTGGAGACTATTATTGCTTTCTGTTAGGTGCTATCAAGTCAATTCTATGTACAACAGAACAAAAAACTGCCTGGTCCTGTGTCACCCTCACAATTGTTCTTATGTTTGAACTCATTGGTGCAGCCACTGGGTCAGTCCATCTTGTCAAAGGTCTTCCTCTTTCTCACTGCCCCACTACTTTACCAAGCACGATGTCCTTCTCCCGGGGACCGGTCTCTCAACATGTCCAAAGTATGTAAAATGAAGTTTCTGCATCCTTGGCTCTAAGGAGAATTCTTACTGTGCTTCTGCCAAGACAGATGTATTTGCTCTTTTCTCAGTACATGGCACTTTCAATATTCTTTGCCAAAACCATGATTCAAATGTATTGATTCTTCTTCGGTCTTCCTTATTCAATGTTCAGCTTTCACATGCATGGGAGGCAATTGAAAATGCCATGCCTTGGGTCAAGAGCATCTTAGTCCTTACAATAACATCTTTGCTTTTCAACACTTTTAAAGGGTCTTGTACAGCAGATTTACCCAATGCAATACGCTGTTTGACCTCTTGACTACTGCTACCAGGAGCATTGATTGTGGATCCAAGCAAGACAAAATCCTTGACAACTTCAATTTACCTTGGTGTCTCCCCAAACTATGGTCCTGAGTCACTAAGCTCAATGACACATGCCTTCAATGTATTTGGTTATGTCTAAGAAGTTTTTATCTCTCTGACCCCTGTACTCCATCATATTCATGGATATACACAGTTTGTGGATAATTCCATCTTTTCATTCCATTTTCCCACTAGCTTTTTAAAGATCCCTTGTAGTTCCACCACAAGTACACATTAAGAAATAGTCTCAGTAAAACCCATATAGATTCCTGGGCACAGTCCCATTATCCGCCCCTGCCCCGCGCCCTTCCAGCCTGCATGGCTACCTACGCATCCACGTGTAGCTCACTCTCAGTGAAGGCTTATGTACACAAAAGTATTGACCTCTGCTGCCTTTCACTCTTACACTCTTTGCCGTGTCTTCTGCCCCCACTATTTTTTCCTGACTTCTTATTACACAAGGGCTGTTGCTTGGTATGTTGCCTTCCTTTTCACCCAAGTTAATATGTGCCTACCTTCCACTTAAGGACTTATCCTTCCATTGCTTTCTGACGCAACTGATTTCTTTCGTTTGCCCATAGAATCCTTCAATATCGCAACTCGAGGCTTGATTTTTTCCTTCCTCCGTTTTCGTAAGCTTGAAATTTCCTGATAGTGTTCTGCTCTTTCGGTTTTCCAACTCCAGTGTCGCACATTTCATTACAAAGCTTGATTTTTCTTCTCCAACTGACCCTTGAATTTTACTGTTGAGCTCCTTGTGTTTCTTCCGTTCGCTCTAGCCACTCTGTGTTCAAGAGCAAGTTTCAGAGTCCCTATTGACGATGGATGTCTTCTTCAACTGGCACTTTAATCATTATAGAATGTTCTTCCTGTCTCTTATTCTTGTTTTTCCTTAAAGTCTATTTCATCAAATTGATACTGCTGCTCCCACTCTTTTTTTGATTGCCACTAGCTTGATACATTTCTTCCAATCTTTGATTTTGAATCTGGTTTGGTGTCTGGTTATGTTTAAAGTGTATTTCTTGTAGATAATAGCGTATGTATGGGTCTTTTCTGGTACTCTGTGTCTCTTGACTGGTGCATTTAATCTAATTATCTTCATTGTAATTATTGATAGGTGTTACTGTCATTTTCCTGTGTTTTTGTTGTTGTTGCTGTTGTGGTATCTTTGTTCCACATAATTTTCTGTACTGAGTTAAACTTGTTTGAATTTTCTAATTCTTTTGTTGTTATTTTCTTAATGTTTACTACAATTTTTTTTGTTTTTCGTCTGTTGCATTTTGAAGAGACAGTTTATTTCATTTTCTTTCAGATTACCCTGTAATTTAAATAAGATTATTATTACTATTATTTACAAATTCCTTTAATATCTACTTGGAACTATCTTAATTTCTGTCGTATGTGAGTGATAATTTTGTTGGGTATATAATTCTTGATTGGCATTTCTTTCAAAGTCTTATATATGTCAACCCATTGTTCTTTGCACGTGTGGTTTCTGTTCAGAAAGCGGAGTTTAGTCATATTGTTTCTCCTTTATAGGTAACTTTCTATTTTTCCTGGATTGCTTTCAGGGTTCTTTCTTTGAATTTGGTTTTAGAATATTTGATTTTTGTATGTTTTAGTGCTTCCTCTTGGGGTCTATCCTGCTTGGAATTCATAGAACTTCTTGAATGTGTGTTTTTATGATTTTTATGATATTACTGAAATTTTCTTCTAACACATATTTGACAGTCCTCTCTCTCTGCTTTCTGCTTCCAGAGTTCTGGAACTCTGATCACCTATAAGTTACTCTTCTTGGGGGTGTCCCAAATGATTCCTAGGCTTTTTTTTTTCATTTAGCAGATTAGTATTGAAGATTTATCTTTAATCACAATAATTCAGTCTTTCATTGATTAGGTACCTAGTCTAGGAAAAAAAATTCCTGCCAGTTCAGAAGGTGGCTGAGGGCGAGTTGTCTAGGCAGGAACAAAACTTTTATTTCTTTTTCCACCTAAGTTTAATTGTGCTAGATATTTCGCATAAAGATTTGAGGGTGTCATCGAGGTGAGATCACAGAGCTTTTGCCAACTTTGTGGGCTGCCCATATAATTAACTCACCACTTTCCAAACTAAGCTCCTGACCCATGGCCTTCTCCACAGCCTTTCAGGAAATTAGGGACTGTCTGAGTTGGACTTGGCTCGAAAGCAGTGAGGTTGGAGTCCTGTGGATGCGCCACCTTCTGCACCACTGGGCCCTCCTACACCCACTCCAAGCCATGGCTTTTCTTGCAATGAGGAGCACTTCCAGTCTTCTCTCCCCATTCCCAAGGAGTTCCAGTGAACATAATAGTATTGATTTTCTTTAATTAATTCCGTCATAAGGGTCCCAAGCCCTGTGAGTTGCCAGATAAATTCTCGAGAACAGTGAGGCGGATTCACACTCAGAGTAGAGAAGCCCTGTCTGAGGACAGGTTAGAGAGAAACTGGATTCCCTGTCAGAGAAAGCATATCATCCCGACAAGGTTGAAGATGATATCCCAGGTGTGCACATACGCATTTTCAGATATGTATTTAGTTTTGGTGATTGTAAAGTGCATGAAGCCAGAAAGCAGGGACCTGAGGTTTATGGATTTAGATACCTTGCTTTCTGTGTGGCCTTGATGAAGCCCTATTCCTCTGTGCACCCAACTTTCTTCATCTGCATAATGGGTTAGGGGTGAGGAGATAGGGAAGTTGAACCGAGTCCTCTCTTAGGGCACTGGAAGCCCCGAGATGAGACGGTTTTTTCCTGGTATCTCAAGAGTGGAAGGTGATTTGTTATTTCTGCCACAGGAACTGGGTGTCATGTTTATGAGAAACTGAAAGTAAGTGACTGGATCTTCTTATCTCTCTGGCTCCCAGCCCAGATGGTGCTCTGTCTAGCTACAGCAGAAGGGGGAGGGGATAGAGAGGTGAGAGGAGCCAGCCTCAGACCACCCTCTGGTCTGAGGAGAATGTGGAGCAGACCTTTGGTGTCTTGCATGGAGTGTACCCAGTCAGGTGGGATTGGTCTTCCTAGCTACAGAATGGTCTTCCTAGCGATCAGAGAATAACAGCAGCATAGACAGGGTGATCCCTGTGTGAAAAGGTGGGGGAGTGGAACACAACATTCAGCAGGTACAACAGAGATTGGACTGGGATATGGAGCCTTCTCTGGGCTGTCTTTAGGATGGATGGGTAAAGTTGCCCAATGAAATGCAAATAGGCAAGCTCTTTTTGAAATTGTGGATTGAGTGAAGGTTTATAGAACAGATCATCTTTTTTGCATTGGATTATTCATGCATATTTTGTGCCAACTCATTTATTGTAATCTCCTCAATGACCTTTATCCATTCCACTTCCTCCCTGTGTTTCTTCCTCCCTTCCGCCCGGATGTAAATGTGACCCATTTGCTCAAGATCTGAAGGGCAAGGCCATAGTCTTGGGAACCTCACCAGGCTCCAGCTGACCAGTAAGCCTGGTCTCTGTTATAATTTTGCATTTTGTTCAACATTTTTCTCCCAGTCTATCCAGGACCTTCTCATGTGGTCAGGGTGGTGGTTGTTGCCAGGCACCGTCTAGTTCTTTTGGTCTCAAGAGTGTGGTGACTGATGGCTGCCTGGTTCATTTGTTCATGGACTAATTGTTTCCATATGTCTTTTGATATTTCATCACTCTTCTTCCTTCTCAACAGAAAGAGACCAAAGGCTTCGCCTTAGATGGTTGCACATGAGCATTTAAAACCCCAGTCACTACTCAACCAAGTAGAATATTGTCTTTATGGTCTTCGTTATGGCAATAGACCTTGCTGTCTCCTGACATCCCAAGCCCAGGGCCTACTGTGCTTCAGCAGCTTTGTTACGTCTAAGACGTCGTCATAATTTTGCCTTTTGCGTGCCCCACTATAGTATGGATATATTTTCAGCAAAGATAAATACACATATACAACTAGCCTCTGTCCATCTTGATATATTCATGAGTATATGCCAATTTTCTCTACTATACCTGTTCAACCTGCATATCTATCTAAGTAGCTACTCCTAGGTCACCACTGTTGCAGAATTGTTACGCCTATATAGCAGTATTTGCCTCTATTTCCTTTAACTTTTGCAAGTCTCTCAATGGCTTACTCTGCCTCCATCATTGTTTTTTATTTCCCATCCTCTTCCAACAACTCTTTTATTTATTATTAAACAGTTTTTCTCAACTTCCATGTCCCAGGTTTTCTTCTGGAAATGAAACTACAATCATGAAGAAGAAAGGCATAGTCTCTGCCCTATCTATGAAGAAAGTCACAAGTAAGCACACCATTATATTTTGGAAAGCATATGAGTAGCAGATGAGCAGTACCCACGAATGTGGATGAGGTCCACTGGGGGAAGAGGTTCAGAGAAAGGAGAACTCTGGCCCAAGGAATTTTAAGGCGCATCTGATTTTCATTTTAGAGAGTTCTCTCTGACTACAGTGTGGGCAATATTCGAAGGGTGGTGCCAGAGGCCAAGGGACCAGGTAAGTAGACTTTGTGACCAACTGAAACATCCAGTTCCTCCCCTTTAGATCACAATAATATTGGCTAAATGGGCAAATTGATTTTGTTCATGGTGACTCAAAGTTCTGATTGTATGACATGATGAGTGGTCAGGGGATACGACCTATTGCTTTTCTTTTCTTTTTAAAAATTATTTAATTAGGGGCTCATACAACTCTTATCACAATCCATACATACATCAATTGTGTAAAGCACCTGTGTACATTCATTCCCTTCATCATTCTCATAACATTTGCTCTCTACGTAGGTCCCTGGCATCAGCTCCCCATTTCCCCCCTCCCCCTCCCTCATAAACCCTTGATAATTCATAAATTATTATTTTGTCATATCTTACATTGTCCGATGTCTCCCTTCACCCACTTTTCTGTTGTCCATCCCCCAGGGAGGAGGTTATATGTAGATCCTTGTAATCAGTTCCCCTTCTCTACCCCACCCTCCCTCCACCCTCCCGATATCACCACTCTCACCACTGGTCCTGAAGAGTTCATCCGTCCTGGATTCCCTCTGTTTCTAGTTCCTATCTGTACCAGTGTATATCCTCTGGTCTAGCCAGATTTGTAAGATAGAACTGGGATCATGATAGTGGGGTGGGGGGGGGGAGCATTTAGGAACTAGAAGAAAGTTACATGTTTTATCGCTGCTACATTGCACCCTCACTGGCTCATCTCCTCCCCATGACCCAGGGTAAGACCTACTTTTAAAGATAATATTAGAAGGTTCTGGTACATGAATAAACCCATTGTGTTTCATATTGGTTCCATCTTAATCATCATCTGCTTAAAAGATTCTGTGGATTTGGACAACCAGCCCATCCAGAATGTAGAGTCTTCAACAAACAACAAAAACAGTCAAGTTGATGCCAACTCATGGTGATCTCACAGGTTCCAGAGCTCCTTACCATTTGAAAGGCGATGACTTTTCAGAAGAAGAGCGTCAGCGCTCTTTCCCATGGTTCCTCTGGGTAGGTTCAGACCACCAACCATTTGAGAGATAGTTGTACACTCATCCATTTGCACTCCCCAAAATATCACAAGGCATACATTTCTCTCTACCTGTTCATTCGCTCCCTCAGCCTCTCTCTCCATTATCCTTACCCAGTTCACTAAGCCAGTCACCCAACTTGTCTCCAGATTCTTCTCCAGCCTGCTTATCATGCTACCTCATGTCTATCATCTCTAAGTATGATTCTGACTCTGTTACTCCAAGCTGATACTCTGGTGCCCACTGCTTTAGACCCATGCCCAGATTCCTTCACATGGCTCCTTACCCTGCCCAATCCTGAGCCGCTCTCTCTAGCCCTGACTCCATTTACGGAACAGCACCAACCTAGAGGCCTCACTGGCACTTCAGAGTTAATGTGTCCAAATTCCAACTCTTTCTCTCTTTTATTTTTTTAACTAAAAAACATTTTTTTAGTTCTTATAAATGAACTCAGCAAAACATGTAATGATTCAACAATTTCTAAAGATGCAATTCAGTGACATCGATTACATTCTCCACGTCGTGGAACTAGTCTTGCTGTGCTATTCCAACTTATTCTTCCACCATGAATATGAACATGCTATCCCTTCTGCTGCTTCTTAAGTTTCTTTTCTACCGTTTGGAGTTTCTGTAGCCAATTTGATCTCATTTAGATAGATCTTCAAAAGAGCACGATGCTCAAAACAGACATTCTTTTCTAATTAAGCTAAACTCTTGCTTCGTTTAAAGAGATTTCAGGACTTATTTTGGTTTGAGATTTAAGGTTTAAAGATGACCTTAGGACAGTAGTTTTGGGGGCTCATCTAGTTTCTGTGGCTCCAGAAAGTCTGGATTCCATGAGAATTTTAAATTCTTTTTTGAATTTCCATCAGCATCATCACCAGCATCACCTTTGAAACTTTTAAAATTGTGATTTGGGGGAAAGTTTTCCCATCAAATAGGTTTCTGATTCAACACATCATACACATTTGGATTGCGATACCCTAATGTAAGAGGACTCTTCCCCATCCCTGCTTCTGTTTACCGTTTCCATTATCTTTCTTTCCTATCTTTGCTCGTTCTGAGGTTTATCCCCAGACAAATATGCTGCCCTTTTGATCTCATTTGGCGGCTTGCTCTGAGGAATGCCTGCCTCCCTGGCGCCCGTTCACCTCATGGGCTTGTTTATCATTTGGCTAAAAGTCATGGAGGGGAGTTCAGGTCCGGGCTTGAAGGGACCTTTAATGTCAGGCATTCGACCAGTCTCTATTGGAACAGTAAGCCGGTTTGTTTTTGTTTTTGATAGCTTTGTTTCGGTTCCACCTGTATTTCTCCTCTATTTAAGCTCTCCTTCTGTGATCCCTTGCAGAGCAGTCAGCAGTGGCAGCTAGACACCAGCTAATTGTGGTCTCGGGGCTCTGGGGACTGGATTTCCCCTGTGTTCCGCCTGGATCTCTAGAGAAACCAATGCAGTGACACTCATCTCTGTGTAAGACAGACGTCTATGCCTGACTCAGAACATGAGGGTGAGAGTGGCTGCATAGGTTGAACAGTTTAATGACTTGGACTCAACTGTCCATATGGAAATTGTTTAATTGGTGGATGTCATGCAGGGTATAGTCTCAATAGCAAAAAAAAATGTAATTAAATTTTTTTAAGAAAAAAATACGTTTATATCAAGAAGTCATTATAGGTCAAAAAGGCATCCCAGCCCAGGCCAACTCAAGTCCGTAAATCTGATGCCAGCCTCTCAGGCCCTCTGCAGACCATGAGCCACATGCCAGTGGCACAGAGAGAGGATGCAGGAAGACCACGGGCTAGTGGGTGCTGAGTTTGTGTAGATCCAAGGTCAGTGGAAGCATGCCAGGGAGCTGACAGCTGTCAGGGACAGGCAGCCCACGTGGGGCCACCCCTGGGGACAGACAGAGTCCCAGTGAAGCTCCAGCGTGGAGGAAGGTGAAGTGACAGAGAGAGAGGCAGGTTTAACTCCACCCCTAGCCACGAGTGTCTAGTTGACATAAAATCATCCAGCTACCACACGCCCCATCTTAATCAGGCTTCTTCCATAGACTCTTTGAGCAAAACATTCAGTAATAGTCACTGGACATTATTTTGTCCTGGTCCCGTGGCCAATCAGGCAGTTTGGAGGTGAGGGGTGAAAGGGGGGCACACTTTTTTTTTTCCATTTCTTTCTCTGAGTTGCTGTGACCTCCTGTGCATGGGGACCAATTGCTGTGTCTTGTCCACATACAAACTTTCAAGATCCCAAGCATTACATAATGAACTGAGAGGCTGAGCAGAAGCACTCAAAAGGATATCAGGCCAATCAACTGAGCTGTCCCATGAAACCACACCTGAACTTACCATCAGGAAGAAATCTGTTGGGATTCGGTTTCATGGTTTGTAGGTTTAGGATTACCTAAACAGCCTCAGCATCTGTTTTTTTTTTTTTATTTGGGGTAAGAATGTATACCACAGAACATTTACCAATCCAAATTATTAACCTGACTTATATAAATTGGCTGTACAACTATTACCCTTAATCAATATGAATTTTCCATCACCATAAATAGGCACTCTGTGCTCCCAAAGCAAAAATGCCCCCAGCCTACTCGCCCACTCCCCACCCCTGGTAAGCATTAATAAGTTTTGAACTCTGTACATTTGTCTATTCTTGTCTCTTTGCATGAGTGGGGTCATCCAAAATCCAACTCTTAATTTTCCATCAGACTCCCCTCCTCCAGCCTCTGGCAATTCTGGTTCTTCCCAGTTTAGTAAATGCTTTCAGGAACCAGGTAGCAATTATCCTTAGTAACCAACCCCAAAGGTTATTCACTGGGCTGCTAACTGTATGACCACCAGTGTGACCCCAATAGCCGCTCCCCAGGAGAAAGATGAGGTGCTCTGCTCCCATACATATTTCATCTTGGAAACCCTACAGGAACTTGTGGGTCAGAACCAGGCAGGTGACAATGAGTTTAATCACCCTCACTTTCTCTGACCCTCACACGCTATAGTCAAATCATTCTGTTTTGTTTGCTTCTGCTTCCCCTTGAATCCCTAGCCCAAGCCTAGCCCCGCCACTCCTGAAGCCCCCTCACCTGGCCTAGTACAGAGCATTACTTCGTTTCTACTTGTGACGGAACCCTATTTCGCTGTGTGGATATAGCACATTCTGTTTATCCCATTGTCAGTTGTCTCTGCTACTTCTAGGCTATAATGAATACCCAAACCAAGATTTACTGCCATTGTGTGGATTCTAACTCATAGCAAGCTGACATGGCTGAGTAGAACTATTTCTTAGGAATTTTAGACTAAATCTTTATGAGAGCCGATTTTTCTCTTGCAGAATGGATGGTGGGTTTGAACCACCCACCTTGGAGTCAGCAGCCGAATGTCGAACCCACAGTGTCATCAGGTGATCTTGTAACCATTCATGTGCAAGTTCTTTTTATTTCTCTTTTTTTTTCTTGGACATATGTTTTTATGTTTCTTGAAATGGGATTGCTGGTTCATATTGTAAATCTATGTTTTAGCTTGGAAAGAATCTCGAACTATTTTCCCAAGTGACTGTACCATTTTACATTCCTACCAGCAGTATGGGAGATGCCCAGTTTCTCCACATCCTTGCCAACACTTGTTATTGTCGGACTTGTTAATTCGAGCTATCCTAGTGGGCATGAAATGCTACCTCCCGTGGTTTGTGCACTGCTGTTAAAGGAGTATCTAGCTTGAACATGACTCCCATATGCTCTTTGTTCCTCTGGTGGATTTGCATTGTGTCACATTAGCTATGCTGGAACCACACTTCCTAGAATTCCTGTCCCTGAATATTTCCAAGTGAGCGTGAAACTCATAGTTGTATTTATTTGTACTCAGAAAGTTAGGGTCCACAGCTCCTCTATCTACTGGCATAACTTTTTAGTGATTTTTTCCCCTCTCTTGGGCTGTGATCATAATTAGCTCCATTTTGCAACCCCTAACTTGTCTCGCATGTCACCTCCTGCCCGTGAAGATTTGCAGGTAGCAAGAGACTGACATAGGGGCCATTGCAACTTTGCAGACCCATCCGGTCCTCATGTCCTCAGATGTCCCATTTTGCCTTTGCTTTCCCCACTACACTCCCGTCTGTCTTGTCCAATTGCTTGCCCCTAGTAACTTCAAACCCTAGCATCAGATCCCAGATACCTGCCTAAGGTCAAATCCCTATAAGACATTTCATATTACCAGTCACTCCCAGAAATTTTACCCTTTGCATTGATTTCTGACTATAATCTGGTCTCTCTAGTATCAGCTTGTGGGCTTCTTCCTTATGGTCACAACTTGAGGCCTAAAGTAAAGAAATATGAACAAGTGAATGGGTGAATGAATGCCTTGTAGGGCCTGGAACTCTGGACCACAGGGAGAAATGATAATGATCCCAAGTGAACTCCAGGAGAGGGCTCCCCCTGCCTTTGTTTTCTATTTGCTTTCTGGAATATGCAGCTCTTTTCTACTTCGGAACCTTGAAAGAGGCGCTTCCTTCTTTCTGAGTGCTTCCCTTCACACCAACTCCTGTTCCTCGGTGCTTTATAAGTCTGACATGTGCTTTTCCTTGCCTCCAACTATTTCATTGTAGAACTCGTTTTGGTGCTTCTGTGAGCGCGTATGTGGTAGGATTATTTGCCTTCTGTCTCTCTGCTCTGTAGACCGATAGACTCTGTCAGTCTTAGACGAGATGCAAAGAGACAAGCAGAAGACTGGCTCCTGAGAAGTGAAGATGGCAAGGCTTCAACTTGCTGATTTTGGACATGCCATCCGGAAAGGCCCGCTGAGAAGGTAACCCCGCATTCGAGGCAGCAGAGAGTGGATGAGAATGCGATGGTTTAACACAGTAGCTGCAACAAAATATTGTGTTTCAACATAGCAATGACCATGCAGATGGTGCAGATCAGGTGGAGTTTTTATCTGTTACACACAGGCACTGTGTGTCAGGGCTGACTTAACAGCAACCGGCAGCAACCACCTGTATAAAGAAGACGTGCCATGCAGGCAGGGGGCGCATCTGGTTGTTCCACTTGGATAGGCCTGCTTAGCAGAGTGGTTGACTTAGGGTAGTTCTTTGGTAAGGACCGCTTGAAAATTGAGAATGAATTATGTCTTAGTCAGAGTTGACCAGAGAAACAAATCCAGGGACACATGTGCATAAGAAAGAGCTTTATATATAAGAGCAATTGAAATGGAGAAAACATCCTCATCAAGTCCATGAGTCCACTATTAGCCCCTATGTCCGACACAAATCTATAAATTCCTCCTCAGACTCATGAAAGACTTGCAATGATGCCGAATGCAGGGAGATCACAGGCCAGTGGGTGGAAAGTTTGGTGGATCCAGTGGCGGTGGAAGCATCTCAGCACTGGTGTGTGTCTCCACGTGGCTCCTCCAGCTCTAAGGCTCTGGCTCCATCAGCGTAGCTCCACGTGTCTTGTCAGTAGGAATGTCTCTCAGGGAGGGAGCCTGTATCTGGCCTCCAGTGAGCTCCTTATATCTGTTTGAAGCTTCTAAATGAGGTCATCAAGCTGTGACCTGATTGACAGGCTAGACTCCACCCCTGTGCAAGTCGACCAGAGATTATGTCACTACCACAACTTGTCTAACAATGATATGGCATAAGATTGGAGAGTGTTGTTGTTGTTTCTGTTGTACAGAGGGCAGCTTGCTATGCGCCCAAACCCATCCGACAGCACCTAATAACGACAGTTGAGTGGAAGAAAGAATGAACAAATGGGGGGGGGGGGGAAATAGCAAGAAAGGAAGAGAGGAGGAAAGGAGGAGGAAAGGAAGGGACAAGTTCAGCTGGGAGATCACGCCCCCCAGGACCTCTCGCTCTGAGGTGCTGCATTGGGGACCCCTCTGTGCTTCTACCTCATCCATATGTTCAACATCACATTCCTTCTCCCTGGATCCTGAGCAGCTCTGCTTTTTGTTTGTTTTTCTTTGTCTCTTCTTCCTTTCGCTACTAGAATGTAAGTTCCCTGAGGTGAGGACTAATTCTGATCTCTGGCGGAAGTGTCCCATGAACGTGTAAAGCAAACGAACCCAGCACGTGATGAAGTGTGAGCCCAAAGCGTCCTAGTGCTCCAAGTCTTGCCACCCACGCGGCCCTCTGTATCGACTCTCTGTCGCTGGCCTCCCTCGCCCCCAGCCTCCAGGCCTTTCCATAGGCCATTCTTTCTGCCGTGAATGATCTCCCCCCCCTTTTCTGTCTGGTAAACTCCACACTGCCCTTCAGGACCAATTTACACACAGGCTTCACAAGCAGGCCAGAGAACAGCTGTGCTCCGCAGTGAAGGCTTATTCAAGCTGAGGGGCTGACTGATTTTTCCCAAGTTGTTTCTTCCTCCTAAATACTTCTTTAGTGATTTAAAGGCTTGCCAGCAAAAATAAAGGTCACCGGACCAAAATAAAAGCAGGGTAGCAGGTAAATAAACTGTGTATTGTCCCCTGCGGGGTGTGGGACACCACGACCTCCCGGCGCTCTGCATTTGCTGGGTTTGTCAAGCACTCCCTTTCTGTCTCCTGAGCCTCACTCACCCTGTGTCTTTTCCCTTGGCACGGTCCGGTAGTTACTTTGGGATAGAAAGCATCTCTTCCTGTGATCCAGGGTTGTGGTCCTTACACTTCATTCATTCACCTTTTCATCTCTGCTTGTTTATTTCGGGTCTCACGCTGGGCACTGAAAGTCTTAGATAAACAATGTCTGACTTAGTGAACTCTCTGTCTGGCTGGAGGGACAGATGTATAAACAGATGTTCACAGCCTCGTGTGGTGACAGAAGTATCTGGGACTACGGAAGGAAGCAGGGACCCAGCAAGATGAGGGAGGCTTTTCGGAGAAAGTAACATCTGCACTTACAATGACAGGAAGGATTACAGGCTTTTCACAGGTAAAGAACCAGGTGAGTGTCTTGTGCAAATCAATACCATAGATGTTCTAAGCAGAGACGGCAGAGGAGAGCTGGCGGCAGACTAGGAGGGCCCATTCTAAATATCAGACTCATACACGAAACTCCAGTGTGGAGTATCAGGAGGTGAGGAGGAGAGATTGGCCCGACCAGACCAGAAAGGGACTTAGGACATCATGGTCACAAGTTCGGACTCTATCCAGAGGGCAAGGGAGAGCCAATGATGGATCTCGGTCTCACACAGAAATAATAACCCTTGATCTAATTTCCGTGTCTCCTCATTTCCAACCTTGTGCCTGCCATTCTCCATCCTCATGTCCCAACCCTGCCTTACTCCCCAGTCTCGGGTCTCTTCTTCTAGAAAGTGAAGCTCTTATATGAGTTGTAAGGCTTTTCCAAATCTGATTCTAGAAATGTCTCTTTAGCTAAATAATTGATTCTACGACATTATTCAGCACTCATTTATGCCAGGCTTTGATAAGGACATGGGGATCCCCACGGCTGCCCTGTAAGAGCTCACAGCATGTTGGCTGAGGAAGATACCCACACAGAATGAGCTCAGAGGGCAGGCGTCCAGTGGAGTCCGTGATTCATTCTCCCGTGGGCATCTGGGGGCGGTATCAGAGAGGAGGCAGGAGGTGATCTGAGCCTTGGAGGATGCAGATAGGGCCTGCTTTGTTGGGGGAACAGTGCGTCACCTGGAGAGGTGGTGCTGGTGGGGGCTGCTGGCAGCAGGAACCAAGGACCCAGGGGCAGGTATCCATGAGCTCCCTAGAGGCTTCTGTCTTTCACGCTCCTCGAGGTGGGGGCTCGAGGAGAGGTGTGAGCTCATTTGTTCTTTCTCGAGGAGAGAGGAGTTTGTTTCGTCAGCTGGAGTCAAATTCATGGTATGCATTGCAGGACCTCCAACTGGTTTGAATCAGTTCAGTCATGGCCAACAAAGTGAATCTGGGATGGGCCAGGATCTGTAAAATGGGCGTGCTTGGGACCATAATGAGAATGGAAAAAGATTATGGATCGAAGCGCTGGGATGGGAGACTCAGAAGACACACAGGCAGCCCTTTCAGGAGGCTGATGCGAGAGATTTGAATTATTGCCAGGACTGTGGAGAGCGACACACATTCACAACTGGCTCGCTGACTCCCATCTTTGAGCAGGGCAATGTTGCTTCCAGCTCTGCTAAGCAAGGGATCTGTTTGCTATGAAATACACGTGTAAACCTTGTTGTCTAAGAAGGGCATGACATTCCTAGCCTGGTGTCAGCCCATACTGTCCTTCTTTCTAGTTCCCGTTCCGGGCATGTGCATTTTGAACACTCTAGTCGATCCTTGCTACACTGTGGGGGCCATGCCGGAACCAGGAAGAACCCGCTTGAAGCCCTGGATGCATATAGGGAAAACAGGGGTCCTTCTAGAGGCCCAGCGCAAAGCTGGGTTCTGAGATGGAGGATCAAAGTACATGGTCTTTCTTGTTTTCACTGTGCCATCAGCTCTTCAAGGTTGTCACAATGTTTCCCTTTTTATAGAAGGAAACTGAGTCTAGGAGTAGCTCTCCAGGAGGGGACAGTAGTGTTGGAAGTGGAACGAGAACTCTGGAGTGGCTTCTTCCTACCAGCCCCTGCCTGTGCTCTGAGCAGGCGGTTTTCCATGGGGTCCCACACCTGCCTCTGTGGGTTTAACACAAGATGCCTCCTGCTGGCCCCAACGCTGGTGGGGGGGGAGGGGAGGGGAGAGGGAGTGTCCCCCTGTATGTCCTGTCATAGACAGCCTTCAAGAACGGGCACCAGGCTCCGCACTGTCCTGGGTCAGAATAAACTCTTGAACTCGACAGAGATTAAAAAGTGCTATCTCTTCCCAGGCCTGAGTGTTGGCAGATGGAGCCTCTTGGGCAACCTCTCACTGCTTCCACCCACAGCCCCGAGGGAAAGCTGTCTGAAGAGGGATGCACCTCAGGGCCTGTCCTTCCCTAGAGATGTCCTTGTAGAAAGATGCCCTTGTAGAAGGATGCCCTTGTAGAAAGATGTCCTTGTAGAAAGGGCCTTTCCTTCCCTAGAGATGCCCTTGAGGGAAGTAATGGCTCAAATTCCAACTCTGCTACGTACTTCCCTAAAATGGGATTGTGGGCAAATCACTCCGTTTCTTTGCGTCTCCGCTGCTGCAGCTCTAAAGGGGGTACAGTGGCTTCTCTTTGGGACTAGCAGAAGGAGTTTAAACTGGTGCCTGGTGCATGGCAAAGCCCTTCCCAAGGGGGTGCTCGTACCTACTGAAAGGGTAACACAGAGCTCAGCTGCCTGGGGCCCAGTCCCCGGCATCATCTTCCTAGCTGCGTGCCTTTGGTGAAGTTTGCTTCAACTTTGGGACATCATTTCCTGCTCTGGAAGATGGAGGTGGTTGTGAGGGTCACATCGCCTAGGAGAGGGCTCCGCACGGGGCGTGAGCTGCTCATGATTCGTGCGAGTCTCAGATGCACCCCCTTACTTGCTGAATGGAGGGCATCTCTGCGGATGCAGTTTTGGTCTCTCTCTGTCTATTCTGGAGAATCCCCGAGGCTCTCCCTTTCTCTGCCCCTGACCCAATCTCCTATGTGACACCCTCATTTTCTCTGTGGTGGAGGAGGAGGACGGGTGTGTGGACCCTGGCCAGTGTGTGTGGAGGAATTTAGGCTCTGGGGCATCAGCCCTTTCTGACAAGGCGTAGAGGAGACCAGGAAGGCAACACTCACTCTATCTCCCACACCACGTTCCCAGTGTTGGAGAATGGACTGCCCCTTTCCTAATCCTACTGACCAAATGCCACTGCGGTGATTCATGGATCCAGAATTACAGAAAGGGCTCAGCGGGGCCTCTTCCACGCGCTCACTCCCACCCCGCATTCCTCATGAGAAGTCATCAGACCTCACCAAGAGAAGTCCCAGGGCAGTAAGACTGATCGGCTCCCTCTGCTGCAGGGTGTCATCGGCCGGGGTCTCACAGTTCCAGGCCTAGGAATGAGCTTGCTTATTGTATAGCAATACAATAATACAATACAGTCCCTGCCAGACCTGGTCTGAGCCTTGGCTATTCGGAGGGATTCTCCACACCCCCGCCCCCCGAATAATACTTTTATTGACATATCTCACTCGTTCCAATATATCCCTTTCCATACAGTTCTGTTGTTGAATCCCTTTGGTGGGCTATACAATCATCTGTGTTATCAACTTCTTCCTGCCCCCTGCCCCTCGGGTCTTCTCACACCCTCTGGGAACCCTTACTCCTGTCAGGGTCTCTGAGGGGCCATCTATCTCGACTACCATGTACCGATCGATCTTAAATGTACAAATGAACATACGCAAATCTAGCATGACCGATGAGGGGTATCACATCCAGACCATAAGAGCAAGGGGAGGAAATCTTAAAGAACTAGAGGATAGTGAGGTGGTTCATCAGTGCTCCACTGCGCCCCGGATTTATCCTCCGTTGCATGAGGCCCTACCAAAAGGGACTGTCCAATTGTCTTCCTGGTGGCCTCGGTGTCTCCTCTACATCCAGTCCCTGGAGTGGTGTTTTGATAACCTCTCACTCCTCCTCCCCCATCTGGCAAAGCCTCACCTGATCACCCTGCACCCTGGGCCTCCTGTTATCTATCCCCTCTAAGCTCCTCATCCATTACTGTCGACGAGCAATCTAGCTTTTATCTGAGCCTCCACAGAATGAAATTGATGTCTATGAATAACTGGAATAGCTGGCTGGAGACCCTGGGTCGCTGCCACCAGGGTGGTTGGGGGCTCAAGCCCACAGCCAACTCTTTCACCCTCTTCAGTCTCTTGGCCGTTGTCCTGACCCGGCTGTGCTAACCTTTCCCTTGTATCACGGTCACAGCTTTCTAGCTGCTCTTCCAGCCAGACTTATCTGTCACCTCCCTCCCTGCCTGCCACCACCACCCACCCTCCACATAGCAGCCAAATTGATCAAGCTCTTTCCCGGCTCACACCTTCCTATAGAGTGCCCTCCTTTGGCTTGTCATTCAGAACATTCCTGATTGAATCTCAACTTTCTGACCTGATAGGCCACGATTTGCCCTAATATTTCCTTAGAGCGAGTCAAAGAAGGCCTTTGCCCACATGTTCACTCATTTGCTCAACCATAGGGCAATTTGTGCAAATTGTGCTGAGCACTAGGGATATGGACATGGATAAGGCACAGACTGTGTTTGGGGAGCCCACAGGCTAATGGGGAGGCAGGATCATCAAGCGGTCATTTGTCACGGAGTGAACTGTGTTCTAGGTAAGCACAGGGTTGAGAGAGTCAGGAATGGCCCGTGAATGGCCAGAGACATCAGCCAGAGCCCAGCCTGGACTGAGCAGGGAAGGGGATCCTGTAAGAGGGCACATAGAGTTGGGGGTCTTGAAGGATGACAAAAACGACCAGTTAATCAAAGGACATGCTATTTACTTATTTATTTTAACTTTGTACTATGAATTGAGTGAAAGCTTGCGGATCATCCGCTTACCATTCAGCAATTCAAACCCATTTTGTTTCATCGCATCGATGGCCGCCCTGATCATGGACCATCACTGATCCCGTTGCATCTCTGTGTTCTGTCTCCAAGCCTCCTTCTTTCCTAACCTGTCTGAACGCAGTCCTTGGGTCAGTGCTGCCCCTGTGATCTCAAATGGTCAACTAGTGGAAGGTGTCCATCTCTTACTGGTGTTATTGTTCCCATTAGTGTCTTATCTATTGTTTGGCTGAAAATCGAGCCATGGCAGTGAGTTTATTTCCTGACCAGAAATTGGCACAGTCTCATGGGTTCTGCCAGTCTCTAGGTGAGCAGTAAGGTTAGTCTTTCTTGGTGTGTTTTTGAATATTGTTCTATATGTTGCTCCTACTCTATCTTCTAATGCAGTCCCTTTCCGAGCTGTTGGTCGTGGTAGCTGGGCACCATGAAATTCTCCTGGTCATGGAAACTGAAGTTGGAACAGTCCATTAGTCCATTGGACTAATTGTGTCCATGTGCCTTGGATTGTCATCACTCCATGGGAGTGACCAACAGTTGCAACTAGAGAAAGGTAGCGAGATAAGGGATAGAGGAGTGGTCTTCGCCGAATGCATCCACTAACTGAAAATGAGCTGTTCATGCCACAGTAAAGGGGTTTCAAAGGAATCAGGCACACATTGGACACCTGTGGGGACAATCCAAAGCTGAGCAAGCTCAGACCTAGGTCACCTAGGCCCTGGTGGAGATCAACCTGGACACACCCACACCAGGCACCAGTGACATTACACGATGCACATGCTCCTGAAGTCAGCCACTAAGATTGGTCAATACCTTCAACCATGCCCCCCGCCCCCCCTCCAGTCAGTGGGGACAGGAGGGATTACAATAAACAGAGACTGGGGGCAGACCCCGCTTCTCTCTCAGGTGGCTCTCTTGCAGGTCAGAGGGTGCAATCTCTCCCGCATGCCTGCACACATGGCCGGCATGACCCTCGGGGCTCATGCTTTCTCTTCTGTTTTCGTTCCAGGAGTCCTCTTTTGGCACTGTGGACTCTGCTTTCTGGCCATTTTCCACGTGGTATTTCGTGCTCCCCTGAAGTGACCATCTTCAGTCGTGAACTTTCCCACGGCCCCGCCAAGCGGCCTTGCGCACTTTCCAGAGACAGCGGTACTTTCTGAGACTGTCATACCTGAAACTGCCCTTTCCCTCATCAAAGTCACTCAGATTTCCAAAAGTGCTCCTGCCAAGTGAATTCTTGCAGCGCTGAGAAGCAAGAACCGAGGTAAACCACCCCCGAAACCCAACACTCGGATGGCCACTCAGGGGCTTTTGAGACCCCAGCGGTCGCTCGCTAAAGCACAAGGTAGGACAAGAGCATTGTTTTTGTGGATTATGTTGAGCGAACTGATGTTAGAGTACGCAGACACGATCCTGAGTCCACAGACAATGTCCTCTGCTAAATCACTGTCTGTCTGCGGATCTAGACCCACTCTCCTCCCTACACTATTTTCAGCCTGCGTGCCTATCCATCCATGTACTCAAGATCACCACGAAGGAACGACTGTGCCTATAAAAGTAGTTGCCTCTGTTGCCTTTACATCTTACTCTCTTTTAACTACCCAAGGAGGCATTCACATTAATCAATACTGACTTCTCAAATCCAGCCAGTTGAAGTGCTGCTTCCTCCCAGAATTCTCTGTAAGTGTCAAGATCTGCATCCACCCTCCCTCCAGGGCCGACTCCGTAGACAAGTCATCCATGAAGTTGTACAGGGCTCCTTGCTGAGAAAAGCCCTGCACTTGTGTGAATGGTTGGGGGCCATTGCCTTGAGCGCATTGACGAGTTTTAAAGTAAGAGCCCCCCCCCCCCACACTTTCACTTTGCACTGGGACATTCCAAATCATGTCACTTACCCTGCTACCCACAGCCCTTTTCCACCCAGTGTATCATTTTTCTAGGAAACACCTCAGGTTCTGATAGGCGTCTGATTGCTCGCTCTGTTCTCAGGGTTCAGCACAGAGATAGACCCTAGAGAAGCATATGTGAAGATTGTGGTGAATTCAGAGAGACCCCTTGAAATATATCTGATTAATCAAAGCCAGGATGTTATCCTGTGGGAAGGGTGTGGTGGAGTCTGCACATGCTCCAGGAATTCAGAGAGAGAGAGAGAGAGAGAGAGACTAGAGCAGCAGAAATGTTCCCCAGAGGACTCTCCACTGTTCCTTTCTCTCAAATGGCCCTTCTCTTTGAAAATCCTTTCTGATGTCTCCTCCCTGTTCTTCTGGCTGCAGTGATTCCCTCCCCCTCTGGTGTGCCTCTCCCAGGTCTCTGGGCTTCTTAGAAGCTGGGAGGTAGGATGGCAGCAACTTAATTTCCCTGCTAATTACAAGTGCTGGGAAGAAGGGTGCTAAATGCCAGATAATTACCCAGGAGGAGACACGTGCCAGACACCCGTGCCAGACACCCTCCCTGCTTCCAGCCTAGGAATCTCACTTTAATGGTTTTCCTTTCTTCTGCCTTAAATCTGGGGTGGGCTGGGGGTGGGGAGGCGGTGGGGAGGGGGAGGAGTTAAAAGGAGTGAAGATTCATGTCTTCGGTTTGTGTTAGCCTAGGAGGTAAAGAAAGCAGCTCTTTCTTTCAACTCCTTCTGCCTTCTTCTCAGGGACTTAGATCCAGGTGTTCCCTTCAGGGTCTGGTAGGGTCTCTTGAGAGCATCTGAGGAATCAGAACCCTTGTTGGTACTTGAGTTGGGTTGGGGGGAGGGGTGTGGTGGGATAGGAAGTATGAGAGCCCCTGACTTTCTAATGCAACTTACTCGCTGAGCCACATACCAGCCAGCCACAGATCATTTTTGACAGTAGACAACTTGTGTTGCCTGTCTTAAGGAGGATGCAGGGTATGAGGAGGCTGGAAGGAGACCCGTCTGGTCCCCTCCGTGGGCTCCATCACCCATGCACAAGGCTGGGGACAGAAGAGGGGGCAATGTCACCTGGTTTCTCTGCCTTATCCCCACTCCTCAATGCTTGCCAACTTCAGGCACAGCTTGAAAGGCTCCCAATAGGAAGCTATTAAGTTGAGGAGCATTCTTGTGGTCCTGGATTGATAGAGAGATGCTCTATTTCATAAGCTGCTGCAATTTCCATAATAACCTTTTTTTCTCTTCTTAAATAAGCTAGGGTCTCAGCCCCAAGAATGTGGCTGGCTCTGCTGGTGAAATTCAAAACCTGACACTCTTGAAGAAAGGCAGCCCCTGGACATGCATTGGGGTAGGGAGACCCACAGTTCCCCAAGCCCAAAGCCTGGGACTCAGATGGGTCTGTGGAGTCTGGCTGAGCAAGACAGAGGATGAAGATCTATGTTGTTTTTTGAAAACACAGGGAGGCAATCTAGTACAATGGTTAAAATTGTGGCCTCTGGATTTTGATGATAGGACCACTAAATACTAATTGAGAGTGTCTGGGTGGCACAAATAGTTAATGAAATTCCAGCTGAGTGGTCTGAGGTTTCAGTCCACTCAAAGCCTCCTCAAAAGATAGACCTCATAATCTGATTCCGAGTTACCACCTTGAGAATCCTGTTGTGCACTGCACACACACACGCCACCACGAGCCCGAGTCAGCTCAACAGCAGCTGATAGCGATATATACTCAATGTGGGAGTCTTCTCTCTCGTGCCTCAGTTTCCTTATCTGGAAAACTGGTAATAATGATTGTACTTGTGCCACGCCCCCTAAAGATATGTCCATACCCCAATCCTGATACCTGTGCATTTGAGAGCTCACTTAAGGTTCTTGAAATGGAATCAACCTAGATATAGTGTTGATCAATATCAATGTTCAATATCAATAATCAATCAATATCATGGCATGTTCTTATAAGAGGGCAAGGAAGAAAAGGCAAAGACACATGCAGAAGAATTGATGTGAAGACCAAGGAGGAGATTCAGCGATGCCTCAACACATCAAAGAACACCAAGTATGGCCAGGAGTCACCAAGGACTTGTTTTCCCTCAGAGTCACAGAAGGAACCAACTCTGCCAACACCCAGATTTTGGACTTCTGACCTTTAGAACTGTGAGAAAATAAATGTCTACGGTTTCAGTCCATCAAGGTCATGGTAATTTTTTGTGGTAACCTCAAGAAACTAATACAATATTACCTTATTTAGCAGTTTGAAAACATGAACCACTCCATGGGAGAAAAATGAGGCTTTCTACTCTCAAAGATTTACAGTCTTAACTCAGGGGTCCATATGGGATCCATATGGTATCCCACTAAAAAGGAGGGGGGGTAAAAGGCATGGGTAGCCGGGGGAACAGGGCACTAACCCACACAGCGGGAGAGTGTTGATTATGTCGCCACAGGGGAGGAGGAACCAGACTTCAACCCGGTGCTCCAAGACAAGAACACACCACACTGACATGAAGCAGAGAGCCAATAGAGAGGCCTGAGGGGCTGGCCCCATTACCAACTAAGTAGACAACACCACCCTCCCCCCAGAAGAATTCACTTCAGAGGACAGCACTGACACTACAGCTCAAGAAGAGGGGAAGAGGGACTTGTCTCACCAGAGCACACAGGAGCCAACGAGGGGGGAAAGAGGAAATAAAAGAGTGAGGCACAATCTGGCTCACCAAGACCTGAGGAAAAAAAAAGAGTGAAGCACAATCTGACTCACCAAGCCCTGAGGAAAATGTTTCTGCTGAGAGCAGCAATGCACAGAGACAACCACAGGGCCAACCTCACCACGGGACACAGTGGTTCTCATTGACCCATAGCACCATTGGGACAACACTAGAGACACATGGGAATTGTGCCCGCCCTCAGTTCACTGCGTTGAAGCTAGCCTCTGGGGGCATGCAGCAGAACAGCAGGGGGAGCAGAGAAATGAACACCCCAGGGATAGATGTGGGGCCAGGGCATGGCACCCTATCAGACTCAACTGGAAATCACTCGTAAAGAACAACAAATAGACCCTGAACTATTTATAGTTTTTTTTCCCTTTGTTGTTGTTTTTGTAGCTATTGTTTTGCTTTCTATTGTTGCTTCATTGTACTCAGTCTTGTGATGGTACATAGCATGTCTACCTGGAATGGATAGACAGGATAAGCAAGCTGGAAGAGAGAACAATGAGGTGACAGTTCCGGGGGGGGCATGAGAGAGGGGGAGGTGGGAGAAAGGAAGTAGGTGTAAACAAATACAGGGACAAGGGAACAACAAGTGATCCAAAATCAGTGGCAAGGAGGGTTTAAGAGATCTGGCAGGGCTGGACCAAGGGCAATATAACTGAGAGGAATTTCTGAAACCCAATGAAGGCTGAACATGACAGTGGGACAAGAGGAAATTACAAAGAAATAGGAGTCAACGGGCTGTTATAGAAATCTAAATACAATCATATACAGATGTAAATATATTTATATATGATGAGGGAGAAATAGATCTATGTACATATATTTATAGGTTTAATATTAAGGGAAACAGATGGACAGTGGGCCCCTACTCAAGCACTCCATCAACACAAGAACACTTTGTTGTAACAATTCGGCAATCTGAGATGCTCACCTTCCTGGCACGATCGCTGAAGACAATGGTGCACAAGCAAACATGGTGAAGAAGAAAGCTGATGGTGCCCAGCTATCAAAAGATATAGAATCTGGGGTCCTATAGGCAGAAGATAAATAAGTGGCCATCTAACTGAGAAATAACAAAGCCCACACACAAGAAGCACACCAGCCTGTGAGATCACAAGGCATTGAAGGGATCAGGTAACAGGCATAAAAAAAAAATCATAGCATTGTGAATGAGGGGGAGTGCGGAGTGGGGACCCAGGGCCCATCTGTGGGAAATTGGACATCCCCTTGCAGAAGGGCTGCAGGGAGGAGATGAGCCAGGCAGGGTGCAGTGTAGCAATGATGAAACATACAATTTTCCTCTAGTTGTTGAATGCTTCCTCCCTCCCACTATCATGATCCTAATTCTACTTTTAAAATCCGGCGGGACCAGAGAATGTACACTGGTACAGAGAGGAACTGGAAACACAGGAATCCAGGACAGATGAACCGCTCAGGACCAGTGGTGAGAGTGACGATACTGGGAGGGTAGAGGGAAGGTAGAGTAGAAAAGGGGAACAGATTACAAGGAACTACATATAACCTCCTCCCGGGGGGATGGACAGTGGAGAAGTGGGTGAAGGGAGATGTCAGATGGTGTAAGATATGACAAAATAATAATAAATTTATAAATTATCAAGGGTTCATGGGGTAAGGGTGGCGGGGAGGGAGGGGAAACATGAGGAGCTGATACCAAGGGCTCAAGTAGAAAGCAAATGTTATGAGAATGATGAGGGAAACAAATGTACAAAAGTGCTTGACACAATGTATGTATGTATGGATTGTGATCAGAGTTGTATGAGTCCCAATAAAATAATTTTTAAAAGATTTACAGTATCAGAAACCCTATGTGGTAGTTATATTTTGTTCTATAGGGTCACTGTGAGTTAGGATCTACTCCCTGGCCCTGAGAGATGGTGAGACTTAAATAGTATGTATCAAGTGCCTAGAAGAGTACCTAGTGCATAGCATGTGCTCAACATGTGTACAAAAGAAATGTACATCGATGACCGTGACTCACCGATCATTGTATAATTCTAAGCTTCTCAGGTTCCAGAGCCAGGCAATAATACAATGTTAGCATTTTTGAATAATTAAGTTGAATCATACAATATTAGCATTTTTGAATAATTAAGTTGTGGAGTAATGGAGTGAAATAATAATTAGCAACATGGAATTTTAGAGCCATAGAATATAATAGAAAATAATATTCACATGTTAGGTTTTCATGAAGGTCAGTCATCAAACTTGCCCATCCATTGCATGCTTCCATATCTAGGTAATGATCAGTCTACTACCTGTTCAGGTTGCTGTGCAGGTTAAATAATGCACGCTCTCCCCTCCTCCAAATTTATATCCACTTGGAACCTGGGAATGTGACCTCTTGGTAGCTGTGATTAAATTAAGATGAGGTCGTAATGGATTCAAGTGGCCTCTAACTTCAATATGATTTATATGTTTTCAAGAAGAGAGAAATATGGACACCCAAAAAAGACAGTCGTGTGAAGCTGGAAGCAAAGGTTCTAGTTATGCTGCCGCGAGACAAAGATTGCCAGAAAAAGCAGAGTCAGAAGAGTTATGGAAGGCTGCGTCCCTAGTCCTTGTGGAGGGAGCATGGCCTTGTCAATATCTTGATTTTGAACTTCTAGCTCCCAGGTGGTATAGTGGCTATGCACTGGGCTGCTAATGGAAAGGTCAACATTTGAAACCACCAGAAGCTTCTCAGGAGAAAGACAAGGCTTTCTCCTCCTGTGAAGAATTACAGTTTCAGAAACCCACAGTGGCATTTCCACATGCCTATTGGGTCACTATGAGTTGGGGTCGACTTGATGGTAGGAGTGAGTGAGTGAGTGAGTGAGTGAGTGAGTGAGTGAGTGAGTAAGTGAGTAAGCGAGACCCCAGAAGTGTAAGAGAATATACTTAGTTTGTGGTGTTTTGTTTGAGCTGCTCTGGGAAATGAAGCCACTTGCTATCTGGGGCATTTTAAAGTACTAAACCCAGACTGGTCTCCCTTTTTAATTCTCGTGGATCCCAGTTCTTCTTTCTGAGTTATCAGAGCACAACTGCTTTCTCTTCCCTGTGAGAGACTGAGGAGCTATGAGGATAACATCTGGGGTTACCCAAAGCCTGCTCTTCTCCAGGGTGGACAGGTGACTTCTCCAAGCACAGCCTGTGGGCTGCCTTGGGCTGACCAAGCCCTAACGGGTGACTACTAGCATTCAAGTGAACATCGTGTGAGTCTGAGCAGGGCAGGGCTTCATGGACTTCTGTCACCCTCCAGAACTTCTGACTGGCCTAGGACCATGTTCCCTCTGGAAGACAACTTCCTCTGGAGCTCAACTCTGAGACGCAGCCATTTCAGTGAAAAATCATAGGGCAAGCATGCACTACGATCTGCTCACATCTTTGTGTAAATGTATGATCAGTTGAGGCTAGATCTGGGAAATCCAGGACCCAGTAGTAATAAGGGAAAAGAGAGGGAGTGAAAGGGCTGACTGTTCTCTCAGTACTAGACCAGCACTGTCTTGGCTATGGGGGCACCCATGAAGGCGATCGGACACGTCTTGCCTACTGCCCAAATGATACAGCCCCCCACAACTAATCACGGGTTCAGTAGGCACAGCTGTGCTGTTGAGATTTGTAAAGATTATCGTAAAGGCATAGAGAAATAGGAGAGATGGGAGAGAGGGAGTAAAATAAAGAAGTCAGACACATTGCATGGTAGCATGCTCGCCTCAGCTCCTCTTGGGTGGTACATGTGGAGGTGGGAGACCAGAGGGCAGGAGAGAGCTCTGTGATTTATTTCTAACCAAAGCTTAGATATCTTTGGGGGCATGCAAGCCTCCTGATTACAGTGATTACCCTACGTCACAGGAAGGGGTTGTAATATAGGCGATACAAGCAATGGGAGAGGGATGACCTAGGGGTGTACACGCAATAGTAAAACAGGGGTACATATGTGGTGGAGCCTAGACTCAGTATAGGAGCCTAAACTTAGCCATCCTGGAGTGGTCCTGATCTTGCCTTTGAGGTGCCATTCAAGGGAACAATCATTATCCTTCTCAGAAGGGAATGGGTTCTACTTAGGGTGTGTCAGACTTTACAGCCCCATTGCTCTAGATGGCTGATAACACTTGGGGAGAATAACCTCTGACATACTTTGTTGACCTCCTAGTGTACAGTCACTTACCACGTGTAACAAGAAGCGTCTCGGGTTTGGCATATTTGGGGGAGACAACTTGGGAGAAATCTTTCTGTATTCCATAATTCCCCCTTTTGCTATATGTCTTAAATTCAAAAGAGCTGCAGGGGCTACATGGTTCTGTACATTGAAAGCTGTCAAGACAAAATTAGTGACAAAATTAATGTAGCCAGGCCAAAATCTCAGGCTTATGGCAAGCATTTTGAACCCAGGCTCAGGGGATAAAAACCTCCTGTGCCCATCTACTATTGGGAAGGTCTGAGAGGAGGTGGATGCCGCGGCGGGAAGAGAGAGAGCCAATAGGAACGTCTGCTTCTATGGTTAAAGCTGCTGGCCACACAGCAACCAGCTAGGTGCTTTAAGTCAGCACCACACAGGAGGGGAAACAATATCTTGAAATTTACATAATAATGAAATCTATGTAACTAGTTATACTGGTTCAAAACCTAGCAAGTTAACTGAGATTGCTAGCGCTGCTTTAAAATCTCCATTATTAAAACAGAGGGGGGCGAAGGGAAATCCCATGTGTGAGAAACTTCAGTTAGTCATTTTAACTAAAAAAATTTTTCTACTTACTAAAAGTTTGTAACAAAATTAGGGCAGATAAACTCATTTTCACTTCTACAGAGAAAGCTGATCCTAAGAAGTCCCTGGAAGACAGAAATCGTGTTTGGGATAAAGCTGATGGACTCTCCTTAAAAGGACGCAACCACGTTTGGAGAAAGATGAAGGACATGGAAAAGATGGATAAACCACACAATCTTAACCACAATTCTGTTTCCAGGTTGCTGACACCCCGAAGGGAGGGCTGTTTGTTTATGGTTTCACAGCAAAGGAGATAGGTGGCATTCTCTTCAGCCAGCAAGGCCCAGAAGAAAGGAGGGAAACTGATGCTGTGACCTGACCCTGTCCTGTTACTAAAGTTATCCAAAACGTCTAGAAGACCTCACTGATTCCCGAGAATGACAATCACTTCCTGCTGAGATATTGCTTCCATTGCTGATGCTAAGGGACACTCTGGGACTCTATCATAACTGAACATTTTATACAACAGTGACTGGACTATGACAACAGACTGTTCTTTGGCTAAAAGATCAAGATTTTGATTTATCAATTAATGCTAAAATGTGATTGGAATTCAACTGATTTCTGTGTAACCCCTTACCCATAAAATAAGACAATACATGATTGGGATTTGATAAGAAAACATTTGCAAGGGTTTAAGGGAAACATTTCATTAGATGTTGATCAGCTAAAAAAGGATATTTTGTATACATTCAAAGGTAGACTCAAGGCATCTCCTGGCTCTGTGATGATTAAAGAGTTTGTGGGTAGCATGGAAGAATTGCACCAGCATTTCTCATCGCCTGGGTTCCAGCCTGATGGTGTTGCTCATAGTCATCATTTTTGTCCTGGCCGTCATGTGCTGCTTCTACAGAAAGCTAAGGTGTGTGAAGGAAAATCATGTAGCCTCCATGGCTCTTTTGAATTTTATGCATAAAGCAAACATTGTGGGGAGCAGAGAATGGCAAGAGAGTGTATAAGGATAAGTCCTTTATCCTCATGCTAAGGAGCCTGGCAGGCTGGGTGTCCGGGGTGGAGGGAGGCCTTCACTCTTGTGAGATGGAGGTAAATCCCAATCACATTCTCATGATGTTGTTCCCCACTTTACCCTCCTGTGTGGTGCTGACTTAAAGCACCTAGCTGGTTGCTGTGTGGCCAGCAGCTTTAACCATAGAAACAGACGTTCCTATTGGCTCTCTCTCTTCCCGCCGCGGCATCCACCTCCTCTCAGACCTTCCCAATAGTAGATGGGCACAGGAGGTTTTTATCCCCTGAGCCTGGGTTTAAAATGCTTGCCATAAGCCTGAGATTTTGGCCTGGCTACATTAATTTTGTCACTAATTTTGTCTTGACAGCTTTCAATGTACAGAACCATGTAGCCCCTGCAGCTCTTTTGAATTTAAGACATATAGCAAAAGGGGGAATTATGGAATACAGAAAGATTTCTCCCAAGTTGTCTTCTCTAAATATATGCCAAATCCGAGACGCTGCTTATTATACATGGTAAATGACTGTACACTAGGAGGTCAACAAAAGTAGGACAAACGTTATTCTCAAGGGTATCAGCCATCTAGAGCAACCGGTTGTTCAGTCTGACTCACCCTAAGTAGGACCCATTCCCTTCTGATAAGGATAGTGAATGTTCCCTTGAAGGAGAGCCCGAAGGCAAGGTCAGGACCACTCCAGGATGGCTAAGTTTAGGCTCCTATACTGAGTCTAGGCTGCGCCCATCTTGCCAATTTGACTTCTTTTCCACTTGAAAGTTCTAGAAGGACATTATTCATTCGTTCTGTTTATTTTGTAATTTCCTTCATTTACAAATTGATATATTTTGTATCCCTGCATTTCACCTTGTAGGTCTCTTGTACTTTGGGTCCTTGGAGATCTGTGTTGATTTCTGGCCGTATGTTCATCTTAGGTTGTTCCCTGTCATTATTCTCTGTGCGGAGAAGCCCTTTAGTACTTCTTGTAAGCTTGGTCTGGTTTTTACAAATTCGTTTAATTCTTGTTCATCTGGAAATATTTTAATTTTGTCATTGTACTTGAGGAACACTTTTGCTGGTTAGCAATTTTTTTTCATAGTTTTATGTCACCCTATTACCTTTTGCCTGCATAGTTTCTGCTGAGAAATAAGAGCTTGGACGTAGTAGTTCTCACCTTTGAGGGAAACATCTTGTTTTTCCCAAGCCATTCTCAAGAGTTTCTGCTTTGGGGAATTTTGATTACAATAGGTCTTGAGGATTTTCTCTTGGAGTTTTCTATGTTTATACTTCATTCAGCTTTTTAAATAATGCATATCTTCTCATGTTTCATAGTGTTGGGGAAGTTTTCTTACAACAAACCTACTATTTTCTCTGTGTGTGTGTGGTTTTTTTTGTTTTTGTTTTTTTGTTTTTGGTCTCTTCGTGTGGTGGAATCTATTCCAAAACATACAAGCTATTCCTCTGGATGATAGTCTCCAAAATTCTTCATCTTTCTTCACTTTTTTTCTGATTGTATTAGGTAGTCTATCAAAGGGCTGGGACTTCCATTAACGCATGCCCAGAGGGCCAAGCTATGGACACAAGGGAGTGGCACACTGCACATGCTCAGAGGTTCAGGTTTCCCTCCAGGTACGCGTGGCTGGGTGCTGCACATGGATTGGCCCACCTAGTTCAATTCAGCCAATGGGTTCAACCAGGGGTCATCTACCATGCCTCCCCACGGAATCATTGAAAAGGCAGGAGCCTGGAGTCAACCAGGTGGTCTGCCAATTTGGCTGTGTGGCAATGGAGCACGTGACCCTGCCAAGATGGCGCCCACCACTCCAAACACATGGAGGGGCAGTCCCTAGGTTGCTTAGAGCCAGGGAGTTAGCCCTGCCTAGTCCCCGGGAGCCGAATGCTTCCCTTTTCCCTCCATTCCCTTTACCTTTCTCCTGGTTTTTCAAACAAGCTGCTTTAGTGTTCTACCAGTGTGGGTTTTTCCCTTGCTACCAGCTGGATTTCCGTTGCCCAAGCCTGACTAGGCCAAAGGTGTTTAGAAGCTGAGCCCGAGTAATTTTTAACTTTCACCTTTCAGTGATGCTGCCTCTGGCACTTTTGGGGACAGTTTTTAATACAGCTCCAGCACAACGATGTTCCAGCCAGAAATTCCAGTTTCCCTAAAGGTTCCTCAAGCTGCTGTATAGACGTCCCATCCCTTCAGAGATTTGTGCGTCTGTTCCTGCCGGCAGACATCTTTGGAAGCCATGAGGCCACCAAGCAGTAGCGCTCCTAGCTTGTGGTCTAGAAAACAGTTGGACCAAAATGTCAACTACAGCGACTGGTCTTTGACCCCTTCCCTGGGCAGGGGCACCTGTCTGAGGCCTCAGATTCACGGCACCCCAGATGTGCGTGCTGAAGCTGCGGTTATTGACCTTGAGACATCAAGCTCTCAATAGCCTCCTTGTTTTGTGTTTTCTAGATGAGACTTACCAGCTCGATACCCAGGAATTGCCCCTTCAGATGTATCCTGTCCAATTGGGATAGATTTGATCCAGAGAGGGTGGACAAACAAAAGCCGATTACACTTTGCAACTCTATTTGACCAAAGTATCTTTTAGAGAAAGGAGAATCATGGCCAGCCAATGGTACACTTTCCCTTCCAACCCTGAACCAGCTAGAACATTTTTGTGGAATGATGGGGAAGTGGGCGGGGATCCGGTATGTTAGAGCATTTTTCCTTTTGAGGAAGCAGTAAACCAGCTTAAGACTCTTCTGCTCCAAACTCCAGCGCTGGGTCTCCCAGACCCTGCAAAGTTTTTCCTGTATGCCTGTGAGAGAAAGGGGGTGGGTCTGGGGTGCTGGTCCAGAAGCTAGGACCTCAGCCTCAGCCAGTGGCCTACCTATCAAAGAGGTTAGATCCTACCTCAGCAGGCTGGCTGAGAGCAACCTTGTCTATAAGCAATAGCTGCCGTGGCCCTCTTGGTCCAAGAAGCAGTAAAGATCACTATGGGAGGAAGTCTAGAGGTCCTAACTAATCACAGGATCTCTGAAGTGCTACAAGCTAAAGGCTAGAACTGGCTTTCTGATAGCCGCCTATTAAAGTACCAGGCTTCTTATAGAGAACCCTGATGTCACTATCCAGACTTGTAGCACACTCAATCCAGCCACATTGTTCCCTGATCCAGGGGAAAATGCTATACCCCTGCATTCCTGCTTTGAGCAGTTGTCTCCTAATAACCTGCTACGGCCAGACCTCAAAGACCAACTGCTGGCAGTTGCAGATTGTGTGGTTCTCAGATGGAAGCAGCATTGTGATTGAGGGAGTGTACAAGGCTGGTTATGCCATTGTCTCCCTCGACCAAGTCATTGAAGCTAATCCCCTGCCCCCGAGAACTTCAGCCCAGCTGGCTGAACTAGTATCCTTAACACGGGATCTTGAGTTAGCAGAGGGAAAGAAACTAATGTTATTTACTGACTCCAAATATGGGTTTCAGATTCTCCACGCCCACTCTTCTATCTGGCAGGAAAGAGGATATCTCACCACTCAGGGAAGCCCCATGAAGTATGGGAGCCAGATCAAGGCACTCTCGGAAGCTGTCCAAACGCCAGCTGAAGTGGCAGTAGTGCACTGTCGAGGGCACCAGAGGGGGACTTGGAAGTCACTGTGGGCAACCAAGCCACTGATAAGGCCGCCAGACAGGCAGCCTTGGGCACCAGCCCCTCAGTCTCCGTAAATGCCCTAATTCCCCAAAACTAGCTCCCTCTTCCAGATTACATGCCAGAAGAAGTGGAACAAGCAAAGACACAGGAATTCTGCCTTCGACCTGATGGATGGTGGGAGAAAAACAACAAGCTCCTCCTACCACAGAGGTTACAGTGGAAGTCGTGAAAGCCTTCCACGATGCCACTCACCTTAGCCACAAACTCTCCTTGACCCTGCTTACTCAGCAGTTCTGTGGGACCAACTTAACGTCAACCATCAGGTCAGTAACTTCCCATTGTCTCACCTGTCAGACCAACAGTCCCCAAGGGGCACTCAGAAGTCACCTTGCTCAACCTGTCCAGCGCAAGGGATCCTACCCTGAGGAAGACTGGCAGATAGAATTTACCCAGGTTCCTGCTGTCCAGGGATTTAAGTATCTTCTGGTATTTATAGGCACCTTTATTGGGTGGATTGAAGCATATCTCACCCGCACTGAGAAGGCTCATGAAGTGGCTAAGAAACTACTTCAGGAAATAATTCCTCGATTTGGGCTTCCCAAATCACTGCAGAGTGATAATGGGCCTGCTTTTATCTCCCAAATCACTCAAACAGCCTCCCAACAATTGGGAATAATCTATCGTCTCCACTGTGCCAGGAGGCCTCAGTCGTCAGGGCAGGTAGAGAGAATTAGCCAACACCCTTAGAAACTTCTTCTAACGCTCATAAAGCTCACTTGGATCACAAACCAGGTTTCGGTGAATTCTTTCTCGTGCGGAGCCAAGCATTGAGGTATATCTATCCCCAGAGAGATCTAACAATTGTTCATTTAGTAGATTAGTATTGAGACATTTGTCACCACATTCACTAATTTAGTCTTCCATTGATTCAATTCTACTCCTTTGCCTTTTCAGCGTATCATCTATTTCTGAAATCTTAGTATTAACCTTTTTGATTTCTATTTGCTGTTTTGTATGGCTTCTAATACTTTATTTATTTATTTATCATAGCGTTTTCCTGGATTTTTCTCAAGTTTCCTAGTTTCATCTAGGGATTACTGATTCTAGAATGGGTTTCTTTGATTTCATCTGCAGTTTTCTCAGTCATTTTTTCAAGCCACTGGAAGCACATAAATATCATTCTTTTGAATTTCTTATCAGGCCGTTTCAATGACATGTCATCCTCAAAAGGTCTTCTGGTTCTGTATTTAGGTCACTTGTTTGAGCCACTCTCTCTTATTTCTTCATATTAACTGAAATTGTCTATTGTTTCTGAGACATTTGGTGATGATGTATTTGTATTTGATTGGTAATTGTACCCTAACGTGTTCTTAGGCACTCACCACTTGTCTCCTGGTGGATGTGATAGAGAATGTGTGTGTGCATGCATCTCTCTGTTCATTGTTCAGATCTCATCAAGGAGTTGATGATAGGTCACATCATGGGGGATTACTGGAAAACTTATTAGAATCCTGGTCCAGTCAAGTTAACACAAAACCTAGTTATCACAAATAGTAAATGGCATTGGTGGAAGACTTATTAACCTTTGATATGCAGATGCTACAACCTTGCTTGCTGAAAGTAAGGAGGCCTTGAAGCACTTGCTGATGAAGATCAAGGATTGCAGCCTTCAGCATGGATTACAATTTAATGTTAAGAAAACCTAAATCCTTAAAACTGGACCAATAGGTGGCATCATGATAAACATGATGGAAAAGATGGAAATTGTCAAGGATTTTGTCTTGCTTGGATCCGCAATCAAAGCTCATAGAAGCAGCAGTCAAGAAATCAAATGTCACATCACATTGGATCTTCTGCTGCACGAGATCTCTTTAAAGTGCTGAGAAGCAAGGAGGTCACTTTGAAGACTAAGCTGTGCCTGATGCAAGCCATAGTACTTGTAATCCTCTCCCACGTAGGTGAAAGTTGGCCATTGAATCAGAAAGACAGAAGAAGAATCAAGGCATTTGAACTATGGCTCTGGCAAGAATATTGAAAGTGCTGTGGACCGCCAGAAGAACAAATAGATATATTTGGAGATACGTACAACCAGGATGCTCCTGAGAAGTGAGTGAGGATGGAGAGATTTTATTTCACGTACTTTGGACATCCTATTAGGTGAGCCCAGTCACTGGAAAAGGGTATCGTGCTTGATAAAAGAGAAGGGCAACAAAACAGAGGGAGACCCTTGACGTTAGAATGACACGGTGACAATAATGGGCTCAATGGGCTCAAACATAACAACAATTGTGAGTATCGGGCGGGACAAAGCAATGTTTTGTTCTCTTGTACATAGGTTATCTGTGTTAGGCTGGGTTATCTACAGAAATAATTCTGGTGACACTCATCCATGTAAAGAAGCAATTACATATCAAGAAGGCATCCAAGCCCAGTCCAACTTAAGATCATAAGTCCAATGCTTGTCGATAAGTCCCTTTTCAGACTCATGCAGCTACAGTCCAAAGACACAGAGCGATGAGCTGGGAAGCAGGAGGATCACAGGCCAGCAGGTATAGAGCTGTGTGGACACAGCATTGGTGGAAACATTCAGGGAGTGAGGGAGGAGATTCCCAGTTCCTTCCTTTAAGAAGGTCATGTCCACTTGGAGGCATCATCAGGCTGTAACCTCATTGACAAGCTGGACTCCATCTCTACACTTTGATCCAACTCAAGTTGACATAAAATTGTCCAACTACCACAGTCAGGGAGTCAGAATCCACTCAAGGGCACCTAATAATAACAAAAGAGTGAAATAGGCTGAGTATTACAGGGTGGTGTAAAATACTTTATTCACATTATTTTGTTCTATCTGCAAACTATCCTATCAGGTAGGTGCTATTATTATCCTCATTTTGGTGCTATTGAGTAAGCATTGGACTATTTGCTATCCACAAGGTTGGTAGTTCAAATCACCAGCAGCTCCGAAGGAGAAAGATGAGACTGTCTGCTCACATAAAAATGTATAGTCGCAGAAATCCTATTTAGGGTTGCTATGAGTGTGAATCAACTTGATGGCAGTGAGTTTGGTTTATAAATGAGGAAACAGGCTCAGAGAATTTAAATGTTTTTCCCAGGGTCACAAACAAATGGAAACAGACAAATGCAGGATTTCAGAATATAACTCTTTAACTCCAAAACAAGGCACCTTATACACAGCTATCACTGGTCTGTCCTCGGAGGTTTGTGTGTTGCCACGATACCGAACAGACTTCAGACTAAGATTTCAGAGCTTCCAGATTAGAACAAATTAGAAAGAGAGGTCTGGAAATCTGCTTTTGAAAATGATCCAATAAAACCCCCATGTATGACAGAAGTCCCGTGAGTAAGTGACTGTGTTAGTCTGGATACATTAGAAAAACAAATCCACAGAAATTCATATGTATAAGAGAGTTTTATATAAAGGGTAAGTGCACTTCAAGAAAACATCTGAACCCAGTACTGCGCAAACCCACAAGTCCAACATGAACCCATATGTCCAACACCAATCCAAAAGGCCTCCATCTCACAAAACACATGCAAAGATGCAGAAGGCAGGAGGAAAGCCAAGTCAGTGAACGTGTAAGCATCTTGGCCCTGGCAGGGGTCTCCACACGGCTGCTCCAGCACCCAGGGCTGCATCAGGGTAGGACCATGTGGCTTCTCCTCAGGGATGTCTTGTAGGGAGTGAGCCTTGCCAGCTGAAGCAGGGAACTGGCTAAGGCAGCTGCACCCTGATCCGACCATCACAAATCAAGATACCCGAGAACTCGAAAGGCCAGGCTCACTGAGCCACTTATCTCTCTGCTCTTCAATTAACCCCACATGTGCTTATCGGCCAGGTTGGCACAATAAACTTTAACTATCTCAGTGACCATGGGATGGAGCTGGACCGTGTTCAATTGTACATGGGGTTGCCGTGGTCAGCAGCTGACTCAACAACAGTTAATAACAGCAGCAACGAGCTGCCTTGAAAGAATTTTTCAATTATCCTGAGTTAAGACCCAGCAGGAGAAGTTCAAATCAGACTGACCCTGGGGGAGGAAGGAGAATGAATTTATTGCGAACAGAGTCACTGAGTGGGAAGAGCTGTCATGGAGGTCCCAGCCCAGTCTCTGCCCTCCAATTTCCTTCCACTGCTACAAATCTATGTGGTTTCTGCCAAGGCTTACCCGGTAAAGGAGGAGTGGGCGAGGAGGGAGGTGTAAATGGATATCCCATTCCTCCCGTGTTTTGGTTCCCTGGCACTTCTAGGATCATTCCTCTTCCGATCCCAGATCCTTGTGGGGGGGAACATCCAACTTCCTCCAGAGACCACCTTCTCTCTTCTAATTGGTGGAAAATTGGTTGCTAACTGTCAGGAAATCGCCGATTTTCCATCCATTACTGGGGGCACCAGGTTTTGGGAGCTCTGGGGGACGCTGGGTGGGAAGCAGATGCTGATTAGGCCTTGCAGTTAACAATTAGGTTCGTGGACCTCCTCAGGCAGTCCTCCCAGACTGCTTATTAACTCCCTGCGAAGATTCATTGGGTAAGAGATATTGGTTAAAAGGAACGTAGAGCCACAAAAGACTTACTATTCATTAGGCCTTGGTTGTGGGGAGGGAGGAGATGAGGGAAAAACTGTGGCCTCATTCCAGGAATGTTAAATAGCCCCATAAGTTGGCAGAGAACTTTATAATTGCTGCTATTAAAATATATATATTTATATAGGTGATTTGTAGGAGGAAAGAATTTCAGCATTCGGGTGAGATTCCTGCTATGATTTCACCCAGGATTAAGTTGTTAGGGACTAGATATTAATTAAGTCTGAGAGCCCCAATCCTTTCCTAATTAGCTCATGGAGTGTAATTTGCCTGCAAATGCTACTGTTACAATCCCCTTGAATTTGTTTGGAGTTTTCCTGCAGGTGGATTGGGTAGACTTTTTCCTATTATGTGAGTGAGAGGCAGCAGAGGGCAGGGGAGTGGCTAGGAGGCCTAGGTTCCACTCCTGTCTCTGCACCTGACTTGTGAGGAAAGGGTCTTTCTCCGTTTTCTCACCTGTGACTAAGGGAAGGGGTGGAGTTAGGAAGGCAATGTTATGTGTCTGAGAAGCCCTCACAGCTGAAATGTTCTGAGAGCCATAGAGTAAGAGCTGGTCTGAGGCTCAGCTGCTTCTATATTCTCCATAACCTGAGAACTCCAAAGTATTACCTAAGGGTCGTCTGGCAGTTCTGTGAGACCCGAAGTTCAATTGTCAGCAAGGATCCTTTCTGAAGAACAGGCCATGAAGGCTCCGGGATCATACAGCTCTACCCCCAGCAACTTTTGCCTGGGCGAACACCTTGACACTTGACCTTGAACACAATGTGTGGCTGTTGCATGTTTACTGGAGCAAGCTGTCATGCTCCAGGGAGCCTTCCTTCACCTTGCCATCATGTCAGCCCATGGGGCTTAACTAGCCACTCTTCAGGACTACTTTCATCAATGTTCCTTCTTTCCAGTCCCAGGCAAGACTCGTAAGCCCTCCTAGGCTTCGGCTTTGTAGGACTCTGACTCTAGTCAAGCTTTCAACTAATCTTACTTTGCAAGATGGTTGCTTTTGTCTTGGTCTCATCTATCAGATAGTGGATTTCTTGAAGGCCTGGATGGTATAGGGTGTCATTCCATTTGAAATCCAGAAAACTCGGTCCAGAAAAGGTGCTCTTCTGCGGTGCCTGGTTTAGATGTTTGCCGTAGGCAATGTCTTTAAGGAAGGACTCCCAGTCCTTTGTGACAACTTATTGTTATTGTTAGGTGCCATGAAGTCAGCTCCGCCTCATAGGGACCCTGTGGCCTCCCCTAACCCCTAACGATTGTTACTCTTGAGCAAATGGCTGCAGGCACTCTGCCACTGCATCTCACTGATCTTCCTCTTTGTGTTTTCAGTGCCTGGTCAGAGGTGGTCAATGCGCTTTGAGAGATGAACTTTGAGGCTCTGGGACTGGACTAGAAACCCGACTCTCAGGTCTAGAAAGGGAGATGAGACCGAGAGACTCCTATTGATCTCCTCCTAGGGACTGTGATCTCTGTTCCGGCCTATCATGGAGAAGGCAAGGTATACATCTCATGTTTCTTCTTCTTCCTAAGCCCCTGTTGCAGACCTGGGCAGGCAAACAGAGTTGGGGCGGGGCATTGGAAGTGCGGACCTCTTACACTGAATTTCCTTGGCCATGGTAGAAACACAAAAGGAACAGAGTAAGGCAGTTCAAGCCTCGGCTGCTAGGGCTCCTCCTAGGCCCCAGAGATTGCCTGCAGCTCCATGGGCGAGGGGTTTGGCAATCCAAAGCAGAAGAGGTGCCGCTGATTGGAACTATAAACAGGTTCAAGAAGGGCTTACAGAAATTCCTGGATGACAGAATCCTAGCAGGTAACAGGTCATTAATAACCATAAAAGAAGATGATGATAATAATAATCATAATTAATAATAATACCTCCAAGAGAGTTTTTATACATTTAAAAGCCCTTTCCCTGCCAGTATCTCATTAGGTCTTCACCACCAGCTGGAGAGGGTGAGGGTGTGGATGCGCATAAAAGGGAAAGGACCCGCCTGAGGCCACACAGCTTGTTCAGGGAAGAGGGAGCCCAAGAGCTGGCACCAGATCCCAGGGGGATTCCTGATTGCCTCACTAGGACTCTGCTCACAGGACATGCGGGGTGCGTTCTGCTATCCTCCCTATTTCACTAGCTCAGCTCTGCATCCGCATACTGCGTCAGTAAACACTTGCCCTGCGACCTTGAACAAGCGTTTGTTTGTTTGTATGTTTTAGCATTCTCCTTCGTGCCGGGTGGTTGGACATTCTTTGCAGGGAGCTTCTTGACTCACTGTTGTCTCACTTTGAAAACCACCAGCTGCTCTGCTGGAGAGAGGGGAGACTTGCCACTCCCATGAGGAGCTGCTATCTCCGAAACCCACAGGGACGGCTCTACCCTGTCCCAGAGGGGCCCGATGCGTCAGAATTGCCTTGATGGCAGTGAGCTTTGGTCTGGAGAAGGGGGTGATGGTAGCACGTACCGTAGGACTAAATAAGGCAGGGAATAAGGTGAGGTACAGGCGAAGGGCCCAGATCAAAGTAAGGACTCAACCACAGTGAATGCTGGGCAGTGTGCGAAAAACGCAGTTGCCCCCTCCCCAACTCCCGCCTCCCCCGCCCGCACAGTGCACAACTGTTGCAAGGGAGAAATGGGTTGTCTTCTGGGTGGCTGGATACCAAGATCCTCTTGCTCAGGAGTTTTCAAACTGGCTTCCATGAGCCCTGTGCAATCTTTCTAGAGTTTCAATGGAATCTTTGCAAGGCTACCGTAGAGAGTTCTTGATAAGCTGTTATCTTGCAAGCATCCTGAGCATTCTAAGTGGAGGGAGGTTCGGGAAATGTTATTAATTCACCAAATGTGCTCATATCTTAAACATTGAAGTATATTGCTATGAAGCTAGTGCCCGCTCCTATACCCTCGGAGTGCCCTCTTTGCTCTGGAGAGGAGAGCTAGTTCCCAAGAGAAAACCAGGGGCTCCTTTTGGGAGTGAAAGAGGGGCCAGTGCTGCCACCTACAGACAGAACTGCGATTGCATTTGTTTCATGAAAAACTTTGCTAGAAGTGACAGAAAAAAGATTGACTTGCCAAGCCCAATTGCCTTCTTCATCTCAATACCCTAGTTTTTATTTATCCATAATTATTGGCATCATCCTTGTCTTCAGCTATCCCACCTTAACAGCAATGGTTGGTTGTCAACCTTGGTGCACATGGTACCACTTCTATTTGGATTGGCCCTAGAGCCATGGCGCATCGTTGCAGTGCCTAGAATATAGGGTGGGAAAAGAGGAAGGTGTAGTTCATTGATTAATTATGTATTGCATCATTGTTTTGGTATGGTGACAATTCTGTGTCTTCACAGAGTTTGCAAAGTTCTGGATTATCAGATGGGCTGATACAAAGAGAGTTATCAAGAACTGACCAAAAGGAGAAATTCTGTTCAGTGATGTCTTGGGCTATATACCAAGAGAGCCAAGACAGTATGCTCTGGGCTCAGAGATGGAATCTGGCTAATAAGGGAACAAGGAAGAGAAATTTGTATTCCTGAATCCCAGGTCTCATGGGGCAGTTGTGATTTACACAGTCACAAAGATTGTGAACAGTTAGTGAAATTTGCAGTGGCCAGTGGGGGGAAACATAGGCTACGATGGGCAAAGTTCATAGACTAAGATGGGAAAACATGCATGAGGTACAGCATTCTTAGGACAACATTCGCTAGAACAGCAAAAAGAACCCAATGGGATCTTCTCCGTCTTTCAAAGGAGGAAATCAGTGCTCAGAAAGAGACACTGGCCTGTCCGAAATTCCCTAGCAGGTTAAGAGCAGAGCTGGGACGAGAACCAAGTTCTGCTGGCTCCTGGTCATAAGATCACTGGGAAGGCTTTCATGGTACATGACCTCATGGAGCAGGACCTTGCTCTCCACACTCCCCTGAGGGCTACCAAGATGGAGCTTAATATTTAATGAACTGCCTTTCAGTTTAACTTTCTCCTTGGCAATCATTAATGCTCCGTGACCTAGTCTGGCATCTGGCGATGCTGACCATGAGACTGTTGATGGTCAAGGGATGGCTCATATGTGAGTGAGGATAGAGGGGTGCTAAAATGACCTCCTACCTCAAAGAACATCTTTTGTCCTGTGTCTCAGGTTCTGCCACTAGGTTTCCCTCTTCAGAAGCAGGATACCACAAATGCTTCTGGTCATTGGGAGCTAGTAGTATTCATTGGGCTGGTGATGTCATAGCTCCGCTGTCACACAAGGTAGTATGGCATAACTAGACTATGGGCAAAACCAATCAGCTACTGCCAGCTCAGTCCCATCTCATGGCAGTAAGTGGGACAGAGGACTATACTACCTATGATTTTCACGGGTAGGATCTTTCAGAAGCAGATTACCAGGCCATTCTTCTGAGGTGCCTTTGGTTGAGTTTGAACCACCAACCTTTTGGTTAATAGTAAGCACTTAAATAGACCACCACCTAGCGACACCATGGGCAAGGAGAGTGCTCTGTAAAGCAGAGATGTGGGGAGGGAACACACTGGGAGGTGGGAAGGTCTCTGTACTCAGCTGCCGAGTTGCTTCTATGATTTGGTAGACTTTGGGGCCCCTTGGTTTCCCCAGACACGCTTTCATTGCTCTTTATATGTTCTCTTTACCTGCTTTCTTGTCTCTCATACCCTGTACTCTCTGCCAGGAGTTGCCAAGTCTAAGTGGGGGCTCAGCAGCCAGTTCCATTTTCCGGGGATCCCTCAAATGAAGACCCGTGGAAAAGCACAATAGCTCCCATGACCACCTCAGAGGGGAGGATAGATTGGGATGCTTGAGTTGGGGGTCAGCCAGGCGGAATTAAGGAACCATGAAGCTCCCCAGCGGAAACCGTGGCTCTTTCCCTGTTTTGGTTTTGCTTTTGTGGGTTTTTCATTTCAAAAGTTAATCTAGTTAATGCCAACAATGTCATTTAAGCAAGCCAGCAATTTCCTTTTGCCCTTAATTTAACGAGTCCCTGCCCCCACCCCAATCTCTATAATAAAAGACATGCAGGTGCGTAATTAAAGAGGTGTGAAATAAGGGTGTTGGGGCAGGGCCAAGGCAAGCTGAACCTTCTGGATCATCCACTGGGGAGGCTTCCAGGGGACTACCAAGCCCCACTGTTTCAGATCGAGGAACTGACGCTTAGAGAAAGTGAGCTATGTAGCAGGTGAAAGGCAGGGGTAGGGCAAGAATTCAGACTCTTAACCCCCAGCTGGGCTCCTTTAGAGTACTCAGTGCCAGTGCCCATCCATCCATCCATCCATCCATCCATCCATCCATCCATCCATCCATCCATCCATCCATCCATCCACCCATCCATCCACCCATCCATCCACCCATCTCTCCAGTTGGCCATCTAGCCATTGCTTCACTCACACATTCTACAGATAGCTTCTCAGAGGCCTATTGGGGGCTAGACCCTGTGAATACAGTAGTGACCAAGCTCAACACAACCATAGCTCAGAGAAATCACCATCTCCGATTACAAGTAGCTGGAAGAGACAGTCACTAGAAAAATAACCTTAAATTCAGGAAAGAAAGGGGAGAATGATCATCCCCGAGCCACGTTGTTTTTATCAAATATCTTAATTGAAGGGTTTTAATCTGGCCTTGTGATAACTAGAGCTAGAGAGGAGTATGTAAACACGTCAGTCTTTGGGGACATTTATATGTTAGACAGACATACCTACAGGAGGCCAGGTATCCATCCATTCTACATTAAATGAGTACCCAAATCAAAAACATAACTCACTGCCATGGTGTCAATATCAACTCATAGTGACCTTATAAGACAGGCTAGACTTGCCTTTTGAATTTCTAAGACTTTAAATCTTTACGGGATAAAACAGCTTAGTCACTAAGTACTAAGGGACACTGGGAGATGTATAGATGACGAATCATGAACTTGTCTTCAAACAGTTCACACCCTACCTGGTGGAGGCACAATGTGTATGCAGATAATCTTACGTCGGAGAGCAGATGCTGGGCCACAGGCAAGCACTGGGCCCCAAATCTGTCCGTGGGATCGTAGAGAGCCCTCTGAGGAGACAATATGTCATTGTCATAAATCTTTAAAGATAAATAGGTGTTTTCAAATGATGAGGGAATAAGGCATAGAAAGTCCTTAGAGTATTTGAAAGGATATTTACCCAAATGTTAATAGTGGTTATTGCTGGGCGTGCCATTTACACGTTAGGGGCGAGTCAAGTGAATGGCAAGTTTTACTATCTACTCTTTAGGTTTTGGTATCGTTAATCCCTAATGGTGAATAGAGCCAACACACGTGGGGTTAGCGTGCATTTGAATCAATCTGATGGCAATCGGAGGAACTGGAGATACACTACTTAAAACAAATTCTCTCTCTTTACACAGCATTGACTGGTTTTGTTTTTTTTTTTTGCCTTTTGCTTCTTACAATAGGACATTTAGGGAACAAGGGGCTCAGTTGGACCATGCAAAGTATTGGCGGAAGAGAGGTAACACATGAGAGCATGGAGGTTAGCTGGAGTCCGTTCACTAAGGTCTTGAGATGAGGAATCATGAGACTACGTCCACAGAGCTGGCAGTGCCTGACACATAGTACATGCTCAGTGAATACATATGCGCAGTGGTCAATGAGTGGAGGGAAAAGCTCGCTCATGCAGGGTCATCTAAGGTTTGAAGCAGAGCGTTGGGAGGGTGTGGTGCTTTGCTACCATGGGTTGATGGCAGTGTTGGGGCAGGAAGAAACCCCTCATAGAAAAACGAGTACCTACAACAGTAGGTAAGGTGGTGTGGGGAGTGTCAGAATTGACTCGCTAGCAGCGAATTATAATGTGGCCAGAAAAACGAATGTGGGTTTCTTCTCAGCTCAGAAGAGTGTATTGTTGTGAGGAGCTGTCAAGCTGATTCCAAACCTATAGCAATCCTACGTTCAGCAGAAGAAAACACTGCCTAGTCCGGCTCCAGCCTTACAATTGCTGTCCTGTTGGGGCCCACCGTTGCAGCCATTGTGTCCACCATCTCATCAAGGACCTTCCTCTGTTTACTGCATCTTCACTTCACCCAACATGCTATCTCTCCCCAGGGCCGGGTCTCCCTTGGCCACATGCCCAATGTATGGGACAATAGATCTCACTATACTCCCTTCCAAAGAGCATTCTGACTGTACTTCTTTCCAGGCAGATTTTTTGTGTGTGTGTGCTTTTGGCTATTAACCCTCAAAGTCCTCAAAAGGCTTTTCAACGCTTTAACGAGCTCTGGGGGCAGTAGATTTACCCAATGCAATGTGTCACTTGCTCTCTCGACTGCTGCTTCTGTAAGTATTTATTGTGGATCCAAGGAAGATGAAATCCTTGACAACTTAAATATTTTCTTCATTTATCTTGATGTTATCTATTGGTTCAGTTGTGAGGATTTTGGCTTTCTTGACATTGAGTTGTAATCCATTGTGAAGGTTGTGATCCTTAATTCTCATCAGCAAGTGCTTCAAGTCCTCCTGGTTTTCAGACAATAAAGTTGGGTCATCTACATATCACAGGTTGTTAATAAGTCTCTAATTCTGAGGACACTTTCTTCTTCATGTAGTCCAGATTCTCAGATTATCTACTTAAGCCTACAGATGGAATAAATCTGGAGAAAGCATATAAATCCTTTCTTGATTTTATACATAGCTTCCTGGATTTTAAACCCTGCAGCACAATGAAGTGTTCTGGAAATCACATGGCTTTCAATATTATCCACAGTTTGTTGTGATCTTCCCAATGGAATGCCTTTGCATAATCAATAAAACATAAGCAAACATCTTTCCAGTCACCTCAACCTTTCGCCAAGATCCAGCTGAAGTCAGCAATATCTTCTTTGCTCGAAGTCTTCTGCATCTAACTTGGAGAGTGCAAAATGGCCCTGGACCAGTGAATCTTGGCATTTGTTGACAACTGTGGGGAGTGTATTTTTAAAATAAGAAAATTCTCAGACAAGAATTCCTGGTGCCTGGGAGGCCACAAAGTGACCCAAGAACTATCTGCTTGTGCCCCCCAGATGGTACCTACTTCAGTCTCTGACAGTATGATGCAGCTTCAACCCAAATAGTGAGAGGGACCATTCTCAAATGCCAGTCTGACCATGTTGCCTCCTTGCTGGAATATTTCAGGAAAAAAATTCAATCCTTTATCTTGGATTATGAAGCCTTTTTAAAAACCTATTTCTTGTTTATTTTGCTCATCAGATCTCCCAGCTCTCTTACTCAAGTCCTACTCTGCAACGAATTAAAAAAGCTTCAGTTCCCACTCGGCTGCTTCGTGTAGCTATTAAATAGCTACCCTTAAAGCATCATGACACGTCACCGAGCCACTAGCATGCACAGAGCCAACTCTTCCCTGCCACCCTGCCCACTCTCCCTCCCCTCCCTCCCTCTCTCTGGTGGCCAGAACTATTTTGGCTATCCCCAGCATCTAGCACAAGGAATGGCATAAATGGGGCATTCAGTAAATATTTGTTGCATCATTGCACGAATGAATAACAGGGCATCGCTGAAATAATTTCCTTTGTTAAAAGAAATCAGATCGCACCCTTGCCTTCTCTCCTCTCAAGATGTTAGGAGTGACCAAACATCACAAGAAATACCCTCTTTGACTGTGAAGATGCCAGGCAGGGAAGCAGGTGAGGTGAGTTCAAATCCTGGTCCTTCTGGTATCGAGAATCCCCTTCCCTTTTCTGGGTGTCAGTTTAGCCTCATGCACAGAGGGTGCTCATCTTCGTACTACTTCCCCACCAACATGTTGCGAAATGTAACGGTTTTGACCCAAACCACTTGCTGTACAAACTCAAGGCAGCATTGGGGGGTCAGATGGAAAACATGGTCTCTTGCCAAGCATGAGCTATGCCTAGACTTTGGGGGCCCACTCCCTCTGGGGAGGCGCTCAGATCCTCTCTCTTCCCTCCTCCAGCTCAATCAATGTTATGGGGCTCAGAGAATGTTAATTATTAGGCCCCAGCCCACCCGGAGAGCCTCAGATGAAAGAGTGTAAAGTCTAATCGATGCCCTGTGCCTGGCATCAGTGGCGCGGCTTTCTCTGCCTGGAGATGGATCATTAATCCAGAGTACAACCTGGAACATTGGGCCCAGGAAGTCCTAAGAAATTCCTGACCACCCACGGTTCAGTCCCGAGTCCCATGAAGCAGCCAGCCCAGCCGCTGAGTCTCAGAATTTTACAATCTCCAAGTGAGATGACACGCACACAGCGAGCAGCTCGTCCAAACTCCCTCCCAGGGCAGCAATCCAGGCTCCGTTTGTACACTCGCCACCAACACAGCTCATTTCTGGAGAGGCGCCGTTGGGGAGCAAGCTCTGGGATGTGGAGCAGACAATCTGTGTGACTTTGGGCCTCCGTGATGGGGGCAATGCTACCTAACTCACATGACTGAAATCGCAAGGTGTTGAGAACAAATCGATAAGTCGTTTGCATGAATGTTTTGCTTCCTTTCTTTAGGAGACTGACACAAAACCTCTCGCATCTGAGCTGTTATTGTCACTCTTGACATCACGTGCTCTCATTCCCGAGAGATTACGTCTTTGTTTTTTGAATAATCTGCACAGGCTGGTTTTCTGGATGCAAATTTGTATGTCCCCTGCCACCTTAAATAAGGTGCCCTCTCACCGTTAGCCCATAACCTTTCATTCTCTGGCAACTGTTAGCCCCTCAGTGTATCTTCCAATACTCTTCACCGGACACAACAAACTTACCTTTTAGCCCCTTAGCTCCTCTCCCTTTTTCTCTTGGTGAATTCCTTTTGTTTTTCAAGATCCTGCTCACACGGCTTCAAACTAAGCCTTTTCTCGTTTTAATAATAAACCGTGTGTGAAGTTCTTCCCCTAGGTTTTTATAAAATATTGTAGGGCTCCCTGCTGTACATTGTTGGGTGTTAGTTGATCTTCTCTTTGAATGAACCAGAAACATTGAAATGTCAAGCAATGGTTACAGCTAATTGCATTGACAACAATATTGGTTACTGGTTCCAAAGCACACATTTCTCTCCCATTTCCTCTTACTTTGTATTATGAAATCAGTGAAAGTTTACAGGGCCAATCATCACTTTTACATTTAAAAGTTCATACACAGTTAGTTTAATCTCTTTGATTGTAATTCCTTCAAAGTAACACCTTGTATTCCACTTCCTCCCTGTATCTCCTATTTCCATCCTTCCTTCTTTCCCAAGCCTTTGAGCTTTTTCTTTGGCAAATGTCACTCATTTGATCTCAAATGGTTGATTAAGCTAAGATGTGCGTACCTTGCTAATTATTGTTTCCCTTATAGATCTGTCTATTGTTCGGCAGAAAGTTGAAGCACGAGGGCGAGTTCGGTTCTTGATTGAATGGTGACTGAGGCCCCTCGTCTTGAGGGTTGCATGCGTTTCTATCAGACCAGCAAGCCTGGTCTCCTTACTCAGCAGGCATTTCCCCCGAGTGCCTACCTGTGTTCTGAACCAAAAACATCTGGTATCAGACAGAGCTGGAGGTGAATCTATGCTTTATACATGAAAATCTATGAATTTATACACTTGAAAACTGTATAAATGTGGATGTTGCTTCGTCTTTCACAGTCTATTTTTGTTTAGAAATAGGTATATTATGACAAAAAAGGCTGAAGGTTCTCATGAGGATTATAAGAGACAACTACATTGCGGATTAGAATGTCTTGAACTTACGTGCAGGACATATTGGCCAAACTTTCTGGCTCCCAGCTCTGCCACTTTCCCTTCCCTTCCCTGGAAAATGGCATGATTCCACGATAAGGTTTTTTTCAAGCTGTGATTCCGTGTCAAATGGTTCCACACAGAGGATGTGACTTCAAGGTGGAAGCCATTCTTTATTCATACCACCCAACTCCATTTTGAATCGCCTCATATATTGTCGGATCCCTCAAAGCCTTTCTACCTCTGGTAGTCTGTGATTTCATAACTCCCTGAGTGTGGCAGGGAACAGGGACAGAATTGTGATGAGGGGACAAGGTAGAAGAATCAGAGAAATAGTCCCAAGTGTACCCTATCTGAGGATCTTTGGCACCTGGAAGGTATGGAGGAAGTGTAAGCTTAGAGAAGATAGGGGTTTTGCCTGTTTGCGTATTGCATTACTCATATCTAGCACAAAATAGATGTTCAGTGAGTAGCTGTTGAATGGGGCAGAGGCGAAGAAGAGAGCCTCTAAGAAATAATTCATCAGATCCGGTAAATTCAGGCGATGCCCCAGGCTACCCACGGTGAGTTATTTTCTTGAGGAAACATCCACTGAATGCACTCACCCAGCTTAGGACCCTCCAAAGTTAACCTTCTCAGTGGCCACCACAACTGTTGGATTTCACGTTCCAGTTGAGGTATGGGACCTTTTTAGAGAAGGACCGAGGAAGTGCCTTACTTAGAGACACTGAAGGGAAGATTCTGAAATGTCTTTGACTCTTTCAGAGAATTCAACAGCCTCTGCATAGAGACACATTTTCAGGCAGTGCTGGCAGTTCCTGAACTTTCCTTTTGCATCGGTACCTGGGACGTTGATACACACTCTGAGATAGGGAAGGGTCTGTGAAGTTGTGGTATTGGGGAATGGGCAAGACTGAGGCTCCTCCCAAGCTGAACCTGGGCAAAGGGGCAGGAGTCAAGAGCTGATATTGGACTTCAGGAGTGCTAGACAGCGAGAGAATAAAAGGACTGGTGGTAAGGAGAAGGAGAGGCATGAGTCAATATGGAGATAAGATAAGTCATGAGGGATATACCCCGCCCCTCCATTGTAGATGGTATTTTTGTTACTTCAAAATATAGCACATATTTGATGACTTATGCTTCTCAATAACTTGGCAGTTATGTGATCATGCCATGTGTGATCAGTCAATTCGTTGTGAGGCGATTAGAGTGGGATGGGACAACTTTACTCCATTTGGAGCCCTGATATGATGTCAGGGGTGATGCCTTGGAGTCTAACCTGCATCACCCTTTATTTTAGGAGATAAAAGAAGAGAAAATCCAAGAGAGGAGGGACCTTACTACTACTACCAAGAAAGTATAGCAGAATTAGATAGCATCCTTGGAACCAGGTTGTCTGCACTGAGAACATCCTAGGCCCGGGGGAAGATTGCTGCCAAGACACGCAGAAATCTCCAAGCAGTCCTAGGTCTGCAGCTTTTGAAAGGAGATCCAAGAGAAAGAGGACGTTTTCCTCTGGAGCTGGCATCCTGGTTGGACTTCTACCCTCCTAGCTGTGAGCGATCGATTTCTGTTCGTTAAATCCATTTCCTTGTGGTGTTTCTACTTGTATGTTTATAGCAACACTAGATCACTAAGATGGAAATTGGTACCAGGAGTGGGGTGCTGCTCTAATAGATGACTAAAATGTGGAAGCAGTTCTGGAACTGTGTAATGAGCACAGACTGGAAGAGTTCTAAGGTACCTAATAGTAAAAGTCTAAGTTTCTTTGGTAAAAGCTGTTTTATTAACATAATTCACACAGTATACAATTCAGTAGTATGATCATATTCAAGAGTTGTGTAATCATCACCAGCCAATTTCACAACATTTTCTTCTTTCCTGTATTCATTATTATTAGCTCTTCACTTCCCTCCAACCTCCCTTGCCATAACTCTAAGAAACTATTAATCCAATTACTGTCTCCATAGATTTACCCTTCCTGGATTTCAAATATATATATGGTAAACTCCAACAAAATAAAAAATATATATGGAAAAATCCAACAAAATAAAATCATAAGCAATCTCAAATGGAAAGGAAACTGATTATTTAAAAACTAGAATAAATTTTAAATGGGTCAAAAGCGAATATATGATAAGGTGTTAAATTTTAACTTAACTACATCTGCATTAATCTACCGTCTAGTACACTATGTCTCATAGAAAGGCTATTCATATCCCTGGTCAATAGTGAGAGGAAGCTCAAGCCTAAATTACCTTAAAAAACTAACTTTAACAGTTAAACTTTAACAGTTAAAGAAACTGTTGGTGAAGAGACCAAGCCTTCCTTTCAGCCAGGACCCCTGTCGAAGAGAAGCTACCAGGAAGGGAATTAGTATGGGAAAAGCAGCGCTAAAGGGAAGAGAAAACCCAAGCCCAGTGCCACCAAGTAATTCTGATGCATAGGCAACCGACAGAGGGATCCCGAGAGTGTGCATCTTTATGAGGTCAGACAAGTCTCATCTTTCTCCCACAAAGTGGCTGGAGGATTTGGACTTCTAACCTTGCCGTTAGCAGTCTAATGCTTTAAGTTACAGCACCACCCACACTCAGAGCCAGGACACTTCAGAAAAGAAGCCAATATATTTATCCCTGCATTCCTATATAAAAGGTGCCATTGGGGAGCCAAATCTTAGATTAAGAAAAGCATCTTCTTTTAAAAAAAATCATTTTATTGGGGGCTCATACAACTCTTATCATGATCCATACATACATCAATTGTGTAAAGCGCGTTTGTACATTCATTGCCCTCATCATTCTCAAAATATTTGCTCTCCACTTAAGCCCCTGGCATCAGCTCCTCATTTTCCCCTCCCTCCCTACTTCCCCCTCCCTCATGAACCCTTGATAATTTATAAATTATTATTTTGTCATATCCTACACTGTCTGACGTCTCTCTTCACCCACTTTTCTGGTGTCCATCCCCCAGGGAGGAGGTCACATGTGGATCCTTGTTTTGTGGAGTCTTCATGATTTTCTACACACAGGATCATATCATCTGAAAAAGGAGCTCCTTTTATTTACAGCTTGTGATAAATGACTGTATTTAAGCATGGGGCACTAGAAAACCACAAAAAGTGTGTGTGAATATGTGTATACATATATGTACCTGCACATATATGTATACACATACAAAACACACATACTATATTTGCAGATATTACATACAATAGCTTCTATATTATATGTTTATATATAATATACAAATAGTGTATAAATATAGAATATATAAATGTATGATTTATAAATAAGAGACTGTGAGTGGAATTATAAGCGTCCAAGGTAATTCTGGAGAGGGCTCAGGAGGAAGTGAGGAGCGCTTTCCCTCTGGAGTCATCGCTGATGGTTCTGCAGAGAACGCTGAGAAGCAGAGCCGCAGCAGAGAGATGGTGGCAGCGGAACCCGGAGACTAATTCAAGATGGTGCGGCAACTGACCCATGGAGTGAGAGAGTGGAGTCCCTTCAGGCAAGAGGTGGAGTCCAGTGTCTCCAGGCAACTAGTGATAGGACTAGGCTTACTGACCTCTGGGGAGAGAGAGCTGCATTTCTTCGGAATGCGGTTTACTAGCAGAGTGAAGTGCTTTCAGGAACCTTCTGGTAGTGCCGAATGACAATTAAAATGTTGCCTGAGCAAAGCAGAGGCCAGGGTAGCCCATGAGGCCCAAGGAGTCAAGAGGCCATGGACTCGGAAAGCAGAAGCTGACGGGATAAGGAGCCTGGGCAGCAGAACTGCCTCACGGGGTAGAATAAAGCATGGACTCTGGTCTCAAAGGATGGGGCCATGGTCTCTGAGATTTCAAAGGGTGTGGATGTGATCTTCTAGATTTCAAAAATTCAAATATTTATCAACTCAGCCCCAGAGTGTGGAGCTGTCGTTCACAGGTGTCTGGGGATATGGTTGGATTTTCTGACCAAAGCTGAGGGCAGAGCTGCCATCCCCGAGGGACAGGACAGGGACGGCCACGGCCAAGGAGTGGTTTTGCCACTTTTAAACAAGGAGAAGAGGGAGCTCAAAACCGGGGAGCAGAGTGGCTGTTTTAATGACCTTGAAAGACCAGAAGCCCAAGGCCGTGGGTCCGCTACTCAGAATCTACAGAGTGTAGCCAACACGCGGGTTTGGGGGCAGTGGGTAGAGTCATTGCTCTGGAGGTTTCAGAGCAGATGTTCTCTTCAAGCCTTGAGAGATCATGTAAATTGTGGCTGTTCCACTGGCTTGGTGGCTCTTCTTCTTCTCTCCCATCAATTTCTCTCCTTTGTAAGAGCAGCGTCTCCTTGTGCCTGGCCTAACATTGTGTGTAGGAAGCAGACAACTTGTGTTTTAGATGCACAGACGAGGAGAGAATTTTGTTGGCATTTGAACTTGAAGTTAGCTTAAGACTTTGGGAATTTGATGATGGGGTAAAACCGTATTGCATATGGCAAGGGCATGAATTTGGAAGGATGGGCATAGTATGGGATATCATTGATTTGATTGTACCCTCTTAACCCAAATATGTGACAACCCGACTGGGCCATGATTCTTAGTGGTCTGGCAGTTACGTAATGATGTTACAACTCTCATATGTGATCAGGTAATCAGTTGCAAGGGGATGAGAGTGGACTGAAATACCTTTTCTCAGGCCACAGCCCTGATCCAATGTAAAGAGCATCCTGGAAGTGTGCCCTGCAATACCTTTTATCTTAGAGGAGGTAGGAAGACAGAGAAGTGAGGAAGGACCAAGAAAGATGAACTTGGAGCAGAGCGTGTCCTTTGGACTCAGGGTCCTCATGCTGAGAAACTCCTAGACCCAAAGGAAGATTGATGGCAAGACCTGAAGAGCTACAAGGAATTCTAGACCCTTAGACACGAAAAGGAATTCAGGATGTTCCCCAGGCCCAACAGAGAGAAAGACTTCCCCTAGAACTGGCGCACTGAATTCAGACTTCTACCTCCTAAATAGAGAGAGGGCAACTTTCTTTTGGTTAAATCCACTCGTGGCATTTCTGTTATAGAAGATAGCTAAGACACCCCACTTCACAATATACACACATACCCACCTTATTCGAACTTTCAGAGTCAGGATTGAGGGCATGTGACTTCAATGTCCTCATGGGCTCAGAACCAAGCTTTACAAGATTTGATGCAAAATAAACACTGCTGGCCTTTACTTTCTTTTTTTTAAATTTTAATTTTACCCTTTTATTTTAAGCTTATGTCCTCCTCCTCCAGATGGAGTTCTCCCATCTGCTTACAGAAACTGGATCACTGGAAAGAGAAATCTTAGGATGCTGGAATTTCAGGAACGTTTCCAGGATGCCAAGAAAAACAGCTCTGCGATGAACCAATGGCATCGTGATGGCAGATCTGGAAACTACATCTAACTCGGTATGAGTCACAATCTCATAGGATCACAGACACATTAAGGTCATCTAGTTTGGTCCGCAGTTTTTCAGATGGAGATGCTGAGACCATGGGAGGAGGAGGACTCGTTGGTGGCAAAAACAAGGCTGGAACTGAGGACAACCGTGTCTCCCCACTCTGAGCCAGTGCCAGGTCTCAGCTGCCTGCGCCCTTCTGGGAGTCATCTGACATGCTAGCTTTGCCTTATCAACAGGAAGAAAGGATGACAGTGGGCAGTTCCTCCTGACCAAGCATCAATCATGGCTCACATAAATATTTTCCCAGCGTCTGCATGACCAAAATCTTGTTGGCTATGCTCCAGAAGACAGTAAATAATACAGATGACTGTTTTCTTCCTGACCACGTTCTTGGGTATATTTTCTGACAATTATGGGTTTTGGAGCAGACATTGGGGAGACCTTACGAAGGGCAGTAAGCCAAGCTCTTTCTGGACGCTGCTGACACTTCTGGTAAGGACGGAAGGAAGTATCAATGGGGTCTTGATGTCAATGCACTTCAATGGAAGATTACTTTCACTCAGCCTGAAAGCCTTTCAACTGGGGCCAGGAATTAGTTCTAGGACTTAGGGTGGGGTGAGTTTTGAAACCCTGGAACTAAAAGTCAGAAGAAATCAGCTCAAGTGTGGTAACTTGGGTGAACCTGACTAAAGTCACGTTGGGATCTTGGCAGGTAGGTTGGTGGGAAAGTGAAGTGCAGTGTAGGAGCCGGCGAGCCTCAGGCCATCAGAGTGACCACCATTGGAGTTCACAGTTCAGGAGTGGGGGGTGTTCAGGGTCCATCTGTTCTTCTGTCTCATCCAGGGCCTCTGACTAATGGTGACACTGGGCATCTTAGGGAAGCAAGTACCATCCTGGAAGCAGGACTTCAATTCCAAATTTGAGGAAGTGAGAATGGAGTAGAGGGCAGAAAATGTCTAGAAAGAGTGATGTGGCCAGACAGTGTTTGAGTCAACTAATTCCTGGCCCCAGTTGAAAGGCTTTCAGACTGAGTGAAAGTAATCTTCCATTGAAGTGCATTGACATCAAGACCCCATTGATACTTCCTTCTGTCCTTGAGTCAATGAACCTGATCCCCCGTTTAGGAAAACAAGATAAATTCTAGGTCTCACCCTTTGATGTTCCTCATTCTATTTTCATTTGGGAGGATTGATTCAGAGATGAATAAATCTGAGTGTGCAGGATGAAGGTCTCCACTGTGTATGTTCTTGTCAGGGTGGGAGGAAGGACCAGGCAGGCATCAAGGCCAAGGTCTAGCCTCCCTGTTGCCGAAGGATAAACACACTACGCCTCGATGGGCATGAGGATGTGCTCTCCTTAACAAAGATCTTGCCTAAGCTTCACAATGTGTCTACTAGAGCCAAATGTCCCAGTGTCCTGACTTCCAGCCCCCAGTCCTATGTGACTGCCTTTCCTGACCTAATAGAGATAAGGAGGGCTTGATCTCTGAGGGAGTCAAGGTATGGGATTTTTCCTAGTTTCTGATAACCACTGATACACTTGTTTCTATGCATGTCATGTTCTATATACTTAATGTAATAGTGGACCAAGCAGTAACTATCCTTTTGAGTCTGACATATCTTACTCAACAAAATGTTTTCAAGGATCATCTATATCATAGCATTTGCTAGAACTTTATTTCTCTTCTTGACTGAATAGTATTCCATTGCATATACACACACATACACACTATTTTGTATATTTATTCATCTGTTGATGGGCATTTGGGTTGTGTCCAAGGCTTAGCTATTGTGAATAATGTACACATTGATGTATAAGTATTTGTGTAAGTCCCTACATACACAAAAGTACTTTTGGTCCATACATAGAGGTGGGATAGACTGTGCATTATTGAGAGCAGACAGCCTTATCATTCTCCCACAGAGTGGCTGGTGGGTTTGACCCACTGACCTTGCATTTGCAGCTCAACGCTTATTTGGTTCCCAAAGAGTTTCTCCTATTCTTAGGTTGCTTTTCTGTTTTCTTGGGAAAGTTCTTTGATGCGCTGGCCAAATTTCTTAACACTTTTGGGTCTCATTTTTCTCGTGTGAAATGGTTATTGCAAAGCAGAAACAAAGCAATGCGCATAATGTGCCAAGTTCAGTTCCTGGCACCAAGTGGACACTCGTTAAGGGATGATTAAGTTATCTAGTTTGAAGCAGTAAGGCCTGGTTCAAGTCTTGGGTGGGTGTCTTGGAGAGTTACGAACCCCCTCTCTGACTTGCAGTTATTTTCCTCTATAACCTGGGGGAAATCATGCCCACTTCACACGATATTTGGAAGGCTTCCATGAGATGATTGCACAAACTCCCAATCTCTTACTCTTTGTGGTCAGGTTTAAGGTAAATTGCTTCATGGTCAACTCTTAGAAAAATAGCAGCCCTCCGTCCACATCTTAATGGTGTAGAGGTCTCTGATTCCAGTCGAAGCCGCATGCAGTCCATTCTCTCCTTCGTGAACTCCTCCCCAGTCAAGCCTCCTTCCCTCCCACCTGCACTACCCTTGCTTCTCAGAGGGCCCTTCTCCCCAATCTCACCAGCTCCAGCCAGTCTCTCTCCAGCAGAGGGATTTACATAGGATAGACATCTGAGCAGCTCTTCCCCTGCTCAAATCCTCCCCTGGCTCCTGAGAATTCAACCTCTTGTTTACGTATTCGGTTGCAATCTGAAAGGTTGGCACGGTTCTCCATCCACAAGCAGATCTCAGAAGAAGAGGGGGTTTTCTACTCCCTGAACAGCTACAGCTTCAGAAACTCCCAGGGCCAGTTCTACCCTCTCTTATAGGGTCACTAGGAGTTGGAATTAGTTGATTTGGTCATAGCATCCAGGACACTCAATATTCTAGACTGGCTGACCTATTTGCTTTCCCCAACTCTTCCCCACAGCCTGGTTAGAATAAGCAGAGACAAATTAATTTAAATTTTCATTTAACACCCTTTTAATTAGGAAAAGCCTCTAAAAGTTAAAAACAAACTCAATGCCATCAAGTATATACCAACTCATAGTGACCCCGTAGGGCAGGCTAGAACTGCCCCTATGAGTTTCTGGGACTGTAATTCTTTGCTGGAGTAGAAAGCATGTTCTTTCTCCTGCCCTGTCTTTCTTCTGTGGAGTGCCTGATGGTTTTGAACTACTGACCTTTTGGGTTCCAGCCCAACACATAACCACTAGGCCATCAGGGGTCCTATTAGAGTGAGCAGATGCATCTTCCAGTCCTTGTCCTGTTGCAGGCTGACTTTCTGTGCACTGCCTTTGTTCTGTTTTTTGCCCTTTTGGGGTTTTGTTCCCTTCTGAAATGTTAAGATACTCAGCTGCTACTCTGAAGTTTGAGCCGACCCAGAGGCACCTTGGAAGAAAGTCCTGGAGATCTATTTCTGAACAAAGTCAACCACTGAAAACTCTATGGAGCTCAGTTCTACTCGGAAACACATGCAATCACCATGAGTTGGAACTGAATCAACAAGAATTTTTTTAAAATTCCCCTACTATGACCAAGAATTCCTTCTTTCTCTCACGACACACATATGCACATGCAAGTACACAGATTCCCAATGCACCGACATGCTAATCCACCCTAATTGGTAATAAGTACTTGTACCACCCCCCGCCCCCCCACACACACAGCCTCACACTTATAACCTCCGTTCCCTCATACACTTAAAGATTCCCACAGTATTATACATACCCATGCACATGCAAGGACTTGTCGGTCTAGTTCACTGCTGAATCTCCTGTAAGGAGATAGAGCTGTAGGAAGCACTCAAAGTGCATTCGTAGCATAAATTAATAAATGGGCATCGTAGACACACACAACTGGCACTGGCTTCACACACATCACACAAATCAGTCTGAAGGGCACAGAGCCATTAGGCACACCCAGCACACTCATTTTCACCCACATGCCCACATTTTAGTCCATGCAGGCGCTCACCGAGGGAAGTCCTTTCTCACACACCACCTGCAGCCTCCTTTGCTGTTACCAGGTATGACTCCAGTACAATATTTAGACAGCGCTTTGTAAACGTAAATGACTTTATCACACAATATCCCACTGGAGTCTCTCCGTGACCCTGAATGGGGTCTCTGAGAGGAGATCATTATCCTCATGTGACAGAAGCGAAGCAGGGACCTGGAGAGCTTGGGCCATTGCCCAAGGTCACAAAGCCAACTAGTAAGTCAATCCCCCAACTGGAACCCACCGCACCCCCGTCTGAACTCTCTTCCTTGCCTCTCTCCATGACTGTTTTAAGAGGATTATTTATTCTTCGGTTGTTTCCTCCACCTAATTTATTTCTTTCTTTATCTCTCTCTCTTTCTTTTTAATCCTGTTTCCGCCGGCAAAGAATTCCGTTTCAGTTGGGAATGAGGCAGGCCAAGTTCACCATCAGAAGAAAAATCTAAAAGTAATTTTCCTCGTAAACCCCAGCCAAGATTTCTGCCAAGTGAAACGAGAACTCGCCACACCCGCACGCACCCACCTTCACAAAGAACCGACTTAACTGGAGAACGAGAAAAAGTCAATAAAGTTAATATCTACTTCCGAGAACAGAGCAAGGCCACTCTGGCTATATAATTTGCCAGCTAATTAAAAACTTATTTGCCCTCTTTTATGATTTAAAATTTTGTTTCACCTTTTTGTTCCTTGGAAGGAACTGGAAATGTGCGAACCAATTCCAGCTCTCTGAGCCCGGGACAGGCTGGTGAGTTTGTGGAACAGCAGAGACGGGTTCTTTCCCACAAAAATAGCCCGGGGAGAGCAGAGGGCTCATGCAGCTCCGAGGACCCATCCCCGTTGGCACTGTGGTCTCCAGTCCTAGCAGGTGTGTGGCAGGTGATAAGGTAATCAGACAAAAGTACCAGCTTGGGAGAACAAATGATCAGTTTAAATGCCACTTCCACATGGAAACAATGGTGCAATTCTGCTTGATATGCTTGAACGAGGCAATGATATGACATTTGGGTTAATTCCCAAATAAGAATAAATTGAAAGACCAAACAAAGGAACTTAGATCCAGGGATGGTTTGGGGGACCACATTAAATCCCAGCTCCAACTTCAGGACAATTAGTTCTTACATCATGACCCTGCTCCACACTCTCCTTCAGGAATGAAACACGGAGGAGACGGGTGCTATAGCAAAATGTGGTGAAGAAGTTAGATGATACCTGGCTATCAGATAAAGTAGTGTCTGGGGCCTTACAGGCTTGTTGCCGAACAAGTAACCATCTAAGTGAGATGCCAACTAAGTCCGCATGGAAGAAGCACACCACCATCAGTCACCGAAGGATTATGAAGCATGTAATCAGAAGTGGAAAGAGGGATTAGTACCAAAGCCTAAAGTGTGAGAATCTGGTTTACAGAAGCCCATGAATGACCGTGGGCACTCAAGATTCATTGGTAGAGCTATACAGGAGATAAATCTTAAGGTGAACGCCTTCTATCTGCAATTGAGGGACAGGAGGAACGTGGTCACTAAATGGAGTGCATCAGTGAGTGGAGTACGGAAGGTCAAAGACAGAAGCCTGACTTGAACAGCTAAAACTTGCCAGCAGATTCCCCGTAGGATGCATGCTGGACCTGATCTGGTGTCTAAAATCGTATGTATTGGGGGGTTGTATTATTCTGTTTGGTTTTTGACTGTACATATTAGGGGGTATCTCAGGAGTTTTATGTCATTGGGAACCACCCCTTTAAGGTTGTGGTATATGATTTTTCATATTTGGGGGGATGGAAACCAGGACTGATGAACCTATAGAGTCAGCAATTGGAATAAGGGTTTTGGGGTGAGGGACAAACAAAGAGAGGGTGGCAGGTTGGAGGGGTCATGACGTCATGGGGCCCATATAGATAAAGAATGCTTGGAAACTGATTGTGGTAGCAAATTTACAATTCTGTTGGATGTGATTGAGCCATGGAGTGATTTGATATATGTATTAATCCCAATGAATAAAAAAGAAATAAAAATAAATGCCACTGTCATCCCCCAATGGCCATGTGAGAGTGGCAAGATAATGAAGCTTCCTGTGTCTCAATTTTCTCATCCCTGAAAAAGCTACCTAGCACCTAGTAGGTTCTCGATAAGGAGTAGAGTCCACCATAGTAACCAACCTAACTCTTGATGTTACTCTTAGCTTTCTAGGAAGAGGCTATTTGGGGTAATGGGACAGGTGAAACAAGAGGATCAGGTTCCAAGCCTGGCTCTTCAATGAACATGCTTGTGAACTTGGGGAAGTCTCACCACCCTCTATAACCTAGTCTCCTCTTATCTTAATACCTCTCAGGGGCCTTCCAGTCCTGTGACCGCTGTGTTTGCCAAGAGTTAAGAATTAGTCAGAGGCAGAGTAGATGCTCAAAGGTATCTTACTTGATTGACCTAGCTCAATGCTGGTCAACCAGGCCCAGAGAAATGGCGGAAGCCAACTCACAAATGTTCAAGTCCAGCTGGGAGCAAGGCATGCACATCTTACCCCATGGAGCTATTGCATCGACCAAGCCAGGTTCACAGAGAGCATCATCAGGAAAGAAACGCCTTGAAGCAGCCAGTCGACAGGACTGAATCTCTGTCCCCTTTGATGAAAATTTAGATTTGTTCTACAGCGTTTCTGGGTTCTTGTAGGCAATTTACGTTAGGCCACAAAGCACGCTCTCTGTTTCATAATCAGTGTGCATGTACAGGGCACTCCTGTTAGTAATAATGGTGATAGAGACTTCACACTTTCTTTAAAGGTACAGTACATCCACTTGGACGTGCAACTGCTGCTGGCCATCCTTCTACATGAACAATTGGCTCCGTTTCTTCCCGCCTTTCCGACTTAGCACAACCATGTTTCCTTCTATTTCTTGGTAATTGTTGTGGATTCTGCATCTCCCTTTGTCACGAGGTGGGGAGAGAGAAACGGAAAAAGGAGGCCAGCTAATGCCTGGTTGATTTGTACAGATTTGGAGACAGAAGATCAATGCTCTCTCTCGGAGCTCGACAGATATTTTAACCCTATGTATTCTTTCATCAATGAGTGCTGGTAATTCAGTGGGTAAGTACTCAGTGGCTAGGTGAAAGGTCAGCTGTTCAAATCCACAGTTGCTTCCATGGGAGAACAATGTGATCATCTACTTCCAGAAAGCCTTGTAGCCTTGGAAACCCTGTGGGGCTGCTCTATCTGTCCTGTAGTGGTGACAGATGGATTCCTGATGGTTCTTTCACTGGGTACTCTCTAAGTTTCCTTGTAGAAACATCAACTTCCTCCCTTAACACGGTGAGGTGGGGACAAAAATGCATTGTTTTAAAGTTGGCTGATTATAATTCCTTCCCAGTCCCTGGTACCTATCAGCACCACCGACCTGTTCCTGATGTGCCTTGTTTCCTCCAGATAGTCCTTTAACAAGATCCAGATTGAGTTAGACCATCCCTCTCGGTGGTCTGGAGAAAACACGTGTGGATGTCTTGCCTTCAGAGACAGATAGTGGTTGCTGCCAGCATAGCAACCTTGCTACTCTGTCACTCAAAGAGCTGGCCAGCCAGGCTCTCAGCCCTTGGATTTAGAAGCACGAGGTCGATTCCATTCTGCTGGGCCCCTCAAATACAGGGAAGACATCAAGCTTTCACAACATCCCATTGAAGTCACTTTGACCAGACTTGACTTTAGCTGGGGTGACGGGGTGATGGTTCAGGGAACAAAGATGTGCAATGGACTTGAGCTCTTTCCAGAAATCTCCTTTCCAATTCCCTGCTCCATTCTTGGCCTCTCCCTCCTCTTTCATATGCCAGAGGTAGGTGGTCAGTAAAAAAAACCCACAAAAGCAGTTTCAGCTCCACCTTTAGCAACCCTTGCATGGTGGTCTCGCAGTTCACTTGGAGGGTGTGGTATTCATAATCTTGGAACCTCGTGTGAAGTCCGGACTAACGGAGTTAGAACTTTACGTTTCCTTTATAGCTCTTTTTAATTTTCAAAGCTATTGTTATCCCCACTTAATAATTGAGAAAACAGTTTCAGAGAGGCTAAGAAACTACTCTAAGGCACGCAACAAGTTGGGATTTGAAACTAGATCAGTAAGATGTTAAAAGTCTGAGTTCTTTCCGTTCTACTGGGAAGACTGGAACGTTCTCTCGGTTTAACACAGATAGGAGTGTGAGCTTGGGCATCAACATCAAAACCCAGCAAGGCTATTGGCTACGTATTAAACGCAAAACATGGTCTTACCCTTGAACTCATATGATGGGAAGTCAGCCCAGATGAAAGTCTTCCTCATGCCCAATGAAGTGCTTCAGAAGAACTTGGCAATAGACTAACTCACTAGTGCTTGACGACAACATTGACCTCCATCCCCCATTTCTCAAAAACGTTTTTCCTTCTTGTTTTTTGTTCCTTCAATGCTTCTGGTTATATATTTGAGAGAGACCCTCAATGAACATGACCTTCATCATCACCCACAACACACTTTCAAACAGTGTTCATTTGATTTTTAGCATCTACCTTTCTCTTGCTCATAGCTGTGTTTCCAACAGTTCTTGGTAATGACCGTCACTCAGTAGAGGGTAGCTGCAATAATTAATTGGCGGAACAAAGTTAATTTGAGAGGGGACCAGGAGTTGAGGAAGGAGAAGGAGAAAGAGAAGGGAAGAAAGTAAGTGCACAAGGGGCTGTAACATCCCAGCCCCCTGGGAGATCCTGGATGAGTCACCCGCTGTCAGCTTCAATTTTCTGATCTGACCAATGGGGTGAGGGGTCCCCATTCTGTCAGCTTCCCAGGGAGTGTGAGAGGAGCTTTGGACAAGATCACAGATGTGCAAAGGAATGGAAGAGAATCACATGTGTGGGGTTGGTCTGGGTAAACAAGCCTCTGACTGTCTGGGGCTCCTCAGACAGTGGGCTGGGACGACCCCTAGAATCACCCCATCCTGTTGGAGTCGCAAACCTCGGCCTCAGCTTTCTGGGATAAATTATCCACAAGGCAGAGGCGTCAGGGCTGTCTGCTCCCTGTCTGGCCTCCTCGCCCATCTCACTTCATGAAACATAAATCCCTAAAATTTCTAGTCGTTTCTAATCTTCATCAGTGTTTATTTTTCAATTTTGTCCCTTTTCTTTTCTCTACCTCCGAGACTGCTTGCTATTTTATAGGGCTGTGGGCCAGGAGGGCAGGATGCAGCTACAAATCTCACAGTTCTCCCTGCTGAGACAGTGAGACGGAGGGAGTGCGCTGCAGTCATCTGAAGCTTAGTTCCCCTAAGAAGCCTGCAGCAGGCTGTGTGTGTGTGTGTGTGTGTGTGTGTGTGTGTGTGTGTGTGTGTTGGGGGCGGGGTGGGGAGAAGCTAGTCCTTAGAAGCAGGGGTTCTGGGATTCAACATCCCAGTGGGCCCAGGTTTCAGAGTTCGGAATCAAGAATAGACTGAGGGGTGTGTGCATATGGAGAGGACATCAAGTTTGGTTGGAGAAAATTCATCTTCATTACCTCTAGCTGGGCGATATGGACCAAGCTAGACATGGCGGTAAAGATCGACCAGGATGACCCAGGCCGTTGTGTCTAGCACCTTCCGTCTGGCCCATAGAAATCATTCAGCACGGATAACTCTTCCTCTCTTGGATGGCCCACAATTGTAAAGTAACCAGTTTATCTTCCAATTTCTCTCTAGACACTCTTGAGTAGGCGCTCCTTAAGAGCAGGGACTTTGTCCTGTTCACCTCATTTCCCCAGCACCTAGCCTATGCATGGCATTTGATCTGTCTTCAACTAATATTGATGGAATGATGAGTAAAATCAAGTTCTTTGTATGATTTGCGTGCAGTGAATTGCTTACAGATAGCTCCCTGGCCACGATCTTGGAACTTCCATGAAATGATTGGGTGGGACTATGCAAATAAGGGCCTTATGCAAATAGGGTGCGTGGACAACTTGCAAGGGTGGGACTGCACCAACTGTAATAGTGGACATGGCTTGAGATGCCAAGCACAGCAGGGTTCAAAGGCAGAAGAATGGTGGCAGCAGAACCAGCCCTGGCTGGGGAAGGTATTTGTCAATGCTGCTCCAGAGAACCAGGGCGTGTGTCTGAGTCATTTCTGTTGAAGAAGCAGCCAATACAGGCCACACCAAAGAAAGTTCTTTCTCCCCTCAATTTCCACCCAACTAGGGCTTTATGCTTCTGGCACACAGTGTTGTGAGCTCTGGAATGTGTTGGGCCAGGACTTTATGCCAACCCGGGGCTTCCTCTGAAATCTGAGATTCGGCCAGCCCTGATTTCCTGACACATGCCTACATTACTCACACTGTTTTGAAGCCTACCCACCTTCTCATGGCTCACCACAGTCAGAGGGGGTCTGTAGCCATGTTTTGAGGGGTCAGTCCTCAAAAACTCCAAACTGTGGGGTGTGTGGGGCCAGGACCAGGACTTCAGGAGGCTGGGGGCACATCCTTCACTCCAGGGAGGAAAATGTCCTAGATCTACAGCCAGGTAATTCTGGGGCCTGCTCATGGACAGAAACTCACTGCTTTATTTGGCTATTTACAGCCACTTGTAAAATAAGTAAGACTTGATTGGAGGATGTTAAATTGGTCTTAACACCTGCTTAAGTTCTGGAAGGACTGCTGAGGTGTGACTGCTCCGGACATCCCACACAAAAAGCTTGGCTGTTCTTCCTTCCATCCTGGGTCTTCATCTGTCTGTAGAGACAATGTGTTCACGCCAACGCTGTAGCTTTGCTGGGAATGGAGGCAGGCCTCCCTGACTTTCTTCTTCCTGGAGACTAAGGAGGTGGGAGGACTCCGGCGTCTTCTCCTGTATTAGAACTATAGTGTTTCAGTACACAAACGTCTTCAAAATCGACACCATCAATATCCAGAACCTTCAGATTCTAAATTGTGAAAATTTGAAATTCTAAGCCATCTGATACTTGGAAACATTAAGAGATAAAAATTCTAAAAAGTGAGGAGTTCTGTTTGAATTGAGGTCTCTACCCATGTGTTAGTCTGGGTACTTAAGAGAAACAGCAACTCATGTAAAAGAGAGAGTTTTATATAAAGGTTAACTGTGCATCAAGAGAACATCCCAATCCAGTGCTGCCCAAGCCCACAAGTCCAACATTCACCCATTAACCCATATGTCCAACAGCAGTCCGCAAAGTCCTCCTCCATCTCACAAAGCAGACGCAATGATGCCGACTGCAGGAGGAAAGCCGAGTCAGTGAACTTGTAAGCATCTCAGCGCTGGCAGGGGTCTTCACACGGCTGCTCTAGCACTCAGGGCTGCATCGGGGTAGGTCCATGTGGCTTCTCCTTGGGGATGTCTTGCAGGAAGTGAGCCTTGCCAGCTGAAGCAGGGAACTGCTAAGGCAGCTGCACCCTGGTCCGACCATCAGAAAGCAAGAGACCCGAGAACTAGAAAGGCAAGTCTCACCGACCCTTTTATTCCTCCGCCCTTCAATTAACCCCACCTGTGTTTATCAGCCAGGTTGGCACAATAAACTACCTACCTCAACCCAGTACTGAATTTTAGACAAGGCTGGACATATTTAGCCTATTGATGGGTGCATGTGGAAAGGAAAAGGCACAGGGAGGTGCCAATGGTTAACTTGCTCACCTGCTAACTGGAAGGTGGGAGGTTCAACTCCACCCAGAGGTGCCTTGGAAGAAAGGCCTGGAAATCTGCTTTTGAAAAATCAGTTCTTCTCTGACTCCTGAGTTACCATGAGTTGAAACCACCTCAGCATGACTGACTGGTTGGTATGGGGAGGTGAGTTATCATGAGTTGAAATCGCCTCAGCATGACTGACTGACTGGTTGGTATGGGGAGGTGACCAAGGAGCAGGGACAGGAAGGGTTATCTTCTAGCTGGCCAACTGTGCTCTTGTGAACCCAAAACACTGATTAGAAATATGGGGTGTTCTATGGGTAGGAGTGAAGATTTGGGTTTTTATTACTAGGCACACACACACCCCCGCCCCCACACTCCCAGGGAGAAGTTTAAGTTGCACTTTGAATTCTGAATTTAAGATTCTGAGGCTCTAAGAGCTTTGAGCTCCACTATTTAGACAGGAATTGAACATTGCAATGGTCTAGATCATTAGAATCTTAGCATTCTGGGATGTTGTAGTTTGCAGAGGTCTCAGAAAGAGTCCCCTCTTTCCCTAGTAGAGTGGGGCTTGCAAAGAATCCGGAGGCTACTGGAACTTCTCCTGAGTACCTACAACATCCAAAGCTTGAACTGGGCATAGTGGGAAACAAGCGAGGGAGAAGCAGCGGCAACTGTTGCCATTAACAGTGGATGGATAAGTGGGGTCTTTATTTAATCCTTCTGAGTGTACTTAACAAAGACCTAAAGAGATGCTCAACCCACTGTTTCATCTTTCTGTGGATGTATTAGACAGGGTTCTCTAGAGAGATAAAACCAGATTGCTGATAATTATATATATATATATATATTTATAAAGATAGTTAGATATATAATACAAGAAATGAACTGTTAAATTATATACAGATAGATAGATATATAATACAAGAAATGAACAGCTAAATTATAAAGCAGTACAAATGGCTCAGTGCAACTCACTCCTGTGAGAGAGTTGTAAGACACTAGCAGTCCTTCAAGTCTTGAGAGCCATCAGGTAGTCCTCTGTAGAGAGAGAGAGCTAGGCTATCCCAGCACAGGCAGCAAACAGCAAGGCAGGTCACCAACTCCGGAGATGTAAATTTCATTTGAGTGGTCTTAAAGGGACCTCAACTTACAGTGACAGTCCACAGTCTAGGCGACCCACAGGTAGTGTGCCCTTTAAATTGAAGCACAGAACCAGCAAGGCAGCTGCACACTGGTCCGATGATTAAGGAGTGAGAGACAAGAAAGGTGAAGCTTGCTGAGCCATTTATCTCTCCGCCCTTCAATTAATCCCACTTGTGTTTATCGGCCAGGCTGGCACAATAAACTATCTCAGTGGAGAAATGGAGATTGAGAGAGAGAGAGAGAGAGAGAGAGAGAGAGAGAGAGAGAGAGAGAGAGAGAGAGAGAGAGAGAGAGAGAGAGAGAGAGAGACTTGTCCAGTGTGGGAAATGAAGACTCTTTCTCCAGATTCAGAAAAAAGAACCTTCTAGAGTTTGCTGCGGAGTCCTTAAGGGGATCCTTCCCGCCTCGTTCCATCCCTCTTCAGCTATACAAGACCCAGTGCATAGCAGACATTAGAACTGCTTCAGTTGACATGCAGTGTACGTGATTTGAACACGTGAATGGCGTTTTGTCAAGAGGAAACAACTGTGCATTTGAAGCTGTATGTAGTGGAGAGACATTACACATAAAGGGTTGTCTTTATCTTCCTAATCAACAAGGCTGAATACGGACATGAGGAGCGAAACAGGGAGGAAGAATGTGGGGGAAGAGCCTGAGAAACAACTTTGCTGACTTCAAGAGCTGGCTGACCCAACTCTCAATTCCCCCAAGAGGGACCTCATTGAAGACTTGTTGACTTAGCTCTTTATGCAGCTTGAAGTTCTCGGCCCACGCAGCCCCTGCCCACTCTCTACTAGGAATTCTCCCCGCCCTCCCTCCAAGCTCTGGGCCAATCCAAAAGCCCACCTCTGACCTGCTCCTCCTCTTTGACTTTTCGGTCTAAGCAAGAGGTTGTGCCCAAATTGGCCTAAAACTGAGGACAAAAGACATTAAAGATCCTATATTTTAAAGGGAGCTGCTAATAATTGGGGTCAGATTCTTCCCTCTGAGGAAAATAAATATCCCAACCATTCCTAATCTTTATTCCTACTTTTAGTGCCTCACACCACTCCCAGTCTGTACAAGAAGACAGATTAGGAGAAAAAGGAAGATTTGTCATCATCTTCGTGGGAAGCGAACTTTTCACAGAAATGATACACCGTTCCCTCTACTTCACCGTTACCCCATCCCTAAGAGAGGAGGATCCAAGAGTGGGCCCCTGGAGATTAGAGGTGCCTATGAAAGAGGGGCTGGCATGTAACTCCTGATGAGCACTTGCTCCTTTTTGATGTCTGCCTACTTTACCAAGCATGATGTCTTTTCCAGGGATTGCTCTTTCCGGATGACCTGCCCAGGACTTGAGACAAAGTCCCACGTTCCTCACCATCTTCTCTTCTAAAGAGGGTGTACTTCTTCCAGGGCAGATTTGTGTGCTCTGGCAGTCCTTGGTACTTTCAATATTCTTCCTCAGCACCATGATTTAAGTACTTTGATTCTTCTTCCTTATTTATTGTCCAACATTCACATGCGCATGAAGTGATTGAAAATATGAAGACTTGGGTCAGGCCCACCGTAGTCCTCAAAGTGACAGATGTTGAAATCTTTCAAATGGTACTTAATTAATTCCTGGAGCCTTGTTTTTCACTAATGCCTTCAGTACACCTTGATCTTTTTCCTTCATCAATTTATAAGGTATAACTGTCATACTTCAATTCTTAAAGTGCATAATTTGATAAATAGTGATATATACACATATTCATAAAACCATCACCATAATAAAGACGGTGAAGAGAATAGAATCATTAGGACCAAAAGTTTCCTTTGTGAAAATTTACTCCTTTGTAATTCCCTCCCATATCGTCCCACACCCATTCCCTCAATTGAGCCTATTAATATTGTGTTAGTCTGTGTAGACTACAGAAGCAAATCCAGGGAGACTCATCTGTGTATGAGAAAGAGGTTTATATATAAAGCAGTTGGACATTGAGAAAACATCCCAGCCCAGCCCAGGTCAAGTCCATAAGTCTGATATTAGCCCATATGTCCAAACCAATCTATACATTCCTCTTCAGACTCAAGAAACATATGCAATGACTCTGAACACAGGACGATCACAGGCCAGTGGGTGCAAAGTCAGTGGCAGTAGCAGCATCTCAGTGCTGGCAGGGGTCTCCTTGTGGCTCCTCCAGTTCCCATGGCTGCATCAGGGTAGGTCCATGTAGTTTCTCCTCAGGACTGTCTCACAGGAAGAGAGCAGACACAGAGACTCTCCTGCCTCCAAGGAGGAAATCCAGAAGGTCACAGAATTCTCAGGAGAAAGATATGCCCACACAGAGGCCTCATTGACTATGACCTGATTGAAAGACTAGGTTCTACCCCTTCACTCTTCTTTCAAGTCACAAATTGACATTAGATTATGTAACTACCACAAATATGTTCTTACTTTAATTTGCATTTTTTTCTGGAAATTTACATAAATTGAATCACGCTGTATCTATTATTCCTGTGGCTTCCTTCACTATGCGTCAGTTAATTGACTGGAACAGATCCATATTTGTACCCGTTCCCTAAAACGATTACCCAACAGACTGTGGAAATTATCAAACAATATCATTAAAAGCACATGCACGACTACTGGTAATTTGAGATTCGCCCATATTACTTTGCATATCAATAACTCATTCCTTTTCATTTCTGAGTAGCGTGCCATTGTCTATGTTGTTACCAGCATCCAAATGAAACATGTTTAAATGTATCTCTGTGATCATGTGTGACTGCAGACAAGTTCTCTCACCCATAACATTTGTCTTAGTCTTATCAGGATGACTTAAAAAAACCAGTCCAATCAGAACAGTGACATCGAAAGGACTCTGCTGGGTTAGTTAAACACTAGGCAGAGGTCAGGTCAGAAGGTGAGGGTATTTACAACAAAAAACAGAAGCCTATTTCCGAGGGAAATCTTTCCAGATTTTCTTGAAAGACACAGAATGATCAAAAGAAAGCCTCAGACGAGGTTGGTGAGAAAAAGGCTACAAAGTTGTGCCAAAAACTAAGTTCTGTTTCCCTTCATGCCAATGTACCTGAGACTATTCTCCCAGGGTATCAGGGCTAGCCCTGTGAATATTTAATTGGGAAACTTTACCCCACCTGACCTAGAGCCCTGACCTTGACCACTGGGACTTATTTTTGTTCTCAAAGCTCACAGAACATGGAAAAGGAACGCGATTCGCCTTCCTCAATGACACCCAAACTACCATTCTGATGAGGTGTAAGCAAGGCCTGCAGAATTCTCTAGGGAAGGGCCAGCGAAATGGAAATAGCGTCTTTGGACGGGTATAGACTTTGTTGGAGAATATGTAGAGAAATAAAATCTTCACATGTTGATCATTTTGTTTCATAGAGGTTTCTATTACTTTGAAGGAATATTTTTGAATTTACCCTTATACGTATAAACAATAACTTATTTATCCATTCACCTCTTGATGAACCTTGGGCGTTTCTATGTTTCTAGTTTGGGCTACAGCAAATAGCCCCATGAACATTAACATACAAGTCCTTGAACGGACATCTGCTTTCGTGATCTCTAGTAAGCACGCGAGTGGAATACCTAGATCCTACGGCAGGTATACATTTCAAGCACATTATAACTTTTCTGAAGTTGTTGTAGAGTTCCAATTCTTCCATGTCTTCTTTAGCACTTTTTAATTGTAATCATTGTATTAGGCCTACCAGGAGCCCAGATGGCCCCATGGGTTAGGCACTGGGCTGCTAACTGCAAGGTCAGCTGTTTAAATCCACTAGCTGCTCTGTGGAAGGAAGATGAGGTTGTCTACTCCAGAAAAGATTTACTGTCTCAAAAACTCTCTGTAAGGTTGCTGTAAATTGGACTTGGCTTCATGGCATCCATGTTCTTTCTTTTTAAAAATTAGGTATAAAGAGGTATCTCATGGTTTTAATTGATATTGTTCTTTTTTAGGATGAACATCTTATGTGCTTATTTGATACAAAAATATGTGTATGTATGTATGTGTGTGTATTCGGTGAAGATCTATTCAAATTGTTTGCCCATGTTAATAAAAAATGTGTTGCTTACTTTCCTATTATTGAGTTTGAGAATTCTCTATAAATGCTGCTTATAAGTCTTTGTATCCTCTGCAAACATTTTTATCCAATCTGTAGCTTTTTTTCCCTTTCCTGTTGTCAAATGCTTAAATGTTTAAAAAAATTTTCATGATAGTCATATGCTTTTTATTTCTTTAGTTTGCTAATGTTGTGGGTTACATTGACTGCCAAACCAATCCTTCATTCCTTGGGGGGAAAAACCCACCTGGTCATTATATACATGTATTTCAATTTGATTGCTAAAATATTGGTTAGAATGTTTGCATCTCATATTTTCAGGCCTCCTGGTTTATAGGTTTTCTTTCGGGAGGGGGGGTGCATCTGGCTTCTTTATAGAGTTATAAATATATCGTTTCTTATATTTTGTCCTCTTTATTTATCTTTTTGTTTCAGGCCAAAGTGTAAATCCAGTCCCTATACTTCCCTCTGTGGCAGAAAGAGTGAAATACTGTTTGTTGTTGTTCTTGTGAGGCGCTGTCAAGTTGGCTTAGACTCATAGCTATGCTCTGTATCACGGAACGAAACCCTGCACGGTCCACCCCATCCTCACAAGTGTTCTTAAGTGTGAGTCCATCGATACAGCCACTGTGTCACTTCATCTTGTCAGAGCTCTTGCTCTTTTTCTCAGCCCCGATACTTTACCAAGCACAATGCCCTTCCCCTGGGAAGGGTCTCTCTTGACATGAGAGGGCCTTGCCATCCCTACCTCTGAGGAGCATTCTAGTTTTACTTCTTTAAGACAGATTTGTTGGTTCTTTTGGAAGTTCATGCCACTTTCAATATCCCTCAACAATGCTGCAATTCAAATGAATTAGTTTTTCTTCAGTCTTCCTTATTTAATGCCCAACTTTCATATGCATATGAGGTGACTGAAAATACCATGGCGGGTGTCAAGCACACTTAGCCCCCAGAGTAACATCCTTGCTTTTTAACACTTTAAGTAGGTCTTACACATCAGATTTATGGAATGCAATGCATCACTTGATCTCTTGACTTCTACTTCCATGATCACTGAATGACTGGATCCAAGCAAGTCGAAATCTGAGCATATTCCTTGGCCTGCCCTCCAAGGAGAAGTGGAATCCTAATGACTTTGGATCAGATAAGGTGATATTTAGTCATGGAGGAATCTGAAAGTACAGACTCCACATGCCATCTTGTCTATGAGGAGATTAACAGATTGCCAGAAACCACTAGCAAGCATGGTAAAAAGGCCAAGCCAGAGTGGAAGCAGGGCCACCTTCCCAACACTAGCATGCACCTTTTTAAAGGTGACCTCTCTTATTTGTATTTCTTTGTTTGTGTGTTTGTTTTGTTATCGTATTCCTCTTTCCAGGAGAGGCACTAGACCTAGCGGAAAAGCAGCCCTGGATGTAGTAGTTATGTGTTGGGATGTAATTTGCAAGGTCGGCAGTTCAAAACCACCAGCAGCTCCTCAGGGAAAAAAAAGACGGGGCTTTCTCCTCCTGTAAAGAGTTACTGCCTGAGAAACCCATGGGTCGCTATGAACCAGCACTGCCCTCACGACAGAGAGTGGGTTTGGGTCTGAGAGCCCTAGCGAAAATGAAAGAGGACTGTAAGTCCAGGTCTCCCTCTCACTCTAAGACCCTTGAGGTAGAAACCGGAAGGAAGTAAAGGTAATTATATTCAAATTGGATATAAAATATGTTATGAATTAGACTGTACTGGACTTTTAGTAACTGATATTGATGGGAAGCAATGGGATCTGCTTCGAGTTATCATCAGGAGGTGCTATTGAGAGTGGTTATATTCAGAGCGTAGTTAAATTCAGTGCCTAGAGAACGAAATGGAAATGTCTACATATTTACATCTCCACAAATTGAGGTTTCTCCTAAGCCTGTTACAACAAATTATTTCACTTGCTTTTCATCGGTCTAAGACAGTTATTCATTCCCTCAACTTCAGAGATTGGAGAAACCGAAGCACATGGATTGGTTCAATGACACCTGTTGCAGTCAAGCTGACTCTGACTCGCCGGGATCCTATAGAAGACCCAGGGGGTCCCAACGCTGTCAATCTTCACAGACGCGATTGCACACACGTCTTCTCCTCTCTCCTGCAGAAGGGCTGGTGGGTTCGAATCTCCAGTCTTTCAGTTGGCAGTGGAGTGCTTCCCCAGAGCACCCTCCGAGCTCCTTGGCGTAAACGTAGAGCACAGACCATTCAGGTCCTAAATGTAAAGGGTGGGCGCTTTCCATGTATGTTGACAGTCCAGGGAACCCCATCTTCTTTCTTCAGCAACTTTGCTCGTCTTACTCATGATGTTTTCTCAAGCATTTTTGCCATCGCTCAGTTGTTGCTTTTAATTTCATTTTCCCTTCCCCCCCCTCCCCGCAGACTTTTCGTTGTTGCTAGATACACTGTTGACTTATAGGGACACTATGTGCAGGGGCACTAAACGCTGCCCGGCCCTGCCCATCCTCATCCATTTCAAGGTTTGAGCAATTGTTGCGGCCAATGTGTCCATCCACTTCTGTTGAGAGCCTTTCTCTCTTTTTCACTGACCCCCTACTTTGCCAAGGATGATGTCTATCTCCAGTGACTCGTCCCTTCTGACAACAAGCTCAAAGTAAGCGAGCCAAAGTCTCCCCCTCCTCTTTTCTAGGAGCATCCTGACTGTGTTCTTCCCATACGCATTCCCTCATTTGCCTAGAAGGCCCTGGCATATTCGATGGTCTTCTCCACACCACAATTCAGCAGGCTCACCCCGAGAAGACAGGGTGGGTTCTTCTTATGAATGGTCCAGCTCTGGGGTGATCATAGGAGGTGCGCTTGGCAGTGGTTCGATTCAGCATGCAGCTGAGTTCAGTGGCCATAGAAAGAAATTGAACTGCACATGTTTATGCCTCTGTGGACTGAGGCTTCTCAATAAAGCCGGTACAGATGAGGTGACTGAAAATGCCACGTCTTAAGTCAGATGCACCTTAGTCCTCCACAGGGCATCTCTGCCTTGGCAATTTTCAAAGTGGTCTTTGGCAGCGGATTTGTCCTATGCTGCTGCATCCATGGGCATTGAGTGCAGGCCCCAGCACAATGGAATCATTGACAACCTCAATCTTTTCTCTCCATTTGCCATGATGTTGCTTAGTTGCCTATTGGTGAAGATTGTTGTTATATTTCCAGGTGTAATCCATGTTGAAGGCTGTAGTTTTTTGGATCTTTATCAGTAAGTGCTTCAAGTTTTGTTTTTTTTACCTTGCAGTAAGCAAAGGTATGTGCAGATTGGGGGTTGTTCGTGAGTCAGGGGGAGTCCTGGTGGCATCGTGGTTACCATTTGGGCCTCAATCTGCAAGGTCTGAAGTTCCAAATCACCAGCCGCTACTAGAGGCTGGCTTTCTACTTCTAGAAGCAGTTATTGTTTTGGAAAATCACCGGGGTAGTTCCACCCTGTCCTATAAGGTCACTATGAGTTGGCTTCGACTCAGTGGCAAGTTTTTTGTTTTTGTGTTTTAGTGAGTCTGGATTTTCCATGGACATGGATGAGCCTATTAGTATTTGTATGGCTGGTGGCATACCTTCCAGCATCTCAGCCATATACAAGCCATCACAGTATCACACATGACAGATGAGTGGTGTAAGACGCATTTCCCAGATGACTTCCAGTCAATCCATCTTGGAATGAGATCAGTGTATCCTAGCTGCTAGGATAGAGGTGGATGAGGAAGGCAAATATTCCGCAAAAGCATTACTTAAGGTGATACTATTAAAAATATTATAAAACATTTTCTTTCCTCACTTTTTTCTTCCCTTCCCCACTCTCCCTCCCTCATGAACCCCTGATAATTTATAGATTATTATTTTTTTATGTCTTACACTGATCACTGTCTCCCTTCACCCACTTTTCTGTTATTCATCCCCCTAGGGGGGTTGTTACATGCTGATCATTGTGATCAGTTCCCCCTTTCCCCCCCGACCTTTCCTCTACCCTCCTGGTATCACTACTCTCATGATTGGTCCCAAGGGGTTTATCTGTCCTGGATTTCCTGTATTTCCAGCTCTGATCTGTACCAGTGTACATGCTCTGGTCTAGCCGGATTTATAAGGTAGAATTGGGGTCACAATAGTGGGCAGGAGGAAGCATTAAAAAACCAGAGGAAAGTTGTATGTTTCCTGACTGGCTCTTATCTTCCTTGTGACCCTTCTGTGAGGGGATGTCCAATTGTCTACATATGGGTTTTGGGTCTCCACTCCACCCTCCCCCTCATTCACATCAATATGATTTTTTGTTCTGGGTCTTTGAGGCCTGATACCTGATACCTGGTCCTATCGACTCCTTGTGGTCACACAGGTTGGCGTGCTTCTTCCATGTGGGCTTTGTTGCTTCTCAGCTAGATGGCCACTTGTTTATCTTCAAGACTTTAAGACCCCAGACACTATATCTTTTGATATAGCGGGCACTGGGCACCATCAACTTTCTTCACCACATTTGCTAAAGTACCCATTTTGTCTTCAGCGACTGTGTCAGGAAGGTGAGCATCACAGAATGCCTGCTTATACAAAGTGTTCTTGCACTGAGGGAGTACTTTGTGTCTGTGTGCTATTTTAGAGATACCCCATTGCCTAAGTCAGTGGTTCTCAACCTTCCTAATGCCACGACTCTTTAATACAGTTCCTCATGTGTGGTGACCCCCCCCCCCAACCACAAAATTATTTCCGTTGCTACTTTATAACTGTAATGTTGCTACTGTTATGAATCAGGCTACCCCTGTGAATGGGTCACTCGACCCCCAAAGGGGTCACGACCCATAGGTTGAGAACCACTGGTCTAAGTGCACCCCTGATTACATTTTCAGAAGACATCCCACCAACCACCACCACCCATTTCAGAGGAGTTAAATCTGACTCATGGTGATCCCTTGGAAGGTGTCAGAGAGGGGATTTCAGCCCAGTTCTCGCTGATAGTTTTTTCCCAGATTAGACATCTCCAAGTCCTTGGTTCCTCCCTTTGCTAGGGTTCTGTGGGCCCTTAGGGTCTCTGCAGTACTGTCTGTGTGCACCAGGAGGTGCTGCAGCTTTACCCTCAGTTCTACCAGGACCACTGGGAGGTTTCCAGTAAAAGATATGTCTGAGCTCTGCCTCTGGGCTGAGGACCAGACACAGGTGTTTCTAATTTCTTCACTTTGTTGCAGGAACCTGCATTAGGGCATTCCAGAGGATGCTAAGTTCTCTCTCTTCCCCATATCACCCTTTTCTTTCTCTCCACCTCTCTCTCTCTCTCTCCCTCTCCCCCTCCTTCCTCTTCTCACCCCCCCTCCTCCCCTCACATGGGCACGCAGGCATGCACGCACATACCTGTAGTTCAGAGCATAAGCTACTTTGCAGCTTGTTAGAGTGGAAAGGGACAGTAATGTGGCAAAGACTGAAGTCCCAGAGGATTTTTCAGAACCCCAGCTGGGGTTACATTTTAGGCCTCCCTCTTCTCCACCCCAGCCCTGCTGACCATACACATTCGCAAACTACAGTGACAAGGTTATAACCATGTCATTTCCCCATTAACCCAGGGATCTGAGAATACGTTTGGGAATATGTGGAAGAATTCTCCTCCCTTGGTCAGTCCCTTTAGCTGCTGTTGGAATGAGATCAAGTCCCAAAGAATTAAAAAGTGTGGAATAGGTTTTATTATATTTATTTATTTTTGTGGACTATGTTTTCATCTGCGTTAGATCCACACCAGGCCTAGGCAGCCAGAGGTCATGTTCTGAATGATGTTGCAATGTTGCCTCTCCCATGAAGAAAGATGTACTCCCCTGTGTCCTTGCTTTGCCTCCTATCCTCCCTCCTCCTCTCTTCTTCCTCACAGGGCATGTCATGTAAGTGAGGGACTGAGTCTGGGAAAATGAAAACATTGTTAGAGACGGGGCTCTTAAAAGCTCCTGAGCAGGCACCTCAGGTACAAGTATTGGCCTCTCCCTGTCCAGAGGAAAGGAGAGCGATGACAATTGAAAGACACACAGAAACAATGAGCCAATGAACTAATGGACCACACACGCATTGGCCGCTACAACCTTGAGACCTGAATAACTAGATGGTGCCCACATACTACTCTGAAAGGATCACATTACAAGATCCTGGATAGAGTGTGAGAAAAACATGAAACAAAACTAAAAATCATAAAAGACCAGCCTTACTGGCCAGAGACTGGTGAAACCCCCAAGGTAGAGTCTGTCCTACTCCTCTTTCCCCCTTCTGTTGGTTTCCACAATCCCTGATGCTTCCAGCGCTTGGATGCATCATTATAGCTATGCCTCTGCAGTCCTGTGGTCTTCTTTCCTGAGTGGCTGTGTCTCCACCTCTCTGTTTACGACACAGCCACATCACCTTAAGGCCCAACCAGATGACCTCATCTTAATTTCTCTGCATCAACAATGACCCTTTCCTCAAATAAGGTCACCTTCACAGATATTGGGGGTCAGGACTTCAACCTATCAACCCATAGTCGGTAGTAAATAAATGTTTGGCAGTGGTTTATTTGCTCATGTGTTTTCATATTCTGTCACAGATTTGCCAACAAACACCTTCTTTGCACTAAGGCCTTTTCAGGGACCATTGAGGGAGTTGAGAGGATCAGAGAGGGACAAGATCCACCAGGCCCTCAAATCCAAGCATTGAAGGAGTCACACACACACACACACCACACACACGGTTGGTAGTCAGCATCAGGGACGGTACAGGAGATGTTGGCACTGTGGGCCTATGGAAATGGCCACAGATTGGTTTGGATTGGCATAGAGAGGGCTGAGCTATGCCGTCATGGCTGCTCTTCTGTGGGCCAGTCCACTTCTGTGAGGGGATTTTCTCACTCTAATCTCTTGACTTCTTCCTCTTCAACCTCTTATGCGACAAGATGCTGTCTTCGGCCCTCCTTTCTTCTCTGCTTAGTTTATATGGCGTGCCTGAAGGATCATCCTTTCTCTGCTTCACGGGTCACCTCATTTTGGAGAGCTTCTCAATGTGTATCTCCAGAGGAGTGTTACTATGAGTGTCTTATGTCCAATGCTCCCCCCCACCCCCGACCTTCTCTGATCAGATACCTCAAATACCCCTGGTCTCAAACTGAACTCATTTCCCCTCTGACCTGCTCTCTTCTTTGAGCTCAGTTGTTCGGTCAGAAACCCGAAGTCCATGACTCACCCCTCCCCTTCCTCCTCCAACATTCCACTGATCACCATGTTCTGGGCATCATGGGATCTAAGAACCCTCCAGATCCCAGTTGCAGATTCCTGTCTCCCTCCCTCTCTGGTTTTCCTGCCTCTGCCAACCTTCACCGGGGTAATTGGAACAACTCCTCCCCAACTGGTCCATATTTCCTTGTATTATTGCCCATCAGCCCTCTACAGTGGACCCAGCAAACCCTTCTTCCACAAAGAAAGAACGCCATTTCATCCCTAATAATCCTTTAGCGTCCCCTGCATGCCCTCAGAGTTCATGGAGTAGTCTTGAGGGTGGCCTCTGAGCCCTTTCAAAGGCCAAGTACCATCTGCCTTTCCAGCCACACCTTGAGTCACCTGCTTCGGTGCAACTGGTTTCCTAACCCACGGCCGCTTATTTGGAGTTCTTTAAATGCACCCCATATGTGCACACCCCACTGCGTTTGCCCGTGTGGGTTCCTCTGCGCAAAGCCTTTTGCCCGTCTCCATCTGCTCCCAAGAACAAGTAATACTGATCTCCCCTCTTTGGTTCTGGACTCCTTGAGAACAAGGATTCTCTTTCTCCCTTTTCCATAGTGCTGGGGCCCAGCACTGGAGCTGGCCTCATATCATCCTAAGGCACGTATTCCCCCACGGGGGTTGTGATGGGATCCCCAACACGCCCCTTCCTTGTTCCTCTCTGGGTTACCATAGGGAGCACTGCCCTGACTTCTCCAGCCGCTGAGAGCTAACCCAGTGCAGAGCCTGGATTCCAGGGAAGCTCTTTCTAACTGCCAAGCATCCCTCCAAAGGCTGTTGCTATGGGTCTCGAACAATCGGGAGGAAGAGGAAACTGGAGAATTGTGTGTGCAAGCTCTTTTGTGGCCCACGCCTAATCGCTGGCCCTCTTGAAATGAAAAATGGAGAAAACACTAGCTAACTGTTGTTTGGTGACCCCCGCCCCCACCCTTTAAAAAATAAACACTCTTTTCAATTAGGAAGATTTGTCACTGGGGGCAGTAATTCCGTGTCCTACCAAAACAAACACAGTTGTAATTAGTTTTATCCAGGAAGAAAATTAACTCTGTTTATCTTAGCATAATTAATCATTGACCCCTTTTCTGTCCGGGTGGCTTCAGGGAGGGGGCAGGAGTCGGGGTTATGATCTACAGCAAAGGGGCATTCTGAGACCCATCTATCTCTGCTCTTGGTTACACAGCTGTTTGCATGAGCTATTTAGAATAATATTTCTGGCCAAGAGTTGTAGAGCTGCGCCAGGGCTATCTTGGAGAAACACTAAATAAGGTTATGATTTTATGGTTTCAGTCTGCTGGGAATTTCCGATGAGTAGGTATCAGATGGGATTAAGGCACCCTTAAACTCCAAACTGGCTTGGTTTCTGCTGTGCCTTTCCCGCTGAGTCCCATGAGACTTGGGGTTGGGGAAGGAGCCACAGGCAAAGGGATTTCTTCTTGGTTATGGGCACTTTCTACTCCTGCAGTGGGAAGAGCCTTTGGAACTGGGTGGGTTTGAGTTCTAGTCCCGACTTTGAACTTGGGAAAGAGGCCTTATCATGCTTGAACCACGGTCACCTCCGAAGTAAAAATGAAAGCAAACCAAAAAAACGGCAGAGGGAGGGGCAGGCTGGAACCAGCCAAACATCCGTAAATTAACATCTTCAGGATGGGTGAGCAGTGGAGGACACCAAGTCACCAGCCCAGGGCCTGCTTCCAAGTAGCTCTGCCGTTGATGTAGACAGGTTTTGTTATTCTTCACGAGATAACCTGAGGATCCAGAGGAGAAAAACTCACTTGGGGCGGGGGGGGGGGGGGGGGCTTGTCTTCTCTCTATTATAACCATCTTCACAGCTCCTGGGGACCCTGCTGTGTGCTGGACTCCTCACTAAGCCGTAGAAAGAAAAGGAGGGGCGAATCACAGTCCATTATGCTTTTAGCTCACAGCTTACTGATGGAGAGCCCGCCAGAGCGACCCCACGCCTGAGATCGTCTCAGAATAGTGCAGCAAAGGCTCAGGCAGATGTGGGAGGGTGAGAGTTTGCTGGCCGAAGTGCCAGCGAGGTGGTAGGGAAACTGATGTCACATGGGCCTGGCAGTTCACTTAACCTACACAATAACTTTAAAAATAGGCGCAAGGGAGGGGAGCGGGGATAGGGTAGTCGAGGCTTACACATGTCCAGCCGTTCTACTCAATTGCATAGCTAGATGGTGGCGCAGCGGTGAGGCCAAAGCCTGGTTTTTGTCAGTTTCATCTCAGAGGTCCTGGTGAATTTCACTGGCTGATCTCTTCTCCCCCTATCCCTAGTTAAGGGACATTGAATTAGCATTGTCCCCACGAACCTTGTCCCCTGAGTTCAAATGGCAGCTTCTTGGGCCCCACCCTCCGTTCTTTGGAATGAAAATCACGTGAGAGGGCTACTTCTATCAGCCCAGGGGACTCAAACGTGAGAGTCGCAAAAACTACCTTTCTGCTCATGACGTTGAGGTGGTTTTGCCCAGACAAGGCCTTGGGCGAGGGAGGGAGGAGGTTTTCCTGTAGGTAAGAGGACAAGAAATGGGCCTGCGGACCCTGAGGTGGACCCCATGAGCTCCCTGTGGCTTGGAGGAGGGTCCCCTGTGCCGGAGGCAGAGAGAGGGCTGATTCTTGTTTTGAGCAGTGACCAAAGCGGCAGCCAGAGTCGGGTGCGTTTTCCTGACCCGTCTGCGCAGTGTGGAACTGCTCCAAGCAAGGCCTTTCCGCAGCAAAGCGCATGATGTTTTTTTTGGTTCTTGTTTTTAAGAATGGAGCCCTGGTGGCATAGTGGTTCTGTATTGGGCTGCTAAGTGCAAGGTCAGTAGTCCAAAACCACCAGCCACTCTTTTGGAAACCAAACGAGGCTTTCTACTCCCATAAGAAGTTAAAGTCTTGGAAACCCACCGGGGCAGTTTTAAACCCTGTCCTATAGGGTTGCTATGAGTCGAGTTTCCCACCCACCGCTGGTGGTTTGAACTGTCAATCTTTCTGTTAGTTGAGTGCTTAATCCTTTGCACCACCCAGGTGTCTTTGAGCACTAGAACCCTCCCTTTAGGGGGGCCCCCATCCTATGAGAATGAGCTTTAAGGGTAGGGGAGAGGGCCACCGTTTACTTGTCGGAGGAGAAGAGAGCCTTAGGCTGAAGGTCTGCACCTCTACCCACTGCAGACACGAGCAACGATCTGGGCCTTTTGTCCTCCTGGCCTAACAGGGACTGGGAGCGTGGCAGAGTTACACAGGCCGCCACTGAAGGGAGCAACTGCACGTCACAGGGCACACACGCTCTGTTCTCTGGGCCGCGGGGGAGCTGCTCCTGAAAGGGTGGACACTCAGCCAGCCAGGCTTGCTGCACACCCTGACAAGTAGCATACGCTGACGAGTCAGACAGAGTTGTGTTTCCACCTCTGCCAGTGACAAGCTGTGAACATTTGAAAACTTCCTTTTCTCCTCGGGCCTTAGTTTCCTCATCTATATATTGAGAGCAACAGCCTGTCTTGTAAACCTTTCAGAGGATTAGATAATTCCCTTATACTCATTATTTTCTCCAATCTTCACAGTCATCTTTGAAATAAGAATATTGTTCGTCTTATCGTTCGTCTCAGCTTGACCCCGAGGGAAAGTAAGGTGGTGTAGGTGACTTGCCCAGCATCACACAGCGTTTCAGTGGCACTCAGGTGTGAAGCCTCAATCTGTTTGATTTTCGAACCGCCTCCTTCCCACATTTCTTTCCTAGGAATGAACGCATCAATGAATTTGCTTCCCAATTGTCCTCCAGCCTCTGAAGTTTTTCTAACAACTGTAATTGTGTCCTCTTGGAGCAGCTTTGTCCTTCCCCTGGCTCATTCCACAGCAGCACATGCACTCGCCAGCCTGGCTGGGACATTGGAGTTTGTCATACCTGGGAACTTCTAATAGTGACCGTGCTGGAGGATGTGTGACACAGTGAGTCAAACTTGTAAGGTTGGGCAAATCTGCATTACCAACTTGGCCAGGAAACTTTGGACGACAGGCCTTGCAGTGAGTGGGTTTCTTGAGGACACATAAGAAGGAGCCTGGAACTTTCTAAAGAATTGCTAACTCTCTCTTCAAAGGCTGCAGCCAAGAGCTAGGGGCCCTATCACTCGAAGTCAGGATGAAGTCTAAGCTTTGGGGAAAAGGAAGGGTGGAAGGCCCCACAGAAACGTTTTCATAATTTAGAACCATCTAGTTACAACCTTATATGCTGGATGTAATCAGCAGGACATCCAGGCAGGGCTCATTTTCCTCGCTGTTGCTGGAAGCCCTTGCGGAGACCCACTTCTCTCTGGCTTCATTCCGGTTCAGCAAACATTTACTGAAGACGTAGTCGGTGCCAGAGCCTTTGCTAGGGAGACAGGGATGAAGCAGGGGAATCCCTGGACCTAAGACTTTCAGCTCTCTGGAGTTAGGTGGTAAGGCAGTGAGAAAGAGGATGTGCTTGTGTGAGCAGTCATGAGTACGTGTGCCAGTGAGAGCATGTACGTATGTGTGTGCATGTGTGTGTGTGTGTGTGTGTGTGTGTGTGTGTTAGTTGGGAAGGAGAGGAGAGGTAACTAGAGGGAGCTATAAAGGGATAGATACCGCAGCATGGAAGGTTTGACCTCACAGTCCTGGGAGGATCAGTCGCTCCATTTACTAGTCAAGAGCAATTCTGGTGGCCTTAGACTGACAGTGGGAAAGTCACTTAATTTGGGGACTGGTTTGCTCGTGCGGGAAACGAATCCAAGAGGGCTATCTCCTAATACCTGCCTTTTGGGGTTGAGCGAGGGAAGCTGCGCATTACAGCTATGTTGGAAGGGGCCGCGGGGAAGGCTGAAGGACAGTGGGGATGGCGCCCTCTAGCGGACCGTCGGGGTTATGCCCAAGTCCCCAACTCAAGGATCTGGAGGGGGTAGTCAGTCTTCTCTGTGGAGACCTGCTGGCGCAGGGGCCTCCGGCAGGTGGGCACTGGCAGACCAGCCCACGGCCCTCGGGGTCAGATGGTCGCCGCCGCAGGGACAGGGCCCAGCGCTCTAACTCTGGCACCGCGGCGTCGGGCCCCTGTCCGCCATTCTCCGTGGATCCCACTGAACGCATATGCTTGGGTGTGGGCACCAACCATTGGAGGCGATTTGACCAAAATGAAGAGGATCCAGGTTTCAGCTCCACACGGGAAGGGCTTTCTGACAATGGCTGCCTCGTGACGCAGAGAGTCATCCAGTGAGGTGCGTTTGACCCCGTCTGAGGCCTTTGGGGACAAGCGACGCCTTGGCTCCCTGGACGGATGGAGGATCTGGAACGCAGCCCTCCTGGGAGGAGGGGGAAGAGGAAAGGGATGGGGAGGGAAGATGAGGGAGGGGAGGAGCAGGGGAAAGGGGAAGAGGAGAAGGGGCAGGTGGAAGGGGGGGAGATGAGGGAGGGGAGAGGGGAGGGGAGGAGGGGGGGGAGGGGAGATGAGCTGAGGGGAGGAGCAGGGCAAGGGGGAAGAGGAGAAGGGGCAGGTGGAAGGGGGGGAGATGAGGGAGGGGAGGAGGGGAGGGGAGAGGGAGGCCGCAGGCTGTCCCTGTGAGGCCCGGCTGGTCAGGAAGAGGAAACACACCCGAGCAGAGCGAGCACACGGACGGGGTCAACCTAAGCGGAGGGGAGCCAGGAGAAGAGCCTTCGGAACCCACTGTCGACGGAGCGCTGGGGTCCAGGCCCGCTTCCCCACGTGGTCACCATGCGTCCTCACCCACTTCCGGTGCCCCGTGAGCCCGGTTCCCCGAGGTCCGAAGCGCGATCCCCGTGCTCTCGGTGACAAGAGCCTGCGCCATCGGCGGGGCAGCCAGCAGCTCGGCCCCGCTGGGGGGCTCAGCGGCGACGTGCCCTTTGCTTGTTGTTTGAAGTTCCGAGGAAGTGGTTCGTTTATTTATAATTCAAACGGTTTTTATTGGGAGTGGCGAGGAGAGCGCAGTTTTAGACGCGGCAGTCCGTCCCCAATCCGGTGGCAGCTCCCTGTCGCCGCCCTTCCCGCCTTCGCCAGTCTGGGTCCGCGGGAGCGGCGTGCCTGGCGCCCCTCAAGGTCAGCTCGGGTAGAGGGCGCCGCTCGGCGGGGCGAGGGTACAAGGTCAACGCAGCCTGGTGAATGAGTGAGGGAAGTAGAGACACGGGCAGGGGGACCCTCTTGTGAGGAGGAAACTTGTGCTCAGGGGTTCCACAGCCAGCAGTGTTCCCTGGGCAGAACCTCGGGTTCTGGCTTCTCTCAGGCCCGTTGATTTGTATCAGTGGACTCATTCTGGGCCGCACTTATTAACCAACCGTAAATTTCTTAAGACATGCTGGTGGCGCCATAGGTTAAGCACGGCCCTATGAACGCCAAGGTTAATTCTTCAAACCCACCAGCCGCTCCTGGGAAGAAAGGTGACACTGCTGCCATAAAGACCTGCGGGTGCACAAACCCGGAATACTGTAAGTTTTATTCTGCCCCACAGTGTCAAGAATAGATTTACTGCGTGGATTGCTACTGACAGAACACCTGGTGAGCTGTGGGAGGCCATACCTGAAGAAGGCAGACGGCCGTGAAAAAGACAGGAAAGAAAGAAGAGTCAAGCGGATGCCAGAAGAGCCTCTGAAACTTGCTCTTCATGATGGGGCCGTGAAGGCAAGCGGATGACGTAGTCAAAGAGCTGAACAGGCCAAGTCAAAGGGGAGCTTGAGAAGATACAGTAAAAGATAATGAGATGGGCAAAGACCTAATGGTAGAAAATCAAAAGGAAGGAACACATTCAGCAGCTCTTAAAATGAAAGAGCCCAAGAAAAAGTCACGCCTCCAGTTGACATATTGAAAGATTCTATGAGCAAAATATTGAATGATGCCGGAAACATCAAAAGACAATGGAAATGATTCACAGTCACTGTAGCAAAAACAACTAATCAACAGTCTACTGTTTCAGGAGGTACCATGTGAGAAAGAACCCATGATGCTAAAGAAATAAGTTCAAGCTGCCCTGACAGCATCAGCCAAAACCATGGCACCAGGAATTGATATAATACCAATAGAAATGTTTCAACAAGCAGATGAAGCAGTGGAAGCACTGACTCATCTGTGCCAGGAAATTTGGAAGAGCGCTATTTGGCCAGCTGACTAGAAGACGTCCATATTGGTACTCATTCCAGAGAAAGGTGACTCGACACAGAATGTTCAAATTATACAGCGAGGCCATTAATATCATGTGCAAGGAAACATTTACTGAAGATCATCCAACAACAGTTGTAGCAGGGAACTACCGGAGCTTCAAACCAGATCCAGCAAAGGACGTGAAACAAAGGCTATCATTGCTGATGTCAGATGGATCTTGACTGAAAGCAGAACATATCAGAAAGATGTTTACTTGTGTTTTCTTGACTATGCCAAGGCATGCAACTGTGTGGATCATAACAAACTATGGACAGCCTTGCGAAGAATGGGAATTCCAGAACGCTTCTTTGTGAGCATGTGGAAGTTGTACACGGGTCAAGAGACAGTTGTGCAAACAGAGCCAGGGACTACTGCGTGGTTTCAAATGAGGAAAGGAGTGCATCCGAGTTGTATCCTTGCACCATACCTATTCAATTTGTACGCTGAGCCAATTCCCAGGGAAGCTGGGTTACATGAAGAAGAAGGCAGCATCAGGAATGGAGGAAGGCTTATTAACAACCTGCAACAAGCAGGCGACACAACCTTTCTGACTGAGCGTGAGGAAGACTTGAAGCCCTTGCTGATGAAGAACAGGGATTGCAGCCTTCAGAATGGATTATGATTTAATGTCAAGAAGACCAAGTCCTCACAACTGGACTGCTGGGTAATATCACAATAAATGGATTAAAGATCAAAATTGCCAAGGATTTTGCCTTACTTGGATTCACAATCAATGCTTATAGAAGCAGCAGTCAAGAGATCAAAATACGAGTTGCACTTGGTAATTCTGCCGCACAAGACCTCTTTAGAGTGTTGGAATGCAAGGATGTTACTTTGAGGACTAAGGTGCACCGGAAGCAATTTTCAATTGCCTCATATGCATATGAAAGTGGGATATTGGAAAAGGAAGACTGAAGGAGAATCGATGCATTTGATTTGTGGTATTGAAAGTATCGTGGACGGCCCACACTCACTCACTGCCATCGAGTCGATGCTGACTCATTGCAACCCCCCTCGGGGTTTCCGAGACTGTAACTCTTTACAGGAGTAGAAAGCCCAATCTTTCTCCTTTGGAGCTACTGGTGATTTTGAGCTGCTAACCATATAGATTGAAGTCCAACCGTAACCACGACACCACCAGTACTCCAGACGCATAACCATGACACCACCAGGACTGCCAAAAGGACAAACAAATCTGTCTTGGAAGAGTGCAGCCAGAGTGCTCCTTAGGGGCAAGGATGGGGAAACTTTGTCTCACATACCTTGGCCAGGTTGTAAGGAGAGACCAGTCTCTTTAAGATGGACATGGTGTTTAGTAAAGAAGACGGTAGTGAAAAAGAGCAAGCTCCTCAATGAGATGACTTCATACAGTGGCCCCCAGGGGGCTCAAGCATAGGAACAATTATGAGGTTGGCGCAGTGTGGCCTGCTGTTCATGGGGTCACTATGGGTTGGAGCTCACTTAATGGCACCTAACAACAACAACAACAACGTGCCGCTATGAATTGGAATCAACTCTATTGCGGTGGGTGTAGTTCGGGAGTTGGGGAATTTGAAAAATACTGATGACTGGGCCCCGTCCCTAGAGATCCTGATTTCAGTGACCTGTGAAGGGGTCTATGCCCTGCTGGTCTTTGAAAGCGTCTCAGGTGGATCCACTCTATCTTCATGGCCGGGAAAGTCTTGGATTAGATGTATTTCTGGACCCTTAACGTTGCTATTGGCTGTGATTCACGGTCTGTTTCCCAGGAATCTCACTCAATTTAATTTGTCTGCTCTGGTAGTAGATAATGTTACTCCACCGTTAAAACAATGGGCTGAGGTTTCTCACCAGTAAACTTAGAGATAGATCTGGATGTTTGTATTTATAAGGTGACCCCCAACAATAGGCAATGGGAATATGATGTATTCCCCATGCCTCTCACACAATTAAGAGTTCATTATAAAGAGAGCTGTGCTGTGGAGATGCAAATTAGTTATGGCAGTTTACCCGAGAATTGCCATTTTTGTACGGTTACCATTTGTGTTGTTTCCGCACTTAAAAGTGCGTTATTCTTGGAGCACACATAGGAAGCCCACAGGGAGAGAAAGGGCAACACACGCAGGAGAGGATTGGAGGCCCCTGGACTTTGTCACGGTCACAGAACGGTGACTTCATCCCCTCCTCTGCTTGTCCTCCCTGTGCTCTACACTGACCTGTGGGAAACAGAACGCTGGTGGAAGCTGGCGGGCAAACGGAAAGGAAAAGCAATCTGCAGTTATTCTCCAGATTCCCACTAAGAGCAAGCAGTTCCTATTAGAAATATCCGAGGGACAAGCTTTATTTGGAGGCATTTCCTTAATGTCTACCTGCTGGGGAAAGCCAGGAACCGAAAGGGGGAAGCATGGAAAGACCATTTGAGATGGCTAAGCTGTGTCTGGGTCTCGCAGCTGTACCCAGCCACCCAGCCCTGCATCATCCTCACCCTCCACTGAGCGAACACTCACTCAAAAGGTTGCTCACTGAGCCAGATGAGGCTGCTACCAGATTACAAGGCTCTGGCTTGGATTAGCAAGAAACCACGTGGAATGATATTATCGGTAACAAGAACCACCATTGCTTGAGTGCTACCCTATACCAGATGCAATGCTGTGTAGGTATAGCTTAAATGACCCCCTTCTCCATTTCAAGATATAAGGGGAGGGGGAGGAAAGATACATAATTATTTTACTTGATATTGAGTTCTTCATGACCTCAACTCAATTCAACTTATGACCATCAAGTCTATTCCAACTCACAGTGAGCCTCTAGGGCAGGGCAGAATGGCTCCTGTGGATTTCTGAGACTACAACTCTTTAAGGGAGTGGAGAGCCTCATCTTTTCCCTGAGGAGTGGCTGGTAGTTTTGAACTGATGACCTTGCATAGCCCATTACACCACCATGGCCACAAGACCTACTTGGCCGTGTTTGCTTATTTTGAGTTTGCTTATTTTGAGTTTGCCAAGAACATCAGTAGCTCCATAGGTTTTGGGGCTCCTCTATGCTCTGTGAGAGAGTGTATTCAGTTAGGTTGTCCACAGAAACAAACCAGTGACACTGATCTGGGTACAAGAAAGAATTTTTTTTTTTATCAAAAAGCAACTTTATATCAAGAAGCACCCCAGCCAAGTCCAACTCAAGTCCATGGATCCTGTGCCAACCTGGCTGATAACCACATGTGGGGTTAATTGAAGGGCGGAGGGATAAATGGCTCTGTGAGCCTTGCCTTTCTAGTTTTCGGGTCTCTTGTTTTCTGATGGTCAGACCAGGGTGGAGCTGCCTTAGCCAGTTCTCTGCTTTACCTTGCAAGGCTCACTTCCTGTAAGACATCCCTGAGAGAAGCCACATGGACCTACCCCGATGCAGCCCTGGGTACTGGAGCAGCCTTGTGGAGACCCCTGCCAGTGCAAGAGATGCTTACACGTTCACTGACTTGGCTTTCCTCCTGCAGTTGACATCATTGCATCTGTTTTGTGAGATAGAGGAGGACTTTGTGGATTGGTGTTGGGCATATGGGTTAATGTTGGACTTGTGGGCTTGGGTAACACTGGGTTGGGGTGTTTTCTTGATGCATACTTAACCTTTATATAAAACTCTCTCTTATACATGAGTTTCTGTGGATTTGTTTCTCTAAAGTACCCAGACACACAGATCCAATGCTAGTCAGACCCCTTTTCACAAAACATGCAGGGTGATGATGCATAAAGGGGAAGTGAGATTCAGGAAGACCACAGGCAACAAAGTCATTCGCATCTAAAACATTTGGTGGAAACATAGCAGCTCTCAAGGTCAAGTGGGTCATGTGGCCACACCCAAAAGGCCACACTCCCAAGGAGGTGTCATCAGGCTACCATTTGATCGACAAGTTGAGCTCAGCTCCTTGGGAGTGTGGCCTTTTGACATAAAATCTAACTCAGACCCCACCCTGTGCCCACTTAACATCTGTACCCAACTCTACAGCCATGCATAATCTTTAAACAAAGACAATGATAAAATCATGTTTACACCTAACAGGATAAAACTAAAATGAGTACAATTGAAAATACCCTGGTCGGTCCCATCTTAACTTTATATTCTGTAAGTGAATAATGATTTTTAAAAATCTGTGCCTAACAATTGCAGTTTTGTGAAAACCTTTAATCCTATCAACAACTTCTCCCACCCATGAAACTTTGTAAGCCAGCCACTTTATGCCTTTATCTACCACCATTTTGGGTATCCAATTACTAAATTGCCCATTTCTATCAACCCAGTGCTCTGAGGAGACAAGCATGTTCTTTGATATGAAGGGGCTTCATTCCAGTTGGAAACTTGTGTGTCTGCATCCACAAGCAAGTTCAAATGTAGAACAGACCATCCAAGTTGGCAAGCAGGGGTCAAGTATCTTCCTTTTTATCTGGATCAGTTCTAGTCAACTCAGTCCTCGCCATTCCAAGACAGGTTGACAGGTGCCATAGGAGGCTGGGAATTCCCTCTCAACACTCCCCACTGAAGACCATTGACCCCTTTACATATCCATAGGCTCAGATTCTGAACAACTCTTTAAAGTTCAAACCAGCCAACCCATTCTCAACTCTCCGCTAGTCCCTGTGAACCAAGTCCGCTGGTATCAGTGGCTAGACTCAACCCATATCTCCATTGCTGTCGTGCTCCAAATATATTCTTCTACTCAGCAAGCGGAGCCAAGTGGTCACCTAGCCAGCATTTCAGGCTGCCTGAAGGCTCCCTTTAATGTTCAGTGCTAGAAGGAAGAAGAGTTCTTTCATGGGCACAGATCATTGTGGCTTGGGTGCTGGCCTGCTAACCACTAGGTCAGCATTTCAAAACCACCAGCTGCACCACGGGAGAAAATAGAACCATTTTATTCTCGTAAAGATTTTCGAACTCAGAAACCCACAGGGGAAGTTCTCTCTTGTCCTACAGGGTCACCTTGAGTGGAGGCTGACTCAATGGCAGTGAATGAGGTGACTCCATAGAAGAGGAACATCCATGGACAAACTGCTTGTTCAAGATTTAACAAGTCAAAGTCACCCCTGCCCCTTTGGTTCTCCCAACAGTTCTAGTTGCATGCCCTTTCAAATGCAAATGCCCTGAAACCCAAGGTCTTCTATTTTGGCTTCAAACAAAAAGCCATTTTCTCCAGGCAACTTCTAATGCCCATTTAATGTCCCTTAACAGGTCCAATTGTAACAACTGAAGGCAGTGGGCTTACAAGCTTTCTCTAAAAAATTTTCTAATATTCATTTCTATCACTTTATGCCAATAACTGTAAGTAGGAAAACTCAATAAAATTTAATACAGTCAGATCTTGAACACAATTCTTTTAAAACGCTCATATTCAATCCTTTCTTATCTAGATTATCCCATTCATATGGTCTTGGGCCCTGATAGCAGGATCAAACTAAGGGCCTGGGCTTCTATCAGCCTTTTTGTTTAGGTAGCTTGACTCTTGCCTCAGAAAAAAATTAAAAGCTGGATTTCACTCCTGAGCTTCATTTTATGATCCAATATATTTCGTTGTGCCACATTAGGTAGGAATAACCCTAGACAGTTTGCACGAATCAAAGATTTCACCTTTCCAGAAACCATCCATATCTGACAGTCCAGATCTGACCTCCTCCACTCCCAAACCCCAACCCAAAACACACACTCGCTGCCATCCAGTCAATGCTGACTCATAGTGACCCCTTGGTGTGTTTCTGAGACTGTAAATGTTTATGGGAGTAGAAAGCCCAATCTTTCTGTCTTGGAGCTGCTGGTGGTTTGTGAACTGCTGACCATGCAGATTGCAGCCAAATGAATAATCACTAAGCCCCCAGGGCTCCCCAAAGGAAAAGGCAAGTCCAGCTTCATCTGATCATCATGGTACAGAGGTCAAACAAGTCTCCACTCTCCATTTTCATGATTTCTCTGTCTAGACCCCAATCCCATGTGGGACCCAGAGAGTTGAACCTGATTTTGGATTCACGTGACTCTGCACCCACTGGCCTGTGATCTTCCTGCTTCCTGGTTCATTCACCTTTCTGTGGCACTAGCGTGTGGCTATGTGATCCTGAAGAGAAACCCCTGGACTCGCATCGGCCTTACAGACTTGAGTTGGATTCGGCTGGGTGGCCTTCTGGATACTTAACTACTTCTTGATACAAAAGCTTTGTCTTATACATAGTTACCCATCACTGGATTTGTTTCTCTTCTTTCTCATGTGCTAGCTGTTGAAATGGTCCAATGTCAGTCAGGTTTTAGGTGCAGTGCTTCTGTTTATTCCTTCTATTTTCTCTGGATGCTTCACGCATCGTCCAGTATGTTGCCTACAGAATCCTCCAGTATTGCCACTTGAAGTTTGGAGGGTCTCTTCAGTTCTCTCGGCTTGAGAGATTCTGAGAATATTCTTCCTCCTTAGTTTTCTTGCTCCAGGTCTTTGCATAGTTCATTATGACACTTTGTCTCTTTATGCTACCCTTTGAAATTTTATGTTCGTCTCTTCCCGTCACTCCAGCATTTCTTCCATTTGTTTTACCTTCTCTACATTCAATAGTAAGTTTTAGAGCAGCGCTTCTCAATCTATGGGTCATGACCCCTTTGGGGCTCAAACAACCCTTTCACAGGAGTCACCCAATTCATAACAGTAGCAAAATTGCAGCTATGAAGTAGCAACAAAAATAATTTTATGGTTGGGGGTCTCCACAACAAGAGGAACTGTATTAAAGGGTCGCGGCATGAGGAAGGTTGAGAACCGCTGCTTTAGAGCCTCTTCTGACATTCATTGGGCCTTTTCTTTCTTTCCTCTCTTTTAAATGACCCTTGACTGCATGTCTGAGTTTCTTGACGGGGTTCATATATTCCATTTCATTTTTGATGATTTCCAAATTTTTAGATTCATACTTATATATCGCATGTTCTAATTATTAATGGGTGTTTACAGTGATCTCTTTTTATTCTGATTGGTACCTCATCAGCAAATTAATGCCTTGAAAACTTTACTCTGCCCATGTCATTGAAATCAATTCTCCTTTGCGGAAGCAGCGCTTCGTCAGTCATGTTTTGAGTGCCTCCTGGACTGAGGGATCATCTGCCAGCACTGCGTTAGACACCGCTTCACTGTCTGCTGTTCATAAGGATGTCCAGGGCTAGCTTTTCAGAGGTGGCCCACCTCGTGTTGTCATAATTAATGTTCTCTATTTTGCCTATCTACTTTCTAATGTCTATTGCAATGGCTACAGAGAACTCAACAGACACAATTCGTGATTAAAGAACTTATTAAGGAAGTTAAGAAGTTGTCATGCCAGTAAGAAATGCCCAGGATAGTTGCTTAGCAGGACAGGGTACAGAGTTCCTTCAGCTCTGCTAATAAATGCCCAAAGGGGTACTCCATTCCAATGAGAAGCCTCCACCCAAAGGTATTCAGCTCAAACGCTGTGGGCCAGCAAACCTTGTTCCGTGACCTACGTGCCCAGAGGCACCCCATTCTAGTAAACCACAGCTCCAAAGCATTTAGCTCCGTTTGGTGGGTCAGCAAGCCGAGCATCCCCAATCACACTCACAGAGGCAGCCTGCTTCCCAAGCCAGCCTTCTGCACAAAAGCACTCGGCTCTCTGTTCCATGCTCCAGCTCCTGGTGATGCCACTGCTGCTTTGATGTTACAGGTGTCTTCTGGATCCAGGAGGTTCACTGGGCAGGGATCTTGGATCGGGCCAGAGAATGTACTCCACTCCTGGCCCTTGATGGTAAAGAGATCGCCTTCCAGCTTCTCAGTGGACTCATTTTATTCACAGCATGATAGCACTCCAGGGAATCCTGGTCAGGATTTCTCATAGGCAAATCCTATCTCTATCTTCCTCCATCTTCTTACCAGACCCAGGAACAACTCATTTGGTGAGAGTTAGAGACTATGACCAGGAGCACTACACTAAATAACTCACTGCTTGTATTAAGCAGGGTTCTCTAGAGTAACAAAACCAGGGCACTTATGATAACAGGCGTATAACAGCTAATTAGTCCACACAGCAGTACAGAGGGTTCAGTTCAACTCACTTCCATGGAATAGTTAATATACCGGAAGTTCTTTAACTCACATTGGCTGCCAGTACAAGGTCAAGGAAACCAACAGTGTAGTCCTCCCTGGGGAAAGGCAAGCAGGGTCCTCCCTGGGGCAAGGCAACAAGCAGCAGGGTGGGTAACCAACAGTCAGTAGCTCCGGAGCTTATCGAAGCAGGCCAGGAGGGGATATCGACCTCAAGCAATGCAAGGCGACAGGATCCACTGACCTCAAGCTCAAGTGCTGTGCGCACCAGTCGTGTGGCAAAGCAGGTCTCCAAGGAGCCTCAAGCTCTAGCAACACGGTCCATGAGTTGGCCTGGCCCACAGGTAGTGTAGCTCACAGGTTGAGGCAGAGAACTAGCTAAACCAGCAGCCTGCACACTCCAGCACACTGGTCAGATCACCAGAGAGCAAGAGAGAGGGGCGGGGCTTGCAGAGCCATTTATCTCTTTGCCCTCCAACCAAATTGCAACCTGATTAATCCCACATTCCTATTGGCCAGGCTGGCACAATAAACCTACCTATCACACTGCCCCTGTACACCTTTCCTTTCTAGTCTGTCTAGTCTTGAAGCTCCACAGAAACCTGTCCACTATGACTGATCCAGCTGGTATTTGAAGTATCAATGGTATAGCTTCAGTATCACAGCAACATACAGTCCATCACAGTACCAAAAATTGACAGATGAATGACCTCGATTTGTCTGTCATACATGTAGTTATATGTAATTCTTACAAAAATTTTGCAAGGTAAGTAATGTAATATCATAGTTAGTTTTTATTTTCACACATAAGAACGTTCTAACATTTTATGAGCACATTCTTTGTTATTGGCATTGTAGCAGGTCATTTATAAATACTACTATTGCCAAACACTGGTGGCATATTGGTTACACCACTGGGCTAACCGCAGGTCAGTAGTTCAAAACTACCAGCTACTTCAGAGGAGAGAGGTCTTTCTACTCCTGTAAAGAGTTACAGCTTCAGAAACTCGCAGGGACTGTTCTAGTCTGTCCGATGGCGTCACTGGGAGTCGGTATCGACCCAATGACAGTGAGTTTGGCGTCTTTGTTTTCTTTTGGGATTTATTGCTAATCCCTATCATAAGACAAGGCCCCTCGGTGGAACAGTTTGCACTTGACTATTAACCTTTCATTTAAACTGACCAAGACAAGGTGGAAGAAGCAGGCTGGAGAGACCATGTGAAACAAAACCAGGTGAAGCAGTTCTCCTCTGTTCACACACGGAGTCACCATGAGTTGGTGTCAACTTGAAGGCAATGGCAACAGCAATATTAGAATGCAATGGCGTAAGTCTGTCTAGCCCTTTTAACACAATAGGCAATCACATTTCAGAGAAGGGGAACAATAAAGTTCAGTCACCTGTATATCTCCTAAGTGAAAGAACCACAATTCATTGTGATACACCTGACTCCTCAACTCGCATGTCTTCCATAACACATGAAAGGGCTGCTCAATCTCCCTGCCATGCCAGGGACTCGGTCATAATCAACAAAACCCTGCACTGAGCACAGTGTAGCACAAAGAATGAATTAAAAATGTAGAAGATGGAAAGTACTATAGATAATAAAGAAAAGATAATATGAAAATGGAGGCAGACGTTGGCCAAAGATAAGGGCTGGACTAACCGTTGTTGACTGCAGGGCAAGGCTCAGGAGGTGGTGATGATCAATTTTCCCACTACCTGGGGAGAAAGATACAGCTTTCTACTCCCCTAAAGAGCTACAGTCTCAGAAACACAGGGGCAACTTTACCCTGTCCTGTGGGTCGCTGTGAGTCAGCATTGACTCAATAGCAACAAGTTCAATTTTTTTTAGGGGGCCCTGGGAGTAAACTCTCTGACATTTTTTGTGGGAGCACATTTACAAATTTTGCAGTTGATGCATCTGAATTGTGTTAGCAAAGATTATTGAACATACTGTGACTGCAAAAGAATAAGCAAATCTCTCTTGACTGAAGTACAATCAGAATTCTCCTTAGGAGCGAGGATTGCAAAACTACTTATTATAATTTGGGCTATCAGGCAAGACCAGTCCCTGAAGAAGGACATGATCCTTGGTGAAAGAGGAAGGCCTTAACAAGGTGGATTGGCACAGCGGCTGCAGCAGTGAGATCCAACACTACAATTGTGAGAATTCTGGCGCTGGTGCTTTGGGTTGCACAGAGTTGCTATGAGTTGGAACTGCCTGGAAGGCACTTCCCAACAGTTTGACCGCTAGGTGGCACTCGTGTACTCTTATTGGTTTATAGCTTAGCTTTCAAAGGAATTCAGACACTAATTTCATCCAATATCCAACGTCTGTCTCTTCATTCTGTTTCTCCACGTCAGGGTGTCCACTATGGTTAATGACAAAGTGCCCCTTGTATATATTAATTCTCTAATTTACATATATTCTTAGCCTACAAAGGATTTGAGGCTACACCACCGGTCATACATCTAAGCATTAAAGGCTGACCCTATAGAAGCTGTTGAGATATTTCTCATACCAGTGACTTCTGTCTTTTGTGGATCAGTATACAGAGTCAGGTCTCTTGAACTGTGAGTCTATGAAACGAAGGATCCAGGCGCAGTCTTTCCTTATAGTAAAGTCCCAGTTTGTCTCAAGTGACAGGCAGAGCAAATCTTCAACTTCCTGTTTCTTACTTACTCCTTTTTGGCTACTGCTGTCCGACCAAGATCACAGTCATAAACAGTGTGTTTGGGGAAGTGGTGTGAAGAAGTGAATCTGGAATATGCCAAAGGCCTGAAATAATAATATACCAGGAATCCAAGAAATAAGAGGTGTGGAGAGCTTGGTGAAAGAGAGGTTTTATTTTAGATAAAATAAATACTAGGATTGGGTAGGAGCTCATGAATTTGAGGCTTTAAAAATTATTATTAAAAGATCATTTTATTAGGGGTTCTTACAGCTCATATAACAATCCCTTCAGGACCAGTGGTGAGAGTGGCGATAGCGGGAGGGTGGAGGGAGGGTGGGGTAGAAAGGGGGAACCGATTACAGGGATCTATATATAACCTCCTCCCTAGGGAATGGAAAACAGAAAAGTGGATGAAGGGAGACATTACACAGTGTGAGATGTGACAAAATAATAATAATTTATAAATGATCAAGGGTTCATGAGGGAGAGGGAAGCAGGGAGGGAGGGGGGAAAATGAGCTGATGCCAGGGCTTAAGTGGAGAGCAAATGCTTTACACAATTGATGTATGTATGGATTGTGATAAGAGTTGTATGAGCCCCCCCCAATCAAATTATTAAAAATAATATTGTTTTCCCTTTCAGAGCTCTGTGTTAGTGTACTACAAGGATCCATTTTTGTTTTTATATGTTGATCTTATATCCTGCCAATTAGTTCCAATATCTTTTGTGGAGTCTTTATGATTTTCTACACACAGGATCATATCATCTGTAAAAGGAGAGCCTTCTGTTTTTTTCTTTGCCAATTTGGATGCCTTGAACTTCCCTTTCTTGTCTTATTGCTCTGGCTAAGTCTTCCAACACAGTATCGAATAGGAGTGGTGATAAGGACATTCTTGACTGGTACCTGTTTGCAAAGGAAATGCTGGCAGTCTCTGTGTGTCTACTAATGCTGGCCATTGGGTTGACATATGCTGTTAGCTCTGCTGAGCGATTTACCATCCTTTCCAATTTTGTTGTACTTTCTCATTAGGAATGGACGCTGATTTTGGTCAAATGCCTTTTCTGTGTCAATCAGTATAATCATATGATTCTTTTTCCTTGTTTTATTCATGCACTAGATTACATTGACCTTTTTTTCTAATGTTAAGCTAGCCGTATATACCTCATACGAATCCCACATGGTTGTGATGCATTATTTTAGATATGTTGTTGGATTCTATTGGCCAGGATTTTGTTGAGAGTTGTTGGGACTATGTTCATGAGGAACATTTTCTATTTCTGAATTTTTTTTTTATTTCTGAATTTTTTATTGATTTCCTGGATTCCTAGTTTTCATTTTTGTTGGTGTCTAATTATCTAGCTTCTTTTAAAAATTATTTTCCTATAATCTGTCTGTGTTTTCCTTGGCCTTGTCTGTGTTTTAACCATAATCTCTGTTGCTATCTTGGAAGGCAATATATATAAAACTTTTGAATTCTTTATCTGGTTGTTATAGTATATTACTTCCTTGTGAAAACTTATTAGCCCTTCATTTTAGTTGCTTTCTTGGGTCATGTTGCCCACTTCTTCCTATGATTTGATATTGTCTGCAGATAAAACCTACCAGCTGCTACTTGGGAGAACGACGAGGAGCCTATAAAAATGTTCAGTATTGGAAACCACGTATCAGGCCGCTATGAGTCAGAATTGACTGATGACAATGGGTTTGAGCATTTTTTGGTTTGCTCTTTCCAAGACATTAAGGCATTGTCTAGTTCTGGATCATATGTTTTCTTTGTCTTAATTTTGTTTCGTTTTGATCTGGCCCAGATGGTCTGGGATATGCTGATCACTAGTCTGGTAGCACTGGAGCATGCCCCACATGTTCCTGTGGATAAGGCAATGGCTGGCAGTTTGAGCATGAGTCTCTGTTTGCTTGTGTAGGGCACCTGAGTGTGGTCTGAATGGCCATTGGCCATCACCTGTCAGTTGGCCTAGTGGTGTGGGAGAGGTACAGTAATGTCATTCACTTTGTAGGTGAGATGCTGGGTGTAACAGGTGAGCTGCACATGGAATCAGGCTCTCTGCTTGCCAAGTCAGAAAGCACACATGTGTAATGGGCTACAGGAGCACAGGATTTCCCGGTATGGCCAGCCGATTGAGGAGAGGGAGTGGGATAGGGGAGAATAGGCAGACTTTCGGGAGCACTGTCACCACCACTTGCCAGGTTAGGGGGTGGGTGGTGGGCATATGAGCAGGCAGAGATGTATAGTTATTGCCACTTGCTAGGTCAGTGAGTGGGAGGCAGGTGGGCAAGTGCATGGGAGCACACAATCACCACTACCTGAGTTTGAGCAGAGTGTGAGTTGGGGAGGTAAGGTATAAGTGCCCAGTCATCACTGCACACAAGGTTTGGGGTGAAGAGTAACGAGAGGGCTAGCCTGGGAGCACATGGTTGCCAGCACTCACAGGCCCAGATTTGTGGGAGGTGAGGACATGGGAGGGAAGAGTTGTTGTTTCTTTCTTAGTCGAGGGGAATGGGAGGATAGGACGCATGTAGGTGGCTTGTAGGAGTACATATACCTCTGTTTGCCCAGTCGGGGTGTGGCGTGAGTTAGTAGATTCACAGGAGTGCATATGCACCTACTTGCTGAGTCAGTGGGTAGGTGCGGGTGGTGGGGGTGGTGGAGGGGGATTGTTTGGTGGTTAAGCAGACTTATGGGATCTATCTCTGACCGGGTACAAGGAAGGGGTGATGTTCAAGTCTAGTCAGATAGAGGGCCTCCCATAGAGACTGTTGGATGCAGTGTTTCTTGCACGTTACCCACTTCACTGCTCTGGGACCACCACTTGAGAGTAGAGCTCACTCTGTATCCTGAATCCCTCTCTCCTCTGTGGGCACCAGGATCTGTGGAATTCTCATCCTCCTTCCTGTGTTTCCCTCCTTAGATCAGGATCATGTTCCACTCACCTTCCTTCCCTCTGTCTTGTACTGAGAATGACGTCATGTTTCCTTCCTGTGCTCTTGTTCAAGGATTCACACTGACTGTCTCAACATGTTCATGCTGATCTGGGGTGCCCGACGGAGCACCTACGCCCAGGATCACTCCTCGTTTGGTCTGTTCTTTCCTCCCCCTCCTTCCCCAAATGTCTGGTTCCAGTTGTTAGCCTTTCATTTTCTGGTTTGACGTGCTGCCCTCTTGGTCCCTCTTTACATTCAGCTTTTTGTGTGTGTGATAGAAATCTTTAATGTCATAAAATACAATTGCAAGAGGAAGAACAGTTGGTTTTAAGACATCTTTTGAACCATGAATAGTCTATTCTTCCACGTTTTATGTTCAGAATTGTAACTGTAAAGTTTGTCTATTATAAAGCTATGATAGTTAAGTTTTTCTAGTTGATTGGTGAGCAGGCATGCCAAGCTTAGGTTTCTATTAGCCCAGAGAAATGGAAATGTGATGTCATGTTTATATTCATTCTTAGTTATAATCAACTAATTAATATTGCACAATGACCATTTATTTAGCAGTGAGGCAGTTTGGTTTCACCAACATGAGGAGTGGTTCCATTTAATACCTATAGTAGTTCCATTGAACACTCTGAAAATTGAATGACTATTTTTGATTTATAATATTTTTCCACAAGTCACAAGAGCAACTGGAAGGATGCTACTCTAGGCCAGCCTGATTCAATTCATCACTCAGTGCTACCTTCTCAGGGTTGTGACTGTTATCACACTGACACTGGGTACATCATCATTTGGAGTTCCTTTTAACATATTGGAAGTCAGTAAGAGAAGGTTACTTTGGACTGGCTAGTAAATTTAACTCAAGCCACTTTAGTAAAGATAAGCAAGTAATTCCTCTACGTGAGCAGGCTAGCTTAGGATTCAGGACCTCAGAGAGTCAGCGAAGATAATGGCGTACAGAAGATTGGGCAGGGAAAGTCTTTTGTTTTTCCTTTATTTTTCTATATGTGAATTTCCATGTATAAAAAGTTAACTCTTAATATAATACTCTTATAAACAGCTTAAATTATTGTTTAATATTAATACTGCATGTAGGAGTTTTTGAAATGAAATGGGATCAGATCAAAGGAAGGGACTGTATTGGAAAGACATGGTCAGGAATTTAGGAGGAAGGATGATACAGAAACAGTGGTCATGTATAAGGTACCAGGAAGGTATGTAGGCAGCAAACAGATGCAGTTTCAGCAAGGGCAAAGCCTCCAGAAGCCAGTTCCTGGCACAGTTTTTGACACAAATTGAACTTTGGACCTCAGAAATGTGAAGAAGTAGAGAATATCTGATATGTTTGACTTGGGCAGTCAGATATATCAAAGGCACCATAAATTTTAGAACCGAAGCAGTGATGATGTCGGCTGGAAGCTTGAAAAAAGCCTGTCCTAGCCAGTAAACTTGACTCAAGTCACTCAACCCCATTTGAAGATGCCATGGCTCCCTGACCACAGGGATGAGGGAGTTAGTGAGGCGGTTTATCCCTTTCTAATTTTAAGGGAAGACGTTCCTCCAAGGAATCAAAATGGTAACTTGAAAACAATGCATTAAACTAGTGAGAAAGACAGACAGTCTGCTAACCTGATCAGCGCTCCCTAACACAAGGCTCTCCGCAGCACACCCTACAAGTAGGAAATATTGGCTAGGTTAGCAGCTGTTGTTTACACACTTCATCACCAACACTTCTTCCTTGTAATTTTAAGCCACTACAAAAGGCAGATTTCTAGTTTCCTCTTGGATCCTTTCATATCTTTACTCTTCAATTATTTTTTCTATCCATTTTACCTGCTTACCTGGAACACCTATTCTATGCTAATTCACTCTACTCCCAGGAAACTTGACTGCCCGATAGAACACACCTCCCGTGTGGGTGTCACCAACTGCTGGTTTTCTTTCCTTCCCACACTGTCTACAAAGCCAGGAGTGAGTGTCAGCATTCTGTAAGTTCCCTAATGGTGCTTCCTAAGAAGTTGTATTCTTATCAGGTTGAAAAAAAATCTTTATATGATTTTGATGGTCTCCAAGTAAGACAACGCGTCTTTCAATGTTCCTTGCCTTTGTCATCAATCGGTTATCTTATCATTTCTGGCCATTCTTTCAACGCATGGCTCCAGACCATCCATGTGAGACAAAGGTGTCTATGTGGAAGAGGAGTTCTCAGAATCAGAGAAAATGTGCCCCAAAACCTTTCAGCTATTTCTAAGGATCTGAGAATTAATGGAACACCAATGAAAATGTTTCAATAGCTGATGCAGAGCTAGAAGCACTTAAAAGTATATGCCAAGGCAATACTTGGCCAACCTACAGAAAGACATTCATATTTGTGCCCATTCAGAAGAAAGGCAACACAGCAGAATGCAGAAACTATTGAGCAACATTATTAATATCTCATGCAAGTAAATATTTTTTGAAAATAACTCAACGTTCTTCTCCTACCCCAAATTCAAATGCATCAATTCTTCTATGGTCTTCCTTATTCAATGTCAAAAAACTGGTTAAAGCAGTACATCAACAGGGTTTTGCCAGAAATCCAAACTGAATTCAGAAGATGAGTATAAAGGGATATACTTGTGGCAGTATATGGAGCTTGACTGCAAGCAGAAAATACCAGAAATCTGTTGACTTGTGTATTGACTGCGAAGGCTTTTGACTATATGGATCATCATAAACTACATATAACACTTCAATGACTAGAAATTCTAGAACATTTACTAGTGCGTATGCAGAACCTGTACATGACCAAGAAGCAATCATTTGAAAAGCAGAGGATACCGCACGGTTTAAATTCAGGAAAGGTATGCACCAGGGCTGTGTCCTCTCACCAAAATTATTTAATTGGCATGTTGAGCAAATAATTAAAAAAACTGGGTACTTTAACGGAGGAGCTTAGGATCGGACAACAGTTCATTGACAATCCTAGATATGCACATGGCACAACCTTCCTGAAAGCTAAGAGGTCTTGAAGCACTTACTGATGAAGATCAAAGATGACAGTCTTCAGTGTGCATTACAACCCAATGTAAAGAAAACAAAAATCCTCGTAACTGGACCTGGACCAACATACAGCATCAGGATCAACATAGAAAATACTGACGTTGTCAAGGATTTCATTTTATCAGAGTTAACAATTAGCCTTAGAAGCCAGGATGGCGAGGCTTTATATAATATCCTTTGGATGTACGATCAGGAGAGTCTAGCCCCTGGAAAAGGACCGCTTGCTTGGCAAATTAAGTCAGTGAAAGAGAGGAATACCTCCCACAGGTAAATTGCCCACGTGACTGTAACAATGGGATTAAACACAATTATGAGGATGACAAAGGGCCAGATAGGGTTTTATGCTGTCGGACATCGGGTTGCTATGATTCTGAATTGACTTGAAGACACCTAACCATAACAAGGACATTGACAGGAAGGTGGTGGTGGTGGTTTTAAGTGCCATCGAGTTGGGTCCAACTCATAGCCGTCCATGACAGAATGAAACTCTGCACAGTACTGCACCACCCTCACAATTGCACTTGTGCTTGAGCCCCTTGATACAGCCGCTGTGCCAGTGTTGCTCAGAGCCGTCCTTGTCTTGATGCCCCTCCACTTGACCAAGCATGATGTCCTTCTCCAGGGACTAATCTCTCCTGACAGTATGTCCAAAGTCTGTAAGATGAAGTTTTGCCCTCCTGGCTTCTCTAGGAGCACTCTGGCCTTACTTCCTCCAAAGCATATCTGTTTTTTTCTGCTATCAATCCATGGCACTTTCGATGTTCTTCTCCACACCAAAATTCAAATGCATCAATTCTTCTACGGTCTTCCTTATTCAATGTCCAACTTTCACATGCATGTGATACAATGGAAAATACCATGGCTTGGGTCAGTTGCATCTTGGTCTTAAAAAAAACATTTTTTCTCTTCAATACTCTAAAGATTTCTTGTGCAGCAGATTTCCCTGATGCAATTTGTCTGTTGATCTCTTGACTGCTGCTTCCATGAGCACTGATTGTGGATCCAAGTATGAAAAAATCTTTGACAATGTCAACCTTTTCTCCATTCATCATAATGTTACCTATTGGTCCAGTTATGAGAGTTTTCATATTCCATAATGTGTTAATATGGGTTGACTAGAGAAACAAATTAATAAACACTCACATATGTATAAGAGATAGATTGATATGCAAGAGTAATTGAATATTGGGAAAATATCCCATCCCAGTCCAGATCAAGTCCATGAGTCCAATATTAACCCATATGTCTGATACAAATCTATAAATTCCTTTTCAGACTCATGAAACACATGCAATGATGTCAAATGCAGGAAGATCACAGGCCAGTGGATGGGAAGTCTTGTGGATCCAATGGGGTTGTAAAAATCTCAACACTGGCAGGGGTCTCCATGAGGCTTCTCTGGCTCCACAGGTCTGGTTCCATCAGCCTCTCTCCATGTGTCTTCTCCACAGGGATGTCGTGCAGGGAGTCAGCATGTGTTCCACCTCCAGACAGCTACTTAGCTCCTTAGTGCCTCCAAATGAAGTCATCAAGCTACTACCCGATTGACAGACTACACTCCACCCTTTCACACTAAATCCTCAAAGTTACACCAGATTATGTAACTACCACACTTACATTGAGTTGTAATACATTTTGAAGGCTACAATCCTTGATTTCATCAGCAGATGCTTCAATTCCTCCTCACGTTCAGCAAGCAAGGCTGTGTCATCTGCATATCACAGGTTGTTAATAAGCCTTTCTCCAATCCTGATGCCATACACTTCTTCATATAGCCCAGCTTCTCTGATTATTTGCTCAGCATATAGAATGAATCAGTATGGTGAGAGGAAACAACCCTGACACAAAACTTTCCTGATTTTCAACCATGCAAGTATTCCCCAGTTCTTTCCCCCCAACTGCCTCTTGACCCATGGACAAGTTGAGAATGAACACTACGAAGTGTTCTGGAATTCTCATTCTTCAATAGTTTATTATGGTTATTGACAGTTTATTTTTAAATCATTTTATGGGGGACTCATACAACTCTTACCACAATCCATCCATCCATCCATCCATCCATCCATCCATCCATCCATCCATCCATCCATCCATCCATCCATTCATCCATCCATCCATTGTGTCAAGCACATTTGTTGCCATCATCATTCTCAAAACATTTTCTTTCTACTTGAGCTCTTGGTATCAGCTCCTCACTTTTCCCCTTCCTCCCCTCCCCCCTCCCTCACAAAACCTTGATAATTTATAAATTATTATTATTTTGTCATGTCTTACACTGTCCAACAACACCCTTCACCACTTTTCTGTTGTCCGTCTCCCAGGAAGGGGAGACCCTTACGATCAGTTCCCCCTTTCAACCCCACCTTTCTTCCACCCTTTCGGTATCACCACTCTCACCACTGGTCCTGAGGGGTTCATATGTCCTGGATTCCTTGTGTTTCCAGCTCTCATCTCTACCAGTGTACATGCTCTGGTCTAGCCGGATTTGTAAGGTAGAATTGGGATCATGACAGTAGGCCAGGGGAGGTGGGGGATCATTCAGAACTAGAGGAAAGTTGTATGTTTCATCATTGCTACACTGCACCCTGATTGGCTCGTCTCCTCCCTGTGATCTTTCTGTAAGGGGATGTCTAGTTGCCTACAGATGAGCTTTGGGTCCTCACTCCACACTCCCCCTCATTCACAATATTAACAGTTTATTATGGTCCACACAGTCAAATGTCTTTTCATACTCAATAAAACACATGTAAACATCTTTCTGGTTTTCTCTACTTTTAGCCAAGATCCATCTGACAAAAGCAACAATATCCCTATTTTCATGTCCTCTTCTGAATCTGGCCTCATCTAATCTTGCCATTCCCTGTCAGTGTATTGTTCAAATCAGAAGGTAGGCATTTCAAAACCACTAGTCATTCCTCTGGAGAAATTTGTGACAATCTTGGAGACCATCTGGAGCAGTTATAACTTATAGGGTGGCTGTGAGTCAGAATCAACTTGAGGGCCTGGGTTATTTAGTATAAGCTCTTGTATGAGGGAGCACCCCCTCCCCCCGCCCACACGCACACATACACACAAACTGAGTAGTTCCAAAGTTCCACTGGGCACAGCTTACATAGTACGCTATTCTCCCTGCTAGACCAGCACAAGCAACTCACTCAGAGTTAGTGCACCCAACGGCATTGCCTGGGAAGATTCTCTCTGGTCACAGTGAATTTTTTTTATCAAAGCAGTTTTGCTGGAACCTCGTTTTTCGTGATGACTGATTTTAGAGAACAGCATGTGACTGTGAAATTTTGTTTCCTACTTGGGAAAAATGCTGCAGAAACTGTTGTGATGTTGAACACAGCTTACGAGGACCACGCTATCGGAAAAACTCAAATGTCAACTGATGACAAACCTCATTCTGGAGACTCACCAACTTCCTGAACGGGCAAAAATGTTGACCAAATTTGTGCACTTGTGCTCAAAGACCATGAGGAACCATTGAAGAGATGGGGACGTTATCTGGGCCATCTTGGAGCTTGGTTCAGCAAATTGTAACAGAGGATTAGGGAATGAGAAGGTCACTGTGAAATTTGTGCCTCGGATTCTGAATGATCAGCAAAAAGGGTGTTGAGTGGAAACAAGCTTTGTTTAAAAAAAATTATTATTGAATGCTTTTATTGTGCCTCTTACAGTTCTCATCACAAGCCATACATTCATCCACTGTGTCAAGGACATTTTCTTTCTACTTGAGTCCTTGATATCAGCTCCTCATTTTTCCCCTCCCTCCCCACTCTCCCTTCCCTCATGAACCCTTGATAAATTATAAATTATTCTCCCCCCCACTCTCATAGCCCCTTAATAGACTATAAATTGTTATTTTTTCATACCTCACGCTGACCACTGTCTCCCTTCCCCCTGCTTTCTGTTGTTCTTCGCTCTGGAGAGGGGTGTATGATTATGTATTGATCATTATGATCAGTTCTCCCTTTCTCCCTTCCACTCCCCTTCTTCCCCATTCATCTTCCTGGATTCTGTGTGTCGTGAGCACCCATCCCTTATCTGTACCTTTGTACATGTTCTGGGCTAGTCTAAATGGAGAAGCAGCACTGGGGTCATAGTTGTGGGCTGTGAGGAAGTCTCAAGGAACCAGATGATACTTTATTGCTCCCTGGTTGACTCATCCCTTCACTGTGGCCCCTCTGTGGGGGAATTGTTCCACTGTCTACAGATGGGCTTTGGGTCTCTGCACCAACCCCTCTCATTTGTTATGTGTCTTCTGATGTCTAGTACCAGGTCACCTGATGACACCTCATGATTGCACCAGCAGTGTGCTTCTTCCATGTGGGCTTGTTGCTTCTCTGCTGAATGGCAGCTTGTGTAATTTCAAGTCTTTAAGACCCCAGATGCTATATCATTTAATAGCCGGGCACCACACGCCTTCTTCACCACATTTGCTTACGCATCCGCTTTGTCTTCAACAATTGTGTTGGGAGAATGAACATTTCAGACTGCTGATTTGTTAGAACAAAGTATTCATGTATTGAGGAAGGGTATGAGCAGAGGCCCAAAGTCCATCCAGTACCTCAGAGAATTGCTGTATAAATATATGTACATAGGCCAATACTTCTATTTTTGTGGATTGATGTATTTACATATGTACACTGCTATGTTTATACCTCTATCCATTGCTTTGCTTCCTAGGTCCTTTCTCTGTCTCCTTTTACCTTTCTTCTGACCCACTGTCCCTTTCCCCTTATTTCAGCCTCTTGCTACCTCCTCTTAGCTAGTTTGTTGTTGCTCCGACACTCCCTCTGTGCCCTCTTCCCCCCATCCCCTATGTCCTCCTTGTTATTGACTCTAATGCCCTAGTTGTTCCCCCGTCTATGGTGCTACCTGCTCACTGACCCCTTCCCCACCACTCTAACCCCCCAGATCTCTTGGGATTGTTGGTCCCCCTGCTTTCTCCTCGGGTATGCTCCCCATGTTTATATTATATAGGTAGGCACACAAACTATGAGATAGCCCAACTGATTAAAAAAAAGATTGAAAAGAGAAAAGGAGAAGAAATAAGAAGAAAAAGAAAAGGGAGAAAAGAAAAAAAAACAAAAAGAGAAGAAATATACAAAAATCCCAGGTCTGTTTGCTGACAAGCCATGCTTTGAAAGAACAGGTCCAAATCAACCCAGAATACTTTTTGAAGGTTATTATTCAAGAGGACACATGGAGGGAGCTATTTTTATGACCCTGAAGCAAAACATCAATCAAGCCAATGGAAAACACCATCATCACCTTGCCCCCTCAAAACTCATCAGTGAAATCAAAGATCAAGATGGGGCACATTTAGTTTTTTGATGTGAGGGGGACAGTACATTTGGAGTTTGTTCCACCAGGTCAGACACTTAATCAAACTTTCTATTTAGAGGTTATGAAAATATTGCATAACAGTGTGTGACAAAAAGGCCTGATTTGTGGCAGACGGGGCACTGATTTTGCCACCACCACAATGCACCTGCTCATGCAGCCATCTCAGTGCTCCAGTTTTTTATGAAAAGCAGCATGCCTCTCTTGCCTCACCTTACTAACCTGGTCTTACTCTGTGAGACATCTTTTTGTTTCTGCGAATGCAGAGGGACATGAAAGGACGGTGATTTGGTGACATAGAAGAGGTGAAGAACAAAACGAAGGAGGTGCTGTCAGTCATCCAAACAGATGAATGTGAAAAATGTTCCCAAGAATGTTATTGCAGATTTGATAAATGTATTGAGTAATGGAGAGTACTTTTAATGTGACAAGGTTGTTTAATTAAAAAAATTAAATACATCACTTAAAAAAAACCCGTGTTTTTTGGGGGTCCTTTTGGACCTCTTCTCCAAAAATTTTTTTTAACCTGAACTTTCTTTGATCTTTGATATTCATGGGAATAGCCTGTATATCATTGGTTTAAGAGAGGCAGATTTATTACTCATTCCTGTGATTTCAGAAAGAATTTCCCTAAAATTTTTTCATCTTTTATTTTAACTTTTGGTTTTCTTATTAAAGATGGAGAAAGTTCAAGTTTCTCAAATCGACTAGAGACGGTTTATCAGAAATTAGTTACAACGAAATTAGTTACCACAGGAATGTGATCTCTTTCTCAATCATCCAGACTAGGGTTCAGCAAACTGGAGCTCAGAGCCATGTGCAGCTCTTACATGTAGCTGTGAATTAAAAAATAGCCAGTATGTCTCTAAGGTGAACCAGAGGAGGTAAAAACATAGATTCAGGCATGGGTTTCTATCTCACACTTAATCCTAACTCCAATGCAAGAACAGTTCCTATGACATGGGCCTGTTTGATGCTCACCCTAGTGGAGGAAACACGGGACATATGGGTGCTCTAGCAACGTGTATTGTATGAATTCGATGGTGCCTGGCTATCAGGAAGAATAGCATGTTTGGCCTTAAAGGTCTATTTTCAAACAAGCAGCTATCTAAGTGAGACATCAACTAAGCCCACATTGAAGAAACAACCCAACATCCGTGATCCAATGATTGTAAATTATATAATCCAAATCTGAAGGAGGGAATAATATCCGCACTTAAATTGTGAGATTCTGCTGTGCAGAAGGCTATGGATGATGGAAGTCTGTAGGAGCTACCCAGAGAATAAGCCTCTGATCCTTTCCCTCTAACCATAACTGAGGAAGGTAGTAACCTGGTTATCAGAAGAGCGTATTGGAGAGATGACTAGTTGATTAAAATGATAAATCTGAGTTGAATGGTTAAGGCCTTGTGATTTGACCTTTCTTTCGGTGCACTTTGTGTTTGATGCTGGTTTTTATTCTTTTCTGTGTTTTTCTTTTCATATTGGGGCTTATTTCTTGTATTTTGTCATTGTTGGTAGCCTTTGTAACTTTCTGTTATGCATTTTTCTATATTTTTCAGTGTATGAGATGCAGGATAGGTTTCAATAACTAGGATAAGGGTTTCTGGGGTCTAACTAAAGGCAAGCGGGGCATGGGAATATGGGGAAGCAGATATCAAACAGTTTAAGAAGGAAAAATATGTTTTGAAACTTGTGGTAGCAATTGTACAGCCCTACTTGATTTGATTGAACTAGGGACTGGATGATGTCTGGATTAGCTCCTACTAAAATGGTTTGAAACAAAAAAGAAAATAAACTACTATTCAGATAATGGTGATTTCTTATTTTTGTAAATATATATTTATGGCTCTTGAATAATTTTAAAATTTGGCCAGGCACAGGCCTGGCTCTTCCATCTTAAAAGTTTGCTGACCCTGACCCAGACCAGTGTTTCCTATATAGCATCCTTTGTTCTTCAAACACAAACTTGCTTTCAGTCTATGTCAAGGTGACAGTGGTGGGAGAAGTGAGATTGGGAGGGAGTAGTAACAAGTCCATTGGTTGCTTATAATAAGCCAGCAATTTTATCTGCAGAAGTTTTTTTCCTAGTCTCTTTGGACCTCAACAATCATCACCAGAAATGGTTCTATTTATCTGAGATCTGAAACTATAAGATATCAACTGCTGACCACACTTTTATATGCTCCGGTTTTATTACTTAAAAAAAATTAACTGCTTACAAAACATCTCAATAATACCTTGCATTAAACTCCTTGTGCTTTGTCACCGTACAGTCTGTGCTAGGTTGATCTTAGTTCCAACAGAGCTCTGGTTTCATGGGGTGAGGACCAATGGTGGCTGTTAGTTAAGAGTCTGATTGAATTATGCAGGCAATCTCTAATAAGTCACTCTTTAGAGACTGTGGGTATCCAGGTAGCTCGAAGAAAGAGATTAGTCTAAACTTTAAGAAGGGAAACTGAATATGGCTTTTGCTTGAGAATAAGTATGCTATGCATAGAAATGACCTACAGCAAGAGTTATATGCGTCGCTGGTAGCACTCGCTCTCACTGGCTGCCGAAGAGCTAAGTCCTCGCTCTCAATGCAAATGTATGAAATACCTAAGCTCTTCTGATTCCACCATAATTGCCAGGAATCAGACTGTAGCTCCTTCTTCATTTGAGTAACCTTTCTTTCCACAAAATACGTGAGTTGTTTTAATTTTATAAAGAGTTCACAACATGAGGGTAGCTGATGATACAAACTTTCCAAAGGGCTGGTAGTCTGTCATCAGAGACAGACGGAGCAAAAGGGCAAATTGAAGTTGGTATAGTAATGCCTTGAAGGGGATTTCCTTCACATCGGATCGGACTGTAACTTACTTACGTGCGGCTGCTGCTGTTCGATCGCTGCTCGTGACTTGCCTTGGCTGATTTCATTCTGCTTACTTGACTCACCCACTGTAAGCTAGCTGCTGCAGTTCAGCTTTTTCATGCTTTATTCTCACAATGTAGAAGGATCAGTTACTAAGGAGCTGTTTTCAGGGTCTATGGAGGGAGCGAATGGGTACTGACATTTTGGACTGGTGTGATCGTTTTCCGGCGAGCAGTTTAATCCTCTTTGAATCTGTCAGTGACCATTTCCAGGCTCTGCTTGTTACTCTTTAATTTAATTTTCCCTAACATTGTGAATCGTTTTCTGCTCTTAAGAGGGAAGTTTGCTATTAAATTTTGAAATTTTACAAAACAAATACCTTTAGTCCCACAAGTAAAGAAGAGAAAAATAGATCTTGGGAAAGCCACATTCAGAAACCAAGTTTGCTATTTCTTTTGTCAAGTAGGCGATAGGCAGTAATAGAAAACAGCGAAGGCCAAGTGTGGGTCTGCAGGGTCAGGATAAGAACAACAGATGCACTTGAGACAAGGTCCATCTCCTTTCCCCCCCTAATGACCAGAAACATTAAGCTGGTTTCCCTCACATTTAAAGAGTTGCTTTCTTCAGAAACTTAAAAGGCCAAGGGCTCACGTACCACATTGTGATGATTTAGGGGCATGTTTATATTCTACTTGTTATTTTTCAGTCAAGTCATTTCCAATTCATGGCAACCCCATGCATTACAGAATGGAATTACCGGAACTCTATAAAGTTTTCTGGACTTTTATCTTTAAGGAAGTAGTTAAACAGGTTTTCTTCTATGGACTCAGTGTGTGGGTTCAAACTGTACACTTCTAAGCTAGCAGCCAATTGCAAACTACTTGCGCCACTCAGACTCCTTGACATAGTCGGCTATGAGTTGGCTGCTAACTAGGTCAGCAGTTTGAAACCACCAACTACTCCATGGGAAAAAGACGAGGCTTACTGATCCTGTAAGGTTGCAGCCTGGGAAACTCATTGGGGCAGCTCTACTCTTTCCTAGGGGGTGAGTTATGAGTTGGAATTGACTCTATGATAGTGAGCTTGAATTTGAGTAGACATATCTTTGTAATCTAATTGGAGCACATTTCTTTGAATAGAAAACTTTCTAATCAGCTCCAACTTTCACCTGGTCACCCCCCCCCCCAATTCTTACAGAATATGCTTATATACACCTCCTTAACACAGAAGGAAACAGTCATAGCTGTTACGGGCATACTTTCATTAACTATTTATGTAGACAGAAATGATACCTATAACTTTTCCACGATCTATTCCAAATTCCTCTTTTCTTCAGTCAACACTTCATTTGGCAGGAAAACCTAAAGCTTTATTCCTAAAACATTCAGCTCTTTAAAGTCCTTGCCTTTGTTGTTTTGTACGTCTTTAACATCCACTACGAGTGGAAGTAATTGATTTGGTGTGTCCACGAGAAGCCCTTCAATTCCAGCCACATTCTCACTACCTTCGGAGTGCCCACGTGCTTTCAACAATCAAGACTCAATTGCTCTAGTCCTTATAGTAGCAACTTTTAGGATTAAGTATGATCTATAAAAATACTTTTGGAAGAATGGGCTTATAAACACATCCTATACCTTTATTGCATATCACACATAAATTAATGAACAATATATTTAGAATACTTCCTCAACTAAAATAAAAGAATATTATCCATCAATGTAGTTTTTATTAGAGCCATGTCTGCAAAATGTTGGCTTTAGTTGGTTTCACTAATTCAAGTAATTTGAGAATGAGGTTCGGATGAGGTCCAGGAGCTGAGAACCGGCAAGTTAATGACTTTATGCTTAATGACCCAGTTGCCGTATTCCTGAATCTTAAGCAACCTCTTTGTTATACAATCCATCTGTCAACTTTTGAGTTTACTATGGAATTTTCCTTGCTCTCTTGTTAAACGTCAGCTTTTTCTGTTCCTCAGGAGACCTTTCCTTGGCTTCTTTTCCTGTCTCCCTAGCCCGCAGAAGACTACTAAAGTACCATTGATGATGGAGTGTCTAGGAATCACTTTTCTTACCATGTTATGTCCCTTCCTTCAATTTTCCGCAGCCATAGCCTTGGACTGAGGGTGCTTCATGTCCCGTTTCTACACTGTACCCGTTGAATTCCAGTGGGCAAGTTGATGGTGCAGGCACACTCTCTCTGTAGAAGAGTTACTTTGGTCCATTTTGGTAGCATGTACAAGACTGCTAGAATGTTCATTTACTTAGGGTTAGCCCTGTCTATAGGAGAGTCTTTCTCCTCCTGCTCATTGATGAGTACAGTAGTGGAGTGGGTTTACTCCCCAGAAAGTTTCCTCACGTCCTGGAATTTAGTGCATTAGATTTCTTTGTGTCCTTAGCTCTCTTATGGGTTAAAACACAAACAAAAAATCTCTTATTTTGTTGGCTTTCAACTTCCCCATCTTTAGAGTGGGAGGAATAGTCTCTTATGACTTAAATATTTATGAAAACAACTTCAAACATTTAGCAATATTTCAGGAATCGCACAAATAATTCTAATTCTCCAAGATACTTATGTACGTCATTGGTTCCAATCATGTTCTTTATAGCAAGGAATCCAATTCAGGATCATATACAGCACACAATTTTCTGGTTTCTGTAAAAACAAACCAACCCCAATGCCATCAAACCAATACCCATGAATATAATCCTACAGGACAGAGGCTGTAACTATTCAAGGAGCAGAAGTCCTCCTATTCTCCCTGGGAGCAGCTGATGGTTTCAAACTCGTAACCTGTGGTTAGCAGCTCACCCATCATCCACTATACCACCATTGCTCCCAGAGCTCCCAGTCCTCTTCCACTGGGAAAGCTTCAGTTTGGGGTTCTTTTTCCCCCATTTTCAATTCAGCCTGAGACTCTCTATCTCTTGACTGTGCATTGAATCCAGTACCATTCAGTGTAATTGTTTATATGCGTGGCTTTATTGCTGTCATTTTGTTGCGTGTTTGCGCGTGCCGTGATACTACCGTCTCTGTTGTTCCTATATTTCAGCACCGAGTTTCTTTGTTGGAGGATGTTCTTGTCATTTTTTTTACCTTTGATGATATTTTATTTTTCACTAGCTTTTTTGTGATGTTCATACTTTCTATTTCGATGAGCTTTCTTCTATTTTCTTTGAGGCCATCCTATTATTTGTTATTTTCTTCCCATCTTTGAAACAGTCTGCTCTTTCTGGCAAAATACTTGTCTTTTTTTCGGTTCAATTTATTGTAGCTACACTTTACCCTCTATTTTCTTTGTCGTTGGAGATTTAGACCCCTAGTCCTCACTTTCTGGTGCTGTACTTTTGTTTGATTTTAAGTGGGTGGCTTTTGAGGGGTGTTGTCTGAAGATGTCTTATGACTACTGTTGTCGAGTCTCTGTCTAAAGTGCACTCCTTATTGCTTTTTGCATTCCTAGTTTTGTTTTTACAAATTCCTTTAATTTGCCTTGCCTATAAATACCCTTATTTTCCTTCATACTTAAAGAATAATTTTGCTGCATATAAGATTCTTGGTTGGCAGTTGATTTATTTCAGGGTTTTATATGTCATTCCATCATCTTCTTATCTGCATGTTGTCCCTTTGTCGGTGACTGTTCTTTTGTCCCTATCTCTTCGTGAGAGAATCTCTTAGGATTGTCTCCTTTTCCTTGATATTGGAAAGTTTGACTATGATATGCTGTGATGTTTTCCTTTTGAGGGATATGCTATTTGGGGTTCTCCCAGCTTCCTGAATAGTTGTTTTCTCCCATTTTATGCTGTAAGGGATATTTTCTTCCGGAATTGTTTGTACTGTTTTTGTTTTGTTCTGGCATTCCAGTGGGATGTAAATTCTTCCTCTTGATATTATCCCACATAATTCTTAAACTTTTTCCATAATCCTTTATTGTTTTGTTGATTATTCATCTTATAATGGAGTTGAGTCATTTGTCTTCAAGCTTGTTAATCTCACCTTCCACTGCTCCATTTCTAATACTCTGCTTCTTGAAAGTATTGTCTAATTCTGTTCTTAGTACTCATATTCCGGATTTCTATTTGCATTTTTGTTGTTGAAGATTTCGAGTTTTTCTATCACCCCCAGCCTACATTATCTTCTCCATGTGTTGTAAATATAAGGACATTATTTTTCTGAATATCTTTTCTGATAGTTCCAGAACCTTTTCTTCTCCACATTGTTAACTTGTTTGTGTTCGCCTTTCTCCTCCTCCTCCTCCTTCTTTTCTGCATGGACTGATATTAACAGCTTTCCCTGTGACATTTGAATGAGGCTGTTCGTCATGAGAAGGAGACTGGGCCTTATAGGAGTAGTGAAATTCTTCAAGTAGTGCAGATGAATAACTAAAACTACAAAACAAAACGAGGAAGAAAGGAGAAAGAGAAAAGGGGGAAGAGAAAAATTCACTTTAAAGGAATTAAAATAATAAAAGATATTTTAAGCCAATTTCAAAAATACTATTTGGGTAGGCTTGCATCTCAGCTCAGGATTTTTATAGGTGGTGTCTTTGAGAGTGTGGACAAACTTCCAAGGTGGGTGTGAGACATGTGCTGAAAGACCATGTGCATGTGGAGCAGGCTGGCCACGCAAGCATGCATGGGCTGTTGGAGTATGGGGGTCAGGAGAACACAGGCTGGAGGCCTGGTGGACTGTGGAAACCAGCAGAGTCCAGAGGCTGGCATCTGGGAGAGAGAATGCGGCACCTCATGAATGACCCTCCTCCTCCCTTCCCTCTCTACTACGCATACCCACAGCCTCAGGGATATGGAAACTTCTGTCCACTTAGCTTTTAAGTTGTTTTCCAAGATTCTAGGGAACCTGGCTTTTCTTTTGTGTTGATTTTCTCCTGACTATTGGAGGGGAATTTTCTCATGCATTTGTCTAAGCAGCCATCTTCTAAGGAAGGGCTTTATTTATTTTAATGACTAAATTTTTTATTAGTAGTATAAGGCAATATTTTAACTGTGTTTCATATTTTCTTATGATTAGACTCAGTTTTGAATTTTTGGTTGGTATATCATGTAATTAATGTTGTGGGGTTTTTATTGCATCGTGTATTATGGAAAATGATGTCAGTTTATTTTATTTTGGGTAGTATTAACTTTGATCACTACTTAAAAGTGATGTCTTTCGGATTTCTCCATTGTAGTTGTGTTAGGTCACGCTGACTAGAGAAACAAATGCAGAGACACTCATGTATGCTTAAGAAAGAGATTTATATCAAGAAGTAGTTATATGTCAAGAAAATATCCTAGCTCAACTCAAGTCCATAAGTCAGATACGAAGCCATAAGTCCCTCTTCAGACTCACAAAACCACATGACATGATGGAGAATACAAGAATATTACAGGCCGGTGACTGCAAAGTCCCATGGACTCTGGCAGGTCAAGATTGGCTCACCTGCTGGTAGATGACGCAGAGAGAGAGAGGGGCGGGGAGGGGGAGGTTCTCAGGACCCTCCTTATGAGAAGGCCACACCCTCAAGGTGACACCATCAGGTTGACCTGATTGACAGGCTAGACTCCACCCCTATACTTTTATATGTCTTCAAGTTGACATGAAATAATGTAACTACCACAGTAGTTGCCATTTCCTCCATTTTTATTTATAGATATTTTATGCGAATAAAATTAAATTTTTGTTCTTATATATTTGTAAATGTATATTTATATTACCTCTTGTTAAATTAAATTAATATATTTATTTATAAATATTTCATGGGAATCAAGTTTACATAACTAAGATTATCTAAAGTTCTACTTCTTTTCGCCTTTGCCTACTAGTTCTAGAAGGCATTCGTGTTTCGTGCCCTGGACCTGCTGCCAGCACTCATTGCGTGAGCCCATTGTTTCAGCCAAGGGCTCAGTGCGTCTCCTTGAGGGCCTTGCTCATGTTTGCTGCTTTTCCAAACATAATGTTCCCTCCAGGGACTGGACTCTCCTGACAACATGCCCACAGTCTGCAAGCTGAAGTCTCGCCATCTTTGCCCGTAAGGAGCCATTCTGGCTGCTTAGATCTATCTATCCAAGATCGATCTGCTTGTCCTTTTGACAGCCCATGGTATATTCAATGTTCTTTCCCACCACCATCACCCAGATCCATTGATGTTTCCTTGGTCTTCAAGGTCCAACTTGATTTAATTTAATATAAGTACACATGGGTATTGCTAATATTTCCTCTAAGCTAGTGTATGGGTATTCATTTCTTTCATGACAAGCCGGAGTTGAGATTATGTAAAATATGTGTAATCACAATGAATTCTCATTTATGTTTATGTCTGTAAGTTGTCAGTTGCTGTTGAGTTGATTCTGGCTCATAGGGACCCAGTGCGTGCGGAGTAGAACTGTGCTACAGAGTTCCTGAGGCTGTGAGCTTTCAGAAGCAGGTCACATCAACTTTTCGGCTGGTAGGTGATCCTTTACCGTTTTCACTACCTAAGCAACCCCTTTTGATGTGTTCAGCCTTTTATCGCTTTACCTTTCCCAGTCCTCCACAGGTATTCTCCCAGAAATTTCATACTTTCAGCTTTTACACTTAGTTCTGGATCCACATTGGTTTAATTTTAGTGTACGGTATGGAATAAAGATTTTAAAATAAATATTCATATTTTATATATTGCTGCATTAGCTTTTCTAATTTAAAATAATTTGTGTGTATATATGTGTAAGAGATTATATATTACATATATGAGATCATTATCTATTTTTATTCTTGTTGTCATTGTAAAATTATTCTCTGATTTTAATTTTCAGTATGTGTGATGATGGCTTATTATATGAGTTAGAGGATTCTTTGTCTATTTTTGAAAAAGTGGTATGCATTATTTCTTATGAAATCCTTGATTGAATTCACCTTGATTAGATAAAAGTATCTGGACCTTGAGAAATACTTCTAAGAATATTTAAATAATTGGATGAATTTAAAAAACAAACATAGGCTATAATTTTTTGCGTGTCTCCATGTTGGTAAATTGCATCTTTTTAAAGTGTTTTCTCCAAAAAAAAAAAAAAAGTGTTTTCTCATTTTGCCTGCATTTTTAAATCAACATAAAGTCATTCATGTTTTCTGGTCATTTTCTATTAGAAAGCTTCATCTTTCACATGACATTAGTGATTAATTTTCACTGTATTTCTTGATTAATTTTTTAGAAGTTTATGAATTTTATAAATTTTCAAGATATCCTATTTGATTTAATTGATTTCCCTTTATCTATTGTTTGTTTCACTCAGTTTGGTTCTTATTTTTATTTACTTTTAAAAACATTTTATTAGGGGCTCATACAATTCTTATCACAATCCATACATATAAAAACATCAATTGTATAAAGCACATCTGTACATTCTTTGCCCTAATCATTTTCTATCTTTTTTTCTTTTCTTTTTTTACATTTTATTAGGGGCTCATACAACTCTTATCACAATCCACACATATACATACATCAATTGTATAAAGCACATCCGTACATTCTTTGCCCTGATCACTCTCAAAGCATTTGCTCTCCACTTAAGCCCTCCGCATCAGGTCCTCTTTTTTTTCCCCTCCCTCCCTGCTCCCCCCTTCCTCATGAGCCCTTGATAATCCACAGATTGTTATTTTGTCATATCTTGCCCTATCCGGAGTCTCCCTCCCCCCCCTTCTCTGCCATCCATCTCCCTGGGAGGAGGTCACATGTGGATCCTTGTAATCAGTTCCCCCTTTCCAACCCACTCACCCTCCACTCTCCCAGCATCGCCCCTCACACCCCTGGTCCTGAAGGTATTGTCCACCCTGGGTTCCCTGTGCCTCCAGCTCCCATATGCACCAGTGTACAACCTCTGCCCTATCCAGTCCTGCAAGGTAGAATTCGGATCATGGTAGTTGGGGGGAGGAAGCATCCAGTATCTGGGGGAAAGCTGTGTTCTTCATCGGTACTACATCGCACCATGACTGACCCATCTCCTCTCCTAAACCCCTCTATGAGGGGATCTCCACTTATTTTTATTTTTGCATTTATTTATGATTTGAATTATTTCTTTTCTTTCTTCCCACCCAGGTTCTTAAAGTAAAAGCTTAGACATAGATTTATTTAGTTCCTTTAATTTTACCTTAAAAAAACATTTCAAGTTATTGTGTTCTCTTTAAGCTGATTTAGCTGCATCTACAAATGTTGGTATGTTGAAATTAATTTTAATCGAGTTTGCAACAATGTACCTTGTCATTTCTTTTTGATCTATTAGCTATTTATTATTATTGTTAAGGGCTAGTAAAACTATGTCTGACAGGATGAAACGCACCACCCAATCTTGTGCCACCGGCTCCATTGTGCCTCTGTTGAAGCCCACTGGGGAAGGCTCTGTGTCATCTTGCTGACCCATCTTGCTGGGCGTCTTTCTTTTTCTGGTCGCTTCTCCTCTACGTTGCCCAGCATGACATCACTCCTCCGGGACTGGCTCCCCCACATAACATCCAAAGTATGTGAGAAGTCACACCTTCTTCCCTTCTATGGAGCATTTGACTGTACTTCTTCCAAAATAGATATGTTTATTCTTCTGGAAGTCCGTGGCATATTCTATATTCTTTGCCGAAACCGTAATCTAAAGGCATCACTTTTCTTTGATCTTCTACATTCACTGTCCAGCTTTTGCATGTATATGAGGTGATTGAAAATATCAGGGCTTACTTAGAGCAGGCTCATTTTAGTCCTCACAGTGATGTATTGCTTTTTACCACATTGAAAAGGTCTATTGCAACATATTTGTCCAGTGTAATACCTGCCCCTCATATGTGAACCTACTCTTATTTGAAATACAGGTGACATAGCTTCCAGCATCACAGCAACATTGAAGCCACCAACATATGACATACACACTGACAGAAAAATAATGGATGGGCAATATTCGTGTTGTGCTTTTAAAATGCAAATATCTGACTACTCACTGTGCATACCTTTGTAGTTCCTTGATCTATTTGGTGAATGTTTCAGGTGTACTTTAAAATTATGTGTATTCCTAGTTTCTGCATATAATAGCCTTTAAATGTAATGTTGAATTATTTTATAGTACTATTAGTTTTCCTTATTGTTACTGATTCCAATTAACTTAATTTTAAGTTATTTAAGTTATTAAAAGAGGAACACTAAAATCTGCAACAAAATATTTAGTAGAGTTATCTATTTCTCTTTTTCATTTACTCAAAACTTATTGAACATCTATAAACAGGAGCATACCCAATTATGATTGCTAATGTTTCATTTATGAGATGCATTTTTACCATTATGAAATGTTCCTTTTAATCTATGCTAATGCTATTTCTCCTGAAGTCTACCTTCTCATATATTGATATAGTAAGATTCTAATAGGTTTAATGTTTACATTGCAAAGAGCCATGGTGTCCAATAGGTTTCCCGCTGAGCTGCTAATTACAAGGTCAATAGTTTGAAGTCACCAGCTGCTCTGTGGGAGAAAAATGAGGCTCTCTGCTCTCATAAAGTTTTACATTCTCATACTTATCTGGCAGGGGAGATACCATGATCACGAAGGTGGTTTTCCCAGGGCGTGGCTTATCCATTGCACTCCGGATATGCTGACCCCTGAATGGGGGAAGCTCGACTGCATAATTTGTGGTAGAGGGGGACTGCGTTCGCCCTCTCCCCTGTTAAAAAAAATTTACATTCTCGATTGCTGAAACCATGGTGGGGACTGATCATGATGTGGGACAGGAGGAAGGTCAAGGGAAATAGAGGAAAGAGCTGGAAGGCAAAGGGCATTTATAGAAGTCTAGATAAAGACATGTACATATGCAAACATATTTATATATGAGGATGGGGAAATAGATCTATGTGCCTACATTTATAGGTTTAGTACTAAGGTAGCAGAAGGACACTGGGCCTTCACTCAAGTACTCCCTCAATGCAAGAATACTTTCTTCTATTATTGGCATTCTATGATGCTCACCTTCCCGACACAACCGCTGAAGACGAAGTGGGTGAACAAGTAAATGTGGTGAAGAAAGCTGATGGTGCCTGGCTATCAAAAGATATAGCATCTGGGGTCTTAAAGGCTTGAAGGTAAACAAGTGGCCATCTAGCTCAGAAGCAACAAAGCCCACATGGAAGAAGAACACCAGCCTGTGCGATCACAAGGTGTCAAAGGGATCAGGTATCAGGCATCATCAGAACAAAAAATTTTACCATAGTGAGTAAGGGAGGGAGTGCATAGTGGAGACCCAAAACCCATTTGTAGGCAATTGGAGATCCCCTTGCAGAAGGGTCTCAGAGAGGAGACGAGCCAATCAGGGTGCAATATAGCAACGATGAAAAGTGCAACTTTCCTCTAGTTCCTAAATGCTTCCTCTCCCCCCACTATCATGATCTGAATTCTCCCTTGCAAGGCTGGCTAGACCAGAGGATGTATACACTGGTACAGATAAGAACTGGAAACACAGAGAATCCAGGGTGAATGATCCCTTCAGGACCAGTGGTGTGAGTGGCGATACTGGGAGTGTAGAGGGAGGGTGGGTTGGAAAGGGATTATAAGGATCTACATGTGACCTCCTCTCTGGGGGACAGACAACAGAAAATTTGGTGAAGGGAGATGTCAAACAGAGATAGATATGACAAAATAATAATTTATAAATTATCAAGGGTTCATCAGCGAACGGGGAGTGGGGAGAGAGGGGAAAAATGAGGACCTGATACCAGGGGCTTAAGTGGAGAGCAAATATTTTGAGAATGATGAGGGCAATCAATGTACAAATGTGCTTTACACAATTGATGTATGTATGAATTGTGATAGGAGTTTTATGAGCCCCTAATAAAACGATTAAAAACAATAAAAAAGATTTACATTTTCAGAAACACAAGGAGGCAGCTTTTCTTTGTCACTATGAGTCAGAATCAGCTTGATCTTGTAGTGGGTTTGTTTTGGGGGATCAGGATTGTAAGAGCCCAATTCACAATGGCATCCAACAACTGTTCATAAGGTATATCTTTGAACTTTTCCTTTTAATCTTTCTGTGTTTATTCAGCTTAACGAACTACCACTTTGTGTCTTGCTATTTGATCTTGTTTTGCACTACACTAGTATCTTTCAGGATCCCACTATTTTCTATTTGAAATATTTATTTTATGGTTCCATTTAGGTTTAAAATTTGTACCTTTATCTTATTAAAGCCTACTGTAAAGGAGAATTATATTAGTTAATATATAGCATAAGAAATATCCAAAGAAAATGATTAAAAATATCCAAAGATGTAGTTCTATTTTCCTTCTTATTCTTTTAGCTATTCCTATGTGTTTTACTTCTCTTCATGTTAAAAACTACACACTGCTATTGCTTTTGCTTTAAGCAACTACTTTACAAAGATGTCAAGGAGGGGAAAATGTCTTTTAAATTTACAAATGTATTGATCATTTCTAGCACTGTTCTCTCTGATATATTGAGGTTTACGTCTAATGCGGCATTCCTCCGTCTACGCTTCACTGGACAGCTCTGGCAGTGCACACTTGTAAACCGAAAATTAACATTGGTTTCTGTTTTTTAAGATGTCTTCATTCCATCTCTATTTCATTTAGTTTTCATTTGTAATTTTCCTGTATAGGAAATTTAAGGCTGACAGGTTTTTCTTACAGCATCCCATTCTCTCTTACTTATGTTTCTACTGGACTGTCACTAAGCTCTTGTTTACTATTTATGCCTTGTATGTAATGAATCTGTTTTTCTCCAGCTGTCTTTTCTTGATCAGCTTTTATTGAATTAATTAAATAATTGTGGTTTTCTTCATTTTTCTCCTGCTTCCGGAGCTGGCAATATCTCATTTGGTTATTTAGGTTTTGTTGTGGAAATGATTGTTCTCTGAAATGAACTGTGAGAAATATTGCCTTCCCTGTCTTCATGGACACTTGTGAAAGAGTTTCTCTAAGAGATATATGCAAACAACCCTCAATAATTTCATGAATTCTTGTTTTATAATGCGTTAAGATTTTATTTCTTAAACTAGAGACATACTGACTTTCACTCTGATCTGCATGAGAGGTTAGATCCTACTACCCCAATCTTTATATGCACTCGATCAAATGTATTTTGTCTCATTTTATGAGTGGGAAATTATATTTCTTTGTTATACTGACGTTTAGCTGATTACTGGTGAAACTATTAATTTCTTCATCCAGATTTAGATATTCAGTGCTACACTTTGGTGGATATCTAATTTACACCATTTAACTATTTATTTGATCTCCTCCACCCAAAGACAGGCAGTTTTTGTATTTTTAAAGTACTGATCAATTAGTATTAAGCTTTATAAAAATCTTCCAGGTATATCAAACATACCTGTTAACTTCACCTATGCTGCTCTTAATTTAGCACAAATATTTCATTTGAAGTTGTCAAGTTAATTCTTTGCCCATATAGATTATGATTTGGATTTTACTAAGGGCCACAAAGAGAGCCCTGTTGGTGTAGTGGTTAAGTGTTGCGCTGCTAACTTCAAGGTCAGCAGTTAGAAACCACCACCTGCTAGCTGGGAAAAAGCTGAGGCTTTCTTCTTGTCAAGAATTACAGTCTTTGGACATCCCCTTGCAGAAGGGTCGCAGGGAGGAGACGAGTTAGGGTACAGTGTAGCAACTATGAAACATACAACCTTCCTCTTTTCATTGTTTTTTTTTGGATGTTGTTTTGTTTTCTTGTGTTTTTTTTGTTTTGTTCTGTCTTGGTGTTTTGTGGATGTTATTATCTCTGAAGGTTTATCTAGATAAGTAAGCCAGATAAACAATCTGGAGGAGAAAACAACAGACCAATGGTTCCAGGGGACATGGGAGAGGGGGAGGCAGGGGAAAGGAAGTGGGTGCTAACAAACTCAGGGACAAGGGAACAACAAGTGATCCAAAATCAATGGCAAGGAGGGGGCAGGAGGCCTGGGAGGACTAGATCAAGGGCAATGTAACCAAGAGGAATTACTGAAACTCAAATGAAGGCTAAGCATGATAGTGGGACAGGAGGAAAGTAAAAGAAAATGGAGGAAAGAACTAGGAGGCAAAGACCATTTATAGAGGTCTAAAAAAAGGCATGTTCATATGTAAAAACATTTATATATGATAACGGAGAAATAGATCTTTGTGCATATATTTATAGGTTTAGTATTAAGGTAGCAGATGGACATTGGGCCTCTAACTCAAGTACTCCCTCAATGCAAGAACGCTTTGTTCTATTAAACTGGCATTCCATGATGCTTACCTTCCCAACATGACCGCTGAAGACAAAGCGGGTGCATAAGCAAATGTGGTGAAGAAAGCTGATGGTAACCAGCTATACAAAGATATAGTGTCTGGAATCTTACAACTGGACATCTAGCTAAGAAGCAACAAAGCCCACATGGAAGAAACACACCAGCTTGTGTGATCATGAGGTGTTGATGGGATCAGGTATTAGGCACCAAAGAACAAAAAAATCATATCTTTGTGAAAAAGGGGAAGTGTGGAGTGGGGACCCAAAGCCCATCTGTAGACAACTGGACATCCCCTTACAGAAGGGTCGCAGGGAGGAGACAAGCCAGTCAGCGTGCAGTGTAGCAACAATGAAACATACATCTTTCCTCTAGTTCTTTAATGCTTCCTCCCCCGCCCACACACACACACTATCATGATCCTAATTCTACCTTACAAATCCGGCTAGCCAAGAGGATGTACATTGATACAGATAAGAACTGGAAACAGGGAATCCAGGACAGATGAACCCCTCAGGACCAATAATGAGAGTAGTGATACCGGGGGTAAGACAAAGCACCCGCTTTGTCTTCAGTGGTCATGTTGGGAAGGTAAGCATCATGGATACCAGGGGGAAGGTAGGGGTAGAAAGGGGGAACTGATCACAAGGATCTACATATAACCCCTTCCCAGGGGGACAGACAACAGAAAGGTGGGTGAAGGGAGACATTGGACAGTGTAAGACATGACAAAATTACAATAATTTATAAATTATCAAGGGTTCCTGAGGGGGTTGGTGGTGGAACGAGAGCTGATACCAAGGGCTCAAGTAGAAAGCCAATGGTTTGAGACTGGTGATGGCAACACATCTACAAATGTGCTTAACACAATGGCTGGATGCATGGATTGTGATAAGAGTTGTATGCGCCCCCAATAAAATGATTTTTTTAAAAGCTGGAGCACTCACAAGAGTATCCTCATTGGTCAAAGAAACACACAATAGCAAACCCCAAAATCAGTCATCATCTTAAACAAGAAAGAAGAAGAAGAGGAGCAAAAGTAAGCATTTCAAGGTGGGTAGACCAATTTCCCTGTTCTATCTGGGGAAAAATCAACAAAGTATTTGCTTTGTCCTTTGGGTACATCTGAGCATAGACAATATTCTCTATCATTCTCAGGTGTTCAAAGTAAGGACTGACATACACAGCTGCTACACAGTACATCGATACTTATTTTTAGTTATTAGTTCTTTTCTAATGAAAGTTGACCAAAGTCTCTCCTTTAAAGCAGTTGCTTTCCTTAATCTCCAAAGCTTTCTTCCATGAAAGGAGGAAAATAATAATAATTTTAAAACCTGAGGTTAAGCTCAAAAGATAGCATTCAATGCAGAATATATGGCCAAACAGATGAACAAGCAAAGGAGTGGACTATTCATAAAACCTTAAAAGTTCCAATTTCTCTCATGAGAAGATAGAGGGCAAAGTCTAAGAAGTGTCCCAGATTCCAAAAGCAAAGCTTCCCTGCCACTTACTTGATGCACACTCCTCGTCCTCCTGTGGGGCACAGTTTGAGCTGAAAGTGTGGGTTTGGAGGTCTGTAACTCTTTCTGGGAGTAGAAAGCCTCCCCTTCCTCCTTTGGAGTGCCTCGTAGATTCGAACTGCTGTCCTTGTAGTTAGCAACCCAATTTTAAACCCATTGTGCCACGAGAGCTCCTCCCAGCCCTCCCAGAAGGAACATACTCTAAATTCCCTGCAATTATGTTTATGAATCAGCAGTGTTTCTGCAGAAATAATAATATGCACAAAAAACAAGACAGAGCAAAACAAAGCAATAACAACAAACCAATGACTTAAAAAAAAAAGAGCCTGTAAATAGTTCAAGTTCTCTTTTTTGACCCTCAGGAGTGTTTTCTGGTGGAATCTGATGGGGTGACACACCCTGGCTCCAAAGTCTACTTTTGGTACTCCCTCGGGACTTCCCTGCTCGGCTCCCCTTGCTGTTCTGTTGCATGCCCTTCATGTTTTTCCTCTGTGTGGTGGGGTCAGATCAGGCACAGATCCCACAGTGTCTCCAGTGTTGTCCCCCATAGGGCTATGGGTCAGTGAGGATGTCATGTCTTGTAGTGGGGCCGCTCTGGCTTTTTAATAACTTTCCATATCATGGCTTTTATAGGAGTGACAACTCTGTGTTTATTGTCTCGCATATTTTCAGTTGATAATGTGTCCTCAGAACTTGTATTTCTTCAGCTTAATCATTCTTATAACTTCATTAGTCTTCAAGTTGTTGTTTCCTCTACCCAATGCAACCGTTTTAAGATCTATATATTTGCCCAAACTGCAATATATATGGCTTCAAATACCTCTGATTTACTTCTATTTTACTTTTATGCTAATAGTGTTAGATGTTAAAATAAAATCGTAAATATTGTACACATACAATATTATGTATAATGGGATAGTAGTATAAAGGAAATAAGCTGAAAATCACATTAATGTGACCAATTTTAAAAGCAAGAGACATTCCTCATCATTAATTTGATCATTAAACAAGATGAAAAAAGATCAAAGTTTAGTTTCTAAGCTTGGAGGAGCAGCTAAAGAAATACAAGTTCTGATAACACATTATCAACTGAAGGCATGTAGGACAATAAGCATAATATTGATGATCCCAAAATACAAAACCCAAACTCACTGACATTAAGTGTAATCCAACTCACAGTGACCCGTGTGGTAAAATTGGGTAAAACTGCCCATGTGGACATCCAAGACTATAACTCCTTATCGGAGTAGAAAGCCCCATCTTTCTCCTACAAAGTAGTTGATGGTTTTGAACCGGTGACCCTGAAGTTAGCAGCCTAATGCATAACCACTACTCCACCAGGGCTCAGCTACCAGTTCAAAACCCAAGGTGATTATCTGAGGTAGAGCTATTAGGATGGCGGTGAGAAGGAAGGATGGCGTCTGTGCCTGGTGCCTGATGCAGTGAAGAAAGCTGCTTATCTCCTGTTTATATCACCCCACCAAAACAATAAGAAGAACAAACAAACTCCTGCTGTGGAGTGGATTCCAACGCATAGTGCTACCCTGTAGAGTAGGGTAGAGCTCATCTCCTGGGTTTCTGCGATTGCAACTCTTTACAGGAGGAGAACGCCTCATCTTTCTCTCCCAGAGCTGCTGTGGTTTTGAAGGGGGGACCTTGTGGTTAGCGGCCCAATGCACAACCATTACACCAGCAGGGCTATTCCACCTACCGGTAAGGAACCTGAAAAATGTCGTCTTCCTTTGTTGTTGATGTTAGGTGCCACCAACTCGGTTCTTAGGGGCGCTGTGTACAATGGGTAAAACACTGTCCAGTCCTGCGCCGTCCTCGCAATTGATATCTTGGAACCCATTGTTGCAGCCACGGTGTCAGATCATTTTGTCAAGGACCTTCCTGTTTTTCATGCTCCAGCTACTTAACCAAGCGCGGTGTCCTTCTCAGGACTGCTGTCTCTTGACAACATGTGCGAAGGACGTGAGGTGAAGTCTCACCATACTTTCCTCTCAGGAGCTTTCTGATTGTTCTTCTTGCAAGACAGACGTGATTGTTCTTGCAGTCCGTGGTACTTTCAATAGCCTTTGGCAGCATCCAACATAAACTCACAGATTCTTCCCGCTCTTCCTTACTCAATGTCCAACTGACACATGCATTCGAGGCAGTGGCAAATACCATAGCTTTGGTCAGATGCTCCTGACTCTTTAAAGTAGCCTCCTTGCTTTTCAGCTCTGTAAAGAGGTCTTGTGCAGCAGATTTACCTAATACGAGGCATTTGAACTCTTGAGAGCTGCTTCCATGAGAACTGTGTATCCAAGCAAGATAAAATCCTCGACAACTTCTATGTTTCTTCCATTTATCACAATGCTACCTGACATCCCAATTGTGAGAAGTTTGGTCTTCTTTACCACAAGATGGAATTGATACAGATGCCTGCCATCCTTACTTTTTATTAGCAAGTGCTTCAAGTTCTCTGCACTTTCAGCAAGCAAGGTTATGCCATCTGCTTATCACAGGCTCTTAACAAGCTGAGGTAGTTTATTGTGCCAACCTGGACGATAAACACATGTGGGATTAATTGAAGGGCAGAGAGATAAATGGCTTGGCGAGCCTTACCTTTTTTATCTCTTGCTCTTTGATCATTGGACCAGTGTGCGGCCGCCTTGCTCGTTTTGTGCCTCAACTTGCAAGCTACACTACCTGTGGGACACCTAACCCATGGATGGTGTCACTGTAATTTGAAGTTCCTTCAAGACCTGCTTTGCCACACCATTGGAATTTACAACTCTTGAGCTGGGGACTGTTGGACCCTGTCATCTGGCTGACATGTTGGTGACCTGCCTTGCTGTTTCTGCCTGTGCCCGGATAGCCTGAATCGCTCTACAGAGGACTAGCCGGCGGCCCTCAAGACTTGGACTGCCAGTGTCTCACAACTGTCTCATGGGAGTGAGTTGCACTGAGCCATTTGTACTGCTTTATAATTGAATTAAGTGTGTATTCCTTATGTTATACATCTATCTGTAGAAATATATACAAACTTATTAGCACTCTGGTTTTGTTTCTCTAGAGAACCGTGTCTAACACACAAGCCTTTCTCAGTCCTGGTGCTGCATTCTTCTTCAGCTAATGCAGTTTCTCTGAGGATTTGCTCAGCACACAGCTTTCCTTTAAAAGACCAGACTGACGGCCAACCAGTAGACTGACTCACAGCGACTCTCAGACAGGGTAGAACTGCCCCTGCGCATTTCTGAGACGGTCACTGTTAATGGTGGTACAAAGTCCCGTCTGGCTCCTGCCGAGCCGCTGATGCTTTCAACTGCTGACCTATCGGATCATAGCCCAACGCGTTGCCAGGACACCACCAGGGTTCCACCATCTTCCTGAGGTTGTTCAGTTTTCTTTCTAAAACCGCGATGTTCTTGGTGGTGTAAGAGTGGCACCCTCCAGTAATCGTCGGACTGGGCACTGCCAGCTCGGCGGTTTGAAACGGTGGGGGAAGGATGAAGCTTTCGGCTCTTGTACAGGTGTGTAGCTTCGGAACACCCTTTCCGGAGGCACTGTCGCGGAGTTGAGTCCATGGCACTTGCTATTCCTTGTTTGGAACTCTGAAACCCAGTTGCCTTAACCTTCTGAGCGAACCTCGGTGCCCCGACTTCCACTGGCGCAGCAGATCGTGAGAGGAGTCACTGATTTGTACGGATCCTTTTGTGACGGCACCAGGTGAAGCTGAGATAGTGTATTATGGACATTACTTGTCTGCAGCCACCCACCGATCATGAAGCCATGTTCAAACACGATCGGTTTGGTAGAAATTGTGCATGTATGAGCTAGAACCCCAAAGCACTTAAGTTATATATATGCATGAGCTCAAACAGTTGATTATATTATTTAATTTTTCTCTATGTATTGCTTTTCTTTTTTTACCCAGTGTTTCAATTATTACAAGACTTGTGGTAGAATGTCACACTATCATACCGAATTTGTGGACTGGATCAGTAAAAAGTTTAGATTTGTATGTTTGACTACAAACTTGCATGGTGTCATGTTTCCTGTAGACTGGATCTTTTATCATTATATTGTGATGCTTCTAATCTGGTTCTCCTTTCGATTTCTTTCTTAACCCATAGGTTATTTGGAAATATGGTATTTAGTGTCCGATTACATGGAGGCTTCCAGACATCTTACTCTTATTGATTTCTATTTCACAGCAGTCGTAAATTGTTCTTGGTGTACAATTCCACTTGAATTCATTGAGCCTTGTTTTATGAACTAGGACACAGTCTACCCTGAGAACTGTTCCGTAACCACTTAAAACACACATACGTAAATATCTTCTTCACACATTAATAGATATAGTCACGGGCACACTCTCGCTTTCTCTCCAACACTGGCTCAGCCTTTGTGTCTACTCATGCATCCACTCAGGTCACCGCAGTACAGTACCCAGTGCACCGTGTCAAACAGTATTTCACTGTGTGCCTGTCAGTTCTCAGAACCCTTCCAGTGCCCACCCCTGTCTGTGCCGTCTCCACCCTCACTTCCTTCTCATGGTACGCTGCCTTTTCCTTCATTCAAGCCAACACTTGTCACCTCCTAGCTTGTGACTCCCCTCCTCCTTCTTGTTTCTCTAATGATCAACCTTGTTGTTGTTTTTTTAATGTGGAAACTTTCTCTTTACTTTGCATGATAATGGCATGAAGTAATGCTTGTCCTTTCATGACTGACTGATTTCCCCCGGTGTACCGTCCTCTAGGTTCACCCATGTTATGAGGTGTCTCACAGACTCACCAACATTCTTGAACACTGTGTAGTATTCTATGGTGCAGATGAACAAGAGTTATTTGCCAATTCTGGTATTGACGGCATTCATGTTGTTTCTGTCGTTTTGCCATTGTGCATAGTTCTGTGATGAACGTGGGTATGCACATATCTATGTGTGTCATTGCCCTCGGACGTATATTGAGTAAAGAAATTCCTGGGTCATGTGGTATTTCTTTACAAAGTGTTGAAGACCAAGGACATCTCACTCCTTTAAGGTGTTTGGTTATGTTTGAGGACTAAGGTGCACTGGACCTCTGCCGTGGCATTTTCAAGACCTCATATCTTCTAGTTTGGAGGTATTATCGAGAGACTGCCATGTCCTTGGAAAAGGAGATCATGCTTGGTGAAGTCGTGGATCAGAAAAAAACAGGAAACCCTTTCACGAAATAAGATGACACCAAACTCAGAACAAACTCTATGTCACTGAGTCAATTTGGACCCATAGGGAGCCTATAGGACATAGAACTGCTCCTGTGAGTTTCTTTCTATTTTTTTCTTTTTTAAAAAGCATTTCATTGGGGACTCTTACAGCTCTTATCACAATCCATCCATCCATCCATCCATCCATCCATCCATCCATCCATCCATCCATTGTGTTAAGCACATTTGCACATTTGTTGCCATGATCATTTTCAAAAAATTTTCTTTCTACTTGAGCCCTGCTCTTATTTTCTTTTTTATTTCTTAAAAAAAATCATTTTGTTGGGGGCTCATACAACTCTTATCACAATCCATGCATACATCAATTATGTAAAGCACATTTGTACACTCGTTGCCCTCATCATTCTCAAAACATTTGCTCTCCACCCAAACCCCTGGCATCAGCTCCTCATTCCCCCCACCTCCCTGCTCTCCCTCTCTCATGAACCCTTGATAATTTATAAATTATTATTTTGTCGCTCCTGTAAGTTTCTGAGACTGAAACTCTTTGCAAGATTAGAAAGCCCATCTTTCTCCTGAAGAGTGGGTAGTGATTTTGAACTGTCCACCTTGCGGTTAGCAGCCCAACATATAACCACTACCCAACCAGGGCTCTGCAGAAAGGTGCTCAAACATCACAATGATTGTGAGGATGGCTCGGGACCCAGCAGGGTGTTCCGCTGTTGTACAGAGAGTTGCATGGAGTCGGAACCACCACAATGGCCCCTGTCAACATGGTGTGTGATTCCCAGCTTTTCCAAGATGCCTGGGCCATTTTCCAGTGTGGCCGCACCACATTACAGTCCCACCAGCAGGATCAGGAGCGTTCCGGTCACTGCACCCTCGCTGCATTCTTTTTCCTGTCTGTTTTGTATTTTTTGACCTTTTAAAGTTAACGTTGCACTGAAATGAACTTTCGTTTTGTTCTGAGTCTCATAAATAACTAGTTATAGTGAGCATTTCTTCACAAATGTATTGGCCACCTGAATTTTTTTCTTTGATGCATTGTTTTTCTCTTCGAGGTGTTGACATTTTTAATAGATTTTTAAGATTATGAGTCCTTTCTCTCAAATGTCATTGCCATTGTGTGTTTTCTATAATCATTCTTTTGGTGAAATACTTGGATGCGCAGAGCTATGTCAACTATGGTCTATATGAGGGTCCAGTCATCTTTGCTTTCTGTTGCGTGTGTGTTTTCTGTAGTCCAGTTTCTGATGTTTCTGTGTTTTCTTCATGTTTGAGCGTGTGTTTAGGCTAAATATCAGGACTCCTAAGTTTTTCCTTGGCGCTCTTTAAGTTCTTGGTTTCACATGTATATCTAGGATCCATCTTGAGTTCATTTTGGTAAGTGGCATGAGATGTGGGTTCTGTTTCGTTCCTCTGCAAATAGATCTCCAGTTTTGCCAGCACCTGGTGAGGATGGTGCAGGATCAGGCACACTCTCTTAGTACATGCTTTTATATCTTGCATTGCAACATACAAATCGCACCACAGTGCTACACAATTTACATTGTGAGTAAAAGTATTCTACTTCATCGGGGGTGAAAACTGCTGTTTTTCATAGACATAATTGGCAATGTCATGATTTATATATTGCATTACAATTGAACATGTAAAACGATGTGTATGTTATTAAATCCAATGTTAATCCACACTTCTATATCTTAAGAGTCTATATTTATTCTCATTTTAATATCCTATGACCTTAAGCATCTTAAAAAGAAAGCCTACATTTATATTTCTGTACTAATATTTAAGGGGGGAGGGTTCTGTCCAAAGCAGTTAAAGTTAGTGGGGAAATAAGGGAGAAACCAAAGAAATAAAGGAATTTGTATGTCTAATTCTTTTCATATCCTGGATCTGACAGATATTAAACCCTCACTGGAAATAACATGGCTAATTTTTTCCAGGGCCTCTGGGCAGTTACTGGGGAATCCCAATATCACCTTCATTATTTAAACATGAAAATGTCGGGTAGAGTAGAAATGTCCGTGGATTCAGTAGGGTTAGCCTGTGTCTGTAATAGCGAGGCTAGGAATGCCTTTTCTTGTGGCTGGTCACCAGCATGCAGCAGAGAGAGGCCATTTGCTGCAGTTGGAGATGAGGCAGCGTTGGAGCAGTAGCACTGAAGAGGTGACTGAGCCCAAGAGGCAGATGGGCCCAAGTGAGTGTGCATATGCGCATAACCTGAGTTCTGTACAATCTTTAGATGCAAGATATGTAGGCTGTCCTTGTAGATAATTAAACAGATGAAATCAACAAGTTAAGGTAAAAGGGAAGAAGAAAAGAGGTAATCTCAGCATGTTTTACCCCCACGGTTTGCTTGAAAATTGAAGGAACTTTTTCATAAGGCACAACGTCAAACTGGTGCCTGCTTATTTTTATCTGAACTGCCATTATTGGATCTTGAGAAGGCCCAAGAATTATTCTTTCTACCTGGTTGCACAATTATTTCATTTTCCAGGTGTGATGGAGCCTATCCCTTCCTCTTTATACAGATTCGTTGTGATCATGCTCCTACGGAGATCAGCACTCACGTCAGGTAGGAATTCACGTTGTGTGTGTGTGTGTGTGTGTGTGTGTGTGTGTGTGTGTGTGAGAGAGAGAGACCCATCTAAAAAGATGATGGGACTAAATGAGACCAGAAGAAATGGGCAGACTTCACTATATTCCTCATATTCTACAATTTCATGTAGTTTTGAAAATAGAAATGGGTGTATGGTAAGAAATGTTATTTTACTATTTCTTTCTCAGTCTTTACTACATGCCCAAGACATGTTTAACATCTGTCCCTGGGAAGCTCAGACATCCCACTTGCAACTAATAATGACTATATCCCTTATCCAAAAAAAAAAAAAACCTCACTGCCACTGGGCCAATGCTGACTCAGAGCGACTCTGTAGGACAGGGTAGAACTGCGTTTGTGAGTTTCTGAAACAAACTTTCTGGAAGTAGAAAGCCCAGTCTTTCTCCCATGCTGCGGGGAGTGGTTTCAAACTGCTGATCTTATAGGCCTCAGCCCAGTGCGTAACCACTAAGTCACCAGGGGAAAATCCAAAATCATGTATGTAACCAAATGGGTAGTTAATTTAGTAGGATCTCAGAAGGAGAGGCTGTATGAGCTGTATCTGTTCACAACTTTGTCTCAGAGCAGGTAGGCTTAAGCTTGATAAATAAGATTCCTTAACATCATAGGAATAAATATCTTGGCAGACAGAATGAATTTGACATATTTGAGAGTATAAAAAGTGGGGGGGGGGGACCAACAAACTTGGGGAAAAGGAGTGACAAGAGATCCAAAATCGATGGCAATGAGGGTGTGGAATGCCCGGTGGGGTTTGATCAAGTGCAATGTAGCTGAGAAGTATGGAGAGTCAAATGAAGGCCGAATATGTGGGACAGGAGGAAAGTAAAAGGAAATAGAGGTAAGAATTAGGAGGCAAAAGACATTTATAGAGGTGTAAATATAGGCATGCACATATATAAATCTATTAATACATAATGACAGGGATATAGATCTATGTACATATATGTATATGTTAAGTATTAAGGTAGCAGACATTGGGCATCTACTCAAGCCTTCCCTTAATGCAAGAACTATTTGTTCTATTAACCTGGCATTCTGTAATGCTCACTTGCCTGACAAGATTGCTGAAGACAAAATGAGTGAATTAGAAAATATGGTGAAGAAAGCTGGTAGTGCCCAACTATTACAAGGTATAGTGTTTGGGGTCTTGAAGGCTTGAAGTTGAACAAGCATCCATCTAGCAGGGAAGGAAAAAAGCCCACATGGAAGAAGCTCACCAGTCTGTGTGATCACGAGGTGTCAATGGGATCAGCTTTCAGGCATCAGAAGATTCAAAACAAACAATTTTATCAATGCAAATTAGGTGGCTTGGAGTGGAGACCCAAAGCCCATATGTAGACAACTGGACATCCCCTCACAGAAGGGTCATAAGGAAGGATTAGCCAGCCAGGGTGCAGCACAGCACCAACAAAACACACAACATTTCTCTAGTTCGTTAATGCTTCCTTCCCCGCACTATCATCACCTAGTTTACCTTAAAAAATATGGCAAGACCTGAGCATGTACATTGGTACAAATAATAACTCTCCAAATATGGAATCCAGGACAGATAAACCCCATAGAACAAAAATGAGAGTAGCAATATCTTGAGAGTAGGGAGAAGGTGGGAGTAGAAGGGGAAGGAAGGGGGAACAGATGGCAATGCCAATGTATACCCACCCCCTCCTCCTAGGGGGCAAACAACAGATGCGTGAAGGGAGACAACAGATGATGTACGATATGAAAATGACATTAATTTATAATTTTTTTAACAATTTATTAGGGGCTCATACAACTCTTATCACAGTTCATAAATATACATACATCAATTGTATAAAGCACATCTGTACATTCTTTGCCCTAATCATTTTTTTCTCCTCTTTTCTTTTTTTTACATTTTATTAGGGACTCATACAACTCTTATCACAATCCATACATATACATACATCAATTGTATAAAGCACATCCATACATTCCCTGCCCCAATCATTCTCAAAGCATTTGCTCTCCACTTAAGCCCTTAGCATCAGGACCTCTTATTTTTCCTCCTCCCTCCCCGCTCCCCCCTCCCTCATGTGCCCTCGGTAATTTATACATCGTTATTTTGTCATATCTTGCCCTATCCGGAGTCTCCCTTCCCCCCCTTCTCTGCCGTCCCTCTCCCAGGGAAGAGGTCACATGTGGATCCTTGTAATCAGTTCCCCCTTTCCAACCCACTCACCCTCCACTCTCCCAGCATCGCCCCTCACACCCTTGGTCCTGAAGGTATCATCCACCCTGGATTCCCTGTGTCTCCAGCCCTCATATGTACCAGTGTACAGCCTCTACCCTATCCAGCCCTGCAAGGTAGAATTCAGATCATGGTAGTTGGGGGGAGGAAGCATCCAGGATCTGGGGGAAAGCTGTGTTCTTCATTGGTACTACCTCGCACCCTAATTAACCCATCTCCTCTCCTAAATCCCTCTTTGAGGGGATCTCCACTGGCCAACACTTGGGCCTTGGGTCTCTACTCTGCACTTCCCCCTTCATTTAATATGGTATATATATATATATATACATATACACATATATATACATATACACACACATATACACATACATACACACACATATCTTTTTTTTTTTTTGCATGATGCCTTATACCTGGTCCCTTGGCACCTCGTGATCGCACTGGCCAGTGTGCTTCTTCCATGTGGGCTTTTTTGCTTCTGAGCTAGATGGCCGCTTGTTCACCTTCAAGCCTTTAAGACCCCAGGCAGTATCTCTTTTGATAGCCGGGCACCATCAGCTTTCTTCACCACATTTGCTTATGCACCCATTTGTCTTTAGCGATCCTATCATGGAGGTGTGCAGTCAATGATATGATTTTTTGTTCTTTGATGCCTGGTAACTGATCCCTTCGGGACCACTCGATCACACAGGCTGGTGTGTGCTTCCATGTGGACTTTGTTGCTTCTGAGCTAGATGGCCGCTTGTTTATCTTCAAGCCTTTAAGACCCCAGATACTATATCTTTTGATAGGTGGGCACCATCAGCTTGCTTCACCACATTTGCTTATGTACACATTTGTCTTCAGTGATCATATCGGGAAAATGGGCACACACTGATATGATTTCTTGTTCTTTGATGCCTGATACCTATGGAAACCCACATGGAAAAAGCACACCAGCCTGTGTGACCACGAGGTGTCGAAGGGATCAGGCTTCAACGAACAAAAACTCACATCATCATAAATGAGGGGGAGTGCAGAGAGGAGACCCAAAGCCCATCTGTAGGCAACTGGACACCCCCTTACAGAAGGGTTGCGGGGAGGAGACGAGCCAGTCAGGGTGCAGGGTAGCAACAATGAAACATACAACTTTCCTCTAGTTTGTAAATGCTTCCTCTCCCCCACTATCATGATCACAATTCTACCTTACAAATCCAGCTAGACCAGAGGATGTGCACTGGTACAAATAGGAACTGGAAACACAGGGAATCCAGGGCAGATGATCCTTTAATGACCAGTGGTGAGAGTGGCAATAACTGGAGGATGGAAGTAAGGTGGGGTAAAAAGTAGGAACCAATTACAAGGATCTACATATAACCTCCTCCCTGGGGGATGGACAACCGAAAAGTAGATGAAGGGAAATGCCAGACAGTGTAAGATATAGCAAAATAATGATAATTTATAAGTTATCAAGGGTTCATGAGGGGGCAGAGCAGGGAGGGAGGAGGGAAATGAGGAGCTGATATCAAGGGCTCAAGTAGAAAGCAAATGTTTTGAGAATGATGAGGGCAACAAATGTACAAATGTGCTTGACACGGGGGATGTATGTCTGGATTGTGTTAAGAGTTGTACAAGCCCCCAATAAAGTGATTTTTTTAAAAAAGCACATTGTCCAAAACGTGAAAAGACAACCTACAAGATGGAAGAAATTTTTTTCCTACCAAACTCACTGCCATTGAGTCACTTTGGACGCATAGAGACTGTAGTGGACAGAACTGCCCCAGTGAGTGTTTCAGCCCATAACTGTGTACCGGTGGCAAGACCGCATCTTTCTCCTGGAGTCGGCTGGTGGTTTCCAACTACTGACCTCATAGTTAGCAGCCCATCTAGCAACCACGATGCCACCAAGTATCTTATTGAATCATGTCAAATAAGATACTTATATCTAGAATACAGCCAACAACCACAAAGAAAATAAAGTGTTTCAAATATCATGAAAACACATGGTAGCTTTTGTTCAGCTCATTGCCAAATGCTACATAAATAACTGATCTAAAGGAAGAAATTTCTATGATCCTGTGACTTAATAAAATATCTCTACCATTGAAGAAGTTAAAAGTACTAATTGAGTTTTGAGGAGCCTTGGTATCATAGCGGTTATGCATTTGACTTTGATCCTCAAGGTCAGCAGTTTGAAACCACCAACTAGCTCCTACGGAGAATGACAGGGCTTTCTACTCCTGTCAACATTTTCAGTCTTGGAAGTTCACAGAAGCAGTTCTACCTTATCCTATAGAGTCACTATGAGTCAGCATCCACATGACGACAGTGAGTGAGTGAGTAAGTAACTGATTTGCAGGAGCACCAGTGGTACAGTGGATATGCGTCGAACTGTTAGATGCAAGGTCATCAGCTGCTGTACAGAAGAAAGAAAGCCTTTTGACTCCCATAAAGAATTACAATTTTGGAGACCGCTATTGTGTGATTTCTAGTTCTGCCCTGTTCTATGAGTCACTGTCCACCAGGATCAGCTCCATGGCAGTGAGAGCGAGTGAGTGACATTGACTTTTATAAAGACAATGTGAAAATATTTAAAATCAGTGGCTCTTTATGCTTTTCTTTTAAATTTATATTATAGGAACAAGATTCACTCATTGGATGAAGTTAAGAGTTGGGTTGGCTTATGTCATAGGAATTACCATTCACTCCTATTAAGAATTATTTAATAAATATTGAATATATAAGATAAATATTCATGATTAAAATCCAGCTACATGATAAATGAAAGCATATGTCCATTTGAAGTTCTGTACACAAATATAAATAGCACCTTTTTTGTATTGACTAAGAACTGGAAATAACCCAAAATATCATCAACAGATGAATTGAAAAACATATGGTGGACTCTCTAGACAATGCAATATAGTGGACAACAAAATGTAAATGTATCATGAACACACACACCAAATATAAAACACCAAAAGAATGGTGCAAGTCAGAGGAAACGTTTATCTTGTGTGATGTCTGGAAAATGCAAACCACTGTATAAAAACAGATGAGTGGGATCCAGGCACCTTTGATCTTAAGATACTTTGTTTGAAATACTTTTTTGTTGCTGTTTTTGCTAGCTGTACACTAGAAACAAATTTCTAGTCATTGTGTGATTTTCAACTGGCAGGGACTGCAAGATTGCATGAAGGTACGCTGTAGGCGACCAATATGTTCATGACTCTGAGTCTGGTGACGGTGTCACAGATGCATGCATAAATCCCACCAGCCATCTTTCTTTTGGTTGCAACGTGGTAACATATATTGTTGAGAAGAAAAATGTTACCAACCTTTGCTATCTTAAATTGATCAAGTATGCAATCAATGTACATCAATTGTTACTGAATTTGAAAATGGGAAACAAAGAGAAAGGAACAGTAGTTGGAAAATATGACTTTGATGATGGAAGCAGTTTGGGAGTTTACATGATGTAATTTTTCAAGGCCAATGATCTATTCATTACAAATACCTTTTTTAAACAACATAAATGTAAACTATAGATTTGGACCTCATTGGACAGACTACATTTGGGTCAAATTGACTACACCTATGGAAATACACGGAAACAAAACGTTGTCAGAGATAGCTTCATAGAATATTCAAGATGTTGGACAACAGAAAAGTGGGTGAAGGGAGACATTGGACAGTGTAAGACAGTGTAAGATAGGACAAAATAGCAATTCATAAACTATCAAGGGTTCATGACGGAGGCGGGGAAGCGGGGATGGAGGGGAGAAAATGATAAGCTGATACCAAGGGCTCAAGTAGAAAGCAAGTGTTTTGAGGATGATGGCAACAAATGTACAAATGTGCTTCAGACAATGCATGTATGTATGGATTATGATGAGTTGTATGAGCCTCCAATAAAATGATTTTTTAAAAAGAAAAGAAAAGAATGGGTCCCTCAGGCCAATGTTGTTGCTAGGTGCTACCAGTGGGTCCCACCCCATGGTGACTTTATGCACACCAGAACTGAACACTGCCTGGCCCTGTGCTTCTCTCCCAATTGTTCCTCTCCTTGAGCCCATTGTTGTAACTACAGTGTCAATCATCTCCCTGAGGGCCTCCCTCTTTTCTGCTGCCCCTCCACTTTACCAAACATGATGTCCTTCTCCAGGAATGGTCTCTCCTGACAACATGTCTGAAGCAGGTAAGGCTTAGTCTCCCTATCCTTGCCTCTAGGGAACACTCTAGCTGTATTGCTTTTAAGACAGATTGATTTTATAGGCCCCAGTACTTTCAATATTCTTCTCAAATACTACAGCTCAAAAGCATCCATTCCTCGGCATTCTTCTTTATTCAATGTCCAACTTTCACATCCATGTGAGGAGGTTGAAAATACTGTGGCTTGGCTGAGGCATAGCTCAGTCTTCAAAGTGACGCTCTGTCTTGCTTGTCAATACTCTAAAGCAGCGGTCCTCAACCAGTGGGTCACCACCCATTGGTTGAACGACCCTTTCCCAAGGGTTGCCTGATGCATAACAGTAGCAAAATTATAGTTATGAAGTAGCAATTAAAATAATTTTATGGTTGGGGGGGTCACCACAAGAGGAAGTGCATCAAAGGGTAGTGGCACTAGGAAGGTTGAGAACCACTGCTCCAAAGAGATCTTGAGCAATCGTTTTACCTAATGTGACTCATCTTTTGATATTTCGACTGCTGCTTCCATGTGCATTGACTGTGGATCCAAACAAGACAAATCCTTGACAACTTTAATCTTTTCTCCATTTAGCATGATGCTATCTATTATTCCAGGTGTGAGGATTTGAATCTTCCTTACATTGAGTCAAAATCCACAACAAAGGCTCTAATTTTCCATCTTCATCAGCAAGTGCTTCGAGTACTCCTCATTTTCAGCATTCAAGGTTGTATAATCTGCATATCACAGGTTGTTAATAAATCTTCCTCCAATCCAGATGCAGCATTCTTCCTGTAATCCAGCTTCTCTGATTATTTACGCAGCATTTAGATTAAATGGTACCATGAGAGGATAAAACCCTGTCATGCAAGTTTCCTGATCATAAACTATGTGGTAGTCCTTTGTTCCATTTACACAGCTGCCTCTTTGATCCATACAAGTTCTGTGGAACCACAATAAAGTATTCTGGAATTGTAATTCTTTTCAGGGTTATCCCGTTTGTTTGGATCCACACAGTCAAATGTTTTGGCATAGTCAATAAACCACAAGTAAACAATTTTCTGGTGTTCTCAGCTTTGAGCCAAGATCATCTGACATCAGGAATGAAATCCATTGGTCCACATCCTTTCTGAATCTGGGTCAGAGGGAACTCAATATGTGATGGAGAAAGAGCCACTTTTTCAGAGTTGAGTTCATGGATGTGAGTTTGGTAAAACCCATGGGAGTGGAGCCTTCAGGATATTTATTGGCTGATAGGTAAAGGAAAAACATTGCAAAAAAATCTGCCAATGATTGGAACTTGGGCTATGTGAAGTATGAACCTAGGAAAACTGAAAGTCATTAAAAACTAAATGGAACTGGTATTGGACATTTTGAATTAGAATATCATATCATTTACTATGCCAGGAATGACATAATCAACAGGAATGGCAATGCATTTGCTGGCAAAGAGGGCATTTAAAAATCAATCTTGAAGTGCAATGCTGTGATAGGATTACATGTATGTGCCTTAAAGGAAAGCCAAGCAACACAACTATTATTCAAAGGCACCAACCATAGAAGTTAGAGAGGAAGAAATCTACTGAAATTTTCATTCTGAAATCGATGAAACATGCTACCAAGGTGCATTGATCGTTACAGCCAAGTGGAATGCAAAAGTTGGAAACCAAGAGGAAGGTGCAGCAGTTGGGAAATATGACCTTGGTGGAACTGAAGCTGGATATTGTATTATAACATTTTGCCAGACCAATTACTTGTTTATAGCAAGTGCCTTTTGTAAACAAGACAAGTGGACAACTGGTGACTATGGACTTCTCCAGAATGGACACACATTAATTAAATTAACTATATCGGTATGAAGAGAGGATGAAGTTCAATATCAGCAACTAAAATCAAGTTAGGGGCTGATGATGAAACAGACCATCGGCTCATATGCAAGTTCAGAGTAAACTTGAAGAAAATTAAAACTAGTCCATGAGAGCCTTGAAGGTGGATAGACATAAGCCTTGACAGACAACATTGTACTTCATGATTGATTTGGTAATGTACTTTTTAACTATGAAGGTCATGCCATTCCTCGTGATTTTGTTATGCCAGGTATAATAGATGACATGATTTTCTGATTCAAATGGCTAATACAGTCCATTTCAGCTCATTAATGCCTAGGGTACTGATCTTTATATGTTCTGTTTCATTTTTATGAATTCCAATTTTTCTAGATTTACACTTCGCAAATTCCAAGTTCAGATCACTAGCGGATATTTGCAGCTGTTTCTCCTTACCTTGAGTTTTTTTTCCAATCAGCAAATGAAGATTCCAAATACTTCATTCCCACATGCTCTGCCTGATCTCATCACCATGTTGACTTCACTCTGAAAAATCAGTTCTTCCTCAGATATATTTTTGAATGCCCTTAGACCCTGTGTTAGTTCAGGTTGACTAATGAAACAATTCCAGAGACACTTATATGTGTTTTAAAAAGAGTTTTACATAAAGAATAATTTTATATTAAGAAAACATCACATCCCAGTCCAGATCAAGTCCATAAGTCTTATATTAACTCATATGTTCGATACCAATCTATAAATTCCTCTTTAGACTCATGCAATACATGCAATGATGTTGAATGCAGGAAGATCACAGGCCAGTGGGTGGAAAGTCTTGTCAATCCAGTGGCAGTGGAAGCATTTCAGCTCTGGCCGGGGTCTCCATGTGGCTCCTATAGCTCCAGGGCTCTAGCGTAGCTTCATGTGTCTTCTGTCACCAGGAAGACAAAGAAGAGTGTGTGGGAGTACCTGGTCTCCAGTGAGCTATATTTCTCTGTGGCACCTGCAAATGAGATCATCAAGCTGCGACTTGATTGACAAGCTAGTCTCCACCCCTTTGCAAGTTGACACCAGATTATGTAATTTCCACAGCCCTAAGGGCCTGTCTTATGGCACATCTCCAAAAATGGTCAGCTTCGATTCAGTAGGCCTTCAGGATCTGACAGTGTTTTGAAGACATGCACAATACTTTCAGCATCTCATTCCTCCAAAGTGGGGAGTTGAGTCCTTCTTTGTTGTCTGTTCTTTTTTTTAATTTTTAAATAAACAATTTATTAGGGGCTCATACAACTCTTATCACAGTCCATACATATACATACATCAATTGTATAAAGCACATCTGTACATTCTTTGCCCTAATCATTTTTTCTCCTCTTTTCTTTTTTTTACATTTTATTAGGGACTCATACAACTCTTATCACAATCCATACATATACATACATCAATTGTATAAAGCACATCCATACATTCCCTGCCCCAATCAATCTCAAAGCATTTGCTCTCCACTTAAGCCCTTTGCATCAGGTCCTCTTTTTTTTGCCCCTCCCTCCCCACTGCCCCCTCCCTCATGTGCCCTTGGTAATTTATACATCGTTATTTTGTCATTTCTTGCCCTATCCGGAGTCTTCCTTGCCCCCTTCTCTGCTGTCCCTCTCCCAGGGAGGAGGTCACATGTGGATCCTTGTAATCAGTTCCCCCTTTCCAACCCACTCACCCTCCACTCTCCCAGCATCGCCCCTCACACCCTTGGTCCTGAAGGTATCATCCACCCTGGATTCCCTGTACCTCCAGCCCTCATATGTACCAGTGTACAACCTCTGCCCTATCCAGCCCTGCAAGGTAGAATTCGGATCATGGTAATTGGGGGGGAGGAAGCATCCAGGATCTGGGGGAAAGCTGTGTTCTTCATTGGTACTACCTCGCACCCTGATTGACCCATCTCCTCTCCTAAACCCCTCTTTGAGGGGATCTCCACTGGCCAACACTTGGGCCTTGGGTCTCCACTCTGCACTTCCCCCTTCATTCAATATGGTATATATATACACACATACATTATATACATGTACACACATATATCTTTTTTTTTTTGCATGATGCCTTATACCTGGTCCCTTTGGCACCTCGTGATCGCACTGGCCGGTGTGCTTCTTCCATGTGGGCTTTTTTGCTTCTGAGCTAGATGGCCGCTTGTTCACCTTCAAGCCTTTAAGACCCCAGACACTATCTCTTTTGATAGCCGGGCACCATCAGCTTTCATCACCACATTTGCTTATGCACCCATTTGTCTTCAGCGATCCTATCATGGAGGCGTGCAGTCAATGATATGATTTTTTGTTCTTTGATGCCTGGTAACTGATCCCTTCGGGACCACTCGATCACACAGGCTGGTGTGTTCTTCCATGTGGACTTTGTTGCTTCTGAGCTAGATGGCCACTTGTTTATCTTCAAGCCTTTAAGACCCCAGTCACTATCTCTTTTGATAGCCGGGCACCATCTGCTTTCTTCACCACATTTATTTGTTCACCCACTTTAGCTCCAGCAGTTGTGTCGGGAGAGTGAGCATCATAGAGTTCCAATTTAATAAAAGAAAGTATTCATGCATTGAGGGAGTGTTTGAGTGGAGGCCCAAGGTCCTTCCGCCACCTTAATACTTAACCTATAAATCTAGACACATAGATCTATTTCCCCATCCTCCTATATATATTTGCATGTACATGTCTTTGTCTAGACCTCCATGAATGCCCTTTGACTCCTAGCTCTTTCCTCCATCTCCCTTGACTTTCCTCCTGCCCTACTACCATGCTTCATTGCCACCTGGGCTAGAGTATACCTCTTCTCTACGCAACCTTACCCTTGATCATTCCCCACCAGGCCTGCCACTCCCCCCTCTCTACCAGTTTGGGTCCCATGTTGTTCCCTTGTCCCTGTGTTTGTTAACACCACTTCCTTACCCCCCATAGACCCCCACCCCAAGTCCCCCGGAACTGTCGGTCCCGTTGTTTTTCCTCCAGATAGTTCATCCAGCCTGTCTGTGTTAGGCAGGGTTCTCCAGAGAAGCAAAACTAGGACACATAACAGGAAATTAGTCCACACAGCAGTACAGCTAACTCAGTTCAGTTCATTGTCATGGGAAAGTTCCTATACTGAAAGTCCTTCGACTCATGCAGAGACCAGTAGGCCAGTGTAGCAAAGCAGCTCATGGTGGAGCCTCATGGTGGAGTGATGTGAAGTGGCTAGAGGTGCAGTGTCTGGAGTGGTGGCATGAGGACCAGAGTCGGCCTGCAGACCACAGACATCGCCATGTGGGGTGGCACTGCAGTGTGTGGAACAGCACAGCACCAATGATGCGGTCCACCAGTGATGCGGTCCGCTCTCCACGGGTTGGCATGGCCCACAGGTAGTAAGGCAGAGTTCTAGATCAGGCAGCATGCTAGTCCGATCACTCGGACGGACCACCAGGGAGAAAGAGAGAAGGACCTGCTTCCAGAGAGGCATTTATTTGGGTCCCAACTCCAAAGGCGGCTATCAAGTTGCAACCTGATTGACAAACTAAGCTCAATCCATAGCTTTATACAGGTGCCATGTTGGCAGACAGAAAAACTTTGACAGTCTGGAAGTTCTGCTGAAACCTGTTCATTTTGGGTGATACTACTGGCATTTGAAATACAAGTAACATAGCTTCCAGCATCCCAGCAACACACACGCCTCCGCAGTAGGGCAAACTGACAGACAGTGGTGGGAACAAAAGGATACTGTGGAGTTTAAAATCAGGCAAAGTGTGAATCTGGGTTATATCTTATTCAATCTTAGTGCTGAGCAAAAAATCCAAGAAATGGGACTATATGACAAAGAATGTGGCGTAAGAATTGGAGAAAGGGTCAATAACAGCATGGGACACGGACAAGCTCCAACCTTACTTAATGAAAGCAAAGAGAACTTGAAGTCTTTACTGGTGAAGAAGAAGGAACTTTAGCTAAATGACTGCTCAATGTGAAGAAAATAAAAAAATTCTCACAACTGGATTAATAAACAGCATCACGGTAAACTGGGAAAAGATTGAGTTGTTAAGGATTTCATTTTACTTGACTTCACAGTCGTCACCCATGTAAGCAGTAGTCAAGACATCAAAGGGCATGTTGTATTGTTTTCAATTGCTGTAAATTTAACTGTAAATTTACAGTGTAGGAGGAGGGAGATAGCTCAGTGCCTAACTAATGTCCCCGATCTAATCACTCATTCCGGCTCCAGAATGCAGAGGAAACTAGTTTTGCAGAGGCTTCAGAAAGCCAAGGAGCCCTGGTGGTCTAGTGGGTTGTACATGTGCTGCTAGCCAGAAGGCCAGCAGTTTGACTCCCCCACCCCCACCTGTCCTTCCCAGGGAGAGATGAGGCTTCCCGATCCTATAAAGACTTACAGCCTCAAAATCCTACCAGCATTGCTGGAATCAGAATTGGCTGGTTGGCCATGGGTTTGTGGTTTTTAGAAAATCACTTCTAAGTCTGAAGACTCCTATACTGTCGTCGTTGTTGTTGTTGTTGTTGTTGTTGTTAGGTGCCATCAAGTCAAATCCAACCCATAGCGACCCTGTGCACACCAGAACAAAACACCACACAGTCCTGCACCATCCGCACAATTGTTCCTGTGCTTAAGCCCATGTCGCAGCGACTGTGTCAATCCCTCTCGTTGAGCGCCTTCCTCGATTCCACTGGATGATGATGACCTTTGCCAGGGACTGGTCTCTGCTGACAACATGTCCTAAATATGTAAGGCAAAGTCGTGCCCTCTGGGTGTTTAAGCAGCACTCTCTTTTAGCGGTTCTTGGTACTTTCAATACTCTTCCTAAGCACCACCATTCAAATGAATTGGTTTTTCTTTTGTCTTCCTTATTCAGTGTCCAACTTTCACATGCATGTGGAGCAATGGAGAATACCATGGCTTGGGTCAGGCATGCCTGAATCCTCAAAGTAACATCCTTGCTTTTCAATACTCTAAAGAGGTCTGTGCAGCAGATTTACCTACACCGAGTCACTAATAAATGAACTACTGTCAAAACAGGTACACCCTTAACCAGCTCTTCCACCTATTGCCTGCCAACCAAATTTCTTTCTGCAAGTCTGAAATCAGTGTCACTTCACAGAGGAAACAACACGGTAGTTTTTTCTGCCCATTACAAAACTCCACTGTTCAAATTTTGTCACAACTGCATCTTGCGTCACACAGAACTTCACATTATATTTGCAAGTGACATGCCCCAGCATGATGTTTTATCCTGAAGTAATAGCTGAGATAATAGATCTTTCTTCATGCGTATGTCACCCCGCCCTACAGATGTTCCCTTGATGTCATGAGAATTCCAACAGCTTACGGGGAATTCCTGCTCTTATGAAAAGCAAATGTTTTTCATAAGCCCGGCAAGTTATCACTGTAAACACAATGAAGAGTTTCCTCTTACTCACCCAGGTTTACTGGTTACTGTCTTCTCTGAAAGTAACTCTGTCTTGTTCCTGAAAGTCATAGCACTTCCAATTTAGAGACGGGAATAGGAAAAGCACTCAATTTGAAAATCATGTTGGTGATCTTTTCATGGCGGTGTCTGTAAGATGGCATGGAGACAGATCACTCCCGGTACACAGTGAAGGTATACAGTGAGGCTTGTGGCAGACAGACTTCGAAGATGAAAAGTAGAACACCATAGAGATAGCTGTGACTTCTCGTTATCCACCGAAATCTGTGTCTCAATGGGACATGGCTGGAGTGCCCGTTTCCTAGTCAATACACTGTAAAGGGGAGCCTTGGCTGCTATCATTCTCTACTTCTTAAGGGCAACAGACATTTCAAAAAAACCCAAACCTATTCATTTGATTCTAAAAATGGCGGTACCAGGGTCCAGGAATTAGATTGCTTTGTTAAAATAAGTCAGATCTACCAAGCCACCTCTTGGATGAATTACTGAAAGGGAAGAGTCAGAAATGAGCCTCCAGGACCATAAAGATGTTTAAAAAAATCCTACAATTCTTATCAAAGTCTATACATACATCCATTGTGTCTAGCACATTTTTACATTTGTTGCCATCATCACCATCCTCAAAACATTTGCTTTCTACTTGAGCCCTTGGTATCAGCTCTTCATGTTTCCCCCTCCCTCCCTACCCTCCTCCCCCATGAACCCTTGATAATTTAGAAATTATTATTTCTTTGTCATGTCTTATACTGTCCAATGTCTCCCTTCAACCACTTTACTGTTGTCTGTCCCAAGGGAGGGAGGGTGTTATATGTAGATCATTGTGATCAGTTCCCCCTTTCTACCCCATCTTCCCTTTACCCTCCTTGTATCACTACTCACATTATTGGTCTGGAGGGGTTCATCTGTCCTGGATTCCCTGTGTTTCCAGTTCTTACCTGTACCCATATACATGCTCTGGTCTAGTTGGATCTGTAAAGTAGAATTCATATCATGATAGTGGGTGGGGAAAAGTATTAAATAACTACAGGAAAGTTATATGTTTCATTGTTGCTATGTTACACAGTGGCTTGTGTCCTCCCACGAGCCTTCTGTAAGGGGCTGTCCAGTTGCCTACAGATGGACTTAGTGTCTCCTTTCTTCACTCCACCTCATTAACAATGATATGATTTTGGTTCTTTGATGCCTGATACATGAACCCATCGATATCTCATGATCACACAGGCTGGTGTGCTTCTTCCATGTAGACTTTGTTGCTTCTCAGCTAGATGGCCACTGGTTTATATTCAAGCCTTTAAGACCCTAGATGTTATATCTTTTGATAGCTGGACACCATCAGCTTTCTTCACCACATTTACTTATGCACCCACTTTCATTTCAGCAGTTGTGTCAGGAAGGCAAGCATCATGGAATACCAGTTTAAAAGAACAAAGTGTTCTTGCACTGATGGAGTACTTGAGTAGAGGCCCAATGTCCATCTGCTACCTTAATATTAATCCTATAAATATATGCACATAGATTGATTTCCCTATCATATCTAAATATATTTACATATGTACATGCCTGTATTTAGACCTCTATAAATGGCCTTTGCCTCCTAATTCTTTACTCTATTTCCTTTTACTTTCCTCTTGTCCCACTATCATGCTCAGCCTTCATTTGGGTTCCACTAATTCCTCTTGGTTACATTGCCCTTGACCAAGCCCTAGTAGGCCTCCTACATCCTCCTCACCATAGATTTTTGGATCGCTTGTTGTTCCCTTGTCCCTTGTTTTGTTAGCACCTCCATCCTATCCCCCGCCGCCCATTCTCCCATGTCCCCCAAGAACCGTCGGTCCCCCCGTTGTTTTCTCCTCCAGATCGTTTATCCTACCTATCTTATCTAGATAGACCTGCAGAGATAATAATATGCACAAAAAACAAGACAGAGCAAAACAAACAACAACAAACCAATGACAAAAAAAACCAGAAAGAAAAGCCTATAAATAGTTCACATTCGGTTTGTTAGTCGTTAGGAGTGTTTTCTGGTCGAATCTGATTGGGTGCCATTCCCTAACCCCCTATTTTTGGTATTCCCTTGGGACTTCCTTGCTCTGTTCCCCTTGCTGCTCTGTTGCACGCCTTTAGTCTTTCGTCTTGGTGTGGTGGGGTCAGATTGGGCACAATTCCTGCACTATGTCTCCAGGGTTGTCCCCCATAGGGCTATGGGTCAGTGAGAGATGTCGTGTTTTGTAGTGGGGCTAACCATATGGTCCTCTGTATGCATTGGCTGCTCTGAACAGGGATACCATCCTCAAGGCTTGGTGGGTCAGGATGTGCTCCAGTCTCTCCACCTCCCCCTTCATTTGCTCTTGTGTGCTCTGATCAGACATGTCCATCTCCCTGAACTGTAGCTTCAATGCTGTCCTCTGAAATAAATTCTAATGGGGGTTGGGGGTGTCCACGTAGTTGAGATTGGGACCAGCCCCTTAGACCTCTCTATTGGTTCCCTGCTTCATGCCACTATGTTGCATTCACATCTTGGAACACTTAGTTGAAGTCGGGTCCCACATTCGCTGTGGAGATATAAAGGCTACTCTCCCTGTGGATGGGTAGTGTCCTGGTCCCCTGGTACCCATGTCTTTTTTTTCCTCCCCACCCCTCCTTCTTAGTAGACTGTCATATGTATCCCTGGGTTTGGTATGGCCCCTGGACCTCACCCCAGGAAAGTTTCTATAGAGTAGCTTTTTCCTTATACCCCTTTTGCATTTTTTTAAGCTTACCTTGGCAAACTCATGTTGTACTTGTGTTTGTGCTTGGCTTACTTTGCTTAGCATAATTTCCCCCTGTTCTTCCCATGCAGCAATATGCTTCATAACTGCTTTTTAAGGATATGTAGTACTCCATTGTATGTATGTACCAGTTTTTTAATCCATTTGTCTGTTGATGGAAATTTGGGCTTCTTCCAACTCCTTGCAATTGTGAGCTGTGCCATGATGAACATTAGCGCACAGATGGAGCACAGATGTCTGGCCTTAGTTTGTTTCATGCCTCTTCTGCATATATGCCCAGTAGGGGGATTGCTGGGTCCTCTGGTAGCTCAATTTCCATCTGTTTTAGATATCACCAAATTGATTTCCATAGTGACTGTGCATACCTACTGGTCCACCAGCAGTGGATGAGAGTTCCTATCCCTGAAGCACTTGTTGCTTTCTGATTTTTGAATTGGGCTATGTTTCAGGGTGTTAGGTAGTATATCATTGTTGTTATAATTTGCATTTCTCTTATGGCTAATGATTGGGAACATTTTCTCATATGTTTATTGGTCATTTGGATTTCTGTTCTTGTGAAACTTCTATTCAGGTCCTTTGCCCACCTCCTCAATAGGCAATTAGTTTTTTCTTTTTGGAAGCTAGCAGCGTATTGTAGATTTTAGTAATAAGGCCTTTGTTTGATGCATCATTGCTGAAGATGTTTCCCCAGCCTGTGGGCTCTCTTATTACTCTCTTGGTGAATTCTTTAGATGTACACAGGTGTTTTATCTTCAGTATATCCCACTTGTCAATTTGCAACTCATCTGTATTTGTGTCCTTCCCTATTTTTGATAGCCTGTGTATTCCCTGAGTCAAAGTTCTCAGGTTGGTCCCAATTCCTTCATTGATGGCCCTCATAGTTTGGAGTTTAACCTCAAGGTCTGTGAACCACCTTGAGTTTATTCTTGTGCATGGAGTGAGGTAAGGGTCATGCTTCATTTTTCTGCAGGTAAATATCCATTTTTTCCAGCACCACTTGTTGAAGAGGGCATGTCTTCCCAATTGATATTTTGGGGTCTGTTGTCTGTATGCTGATAATTTTATTTCTGGATTTTCAGTTCTTTTCCATTGGTCAGAGTATCTGTCATTATACCAAAACCATGCAGTTTTGACCACTGTGGCTGTATAATACATGCTAAAGTCAGATAAAGCAAGCCCTCCCACTATGTCCTTCTTGAGGAGTTCTCTGCTAATTCTGGGCTTCTTCCTTCTCCATATGAAATTGGTAATCAGTTTTTCCATTTCTTTGAAGAAAGGTGAAGGCAATTGTATTGGGATTGCATTAACTTATATAGTGCCATGGGCAGAAATAACATCTTGACTATATTGAGTCTTCTAATCCATGAGCATGGGATATTCTTCCACTTGTTGAGGTCACTCTTGGTTTCTTGTAATAGTGTTCTGTAGTTCACCTCATATAGATCTTTTGTTCCTTTAGTCAGGTATATCCCTAGATATTTCCATTTGTGTTTGGCTATTGTGAAGGGTACCTGCTTTTTATTTCCTCTTTTTTTATTACAGATAGGATTGCTGTAATCCAGAGGGCTTTCTTTTTTTTTAACTTTTATTTTTTAAATCATTTTATTAGGGGCTCATACAACTCTTATCACAATCCATACATACATCAATTGTATAAAGCACGTTTGTACATTAATTGCCCTCATGATTATAAAAATATTTGTTCTCCACCTAAGCCTCTGATATCAGCTCCTCATTTTTCCCTGCTTTCCCCATTCCCCCCTTCCTCATGAACCCTTGATATTTTATAAATTTTTATTTTGTCATATCTTGCCTGTCCGATGTCTCCATTCACCCACTTTTCTGTTGTCCATCTCCAGGGAGGAGGGCACATGTAGATCCTTGTAATCGGTACTCCCTTTCAAACCCACCCTCACTCTACCCTCCCAGTATCACCACTCACACCACTGGTCCTCAAGGGATCATCCGCCCTGGATTTCCTGCTTTTCCAGTTCCTATCTGTACCAGTGTACATCCTCTGGTCTAGCCAGAATTTCAAGGTAGAATTGGGATCATGATAGGGGTGGGGGCGGGGGATGAAGCATTTAGGAACCAGAGGAAAGCTGTATTTTTCATCATTGCTACATTGCACCCTGACTGGCTCGTCTCCTCCCCAAGACTCTTCTGAAAAGGGATGTCCAGTGGCCTAACAATGGGCTTTGGGTCTCCAATCCGCACTCTCCCCTCATTCACTATGGTAAGATTTTTTGTTCTAATGATGTCTGAAACCTGATCGTTTCGACACCTCGTGATCACACAGGCTGGAGTGCTTCTTCCATGTGGGCTTTGTTGCTTCTGAGCTAGATAGCCACTTGTTTACCTTCAAGCCTTTAAGACCCCAGATGCTATATCTTTTGATAGCTGGACACCATGAGCTTTCTTCACCACATTTGCTTATGCACCCACTTTGTCTTCAGTAGTTGTGTTGGGAAGATGAGCATCCTAGAATGCCAATTTAATAGAAGTATTCTTGCATTGAGGGAATACTTGAGTAAAGGCCCAATGTCCTTCTGCTACCTTAATACTCAACCTATAAATATATGCACATAGGTCTATTTCTCCATCCTCATATGTAAATATATGTGCTATGTATGTGCCTTTATCTAGATCCCTATAATTGCCCTTTGCCTCCCAGCTCTTTCCTCTATTTCCTTGGACTTTTCTCTTGTCCCACTAATATGCTCAGTCCCCACCTGAGTTTCAGCAATTCCTCTTCATTACATTACCCTTGATCATGCCCTACCAGGTCTCCCACACCCTCCTCACCACTGATTTGGATCATTTGTTGTTCCCTTGTCCCTGGGTTTGTTAACATCACTTCCTTTCCCCCCACCTTCCACTCTCTCATGTCCCCCTGCAACTGTCAGTCCTATTGCTTTCTCATCCAGATTGTTTATCCAGCCTCTCTTATTTAGACAGACCTGTGGAGATAACAACATGCACAAAAATAAAATAGAGCAAAACCAAGCAGCAATATACAACAAAACAACAACAAAAACAAACCAATGACAAAAAAAAAACCACAAAAGGAAATACAAGAAAGAAAAGCTTGTAGCTAGTTCAAGGATCATTTGTTGGCCTTTAGGAGTGTTTTCCAGTCGTCTGTTGGGGCACCACACCCTGTCCCCAAAGTACACCTTCAGCATCCCCTGGGGATCTCACCGCTCCATTCCCTTGCTGTTCTGCTGCACCCCCTTAGTGTTTTGCCTCAGTTTGGCAGGATCAGTTTGGGTGCAATTCCCACTCTGTGTCTCTGTGTTCTCCTCTGTAGGGCTATGGGTCAGTGAGGGATGTCATGTCTCATAGTGGGGCTGGCCAATTACTCCTCTTTGTGGACTGACTACTCTAATCGGGAACATCGTCCTCATGGCCTGGTGGGCCAGGATGCACTCCACTCTCTCCTCCTCCCCCTTCATCTGATCCTGTGTGCTCTGATCAGATATGTCCCTCTCCTAGAGCTGCAGATTCAATGCCATCCATTGAAATAAATTCTTCTTGGGGGAGGGGCAGGTGTCCACGTAGCAGTTGGGATTGGGTAGGCCCCCCAGACCTCTCCAATGGTTCCTTACTCCACGCCAGCACGTTGCGTTCACATCTTGGAGCACTGGGTTGAAGTCTGGTCTCTCTTTCCCTGTGAAGATATAACTAACACTCTCCCCTTGGGTGGGTTAGCACCCTGTGCTCCCGCTACTCATTTCTATTTTATTATTATATTTTCTTCCTTTCCCCATCTCCTTTTTAGTTGCTCCCATATGTATCCCTGTATTTGGTCTGGTCCCTGCCATAGTACGTGGTCCTCACCCCAGGAATGTTTGTGTACAGTAGCTTTTTCCCTATGCACCTTTTACATTTTTTTAAAGCTTACCTCAGCTGACTCATGTTGTACTTGTCCTTTTTACTTACTTCGCTTACCATGATTTCCTCCAGTTCTTCCCATGCAGCGGTATGCTTCATACATTCATCACTGCTTTTTAGGGATGCATAGTACTCCATTGTAAGTATATACCACAGCATTTTTAATTCACTGATCAGTTGATGGAAATTTGAGTTGTTTCCAACTCCTTGCAATTGTGAACTGTGCCACAATGAACATTGGAGCACAAAAGTCTGGCCTTGGTTTGTTTCTTGCCTCTTCTGGGTATATGCCCATTAGGGGGATTGCTGGGTCGTATGATATATAACTCCATTTCCATCTGTTTTAGATATCGCCACATTGATTTCCATAGTGGCTGTTCATATTTACAGCTCCACCAGCAGTGGATGAGAGTTCCTGTTTCCACACAGCCCCTTCGACAGTTGCTGCTTTCTGATTTTTTTAATTGGGCTATCTTTGAGGGTGTCAGGTGGTACCTCATTGTTGTCTTAATTTGCGATTCTCTTATGGCTAAAGATCAGGAACATTTTCTCATATGTTTGTTGGTCATTTGGATTTTTGCCCCTGTGAAAATTCTGTTCCGGTCCTTTGCCCACCTCCTTAGTGGGTAATTAGGTTTTTTCTTTTTGGAAGCTAGCAGAGTATTGTAGATTTTAGTAATAAGGCCTTTGTCTGATGCGTCATTGCTAAAGATGTTTCCCCAGCTCTCTTATTACTCTCTTGGTGAATTCTTTCGATGTACACAGGTGTTTAATCTTCAGTATATACCATTTGTTAATTTGTGCCTCCTCGGTGTTTGTGTCCGTCCCTATTTCTGATAGCCTGTGTATTCCCTGTGCCAAAGTTCTCAAGTTGATCCCAATTCCTTCATTGATGGCTCTAATATTTTGGGGGTTGACTTCAAGGTCTGTGATTCACCTTGAGCTTATTCTTGTGCATGGAGTGAGATAAGGGTCTTGCTTCATTTTTCTGTAGGTAAATATCCATTTTTTCCAGCACCACATGTTAAAGAGGGCATCTGCTTCCCATTGGATATTTTTTGGGCCCTTATCTAATATCAGTTGTCTGTATGCTGATGATTTTATTTCGGGATTTTCAGTTTTTTTCCATTGGTCAGAGTATCTGTCATTGTACCAATACCATGTGGTTTTGACTACTGTGCCTGTATAGTGCTAAAGTTAGGTAATGCAAGCCCTCCTATTGTGTCCTTCTTCTTCTGGAGTTCTCTGCTAATTCTGGCTTCTTCCCGCTCCATATGAAGTTGGTCATCAGTTTTCCATTTCTTTGAGGAAAGATGAGGTTAATTGTATCGGGATTGCATTAAATTTATATAGTGCCATGGGCAGAACTGACATCTTGACTATATTGAGTCTTCCAGTCCATGAACATGGGATATTCTTCCACTTGTTGAGGTCACTCTTGGTTTCTTGTAATAGTGTTCTGTAGTTTACCTCATATAAATTTTTTGTTCCTTTAGTCAGGTATATCCCTAGATATTTCCATTTGTGTTTGGCTGTTGTGTAGGGTACCACCTTTTTGATCACCTTTTTGGCTGTTGTGTAGGGTACCACCTTATCTGATGTGTATAACAGTATGATGGACTTCTGTTTGTTGATCTTATATCCCGACACTGTCAAACTCCTCAATTTCTTCCAGAACTCCTCTTGTGGAACTTCTGGGATTTTCCATATTTATAATCACATCATCTGCAAATAAAGATAGTTTCCCCTCTTCCTTCCCCAGACAAATACCTTTGATGTCTGTTCTTTGCCTTATTCTGTTACCTAAACCCTTCAGCACAATATTAAATAAGAGTGGGCATAGGGGGCATCCTTGTCTGGTCCACTTTTCCATTGGGATTGTTTTAGTGTTTTCTCCATTGACTACCACGTTGGCTGTTGGTTTTTCATATATATCCTGTATTGTCTTGAGGAACTTTCCTTCCATTCCTATCTTCTCAAGTGTCTTAAACAGGAATTGGTGTTGGATGTTGTTGAATGCCTTTTCCACATCTATTGATATTATCATGTTGTTCTTATAGTTTTTCATGTCAATGTGGCAAATGATACTATTATTCTTTTCGTATGTTGAACCATCCCTGCATCCCTGGTATGAATCCCACTTGGTCGTGGTGAAATATTTGTTTTATAGGCTTTTGTATTCTGTTGGCTAGTATTTTGTTAAGGATTTTTGCATCGATGTTCATTAGGGATATTGGTCTGTAGTTCTCAATTCTTGTGGGATCTTTGCCTGATTTGGTATCAGAGTTATACTAACTTCATAGAAGGAGTTTGGGAGTTTGCTGGGTTTTTTTCTCTATGTTCTGGAAGAGTTTGTGTAGGATTGGTGTTAGTTCTTCCCTAAATGCTTGGTAGAATTCTCCTGTGAAGCTATCTGGTTCAAGGGAATTTTTTTGGAAATCCCTTGATATCCTTGTCTATTTCTTCTATTGCTGTGGGTCTGTTGAGAGTCTTGACATCCATCGAGGATAGTCTAGGGAGGGATGGTTTTTCCAAGGAGTTGTCCGTGTCTTCCAAGTTGTTGAATTCATTGGAGTAAAGTTCTTTGTAGTACTGTGTAATTATCCTTTTGGTTTTATTAGGATCTGTTGTAATGAGCCATCTTTCATCCCTCATCCTTGCCATTGAAATTTGTTCCCTCCTTCCTTTGGTTAGATTTGCCAGCAGTCTGTCAATTCTGTTTATCTTAAAAAAAAAACCAAAAACTTTTAACGGGATTTTGCCATCATTTTCTTATTTTCCCTCTTCTGAATCTCAGCCCTAATTTTTATTATTTCTTTTCTTTTTCCATTAGTAGAATTGTCCTGTTTACTCTGCTCTAGTTGCTGTAAATTTTGTGCCAGAATATCAGTCATAAGTCTCTCTTCATTTTTCATTTGTATTGCTATGAAACTTCCTCTGATAGCTGCCTTTTCTGTGTCTCATAAGTATTGGTATGTCATGTGTTCATTCTCATTGGTTTCTAGAAACTTCCTAATTTCATCTCTCATCTGGACCAGTACACATTCTTTTTGTAATAGAGAGTTATTTTGTAATAGAGAGTTAATTGTTTGCTCTTGTTTTCTTCATCTTCCTTGTTGATTTCCAGCCTTCTAGCACAGTGGTCAGAAAGAGATATTTACATGATATCAATGTGCTTATATTTATGCAGATTCTCCTTATGTCCCAGCATGTGGTCTATCTCTGAATCTGTGCCATGTGGGCTTGAAAAGAATGTGAATTTTTTTTTAATTTGGATGAAGAGGTCTGTAATTATCTATCACATCAAATTGTCTAATTGGATTGTTTAGATCTCTAGCCCCCTTGTTGAGTTTCGTTCCCTGTTATCTCTCTTTATCAAAGACTGGTGTATTGAAGTCACCTACTATAATTATTGAGCCTATGAAATCTTTTTTCATCTTTTGGATCATTTGGTTCACATATTCAGTGAGTCTCTCTTTTCGGGAATATATGTATAAAATGCTTAGTGGTTCTTTGTCTACCATGCTCTTGAACATTACATAGTGTTCCTTCCTTATCTCTTGTTACAGTTTGTACTTTGAAGTCAATTTTATCTGAGATTAGGATTGCAACTCTTGCTTTTTTAAATTGCTGTTTAGTATGTTTTTCTCCAGCCTTTTATTTTCAGCCTATTTTTGTCTGTAGTCTTGTGAAGTGTTGTCTCTTGAAGGCAGCAGGTTGATGGGTTGTGTTTTCTAAGTGATGTCTTCTTATACCTTTTTTGCTGGGTCTTTTCCTACCTCCCTTTCTTATCAGTGGTGTGTGTGTGTATGTGTGTGTGTGTGTTTCATTCTTGACTTATTGGCCCCCTAAGCCAATGCTATTTTGGGGGCTGTTTTCTCTTGTGGCAGTCTCTTATATATGTTTGGTGAGTGCTGTACTTCTGCCCATACTGGGTCGACAAGCATCTTTTGTAGGGTGGGGTTTCTTTTAACATATTCTTTTTTGTTCTTCCTTGTCTTAATTCTCCATCTATCTCAATAGATAATTTGTCTGGATAAAGTATTTTTGGTTTGGGTTTATTTTCCTTCAATTTTTGCAATATATTACTCTACTCTCTCTTTTTCATAGTGATAGGTATTAGCATATTTTTAATTGGGAGCCTTTATATGTGATTACTTGTTTTACCCTAGATGCTCTCATGGTGTTCTCCTTTTCCTCAACGTTGAATAGTTTAACTATTATGTGCCTTGGTGATTTCTCCTTAGGATTCAGTCTAGCTTGTGTTCTTTTAACTTCCTGAATGGCTGCATGGTTTTCATTCATTAAGCTGAGGAAGTTTTCCTCCATGAATTCTCTCACTATTTTTGCAGATGACTTCTTTGTTGTGTCTTCCTCCAGCAATCCAAGTATTCTGATGTTGTTCCTCTTCATAGCATCAGACATAGCTCTTAGGTTTTCTTGAACCTCTCTGAAGATATTAGATTTTTGTTCAAATTTGTTAGTCTGCTTGGATGTCCTGTAGTTCACTGGTGTGGTTATCTACCTCCTCCAGTTGTTTGGCAAAATCCATGAGTCTGATACTGGTTTTTGTCATCTTGTCTCTAATGTCTTGTATTCTCCTTTGGTGAATGGTCTTTATTTCCTCTATCATTTCATCATTTTTCTGTATTGTTTTCTTCATATCCTGTATGACTTCAATCAGCATTCTTAAAATTTCTTTCTGTGGCAGATCAATGTCTCTTTCTTCTATGCACATCCTTATGTTCAGGATTGTGCCATTGCCTATTGTTTCTCTGTTTTTGCTTTGAGGTTGTTGGGCCTGATTGCTGTGCGCATTGCATTGTTTTAGAGGATTAGGCACCATTTTCCAGGGAGTTGAAGAGCACTGACTCTCTCTGGGAGACTTGTAGGATTGCTTCTTTGAACTGCCTGGAGCTAATTGCATTTTGGACATGACCTACTGCTTTATCCTCCTGTGGCTTCAGACTTTCTCTAGTAAACCTGTATTTCATTATTTAGAGGGCAAGTGGGTTGGTCCTCTCATGGGACACTGGTTTGGTGATTATAGACCTGCAAGATGGTACTGTACTGGATGATCTCACAAGAAACTGAATTGGTGTGCCCCATGGCAGGTTTGGACACCACAGAGGGCATGTGAAGGTGCCTGCTGCAGCAAGAGTGCCAAAGAAGTTGCTGGTTTGCCTGGTTTGTTGTAGAGCACCGCAAATGTTGTGCAGAATTTCCCTGGTCAGGTAGATCACTGTGGTAGTTGGGCAGAGGTTCTCGCAGCAAGGTGGAGCATTGGAAAGTGTTGACCACGTTGCCTTAGGCCATGTGAGGCACTACAACAGGTGGGAGGAAGTTCCCACAGTCACGTGGGAACACAGAGGATGATTAGGAGCTCCTCCAGCCACGCAGGCAAGGATTTCTCCCGAAGAAGATGGGCGGGATTTCTCCAGCCACGTTTCAAGCACAGCAGAGGGCAGGCAGGCAAAATTTACTCCAGAAAAAGGTAGGCGGTATTTCCCCTGGAAGAAGTTGGGCAGGATATCCCCTGATGGAGGTTGCATTGGTTTTCTCCAGCTTCGCATTACACTGCAGATGATGGAACTCTCCCAGTTGGGTGGAGGGCAGGCATTATTACCCTAGGCTAAAGGGAGAGGTCTGGAGGTCAGCAGTGGCATGTGAGAGAAAAGAGAAGAGAAAAAAACTAAACCCACTGAAACTGTGGGGTGACAGAGAGGAGAGAGGGAAACAAAATAACAATATAGCTGTGCCCAGAAACTTGACCATGGGGCTGGAAGGGGTTTAAACCTTGCCTTTAAGCAGCAGCAAACTGTGGCTGTGTTGAGATAAAGTACCTGCACCAGTTCCAAATTATCCTGGCTACAGCTGAGACAGTGGTGGGGCTAAAGTCAAACCCTAGCTGGTCTCCATTGTGGTAAGCCAAAAGCCCCCAGCTCCTCAAAACCTAGTGAATCTGTGCCTACTTATCTTTATGATACTCCTCCTGTGACCCTGCAGTGTGGAATGTCCCTCTTAGTAACTCACCTGTGTGGATTTCTGCAAAGTCCCTCTGGTATATGCTACTCAGTCAGCATCTTCCTGGAAGTCCCAGAGAGACTTTCTTTCCTCAGTCCAGGATTTTATTTTCATTGGCTTAAATTGATATTAGAATGAAGTAATCTCTGTGGTATTATCTAGGCAGTGGATGTTAGTCGGGTCTCCAGCAGCCAATGTGCATGTGGAGAAATGAAAATGTAATGAGAAGTTCACATTTTAAATCACCACTTGTGAGAGTTGTGGGAAGCTCTGTATATATGCAATAAGTGTTATACATCTCGTGCCTCAAATTATGCATCTTACGTTCAATGGTGAGGCCATCTAGGATGGACTGACAAAGATCTGGCACCAGCTTGCCTTGGAAATGAGGACTATTCACATGCCCCTCCCCACCAAATTGCTATATTTTTATTTATATAAGCTTCATAATTATTAGTCATTTGAAGTGTTTTTTAAACTACTGCTGTGTTGGTTAAAGATAATTGATTTTGATTTCCAGTCCATGATTATCGGTATTGTTCAATGCATTTAGATCATCTTTACTTTGTTTCTAGTGAGGGTGATAATTTTTATTAGGCATTAAGGTGTTTTTCTTTCTGGATATCTCCTAATGAGAATGCTGTCTTGGATGAGATTCCTGAAAACTGACTCCAAGAGGGATGTAGGAAATTGTGGGATGTTTGGTTGTTTAGGATGAACAATTGGCATCAATGCTAAAGGTCAAGTATATAGAGTGGACTTAGCAGAAAGAGTTGTTGAATTGTATTGGAGTTGCAGTAAAGACTTCATCTAATCTTACAGGATGCTATGAAGCTGGAATGGCCTGTTAGGACTAGCTAACCTTGATAAAAGGGGCCAGACCATTATATCATTACAGAGACCAGTCATTGTTATAAGCAACCATTAGAGAGAATGCATGGTTATTGATGAAGATACTTCCTTTGACTGAGGGAAATTCTGTAAAAGGCCTTCAGTTTAGAGTTGGTAGCAGTAATGCTCCCAGAAATTTAAGAATGGGTGCATAAGCACTGAACGGAAGTCTGAGTGGCTTACCCAATATCCATTTTATCCCATTTCATGAGTTGCTTATCCATCTGCATTATATGGTAATTGGTCTTCAAGAAAAGTGGAAATAGGTCTTCTAGAAATCTAGATTATTGTTTTTCCTGATGAAAACTATAAGAAGGTTGGGAAATAAATAACAACTTTGCCATTGTATTTAGCCTAGATGCCATGAGATACTTATGACCCACTTCTTCTTCAATCCATTCAAGAGCCCTCTGACCTTTAGCTATTTTTCTTGAATAAATTCTACAGAGATATGTGGTTTAGTAGGTGTCATAACCAACCTCTTCCTCCTTAGAAAAATTACAGTGACTGTCTCAGGTACTGAATACTACATGTTCATTTAATGTTAACAGTGAACAACAGGGACAGAAAAAAGACAAAAGGGTAGTTTTCAGGACGATGGGGAAGTTTGCATCCTGAATTGGTTTGGTTGCATGGCATGAATTTCTCAAAGTGCATCAAACTATATTCTAAAGGATTGCATTTTATTGTGTACAAATGATAATCTAATAAGGCTGATTTCTTTTTTCTTGGAGAAATGGAGTATCAAGAGGCCTCAGTGAGTCATCTGGGTGTGAAGCTATGTAAATTGTATATAATCATAAGTGTTCAAATATTAAAACAATTCACAAGAATTATATAGTTCTTGTTCATTAAAGAGCTTTATTTTTTAAATTACAGTAAGAACAAAGACATATACATCGAAAGAGCTTCACAGACATCAGGATTGAGTTTTATGTTCTGTAGAGCACTAGGTTTTATTACTCAGAACATACAGTTTCTCAAGGTGCTAAACCCCAATGAGTGCGCTTGGGAATTCCAAGGAAACCAAAAGTCTGGCTGTGGTGATTGTATCATATTGAGCTGGTCACATGAGCTTAGTCTATATGAATAGATTTAATCTTTGATTCCTGCCTTCCCCAGCTCACGACTCCACTGGAATCAGGTACAAATCATTAATATAACTGTTACTGGTCATGGAGGTATTGGAGGGTTATTAGTGGACTTTTTTGCCTTACATGTGGGAGATCTGGGGTCAGTTCCTAATCCACACACCTCATACATCATTGTTGTCTGTGAGTGGAGATCTGAATATTGCTACAATACTAAACTGGGTTCAGTAAAACTTCCAGATAAGACGGGCTAGGAAAAACAGCCTAGTGACAGACATTTACAAATCAACCAATGGAAATGTATGGATTATAATGATCTGATTGTGTGTCGATGGGTTTCTATAAATCTGTTCTGACTTGACAGTAGTTAGCAACATTATTAAACACTACAATCAGGTTGGTATGGTTTGTTGTAAGACAAGTCAGAGACCCATGATTTCAATTCCAAGGTGTTTATCAAGAGTCTGGAGACTATATAATCAATATAAACATATTCTCTCTCCCTCCATTTTACAACATCATACCACCTCTCCCTGATGGTAAAGGTAAAGTTCCTCTGCTTAAATAATTACATCTTTCATTATATTCTCTGGGCATAGAGATCAATGATCGGGTAGAAATTGTACTTCCCGCTGAGCTGAAGGAACAAAAATTGAGCCTACAATAGATAAAGAATGATTAAAATGGTGAGATGTTAAGAACAAGCCATTTTAGATTTTGGTTAACAAAAGAAAATCAATCAGCTGAACCCAACAACCACCTGAGCTTTCTGATAGAGCCAATTTTAAAATTTTAGGCAGAGAAAGAGACAACAGAAGCAAACCTCAACGCGGCACCACCGAGGAGGGCAAACCCAGTCAATTTGTGGGAAACTACGGCACTTTAGTGGCACTGGGAGATCAGCATTGGGCTGCTAACTGCAAGTTCAGCTACTCTGTGGAGAAAATATAAAACGTATGTTCCTTTAAAGATTTACCATCTCAGACAACTCTGTGAAAGGTTGCTATGAGTTGGAATGCTCTGCTGCTACTCATTAGGTGATTAGGATTAATTCCTATGGTAGTTATGTGATCATTTGTCAAGTTGAGGATCAAGAATGTAGGGGTGGAGCCTACCCTGTCAATCAGATCATAGCCAATCAGGCCTGTGTGTGGGCCTGGCCTCCTCCTCAGAATTATGGGAAATCCTGTACTTCCCCCTTGGAGGTGAGAGACACTTCTCTCTCTCTCTCTCTCTCTCTCTCTCTCTCTCTCTCTCTCTCTCTCTCTCTCTCTCTCTCTCTCTCCTCACTCCTTTGGAGACATTGCAGCTGACAAGACACATGAAACTTAGTGCTCTGAGGAAGAGAAGCCACATGGGCCTACCTGGATGCAATCAGACAGACCTCTGAAGCCGGAGAAGCCACGTAGAGACCTCTGCCAGTGCTGAGATGCTTACAGCACCACTGGATCCAAAGACGTTCTACCCACTGGCCTGTGATTGTCCTGCATTCGATGTCACTGCATGAGTATCATAAGTCTGAAGAGACTTTATAGATTGGTGTCAGCCATATAGGCTAATATAAGACTTAAGGACTTGATCTGGACTGGGTTGGGATGCTTTCCCAATGTTCAATTCCTCTTATATATAAAACTCTTTCTTAGACATATGCATGTTTATGAATTTGTGTCTAGTCTAGCCAGACTAACACTATTCCTCAGGATGAACCGCCTATAGCCTCTTCCCAGTGAGGAAGCACTGCTAACACCTATCCGCGGAAGGTGTCCCTGGTAATATTGGAAACACTGGTGCCATAGCTTCCAGCCTCACAGAAACACTCAAGCCTCACAGAGCCACAAATTATTTGAAAGAGAGCTATGTGGCTAACTAGCTGGAAGAGATCCACATTTGTATCCTTGCCCAGGAAAGTGACCCCAAAGAATGTGAAAATTAACAAACAATATTCATAACACATACAGGTAAAATATATCTATTGTTATTAAAAGATCATTTAATTGGGGACACTTACAACTCTTGCTACAATCCATCCATCAGTTGCATCAGGCATGTTAGTACAAACGCTGCCTTCATTCTTTTCTAAACATTTGCTTTCTATTGAGCCCTTGCTATCAGCGTAGAGGGTCAACGACAAAGAGGAAGATCCTCTGGGAGGAACTGACGCAGTGAATGCAACCATGGGCTCAGGCATAACCATGGTCAGGACAGCGTCGTACTGAACTATGTTCCGTCCTTGTCCAGGGGATCCCCATGGTTTGGAACGGTCTCAGTGGCACCTATCAACCACACTGACCCGATTTAAGGGCTCCTGAGGGGGCTGTTGAATAAACACTGGATAGTTCACTGCAAAATCTGTCAGAGAAAGATGCAGTAAGTATCTGCTCTCACAAACAACTACAACCTTTATGCATGACAGCGGAAGCCCAAAATCCATTTGCAGGTTCCTACTTGGATTAAGCCTCTGGTGAATTCCCTCTGAATATGAGCCAGGGATAGGACTAGTCTTGCTATCAGACAGAGAGCATTTTAAAGTTGATTCGTGCAGATGTAGTGAAGTTAAACTGTAATACCTTATCATTGGATTTCCCTTTTGACCCATTTTAAAGTTGTTTCAGTTTTAATATTTTCTGCTTTCTTTTCAATGGATGTTTTTCTATGTTTTGTCTAGTCATGATTGTTGGGGCTTTTGTTTGTTTGCTTGCTTACTTGTTTCCTGTTGATCTTTTGTCTGACTTTCTGTATAGGAATTCTAGGATAGGTAAATCTATTCAGTACCTGAATCAATAATTACCCAGGGGCATGGAAGGGAGGATGGGGAAAGTGGGGAGCTAACAACATGGGTATGAGAAGAAAATGTTCTGAAATTGATTGTGGTGATGATTGCACAATTCTTCATATGATTGACCTATTGAATTGTTTGATATGTTAATTCTATACTAAATTAATTTTTTTTAAGATAATACTTTCTGGCTGGGCTACCTGAATCCCCAACGATAGATCTGTTCCTACACAGTCATTTAGGGTACTTCTACTCCTACCTTTGGGAGCTTTGGTGGTACAGTGTCTAGATGTTCATCTTCTGACCCAGAGGTCCTTGGTTCAATGCACCAGTGTGCTCTTCTGTAAGGCTTGGAGCCTTGGAAACTCGATGTGGAAATTCTCCTCTGTCCTAGGAATTGGAACAGACTTGATGGCAAGAGATTGCCCCTGTTCATGAGGCCATTCCACATTGTGAACCATTTTCTTTGAAAGTCTACCTAGGAAAGGTGGTGGACCACAGATTTTGCACCCACAAAGCACTTACTCCTAAATCCATGACTAACAAGCAACTTAACTTTATTATGGGTCAAATTTTTGACAAACTGAGAAATAAAAGACTAAGGAAGATTATAGATTCAAATGTCACTTTTATTACCCACTGATATTGGATAAAATACTTTGCGTATGTGAGTGAACAGGCAATGTAATGATGAAGCCCAGCATCAGGCAGGCGCATCTATCCAATTACAGAAAGTAATAGACCAATAACATGCTCCCACAGGGACCGAGACTTAACCACCAAAGTTACCCATGCCTGAAAGCAATGAAGAGCACCTTTTCTCTGTGGGCTGTCAGTTCCATAGAGAGATGAGAAGAAGGCTCAATAACACATAAAGTAGTTCCTGATGCGGAATCGATCTCGTGGAGGCATAGAGAGGAAGAGGAAGAGAACAAGTAGACAGACACAATGGCTATTATTCTCGCAAAGCTACTGTCGCCGAGAAAAGAGCCTCAGCCGGAAGGAACACACGCCCTCCTCCCCTTGCTATTGCTGAGCACATAAGTCCTTCCCACTGACCCATTGTTATAAATAATTTCACCATATTGTAATGGACGTTCCTTACATAAACTTTTACACCGGCAACTCTGTTTACTGCACTGGGAGTAACCCCTTGAAGTGTGAAACTACCGGGCTTATCATGTGAAGCTTTTCTTATGCAGTGTCTCAATTGCCTTCCAGGGAGGATGCCAACATTTGTACAGCTGTCAGAGCAAGGAATCAGTCTTTATTGGGTTAAACCAATATTACAAGTACAATGGTGAGTGCTTTAGGGACATTATCTCATTAGAAACTCACGGAAGTCCAGAGACATAGAAATGATTATTAAGCTGAGACTTACTCCTACAGAGTTAAAGACCTTGCTTGTAGTCTCAAGCAGGTAAGTACCTAGTGAACACTTCAACTTGGGCTTCTGTGAAAGCATGCATTTTGTTCTGGACTACCAAACCAGAAACCAAGCTCATTGAATCAATCCCAACTCATAGCAACCCTATAAGACAGAGCAGAGCTGCCCCTGTGATTTTTCCCAAATGTCACTCTTTACAAGAATAAAAAGCCCCGTGTTTCTGTCTCAGAACAGCTGATGGTTTTGCAGCACAACTGGTAATCACTACCACAGCACCGGGGCTCCTAGGTCCTGGACCCCAGTTGGTTTGAAAACAGAATGGTAGAGATTATATCACAGTACAAATCTCAAGAGATATACGAAGCCTGGAGCATGGGATATGAGAGATCTCACAGGTGGAGCACAGAACAAAAGGGAGGGAGTACTGAAGCAAACATAGGAAGACCAGTACATGTGTGAGAGTTTTGGCTTCTTTTCTGACAGTACTGGATCACCATTGGAGGTTTTAAGCAATGCACAATTTTCAAGGGTGTGGTAGTTACATAAAATGGTGTCAATTTGGGACTTGAGAGGATTAAGAGTGAAGGGGTGGAGTATAGTCTGTCAACCGGGTCATAGCCAATGAAGCCTCTGTGTGGGCATGGCCTTCTCTTGAAAATTCTTGGAAATCTGGTACTTCCTCCTTGGGGGCAGGAGATACCTCTCTTTCTCTGCTCACTCCCTGGGAGATATTGCAGCTAACAAGACACATGGAACTACCCTAGAGCCCTGAGGAAGAGATGCCACATGGACCTACCCTGATGCAGTCCTGGGTGCTGGAGAAGCCATGTGGAGACCCTGCCAGAGCTGAGATGCTTACAATTTCACTGGATCCAAAGACTTTCTACCCGCTGGCCTGTGATCATCCTGCATTTGGCATCATTGCATGTGTTTCATAAGTCTGAAGAGAACTTTATAGACTGGTATCAGACATATGGACTAAAATCAGATTTATGGGCTTGGACTGGACTGGATAAGTATGCTTTTTTAATATACTATTATCCTTTATATAAAACTCACTATTATACACATATAAGTGTCTATAGATTTGTTTCTCTAGTCTACCCCAACTATCACAAAGGGACATGCTCAGATTTCTATTTGAAATGACCTCTCTGGCTTCTGTCTCGAGATTGGATTGAAGGAGAGAGGAAAAGCCAGCCTGGTAGAGATGCAGGTACTAAAGTCAGTGAATGAAGACTCATCATCATTCTGTTGTACATACAGTCAATAGTCAGAACTGACTTGACAGCACCTCACAACAGTACTGCTTCTCAGTTATGGATACCAGATCTACTGAGAGGGTTCCCACAAAGTTTTAAAGAGATCATGGATGACCTTCAGCTAGATGAGAAATTCAGAACTAAAGAAAGAGATGGGACAAGAAAGGAAGAGAAGTACAAATAAATTCATAAACACTTCAATGCCAACAAAGCTAATTACATGGAGAAATACATTATGGGCCTCTGCTCAAGACCTCCCTCAACAGACAAACATTTTGTTCTAACAACCTGCCATTCTATGATGCTCATCCACCCAACACGATTGCTGAAGACAAAATGGGTGCATAAGCAAATGTGGTGAAGAAAGCTGATGATGCCCAGCTATCAAAAGATATAGTGTCTGGGGTCTTAAAGGCTTGAACTTAAACAAGCAGCCATCTAGCAGAGAAGCAACAAGCCTACATGGAAGAAGCACACCAGTCTGTGTGAGCATGAGGTGTTGATGGAATTGGTAACAGGCACCAGAAGACCCAAAACAAACAAACAAAAACATATTGTTGAGAATGAGGGGGGTCGGAGCAGAGACCCCAAACCCATCTCTAGCCAATAGGCCATCCCCTCACAGAAGGGTCACAAGGAAGGGATGAGTCAACTAGGGTGCAGTATAGCACCAACAGAACATACAATATTCCTCTGGTACCTTGAGGCTTCCTCACCCTCCACTATCATGACCCCAGTCCTTCCTTTCCATCTGCCTAAAACAGAGCATGTCCATTGGTACAGATAAGAGCTCACCACACACAGAATCCAGGTCAGACAAATCCCTGGGGAACAGAAATGGTAGAAGTGATACCAGGAGGGTTAGGGGGAGGTGGGGAGGAAGGAGGAACCAATCACAATACACCTTATTGCAAGAGCCCCCAATAAAATGTTTTTTTTTTTAAAGAAACACAGATAGTTATTTATGGTTCATGGTTATTTTTAGTTTTAGGCTTATTTTATTTTTTAGAATTTAACCAGGTGTAAAAACATTTATAATATTGTTTATTTTCTTACCTGGCTTCAGTTACGAGGCTAAGAAGTGAGAAGAGAGAGTCTTTCCGAAGCAGTCCTGCGCCTCTGCAGTGAAGTCCATCCGGACTCACGGTGACCCTTTAGAGCATTTCTGAGGCTACAAATATTTCTTTAAATCATTGTATTGGGGACTCTTATAGGTTTTATAACATTCCATACATTAATTGTATCGAGCATATTTGTACATATATTGCCATTAGCATTTTATAAACATTTACTTTCTATTTGAGCCCTGGGCATCAGCTCCTGAGGCTATACATCTTTATAGGAGAAGAGTTATCTTTCTTCCTCTGAGAAGCTGGTGGGTTTGAACTGTTGACCTTGCTGAGAAGCAGTGCTGTTGTGAGGAGCTGTCGTGTCAATCCAGTCTCTAATCCCCAAACCACTAGCCATCTGGGATATTTAGATTTAAATTATTAGCGTTAAGTGAATTTTTGCCTCAGTCCCACTAGCCACTTCCCACGTGCTCAATAGCTACCATGTGGTCAATGTCAACATACTAGACAGCACGGGTAGAGAACGTTGAAACATAGCAGCAAATTCTATTGGAACCTACTGGTCGAGACACTAAATACAGAAAGATACTGTCCAACAATACATCTGGCTTCCAGCTGCCCATTTGAGGCTATGCTCTGCAGGCAGAGGGTGTAACACATGAGGCGGTTTCTGGAAGTGTCACCACATGATTTACCACTTACCACTAATTGGAGCTTTGGGGGACGATGCTGAGACATCAGCTCCATTGCGCCACCTTGTGCCCAACTCTTGATATCGCAGATTTAAAGTTATCTACTCCCAGATCCACAGTCACACAGAATCTACAAAGGACGGAATACTGTGCAATTTCTTACACGTGACGGACTTTCTGAATTAACCCCTTTCCATTCCAGAGCCAAGTGGAAAAACCGCAGCAATCTGTTTGGGAATCTCACTGAAAATCATGACAGTCAAGCAGGTTACCCGGGCATTTTACACTTGGCCAAACCAGGTCCTATTGATCATCATTTAGGCATCTCAACACATTCCTGCAGCCCACTCTCTCGCCTCCACTCTAGAAAGACAGAGAAGCTTGGAGGGGAAGAAGGAATGTGTGCAACATCACCCACAGTCATATCAACCTCGGCTTGAATTAGTCCAAATCCGTGACTCTGAATGTCTGACTTTTCTGTGGCTCCAGTTTTAACAGAACCAACCCTTGAGGAAAGGGCCTGGTACCCAAGATGTAGAAAGTGAGTAAGAACAATGACGTAATGAGTGGGGAGGGAATGTCTCTCACAAACAGCATCTGTCTTGGTTCAACATCCACTTGTGACATGATCATGGCCTGTGGTACCAAATTTGGGGCACTTTAAAGAGATAATGGATGGCCTTCAGAGAGATGAGAAATTCAGAAAGAAAGAAAACTTGGGAGAAAGAATGTATGTACTTAAGGGCGATATAGGGACACTCTGAGTCGGCATCGACTGCATGGACGCGAGTTTTGGGTGATGGAGATGTGCAGAGAGCATTGGGGAAATTCAGAGTGTTGCATAGATGGAGTTCTGGTATTCCTGGGAGATCCGGTGAGTTTTAGATTGAGTTTAGGGAGCGGTGGCAAGTGGCACAGAATCGTTCTGCTTCACCAGGGAATCCAGAGGGACATGAAAACGACAACCACAGACAGATAGAGATCATACAGGGCGTCATACGATTGGGGGAAGTTTCAGACTATCTCAGAGAGATAGTATCAGTGTTCCAGAGATCATTTATGAAAATTTCATTAAGATCCAGAGACCTGTAGGCCATTTCTGATTTTCAGGGGGGGGGGGGGAATGATATTGGGTTACCAAGAGGAATTGGAAAGATTCGTATAGAAAGTACAGAAATGTAGTCTGGGATGTTTGGACACCTTCCTCCTCCAGGCCAGAAACGTCTCAGGGCGCCATTGCCAACTTGCAGCAAAATTCAAGGTCCACTTCAAGTTGTCTGCAGATTTCGTTTCAGCAAACACAGTGGGGAGGAGTAAGGATAAGCTTGTCCAGGCCCACAAACTCAGTGGGCTGAAAGATGCTAAAACGTGCCCTCTTCCTCCCCCGTGTGGTCATACATTTTATTGCGTGCTTTGGGGGGTGGGGGTGGGAGGAGTCCAGGCTGTCCAGGGCCTGAGCTTCTGTGAGGTCTGAATTACCTGCTCTCCAACACAAACACTTGCTAGGTTATTCACATGCATGTCTTTCTTCAGCTACTTCCTATCTTACTTTAAACAATGATTGTTGTTTCCATTCCTCTTCACTTGGACACTTATCAGCAACATGGATCCAGCAGCGGACACTGCGTTTTCCCCTTGAGAAGGATTGCAGTGTTTCGGAACGTGAGCTGAGGGAGACCCACCCGTGCTCCAGCCTTGCTCGGCCATTCAGCCGTGGTCTCACTTTTCAGACTCAGAATGTGATTCCTGGAGCCTCAATTTTCTCACATGAAAAGTCACCATCAGACCTCATCTTCCAGAAGAGAATCAGGGTTTGGTTGAAAGCTTGCTTACTTCAAAGCCTATAATCTCAGCAGTGCTGCTATGTATATGTTACGATACGTACAAAGATACATTGCTCATAAGTACATTATCTGGATGTCACGTTGTACTGCGTCTTGTTAATAGATGGTGTGTTTTATATGTTATAGGAGGTCATTGGTGACCCAGGGGTTCCATGTGGGGCTGTCATCCAAGGCCACCAGCCACTCTCTGGGAGAACGACGGGGCTTTCTGTTCCTATAAGAAGTTAAATTCTCAGAAACTCACACGATCAGTTCTACCCCATCCTGCAGGGTCGCTGTGAGTTGGCATCGACTTACTAGCAGTGAGTTTTGGGTTGTTGTTTTTTAAATAGGGTCATGATGAGTCAGAACGGATACATTTGACGTGTGGTGCTGATGAAGAACACTGAAACGTGAAGCTCATGGACGCTAAGAGAACAACCCACTGTGGAAGAAGTACAGCCATAGGGGCAAGGAAGGCAAGGTTTTATCTCCCATACTTCAGACATGTTGTCAGGAGAGACCAGTCCCTGGAGAAGAAGACCAGGCTTGGAAAAGTGGAGGGGCAGCAAAGAAGAGGCAGACCCTCACAGAGATGGGTTCACACCGTGGCTGCATCGATGGAATCAAAGAAAATAACATCCAGCCAGCTTCCCTGACAACCGTTTTAAGCATCAAAAACATAGACCAAAAGGTGTTCATGATTTCATATAATTAATACTTAAATAAAAATAATGAAAGAGATATGGAAAACTTGATGGTATTATAATAAAGATGTTAAAATATTAATGAAAAGATATTAATAGTACTTGACTCCCCCCAAAAAATAAACCATAAAATTGCTATTTAAGCTATTTCCATATTGCTTCTAGATTCACATGCTTACTTGCAATATTCTTTGCTCTTATGCAAGCATCGTCACCGGCTATGTGATTTATCCTTCACCACCTTTTCTCTGTAGGAGGAGGATCCCATTCCTTCAGAGGGAAGCCAATTAGACAGTCGTCATTGCGTTGGATCTATTACAAACAGGCAACCTCCCTTCTCAGACCATATTATATTCCTTTTTTGGAAAATCCCTTTCTGCTTCTGCTGAACTTATGGCAATAGTGTGGACCATATTTTTAGCTCTTTGCCTCCTTTCAGGAATTTCTTAATCCACTCAGAGAATCCCCTGGGGATTTGGGCCATCGCAGGGCTGAAAGGAATGGCAGTTATGGTTGTTTGGCACTTTTCCTCTTTATCTTCTATGTTTGTTTACTGAAGTAACAAATGCATGGGGATAAAAATGTGGTCTTTCATGAAAGTATAATGAGTTTGATTAAATGAATAAATAAATAAATATAACAAGCACAGTTCTGATTTTTTGTACCGATGGATGAAACGAACGTTACTACAAGAGCTTAGACTATGCTGTTGCACAGATGAGCCTTAAAAAAGAGTTGTTGTTGTTGTCAAGTGCATCACATCAGTTTCGACCCACAGGAACCTCTGCACAACAGAATGACCCGCTGCATGGCCTGCACCATCCTCACGGGCATCCCCCTGGGCTCAGCGAGCCACCTCCTCGAGGGCCTTCCTTTCTCGCCATCCCTCCACTTTACCAAACACAGTGGACTGCAGAGACTGGAGTCATAACCCACACTGGAGGCTGCAGTCCCTGATCTTCATCAGCAAGAGCTTCAAGTCCTCCTCACTTTCAGCAAGCAAGGCTATGCCATCTGCATATTATAAATTGTTAATAAACCTTCGTCCAATGTGATACCACAGTCTTCCTCCTATGACCCAGCTTCCCTGATGATTTCTTCAGCATACAGACTGAAAGAGTATGGTGAGAGAACACAGGCCTGTTGCACAACTTTTGGGATTTTACACCATACTGTCTCCCCTTGTTCTGCACGGCAGTGAGGAAGGTTTGTGATTTCTACACTGCGTGGCTGTTCAGCCCCACCCGAGAGAGAAGCCTGATTACAAGTGCTGTTTTAACAACCCATTTGCCAAACTCAACAAAAATTAGGTATCAGCTCTGCCGAACTGGTGTGAACTGGCTGGATGCCAGCACTGGCTTTGGCACTGGAACAATTGTGCCGACGTTGCAGAGTTGGGCAGCGATTGGGTCCGTTGTGCGCAGGGTTGCTATGGGTTGATCCTAACTCTGTGGCCCCTCATAACATCAGTGAGTCAGAATCAATATAATGGTAGTGGGGGGGGCAGTTATAGATGTATACACACACATCAATAGTGAAATCTACAAACATACCCACGGCCATAAAATCCACTCTGACTTATGATGACCCTAGAGGACAGAACTCCCTCTGCCACCCCCACCCCCACCCCCACACCCCGGTCTCTGAAACTGTAACGATTTAGTGGAATAGAAAGCCTCATTTTTCTTCCAAGGAGCAGCTGGTGGTTTCAAACGGCTGACCTTAAGGTTAGCAGCCCAACAAGCAAACCACACACTACGAACTAATATCCTTGAACTCAGTCCAAATGATCTAACTATACCTCTTGCCACAGACGGAATTGGTAAGGAACCCGTGAGTCCCGTGACTCTCACTGATGGGTAAGAAAGAGCCTCATGTCAAGAAGTCCGTTTGTATCAGCAAGTTGTCCCAGCCCAGTCCAACTCAAGTTCATGGGTTCCACGCTAGCTGGCGCCCTCTTCAGCCCCATGGGGCTGCAGCCTAGGGAAACAGAAAGGTGAAGCAGGACGCAGGGAGATCACGGGCCTGTGGGTGCAGGCTTATGTGGATGCCAGGTTGGTGGGGACATGTCAGGATTACTCCGCCCACAAGGAGCGTGGCTGGAATCAGACACAGAACCCAAACAAACAGGAGAGGAAGAGACCAGAGACAGAGGTTCCCAGTGTCCTAAAAAAAAACCAAAACCCAACATTTTATTAGGTACTCATGCAACCCTTATCACAATCCATACATATACACACTTCAATTGTGTAAAGCACATCTGTACGTTCTTTGCCCTCATCATTTTCAAACCATTTGCTCTCCACTTAAGCCCTTTGTCTTTTTAATAAAAAATGCCACAACTCCAAAGAGGCATCCTCATACTAGCATATGATTGACAGGTTTGGCATAAAATCTAAGCACCATAAAGCCTAATAGTCACTCTTGGGGTGATACTGACTATCCTGTGGGCTGTGCGTATAACTCTCACGTCACTTACCACACTAAGAAGCGAAGGTTTGGGCACCTTACTACTCAGCCTGAAGTCCTTGACAGGGATTGGGTGTGGTTGCTGGCTGGGTCCTCGGTGGCAGCAGGACACGCAGCCAGTGTTTAGGGAACACTTGCAGAGCAAACTGAGAAAGGAGTCCACCCGCCGTTGTTTCCAGGAAGGCTTGGTACAGAGTAAGGAAGGACGAAGCATTCTACACTAGTAGCTGGGGGGCTTAGGTACGCACCTCTGTCCAGACACAAACTCCTTCTGTCACCCTGGGAAACTTCCTGGCTCCCCAGGGTCTTCATTTCTTCCATTAGACAGCAAGGAAAATGCCTCTTATTCTTAGCCACAAGGGGGACTTGGAGGGGGTAGTGATAACAAGAAGACTGTGTAATCTGCATTTTAGAGCAGGAAATGTGGGGTGGCTGGGATCCCTGGTCACACTCCAGCACCCATTGTCCCCTTTCAAGAGTGGGGAAAACCCTCAAATGACTGACTGGGGACAAGGCCCTGTTACGACATTTCTTTTTTGTAGAGTAAGTTCTCCGCAGGTGGAAGTTCTATGGGCTGCGTGTCGTAAGATGCACCGGAATATCAATACACTGGCTGCAGGTCGAGCAGTCATTGTAGACAATGAATTGGAAGATGATAACGTAGAAAAATAAAAGGTGCCGAGGTACCTACAAAGTTGTGAACTAAGCAGTCAGTGGTATGTTCTAGACATTCTAAATTAATATATATATAATATGTATATACACATATACATATATTTGGGGTTCACATTTAAACTACTGTTCCCTTGAGTCTGTATTATTCACTGCTAAACTTAGTCCCAGGTGACATCCGTAATTCTGTTAATACAATTCGCCCTGGTTTGAAGCTTTTTCATTTCACCAGAGCTGTTAAGGGAATGAAGGGAAAACAGGAAACATGTGTTTGTTTATGCACTTGATGAAAATGTGATCAGACTCTACTGTGTGTGCGCCCAGTACCACGTGCGAGGGGTAGCAATGAACCGGTGAAGCCTTCCCTTCCAGGAGTCCCACTCCGGAGAGGGAAACCGGTGTTGTACGGGGGAAACACAGGTAACTGCTTGGTGTTTTATGACCCAGGAAAGAATCCAGGAAAGGACGCGGTGGGCTGGGGCTGAGAATGATGGACAGGGACTGTGAAGTCCAGGTCCTCGAGCTGTGCCTCTACCTGCGGATCCAGTCTCCTTCCAGTTGCGTTGGCCTGATCCTTGTGGAGCCGGCATAGAACTTGTGACGTGCGTCTCATCTTTCCAGAAGGGCCAGGTGCTCCTTGGAGAGTAGGCTCTGTTTTCTGAAGAGGATGGGACAGGGGCTGGTGGTATTGACTCAGGCTTGGAAGCACTCTGGACACGAGCCCCTTGGGGCTCTGGAATTTATCAGGACAAGGAAGGCTCCAAGTGGCAGTGCTGTTCCAGGGTGGACATCCAAGCAGAGCTGACGGACCTGCATATATAACGATGATCATCATTACTATAGAATATAGACTCACTCATGAAATGATTTTGATGATAGGATTAATAGCATCTCATCTATTGATTGAGGATTACTGTGCCTTGCTGTGCGGTGTTGCTTTACACACTCACGTGATGCTTCAGAGTGGCTGCAAAATAAGCCTTGTTATCGCCCTGCGCACGTGAAGAGGCGAGGCTGGGAGAGGAGAGAGAAGGTGCCCGATGTCACATGACTGGGGAGTGTCAGGGACAGCTGATTTTAAAGCCTCTGGTTTTATACTCTTGTGGTTTTTACCTGCAATTCCAGTAGTTCCCACCTCCTCCGTGACTCTTAAAACTGAAAGGTCAGAGAGGCCTCGTGGTTAGTTGAGTCTACAGAGCTTCGAGGGCTGTAGAGACAACACGACATCTTTCACCGATGAGGAAATGGGGGATCCATGAGATGGCGACCTGTCCACAAACACAAATGACCAAAGCAAACCTCGACCCTGGCCTTCTGCCTCCAGGCCTTTGTCTCTACACCTTCACTGCCTTCCACTGCTTATGCTCAGCTCTTCTGTCTCGCACTGAGCTCTGGATCCACTGAAAAAGAAGGAGAGACCTACAGAGAAGGCATCTAATCGTAGCACCTTCCCATCTGTTCTTTTGCTGAATGGCCTGGAAACCTCACGTGTGCGGGGTCATAGATCACGGGGGCTCATTGGAATCAGCTTCTGACTTAGAGGAGTTCACAATTCAGCAGGGAACATAGACATGAACGTGGGTAGGCCAGTGTAACTTATTCTGGAGGGGAAGTCTCTCATGGGGCCTCTGAAAGCACAGAGCAAGAGCCACCGAGGATGGGGTCAGGAAGACAGCCTCTAAGCAGCCAAAGCTGAGGAGATAAAGAATCAAAAGACCGTCAGGGCCCCAGGAGCATAGGGACAAGCAGCAGAGAGAAGAGCAGAGACGGTGTTGGGAACTTACACACCCTTAGACCTGCCTACCCAAGGAAGGTCCCCTCTCCGCAGACTCCCTAAATAGTATTCAGTCCAATGTTTCAGACGCCAACCTTCTAATGATCCATCAGTCGGCCAATCTCACTTCCTCTTTCAAAATGACGGCATTCTAGGAGACTTCTGGAAAGATGGCAGGCAGTGAATATCTATGTGCCTCTTCTGGCCCTGGTCTCTAACTGTCAATGACCTTTTTCTGATGGGTATTGCTAAGAGAAGGTACGCAAAGACGCTGGTTGATTCAATTATGAGAGTTGTTAATAGGGCTAATTGTAATTGACACCCTGCTTGGTTTAAAATGAGCTATCTCCGTCTGGGGTCTTAAAGACTTGAAGGTAAACAAGCGGCCATCTAGCTGAGAAGCAACAAAGCTCACATGGAAGAAGCACACCAGCCTGTGGGATCATGAGCTGTCAATGGGATCAGGTATCAGCCATCAAATACCCAGAACAAAAATCATACCAATGTGAAGCGTGTTGTGAGTGTGTGTGTGTGTGTGTGTGTGTGTGTGTGTGTGGAGGGGGTGGGGAGTGATGAGGAGACTCAAAGCCCATCTGTAGACAACTGGACATCCTCTCATAGAAGGGTCACAAGGAAGAGATGAGCCAGTCAGGGTGCAATATAACACTGAAGAAACACACAACTTTCCTCTAGTTCTTTAATCCTTATACCACCCCCACTATCATGACCTAAATTCTACCTTATAAATTGGATTAGATCAGAGCATGCACACTGCTACAGATAAGAGCCTGCAACACAGAGAATCCGGGATAGATAAACCCCTCAGGGCCAACAATGAGAATAGAGATACCAAGAAGTTAAGGGGGGAGAAAGGGGGCATCAATCACAAGGACTAATATATAACCCCCTCCCAGGGGGATGAACAACAGAAAAGTGGGTGAAGGATGACAGAGGATGGTGTAAGATATGAAAATAATATCTATAACTTATCAAGAGTTCATGAGGGAAGGAGAGCAGGGGAGGAAGGAGGGAAATGAGCTGATACCAAGGGCTCAAGTAGAAAGAAAATACTTTGAAAATGATGATGGCAACAAATGCACAAATGTGCTTGACACAATGGATGGATGCATGGATTGTGATAAGAGATGTAAGAGCCCCCAATAAAAGTATTTAATAAAAAAAGATTTAAAATAGTAGGAACACCAAACGATAATAAAATATAATGAGCTATCTCAGAAGCAGAAATGGGAATCTCACTAACAAAATGAGCCAGGAGTGGAACCTATGCTCTGGACCCCAAGGTCTCTGTCCAGTGATTCAGAAAGACGGCTTGACACCTGAGGAGGGACAGAGGAGCAGCAGCAGCAGAACCAGGAACCAGAGCACGGGGCTGAGTGGTGGACTCCCCGCCCACAGAGCAAAGTAAAGCTGAGAGTCTTTGAGCAGGAGGCTGGTTTATGGGGTGACGAACCTCGGGTACTTAATTCAGAGAGCTGGGCTTGCTGATCCATGTAGCTGGGGCTCAGTGCCTTCGGCTTGAGGCAGACAGTGCACTGGCATGCACGTTGGACATTTCTTAGCAGCCCTGAAAGGATTTTGTAGCCTGTCCTGACTGAGCCACTGTACCCTAGACTGTTCTCTGAGTTGTAACCTGCTGAGTGCCATGAAAAACCCATAATCATGAGCACTGTCTGTGAGAAATGATAGAATCTACCAAAGGAGCAATGAGAACAGCCGAGATGCTTCCCAGACCCTCTACAACGCAGACACGAGAAACCAAATGAAAGAGAGACAGCCCTGGAACCCTGCACTTCTGAGGCGGGACAGAGACGTGGATTGAATTCCGACTAGCAGAAGCTGAGCGAAAGCGGTCAAAGAAGAGAGTGCATGTAAAATGTCAGCCGACCCGACACAATAGGGACAACTTTTACAAGAAACATTGAGTGGAGACAGTAGCTTAAATGCTAAATGACTGTGCTTTGCTTGCCTAGGGACAATTGCCCACACTGGTGGTTGGCGACCAGAAAGGTACAACCCTCCCCTCTTTCTCCACATTTTCCTGATTGGCCAGATGCATGGCCAGCCCCTACCCTCACTCACTCAGTGTCCAATGACCCCTGTCCATACCCTATAGCTCTTGCTTTGTCTGAGGTCAAATACATGCCATCATGGCTTGACAGCCTGGAGGATGCCACCCCTGTGATTGGAGGTAAGGACGCTCCTCTCAGATCAGCCGAAGGTGCAACACTGGACAGGTGACCACCCCCAGCCAACCCTGGGAAGGCAGGAACTCCTTCCAGAACTTACTATGTTCTGGTCCCAAACTACTTCCAGACCAAGCATCCTGAGCCCAGCCCCCACTAGGGCTGCAGGACCTTGGAACCAGGCATCTGCCATCCATCCCTGACGGAAAGCTCCCATGACCTTGGCTGGCAGAGGACAGTAGCTCATACAGGACACCCTCCCACCTCCACACACAGTGTGCTCCTTACTGTGCTTTGGCCCACACTCAGTTTTCCCCTTTTTAATTTTTCCTTTCCTCATCCCCTCCATTATCTAGATTCTATTTCCCTTCTCTTCTTTCATGTTTTTCTTTCTTTCTGTTTTTTTTTGTGTTAATCTTTTCACTGAAAGAATAAAACCAGAACCCACAGATTGAGGGAAACTTTTAGCAATTATATTTCAGCAAGGTACTAAGCTCAGAAATGTGTAGAAAACATCAACACTTCAACAAGAAAAAGAGAATTCAATTAAAATTGAGCAGAGGACATTAACAGACACTTCATATATAAATATGCAGGCAGCCAACAAACATATGAAGAAATGTTTGCAATCATTAACCTTTATTCATTTGAGAGATGCAAATCAAAGCAACAATGAGATATTATCTCTCTGCGGCATTAACTGCAAGGTTTTAAACAGCAGAAAACAACAGATACTGGTGAAGGGCAGACTAGCACCCTGATACACTGCTGGTGGGACTGTGAAACACTGCAGAGCCTGAGAAATTGGTACGGCACTTCCTTAAATTGTTGGACATGGAAAGACCACATGACCCAGCAACGCCTCTGTTTGGTAATGTATCCTAGAGCAATAAAAGCCTCAAAAATATATGCATACCCATGTTCATTGCACCACTGTTTTCAATAGCAAAAACATGGAAACGATCCCTCAGTGGAAGAAAGGATGCATACAGTTTGGTGCATGCCCACAACGAATTCTCTTGCAACATTACAGAATAACAATTCATCTTGGTAGCATGCATAAACCTGGAAGACATTTGGATAAACCTGGAAGACATCTATCATAAGATGACAAATCTTTTACACTCAGGAAAAAATATCACACTTAAAAAAAATCTCTCCCCTTCATCCTATACCATTTTCTTTCCGTAAGTTAGTAGGTTCATGGGACACATGTAAGCCTGTCCACAGCCCCCTAGACACCTCCCAGCATCTTGGATGTGAGGTTAAAAGATGCCATGACTGCCACCTCAGGCCATCAGCTCTTTCCTAAACAAGCACCGCTCCTGACTCTGGATTAGAGAAGGTGGCAGAAATGGTTTCTGCTAGGAACTGCCACAATGACAATATAAAAAATACAAGCGATCTAATAAGGGAAATGACAGCAGGAGAAAGGGGGTGGGAAGTACAAGTCTTCAGACTTCCATGCGTGGCTGGCTCTGCAGAAGAATAGATCGGTAGAAAGAATTGAGATTCCAGCTTAGTCTCTTAGAAAGTATCAGTGGGGCCAAGGGAGAATCGCATTCAGCAGACAGCCTCATCATTATCTCCAGGAGCGGCTGATATACTACGTAAATGGTTGGAAACAGAAAGACCGTAGGACACAGAAACCCCTCTACTTGCAGTGTATCCTAGAATAAGAAGGGCCTCGGATAGACAAGCAGAGCTATGCTCATCCCCCACTATTCTCACTAGTAAAAAGACGGAAACCGTCTATGCGCCCTCGGTGGAAGAACGCACACATACATACATGTTGGCATATCCTCGGAATGGCTCAGTAGGCAACATTACCGAATAACAACGAATCTAAGAAATACGTGACAGCATGGATAACCCTGGAGCACACCAAAACATGATGACTCACACTCCTCACAGGGTGGGATGTGCATCCATTAGTGTGCCTGCCTTGTTAGGGCATCGGCCGGGGAAGTATGGCCTCAGTGCAAATGCTGAGTTGAGGATAGAGCGGGGTCGGCTGGGGTTTTCCGTTGTGGGTGATGTGAGCTCAGGGCGTTTCCCTGGCAGCGAAAGCATGGGCTCCCTCAGTGTTCTGGTTAACTTTTAGAATGTGAGAAACAACATGTCCCAGAATACCATATAGCAGAGGTTCTCAACCTGTGGGTCGTGACACCTGTGGGGGGTTGAATGACCCTTTCACAGGGTTGCCTAAGACCATTGGAAAACACATAATAAATTTACATTACAGTTCATAACAGTAGCAAAATTAAAGCTATAAAATAGCAATGAAAATAATTTTATGATGGGGGGGGTGGTTACCACAACATGAGGAACTGTATTAAAGGTACGCCGCATTAGGAAGGTCAAAAACCACTGCCATATATTGTTCTCAAAGTCTGGGGTTTAGCCAAAACTGACACAGAAAACCTCCCATTTCAACATCTTGTTCCACATGCATTGTAACATTCAATTCTCCCAGTTTTTAAGAGGGGTAAACAAACAAGTGAGCACCCCCCCCAAAAAAAAAAGGAAAAAATGCTCCTTTGGTGGAACTTTCATTGTAGGCATTTTTTTTCCTGCTAGGCGAGCATCCAACAACTCACTCCAAGTCAGTGCACCCAGTGGCGTCACCTGGGAAGAATCTCTCTGGTCATTGTGAGTTTTTTTGTAAAAGCTATTTCACTTGAACCTTGTTTTTTTGTGATGGCCAATTTAAGAGAACAGCATGCCACTGTGAAACTTTGTTTCCTGCTCAAGAAAAAATGCCACAGAAACTGTTATGATGCTGAACACAGCTTACAAGGACAGTGCTATGGGAAAAACTCAAGTGTACGAGGGGTTTCCTCCTTTTCAAAAAAGGTGAAATATAGATTGATGACAAACCTCGTTTTGGATGCCCATCAACTTCCTGAATGACAAAAATGTCTACTCATAGCACATTTGGAGTTCATTCTACCAGGTCAGACTGTTAATCAAACTTTCTATTTAGAGGTTCTGAAAAGATTGAGTAATCGTGTGCAACAAAAACAGCCTGATTTGTGGCAGATGGGGGACTGGTTTTGCCATCACACCAATTCACCTGCTCATGCAGCCATCGCAGTGCGCCAGTTTTTGACAAAACCCAGCATGTCTCTCTTGCCCCAGCACCTTACTCACCTGACCTTGCTCCATGTGACTTCTTTCTGTTTCCACCCATGAAGAGGGACGTGAAAGGAAAACGATTTGATGAAATAGAAGAGATGAAGGAAACACGAGGGAGGTGCTGTCAGTCATCCAGCCAGATGAGTTTGAAAAACGTTTCCAAGAACGGAATCACAGATTTGACCAATGCATTAAGTGTAATGGAGAGCACTTTGAAGGTGATAAGGTTGTTTAAAAAAAAAAACAACAAAACTTAAACACATAGCTTTGAAAAAAATTCCACTGGGGGCGGGGCATTGCTCCCTTGTTTATTATAATCTCCTACCATCCGTCAGTCGGTTTGTCAGACTGTGGTGACTTGCATTTTGCTGTCCTGCTTACTACCAGGACTTGGAACCCTATCAGGCTTGAGTAGAGCTTCTAGACTAAGACAGACTAGAAAACCTTATGAATCCCATTCACTTTGGCCACTTCCTCAGGAGAAAGCAATTGCTGAGGGAGGACTTTATACATAATGAAGTACAGGGCCAATAGCGACATGGGAGATACTAGACGGGATGGATTGGCAACAGCAATGTCTGGCTACTGTGAAGATTACACAGGACTGTGCAACATTTTAAAAAATTGTACATAAAGTCGCCTTGAATCAGAGTTGACTTAATGGCATCTAGCTAGCTAGCTAGGAGCCCTGGTGGTGTAGTGGATTGTCAGAAGGTCAGCAGTTCAAAACCACCAGCCATTCTATGACAGAAAGAGGAGATCTTGTACTCCTGTAAAGATGTGCAGCTTCAGAAACCCCCAGGAGCAGTTCTACTTTGTCCTATAGGGTGGTCATGAGACAGAATTGACTCACTGGCACTAAGTTTTGATTTTATCTAGTTAGCTATTATTTAACATAGGCAAACTCTTAGGCTTAATGGATAAATATGTCTGTCTTTCATTACAATGTAACTAGTGGGTAGGACTTCAATTCTGGCTCCACATGATGACTCTTCTAATTTATTGACACTGCCTTGCTAGATCGAGCCATAGGGCAGTATCAAGATTGATCCTGAAATCCTCTTATGAGCTCAGGTAATACCCATCTCTCCTGGATTCATTTTTACATCCATTATTTCATTTCATCCTCCCAACAACCCCTAAGTGTTATTATCTCCATTATATAGGAGAGAGAATTGGAACTCATGAACGTGAAGTACTTTGCCCTCATCACCAGGTAGTGAGTGAAGGGGGCCTCAATGGGTCTGCCTGACGTGGGTTTCTGTGTGCACACCATTAAGCCACAGTGTTTGCCTAGACCAGTTTTACCCATCATGTGTCTCTGTTTGTGAGAGTGTGTGTGGGGGGGGGGAGGGAGGAGGGGAGAGACGGACAGTCACATTGTGAACAAGCCAAGACTCAAGCCAAAACCTTGTTCCTAAGCTTCAAAGAATGCCACCTTTCTAGTATCAGGCCCGCCCTCCTCCTGCCTAGGGAAACCTGTTTGCCCAGGAACGTGGGGGGTAAGGACAGCCAATATAGCCTCAAATGCAGCTCCCTGGAGTTGTGGTCTTCCTCATCTGACCCTGGGGTCTTGGAGAACTCTGAACCCAGAACAAGTGCTCTTTTCTTCAGGACTTCTAGGAGCAAGGACAGGAGTTGCCTCTCAGAATCCACAGGTTGGAGTGCCATTTCAGAGCTGGTCCCTGTTACCTCCCCAGGGTGGAGTCAGGGCTCAGGCACACGAAACTTAACTTGAGTGTCAGCGGCCAGGCCGGAGCCACACCACGCTGGGGAGCTGCTGCCCAGAGGCCCAAGGCTGAGAGATTGAGCCCAGGAGGTTTCGTCTGGGCAGGCTGCACAGGTAGGGGTCAGGCCAGGCTTGGCAAGAGCTCATTTTTAGGGGCCAGCATATTCAGCTCTCCTTGAGTTTTTCTCCTTTATCTTTTTCTTCTCCAAACCTCTGTCACCATCTTTCTCAATTATTCCTTTTTCTTCCTGAAATTAAGTATCGAGCCTGTCCACATAGGACTTTGGATCTTCCCTACAAGGTGATGTGGACGTGGCAGCATGTGCCTGGGAGGTAGCTGGAGCTCTCCAGGTCGGCATGTTCAGAGTGTGCCTTCTCTTCCAGTGGAGCTCCCCCTCCAGGGCCAATTCTCACTTATCTCTGTGGTCCTCCATGCAGAGAGCTCAGCTTTGCCTTCCACAGTCCCAGCAGCACCGCTGGCGTGGTGTTCTTGGGGAATGCTGGCCCCTGCAACTGGACAGTGGGCAGATCTGGCACAGGGCCTGGTACCGAGCATGCTCAGAGAGTTCGTGGAGTGAGTTAAATGGGATTGAATCTGAATTGAGAAGAGCAGGGGCGTGTGAAAAGATGCACCACTAGACCATGTAGGTAGAAGCAGCAGGAAGGGAGGGACGAGGTCAGGAAGGGCTGGGGGTAGTAGGAGAGGATGCTGGGGAAATCTCTGGAAGTGGGCCATACGTCCCAGGGCTCCTCGTCCAATCCAGTGACCTTTGAGCCATGCTTTAGAGTGCCCAATGGGGAAGAGAAAGAGAGAGAGAGGCCATGTCTACCCCAAGGGTCTCTAGTGGCTCTGTGGGTTAGGCATTGGACTGGTAACCACAAAGTTGTTGGTTCAAACCTATCAGACACTCCTTGAGAAAAAGATGAGGCTCTTTGCTCCCGTAGAGATATTTACAATCTTGGAAGTCCTATATAGGATCACTATGAGATGGAATTGATTTGATAGCAGTGGATTTACCCCCTCCCAACTAAATAAAGCTACTTTATACGATTAGTATAACAACTGAGATGCTATTGGTGATGTGATCAGGTAAATATTAGTCTCCCTTGTTGTCCTGGAGAGGAAGTTCCCAGTAAGAAGTTTTATACTAGTGGTGGTTTTTCTGGAAGAACATGAAAGCAACAGTGTGGAAACCAGCCAGAAGTACCTGCCCGGGAATTTGCATGAGGCCAGGAGCTTAGGAAGAGACAGAGGACCAAGAGAGCCAGAGGGCACTTAGGTAAGAGCATGAAAAGAGGTCTCCTCCCACACAGGAAGCTCTGGACGAGCTCTCATTCTTTGTCATCAGCATTTCATACCTCTCGCTTGACATGCTCCCAGCAGTGCTTCAGTCAAGGAATGGCCCCTTGTAGCTACCCTTGTCATACTGCCAGTTCCGGAGGACTGGTATCCAAGGCTGGATCTCACTCATGCCCCTGGCAGGTGATATGTGTAGGCACTGGGAGCTGAGGGGAAGCATCACCTTGGGGAGTAAGGCAACCCAAGGTGGAGAATCCTGGACTCTGGCACCATGCCCATGGCAGGACTCACAGTAGGAGGAGAAGCAGCATACAAGTCAAGTTCAAGAACAGCCAGACCTACCTCCTCTGCACTCCCTGAGTGCCTGTCTCTACCCAAACGAGTGTGCCAGCTTCATTGTCCTTATCCACTCCCCCCATGAGGCCCTCCCCCTGAGATATTTTCTTAAATGACATTTTACCACCCACTCCTTCCTGTGGGGCGGGGGGCCAGCACAGGATGGCCTCGATCCTGGATGCCAGTCACACCAGAACAAGCTGCTCACTGAACACATGATGCCTATTTACACTCCTCTTCCTTGCTCATATTGTTCTATTAACCAGGAGTATCTTTCTATTCCAACATTGCCCTGCTGTCCCCACCCACATGCCATCCCGTCTCCTCTACTATGTTTATTCAAACTGTCCGCCTCCGTTCTTAAACACTGGGTTTGTGCCAGCCCTTCTTTTGAGAGGCCCAAATCTAGAAGACACATAGAAGCTGACCCTTATGTTCAGAGGGAGATAGCTGGGGAACACACTGGAGCTATGGAGTTCCCTGGGCGACGGGGTCAGAGAAGAACTGTGGGAAGGAAACAGTACACACAGACACCTGATAGTTAGGGGTAACCTGGGTCCACATGTAGCACAATCCAGCAGCAATCAAGCAGAAAGAGGATTCTGACTCGGACACTGGATGTAGGAGAAATCACAGTGGCAGAAGAAGCAGGTGGTCCTGGGGTAGCGTGGTGCCTGTGCTAGCTGGTGGACGAGGAGCTTGAACACAGGGGTATTTGGTCACGGCGGGCCCAGTAGAATGGCCGAGGAGGAGAGGAGCAAGGGAGGCCAACCCCACTGTAAGAAGGCTTTCAGCTTGTGCTGACTGCCTGTGCATCAGAGCAGAGCTGTGTTCCTCGGGGCTTTCAAGAGCGGCTTTGGGGATGTCAGCCATCAAGCCTTTCTTTCAAGGTGCATCTGGGGGGACTTAAACGTCCAATCTTTCAGTTGGCAGCCAAGAGCATGAATGATTTGCACCCCTCAAGGGCTCCCGTGAGGTTGTATAATGACACAGAGCACCATGCAGATGGGGAGATAGTAGGGGTTGGCTAGGTAGAGGGATTGGAAACAAAACTCCTTGTGATAAGGCTTTGAGCCTGTTAGGATTATCTGGTCCCAGGATTCTGAGCAGAACTATGGTTTTCCAGGTGCATCAGTGAGGCCACAGTCTAAAGTCTTCAAAGGGAAGGTGCCGAAAGTAGAGATATTCTACTTACTAAAGTCCTAGCAATTGGCATATTGAATAAGCATGACGTAGGAGACCTGGTTACACATTGGGCTGCTAACCTCAAGAGCAGCTGTTTGAAACCACCAGCCTCTCCATGAGAGAAAGACAGGGATTTCTACTCCCATAAAGAGTTACAGTCTGGGAAACCCAGTGGGCAGTTCTACTCTGTCCTAGAAGAACTCTGTCTCACTCTGAGTCGGCAACAACTCAGTGGCAGTGGGTTTGAATCTTGGTTTGCGGAGAGTAAAATCCTAAAAGCGATTTTCTTTACTAGCTGGTTCTTAAGCAGCTCAATGGGCTGGTTATGCACTTATCTATAGATTAAAAGTCTGGCAGTTCAAGGAGATTTCTAATTACTGTGAAAACGTAGACATTTGGGGTGTGATTTTAGGTGTGAAGGGACAGTCTCATTTAAGCAAGTTGTCATGGGTTAGGATGTTCAAAGTTATGTCTCATCAACAGTTTAACCCTCCCTCAAAAGGTAATTCTTTCCCTTGCGGGCTCTTTCCCAGTTAAGGCTGGCTGTGGGCCTGCCTATCGGGAGAAGAGACAGTGTCAGCCACCTATGCTTTCGCTCACCTCCTCCGCACTTCAGAACCTGTGCTTCTGACTCAAGGGGCTGAAATTCTGAGGGGAGGAGAGTTCCAACTTGACTGTGCCTCTCCTAAAGGGCCCTAGTCCTCTGAGTGTAGACAAGGCTGAAGGCCGACTCCCCCTACAGTTCTCTGGTGGGTTATTTGGCGTCGTTGAACATGGAGAGCCTCTTCTGACTGGCCCTGACTCAAACACTGTATCCTTAACGGACTAGCCAATCTAGTCTTGTTTCCCAGCAGATGACTGCCAAACCCTGTCACTTGCAGCCCGGTCACCCTCTATAGACAGCCTACTGGAAAGGACTGGAGAAGATCCATCCTACTCTCCATGGCTGGGCCCCACATCAAGTCCACACATTTAAGGAGTCCATACATTAAAAACAAAACCAAACCCCCACCACACATTCTTTGCCCAAACCCAAAGGTACAGGTTAATCCCAAACCAGCATCCCACCCACTCCCACCGCTGAAGCAGGAGTCAGCCACAAGCTCTTAACATCTACACATTTCAGTCTGGAGACAGACCCCAAGCCACAGTTACCCCATTTGAAGGGGACCCTCACCAAAGCTCTTTTTGTTAGAAAGACCCAGTAAAGACAGCAACAAAGACCCACAAGATTCAGTAGTAGCCTCTTCATAGAGCAGCGGTTCTCAACAGGTAGGTCATGAACCTTTTGGGGGGGGGGTGTCGAATGATCTTTTCACAGGGGTCGCCCAAGACCCTGAGAAGACACATATTTCTGATGGTCTTGGGAACTGAGACACCGCTCCTCTATCCGTCTCCAGGCGGGTCCGCCCACATGCAGATAGGCTGATCTGGTGAGAAAGAAGTTATCACAACCTTAGCATTGACATTGGCTTTTTACACATACTGCCGCAAAATGTAACAATGTAGTTTGCCATCATTATATTAAGACTGCTAACCATGCTACACCATGCTTCAAGACAAAATTTCATTTATTTGTAATTAGAAATAAGTATTTCACAATATATAATGATATATTGCTTTGTGATTAATCACTATGCTTTCATTATGTTCAATTTGTAACAGTGAAAATACATCCTGCATATCAGATATTTACCTTACGATTCATAACAGTAGCAAAATTACAGTTATGAAAATAATGTTCTGGTTGGGGGTCACCACCACATCAGGAGTTGTATTAAAGGGTCATGGTATGAGGGAGGTTGAGAACCACTGTCAGAGAGTATATAGAGTTGTAAATGCAGTCTTTAAGATTACCTTTGCCAACCTGCATCTTCGGTTTGTTACTTTTATGTGTGGTGTATCTTGGTGGCTTAGTGGAAACATATTTCATATCCTGTTATACTTCTATATTGTAGAAGACTTTAAGGCCTGACTCAGATCTCCCTCTGTGACCCATAAACCCTTCCCAATCTCTCACTTGGACTTGGCTGCTTCTTCCTCTGAGCTCCCCAGCAGGTGGACAGATAGATGTTTAACTGCTCTGTGCTCCTGTGTAGAAGTCTATCCCATTTGGCCATGACTGATCACACACATTCTTGTATCCTCAGAGGATCTGTAAATGTATACCCCACCCTTCATATCACAGTGAGGCAGGCAGGGCACAGGACATGCTGATGAGGACACCCAGGCCCAGGCATTGAACTACCTGCCTAAGGCCACTCTGTAATTTAATTAAAGGTCCAGCTTGGACTGGAAATAAGGCTTCCTGTGTTCCTGGGAAGTGCTTCTACCTGAATCTCGACTGGGTACCTTTTGCAAAGGCGGTCTCCCTTTCAACACAGCGCAAGGCAAAGAAGGTTAAGCCAGGGAGCAAAAGCAAAGCAAGCAAACAACAGCTAAAAATAAGCCAGTCAAGATAGAAAGGTAAAATAATTTAAAATTCACATGGAGATTAGACTTCCTGGATCCAGTGAGACTGGGGACCCTCCCACAACTATCGCTGAAGCGTAAAGAATTGTCCACGTGGTCTCCATTCAAGTACAGCTCATCTCAGGTACCAGTGAGAACCTTAGTGGAAGAGCGTCCATCGTCCAGCTGAACAGTGATGTGGCAATATGCGCGCTGAGAGTGAGGAAGGGGGCACGACGTGAAGAACATACGTACTGTCATTCAAACGTGTACGTGTGTAAGTTGAAAACAGATATACGTTTGTGAGTACGGCACCAGAGGTTAATGAACAACAACAAAAACAGAGTCACCTTCCAGCCCGTGTGGCAGCCCCTGTGTGTTTCAGTGGAGCTGTGTTCCTTGGCGTTTTCGACGGTCCTTGCAAAAGCAGAGCTGCAGCTCTTCCTTCCAAGCGGCCTCTGCATGGACTTGAACCACCAGCCTTTGGGGAGTAATTGAGGGCTTTGCTATTTGCACTTCCCAGGGTCTCTTGGCCCAGGCACCTGCAGACGTGCATTTGGGCCACAGAATGCTCGCTCTGCTCCTGGGAACCTTCGTTCTTTCTCTCTGGGTCCCCGTTCTCTGTACTCTAAATAAAAGGAGAATGGCGCCAGTGGATTCAAGGTCAGGGTCGGTGACATGGTGGGGGCCAGCATCCTTGAGGAGCCTCCGGAGCTCTCTCCTCCTTATTTCCCTCCCAGAAGGCTGTAAGGAAAAGTCACGATTAAGAAGGTCAACTCCCAGCTCCTTCCCGTGTGACCCTGTCTTCTCTGGGCCCCAGTTTCCTCTCTGCACAAGCAAGAGCAGAACTCCTTGATTTCTGAAGTCCTTCCCAGCGCTGGGAGTTGGCTCCTTTCCTGACGATCCGCCTGTTCTCTTGAGTGGTGTCAGGGGTGGGGAGTGGGGGGAGTGGGGGGGTGGTATGTATGCATGTGTGTATTGCAGATACATATGTGTGTGTGTAAATCTGTATGAGTGTGAGAGCTTGGCAGCCAGGGGCAGGATTAGCCTTTTAAAGGTGGGGGTGGCGGTGCTTAGGGCAAGGGGAGTGGCTGAGACTTTAGGTGCCAGTGGAACTCAGCGTTTCCCCAGCGACGAATAGTGCTTGATGCTGTTTAATCATTACAGGAAAAGAATGAATCCAGGACTACCTCAAAGTCCAGCCTGGTGGTGACGGAGATGAACAGATGAGCTTCGGTCTGGCAGCAGTGGAGCCTGGCGCTTCGGGGCACAGGGACAGGGCTGATACAATGCCACACTCAACACCGGACTCTGGGGTCAGCCTGCACGCCTATGACATTACGGTCCTTGTCATTTACTTTGTCTTCGTCATCGCTGTGGGCATCTGGGTGAGTAGCCTCAGAGGTTGAGGCCTAGCAGGGACGGCAGACACTCACTCTCATCCTTGGCTCAATTATGGAGCTGGGAATAGGGGTCGGCTGAACAGAACGACAAATCTCAAAACCGCAGAGGGTCTGAAATGGACGGATCTGCAGGAGTCACACCCTCCAGCTCCCTCCTTTCATCCAGTGGGAGGCTCAGACCCAGAGAGGGGAGGAACGTTTCTGGTGCGGTACAGCAAGCCAGACACAGGGTCAGACCTGGAGTCCCCGTCTCCTGGTCTCCTGCTCTCTGTCTCTACACAATGCCTATCTTGGCTGCACCTGCTCCCCTTTCCCTATCCCATGGTTCTCCACCTGACCTAGCTCAACCCTCCATTTGTCAGCTTCTAAACCACCTAGGAAGAGACGGAGCTAATGTGCTTCTAAGGCCAAGAGTCAGGCAAATCCCAAGGCCCTTCCATTCCGCATTGTGCACGTTGGTGCAGTGGGAAGAGGGGTAGACAATTGGCAGCTCTGTGCCCTTGGGAATCCACTAAGCCTTTCTGAGCCTCAGTGCTTTCTCCTCAGAACAATGAAAATAATAGGAACTGTGTTGTACATTTGGTGGCATGTTGCATCGACATAACTGGCAGGGTGCCTGGCACCACAGTTGGCAGGAAATAAATGGCTGATATCATCGCTGCAGCCTGGCAGCAACTTTAAACTCTGCAGTTATGATTCAAGGCCCAGTCGGTCCCTTATGGCAAAATCAGGAACCCTCTCTGGGCCTCGTTGTCCCCATCTGTAGAGTGGGGTGAGTAAGGCCTGCCTCCTGGGGCCCCAGGGGTGAGGAAGAAATGGGCAAAGATGATCCCTGATGCCTTGCTGGCAGCCAGCCATGAGAACACCTTCTCCTCTGAGACTTTGGACAAGGCTCAACTTCCTCATACGAGTGTATGAAGTTGCCTCCACTCTGCCCGTCCAGACTTCCAGAGCCTTAGAAGTGGCACCACAAGTTGAGGAAAAGCTTCATAAACACCGGGTCCTCCTGGACCCTTCTCACTCCCTAGTAACCAACCTTGCCCACCCCAGCAGGGCTCCCTCGTGTTGCACAGGAAGCCACTCTGAGCCAGAGAGCCAGGGCCACCTGATGATCTTCCCATAGGAAAGAGAAACTTCCTCTGGTTCAAGTATTTCTTTGACACCCAGATCCAATCAGAGGCCTCTTGCTTTAAGGCTCTTAATAATTGCTTGGTCTGCCCTTCCTCTCCATCACTCCTGTGTCCCATAAAACTTCCTCCCCCCACCCACTCTTTCTTCATTCAATGCTTTTCAGATCAATTCACCAAACAGGCCTGTAACTGACCACTTGCTGGTACGTCAGGAGCATAAATGAAGACACGTGATGTCCTTAGGCCTTAGGCCAGAGCAACGGGATCCCCAAATTAGAGTGTCTTACATTACCTGTGCCCCAAGGTCTGTGGTCAGAATTAGCCCCCTCTGTGGTCCTGTCTCGCAGACTGAGAGCCCTCCTGGAACGGTAATTAGAGAAGGCAGACTCCCCATACCCCACAATGTGCCTGAGAAGAAGATACCAAGCCATTTACTAGAAAACAAGAGTTGGGGGGCAGGAAGGGTAAGAGGAGCAGACTGTACAGACATCACACCCCACACTCTGGGGCAGCACTCGGTTATGTACGAAGTCTCTCTATAACCTTTACCTCCTGGACTCTTCCCACCAGCCCTGGCAGATGAGAGCCAAGCTTGATTAGGCCCTATGCTGCCTCTACTTGTGGGTGGGGGATCTGGATGGATGACCAAGTTTGGGGGGAGTGCAAGAAATCCTCATCCCTCATCTCTTCCATTCCAGTCATCTTTCCGTGCAAGCCGGGGAACCGTTGGAGGCTATTTCCTAGCTGGGAGATCCATGAGCTGGTGGCCAGTGAGTTGACTTGACTCCCTCCTTTCTCCCTGTGGAGGGTCCCGTCTTTGTTCTTTTCCATCCCACATCCACAGTCCTGGCCTCATTTTCTCCAGACAATGGCCCCATCCTGATTTTCCTGACTCTGGATTCCTTCTCTGCAGTCCAGATTCAGGCTGCACTCTGAGTAGACTTGACCATGTACTTGCAGCACAAGGATTCATTGGGCACTTCGCTTCCCGAGTGTAGGCCCTGTGCTGGCACTGGGCCTACAGACATGACTCTAGACTGCCCCTGTCTTGGGTAAGCGCACAGTGAAGTTGAACAGACAGACTCAAAAGCAGATGATCAGGGTTGAGCCAGACAGAAGCGCAGAGCCTTGTGGGAGCTTGGAGAAACCCCTCAACTCAGACAGCTCAACCTGGGAGAGACGGACTAGGAAATAGCTCCTTGAAATAATGGCTACATAAGCTTAATTTAGAAAAACAGCAGTCCTAAGGGAAATTATGTTGGTTCAGGACTTTAGGTCCCTATCTGCACTCTCCTGCCCATAAGGTCCCTTCTTTCTCTGGAGTTAGAGACTTCTTGTCAGTTCTGACCTCTGTCAATCAGGACAGTTAGTACTGACCCCTGTGGGCACGGGAGGAGATTAAATGCTTGACTCCATCTGCAGTGCCCAGCAGAGTGGCTGGCACACATGAATACTTAGGAAGTGCTGATTCCTTCCCTCCCCCTCACTGTTCCTCTTTCCCCTCCTGACATTGACTTGAGATGCCCTGAGCCCAAATGCAGCAACTTCTGCCTCTTTCCCAGCTCTGGAAGCCTGTGGTCCAGACTCCAGCTGGATTTACCTTATGCCTGACCACTGACCCTGGACTCCACTCTTGCCTTACAGATTGGAGCATCTCTGATGTCCAGCAATGTGGGCAGCGGCTTGTTCATCGGTCTGGCTGGGACAGGGGCTGCTGGAGGCCTTGCTGTGGGTGGTTTTGAGTGGAATGTAAGGAAGCTGACCTGGGGTTGGCTGAGGATGGGGGCGGGGGGCTGAGTCTGATAGACCTACCTCCATCCCTGGCTTTAGCACTGGAAGGAAACTCAGAGGTGTTAGGAAAGGCTGAGTGATGACTTAAGAACCCATTTTACAGAAGAGGGTGCCAAGGTCTGGAGGAGGGAGAGGGGCATCAGTGGTCACTCACCTACTAGCAAGAGGACTGAGGTTGGGTCCCCTGCTCCTTTGCTCCCTGCTCAGGGCTCTCCCATAGCACAGCACGGTCCAGAGGGGGAAATACCCCTCTCTCTGCGTCCAAGAGCTGGATATTTCCTTATCTCCACTCTCCCAGGCAACCTGGCTGCTTCTAGCCCTCGGCTGGATCTTCATCCCTGTATACATCGCAGCTGGTGTGGTCACAATGCCACAGTACCTGAAGAAGCGATTCGGGGGCCAGAGGATCCAGGTGTACATGTCTGTCCTGTCTCTCATCCTCTACATCTTCACCAAGATATCGGTGGGTCCCCACTTTCAACGTGGCCACATACTCTCTGACCCATGCCGGTCTCCCCCCGGTCCATCACGTTGCGAACGCTGCAATGCGTGCGTGGGCGATCGTGCAAGGGCAGCCACAGCATGCACTCCGCCTAACTGGGGGCTCGGTTACCGCCTGCAGGACTGCAAAACTCTTTAAAGCCCCGTGTGGCTTCAGAACAGCCCTGAACACCTCTAATAAACCTCCAGCTCCTTTAATAAATCTGAATATATGGCTGATCTAGAACCTGCTGTTATCGGCACCAGCGCCCCTTCCGCACTGGGTCTGCTGTGGGCCTAGCTGGCAGCTGAGTGGGGGTCCACAGTGAGATGCTGTCTGGGTTTCAACTCACCTTTCACTTTTGCTTCCCCTTTCACTTGCTCAGTCTTTCACTGTAGCCCTTCTCCACCCTCCATAGTCCATCATGTATTGTTCCGTTCCAGCGCTGCGACATGAAATTCGTCTCAATTGATGAATCTTCATGTAGTATGCACTTGCTCTAACATCTCCATGTTGCTCACTGTCTGCAAGTTCAAGCTCGAGCTCCTCCACGTGGCCCCGTGAGGGCAGAGGGCACTGGAGATGCTGAGCAAGGAGCTGGCACGCCCACGGTGGCCACTTCAAGCTTCTTGAGTGACCTGAACTCCTGGGTCCTGGTTCTTGCAGACGGACATTTTCTCTGGAGCACTGTTCATCCAGATGGCAGTGGGCTGGAACCTGTATCTCTCCACGGTGATCCTGCTGGTGGTGACGGCCGTCTACACCATCGCAGGTAGGGCCAAGGGCAGGGCCTGCTGTGCTGCAGGTGCCGGGGAACACCAGGGAGCTGTGTGAGAACATTCAATTTTGCAAGGACCTTTCAAAGCCCCCTTGTAGAGCCAGAATTCCCGGTAGGATTAAGGAGCAGCGGTGCAGGGAGAAAGACGTACAGAAGAGAGCGGGCCAGCAGCGAGACCGGGAAAACAGATCTCGAGAGAGGTGGCAGCTTAAGAACCAGAGCAAAGCGGGGTGTGCGTTGAAGTATGTAAGAAGATAAAAACAGAGAGCAAGACTGAGGGCAGGATGTCTCCGAGGGGAGGAGAGACTGAAAGGGCAGACATGAGAACAAACAGAGGCGAGCAGAGTGCACCGAAGAAGGAGAAGGCCCTAGCAGACGCAGGAAAAGATCAGCTGCAGCCGCGAGCAGTGGGGGATGAGGGCTCTCAGTCCCTGGATTAGACTCACTGTACGGTGTTCCCCAGGAAGCTACGGCCCCCTTTCTCTCATAGAGTCTAGAGCTCCGTACACAAGGCTGGGCGCTCTGGGAGATGCACTCGGGCAGACTTACTGACGGTTAAAAGCAGCCCTGAAAGGCGGGGGCACTGAGATGCGTGCGGGAGGAGAAAGACGAGAGCGTTCCTCTTCGAGCTGGTGACACGGGCGAAGGGATGAACTAGGATGCTGTGCACAAAAGCCAAAGTGAGACTCTCATAGAGGCTGCAGAGAGAAAGAACAAGACCTGAGAACCGTCAACTGTGAGCAGCCTGCATTCCGTCAGAGCTGGGGGCCACGGGTACTGGGATCGCAGCTGGCCAGAGTGCACCTCCTAAGAGGGCTATGTGTCTTCTCGTCTCCCCAGTATGGTCAAGCACAGGAGGGGTGTCCAGCGAGAAGCCCACTCTGGGTGTTCACTGATGAGCCTTGTCTTTGGATCCCCAGGGGGCCTCATGGCTGTCATCTACACAGATGCTCTGCAGACGGTGATCATGGTCGGGGGAGCCCTGGTGCTCATGTTTCTGGGTAAGGAAAATGTCTAGGACTCCCTTGCTTCTCTAACTTGGCTTTGACTCTCACCCCCACCCCCCCGGCTTCACGAGAATCTCCCACAGCAGGGCCATGTCCCCACCCCCGCCGCCATAGGCTGGGGCTCCCTAAGACCAGGGCTCTCTCTACATCATACCAGGGATTTCAGGGTTGGCAGGCCCTGCTTTGCTCCCCTACCATATATCCCACCCCAGTTCTAAGCCCTGGGGTCCTCGCATGGGCCCCGGGGACTGGGCTGCTTGGCAGGCTCAGCTGGAGTGCAGTGTGGTTTCCCACACTGTGGTCTCTCTCCACAGGCTTTCAGGAGGTTGGCTGGTACCCAGGCCTGGAGCAGCGGTACAGGCAGGCTATCCCCAATGTCACAGTCCCCAATACCACCTGTCACCTCCCTCGGCAGGACGCTTTCCACATGCTGCGGGATCCTGTGAGCGGGGACATCCCATGGCCGGGTCTCATATTTGGGCTCACGGTGCTGGCCACCTGGTGTTGGTGCACAGACCAGGTAATGGCCACCGGCTTGGCCTACCTCACTCCAAATTGGGTCGGTTCCTGTAAGAAATCAAGGCACCCAGGCACACAGAGGGTGGGGACTCATTCTGGGCTGGTGCAGGGGCCCATATATGATTTGTGCCAGGGCGTCCCTGTGGCCGAGCCGAGCCCTCTCTGAGCTGAAGGGCGGGCTTCTGCTGCAAACCTTTCAGGTCATTGTGCAGAGGTCTCTCTCCGCCAAGAGTCTGTCTCATGCCAAAGGAGGCTCTGTGCTGGGGGGCTACCTGAAGATCCTCCCCATGTTCTTCATTGTCATGCCTGGCATGATCAGCAGGGCCCTGTACCCAGGTAAGGACTCGTCTTCCACTCTGGACACTGGGCGTGGGGCTGACAAAGGACTTGCAGAGAAGAGGATCCTGGGAAAGCTGGGCTAGAGGAGGAGATGCTTTGAAGAACAGATGATTATAAATATGCTGGACTTTGCAGGCCGAATGAATTTAACTATTGTCATAGAAGACATTTGGATCAGAATGTCACTTTAAATCTTGCTTCTTTTTCATATAGGAAAGACCACAGGCAGCGTCCAAGGTTATTTGTCTTTTCCAAAGGCAGAAGCTCTAAAACCCAAATCAATAGGTCATCTCAGGGCAGTAGTACAGGCGACACAGTTCCAGACACAACTGAGTAGTCATACCTACGCACTATCTGCCCCTTGACTGATCAGACACTTGTCCCATCAGAGTCACCAATGAACACTAGCTCCAGAGAGCCAGAAAGGAACCAACCCAGAAAGGTTCACGTCAGGCCCCCTGTCACACAGCCCTAACCAATTTCTTCTGCAGATGAGGTTGGCTGTGTGGATCCTGACATCTGCCAAAGAATCTGTGGGGCCCGAGTGGGATGCTCTAACATTGCCTACCCGAAGCTGGTCATGGCTCTCATGCCCATTGGTGAGTTCTCATCCTCCTTCCCCCAGCTCTACTCCCAGCCGCCATCCCCCTCCGATCCTCACTGCACAGGAGGCGAAGAACGGATGCGGGCAGGGAAGAAAGACATTCACCTCCACATGGCTGTAGCACACACAGGCACTCACAGGCTTCTCTCCCCCACCCCACCCCCCTGCCTCCGCCCAGTAGTGTTCACAATTGTCTGCACAATATCTTCTCTGTGTCCTCCACCGAAGACACAGAGATAAAAGGCAGGCCTCGCTCTTAGGTCTCATGCAGTGCCCAGCAGCCACAGGCTTACAAACAGTACAGTACGGTACCATGTGCTCAAGGTGGTGATGCCATGGGGGAAAGCAGCACTGGAATAGAGCCCCGTGACAAAGCCAGAGGGGAGAGGGAAGTGCAAGGGCGCAGACTGGGAAAGGATCTGAAGTCTGACCTGAGGGCACCCCCACATAGACTTCGGAAACAGAGTTGAAAGACACAAGCTTCTCTTCCCAGGCTGTCCCCCGGCTTTTACTCTGAGGACCACAGGGGAGGTGTGAGGTGTGAGGTGTGAGGCCAGAGCATGCATGATTGGATTTGTGATTTCAAAGGGGGGCTACCTGGAGGACTCCTCGTGGAGGAAACTCGGAGAGGGGGGCCAGGGAGATAATCAAGGAGGCAGGTGTTTGAATTCTCGGACTGAGCAGTAGTAGTGACTTGGACAAAGTCAGTGGCATTAGGGAATCGGGGAAGGAATTGAAAAGATATTTGTAAAGGACTTGATACGTGATGGCTTTGGAGAGATAAGACTGACAGAAGAATGCAAGAGGGCTTTGAGATCTCAGGTACTAGAAGCTGATTTACAATAAGATTAGGATTGGGGATCCAGCGAGAAAGGCAGGTTGAGGAAAGGAAGTCAATGAGTTACCCTAACCTTTGGTCGGATGAGAAAGGGGTCCAGGAGCCGGGTGACTGCAGAAGGCCTGTGGGCAGAGCAAACCCAGAGGAAACGGATGCTGGTGGTGGGGAGGGATCGGGGATCCAAACTCTCACTGCGCTCCGGTCTGTGCTGACTCAGAAAGACCCCAGAGGGCAGACTAGACCTGCTCCTGGAGGTTTTCTGAGGCTGTCACCTTTTACGGAAGCAGAAAGCCTCTTCTTTCTTCCAAGGTTTGGAGCCGGATGCATAACCCGCCACCCCACTAGAATGCCACAGAGGGAACAAGGTTGAGGGAGAAAGGACTAAATAACTTTGAAATCTCTGGTGTGGAGGACTAGAAAGGTGTCATTGCCTGAAGAGGGACTGAACCCGCCAGAGGAAAATGACAGCCTTAAGTTCAGGCTCCGATGACTCTCCCAGGAGCGCTGAGCTGGGGCAAGACTGGAACTTGTTTCCCCAGAAGCAAGTGAACGGCCACATTTTAGGACCTTGGTCATTAGAGCCATAGTAAGCAGTAGGCCCTGCCCTCTGTTATCACAGATGGAAACACAGGCCCAGAAAGAACCCAGCCCGAGACCATTGTAGAGCCAGGAAAACGAGCCCAGGATTCTTGGGACTTTATCCTGTTCCGCAATGTCAATGGAGAAAATACTGAGCATTGAAATTATTACTGGCCACCACTGGCCCAGGTACCATCGAACTTAGAGAGTCTATAACTTGAGAGCAGAATGGGGTATCAAAGCGCAGAGAACCTTAAAGACAACCCAGTCTCACACACCTTAAAGGGATATAGAGGAAGCCAACGTTCAAGGAGGGTGGTTGACTTAGCCAAGACTCTAAAACAAGACAGATTGAGCATGGCTGGACCCAGGACTCTTGCCTCTAATTCTGTGGGTGCCCTGGATTCCCTGTCCTGGATGGGAACATCATCCAATGCCTTTCTCATCTCACTGCTACGCCCAAGTCCCTGTCTAACACATGGTCCATGGAAGAATCACCTTAAGAAGTCAGCTGTCCACACACACTTTGTCTCTCCCTAGGTCTGCGGGGCCTGATGATCGCCGTGATCATGGCCGCCCTCATGAGTTCACTCACGTCCATCTTCAACAGCAGCAGCACCCTGTTTGCCATTGATATTTGGCAGCGCTTCCGAAAGAGGGCCACTGAGCAGGAGCTGATGGTGGTCGGCAGGTGCGCTGGCCCCTGCTTCCTGCAGGCAGAGCCCCCCTCTCCCCTTTATCTCTTCTTCTGCCTGTCTTGGGTTTCCCCGGAGAGGAAGTGATCGGTCTGGACCCTGGACTGCCTGTCAGGGCCATATCCATGTGACCGGAGGTAAGTCCCAAATTCTGAAACAGACTTAACTTCCAGGAAAATGAGCGAGAGAAAGCTCTTTCTGGCCTGTGTAGCTTCCTCTTGGAGTGGTCGGCAGCAGGAAAGAGAAAGCATTTCAGAAATGAGAGGTGTGTCGTACCGGGGGAAGAAGGTCAGCAAGCAGCTCTTTCCCTAGGTCCTTTGCATCAGTTCAAGCTGTGGTCTCACAATAACCGACATGCAATTGATGTCGTCCACCACACTCACCCGGGGCACTTTTCAGCGTCATCTTCTGGTGCTGGAGACCAGCCGGGTGGCTCTGTCCTCAGGGTGCTCAGATCCCAATGAGGAAGGACAAAGCACATGTGGCATGGGGAGCGTCAATAGGTTCATGGGCGGGGGCTGGGGGTGGGAAATCATTCATTCTAATTCCATGAATGCCGTGAAGCCCCTTGTGCAGTGAGATATCTGCATGGATGGGGACTGGCCACAGGAAGATTGTCATCAACTTGTTCATCGTGGCGATCTGGTCCATTCTTTCAGAGACACCTTGGTGGCTAATGCTTTTCTCTATGGAATAAGGGGTTTGCAACTGACATAAGGTGAATGAAAGGGCCCTTTGGTTCGGTGAACTGTTACCCTCCTGCTCCCGCTCCCCCATACTAGGTAGATTGTTGGGCTTGAATATCTTGTTCTTGATATGGCTTTGTACTGACGGTTCTCTACAAAGGATGCCTTCTACTCATAACTGCTTGATGAATCCATTCTGCCTCCTCACCTGTATGTTCCAGGCCCCATGCAGAGCGTGGCCATGGGAACCATTGAAGCTGACTGGGGAGTGCTTGTTCCTGGGGGGTGGGGTGGGGAAGATGAGCAGCAAGCAGCGAGACCACGAGTATCTGCTGCTCTTCTTCAGGAAGACTAGCACGGGCAGAGAGAAGTGGAGACGAGGTGATCACCAGCATGAGGAGTGTCCTTTGATTCTGGGCACACTAACTGCTGGGGCTTGCCCATTGGGAGAAAGACGGGACTTTCTACTCCCATGAAGAGCTAAAACCTCAGAAACCCAAAGGGGCATGCTACCCTGTCCTATAGGCTCACTAAGAGCCAGTACTAACTCAGTGGTAGTGAGTTTCACCCACTCCTGGGGCTTGGGTGCCATCTATCGCCCACATGTATGATTGCACCAATCATAGAGTCAAAGAGTTTTTCATTTTGTTCACATACCTATAAAACCACACAGAGGGTTTTGGAAAGGAGACAAGAACCAGAAACAGTTGAGGAAGGTAGATTACATGACCTAGAAGGCTCAAAATTAAAAGGGGGTAAATGTTGAGCTGTTAGAAGTCAAGGTTTATTGGACTCTGATATTCTAGGATTTTGACAGTCAGAATTTCTGGAATCTTAGCCCTTGGGATGCCAGCATCCTAACCGACTCTGATTCAGTGACTGCAGTTCCCCTCTTCCCGCCTTCCTATATATCACCATAGCCTACCCCATTCGTGTCCACCTAAGTGCTCCTCACAGTCTTGTCCCCTCCCCGGCAGAGTGTTTGTGGTGGTCCTGGTCGTCATCAGCGTCCTCTGGGTCCCCATCATCCAATCCGCCAACAGCGGGCAGCTCTTTGACTACATCCAGTCTATCACCAGCTACCTGGCCCCACCCATCACTGCCCTCTTCCTACTGGCCATTTTCTGCAAGAGAGTCACAGAACCTGTGAGTGCAGCATCACACTCATCTCTCCCAGCATCATCTCGGGTTGGGGGGCCTACTGTGTCAATAACATGGTCTGTGTGGCCTTAAGAAAACTGCCTGCCTCCTCTAAGCTTCCAGCTCCCCCAAACTTGGCACCTGTGCTGGAGGGTTAACTTACTCAACAAACATTGAACATTGATCCCACCTATTTTGGAGATTTGGGGGATGCAATGGTTTACAATGGCCAAGCACTTGGCTAATAACCAAAAGGTTGGTAGCTCAAACCCTCACAGAAGTTCTGCCAGAAAAGACGTAGCAATCTGTTCCTGTAAAAGTTGCAGCCAAGGAAACCCCATGAAGCAGTTCTACTCTGTCATATGTGGTCCCTGTGAGTCGAAAATCAAGCTGCCAACACCGAACAACAACTCCAATCTTGCTGATATCCGTGGTGCACGCAGGACCCAGTGGGATTCTAGATGCTTCTGCTTATTTCAGAATTTTTGGAATCAGAATCAGCATCTCAAATTTTAGAAATAGAAGTCATCTGAGTCTTGTAAACTAGCAACATGTATACATTAGGGACAAAAGGTACTGTAAAGAAGAAACCTGAGGGAGGTACCAGGCTTTGGATAGACAGATTGGCAAATAGGCTGATGGACTCTCTTGGAAGACAGACAAATAGATGAACAGATGAGGAAAGCAGGTAGGCAAGTGGCAGTAAAAATGTGTTGAGAAACAACAAAAGGGAGATCTCTGCTGTAATTTCTGGTTTATCCAAACTCAAAGTTTGGAAGGAAGATTGTGGGGTTATCTGCTTATTACAAAATCTGATTTCATTCTAGCTGAACATTAAGACTCCGAGTCGATGAGGCTGAGTAACTGACTCGGAGGTATTACAGAATGGAGGCAGGATTCAAATCCTAGTCTGCGTGGCACGGGAGCCCTGCCCACACGAAGTCCCAGTCCTTATGTGGAGCTCACTCCGGCAGATGTGTCCTGTGCTAAGCCCGTGGGACAGTTCTTTGTGGGCAGAGTAGATTGGCTTCCTAAACTGGCCCGCTGGTGTTCACCCCGCCTTCTCTCCGTAGGGAGCTTTCTGGGGCCTGATGTTCGGCCTGGCCGTGGGGCTCCTGCGCATGATCCTGGAGTTCTCCTACCCAGCTCCAGCTTGCGGGGAGGTGGACAAGAGGCCGGCTGTGCTCAAGGACTTCCACTACCTCTACTTTGCACTCCTCCTGTGTGGGCTCACGGCCATCGTCATTGTCACCACCAGCCTCTGTACCACGCCCATTCCGGAGGAAAAGGCAAGTGGCAAGTTCACACTGAAGCCCCCCCCCCCCCCAAACCCCTGCGGGGCCTTCCAGTGCCGGCAATCGCACTGCGGATGGCCATGCCATTGACCTGTCCTCCGTGTTGTCGCACAAAGGTCTCGGGTGAGGGCACGGGGCGCCTCACGGGCCTATTAAGTCCCCAATTCATCCCGTTCAAATCACTAAGTGAACACCTACCACGTGCCCGGCCTGAAAAGATGAGTGCTCCCTGCCACAGGCAGACTCGGGCGTAAGCGCACGTGACGGCTGTACCAAGATGAAAACCACAGAGGAGCCAGGCTGGCAGGGAGGGACAAGCGCAGAGACGATGTTCTCATCGGAGCGCAGAGTCGGGGAAGGCTTTACCAACAGGGGCCCTTTCTGTTGAACCTTGAGGAGCGAGTGGGGATTTGCTAAGTGGTGAAAAAGCAAGTATATGAAACAGTCAGAAAGTCTACCAGGTTAAGAACTCACTATAAAAACCTCCCCACTCCCTCCTGACGGATTTCCCACTTGTTGGACATTGACACCCACACTTCTGAAGACACTTGCTAATGGCATATAACTCACATATCACACAACTTAACCGCTCAATCACATCACGAAGAACAGTACAACTATCACCGCAATCAGGCCTCCAACATTTTCTTCATCCCTGTACTCATTCCTCTTAGCTCCCCGTATGCACCACACCCCAAGGAGCCATTCATCTGATTCCTGTCTCTGTAGATGTACCTGTCCTGGGTTCCACTTACAGAAAAAAGAATCATTTAAACTAACAACAATAACAAAGTCAAACAGATACAAACCTCAATGGAAAATCAAACAGAAAATGTTAAACACTAAAACAAATTTAAATGGATCGTAAGGGAGCTCAAATGATAGGGGGCTAATTTTTAAAATAACTGCATCCGCAACAATCCATTTCCCAACACCTTCTGCATGACAACAAGGCCATTCCCGTCACTGGTTCATGGTCAGAGTGACACCCACACTTTTAAGCAAAAACTTGGTCCCTAAAACACTAGGTGGAATGTCCCCACCCCCAGCCAGTCCTGGGGCTTTGGGGCTTGGCTCAAGGGGAGTCCCTCTGGGACATGGGGGTACAGTGAATGGGGTGACCCTTTGCTGGGCATGCCTACATAGTGGGATATGCTGGGCCCCTCTCGGGTTTCCCGAATGGGCTCCAATAAATTTCTTCCCTTCTTCTTAAAAAACAAAAAAACTAGGTGGAGATAATTAATAATGCCCCTTACCTGTACGGTACCTCATAATTTATAAAATGACTCTTTGTTCTTTGTTTCATTGCTATGACCAAGTAGAGCAAACCTACCCAATTCCCAGGCACGCCAGGAGAGGCTGACTTCTCCAGCGATCCCCTCCATCCATGGGCGCTCCTAGCCGCACAAGCTCCAGGTCTCCCTGGTCGGCTTCATCATTCCCCACGCGAACGTCTTTCCCAGTTTAAGACTTGCTCCCTGAATCCTGAGCTGCTCTGGCTACTGCCACCCTCTCCCATTTTCATTGGAAAGGAATGGTCCACAGTCTTACTTCCCCATCCCACCTCTTTCTTACTTCCCCATCTACGGCAGCCAGCTTGCCTGTTTTCCCCACCAACCCCCTGCAATTGCTCTCATCAAGATCACTGGCAACTTCTTGTTGACATCATTAGTGATTACCTCTCTATCTTAAATGATTTTGAAGACCCCTCCCTCTTCACTGACATGATTTGTATCCCTCTCAAACCCCTTTCTGTCTTATCATGCTTCTGTAAGGACGTTTCTCTCTGCCCCTTATATATTATAGCTCCCTGGAAACCCATCTATGGTTTATAACTCTTCCCATGCGACACTGTCCCGAGGCTCCCTTACCTACCTACATGCCTGCAGCAACCCTCCGTCCAAGGATGCCACGCAGTTCCCTATCTCTAGCCAAGCTCTCTCTCTCAGTATGTAAACTTTAAATATCCATGCCGCCTGGTGATGTAAACATCCCATATGCTGCCAGTGCCACACAATGTAAATAGAAAGGTCGGTTTTTTTTACAGAAATACTTCTAGGCAAAGAAGCAGCTTGAGCTCTGATGGCCGAGCAGAGAAGCATGTCTGTGTCAGACACAGCTGGACCCGCAGTGGAAAGGGCTCCGGAGGGGCTGCAGTGCGTCTCTGGAAGAACTTGGGAAGATGCCGGGAGATGCTGGTTCAGATATGTCACATGAGGAGCTGCTTGGCCAGGAAAGCAGCCTTGTTGGAAAAGGATACAACAGTTGACTCCAACACCACGGATGTCAGCCAGAGAATGTGCTGCTTTCTTCTCTCCTGAGCCACCAACAAATGAGAAGGGAGAAGGTCACTGTCACACATAGCACAAGGCTCATTTCTTCTCACCTGCACATTGCCACTTGGAAGTCTTAGAGACTCTCTGCACTCATCGATCATCACAGTCTCTCTGTGTGTGTGTGTGTGTTTGCGCACATGGTCACATATGCACATGCACACATGCATGCACAGTCCTCCTCTTTCTATCTTATCCCATTCAGACTATGACCTAGGCCTTGCCTGTGTTTTCTAATCCTATGAGCAGGGCCACTGATCCACCCTGTGGTCCAAAGCAGAAGCCTGAGTGTGGGTTCTCCCTCCCCTGGAGCATCCAGTCACCATGTCCTGTAAACGTGACCTCCTTCGATTCGGAATGAATAACAATGTGTTTGCTAGTGGTGCCATTCCTTATAGGAGCCTGGGAGAGCAGTGGTTGAACATCAAGCTACTTACCTAAATCTTGGTGGTTCAAACTCCCCAGCCGCTCTGCTTCCATAAAGGTTGGAAGCCTCAGAAGTTCTACTCTATCCTATAGGATAGCCATGACTAGAAATTAACTCAACAAGGATGGGTTTAGCTCGGGTGTAGCTTTCTTAAAACTCCAGCTTTTCCCCTGTCCATCTCTTGAAGCCTGCAGTATTTCCGGCTTCACGTGGGCGACAGCCATATAATTAATGCAGAGGCATCTTCCTGAATCCTTGAGTCTGTGGTCCCGTCTCTTTGCCTACAGTCTGCAGTCTCGATGGCCTGCAGGTTTGAAAAATAATAAAAGTATCAAATTCTCACTCTAGCCTTCCAAACCCCTTACTCTTGGGTTTCTGCCTGTCTGTCCTGCCTGTCTTCTCCCATGTCAGTCTGTCTGTCATATCCATGACATCAGGGTCACGCCCGACTTGAGTCTGCGTGTCAGTGCTCAGCACAAGCCTGGTGTAGGGGCTGCTCAGTGAGAGCTGATTTTCTCCCAAAGAGTCAGTGAGGTCTCCTCACTCCCAGACATCGATCTATTGCCTAATGTTCTGGTGGCTTCCCATCAAGAAGGCCCCCTTTCTCAACAAGGCTTCTATCCAAGGGCAGCTGACTCACCACTGCCGTCTTTCCCTCCAGCTGGCTCGCCTGACCTGGTGGACGCGAAACCACCCCCCCTCCGAGCTGGTGAAGGAGACCCATGAGAGCACGCGAGAGATGCCCTCTGGGGCAGGCCCTGCTGACAGTGAAGTGCTGGCAAACTCGAGCCAGGACCAGAAGCAGCCTGCAGGTAGGTGAGGGCATGCTTGGGAACAGTGAACATCAATCCCCAGGGAGTGATGAAGACAGACCCTGTGTCCTCGGGCCCCTCTCGCATGACTCTTCGACTCATGGAGAACTAAGGCAGATAAATATGGTAGATGAGCATCAACATATTGCCCACATTAATGATGACCAGACTCACTCCCCGTGAATCGATTCCAACTCATAGAGACCCTCCCTAGAGGACAGAGTAAAATGCCCCAAAGGGTCTCCAAGACCGTTGACTCTTTATAGGAGTAGAAAGCCTCACCATTCTGCTGGTAGTTTCAAACTGCTGACCTTGTGGTTGGTTTCTCAATGGGTACCTGCTATGCCATCAGAGCTCCTATTTTTAATAAAATGTAGCTGAAAGGTTTTTTTTTTTTCCTTATCCATGGGGAGATGTACTTCTGAACACTGAACCCAAGCCTTAGACAGAGGTATCACCCGGTCACCAGCAGATCTGAACAAGGGTAGACTATTCCCCCTCTGTTAGCAAGCATTATACTGCAGAGGAGGAGGAGGAGGACGAGAGGAGGAGGAGGAGGAAGATGAGGAGGAGAAGGAGGACGAGAGGAGGAGGAGGAGGAAGAGGTGGAAGAGGAGGAGGAGGAAGGAACTGGCTAAGCATGCCTCATTTAACTTACTCAAATCTGCCAACTGGGAAGTCCCTTTACCTCCCTTAGGTTGAATGAGCAAAAGGGCAAGAAAGAGCAAAGAGTCATAAAATAACGGAGGTCATCCCACATGAAGGTAACATCAGACCTGGGGGTGGGGAACCCCAAAACAACATCTCTTCTAACAACTCCTCCCACCGGCACATTATGTTATTTACTATTAGGTCTAACAATTCCGCTCCTCATCACACAGAGGCATGACTCTTCCTTCAAAAGCAGACAGTTCTGTCCAACCTCCTGAGAGAGGGTCCGCTAAAGCCACCACCATTTTCCTCGATACAGTTGCTATATTTTGTCTTCATGCAGATTTTGTCTCCTGGATGCTCTTAAATGAGTCAGAATAGGACATTAATTGCTCCAAGGTCAGTCAGTACCTAAGGTTCAAGTGATTATATGACATAATGGTTTTAGACACACACAGCTGTAACCTTCCTGCAGTGAGAGAAGTGGCAATATGAAGCTCTTATAATTGTAAGCAATAATAGCATTATGGAAATTACCCAAATTATTAAATTCCCAAGGAAAATTAAGGTTCAAAAGAGTTAAATCTGTTTGTAAGTTAAAGCCTAAAATCAATTTGTTTAGCCATTGTGAGTTAAAAAGTCAATGACATTTAAATGCTAAATGTATTTCTTTCCTCAGTGGGACATGATAAAATCCGGGTGTCTTTGGAAGCTACTCTCTCCCCTTGGATTAGGCAGTAGTTTCCACCCCCTACCCTCAAACCGCTGTAATCAAGTCAATTCCAAATAATAGGGATAAAGATTATGCAGGATTTCCAAGTCTGGAAGTTCTTACAGGAGCAGACAGCTTCATCTTTCTCTAGGAATTGGCTGGTGGGTTTGAACCTCTGACCTACAATTAACAACCCAACACCTAGACCCTCGTGCTATAGTTCCCTCAGGACCTCAGAGAGTGTCTTCTCTCTATCTCCAGGCCCCTGGTGCACCAATCATTTAGTAACCCCACTAAATTTTAAGATTATCAAACCTTCATACCAACTAAACTATAAAATAAGCAAACCTTAGCCCCTAAAGAAGTTATTCCAGGCAACAAAATATTTCCCAAACTTAATATTGAGTGTTGTCCTTGACCCGATAAACAGCTGAGGGAAGGAGAATTTGGGGAAAGTTATCTTAGTTTTAGCTCACCAGGATGCCAGCTGGGCTATACCCAACCCCAGCATGTATGACTTGGGAATTGAAGTTCAAAGGGACACATGTCTCGGGCCTAAGGTTGGCATGATGCAGTCACTGTATCTAGGGGAAATGAATGGTCTGTTCTACAGTGCGCCTTGGCCTTGTTTTGGTTGATGGTATTGAGCTTCTCTGTTATCTCTTCCACAGATATAGTTTATATGATTCCTGTGTATTCACAATAGGTGGATTTATTGAGATCTTGCCCTCAGTAACTATTTCAGTGGCTTAAGCTCTTTGGGCTTTACACATAAAGTCTCATTCCTCATCTGGCTCAGAGGATTATGCAAAGAAGCAAAATAGAGGCCATTTGGACCAACTTGTAAAATTATAACATCTTGCACGAACAAGATGGGGAATTCTTATGATTGTTCTTAGTGCGGCTCTAAGGCTTATTGGCTATGTGACTTCAAGTAAATCCCTTCATTTCTCTGAGTCCTTTTTTCTTCTTCTCGTCTTTATAACCACGGAGCCAGATTCCGTGCTATTCAGAGTCTTTGTCTCTCTGACACCCTGAGGCTGCATTGAACTTTTGATAACCAAGTCCCAACCATTAACACATTCCCAATGTGTTACAAAGCTTCCTTATGTGAACTTGATTTTAAATGTATTAGCTGCGAATTCCAGAAAGACACTTCAATCCTACTTCCTTTCTTTAGTCTTTAAAACTTGGTATTTCATCACCACAGTGCTTTGAGCTTGAACGTGAGGGCTTCCTCTGCTCCAGGGAGCACCTGTGGCCGCACTACACAGCCTCCCTTGTCCACACAGAGCTCTCGTCCCACTGCGCTCGCAAGGTGACTTTTCACAGTCCTTCCTGACAAATCCCCATTCCTAGGTGTGCTCAAAACCAACCAGGGTTTATGGCGCGGATCTCTGGAGACAGAGGGGCTTAGAGAAGCTGAGAGGTTTGCACATGACTTCAACATTCAGCTGAGGGCAAAGCCTGGCATGCAGGCTTCCAGGCCAACGTCTTTTGCATCAGTGGGTATGGTAGACTGTTTGTTCAAGCACTTCCTTCTTCCTGGGGGGTGGGGGTGATGCTTTCTGGAGACCATGAGTAATAGACAACAAACCATGAATGAACTTGACTGCTAACTGAAACATTTGTGGTTTGAATCACCCAGAAGTTCCCCAGAAGAAAGATAGAGTGATTTACTTGCAACTAGTCAGGCACTGAAAAACTTATGGAGCAGAGTTTGACTCTGGCACACATAGGGTGTCTATGAATCCGAATCCACTTCAAGGTTTCCTGCGATCATCTTCATTGCTTAGTGCACCATCTCCCCTGGTAACAACGATATGCCTTTGTTAGAGGACTGGATGCTATGGCCAAGAGCCAACCTCAGACCACTTCTGCAGTCAGAGCTCAGTCTAGAGACCCAACTCATCATGCAGACGGTACTTTGGGGAAAAGATCAAGTTGTCTGTGTACCTCTTCTTCCTTCTGGACATCCCCTCTCACCCCTTAGCGTTGGCTCTCACCCTTCCCTAGTCTCTCGCCAGATCCCTGTTTCCATGCCCTCTTAGTTTCTCCCGTTCTAAACCCCTCTCCCCTTGCTTTTATCCCCCCAGTTCCCCGCAAGTCCTGGAGGAAGTTACTCTGGAATTGGTTCTGTGGCCTCTCTGGGACCCCGGAGCAGGCTCTCAGCCAGGCAGAGAAGGCTGCTCTGGAGCTGAAGCTGACCAGCATCACGGAGGAACCACTCTGGAGGAGCGTCTGCAATATCAACGCTGTCCTCTTGCTAACCATCAATGTCTTCCTCTGGGGCTACTTTGCATGACACCAGAGTCTGGCTTGCCCTCGTGTCTGCCCAGACAGTTTACACACGGTGCAAGCCCACTCAGCAAGCGAGACAAGACCCTTCTCCCATCTTGCTTTGCAAACTAGAATCTTTAGGGCTGAGGAGGCAAAAGCCCCTGAAGAGCACCTAGTTCCACCTCCACCCTCGACAGCCTTGACAAAGTGGAGAAACAGAGGCCTGAGAGCATGGGTTTGTTCAGCGTCACACAGTAAGAGTTCACATTGCGTCTCCTGACTCTAGTTGTTTTCATCCAAATGTTCTCAATGTACCTTTAAAACACCTTCTTGTTAAGTTTACCATGTAGCTGTTATCATGTGTGCACACTTGAAGTTAGAAATGTCAAGTATACAAAAAAGTCCTAAGAAATTGCAAAAATCCTCGTATGTTTTTGCTCAGTCATACCCTCTTCTGCTCTCTCTCCTTTAGTTTTCTTATCACTCTAATTTAAGGCAGCTATCAATTACAAGTAATCTATTTAAAGCATCAATCTACCCAAATCGCTGCAATCAACTTGATTCTGACTCTTAGTGACTCTACATAAGGGATCCAGTATGTAAATCTTCACAGGGGCAGACACCTCATTTTTTCGTTGTCCTGAGGAAGGGCTACCAGATTTGAACTGCCATCTTGATTTGCCCAATGCCTCTCCCACAGCACCACCACCAGCAGGGGTCCTGAATCGACCCGGGAGGGTGTTATATTTCTATTATAGCTCCACGGTGATGACTGGCAGGCCCAAAGGAGTGAGGGGCCCAGGTGGAATTTAAGCATGGTGACCGATGACATAGGGGAGCTCTTGGATAAGGGACTCTCCTTGACTACTCAGATCCTGCCTCAATAAAGTCTACAGAACCTTGAGGAAGTAAATGGCCAGGTTTTAAAACATGGCTTGTTGAAAACAAGAGGGATGAAGACAGTGGGGCACAGCGACAACCTAGGAGCCCCCCTCCCCCGCCTCCTTTTGCAGACAGCCACTCTGCAAAACACTCTACTGAATTATTCCTCCTCCACAAATCCTGCCCCGATTCCTAGGATTATTCAAGGTCCCACCCCTCTTCCCATAATTCCTGGGCCTGTTTCTATCATAGCACCGATCACCTGACACCACAATATCTATCTTCCCTTGTAGACTGAGCACTCCGCAGGGCCAAGTCGCCCTAGTGACTTGAATCCAGAAAGGAACATGTTCAATAAATGTTGACCGAGTTAATAAATTCAGTGTTCTAATATACACTACACTCTGTGTAATTGGGTCAAGTGGTGATGACTTGGAGAATCGCCTGCTGGCAGGAATTCTGGACTCTCTTCAAGTGGGAGCTTGAACAACTGGTATCAGATATCTAGACGGAAAGCATACCAACCTCCCATTGTCGAAGCCACCAAGCAAGAATGGCTCTTCTTTTTCCCTGTGAGGCGGCCCCTCTGCCATCGACCCTCTTAGGGCTGCACCGATCATCATTTGACACTCATCACCAATTTTAATTAGATACCAATAAAATCAAAGTTCTCTGAGCTTTAGATACATCTGATTTTAGGAACGTCTGCTAGCTGCTGGTGCCTCCAAGTAAATCTCTGTTGCCATTGATCTTAACCTCACTGTATCTCACAAGGCTCTCACAGAGATGGTCAGCCTCAGAAGCCCTATCCAAGATTGCTATAAATCAGAACTGACTTGATGGTATCAGGTAGATATCTTATCTCATGTGGCTTTTCTCTCCCTATTTTTCCCATGGACTCATACTGTTAATTCTCCTTTCCCCCACAGATTTCCCCCAAAATATTCACAGCCACGCCACCGTCTTCCAAATTTCTTGGCATAGATGAGTAAGTGCTTCCAGTGCTTTCTCAGCTTGTTGCAACATTTCAATTGGTCTCCCATCCATTTCTGGGGCCTTGTTTTTGACTAATGCTTTCAGTGCAGCAGGCCCATTGGTGCTTGCTCATAAATGACCATTGAGATCCCTGGGTGGCACAAACAGTTTGTGCTTACCTGCTAATCCAGAGGTTGATTATATGGTCACCCATGGGTACAGTGGAAGAAAGGCCTGATGGTTTGCTTCCATAAAGATTCCCTGAAACCAAACAAACCTACTGCCATCGAGTTGATTCCAACCAATACCGTCCCTACGTAGGGTTTCTGAGGCTTTAAATTTTTATGAGAGCACATTGTCTCATCTTTCTTTTAAGAAGCAGCTGTGGGTGTGATCTTCCAAGCTTAAGGTTTAGCAGTCTAATGCTTATCCGATCCTATGGGGCAGTTCTACTCTGTAATACATGGGGCAGGTAACTATGAGTTAAAGTTGACTTAATGGCAATGGAACTTATAATACTACTAAAGCGCGTTAGGAGTGCTGGTGGCATATGGTTTACACATTGGGTCACTAAACCCAAGGTTAGCAGTTCAAAACCACCAGCTACTCCATGGGAGAAAGATGAGGCTTTCTACTCCCATCAAGATGTAGAGCCTTGGAAACCCACAGGGGCATTTCCAACCTGTCCTATAGGGTCATAGGGTTTCTCTGTGTCTGAATTGACAGTGCGTTTGGTTTGGTTTTGCATTATTAGAAGCAGCAAGATGGACACACGCTGTCTTACTTGCCTAAATGCCAGAAATAGTTGGCTTTGAAAACAGAAGTTTGTTTTCTGACAGTTCTGGGGGCTGAAAGTTCTCTTCAGAGTCCAGGCTACTTCCTGGTGATTGGCAGCCCTCCGTGGTCAGCCCCTTGCTTATAGATGGTCTTCACAATGAGGCTCTTTCGCCCCATGTCTATTTCTTGGGTCCACTCTGATCTTTCTTTAAAAGATCTCCGAAGGAATAGGGACCCGCCCTAATCTTGAATGATCTCAATATCAAAAGGAAAATCTCATGTTCAAATGAACTACATTCACTGATACAGGGGGCCAGGACTTTGAAATATATATTTAGTGTGTGTGGGGGGGTGGCGGGGGCAGCGGACAAACAAGTCAATCCACAATAGACATCTCCGTGGTCCTGTTGCTTTGAAGCTAGCGCACCCTGCGGTCAGAGCAAGAAGAGGCCAGATGAATTCTATCGAGGAATCAGAAAAGGCCTTCTTGCCACACCGTCTCTCTTCGTCACCCAATGCTGCTACAAACAGAAAGAGCACAAGGAGGTGGCTTTAAAGAACAGAAATGTATTTGTTCACAATTCACGAGACAGATACAGAAATCAGGGTGTGTGTGAGTCTGGGCAGATGAGAGAAACAACTCCATGGACACACATATGTGTCTAAGAAAGAAATTTATATACAAGAGCAATTGAACATTGAGGAAACAGCCCAGCCCAGCCCAGATCAAGTCCATAAGTCTGAAATTTGCCCAAATGTCCGACACCAATCCAAAAAGTCCTCCTTAGACTCATGAAACACATGCAATGACGCCGAATGTAGAAGATCACAGGCCAGTGGGTAGAACGTCTTTGGATCCAGTGGCATTGGAAACATCTCAGCGCTGGCAGCGGTCTCTGCATGGCTGCATCAGGGTGGGTCCCTGTGTCTTATCAGCTGCTATGTCTCCCAGGGTGTGAACAGAGAGTCTCCCACCTCCAAGGAGGAAGTATTGGATTTCCCAGAATTCTTAGGAGAAGCCATGTCCACACAGAGGCCTCATTGGCTGTGATCTGATTGACAAGTTAGACTCCACCCCTACACTCAATCCTCAAGTTGACAAAGGATTATATATCTACCATAGGGGAGTTCTTCCTAGTCCAGAAATCCTTGAAGAAGCATCTGTCTCCATTCATTGTGAGTCTTCCCTGGCGTGCGTGTGTGTGTGCGCGAGCCTTATCTGCTCTTTGTAACTCAGAAGTGATTAGATTTAAAACCAACCCAACTAGAACTGAGATAATTAGTGTAAACAGAACCCTCTGGCCCCGGTGCTCTGTGACTCCTGGGGTGAAGGCCCGGAGATGGGGCCATCTTCCCTGGCACAGAGCAGCCCAGGGTTGGATCTCAAAGGAGGGACCACGCCCTGCAGGATGCTATCTATCCCTGTGGCACCGCGTGCGAAGAGCACATAGAGCCCCAAACACCTGCAGATGGGGCACTAAGCTGCGACCCAGCACCAGCCCGAGACTCCGGCCAGGAAGCTGGCCACCACCGTCCCTGACGCCCGCTTCCCACTCAAACGCCGGGAGCTGAACGCCAGAGAGTCCCAGGCACACCGCGCACCCAGCCTGCTGCAGAAGGCGGCTGCCCTTGGGGACGGAAATCCTTGTTCAGGGAGCCTCCCCGACGCCAACGTCGCCAATCCACGCCAACACACCCGACTTCACCCCCCCAAATCAGTGCAATGGCGTTACCCTGGCGCTATTCCCTCGGCCCCACCCTGATGAGCCAATTCCCCAACAGAACCACCCCCAAACAAAAGAACCCCCCGCCCCGTGTCCAAACAGGGACTGGGGTTAGGATCCCAACACATATTTCAGGGGTACACAACTGAACCCATGCCACTCTCTTGTCATGCTACTCACCGTGCCTGAGACCCTCAGCCCATCCTTAATCTCTGCCCTCTGCACTCAGCCATCTTCTGCTCCTCTCAGGAAGAGCCCCATTGGTTTCCCTGACACCCCCGCCCCCATCTTGGATGTGTGTCTTCCCTGACCACAAGGTCCTTGTCGTTCTCTCCAGCATAACAAGTTGTATGCTAGTGTGATAATTATTTTCATATTTAATTTTTTGCCATACACTGGTGCTCTTTGAGGGTAGAAATTGTATCTGTGTTCATTGCTCAGAACTATGGGATTTAGTAAGTGTTCAGTAAATATCCAATGAATGAGTGACTTCCTAGCTCCTACACATAATCAAGCGAACTATCTAGGACAATATCTGTATAGGCATCAGAGTTATAAATCCCTGCTAGGGATGAGATCTCACTAAATCCCCACAGCCTCTAGGAGCAGGTATGGCCAGCAGCAGTACCTTTTCAGAGGAGCCAGTCACGTCAAATGAAAGCTGAGTCAACCTAACCGAAGTCGTTGTCCTCGAGTGGATTCTGACTCACGACGGCCCCACTGTGTCAGAGTAACACTCCTGCTAGGTTTCCAAGACTGCAGCCTCCCAGAAGCAGGCCACTGGTACTCGCTTCTGAAGTTCCTCTAGGTGGATTCCAACCGCTCACCTTTCTGTTAATAGCCCATTGCTTAACTGTCCCTGGTACCCAGGGTCTCTGAGCATAACCTTCCAAAAATCAAACTACGACCCCATGTCACCGTCACCGATACAGGATTTCTGAGACTGTACTTTTTTCAGAGGAACATACAGCCTCATCCTTCTCCTGCAGAGCAGCTTGTGGTTTTGAATCACTGGCCTTGTGATTAGCAACCTAATGCCTACCCAGTTCCACCAGAGCGCCTTGGGGATATAGGCTTATGTCAATAGAAGCAGGGTTGTTTGTTTTTCTGCCTCTAAATTCTCTTGTTGACATCTCCTTCTTATTATTCAGATTCCAGTTAAACAAGTCAGTGTTTGCCGAGTTCAGTGTTTCCGTTCAAGAGAAGAACTCAGGCTGGTATTGGAGACAGAGATGGACAAACCCAAGTCTCTGTCCTTACCAGATATGGAAGATATGTTTAAAAAAAAAGTGGGGGGATAAAGGGCAAAACCAACACAAGTTTGGCTATATACCCCTCCTCAAAGGGAATGAATAGGAGAAATGTGGGTGAAGGGAGACAATGAACAGTGTAAGATATGAAATAATAATAACAATATATAATTGATTAAGGAGTCATGAGGGTGGAAGAGGGGGGACAAAAAAGAGGCACTTATACCAAGGGCTCAAGTAGAAAATGTTTTGGAAATGACGTGGCAAATATGTACAAACATGTTTGATATAATTGATGTATGGGAATGTTATAAGAGCTGTAAGAGTCCCCCAAAATTATTTTTTTAAAAAAATAAGGAATTGCAATACAAGTGGGAAATAAGTCAAACAAAAACATGTATAAGAAATAGCAGCAGGCGGGGCGGGGAGGGCTGGCCTGTGCATTCTTCTGCTCACTTTGCCGGGAGATGGTGCAGCGACTTCTCCTGAGGAGGTTCCTGGCCTCATCATCCCTAGGAAACCCCCTCAGGGTTGGTGGGCTCCCCTCACCTCCGGGGCCCTTCAGAATCCCACAGGGCCCTCCTGGTGGACTGGCAGCAGCAGCAGCAGCAGCCCCACCCAGACGATCCACGCCTCCAGAACCTGCATCACCTCCTCTAATGTCCAGGATGGGCCTGATTTCCAAGACCGAGTCGTCAACAGTGAAACCCCCGTGGTGGTGGATTTCCACGCTCGGTGGTGCGGCCCCTGCAAGATCCTGGGTCGGAGGCTGGAGAAGGCGGTGGCCAAGCATCACCAGAAGGTCCTGATGGCCAGGGTGGACCTCGATGACCACACAGACCTCGCCATTGAAAATGAGGTGTCTGATGTGCCCACCGTACCAGCCATGAAGAACAGTGATGTGCTGGACAAATTCATGGGCATCAAGGACCCGGACCAGCTGCAGGCCTTCCTGAAGAAATGGACTGGCTGACAAGCAGGTCTGTCCTAAAGAAGCTGATGGTCCCTTCTGTGAAGACAGACTCTGGTCCCCACTCTGACTCCGCCCAATCAACACACACACCCTCCCAGGCCCAGGGATGGAGAGCAAGCCCTGGCAGGATGGGAATCTCAGGCTCCAGTCTGCAAGGTCCCAGCACCCCCTGCCCTCCTGCTTCTCTGAGCAGGCAGCTCAACTGTGAACCAATCAGAGCAATAAAAGGAGGGCTTGCACTGCCCACAGCTGCCCGCCAAAAAAAGAGAAAGAAATAGCAGCAGCTGAGAAAATAGCAAGCAAGAGAATATCTGGGGTGAGAGAAGGCTTCCTGGAGAAGGTGTCAACTGACCTGGGCTATGAAGAAGGAACTGAGAAGCTCAAGTACAAAGAGAATCACTAGGTCCCTCTCTTGTAAGCCTCCTGTCCTAGAAGGCAGAATTTCCGTCTCTGTATCCAGTGCTCCTCCAAACTGAGGGCTGGGCTCACAACACTTGCTGGAGACGTGTCAAAAGGTAGCACCCAACATTCATGCCTCACTTGCCCCAGTCTCCAGCATGGAGCATCAGCTTCCTGGCCTTAACTTTTCCATCGGTGGTCTTGTTCCAACCCTTTTACCTCTCTACCTTGCTCTCAGGTTAATCGCTAGTTCTCTACTTGCTAACCTGTAAATGGAAGGGATATTATCTGTCCTGATATCTACTATCTATTTCTGTCAAGTCCTTAAGCCTTTACCAAAAACAACAACAACGACAAAACACAAAACCACCACCACCAACAAGAAACTGCCATCGAGTCGATTTTAACCCCTAGCCACACTACAGGATAGGGTAGAAGTACTCCTGTGGGTTTCTGAGACGGTAACTCTTTTAAAAGTCTCATTTTTCTCCCATAGAGCAGCTGATGGTTTAGAACTACTGACCTTGTGGTCAGCCACAATGCATAGCCACTGTTTAATCCTCTAGGGATGGCTCAGTTGTAGGATAACATCAGACACTCTCCTTGCAAGTTGTCAGCTCCACCCCAACCCAGCCCACTCTCGTGGGGCTAGGGGAAAAAATACAAGGTAGGGGTTAATACACTTGTTTTTAGCTCAGACCTGCAAAGTCTACAGGTTCTTCTAACACTGGCACTGTTGGCTGCTGATTTGACTTCACATTTGCCTCTGTGAGTCAAAGGGGAGGTAGGTGGGTGGGTGGTCATGGTGGATTTACAGGGCAAGAAAGGGTCACCTGCCTCACAGTTGAGTGGAATTAGCACAAACAGAAAAACACTTAAAAGTAGTTTTCCAGGACGTGAAATCAGTTGGCCATGAGTCATTATGATATTAAGAAGTAGCTTTGAACCGTGAAAGGAGAATGTTTAAAAATAAATAGTGCTCTTAAAAATATCATAAAGAAATGTGGTTTTTATAAGTGATTTGCAATTGAGCTTGCACCACAAATGCACTCAGTTTAGTATGTGAGACTCATAACTGTGTCTCTGCATGTGAGAGTCACGTCAGTTAACAGGGAACCTGCTAGAAGCCCAAGCAAAGGTAGTGGCTATTTTCCATTAACCTAAAACTAGTGTCTCTAGATTTTTAGCCGTGAGTCAGATTAATTTATTTTCTCCGGCGTGAAAAGTTGGGAGAACTTTGAAGTTATATATAAATATAAATCCTAGAGACTTAAATTGAGGTATAGTTGACTTTCATTTTTCAAAATAAAATCTCAGCTCTAGCCTAGATTTGGGAGGTAGAAATGTCAGACTTTTTACTGAGATTTTCTATAAAATACACGACTTTCACTTCGAGAAGGAAAACAAAGCACCTTCATCCGTGTCATGCGAAATCCTCGGTCCACCTCTTGGTATGGTCAGTATGTAAATTTTAGAATTATTTCTGTCCAGATGAGAAGGAATATCAGAATTTAGCTAGTCCCGCTCTCTTTTTCACCTCACTCCAACTCAGAATTTCTCTGAATAGCCACCCTGACAGATAGATTACTGAGACTCTGCTTGCATACCTCCACTGACAGGGAACTGACTACCTTCTGACCGATCATTATCACCAGCCATTAGAAAGCTCTTCCTTTTGCAGGCTAAGCTCTGCCTCCATGCAATTTCCAACCACTGGTCTTGGTGCATAGTGACTATGCACTGCGCTTCTAACCTCAAGGTCAACACCTTGAAACCACCAGCTGCTCCACAGGGCTCTCTGCTCCGTAACGTGCTCCAGTCTCAGAGGCAGTTCTAGTCCTGTCCTATGTGAGTGAGTCACCATCAAGTCGATGGTAGTGAGTCTGTTTGTTTTTAATATAGAGGCAAACAAAAAGGAGGTGTGGTGACTCTGTCGCGTAAGCAATAAACTGCTGACCCTAGGTCAGCAGTTCAAATCCACGAACGCTTCTGAGAGCCAACAGGTAAGCTTTCTGCTCCCATAAAGATTTATAGCTTGGAAACCATACATAGGGTTACTGTGCTTAAACTGATTCTGTAGCAGTGGGCTTGGTATACAAACAGAAAGACGTGAAAATAGCTCAAATGGATCGCTTACTTCAAAATTATACCCCCACTATTTCTGAGTTATTCTCAAAGGAATAATCCCCAACGTTGGAGGTTCCCTGTAGACGTGCAAATTTATCTGGGATAAGAAATGCACGCAGACTAATAAAAATGATCATTTAAAAATCCTCACAATTATTCTCTAATTTAAAGAGCACCATCCATCAGTGATTTCATTTGCTTCTTAATACCATCCTCCTGTCTCAGATCATTCACAAACAAAGACACCAACCCAGAGAGGCGAAGTGCTGTGTCAAGGCCTTCGAACTAAGATCCTGATTCCACATTCAGACCCTCCTGCCTCGCACTACTCATGCCTGCAACACCCTTTGTAAATGTGGAGTAGATGTTATAGCAATGTATCATTCAAACTGAGGTCAGTCTAATATATATATATATATATATATATATATATATATATATATATATATATATATATATATATATATATATTATATATATCGTGCATATGTGTGTGTATGCCTGTCTATATCTTGAAAGACAAGTGAGCCATTGCTTCAATAAGGTCTGAAAGTAGAAGCAGGAAACATGCTCTGGGAAACCACAGAAAAGCACACACACAAAACATACCCAATGAAGTTGGAAACGATTTCTAAGAAAGTAAGATATTTCACTTGTATTTTGAAGGGCGACTAGAGATGTCTGGGCGGAGAAACGGAACAGATGACATTCTAGGCAGAAGAAATACCACAGAGGAAGACCAGGAGGTAAAAGCGCAGGTGGAGCACGGTTGCGGTAGAATGCAATACTCAGTGTGGGTGGAGCACAGGGTACCTGGAAGTGTACAGAAGGTCCGTCTGGAGAACTAGGTGAAGGGGGCCCTTATTGGCCCTCGATAAAGCATGTGCCACAGCATAGCCTCCAGCACTTATCCCTGATATTGACAGCTCTTTCCTCAGTATTTCAAACACCAATAGGGTCGCTCGTGTTGGACAAGTCTCAGACAAGCTTCCAAATTAAGAAGAAAGAAAGGGGTGTGGGAGAAAGACAAAGCTTTCTACTCCTGCAAAGAGCTGAAGTTTTTAAAGTTTCCAGTCTCAGACGCCCACAGGGGCAGTTCCACCCGATAGGATCCTTCTGAGTGAAAATTGATGCGATGGCAGTGGTTTAAGATTTTTGTTTTGTTTTCAGAAAGAGAGACTGTTTCTCAAAAGTTACCCACTGAAAACCTTCTTAATAGCCATGGGACATTGTCTGATAAAGCTCCAGAAGATGAGCTCCTCAGGTTGGAAGGGCCTCAACATAAGACTGGGGAAGAGCTACCTCTTCAAAGTCGAGTCAATCTTAATGGTATATGGATGAAGTAAAGCTTTGGGGGCCTTCATTTGCTGAGATGGGCAAGATTCAAAATGAAACAGCTGGAAACATCCATTCATAAGCAGGCCATGGACAATCTACGAATCTAGGGAAATGGAAAGTCATCAAAAATTAAATGGAATGCATAAAAATCAATATCCATGGCATTAATGAGCTTAAATTGATTGGTATTCGGCATTTCAAAATGGACGAGAATATGGTTTACTAGAGTGGGGATGGAAAATTGAAGAGGAAATGTCAAAAAGATATATCTGGAAGTGCAATGCTGTATGTCATAGGATTGTATCCATACACCCACAAGAAAGACTACTTAATACAACTATTATTCAAATTACTGCACCAACCACTAAAGCCAATAGTAAAAAACAAAGCAAAACAGAAAAAAACTAAAGAATTCTGCCAACTTCTTCAGTCTGAAATTGGTCAAACATGCAACCAAATGCATTGAATTACTGGTTAATAGAATGTAAATATTGGAACCACAGAGGAAAGATCAGTAGTTAGAAAAAATACTCTTGGTTGTAGAAACTAAGCTTAACAGCACATGGTAGACTTTTGCAAAGTGAATGGCTTGTCCTTGCAAATACCTTTTTAACAACATACCTCATCAGGTAGAAAACGCAAGAATCAAGTCAACTACATTTGTGGAAAGAGTTGATAGTGAAGCTAACATCATTATCCAAACAAGGTCAAGAGCTGACTGTGGGACAATCAATGACTAATATTTGAGTTCAGTTTGAATCTGAAGAAAATTACAAGTCTGTAAGAGTTAAAATAAGACCTTGAGTGTGTACCATCTGAATTTAGAGAACACCAAAAAAAAATAGATTTGCCACATTGGACACTACGGACCAAAGATCAGAGGAGTGCGGGATGGCATCAAAACACCACCCATGAACAAAGCTACAGGTCATTAAACAACAGGAAAAATAAAAATAAAAAATAGACATGAGAAGAGACCCTGAAATTTGTTCTTGCACAAGTCTTGAATTGAAACATTGAAGGATTCTATGGGGGAAATGTTGAATGAAAACAAAATGGTAGGAACATATGGACACTGTGTCAAAATTTTTTTTAATGTTGCCATTCCACCGTTTTAAGAGGTAGTAAATGGTCAAGAAAAGATGGTATTGAAGAAGGAGGTCCAAGCTTCATTGAGGCCACTGGTGAAAAACAAGCCTCCAAGAACTGACAGAATACAAATAAAATATTTTAACAAACTAATGCTGTACTAGGACAGTCAATTGTTAATGACAAGCAATTTGGAAGACAGCTAACGGATTGAAAGCTCTGGATAATTGATTGAAACAGATTCATGTTTGTGCCTGTTCCAAGAACAGATGACCCAACGGAATGTGGAAATGATCAGATTACATCCTTCATGACACATGCAAGTGAAACTTTGCTTCAGATAATTAAGAATGATTGCAAAAGTACATCAACAGGAGCTGCCAGAGAGTCAAGCTGCGTTCAGGAAAGGATATTGAAAGAGGGATATCATTGCTAATATTAGATGGATCTTGGCTGAAAGCAGAGAAGATCGAAAAGTTGTTTACCTGTGCTTTATTGATTATCTATGGGTAATGACAAACTAGATACATTGTGAAGAGTGGCAATTCCAGAACACGTCATTGTGCTCACATAGAACCTGTGCATAAAACAAAAGGCAGGTGATGGAACAGAACAAGGGAATACTGGTTTTTTAAATGCAAATTTTAACTCTAACAGCATAAACATGTAAGTAAAAGATGGGATAGGAAGGGACTGAGGCCAGGCTAGGAGTCCCAGTGTCTGTCTTCTTTCAAAGGAGATTGTTGAAAGTAGATGGGGAAATAAATTGGGTTTAAGATTATCACTGAAAAATTATAAAGGTAATCAATAAAGTAACTAAGAATAATAGAAGTATCAAGCATTGGGCAGGGTTGGGACGGAGAAAGAAAGCTAGAAAATGTAAAATTTTCATCTCTCAGAGTATAGCTTGATCTTCCCTGAGATGATAAGTCAAGATAAAAGGTATTTCCATAATAGACAGAGTTAAGGAACTATGGTCCACAAGAACACTTGATTAGGCAATTCACAGGTTGTCTGTGGGTATCTACAAGTGTTGCAAAGGGGGAGAACTTGATTTTCATTACAAGATATTCTGTATCATTTGTTACCAAGATAATATATTGATTTTTAGAAGTAGCTAATACAGTTACCAAAAATTTATCTTCTTGGAAGTCTGGCCTAAGTTAAAACCATAGCACAAAGGAATGAGGGAAGGACTAAATTTAGAAGGTATGGCTAATGTAAAATCTATAAAACTTAATTGACTATGGAGCAAGTGAGAATTAAGATAATTCCTAGGCTCATATTCAATTCAGTGAGAGGCATAAAATAGATTTGGTCTTGAAAGGGAAAAAAATTCAGATTTGAACACACTAACGTTAAAGAGTTTTAAGACTTCTTAGCCCTTCCTGCTTGATAAAATACTTTCTGCAGCATACACCTGGTATTAGATCTATGTTTTGGGGTTGGGAATGATGGTACTGAGCAGTGGTGTGAGAGCTTTCTAGGGTAGAGTGGGTCATTGAGATCTGATGGTGTGGGTGAAACTGGGAGAAGGAGAGAGTGAACATTCTCTTTGTCCAGTCACACTTCTGGGAAATAGTTTGGGTCACGTGTAATGGATCGTGGTCGGTATCGAGGAATGTGCCGCCTGGATCTGCATTTAAATGAGAATACGCTGCCCTAAGTACCCAAAAGTTCTGTTGGCAGGCAGCCTTCAAGGGACTACCTGTGTTGTCTGAGGCCCAAGGCTGCCCATATCCATTGACGGATGAGCATCAACATCTGACCATTCAGCCATCAGGAAACAAGTCTGGCTGGCCTTTTGACTTCAGGGCCCCCGTGACATTGGCCAATGATGCCACTGGACACGCGCTAAAGCTCAACTTTGCACAATCTTGCTTCTTCTCTTCCTTCCCACTGATACAGATGTATGGGCATGCCTGCTAAAGCCCTGCATCCTACTCTCCAGTCTTAGCCCCTGAGTCCAAGCTGTGCACTGGGTCTAATAAATACCCTCAGCAATGTACTCAGACATTATGTGGACTAAATTTCTGTAAACAAAACCTAACCCATCCACTAAACTCTGTGTCCTCCACATGTCCTGATGAGTGGCTAATGGCTATTTTCTGTTACAAGACAGAGTGATAACAGGCTTCAATTTATCCAGTTGGACAAATTTTTTTTTAAAGCAAACAAGGAAGAACCACGCTTAAGGCTAATAATTCCCTTCCAGCTGCCTCAAAGATGCTCGTAGCAAAACCATTAAGCCTCCTGTGTTTTATTGTCGCTCTTGCAATCTTGGAGTGCTTGCTGGCATTGCCGGCAGGGAATAATCTTTATTATTTCCTAGCCTTGTTTCTCAATCCGCAGCCCAATGCATGGCTGTCTCATTCCGAGTCTGATGCTCTAATCACCGAGTCCATGTTAAATAGCCTTGCTTTGGGATTTAAAGGGTAGGAAAGAAGAAGAAAAAGGAACAAACTACTTTAGCCATCAGGGTAATAAAAAGTACTTAGTGGAAACAGATTTTTAAAACTAGCAATAAGTAAATCTGCGTCCCTGTGCAATTGCTCCAATAAATGAGCCAAGGTTGGAAGAACAGAGCTATTCATTCAAAACCTCTTAGAATTATTCAAATCTATTTTACTTTGGTTCGTTTGGATTTTATCTTGGTATACTTCTTTTACAACACCTTTGAAGCCTAATAATGTAAGCATATCTTGTGTTCTGCTCAAACTTCACGATTGGAGACTGCTTATGAGGATTGTCGTTGTGTGCTGTGGAGTCGATTCTACACATACTAACTCTGTAGGACTGACTAGAATTTCCCCACAGGATTTCCACCGGTGCTGGTTAAACACTCGACCACTCATGGAAAGATCAGCAGCTCAGCACACCAGCTGCTTCTTGGGGGAAGTGACGTGGCCTGGCAGTCTGCTTCTGTTAGGTGTTACCGTTTTAGGAGCCCTATGGGGGCATTTCTGCTGTCCTATTATAGGGTTGCTATGAGTTGAAATTGGCTCAACAGCATTCGGTTTTCATCTTCACAGGAGCGGAGCACCAGATCTTCCCTCTCACAGAGCTGCTGGTGGGTTTAAACAGTTGACCTGTGATTACCAAATGCTTTACCATTACAGCTCAGGTGTAGCCACCACTTGTGTATCAGTGGGGGCGTGCAAACTGCTGAACAGGTTTCCGTGGAGTATCCAGATTAAGGAGCAGGAAGAAAGGCTTGACCATCTGCTTCCCAAAATCTGCCGGCGAAAAGCGCATGGATTGTGATATGTCCAATTGCAGCTGATCATGGGGATGGTGCAAGGTTGAGAAGTATTTCTGTGGCATATGGGGTTCTGATGAGCTGGAGGTCAAACTGATGGCACTAACAATGAGATGGGGTGAGCATTTATTATGTGACAGCCATTGTTTTGTTTAATGAGCATTATCTTGTTTAGCGCTCAATCCCTCTTGGATAAGTAAGGCCTCTGGGTCCAGTGTCAGTGGTGCTCCCACGGTGGTACAACATGGCAGCCTGTGGAGAGGCAGTCTTCTTTTCTTCCACCATGCAACTTTCTCAAAGTCACACAGTTGTTACTAACTGATACTAACAGAATGTAAACCACAGCCATGGCCCTTAGTACACACTATAAGCCATGAGAGTACAATGATGTGGTAGGATAGACGGTGTCATCCTTACGATTCCTTCTTTGTTTAACCTGCACCTTTGACTACAGTATGTCTCTGCTCATCTCCGACGACTGCAATCTAATGTCTTCTTCAAGGTCAGGTAATTAAAGTTTACCTGACCCAACTCATGGCCTTTTCAGTGGTGTCATATGGCAATGAAGCAGAAAGACAGAAGAAAAAGTGATGCCTTTGAATCTTGATGTCAGCAAAGAGTATTTAATATACACCCAAAGAACCACCCATCTTAAACTAACACAACTTTAGAAGTTCCCGAGCAGTGAGGAGGGAGTGACTAAAGCTGTGGTGCTTTGGATACGTCATTAGGAGAGACAAATTGCTACAGCATGACATCGTGCTGGGTAGAGGGTCAGTGGAAACAAGAAGAAGCCTCAAGGGGATGCCTCAGCACCACGGCTGTTTTAGCCAATGTTCCCAAACATACCAACCAACACAAAGGTGGCACAGAGCCGGGCAATGTCCTGTGAGGTTAGACACAAAGTTGCCACAAGTCAGAGCCAGCTTAATGGCAACCAACAGCAGCACAAATAAAAATTTCCCTGGACCTTTATCAATCCCTCCCCCCCACCACCATTAGAATTACATAATCATGTGTCCTCTTTGTCTACAGAGCACTTTGTAAACACCAGGATATTTCCTGTCTTTCCGAGGGTAGGAGCAGCACCCAGAGGTGTTGAATGGCTGCAACTGTGAATTCATGATGTTAGGTTGGGTCCTGCTTCTCTTAGTCCTTCAACCGAGAAAGGGATTGTTTCCTCATTGTGCCCCTTATCCCACCCCGTTCATGCTCTTGTTTCACTTTACCCTTAGCCTTTAGCGCTTACAATGGAGATTGCTTATGTGTATTACCCCGCATACTGGACTGAGCGCACATCCATTTTCGTCTTTTTCCTTAGGGTGGTGTCAGACTTCTACATGCTTCAATAGCAGGGAGAAGGTCTTATTCGTCTCTGAATCCCATTTTCTTAGTACCTTGAACTGTTCTCGTCACAAAACGCTTCACAGAAGTTCTTGGAAAGAACAAACTTGTGACCTACTAGAGTCGTACACGTAGCATTTCTACATGTCTTAATGTAGGGCGCTCTTAGCGATTATATGAGCATGTAAGGTAATTCAGATAGTATGCATGGAAACTGTCTAAGGCTGCATAGAACACACAAAGTGCTATATTCTAGTTCTTCCATTTGTGTTCTGATTGATAAAATATATCAGTTTCAGAAAGGAAAAACTCTAAATACATGTCTGTACAGGAATCACAGAGTGTGCAGATACGATAGTTGAAAATACACTCTAATCAATCTGGAAGTGTATGATGCAGCAGATCAGCATATAAAGGAACACAAGTGTAGTCCAGACACTACATTTATACTATTCTCTTACAACAGGCAAGAAATAAAATGTCATAGCAATAAGGTAACCACAGGATGAGATTTCATTTCATTAAATTAGAACCCTTGTTTACTGCTAAATGTTAACCTAAATGCTAGACCATATTTGCCTATTTCTCTATCTGTTTGGACCCAGCGATCAGGCTGTGGCGGTGCAGTTGGGCTCCTAGCCACAGATGAGCGGTTGTGCCACCTGCACCACTGTTACTAGCTCAGCGGCACACAGGTTCCTTAGATGAAACCAGAAGCAAACCAAAATTACCCATAGTCGCTGAAGTCGATGATGTAGCATCAGTGTTTTCATTCCTGTATTATATCAAATAGATAACCTGATCTTCAGCCTTACGCTTTATCCTAAGTATCAAACTGGAGAATAAAACGAAACATCAAAGACACGTAGTGTAAGTGCTAGAAACGGAATGAAACAGAAAGTATGGAGGTAGACCCAGCAAGAACAAATGTCTTTACTCCAACTCAATAGCCCCCAGTAACACCAGCCAATACATCTGGTGTTCACATTGGTCAGCCAGGATCACGCAGAAGCCACTGAACTATATTTAGTAACGTCTGTTTAAGAAGGTTAGGAGCTATCCCATACATTCAGAACAAATAATAAAATGCAAATTTAACTCAACTCCTCGGCAAGTTCAAATACTTGAAAGTCACTTGCTAAGGTCGAAAGAATGCGCTTTACTGTTTTTGGCCTTTATATCCTGGAGAATGTGGAGCTCGTCATGACTTTTAATTTCCTTTTACGACAAAGGAAACTTGATAACACCATCCAGGAATCTCTACCTTTCCCAATTCGGATTCAAGTTCCACGTGACTTCCTTTTCAATTATCTCATCACTGATTAGAGCCTAGCTTGTGACACAGCATAATCTATCTCAAAATCCAGTTGGGTGGTGTGGACAATGCTGCAAAAATTTTCAAATGAAAGGAAGTCACTGTGGTGTGTTTTTGAAATGGGTTAAAGTACATGAGATTATCTGATGTTTATGTCTCTCCTCCCCCACAACTTCACACTTGGTTAAATAATCAGTACGAATTACTTATAATCTATGTAATGTGTGCTATTACTATATAGCACAGGCAGTATCAATTATAATCACTCACACCTGGAAAGACTTCAGGCCTCACACATTTTCTCTTCAAATCTTATACGCCTTAAGAATTTAAGGCTGCATGCTTTATTATCTTCTATAACATCCCAGAGTATTATTCAATGTTTCCAGATTGCTATTTTACCTTCTGACAGGTTTTATAAAAGGGAAGGGAAGAAAACGAACTTGCATTGCATACAAGATGTTGCCTACACAAATGCCAGGAAGGAAAGCAAAATGAGCAGCCGGAGCATATGGCCGTGAGCTGACAGCCTAAAGAGCTAGTTGTGCATGAGCAAAGGAACATCTTGAAATGTGCAAGACATGTGTGTTTTAGCGAGCAGGCTGAAGTGTTTCATAATAAAAAAGGACAAAGTGAACCATGAGTGCCGAATAAAGTTTTAATTAAAAATGGGATTTTAGCCTTCAATGTGAACATACAATATGCTTCACAGATGGGTTTTATATTTAAGCATTATCCAAACCAAAAAAAAAAGTGAGACAAATAAAGCTTCTGAAAATGGCACAGAGGCAAAAATATATGTAAACAATAAAGGGTTCTGGTACAAACAAACAAGGAGGGAAGAGCAACTGATCTTCTGTCACACATTTTCTGCATGTACACTGCCTCAGTAAGTCATGTAACTTACCTTCGCTTCGCTGAGTTCAAGTAGACAATAGACACACAAGTAGTAAAAACCCAACAGAAGAAGAATGGTCAAAGTGCTCAATAGGACATCGATGCAATGATAGAGAGCCATGAAGAAATACAAATATGCATGATTTTAGAAACACGACTAAATATTTATTAACATTGAAATAACTGGTCCAAAAATATTTAAAAACTCATAACTGTAAAAATAAGGACAGTGCAATGAAATGTGTGAAATAGCAAGCTGGCTCAAGATACTTACTCTCATCTGAGTACTTCTTTGACTCTCCCAATTTGTAAGCCATGTAATTTAAAAAATCATTTTATTGGGGACTCTTACACATATAATAAGAATCCATAAATCAATTATATCAAGTGAACCTGGACAGATGCTGCCGTCATTTCTGAAACATTGTTTCTACTTGATATCAGCTCCTCTTTATATTCTCCCTCCCTTACGCCACTATTCTCGTGAACCCTTAATCAATTATATATTATTCTAATTATTGCTTCGTGTCTTACCGTGTCCAATGTATCCTTTCATCCACGGTTCTGTTATTTGTCTCCCTCAAGGGGGGTAATTATGCATCCATCATTGCTATCAGTTCCCTCCCCGCCCCTCTCCTCTCGTCCTTCCCAAACCCTCATAGAATCATTGCTCCCATTACTGATTCTGAGGGGTTTGTCTATCCTGGATTTTGTGTGTTGAAAGCTCTTATCTGTGCTAATGTACATATGCCGGTCTAACAGAATTTGTGAGGTAGAACTAGGGCCATGATAGTGGGGGGGAGCATGATGCTGATTAAGGAACTAGAAGAATGTTGTGTGTTTCATCAGTGCTATGTTGCACCTTGGATGACTGGTCACCACTGTGTGGCCCTTCTGTGAGGGAATGTGCAATTATTATCAACAAATGGGCTTTGGGTCTCCACTCTGACCCCTCTCCTTCACATTGATATAATTGTTTATTTTTGATCCTGACACCTGATCCTGTCAACACCTCGTGATCACACTGGCTAGTGTGCTTCTTCCATGTGGACTTTATTGCTTCCCTGCTAGATAGCCACTTGTTTAACATAGAGCCTTTAAGACCCCAGATGCTATATCTTTTAATAGCCAGGCACCATCAGCCTTCTTCACCATATCTGCTTATGCATCCATTTTGTCTTCAGCGATCATGTAGGGAAGGCGACAATGCCACGTTATTAGAACGAAATGTTCTTGTGTTGAGAGAAGACTTAAGTGGATGCCCGAGGTCCATCTGCTACCTTAGTACTTTAACATATAAATATATATTCATAGAACAATGGCCGTATCTTTGCATATTAATATATTTATGTATATACATGTCTGTATTTATACCTCTCTATATAGCTTTTACCTCCTAGTTCTTTCCTCTATTTCCTTTTACTTTCTTACTCTCCCACTATTATGTACACACTTCATTCAACTCTTAATTCCTCTCAGCTACACTACAATTTCTCAGACACCACCAAGCAATCTACACCCTCCTGTCAATTTTAGAACCCTTGTTGTTCCCCTGACTCTGAATTTGTTAGCTCACCACTCCCTTTCACTGCCTCCTTCTCTCCCAAGCCACCCTCTCCAAACCATTTCTCCCATTGTTTTCTCCTCAGTTATTTATTTTATCCACCTTACACAGATAGACATATCACACGTGTGCAGGCACGCGCGCGCCCGCACACACACACTAAAAACAGTCTACAAATAGTTCCAGGTCTAGCTGCTGACCTTTATGAATATTCCCCAACCAAGTCAGAGGTGAGGTGGCCAGTACTGCCCCCGCCCCCCCGAGTCAGAAATCCATTTTCGGGATTCCTCGGACACTTAGAGACTGCTCCCTTTGCTGATCTGTTATGCTCCCTTTGTGAGACACCCCACTGTGGTGAGAATCAGACCAGACACACTTCTGTTACTATTTCTCCAGTATTGTCCATTGTAATGTTGTGGGCCAGTGAAGGAACATTGTGTCTCATGCTGGGGCCGACCTTACGGTCCTCTCTGTGCATTGGCTTCTTTGTGTAAGGGTGTTGCCCTCGAGGCTTGGTGTGCCAGCTTGAGGTCCACTGTCTAGAAAGACCCTCTTAGTCTGCTCTCGTTTGCACAGGACAGATTGGCCACTATCCCCAGTCTGTATCTTCAGGGATGTTCTCTGTAGCATGTTCTTCTGGGGGTGGGGGAGGGAGTGTCAACACAGCTCGGTTTGGGACCAGCCCTATAGTCCTCTCTGTTAATGTGCTGCTCCATGCAGGTATGTTGTCATTAGGCTTGGCTCACCAGTTTTAGGTCTGGTCCCTCTCCCTTCCTTGTGAAGACATAAATAATATCCACCCACCCCGGTGGATTAGTGTCCTGTTCCCCAGTGTCATTGTCTTTTTATCCTTCCCTCCTTCTTCTGTAGTCCTTAAGGACATGGGAGAGGTGAGAAAGCTGTCTCTCAGACCCAATGCTATCTGAATCTTTATTATACCGAGTCTTCCAACCCATGAACCTGGGAATTTCTTCCATTTGTATAGGTCACTTTTGGTTTGTTATAACAGTCTTCTGTAGTTTTCCTCATACAAATCTTTGGGGGTTTAAAAATATCATTTTATTAGGGGCTCATACGACTCTTATCACAAGCCATACACACATCAATTGTGTAAAGCACATTTGTACATTTATTGCCCTTATCATTCTCAAAACATTTGTTCTCCACCTAAGCCCCTGGCATCAACTCCTCATTTTCCCCCTCCTTCCCTCAGGAACCCTTTATAATTTACAAATTATTATTTTGTCATATCTTACTCTGTCCAACATCTCCCTTCACCCATTTTTATGTTGTCCATCCCCCAGGGAGAAGGTTATATGTATATCTTTATAATCCATTTCCCCTTTCCAACCTACCCTCCCTCCACTCTCCTAGTATCGCCACTCACACCACTGGTCCTGAAGGGATCCTCCATCCTGAATTCCCTGCTGCCAGTTCCTATCTGTACCAATGTACATCTTCTGGCCTAGTCAGATTTGTAAGGTGGAATTGGGATCATGATAGTGGGTGGGGAGGAAGCATTTAGGAACTAGAGGAAAGTTGTATGTTTCATCATGGCTACATCGCACCCTGACTGGCTCGTCTGCTCCCCGAGACCCTTCTGTAAGGGGGTGTCCAGTGGCCTACAAATTGGCTTTGGGTCTCTACTCTGCACTTCCCCCACTTCACAATGATATATTTTTGTTCTGATGATGCCTGATATCTGATACCTTCAACACCTTATGATCAAACAGGATGGTGTGCTTCTTCCCCATGGACTTTGTTGCTTCTGAGCTAGGTGGCCACTTGTTTACCTTCAAGCCTTTAAGACCCCAGATGCTGTATCTGTTCATAGCCAGGCACCATCAGCTTTCTTGTCACATTTGATTAGGCACCCATTTGACTTCAGCGATCGTATCGGGGAAGTGAGCACACAGTGATATGATTTTTTGTTCTTTGATGCCTGATAACTGATCCCTTCAGAACCTCGTGATCAAGCAGGCTGGTGTGCTTCTTCCATGTGGGCTTTGTTGCTTCTGAGCTAGATGGCCACTAGCTTACCTTCAAGTCTTTAAGACCCCAGATGCTATATCTTTTGATAGTGAGGAACCATCAGCTTTCTTCATCACATTTGCTTATGCACCCGCTTTGTCTTCAGCTATTGTGTTGGGAAGGTGAGCATCATAGAATGCCAATTTAATAGAACAAAGTATTCTTGCAATGAGGGAGTACTTCAGTGGAGGCCCAATGTCCATCTGCTACCTTAATATTAAACCTATAAATATATGCACATAGAGCTATTTCTCAATCCTCATATATAAATATATTTACATATGTACATAACTTTATTTAAACCTCTATAAATTCCCTTTGCCTCCTAGCTCTTTCCTCTATTTCCTTTGACTTTCCTCTTGTCCCACTATCTTGCTCAGTCCTCATTTGGGTTTCAGTAATTCCTCTTGGTTACATTACCCTTGATCACACCTTACAGGCCTCCTATACCCTCCTCACCACTGATTTGGATCACTTGTTGTTCCCTTGTCCCTGGGTTTGTTAACACCACTACCTTTCCCCCCACTTCCACCTCTTCCATGTCACCCCAGAAATGTTGGGCCCATTGTTTTCTCCTCCAGATTGTTCATCCAGCCTATCTTATTTAGACAGACCTTTGGAGATAATAACATGTACAAAAACAAGACAGAACAAACCAAGTAACAAAATACAACAAAATAACAACAACAAAACTCTAACAACAACAAAAAAAATGCAACAAGAAAGAAAAGCTAGTTCGACTGTTTGTTGGCCTTTAGGAGTGTTTTGCAGTCCAGTCTGTTGGAGCACCAAGCCCTGTCCCCAAGTCCACCTTCGACATTCCCTCGGGATCTCGATGCTTCTTTCCCTTACTATTTTGTTGCACACCCTTAGTGTTTTGCTTCGGTGTGGTAGGATCAGATCGGGCACAATTTCCCTAGTATGTCTCCAGTGTTGTCCCCTGTAGGATTATGGGTCAGTGAGGGACATTGTATCTCATAGTGGGGCCGGCCATGTGGTCTTCTCTGTGAACTGGCTGCTCTGAGCGGGAACATCGTCCTGAAGGGTTGGTGGGCCAGAGTGTGCTCCACTCTCTCTTCCTCCCCCTTCATCTGCTCCCATGTGTTCCGATCAGATATCGGATCCCTATCCCAGAGCTGCAGATTCAATGCCATCCTCTGAAATAAATTCTTCTGGGGGGAGGGACAAGTGTCCATGTAGTTGGTATTTGGGGTGGCCGCTCAGACCACTCCACTGGTTTCCTACTCCACACCGGCATATTGCATTCTCATCTTGGCACACTGGGTTGAAGTCTGGTCCCTCTTTCCCTGTGGAGATATAAACAATACCTTCCCCTTGGGTGGATTAGTTCCTTGTGCCCCCACTACCCATTTCTTTTTTATTATTATTTTATTATTTATTTTTCCACTTTCCCTACCTCCTTTTTAGTTGACTACCATATGTATCCCTGTATTTAGTCTGGTCCCTGCCATACTACCTGGTCCTCATCCCAGGAATGTTTGTGGTTTTTTTGGTAAGGTATATCCCAAGCTATATAAATTTGTGCTTGGCTATTGATGTCCTCTTCCATGATCTTATCCACTTTATATAGCAATCAAATTGACTTCTGCTTGTTGATCTTGTATCCTTGCCTGGACCATACTCCTTAATCACTTCCAGCACTCCTATTGTAGAGCTTTTGAGGTTTTCCATATATAGAATCATGGCATCTGCAAATAATGATAGTTTCACCTGTTCTTTCCTCAGACTAATACCTTTAATGTCCTTCCTTTTCTTTATGTTGTTACTTAGGACCTCCAGTACAATATTGAATAAAGTGGGGACAAGGGTCATCCTTGTTTGATCCCTTTTCAGTGGGATTATGTTCATCTTTTCTCCATTGACTATAATGCTGGCTGTTGGTTTTTCACATTTAGTTTGTATTATATTGAGCAATTTTTCTTCCATTCCTCTCTTTTTGAGTATCTTAATTGGAATGAGTGTTGGATGTTGTCAAATGTTTTTTCTGTGTCTACTGACATTCTCACGTGGTTTTTATTCTTTTTTTGTCAATGTGATGGATAATGTTGATGGAATTTCAGATGTTAAATGATTTAACTTGGTAATGATGAATGATTCATTTTATATAATATTGGCCAAAATTTTGTTGAGGATTTTTGCATCGCTGTTCACTAGCGATATCGGTCCATAGTTCTCTATTCTTGTGGGATACTTGCCCACTTCAGGTATCAGTGTTATACTAGCGTCATAGAATGAGTTTAGGAATTTGACATTCTTTTCTATTTGCTGGAAGAATTTGTGTAGAATTGATGTCAGCTCTTCCCTGAAATCTTGGTAGAATTCTGTAAAGCCATCGGGCCCGGATTTTTTAAAGTTGGTAATCACTTGATAATCTTATCTATTTCTGAGGTTCTAGATATTTATCTGGGGTACTTTAGGGAGGGATTGTTTTTCCATGTATTTGTCCATGTCTTCTAAGTTGTTGAACTCAGTAGAGTACAGATATTCATAGCATTGTGTAATTAGTCTTTTAATTTCATTAGGGTCCATTGTAATTTCCCGTTTCATCCCTCATCCTGGCTATTAGATGTTTGCTCCTTTCTTCTTTAGTTAGATTTGCCAATGGTCTGTCGGTTATATTTATCCTTTCAAAGAACCAGCTTTTTCATTGCATTGATTTTTTTATTTTGCATTTTAAAAGTCCACAGAGAGGACAACAAGGCTGGCCCCACTATGAGACATGATGCCCCTCACTGACCCATGGTGCTACAGGGACAGCACCAGAGACACAGTGTGGGAATTGCACCTGACCTAATCCCACCACACTGAGGCAAAGCACTGGGGGAGTGCAGTGGAACAGCAAGGGAATGGAGTGGCAAGGTTCCCAGGGAATGCTGAAAGTGGACTTTGGGGCCAGGGCGAGGTACCCCAACAGACTGGACTGAAAAACACTCCTAAAGGCCAACAAACGATCCTTGAACTAACTACAAGCTTTTCTTTCTTGATGTGTTTTGTTTTGTTCTTTGTCAGTGGTTTGTTGCTGTTTTGTTGTATACTGTTGCTTTGTTTTTCTCTGTCTTGTTTTTGTGCATGTTATTATCTCCACAGGTCTGCCAAAATAAGATAGGCTGGATGAACTATCTGGAGGAAAAACAATGAGACCGACAGTTCCAGGGGGACTTGGGAAAGGGGGAAGTGGGGGTTAAGGAAGTGGTGTTAACAAATCCAGGGACAAGGGAAAAACATGGGATCCAAATTGGTGGTGAGGTGGGAGTGGCAGGCCTGGTAGGGAATGATCAAGGGTAAGGTAACATAACAAAGAGGTATGGCTGTAACCCAGGTGGGGACTGAGCATGATAGTGAGGCAGGAGGAAAGTGAAGGGAAATAGAGGAAAGAGCTAGGAGGCAAAGGGCATTTATAGAGGTCTAGACAAAGACATGTACATGCATATATATATATATATATATATATAGATGGGGAAATAGATCTATGTGCACATATTTATAGGTTTAGTATTAAGGTGGCGGAAGGACCTTGGGCCTCTACTCAAGCACTCCCTAAATGCATGAATACTTTCTTCTATTAAATTGGCATTCTATGATGTTCACCCTCCCGACACAACTGCTGAAGCCAAAGCAGGTGAACAAGTAAATGTGGTGAAGAAAGCTGATGGTGCCCGGATATCAAAAGATATAGCATCTGGGGTCTTGAAGGCTTGAAGATAAACAAGTGACCATCTACCTCATGAAAGAACACACCAGCCTGTGTGATCACATGGTTCCAAAGGGATCAGTTATCAGGCATCAAAGAATAAAAAATCATATCATTGGGTGCACACCTCCATGACATGATCGCTGAGGACAAACGGGTGCATAAGCAAATGTGGCGAAGAAAGCTGATGGTGCCCGGCTACCAAAAGAGATAGTGTCTAGGGTCTTAAAGGCTTGAAGGTAAACAAGTGGCCACATAGCTCAGAAGCAACAAAGCCCACATGGAAGAAGCACACCAGCCTGTGCGATCACAAGGTGTCGAAGGGATCAGGTATAAGGCATAATCCAAAAAAAATCTTACTATAGTGAATGAAGGGGAAAGTGAAGAGTGGAGACCCAAAGCCCACTTGTCGGCCACTGGAGATCCCCTCATAGAGGGGTCTAGAGGAGGAGATGAGTCAGTCAGGGTGCGATGTAGCACCGACGAATACAGCTTTCCTCCAGTTCCTAAATGTTCCCCCCTCCCCACTACCATGATCCGAATTCTACCTTGAAAGTCTAGATAGAGCAGAGGTTGTACACTGGTGCAGATAGGAGCTGGAGGCACAGGGAATCCAGGGTGGATGATACCTTCAGGACCAGGGGTGTGAGGGGCGATACTGGGAAGGTAGAGGGTGAGTGGGTTGGAAAGAGGGAACCGATTAGAAGGATCTACATGTGACCTCCTGGGGGACTGACAACAGAAAAGGGGGTGAAGGGAGACGCCGGACAAGGCAAGATATGACAAAATAACAATCTATAAATTATCAAGGGCTCATGAGGGAGGGGGAACGGGGAGGGAGGGGAAAAAGAGGACTTGATGCAAAGGGCTTAAGTGGAGAGCAAATGCTTTGAAAATGATTAGGGCAAAGAATGTGCAGATGTGCTTTATACAATTGATGTATGTGTGGAATGCGATAAGAGTTGTATGAGTCCCTAATAAAATGTTAAAAAAATAAATATACATCAGTGAAAAAAAATTCCCCACTTGTTTATCTCTGCTCTGATTTCGATTATTTCTTTTCCTTTGCTTTTAGTAGGGTTATTCTGTTGCCTCTGCTCTAATTGCTGGAAGTTTTGTGACAGTTTATCAATCATGAGTATTTCTTCATTTTCATGCGTGCATTTATTGCTATCAAACATCCTCTGATAACTGCTTTTGCTATGTCCCAAAGGTTTTGGTACATTGTATTCTCCTTCTCATTGGTTTCTAAAAATTTCCTACTTTTAAAGAGATACTCATCTCCAATTTTGCCTTATTTTTATTGTCCTTTTGTTTATTTCCAGATTTATCGCATAGTTGTTCAAGAGGGAATTCTGAGTGAACTCTGTGTTTTTGCATTTACTCAGACTTTACTTGTTTCCCAACATGTGGTCTATTTTTAAATGAATCATGTGCACTTGAAAAGGATATGATTTTTTTGCTTTGAGTGGAGAGCTCTAAAAATGTCTATTAGCTCAAGTTGCCTAATTGTAGCATCTAGTTCTGTAGCCTCCTTATTGAGCTTCTGACTCAGTGATCTTTCTTTCTCTGAGAGCAGTGTGTTAAAGTCATGTATTATGATTGTTAAGCCTGTGATTTCATTTTTCATCTCTTTAACAATTTGGGTGACAAATTTTGTGACTCACTCATTGGGTGTGTATATATTTCATATGCTCACTGGCTCTTGGTCTACTGATCCATTAAGCATTATATAATGCCCATCCTTATCTCTAGTTATGACTTGCACCTTGAGATCAATTTTGTCAGAAATTAGGATTGCAATCCATATGTTTTAAAATTTGCCTTGCTTGGTATATTTTTCTCCAGCCTTTAATCATCAGTGTATTTTTGTGTGCACGTTTGATGTGTGTCTTGTGCAGACAACAGATTAGCTTTCTAAGCCAGACTGCTAGTCTTTGTTTTTAAATGGGTGAATGTAGATCATTGACTTTTAGCATTATTACTTCTATCTGCGGATTCTTTGATGCCATTTCACACATTTTGTGTTGGATGTTTTCCTACCTCCCCCCTTATCAGGGGGTTCTGTTTGTAGGAAGTGGAAGGGGGTTCATTCTTGCCTTCTTTTCACCATCGAGTCAATGTTATCTTGAGATTTATTTGGTTTGTTGACTTCTAAGTGGAGTTTCTCTATGTGATGATCTCCTATTTGTACTTGGTGAATGTTGCTGCTCTGACCACAGTGAGTTGACAAGAATTTCTTGTAGCACTGGGTTTCTTTTAACAAATTCTTTGAGTTTTTCTTTGTCTGAGAAGACTCTTACTTCCCCATCTATCTTGATAGTTTGGTGGGGTAGAGGATTCTTGGCTTGGCATCATACTCTTTCAACTTTTGGAATATGTTACTCCACTCGCTCTTCTGCCTGGTATCTGCTGATAGGTCTGAACATATTCTTATCTGAGTACCTCTTTGGTGACTGTCTTTATTTCCCTAGTTGCTCTTAGGATTTTTCTCCTTTTCCTCAAATTTGGATAACTTAACTCTTATATTCCTTGGTGAGTTCTTTCTGAAGTTCAGTCTAGCTGGTATCCTCTTGGCTTCCTGAATGGTTGCCTGATTTTCATTCATTAAGTTGGGGAAGTTTTCTTCCAGGAATTCCCTCACAATTTTTGCAGTTGACTTCTTTGTTGTGTCTTCCTTTGGTACTCCAATTATTCAAATATTGTTCCTCTTCATAGCATCAGGCATGGTTTACAAGTTTTCTTCAACGTCTTTATCTTGTTTTTCTCATTTGCTGAAATCTGCCTGGTTATCATCGATACTACTGGTATGGTTTGCCACTTTTTCTAGTCTGTTGTTGAGGTCTTTATTTGTTTGCTACTGTTAAGTAATCCCTTAACTTTTGTATTTTCCTTTGATGTGTGGTTTTATCTTCTCTATCGTTCATCCTTTTTCTGTATTTATTCCCTCATTTCCTGTATGACACTAGTGGGCATCCTAAATATTTCATTCAGAGGCAAATCAATGTCTGCTTTTTCTATGAGTGGGATTAGGTTGAGGGCTTCCTCTAATACTGCATTTTGTTTGTCTGGCTTTCTTGCACAGGTTGCTGCAGGTTACTCTGTGTATTGTTTTGGTGGAGATAGGCACCATTTTCCCAGACTCAGGTTCTTTTGAGTTATCTTTCTGTGAGGCTAGTAGGAATGCTTCTGAAGACTGCCTGTAGCCAACAGTGCTGGGGGATCGGGCTGCTTCTCTATTTCACTAGGGATTTACACTCTTCCTAGACAGCTGGGATTACCTATTTGGTTGGCAATGTGGACAGGGAAGTTTTGGCAGCAAGGGTGGTGCTGTCCAGAAGTGCCTGCAGTGGTTTGGAGTGATACAGAGCATGGGCAGGGTTGTTGTGGGGGCACCCATGGCAGTGGGTGCACCCTGGCAGTGGGGAGACCTGCAGAGGGTGGGTGTGGTTACCCACAATGGTGGAAGCACTGCAGAGGGGGCCAGGGGTGCTTGTGGAAGTGCTTTGGAGGGCAGCTGTGGTAGGATTAAAACAAAGCCCAAGTTGGCCCAGAACTGGCCATGACAGTGGCAGGGTTAAGGGAAAAAAAGAGGGAAAAAAAGCAGCAGCAGTCTTGAGTCATCTGCCACTGTGGCAGGCAGGGAAAAAAAAGCCCTGAGCAAGTTGCAACTTTGGTGGGAAAGGGGAAAAAAATAGTCCCTAATCATCCGTGGCTGTGGCAGGGTTAAAAGATAGCCCTTAGCTGGCCACAGCAGTTGAGGGTTTAAAATAAAGCCCCTAGCTTGCCGGGACCGGTGGGGCTCACACAATGCCCAAAACTGGGTGCTGCAGTGATACACCAAAAGCCTACAGCTCTTCTAGACCCAGTGCACCTGCATATATGTATCTTTATGATGCTATTCCTGTGTCTTGGAAGAGGGGAGTATCCCTCTCAGTCCTTCTCCTATGTTGATTTCTGCAGAGTCCCTCTGGTGTGTGTTACTTGGTTGCCATCTTGCCTCCTTCCCTCACATAAATTTTTAAAATTCATAAATTAGCACTTGAAAAAGTACAATTAAAGATGAAATCTTTAACAAGCATTATCAAATTGCAAAATTAGAAATTTTTATTATCAAACTTTCATAATTGAGCTATGTTGTTATTGTTAGATGCCATCAAGTTGGCTCCAACCCATAGTGATCTTATGCAAATGAAACATTGCATGGTCGTGCACCATCCTCACAATTATTCCTTTGCCTGAGTCCATGATGTAGCCACTGTGTCAATCCATCTAATTGAGGGCCTTTCTCTTTTTTGCCGCCTGCCTCCCCTCCACCACACACAGTATCCTTCTCCAGGGACAGGTCTATCCTGACAGCATGTCCAAAGTATGATAAGATAAAGTCTTACCATCCGTGCCTCTTCCAATATAAATAGGTTTCTCTTTTTAGCAGTCCATGGCATTTTCAATATTCTTCTCCAGCACCACAATTCAAATATATCAGTTCTACAGTCTTCTTTATTCCATGTCCAACTTTCATATTCATATGTTGCAATAGAGACTATGATGGCTTGGGTCAGGTGCACCTTAGTTCCAAAACATCCTTGCTCTTAAATACCCTGAGGTCTTGTGTAACAGATTTACCTAATACAACACGTATTTTGATCTCTTGACTACTTCCATGAACATTGATTATGGATTTAAGAAAGGCAAAAATCCTTCCCAATTTCATTTATCATGATGATACATATTGGTCCAGTTTATCCTATTGGTCCAGTTCTGAGGATTTTAATGTTACCTATTGGTTCTGATGTTACCTATTGGTCCAGTTCTGAGGATTTTGGTCTTCCTTCTATTGAGGTGTAGCATGTACTGAAGGGTACCATCCTTACTCTTCATTGATAAAGTGTTTCAATTCCTTCTCACTTTCAGAAAACAAGGTTGTGTCATCTGTTTACTACAGGTTGTTAATAAGCCATTTTCCAATCTTGATGCCACATTCTTCTTCATATAAGCCAGCTTTACTTTTTGTTTTTAAAATCATTTTATTGGGGGCTCTTACAACTCTTATTGAAATCCATATATCTATTCAAATGTCAAGCACATTTGTACACTTGTTGCCATCATTATTTTCAAAACCTCTTCTACTTTCAGCATCTCATTTTCCCCCTCCCTTCCCCAGCCTCCCTCCCTCATGAACTTTTGATAATTTTATTTTTTTTCATGTCTTACACTGACCGATGTCTCCTTTCACCCACTTTTCTGTTGTCCATCCACCTAGGAGGGGTTATATATAGATCATTGTGATAGGTATAGGTTCCCCCTATCTCTCCCACCTTCCCCTCCTGGTATGGCTACTCTCAATATTGGAAGCTTTTATCTGTCATGGATTCCGTTTCCAACTCGTATCTGTACTTGTGTACATCTTCCGGTCCAGCCAGATTTTTAAGTTAGAATTGAGGTCATGATATTGGGGGGGGGGGGGAGAAACATTAAAAAAACAGAGGAAAGTTGTATGTTTCATCGGTGCTACTTTGCACCCTAACTGGCTCATCTTGCCCCCACGACCCTTCTGTAAGGGGATGTCAGTTGCCGACAGATGGGCTTTGGGTCTGCACTCCGCACTCCCACTCATTCACAATGATATGATTTTTTTTTTGTTCTGGGTCTTTGATGCCTGATCCCATCGACTCCTCATGATCACACAGGCTGGTGTGCTTCTTCCATATGGGTTTTGTTGCTCCTCAACTAGATGGCCACTTGTTTACCTTCAAGCCTTTAAGACCCCAAATGCTACATCTTTTGATAGCTGGGCACCATCAGCTTTCTTCACATTTGCTTATGCACCCACTTTGTCTTCAGCAATTGTGTTGGATGGTGAGCATCATGGAATGTCAGGTTAATAGAACAAAGTGTTCTTGTGTTGAGGGAGTACTTGAGTAGAGGCCCAATATCTATCTGCTATCTTAATACTAAAGCTATAAATATATGTACATAGATGTTTCCCCATCATCATATATAAACTTTACATATGTACATGCCTGTATTTAGACCTCTATAAATGCCCTTTGCCTTAGTTCTTTCCTCTATTTCCTTTTACTTTCCTCTTTTGTCACTATCATGCTTAGCTTTCATTTTTGTTTCAGTAATTCCTCTAGGTTACATTGTCCTCAATCAAGCCCTACCAGACCCCCTACACCCTCCTCACCATCTATTTTTTTGTTCCTTTGTTCCTGGGTTTGTTAATACCTACTTCCTTTTCCCTGCCTTCCCCTCTCCCATGACCTCCCAGAACAGTTGGGCTTGTTTTTTCTTCTCCAGATTGTTTATTCTGTCTATGTTATCTAGATAGACCTGCATCGATAATAATATGCCTAAAAAGAAGACAGAGCAAAACAAAGCAACAAACACAACAATAACAACAACAAAACTGACACACACAAAAAGAACAGACTATAAATAATTCAAGGTCTGTTTGTTGACTTTTAGGAGTGTTTTCTGGTCAAGTCTAATGGGGTGCTACCTTCTGGACCCAAGGTCTATTTATGGTATTCCCCTGGGACTTCATTGCTCTGTTCCCCTTGCTGTTCTGTTGCCTGCCTTTAGTGTTTCACCTCAATGTGGCGGGGTCAGATTGGACACAATTCCCGCATTGTGTCTCCAGAGTTGTTCCCTGTAGTGCTTTGGGTCAGACACATGATGTCTCATAGTGGGGCCAGTCATATGGTCCTCTCTGTGGATTGGCTGCTCTGAGCGGGAATATTGTCCTCAGGGCTTGGTGAGCCAGGATGTGCTCCACTGTCTCTTCACCCCTTCATTTGCTCGTGTGCTCTGGTCAGACATGTCCCTCTCCCTGAGCTGTAGCTTCAGTGTCCTCTGAAGTGAATTCTTCGGGGGTGGCGGGAGGAACTGGTCACATAGTTAGCATTGGGGTTGGCCCCTCAGATCTCTGTTATAACCCAGCTTTTCTGATTTTCTCAGCATACAGACTGAATAAGTATGGTAATAGCATGTAACCATGACACACATCTTTCTTGATTTTAAACCATGCTGTATTCCCTTATTCTGCTTGCACAACTGTCTCTGAATCATGTACAAGTTCTGAATGAATACAATGGAGTGTTCCAGAATTCCCATTCTCAAGGTTTTCCACAGTTTATTATGGCCCACACAATCAAATGTCTTTGCAAAGTCAATGAAATACAAATAAACAGCTTTCTGGTATTTTCTGCTTTGAGCCAAGATTCATCTGACATATAGCAATGATATACCTTGTCCTGTGTCCTCTCTTGAATCCTGCCTCAGCTTCTGACCGTTTCCCATCAATGTGTTGCTGTAACCATTGCTAGATGATTGTAAGTAAAATTTTACTTGTGCCATATCAATGATATAATTGTATATATATATATTTTTTTTAATTAAAAACATTTTATTAGGGGCTCATACAACTCTTTTTTTATTTTAACAATTTATTGGGGTTGATACAATTCTTTTCACAGTTCATACATATACATACATCAATTGTATAAAGCACATCTGTACAGTCTTTGCCCTAATCACTTTTTTCTCCTTTCTTCTTTTACATTTTATTAGGGACTCAAACAACTCTTACCACAATCCATACATAGACATACATCAATTGTATAAAGCACATCCATACATTCCCTGCCCCAATCATTCTCAAGGAATTTGCTCTCCACTTAAGCCCCTTGCATCAGGTCCTCTTTTTTTTCCCCCCTCCCTCCCCATTCCCCCCTCCCTCATATGCCCTTGGTAATTTATACCTCGTTATTTTGTCATATCTTGCCCGATCCGGAGTCTCCCTTCCCCCCTTCTCTGCTGTCCCTCTCCCAGGGAAGAGGTCACATGTGGATCCTTGTAATCAGTTCCCCCTTTCCAACCCACTCACCCTCCACTCTCCCAGCATCGTCCCTCACACCCTTGGTCCTGAAGGTATCATCCACCCTGGATTCCCTGTACCTCCAACCCTCATATGTACCAGTGTACAGCCTCTGTCCTATCCAGCCCTGCAAGGTAGAATTCGGATCATGGTAGTTGGGGGGAGGAAGCATCCAGGATCTGGGAGAAAGCTGTGTTCTTCATCGATACTACCTCACACACTAATTAACGCATCTCCTCTCCTAAACCCCTCTATGAGGGGATCTCCATTGGCCGACACTTGGGCCTTGGGTCTCCACTCTGCACTTCCCCCTTTATTTAATATGATATATATATACATATATACACATACATATATACATATACACATATATACACATACATACACACACTTATATCTTTTTTTTTTTTGCATGATGCCTTATATCTGGTGCCTTGGGCACCTCGTGATCGCACTGGCCAGTGTGCTTCTTCCATGTGGGCTTATTTGCTTCTGAGCTAGATGGCCACTTGTTCACCTTCAAGCCTTTAAGACCCCAGACACTATCTCTTTTGATAGCCGGGCACCATCAGCTTTCTTCGCCACATTTGCTTATGCACCCATTTGTCTTCAGCGATCCTATCATGGAGGTGTGCAGTCAATGATATGATTTTTTGTTCTTTGATGCCTGGTAACTGATCCCTTTGGGACCACTCGATCACACAGGCTGGTGTGTTCTTCCATGTGGACTTTGTTGCTTCTGAGCTAGATGGCCGCTTGTTTATCTTCAAGCCTTTAAGACCCCAGTCACTATCTCTTTTGATAGCCGGGCACCATCAGCTTTCTTCACCACATTTACTTGTTCACCCACTTTGGCTCCAGCCGTTGTGTCGGGAGAGTGAGCATCATAGAGTTCCATTTTAATAAAAGAAGGTATTCATGCATTGAAGGAGTGTTTGAGTAGAGGCCCAAGGTCCTTCCGCCACCTTAATAATTGACCTATAAATATAGACACATAGATCTATTTCCCCATCCTCCTATATATATTTGCATGTACATGTCTTTGTCTAGACCTCCATGAATGCCCTTTGACTCCTAGCTCTTTCCTCCATCTCCCTTGACCTTCCTCCTGCCCTACTACCATGCTTCATTGCCACCTGGGCTAGAGTATACCTCTTCTCTAAGCAACCTTACCCTTGATCATTTCCCACCAGGCCTGCCACTCCCCCTTCTCTACCATTTGTGGTCCCATGTTTTTCCCTTGTCCCTGGGTTTGTTAACACCACTTCCTTAACCCCACCCCCACCCCCCTACCCCAAGTCCCCCCGGAACTGTCGGTTCCGTTGTTTTTCATCCAGATAGTTCATCCAGCCTGTCCTATTCAGACAGACCTGTGGAGTCACTAACATGCACGAAAACTAGACAGAGGAACACAAAGCAACAGTATACAACCAGACAACAAAACAACCAAAACAAACCACTGAAAAAGAACAGAACAAAACAGTTCACAAGAGAAAAGCTTGTAGTTAGTTCAGGGATCGTTTGCTGGCCCTTAGGAGCGTTTTCCAGTCCAGTCTGTTGGGGCACCACGCCCTGGCCCCAAAGTCCACTTTCAGCATTCCCTGGGGACCTTGCCACTCCATTCCCTTGCTGTTCCGCTGCACTCCCCCAGTGCTTTGCCTCGGTGTGGTGGGATCAGGTCAGGTGCAATTCCCACACTGTGGCTCCGGTGCTGTCCCCTCTATTGCCCTTAGTCACTGAGGGGCATCATGTCTCATAGTAGGGCCAGCCATGTTGTTCTCTCTGTGGACTGGCTGTTCTACTCAGGAACATCATCATCACGGCCTGGTGGGCCAGGCTGTGCTCCACTCTCTCCTCCTGCCCCTTCATCTGCTCCCGTGTGCTCTGATCAAATATGTCCATCTCCCATAGCTGCAGAATCAATGTCGTCCTTTGGAACAAATTCTTTTCGGGGGAGGGGCAGGAATCCACTTAATTTATGGTGCTGGGGCCTGCCTCCCAGACCTCTCCACCGGTTCCCTCCTCCACGCCGGGATATTGCATTCACACCTTGCGACACTGGGTTGAAGTCTGGTCCCACTTTCCCTGTGGAGATATAAACCATACCCTCCCCTTGGGTGGATTAATGCCCCATTTCTGTCATGCTGATTGTACTTACCTCAGGGGACTCATGTTGTACCTGTCCCTTTGGGTCTGGCTTACCTCGCTTAACATAATTCCTTCCAGCTCTTCCCATGAAATAACGTGTTTCATGTGCTCATCGGTGCTTTTCAGTGCTGCATAATACTCTATTGTGTGTATGTGCCAAAGTTTGCTAATCCACTCGTCTATCGATGGAAACTTAGGCTGTTTCCAAGTCTTTGCTATTGTGAATTGTGCCGCAATAAACATTGGAGCGCATATGACTGGTCGTGTTTTATTTGCTGCTTCAACCGGGTATATGCCCAGTAGAGGGATGGCTGGGTCGTAAGGTAGATCAATTTCCATTTTCTTTAGGTATCGCCAGATTGCTTTCCACAGTGTCTGTACAAATCTGCACGACCACCAGCAGTGGAGGAGGGTTCCTACTTCACCACAGCCCCTCCAACACTTGTTGCTCTCTGATTTATTGATCTGGGCTAGCCTCAGGGGTGTTAGGTGGTATCTCATGGTTGTTTTGATTTGCATTTCTCTTATGGCAAGGGACTTCGAGCACTTTCTCATATATTTATTGGCCATATTGATCTCCTCTCTAGTGAAAGTTCTTCTCATTTCTTTTGCCCACTTCCTTAGGGGGTTAACTGTTTTCCTCTTTTTGCAGGTCATGATGGTGTTGTAGATTTTAGTAATGAGCCCTTTGTCTGACGTGTCATTACTAAAAACCTTCTCCCAGTCTGTGGGTTGCCTTGTCACCCTCTTGGCAAAGTCTTTCGAGGTGCACAGGTGTTTTATTCTTATTAGATCCCATTTGTCAATTTCCAGATCACCTGTGTGTGTCCCCTTCCCTGTTGCAGTGAGCCTATGTGCTCCCTGGGCCAGTGCTCTGAGATTAGTCCCGATTCCCTCCTTAATGGTCCTGATGGTTTGGGGTTTGACTTCTAGATCTGTGATCCACCTTGAGTGCATTCTTGTGCATGGGGTGAGGTAGACGTCTTGTTTCAACTTTCTACATGTGGATATCCATTGTTTCCAGCACCACTTATTAAAGAGGGCATCTGCTTCCCACTTGACGTTTTTGGGACCCTTGTCGAAGATCAGTTGTCTATATGCTGATGATTTTACTCCTGGGCTTTCTATTCTTTTCCACTGGTCTGAGTGTCTATCATTGTGCCAGTACCATGCTGTTTTGACCACTGTAGCTGTGTAGTAGGCATTAAAATCAGGTAGGGCGAGTCCTCCAATTGTGTCCTTCTTCTTGAGGAGTTCTCTGCTAATTCTGGGTTTCTTCCCTCTCCATATGAAGTTGGTGGTCAGTTTTTCCAATTCTTTGAAGAAGGTTGATGGTAATTGGATTGGTATAGCATTGAACTTGTAGAGTGCTTTAGGAAGAACTGTCATCTTTACTATGTTCAGCCTACCTAACCATGAGCAGGGGAGCTTCATCCATTTGTGAAGGTCACTTTTGGTTTTCTGTAATAGGGTTTTATAATTATGCTTATAAAGGTCTTTAGTATTTTTTGTAAAGTATATTCCTAGGTATTTCAGTTTGTTCTTGGCTACTGTGAAGGGTACTTCCCTCTTAATCGCCTCTTCCATGGCCCTGTCCGATGTGTATAGAAACCCTACCGACTTCTGTTTATTGATCTTGTATCCTGCTACTCTTCCGTATTCCTCTATTGCTGTAAGTATTCCAACTGTGGAGTTTTGGGGGTCTTCAATGTATAGGATCATGTCATCTGCAAATAACGATAGTTTCACCTCCTCCTCTCCCTACTGGATCCCTTTGATGTCCTTCCGCTGTCTTATGTTGTTAGCCAGAACCTCCAAAACGATATTGAATAGAAGAGGGGACAGGGGGCATCCTTGCCTTGTACCCTTTTTCAGTGGTATTGTTCTTGTCTTTTCTCCTTTGACTATGTTGTTGGCTGTTGGTCTTTCATAGATAGCTTGTATGAGCTTGAGGAACTTACCTTCCAATCCTATCTTCATGAGTGTTTTGATTAGGAATGGGTGCTGGATGTTGTCAAATGCTTTTTCTGCATCTATGGATATTATCATATGGTTTTTATCCTTTTTCTTCTCGATGTGGTGTATGATATTGATGGATTTTCGGGTGTTAAACCATCCCTGCATCGCTGGGATGAATCCTACTTGGTCGTGGTGAATGATATGTTTGATGTTCCTTTGTATTCTATTGGCCAATATTTTGTTAAGGATTTTTGCATCTATGTTCATTAGAGATATTGGTCTATAATTCGCTACACCTGTGGGGTCTTTTCCCTGTTTGGGTATCAAAGTAATGCTGGCTTCGTAAAATGAGTTTGGGAACTTGCCGTTCTTTTCTATGTTATGGAATACTTTGTGGAGGATCGGTGTCACCTCTTCCCTGAATTTTTGGTAAAATTCTGCTGTGTAGCCATCTGGCCCTGGGGCCTTTTTCCTTGGTAGGTTTTTGATGACACTCTCTATTTCTTCCTTCGCTATGGGTTTGTTGAGGTTCTTGATCTCTGTCTCAGATAATCTAGGGATAGATTGTTTTTCTAAATATTTATCCGTGTCTTCCAGGTTTGTGAATTCATTAGAATCCAAACCTTCATAGTACTTTGTGATTATCCTTTTTATCTCATTGGGGTCTGTTGTTATTGCCCCCGATTCATCCCTCATCCTGGCTATTGATGATTGCTCCTTTCTATCTTTGGTAAGCTTTGCCAGGGGAGTGTCAATTTTATTAATTCGTTCATAAAACCAGCTTCTAGTTGCGTTAATCCTTTGCATTGTTCTTTTGTCTTCCCACTGGTTTAACTCCGCCCTGATTTTTATTATTTCTTTTCTCTTGCTATTGGAGGGGCAGTTCTGTTGACTCTGTTCTAGTTGTTGGAGGTTTTGTGTTAACATATCTGTCATACGCCTTTCTTCTTTTTTCATGTATGCATTCAGTGATATCAAGCTACCTCTGATAACTGCCTTTGCAATGTCCCATAAGTTTTGATATGTTGTATGCTCATTCTCATTAGTTTCTAGAAATTTCCTGATATCCTCTCTGATCTGGACCTTAACCCATTCATGTCGCAGGAGATCGTTGTTTATTCTCCAATTGGTGGCCCTTGCTTTTCTGGGTGCCCTCCTATTAATCTCCAGCTTTATGGCATGGTGGTCTGAGAAAGACGTCTGGATAATATCTATGTGTTTGAATTTACTCAGGCTGGCTTTGTGCCCCAGCATGTGATCTATTCTTGAGAAAGATCCGTGTGGATTGGAGAAGAATGTGAAACCTTTTGCTTTTGGATGAAAGGCTCTATAGATGTCTATCAGGCCCTGTTGCCTAATTACATTGTTTAGCTCTCTGGCCTCTTTGCTGAGCTTCTTTCCCTGTGACCTGTCTTTCTCTGATAGTGGATTGTTGAAGTCCCCCACTATTATTGTTGTTTCCGTGATTTCTTCTGTCATTTTTTTAATAGTTTGTTTGACGAAATTTGCCGCACCATTATTAGGTACGTAAATATTCAGTATGCTTAGTGCTTCCTGGTTTACTGAGCCTTTGAGCATTATGTAATGTCCCTCTTTGTCTCTTTTTATGTTTTGGATCTTCAGATCCATTTTGTCGGAGATTAAGATAGCCACTCCTGCCTTCTTGGAGTTACCATTTGCTTGGTAAACTTTCTGCCAGCCCTTTATTCTCAGCATATGCTTGTCTGCTTGCTTAAGGTGTGTCTCTTGCAGGCAGCAGATTGATGGGTTATGTTTTCTAATCCAATCCTCCAGCCTCTTTCTTTTAACATATGAATTGAGCCCATTTGTATTCAGAGTGATTATTACAATCTCTGGCTTCATGGTTGCCATATTCTGTTTTGTGTTTTGGGTCTTTGCCTATCTTCCTTCATATCAGTGTACTGCGTTTGAGTGGAGGGTTTCTATCCTGTCCTCTTTTCCATCTGAGACCGTGTTGTCCTGGTACGTGTTGCTGGCATGTTGGCTTCTAGATGGAGATGGGCTATATGGTGGTCTCCTGGTGGTTCTAGTTGGAGCTTGGTCTTCTGGCCATAGTGAGTCAGCCAGTATGTTCTGCAGGGTCGGGTGACTTGCAGTATATTTTTTGAGTTCTTCCTTGTCCTGGAAGACCCTTATCTTACCCTCTATCTTAATGGATAACTTGGCAGGGTATAGGATTCTGGGGGAGGCATTTTTATCTTTCAGTTTTTGGAAGATGTTACTCCATTCTCTCCTCCTCTTCATGGTTTCTGCTGATAAGTCTGATGATATTCTTACCTGAGCTCCTTTGTATGTGACTGTCTTCCTTTCTCTTGATGCTCGTAGAATTTTCTCTTTTTCCTCTAAGTTGGATAATTTTACAATTATATGTCTTGGCGTGTTCTTCTTGGTGTTTAGCTTAGCCGGCGTCCTCTCTGCTTCCTGTATGAGAGTCGGATTCTCCTTTGTTAGGTTGGGGAAATTTTCTTCCAGGAATTCCTTTGCTATCTTGGCGGTCGATTTGTGTGTTATGTTGTGTTCCGGTAGACCGATTATTCGAATATTATTCCTCTTCATAGCATCTGTCATTGATCTCAGGCTGTCTTCTGTTTCTTTAATTTTCCTATCTGATTGTTTTTCTCGCTTGCTTCGTTTGGTTTGAGCATCCTCGAGTTCACTGATACGGTTCTCAGCCTCCTCAAGCCTAGATATAGCTTCTGTGACCTTTTGTGTGGCCTCTGCTACCTCCTCTGTTAGTTTCTGCAGTTCCTTTTGGTGGATAGTATTCATCCCCTCTATTGTGGACTTCATCCCCTCTATTGTGCATTTCATCCCTTCTATCGTTGCATCCTTATTTTGGTTTGCTTCTCTTAGCTCCTGTATTACTGCAAGCAGAGTTCTGAAGATTTCCTTTTGTGGCTGATCTATATCTGTTTCTTCTATGAGTGACGTTAGGTCTGTTAAAGTGCCTTGTTTCTCTGATTTTTTTGTTGGGAGTGATGTGGTCTGTTGATTTTTCCTTGATCCTTTAATAGGCCCCATGCTTCTGGGAGACAGGAGTAACCTTATTGTGTGGAGGCTCAGGCCACTGTGCCGTCTCCTGGGGTGGCTGGGGCGGGCTGCGGCAGGCTTAGGGCTGGCACTGGGGACCCAACAGGGCCCCAGGTGGTGAGAGCTGGCTGGAGCTCACTGACGACTCCTCAGGGACTGCAAAGCCGAGACCCAGGCTCCACTGCAGGTGGAATGTTTGATCTGCCTGGGCTGTGAGCGGGCGCGGGGAGGCCCCTCGGACAGTTGCGCAGACAGCTGCGCGACACTGCAGGGAACAATGGTGTTCGCTCTCCGCCCTGCTCTGAGCTCAGAACCCCGCGGACCGTAGTGGCTTGGCGCGAAACCGCAGGGGGCAATGGCGCCCTTCCTCCGCTCAGGCTCAGAGTCGCCGCCGCCGGGGTCCCCGCAGCACCCTGGGGAGGGCACCTACTCTTGTGCCTTGCGCAGGGAGGGACCCTTGGTGGGCAGACTCAGCAGCGCGGGGCGCGGCGCTCCGCGGAAGCTCAGGGTCCGGGACAGGCGCGGGTTGGGCTATGGCTCCTGTTGGCGGGAAGTGCTCAGCGCAGGGTCCCCGCCAGGAGTGGAGCTGGCGCTAGGCTGCCGGGGGCTGGCGGGGGCGGGCGGCCGGCGCACGGAGGGCAGGTGGAGAGGTCTGCGGCAGCGGTGCGGGTGGATGGTCCCCCGTGGGGGTCGCCAGACAACCCGCGGGTCCGCTCCCCTGAGCTTGGATGAATGGAGGGAGGGACGTGGGCCCGAGGGCAGATGGCTGCCCTGCGGGGAGAGGGGAACCGCGGGAGAGGAAAGTTTCTCTCCCAGTGGGGATCCGCGAGTGGGGAGTGTGCCTCTGGAGTAGGGGAGCGTGACCTGCTGTGCCTGTCTAGGCAGGGCAGGCAAGCGGCTCTGGGCTGGTGTCCGGTTTGGGGATGGAGCCTAGGCCGGTCGCCAGTGAGCTCACGGCAGCTTAGTGGCCAGAGATGTCCCACTAGTCCGGTCCTCTTTCACCTAGACCCCTGCTCAGGACAAATACGTGGGGTGGGACTGGGGTGCTGTCCCAGGGGGATATTTCACTCACCAGACTCTTACTATTCAGCTACCTGGTCGCCAATCCCGCTTTGTTTGGAGGAGCTCTCAGAGTATGCCGGTGTCCCTGTCGGCCATCTTCCCAATCAGTCATAATTGTATATTTTGAACATTCTATTGAGTCACTTTTCTTTGTAATGGACACAAATATAGATCTCTTCCAGTCAGTTGGCCAGGTAGCTGTCTTCCAAACTTCCTGGCATAGAGGAGTGAGTGCTTCCTGAGCTACTGCAGCTCTCTGAAACCTTTCAGTGGGCATTCCCTCAATTCCTGGAATCTCATTTTTGGCTACTGCACTCATTATTGCTTGAACGTCTTCCCTTGGCATCATTTGATTTTGCTCATATCCTACCACCTGGATGGACTATTGACTAGTTCTTTCTCATAACATAACCGTGTATCTTTCCATCTTATGATGCTTCTTGTGTCAATTAGTATTTTGCCTGTGCAATCTTTCAAACTTGCAATTAGAGGCTTGAATTTTTCTTCAGTTCTTTCAGTTCCAGCTATGCTGAGTGTATTTTTCTCTTTTGGTTTTCTAATTAAGTCCTTACACATTTCATTTTAGTATTTGTCTTTGTCTTCTTGAGCTGCCCTTTGAAACTTTCTATCCAAGTCCTTGACTTCGTTTCTTCCATTTGCTTTAGCTACTCTTATGACCTTTTGCTTTCTTAATGAGTGATGATTCTGATGTCCTCCCAAGGCTCATCAGGTCTGCTCTCGTTAGTGTCCAATGCTCAAATCTGCTGTTGAGATGGTCTTAAAATTCAGGTGGGATAGACTCAGGTGGTATTTTGATTCCTGTGGATTTGTTTTCATTTTCTTCAACTTTATCCTGAACTTACATATGAGCAATTGATGGTCTGTTCCACAGTTAACCCCTGGTCTGGTTTTAGTTGCTGATATTGAGCTTCTCTGTTGTACAGATGTAGTCACTTTGATTTCTGGGTATTCCATCTGGGGAAGACCATGTGTATATTTACCATTTGTGTTGTGAAAAATGTATTTGCTATGAACAAGTCATTGGTTTTACAAAACTCTATCACACAATCTCCAGCTTCATTTCTATCAAAATGTCTATATTTTCCAACTACATTTCCTTCCTGTTTCCAACTTTTGTATTCCAATCACCAATAACTACAAATGCATCTTGATTCCATGTTTGATCAATTTCCAACTGAAGTTGTTTGTGGAATTCTTCAATTTCTTTATCATTAGCTTTGTGGTTGTTGCATAAAGTTGAATAATAATTTTATTGATAGGTTTCCTTAAAAGTAGATAGATATAATCTGATCACAGATAGCATTGTACTTCATGGTGGATTTAATAAGATCCTGACAAAGAATGCCACACCATTCCTATTGATTGTGTTGTTCTGACATAGTAAATCATGACTTTCTGATTCAAAATCATTAATGAATTCATTTCAGCTCACTAATGCCCAGGATATCGATCTTCATGTATTCCACTTCATTTTTGGTCACTTCTAGTTTTCCTAAATTCATACTTCCCATATGCCAAGGCCCAATCATTAGGTTTTTCTTCCAGCTGTTTCTCTTTACCTTGAATTGTGCCCCATCATCAAATGAAGGCCCAGAAGACTCAACTCCCACAGCTTTACAGAACTCACATCACCATGGATGACTCCCCTACAAGAAAGCATCTGCTCTGCAGTCACATATCCCATCTGTACCTATGTAGCTTCATTTTTACAGTGTATAAGATGTGTGAAGTGTTTTAGCTAAGATTTAGGTATTTAGCTAAGATGTGTCAAGTATTTTAGCTAAGAAAACAAAATTCCCTAACTTTCACTGGAAAGGGGCAATCAGAGTGATAACTTCCCTACACGAAAAATACAGGCAACTAGTGGGTGAAAATGCAACCATGACACTGTGTACACAAGGTCCATGGCTATGCTTTTGTGTCACTTTTCCCATAAAAAAATCCAACAGTTAGTTAAAGCTCTTTCCAGTGCATTTAAACAGCATGAATTTAAGCTGGAAAATATCTTGTATGTAGTTTAGTGTTTCAAAGTATCTTAAAGCCAAGGAATACTCATGTTTAAATGCCTGGTTCTCAAAACAGTGCACGGAATTTTAAAGTTCAGCTGAGATTTTAAGTCTTTAAAGTGAATCAAAGTGAACGCAGGAGTAGCTTTTCTTCTTAGGCTTCCTGAAGGTCTCATTTCATTTAGAAGTCAGATTAACTTTGTCAGTGCTCACTGGTGAGCTCCCCTCCATGAGCCCCATGCTTGAGGAAAAGGATAAAGTTGCAGCCCCCACACACGCCGCACTAGCCCTTATTTCCCTATCTTTATACTACTGCTTCTTGTTTCCCTTCTTAAACCTCTATCCTCCTGCCTATGCTACCTAGTTTAACCCAACTCATCCTTCATACAGAGCTGATATCCCTCCTCTGTATTCGTGGTTTTCAGAGAAGAGACTTTAGCATTTTCCAGATTTTGAACTAATTTCACTCATAACTCTTACACAAAGATCAATTCTATTGTGGAATCTCTTACTGTGGTCTTGTCAAGTATTTCTACAAAACCCTTACACTTGGCCTTAACTTTGAGATGTCAGAATATAGCTTCTTAATGACATAGTGAACATGAAATGACATTGTTTTAAGCACTCGGATGCTGTTTTGGTAAAAGGATTAAATTTAAATTCTATAGAGAGGCATGCAAAGAAAAGCGAGTTTTAAGCCTGCATGCTATATAATCAAATTATTCTGCTCACTCGCAGCCATTAAATGGCTCCAGCTCCCAGTGACTCTACAGGACTGGGCAGAGCTTCCCCTGTGGGATTCAGAGACTGTAACTCTTTATGGACGTTCAAAGCCTCATCTTTCTCACTCAGAGGAGTTCATGGTTTCAAACTGCTGACTTTGCAGGTAGCAGCCCAATGCATAACCACTATGCCACCTGAGCTCCGTTTACATATTCTACATATCTATTGGATATTCTAGTTCTGATTCCTATACCTAAGCATAAGTTCTTTCTAAAGTATGATAATTTGCAACATTTTGTGGTAATGAGGTCACTGGGTTGGTTCAATCACTTACAACCCATCAATACTGAATCTTCCTAGTAGAGCTGCCAATAAATTACAAGTTGAAAGATTTCATTTTTTCTCCCCCTAGCAAGGAGCCCAGTTACTCTGAGAATTAGGGGTTGGGCTGCCAACAGTAAGTCTGGCAATTCAACCCCACTATCAACTCCTCAGAAAGAGGAGACTGTCTGCCCCAGAAAGATTTCGTTTAGGAAAGTCAATCATGGGTTTGGCAGTGGGTGGGTTTAATGCATCGGAGATGTTTCACTAAGTAGTTAGTTGGCCAATAGGACAGAGTAGTCAGTCAGAAAAGTAGAAGTCAGAGCTATTCACAAATACCATTTTGAATAGTGGAAAATAATAATCCTCAACTATAGAAGTGCAGCAATCACTGAGAAGTATAACCTCTTAAAATCAAATATTACGTTCCAAGGCTTAAGGAAAATAAAATAGGGATATATTCTATAGGTCATTTATCAGAAAATACTAATATCTGGGTGTAAGTCCACAGTTCAGCCTCTTATACTCCCATTGCATCACCTGCAAGGGAAGGCCTTGAGAGCTTTTTCATTTGAGAAACTGAAGATTGCCACCTTAGCCCTACTTCATTCTTAAAATCATTGTGGAGGGAAATAAGGAAATACCTGCTTGAACTTTGCAACAAACAGTATAATTTCTTATCAAATTCAGTATCATTTCTGCCCAAGGCTTTAACCAATGTTTACTAATATTTACTTATGTGAAACATTTTTTCTCCTGTTTTGCCAACATAAACACTTGAAACTAGTTCCTAATTCAAAAGTTGGCATCTTTGGAATCCTCTCCTGGGGTTCCAAAGAAACTGAAATAAGTTTAACTGCTTTTGTTCAAAATTATCAACAAAAAGCCCTCCAAATTATGTCATTTTTATGCCAACACTTTCTGCATGCAGTGGTTGTAGAATATAGCATATGTGACGTACTCCCGGGCCCCAAAGAAGAATCACACAGCACATTACCCCTAGCCTCTAGGAAAATGCCAAATATTTTTAATAAGTTTTTGCTGAACAGAATGATAGTCCTGTTTACCAAAATTTATTTAACAATATATCATATGTATGTGTTTCCATTAAAACAGGAATGATATAAAGTGACTGTTTCAGAAAAAAGTCATATTAGTCTTATTAGTTTTATATAGTTTTATATAATAATAATAACAACAATTTATAGAGTTCTTATCCATGCACTTATTAAGAGTTCTGGTGGTCCCCTGGGCCTCTCACAGTGTCCCATGCAAAAGCAAACTGTCACCCCGAACCATTGCCTTAAGTGGGTTGCACAGTGAGAAAAAAAGAGAGTCCTGGTGGTAGAGTTGATTATGAGTTGGGCTATTAACCCTGAGGTCAGCAGTTTGAAAATACCAGCTGCTCCTCAGGAGAAAGATGAGACTTTTTATTCCTATGAAGAGGTACCGTCTTGGGAGCCCACAGGGGCAGGTCTGGCCCGTCTTACAGGGTCATTGTGAGTTGGAATCTATTCGATGGCAGTGAATTTTGAGAGGACCTATATATTTGGCATTGCTTTAAACACTTTATATTCATTTGCTAACTTACTCCACTAAAATCACTCTTGAGATTGGAAATACTCATTTCCAGATGAGAAAACTGAGGCACGAAGAGATGAAGCAAAATGCCCAAGGCAGCAGTTATGAAGCAGTTCAGTTATGATTTGACTCTCGCACTGTGACTTCAGAGTTCAGTATGTAACTACTGGACTATTTTCCTGGGCCATAAATAATTCTGTGGATATTGAGAAACATCATAATTTTCTAAAAAAGGTAAGTCATAGTCATTAAACATTCTTAAAAGTTATAAAAAGGTCCACTTGGTTGAAATTATCAATGGGTACTTCTGTTGAATTAGGGTGATTTAATCTATTTTCTCTCGAACACCCACCATATTAAAAGAATGTAGCTGATTTACAAAGTGTAACGGTTCTAAGATCAAAATTTAAAAAAGAAATTAACTTCCTAAAATGGAAGCTTTTAGAGAATGCAAGTCCCAAAACGGAATTTACTTTTATTTAAAAAAATTATATCTCAACTAATGAGTACTTTAAGTTTAAGTAGTCATCAATCTCAGTAACTGAAATAATGTGTTGTTTAATTTCACTTGTAAAATTTACACAGAGCTCCTCTATCCAAATATACAAAGTATGCAGGGTTAACAGAATTTTAACAGAAAAAAGTAAATGGCGATGTTGTGGCTGGAGTTATGCATAAAATGGCAAAACTGAAAACAGGAAAGTTATTATATTGTTTCAGACACCTACTATTGGACAGACACAAAGTTGGTTACTTGGTATCTTTTCACCCACATAATTTTTACAGTAACTCATCTGATATTCTTCACAATGGTACAGAACACCACCAGTCATGAGCCACCTTCATAATTGTTCCTGGGCTGAAGCCCATTGTTGCGGCTACTGTGTCCACTACTCTTGACGAGGGCCCTGCTCTTTCTCTGCTCCTCTACTTTACCAAACATGCTGTCCTTCTCCAGGGACCACTGTCTCCTGACATGTCCACAGTAGGAGTTGAAGTCTCACCATACTTGCTTCTAAGGAAAGTTCTGGCTGTAATTCTGCCAACAGATTTGTCTGTCAGTCATGCTTTCAATATTCTTTGCTAGCATTCTAATTCAAATGCATTGATTCTTCTTCAGGCATCTTATTCAATGTCCAACTCTCACACGTAAGGAGGTGATTGAAAATACCATGGCAGATCTGGAGCACTTCAGTCTTCAAAGTAGCAGCCTTGCTGTTCAGCACTTTACAGAGGCCTTGTGCAGCAGATTGACACAATGCAATCTGTTATTTAATCTGCTTCCAGGATTTCTTGTGGATCCAAGCAACACGAACTTGAGCACTTCCATCATTTCTCTGTTTATTATGCTTCATACTGCTCCAGTTGTGAGGATTTTTTATTGCACTGAATTGTAATTCTTATTGAAGGCTGCAATTCTTGTTTTCTATTTTATAAATATTAAAATCAAGGTTTACAATACTGCCAGTGTAGAATTCAAAAACGGGTTATCACTCTTTTCAATATACTGCACACCCTATACAACTAGTAAATCTGTTATCTTAACAAATTAGAATAATTTGGTCTCATAACTTAAAATGATTTTGAGTAGTTTTCTAACTTCACATTGCTCATATTCCATTTCTTCCCCTCATGCTGTCCCTGAAAATCTTTACGAGTAGTATCTCTACTGACTTTGAATTCTGATGGTTAGTTGTCCTTCCTTGTGCACTGTGCATTACACGAGGTGTCCCCTGGGCATAAAAGCTTTAAAAGATCACAGCCCTATGCATGCAGCTCTCATTTTGTAAAATAAAAATTTAAAAGCTAAGGAACAGAGGTGACAACTCGGATAAAGAAATCCACCGTCTGCATTGCTATGATACCATAAGTTTCCTTTCCCAGATCACTTATGAAAAAGATACTTTTGCAATATCCAATAAACATCAAAGAACATCCAAATATACCGTTTCTCTTTAATTCTAGTATTTCTCTGAGGAACAGAGTATAATCATTCATATCCTATTTGAAAAGTAGGAAAAACAAGGATCTGAGAAGTTACTAAGGGTGTTTTTCTATCATGCAGTGTTGTCAACCTTTTGGTGATGGAACTTTCTAAAACCCTATATATACTTAATTCTTGCTCCACCCTCTTGTTAGTAGGTACACACACAGGCTTATCAACATCTGATTTACATACAATGTGTAACTACCAACCAATCCCTAACATTTCTTGAGCACACACACAGACACTGTGCATGGGAAGCAGCTTAGTGGCGTCCAACCTTGCAGGCAACTCATTCCACAGTAGTCAATACCCATCCTGACACTATGTCCCCCGCTTTGGACCCATCCCAGGAGACAAGTTGGCACAGAGAGCAAATAGGTTGAACAGGTGCCTCCATACAGCCCAGGGCCAGGCGAGGGCCTCCAGATCAGAGGCTGCAGAGAAGATTCTGACAGGGCCTCAGGGGTGCCCGTCCTAGCCCACACTTACATCCGTTTACAGTAGGCCCTGCACACGACAGCAAGAGGGATAATCCTGCCACTGGAGGAGCATGATCTGAGCTGCGTTAAAAATTCAACTTAAAGACATCCTTTGGAAGAGTGACCATTCATAATCTGGGAATGTCTGTCACTAACTTCATGAGAGATCCCTTCATTTTAGTGTTCAGATATTGGAAATTTGTCCTACCGCTTATTAGTGTGTGTTCAATTAGCAATTTAGTTCATGGAGTTCTTTCAGAAGAGATACTCTACCACTAATGAACTCATGAACTATAGCAAGTTTAATGACTTAACTAGTTGAGAGGTAGCGTGGAATTTATATTCAAATGAAAACTTTCCCATTTACTACCTGTATTGATCACTGGCCAATGACAAAAGTTTAACCCTTACTTTCCTAGTCTGTAAAACAGATTGCATATGCCATCTCCTACTTCAGTTAGGGAGCACTGGAGGTGTAGTAGTTACAAGTTGAAATGTGAACCCAAAGGCTAGCAGTTAGAAACCAGTAGCAATTCCATGGGAGATAGATGAGGCTTTCTATTCCCATAGACAGTTCCAGAAACTCAGAGGGGCAGCATTACCCTGTCCTATAAGATTGGTATGAGTCGGCATCGGCTCAATGGGAGTGAGTGAGAGTTCATACAGCTATTGCAAAGATTAAGTAGATAATGTATGCCAATCGCCAAACTACAGGGGATTCCTTAATAGACATTTAGTTTGATTCCTGTTTTAAGAACTTTGAGGAGATGGGGTTTAAATCAAACTAAACAATCCAGTCCATCCCCCCAAATAATCCAGCAAACATTTATATTCACACCAGTTAGAGTAGAACACACTCTCTCCTATCTGGCCACTCATAGGAATTAGCTCACCTTACATGCAATACACTGATTACAGACATTAGTAAAGGCGACGGAGGCCACATTTCTTTGATTATTTGTTAAAGCATTCACATAAAAATTCACTTACCACAGATACAGGTTCTTAATCTGGAGCATTAACCAGTTTCTAGAATGAGTGGCTTGGTTACATTTGAAGGCTAAAAGATGGGGAATTATTCAATCCTTCCGTCAGAAATGCTCTGCTTTGTGAATGACAAATGATAAGAAACTCGGGATATTTAAAACTCATCTTGGGAACCAGGAAATTTGCATTTCATAGAAGGGATCTAACAGCATTAGAATAGACGGTGCGCTGAACAATTGCAAGCAATCGCTTCCTTGGTTCATTGCCTAAATCTCTACTTATCGCTGCTTGCAGTAGCGGTTCAGGAAAGGGCCCATGTCCCCTCCAGTCTGTGCAGCTTAGTGGGTTAGCCAAGAAACAAACAAAAAGGCAGGCCATCACATCGCAACTGTCTTCAGTTTTCTTTTGAAAAGATTTCATTGAACGATCATTTCTTCCTTCTTCAGGAATATGGAACCACCAAGATTTTTCTCTCATCTGTTTTTAATCTTTGGCTAAATGTATAGTTAGACTGGCTGTTTCCAATAGTCAGGTCTTTCTCTCACTACTCTAATCTGTTAGATCCAGAGAGACGTAGACTTTCCATTGCTTTTAGCAGCTTGTCACATTCCCCCATCCCATTGCTACTCAACCAACATGGATGGAACAGCCACTGTTGCCAGAGGATGCGGAGCTGGGCGGGCCCTGAGGTCATGGACTACTGTGATGACACCAAAGGGAAAGTCACTGCTAATTTGTTATGTGCTATAAAACGATACGCTCAAATGCCACTGAGGGGAGAGCTTGCGGTGCAAGGGGGACCAAGATAATAAAACAATGAAGAAGTGAACCTGAGCTCGAGGAGCCTATACAGAGCACGGCAGTTAACATGCAGAAGGGTAGGGATTTTACTGACAGTGTGTACTCAGTGTCTGTTCCCCCGTTCCTACGTAGGATGAGCACCTTGAGTAGAGGTACTCTGATTTCTGTTCTGAACTTTCCTGGAGCTGTTCCGCAGAAAGGCATCAAGATGTACTTTCTAGGATCTTATGAACACACTCTCCCTTAAAAGCCATTGTTTTTAAAAGGAGAGCAAGGCTTTCTTAACTTTGAGAGGATATTGTAGGTGTGGCAGTGAGCAGAGAGCTCACATCAATTTCTGTTGGGTTATTTCCATCCTATTTTACAAGCCTACTAAACCGGCTTTCTAAGATTTATGGTATTCAGGTCAGCTAGGCAGAATATTAACCAATTTTAATTATCGTCTATTAATTACATGAATCTACCTCATCAGGCCTACATTTTTTGCTTATAGTACTCCTGACATGGATTACCTTGTGGCTGTCACAAACTCAGTCAGACACTGTTTCTGTTTATCTCTGGGTTGGCAGTCAGTACCTTGCAGGCTGTTTTCAGTGATGTTTATTGAGTGGGTGCAGGCACAAGCTGCGATTGTCATAGAGGGAGTCCTATAATCACACACTTTGTCATCAGTGAGAGGCAGATAATAAACTCATAGCACAATGACTCTCAAAAAAGGTTAGGAACTCGTAGTTGGCACATACATGAATTGCTAGTTAGAAAATATGGGGTTGGGTCGAGGTTATCTTTCTTAAATTCTCAAACTCTCCACCGAAGCCTTACTGAGCAGCAAAGGGATAAACGGTCACCTGTATTCCCATGTTGTCTCTTCCAGTCACATAAAATTTAAGACACAAGTAGCATGGAATTCCACTTAATTTCATCCTACTTCAACATGCCTCTCTCATCTTCAGTTATCCAAATTCCTTCCCATCTTTCAAAGCTCACCTCGGTTTAGTCTTTTCAATCACTAACTTTCTACCATTTTCTCATGTTGCTCTTTGCAGTTCCCGTATCACGCTTACATTCTTTCAACGCCTTTGCAGCCTTGCACAGCACCTTCAGCTAAAGAACATGTACTTTCCAGAACCATCTCGCACCCTCTCGGCTTCATGCCTTTGCACATGGTTTGCGTCGTCTTGGCAGCGTCCTCTATCGCTGCACTGGGATATCCATAGCAATGGCTCCACAGAAACCACGGACAAAATTCATGATTACAAGGTTTAGTAAGGAAGTCGACAGGTTGTAAAGCCAGTGAGAAATGCTCAGGACACAGCTGTTTATCAGGACACGGCACAGAGTTCTTTCAGGTCTGCTAGTAAATTCCCAAAGGGGCATGCCGCCCTGCCGCAAGCCTCAAGCGGAAGGCATTCACAGTGCAGGCTCCAAGCGTTAGCAAACGCACATCACGGAATTAAGTACCCAGAAGCACCCCGTTCCATAAAGCAGTGTCCTGCACAAAAGCAAGCAGTTTTCCTTGCTCTTTGCAGTAGGAAGCCCGCCACACGCCCTGGCTCCTGGTTCTGCTGCTGCTCCTCTGACGTTACCTGTGTCTTCTGGATCCAGGCGGTTCTGTGCAGGGGATCTAGGCTCTACTCCTGGGTTTTGCTGTAATGAGAACTTCGCTCCTGTTTCTCACTCCAGAGAATCTTATCAGTGTGCTTCCTACCTTCTTACCAGGCCCAGGTAGGGAAAGGTCATTGGGTGTGAGTTAGAGACTCTGGCTAGAAGAGCCCTGTTAAATAATTCACTGCCCCCTGCATATTTCATCAAGCTATAAGGGCCTTCTCCCCACTGTTGCATTCTTTTATTAGCAAAGTTATCAAACCAATTTATGTGTTTAAATAGCCCGTTGCTTTTTCTCTCTGAATAGACTACTGATCCGGGGAGCCTTTAAACAACAATGTATGCTTCCTCCATGGGAGCAGAGTGCTTCATAAGGCTGATGGGTGGATAGGGGAAAGCTTGGGATGCCAAAGTAAGCAAAAAATAAATGTTTTTAAAATGGAAATAGCAGTTTGGCATTTTTTCAAAGTTTAAACACGGTCCCCTTATGACTCAGCAACTCCACTACTAAAGCTATACCCAAGAGAAATCAAAACATACGGACACACAAAAACTCCTGTGGCATTATTCACAATGCTCAAGTGACAACCAGCTGATGAACGAATTAACCAAATGTGGTCAATTCACACTCCTCAGAAATAAAAAGGAAGAATGAGTACATGCTATGACATGGATTAACTCTGAAGACATTATGAGAAGTTAAAGAGTCACAAAAGATCACGTATTGTATTATCTTTTATATGAAATGTCCAGAAAATGCAAACCCTGGCAGAAGGTAGGCCAGTGATTGCTACCGGCTAAGAAGCCAGGAAGGAGTGGGTGCTAACTACTAATGTCACAGGGTTTCTTTCTAGTACTGTTGACAGTGTTGTAGAATTAAGACAGTATTTAAACTGCGCATCTTCATTGATCTAGGAAAAGCTATTTATTTGTATACTTTTATGAGTGAATTTTATAGTATGGGAATTATATTTCAGTAAAACTGTTATCAAAAGATGGTTCTAAATGAATCTCTCAATCTTGTAGATGAGGAAACAGGAGTCCAAGAAGTATAGATGACTTCAATCGAGATTACACAGCTGGTAGAGGAACCAGGGAGAACTCAGATTAAAGATTCATCTCTGGTTTCTTTGTGGAATTAAAATGTTTACTTTCCAAATCCATCTCCAACTCCTCACCCCCCGGTCTTTTTTTTAAAAACTACTTTTTATTGGAAAGCATATGAAGGGCTTCAAAAAGTCTGTGGGAAAATCCCATGAAATTTACCTTCCATGTTTGAAGCCCCTTACGCATTAAAGGGAAGGCGATGAAGTCTATCTTTCACAGGAAGTACAAGGACTACTACTGGATTTGAGAGACGACAGAGGACAATCTAAGAGGATAAACAACGGCACTGTTCTACTTCCATCCATAAGAAAAGACAACTATTAGTACTTGCGGGTTTTACTCTAAGATACTGCAATATAAGAGGGACCATTCCTTCCCGTCAGGAGTGAAAAATAATCAAACCAGAAAGATGCATCACAGCTTTGTGGATAATTGCCCTCAACACTTCAGAAGATATCACACTTAACCACAGGAACATGTCTACCAGAACACCGCTTTCTCCAGTTTCTGTAGTCTTTGCTACAGCCAATAGCAACATTGGCGCAATTCTTGTGGGACTTACATTCGGGAGGTTTTCTGTAACAGTAAAACATTTTCTTTGAAGTTTCGTTCCCCTCCCACTAAACAGTAACTTTTTTTTTCTGAACAACACTGTCATGGAACCTAGAACCGAAACATTAACGCACTCATGTGGCCTGGCATTTCGCAAATGGCCCGTGTGTGTGTGAATTCTGATTAAACATATATTTAGTGAATACCTGTGAGATTCTAAACTCTATAACTGATTTCCTAGAGCATGCTACTGCATGCTTTGACTATAATTCACTCTTTTCTACTTCCAGGTCCCTCTCACCCCTTGGTAAATAGGAAGAAATTGATTTCATTATATCTCAAAGACTTCATAACATGTATGGTTGAAGAAAGCTAATTTTATCAATTAATCAATAGATTTCAACTGAGTGCCTCTTACAAAGAGTTCTGCTTTTGTCTCAACCAGGGATCTTATGGTCTTGGCCTATAGCGCCTAATGAAAACTCGAAAGAGCTAAAATGATTCATTCATTCAGTTAACTATATTTTTAAGTGAGACTGTTTTCAGATTTGGGCTTTGCTGAAACAAAGCTCAAGAACAAAACCATGTAAAAATTTCTCTTTAGAAATGAGCTATTCAGGTGCGGGGTTATATATAGGCACAGGTATTTCTAGGTAGTTCTTCCAGAGAAAAGGGAGTGAAGGAGCATATAAAGTTAAAAATTGTTTTTAAAAAGCTATTTCTTACCAGTTAAGAAATATAAATAGACTTCTCAGCAGGAGAAAAGTAAAAATACCAGTTTAAACTCTTGGGAAATTCATTTCCATACAGCATATATTTTCATTCATTATTAAGAAGTGGGAGTTAATATAAATTAAATTTTACCTGGACAAAGTAATCAGCCAAACACAAGAAAAGAAAATTACACAGTGGTTAAGGCAGAAGAATGTTTTTAGAGAAACCAATTGTTAGATTTGTATAAGAAGTGAAACAAGAGATATATAAATGGGACAGGGAAACCTTGTCGAAATCAAGTCTGCAGTTCTCATTGCACTACGGGGTTTTGACTTTTGGAAAGCAGACCTTCTCGTAATAAAAGACACAGCCTATGACAATTTACCATTTGTAGTAATGAAATCAGGTCTCATTACTCAATTAAAACCACCTGTTTTAAAAAAAAAGGAAAACAGATAATGATCACATCAAATGTTTTCATTGAGGAGTTGACACGACATTCATAGTTTATCGTGGGTGGCCTCAGAAGTTTTCTGGAGTGTGAGAAGCAGAATTACAGGCCTTTTTGTATAAATTCCTGTATATCTTGTCCATACTGTTCTCGAAGATGGGTCGGTGGGGTTTTGCTTTGTAGGAGGTTGCTCTGTTGGACCAGTATTCACCATCGTCCAAGTGCACAGGGCCATGTGGCCGCGGGAAGGAGCTGTAGAAAAAAGACACCAAAGATGAAAGCCACGGAGAAGCTAGGGAGAGACAGTACTGTAGACGCCAAGCACGTACCGCCTGCTTGATGGGTCTGCAAAGCGCTGCCTGAGCTATGTGAAATTCAATACAAAAAGACCCGTCCTTTCCAAAAGTGATGCATTAAAGGGGAAACAGTTTCCAAAACTGAGATAAGAATTTGGCATGGAAGACAGACTCACGAAAGAATACAGAGAAGAAAGACAGGTGTGGCATGGAAGACAGACTCAAGAAAGAATACAGAGAAGAAAGACAGGCGTGGCATGGAAGACAGACTCAAGAAAGAATACAGAGAAGAAAGACAGGCGTGGCATGGAAGACAGACTCAAGAAAGCATACAGAGAAGAAAGACAGGTGTGGCACGGAAGACAGACTCAAGAAAGCATACAGAGAAGAAAGACAGGCGTGGCACGGAAGACAGACTCAAGAAAGCATACAGAGAAGAAAGACAGGTGTGGCACGGAAGACAGACTCAAGAAAGCATACAGAGAAGAAAGACAGGCGTGGCACGGAAGACAGACTCAAGAAAGCATACAGAGAAGAAAGACAGGCGTGGCACGGAAGACAGACTCAAGAAAGCATACAGAGAAGAAAGACAGGCGTGGCACGGAAGACAGACTCAAGAAAGCATACAGAGAAGAAAGACAGGCGTGGCATGGAAGACAGACTCAAGAAAGAATACAGAGAAGAAAGACAGGCGTGGCATGGAAGACAGACTCAAGAAAGAATACAGAGAAGACAGACAGGCGTGGCATGGAAGACAGACTCAAGAAAGCATACAGAGAAGACAGACAGGCGTGGCATGGAAGACAGACTCAAGAAAGCATACAGAGAAGAAAGACAGGCGTGGCACGGAAGACAGACTCAAGAAAGCATACAGAGAAGACAGACAGGCGTGGCACGGAAGACAGACTCAAGAAAGCATACAGAGAAGACAGACAGGCGTGGCATGGAAGACAGACTCAAGAAAGCATACAGAGAAGAAAGACAGGCGTGGCACGGAAGACAGACTCAAGAAAGCATACAGAGAAGAAAGACAGGCGTGGCATGGAAGACAGACTCAAGAAAGCATACAGAGAAGAAAGACAGGCGTGGCATGGAAGACAGACTCAAGAAAGAATACAGAGAAGAAAGACAGGCGTGGCATGGAAGACAGACTCAAGAAAGAATACAGAGAAGACAGACAGGCGTGGCATGGAAGACAGACTCAAGAAAGCATACAGAGAAGACAGACAGGCGTGGCATGGAAGACAGACTCAAGAAAGCATACAGAGAAGAAAGACAGGCGTGGCACGGAAGACAGACTCAAGAAAGCATACAGAGAAGACAGACAGGCGTGGCACGGAAGACAGACTCAAGAAAGCATACAGAGAAGACAGACAGGCGTGGCACGGAAGACAGACTCAAGAAAGCATACAGAGAAGAAAGACAGGCGTGGCACGGAAGACAGACTCAAGAAAGCATACAGAGAAGAAAGACAGGCGTGGCATGGAAGATAGACTCAAGAAAGCATACAGAGAAGAAAGACAGGCGTAGCATGGAAGACAGACTCAAGAAAGCATACAGAGAAGAAAGACAGGTGTGGCACGGAAGACAGACTCAAGAAAGAATACAGAGAAGACAGACAGGCGTGGCATGGAAGACAGACAGGCGTGGCATGGAAGACAGACAGGCGTGGCATGGAAGACAGACAGGCGTGGCATGGAAGACAGACAGGCGTGGCACGGAAGACAGACTCAAGAAAGCATACAGAGAAGACAGACAGGCGTGGCATGGAAGACAGACTCAAGAAAGCATACAGAGAAGAAAGACAGGCGTGGCACGGAAGACAGACTCAAGAAAGCATACAGAGAAGAAAGACAGGCGTGGCATGGAAGACAGACTCAAGAAAGCATACAGAGAAGAAAGACAGGCGTGGCATGGAAGACAGACTCAAGAAAGAATACAGAGAAGAAAGACAGGCGTGGCATGGAAGACAGACTCAAGAAAGAATACAGAGAAGACAGACAGGCGTGGCATGGAAGACAGACTCAAGAAAGCATACAGAGAAGACAGACAGGCGTGGCATGGAAGACAGACTCAAGAAAGCATACAGAGAAGAAAGACAGGCGTGGCACGGAAGACAGACTCAAGAAAGCATACAGAGAAGACAGACAGGCGTGGCACGGAAGACAGACTCAAGAAAGCATACAGAGAAGACAGACAGGCGTGGCATGGAAGACAGACTCAAGAAAGCATACAGAGAAGAAAGACAGGCGTGGCACGGAAGACAGACTCAAGAAAGCATACAGAGAAGAAAGACAGGCGTGGCATGGAAGATAGACTCAAGAAAGCATACAGAGAAGAAAGACAGGCGTAGCATGGAAGACAGACTCAAGAAAGCATACAGAGAAGAAAGACAGGTGTGGCACGGAAGACAGACTCAAGAAAGAATACAGAGAAGACAGACAGGCGTGGCATGGAAGACAGACAGGCGTGGCATGGAAGACAGACAGGCGTGGCATGGAAGACAGACAGGCGTGGCACGGTGAGACAGCAAAGCGCAAATGATCTAGAAGAGCCACGCAGACGAGAACGGAAGTCCCGCCCACATCTTTATCAGCTGAGCGAGCTCAGACACTTTAATCAAGTGCCAAGACCTCGGCTTCCTTAACTAATTTTTGTGGTATTGCTTCAAAAGCTAGACTATATGCTAATACCTGGGAGAGAGCTCACTTTGAACACCAAACCCCAAGTCCAAACTCACTGCCACCAAGTCGATGCCGACTCACAGAGACCCTGTCAGACCGGGAAGGGCTGTCCCTTTCGCTTTCCGACACTAACTCGAGACAAGAGATGAAGAAGGCTTCGTACTCCTCCGGGTGGGCACGGGGGGCCACAGCTGACCTGTGGCTAGCAGCCCACCTGATAAGTACTACGCCACCGGGGCTCTAGACCTCAAACACAGAAGTTAAAAACATGAAGATTTCAAATTCACAAAATTTATTTCCATTTGAGCTTGATAAATGTAGAAATTGAGGTTCAGTGAATTTGAATCATTGGCCTGGACTACTTGACTAGTAAATGGCAGAATGGGGAAGGAAAGTGAGTCCGTAGCTTTAAAACCCATTCTATGTGGTAAGCAGTTCTCCGAGTAGAAGATGAGGCTGTAGATAAGTCCATAGGAAGATGGGACACAGTGGAGAAAGGTTTGGATTTGAAGGGATCATCGAACATAGAGCAAGCTTATGAAACAGACTAACACTAGGCAAGTTGTGGTAGAATAGCAAAGAACAGGCCAATTTTTCTAACCTCGTGATGGATAAATACCAAAGTTACAATATTGTTTTCATATGCAATACATTCTGGGATAACATATTTAAGGTATTGACTTCTTCAAAGACTGAGTTGTGTTTCGTTCTACTCATTTTTAACACATAATTGACAATTTCAATAAATGATGTATTTGTCATTGATTAAATCTCTCAGGTCTGTTAGAGATTATAAAGTTTGTGTCAGGCAAAACTGAACGTTCTGCTATTAAATACCCCATATATTCATTTCCTATGTTTTTAATTTCACTGAACAGAAATGGCAATTTCTCGTGATGGTTCAGTATCAAATGAAGACCACTTGACACACTAGATATAGCCCACACCTCAGAGTGCCTTCAGAAAAAGCACTGTGATGGGACAGAGAAGGAAGAGCATGCTGGAAGGCAAGATGCAGCAGCACCAAAGAACTGGGAGGTCATGAGAATAGTACAGTATTGGCCATGTGCTCATTGTAGTCAGAGTTGAAAGCAACTTTAAGGATTGTGATATAGATTCTACACTTTAAATTTATATTCTAAAAGTTCATAGAATCAAATAGTTTATACTATATTAATCACTCTCCATAACACTATTGCTCCCAGTGTGCAAACATTTTGATTGAAAAGCACTGAGGATAGTACTGAGTCCATGCTTTATGCTCTTCAGACACTGATGGATGGACGGACAGACGGACGGATGGATGTATGGACGGATGGAAGGATGGATGGATGGATGGACGGACAGACACGGACGGATGGATGGAAGGATGGATGACGGATGTACGGACGGATGGATGGATGGACGGACGGATGGATGGACAGACGGACGGATGGATGGACGGACGGAAGGATGGATGGACGGACGGACGGATGGAAGGATGGATGGAAGGATGGATGGAAGGATGGAAGGATAGATGGAAGGATGGATGGATGGAAGGATGGATGGAAGGATGGATGGAAGGATGGATGGATGAATGGACGGACAGACGGACGGATAGATGGATGGATGGGTGTATGGATGGATGTATGTATGGATGTAGTAGGGCTGGGAAGAATGTATTCTCAGTCTCAGAATTCAAAACAGATTGTTGGGAGCATTTACACTATGGTCTCATACCAAAATCTGAAAAGCATTCTATGCCTTTAAAGATAGTAAAAATGGGAAAATAAAATTAGACTAAACACTGTTATTTACATCACAACAGCTATATCAACACACACACACACACACACACACACACACACACACACACACACACACACACACACACAGGCTTATAGGGCAGTCAAATACATTAAAAGTCTCTGAGAGCTAACCATTGGATATTTTAACAGGGTTTTCACATACTAACATACAGAAATGACGTACTCGGTCAAAGTCTCCCAAAGTCCCAGCAGGGGAACCACGAGAAAGAGCTCTACCCACAGCAGAAACCAAGCTCATACCTATACTCGGGGTCACTATCATAGGCAGAGTCCCTGTACAAAAGGCCTCTCTTCAGTTCCAGTTCCTCTTCTTTCTCTGGGTCTCGCTCATCCTGAAAAATGTAAAGGTTTTCATTTATTCTTTTTCTTATTGCCTCTAAAATGACACTAACCTTTCTATGGGGAATGCTCACCCTTGTAACCACTTAAAAGAAGTTTCATTAAATGCTAGGATTTTTGAGGTAAAACCCAAAAGGAATTGTGGGTTTATTATCGGCAAATAAAGATGAATACACGTGCTACTCACTTACCATGGCTAATTTCCAAGCTTGTTAAGTAACAATGGGCCCAATTCCCCACTAGACTTTCCCTCCTGCAGCCGGGGATGACGGTGGTGGTGAGGGGCTGTCTTTGCCTCTAGAGAAGCAGGGACACAGCCTCCCATGGACACACACTAGGCCTCCCCTTGCTTTTCCACGGCATCTCTCCACTCCATCATCCTGAGACTGGATTTGGGGTGGCTGGCTCCTGGGCTTGGGAGAAGAGGCTCAGCTACCTGGGCTGGGTAAAGTGGCCAAGAGGCCTCTTTGGAAGAAGCAACTTCCAAATCTATTGCCCAATTCCAAAGTCCCTGGGATCCCACCAACTTGTAGCCTAGCCAACCCTACCTACTAAGTACCACGCTCCTTCCACCCAACCCTAACTAAAAAAACTACCAATAGCCTGCTCAACCTTGTCCCCTTTCACAAAATCCAAGTTTCTCCTCCTCTTCACCATGGCTTATTATTAATGCACTATATTGTTTCCATTTTCATAAATGTGAAATGCCAGGTAGCTTTTCCATAATGAGGAGTAGGAATACTAGTTTTACTCATAACTTTTGCTATTAGGGCTTATCAAAGATTAGGCAGCCAGTAGCTGTTTCCTGAATCAATAAACGAGTGAGAATGGAATCCTGTTTAAGATAAGTAAGTTGGCAATATCTCACACATCATTACATAAGCTTCAAAAGATTATACTTGCATTCTGAAACATATTTAGAAAAACCGTATAACCTCCAGCATTCTAACACAGCTATGACTCACTGAGGAAATAACAGAATTACTCATCACACAGCAAAGTTGTGCTGTCACAAGAGGAAAAATGAAAGGCAAGGCAGTTCGAATTACAATGGATATTTCTGCTTCTACAGGCATTTAATTCTTAACTTCTGAATTATAAGAAACGACTGTGAATGGAGATAGTTTTGTAAACAATATCAGCTATATTAAATATGTTCATATGAATAATTTTATATACTTTAATCTCTTTCAAATGCTGGCCAATACTCATGTTCCTAAGCCAAACAAGAACAGGATTAAAGAGAGTTGATTACAAAGGAACTAGGTAAATGCAAATGAATTGCTGAGGGTCATTATTAATAATGGATTTATTCACAGAATATAAGAAATCATCCGAACAAAGATTATTTTAAAATTTTGCTGACAGCATGAAACTGGGAAGAGAGCATTCAGTTAAGAAATGTGAACAATAAATAATACAGCACAAGTTTAAAATTCACTGAAAATGTACAAATTTAGTAATGTTATAGCTTCTGGGTGAACATATTATTATAAAGTGCTTACTTCTATTCATGCTTTTATACTTTAACTTCTACCCACTGTTAATATAGCTACAACAGCCTTTTTAATTTAGTGCTCAGATGGTATGTTTCCCCACTATTTTCAAGTTGTTATTAGGTTTCAGATCAGTAGTTCTCAACCTGTGGGTCATGACCCCTTTGGAGGTCGCATGACTTTCACAGGCATCACCCAATTCTTAACAGTAGCAAAATTACAGTTATGAAGTAACAATAAAATAATTTTATGGTTGGGGGGGTCACCACAAGATGATTGTGTTAAACGGTCCCGGCATTAGGAGGGTTGAGAACCGGTGGTTTACATCATATTTCTGAATATCATTTAGTAGCTGTTAGGTTCTGAACAGAATCACACACTGATGTTCCAGCTTTGCAATAGTCCCGATGTTTGAGCCCATCCTTGTAAGGGTCTTTTTAAAAAATTTCTTTTAAATATCATTTTATTGGGGCTGGTACAACTCTTATCACAATCCATACTTACATCTACTGTGTCAAGCACAGTTATACATTTGTTGCCCTCACCATTCTCAAAACATTTGCTTTCTACCTGAGCCCTTGGTATCAGCTCATTTCTCCCCCGTCCCCACTCCTCCTCCTCAGGATCCCTTGATAATTTATGAATTATATTGTCATGTCTTACACTGTCCGACATCTCCCTTCACCACTTTTCTGTTGTCTGTCCCCCAGGGAGGGGGTTATATGTAGATCCTTGTGATCGGTTCCGCCTTTCTACCCCACCTTCCCCTCACCCTCCTGGTATCACTACTCTCATTATTGGTCCTGAGGGGTTCATCTGTCCTAGTTTCCTGGTGTTTCCAGCTCTTTTCGGTTCCAGTGTACATCCCCTGGTCTTGATTGATTTGTAAGGTAGAATTGAGATCATGATAGTGCAGGGGGGGGGCGGTGTGTGTGGAGGAAGCATTAAAGAAACAGAAGTAAGTCATGTTTCAATGTTGCTACACTGCACCCTGACTGGCTCGCCTCCTTCCCTCTGTAAGGGGATGTCCGGTTGCCACGGATGGGCTTTGGGTCCCATTCCGCACTCTCCCTCATTCACAAGGATATGCTTTTTTGTTCTTTGATGGCTGATACCTGATCCAATCGACACCTCGTGAGCACACAGGCTGGTGTGCTTCCTCCATGTGGGCTTTGCTGCTACAAGGGTCTTCTTTTTGATGACCCTATTTGATGAAGCATGATGTTTATCCAGGTCTAAGGTCTGGTTGTTCCTCATGATACATCCAAAATATGTGAGATGAAGTTTCTCTGTATCTAGTCTAAGGAGCATGCTATTTTTCTTCCAAGGCACATTTTTTTCCCCGACATTTCATGATATATTGAATATTCTTTGCCAGTACCATAATTCAAATGCATCCATTCTTCTGCAGTCTTATTTATTGTCCAGCTTTCTCCTGCAGATGAAGCACCTGAAGAGACTATAGCTTGAGTCAGGCACATCTTAATCCTTCAAGTACTATGTTTGCCTTTTAACACTTTAAAAAATTCTTTTGCAGCAGATTTATTCACTGTTATTAATATGTTCTTGAATTTCTTGACTGCTCTTTCATAGTTATTGATTTTGGATCCAAGTAAATAAAGTAAATACTTGACAACCTTAATATTTTCTCCATTTATCATAATGTCACTTATTGACTCAGTTGCAAGGATCTTTGTTTTATGTTGCAATGTAATCTATACTGTTTGATGTTGCATATAGTTAGATGTTGCTTATTTTGTTCCAATCTGATAAACCAGCTAAGCGGAGCATTTGCTCTCCTAACATTATAGAAATATAATTTCCTGTAAGAGTAAGGCAGGCAGGACAGAGAAATATAAGAAATTAAAAGCTGTAATGTTGGCTCAAACTTCAAAGCAGATCACGATGCAAGGACTGAGGAGAGTGGCCCAGTGCTGTCGAGGTGCCTGTGCGTCAGTGGACACACAGGATCAGGCAGCGGGTTTCTTAGGGGTGTTGAGGCCATAAATCTTCCCAGAAGCAGACGGCCACTTCTTTGCCCTCCTGAGCATCTTTGGGCTTTAGAATGCTGACCTATCACAGCTGCACCCAGCGCTGAACCCACCGTGCTGCCAGGGCTCCTCCAAGAAGACACAGATACAAATAACGTGCTTATTTTGACGACATTTTGTCCTTAGGAAAAGTCATAAAAGCCTAGATGATAGAGTAGGTAACATCCTATGTAAACATTTTCTGTGTAATTTTGTCACCAACAGTTTTGAAAATTAAGTTTTGATCAGAATAACAGGATTAAGCTAAAGGTTTATTTGGGGATGTAATATATAGATAAGCATGTTGAGTTAATATAAACCCCAATTACAAATTAGAAAATTATCTCATAAAGTTATTGTTGGGCGCTTACTATCCTAGCCTTTGAGAATGGAAATATAATTAAGACATGGTTTATTCTATGAAATTCTAAGGGCTAACTGAAACAAAGGGTACAATTATTAGGAAATAAAGCAAGGAACAAACATTAGGAAAAAATTTCTAACTAATGAAGCATCTTATAAGTCTAATTGGTGTCTTGAAAGGATGCCTTAAATTGCTTTCTGGAGAGAAAGATCACAATTCCTAACATTATTTATGAAAATGCAATGACTAATATCCATGCAGAGCACTGTTGCCCATTAACAGCAGGGATATTATGGGGGGAATTATTCTGAAAAACAAAACGAGCTATGTCACTCAATGATTATGCCTTTCAAATGCTACGGTTTTGTTTTGTGGCCATTCATCTTTTTCTATGACATTTCGGGGAGTTTGTGGGGGAAATTCCATGATCTTTTCTCTTTTCCGTGATCTTTTAAAAATATTTTCTTCTGAATTGAATGGAGGTTTAGAGATCATCCGATTCGATCTAATGGTTCATGCACACTTTGCTCATTTCAATCACTGGGAACCCCTTGCTGCAACCCCGCTTGCTCTTCTCGCTTCCCCCGTGTTCCACCTTCGTTCCTCTTCACTGGGAACCCCTTGAGAATGTTTGTTCTCAGCCAACGCTGCCTCCTTGATCTAAAACAGGGAGCACTCGAATGCGTGTGCCCCATTGATGCTATTGGCTCCCCTTAAAGACCTGCCTAGTGTTGCGATACAAACAGGAGGGCAAATTCAAGTCCAGACCTAAGGAATTATATAGTCTAGTTCCTTAGAAGATTGTCTTGTTCCTTAGACCATCGTCTAGTTCCTCTGGTCTCAGAGTTGTTCTATGAACTTTTTTCTTCTTTTTAAAAAAACTTTTAATAGTGAATTGGGGGAAGGATTAGAGAGCAGATAATCAGTTTTACCTTCGACAACTGGTCATACCTCCCAAAGGCTTACTCTGTTTTCCATCATTTTCTGGGTCTCCCTTGTACATATATATATATATCTCTTGTACGAGTCTGCATGTAGATTTTGTTTTACAGGTCAAGTTATATCAAAGAGGTAAAAATCATCACAGCTTATTGTACACTATTAGCTGTGGATCAAGCAACCATTTGAGTAGATTTATCGTTATTGTTTGTGCCAGAAAACACACTGCTGGGCGATGGAGACATGCATTACCTCTTATTCGTCACTGACACCTCAGAGACAAACAGGGAAATAAGTGTGCCATTTATGATACGCCGTTACTGTATCCAGATTTTTCATATGGACCTCATCAAAGCATTCTACAATCTTATTAAAAAGGTACTGATAAGTCAGAAAAATTAGATAAATTATCCAAAGTTACAGCTTTAAAAAACAAAGAGCTGAAATTCAAACCTATACTTACATGCCTCAGAAGCCCTGCCGAGGGCTGCTATGCATTGGAATCAAGATGCTAACGTGCACTTTGGTTTCGTTTGGGTGAGTCCAGTTTTAGTCCGTTGTACTACTACTTGGAATACAAATGAGCTGGCCTAGGACATCAAAACTTCCACCCAAAGACATGAGTTAAATATTTCATTGTAGAAAATTTTGCTCAAACTCTTTTTAGATAACACCAATTCCATTTTTAATTATAGCATTATAATGACTTGAATAAAATAATATGGCCAGAAGTAGCTTTTTTGGTGTGCTACCTAGAAAGAATTTTTTCTATAAAACATGATTAATAAAATAGTACATTACTAAAAGAAGCCCTACATTCCTGAAATGGCATTAAAGTAAATGTTCTCTTAAGTTTCTTTTAATCATAATTTTATTTGAGCATTATGTTATTTATGGAATTGGAATCATAATGAGAACATACCCGAGAAAAGAAAGGAAAGCGATCTATTCAGACTTGCAGACTACACAGAGATCAGACGTAGTGATACAGTCTAAGACAAAGGCATAGGCGAAAGGCAGAAAACTCAGTAATAATACAAAACTTATATCTGTCATCCACAAACAAATGAAATGACCACATGTCAAGTTCCTATAACATGTTTCCTTGCTATGGGTTTTTAAGACAGTGTTTACAAAAATGTCTACAAGGATAAGAATTAAAGTAAACTGTGATCACTAGTTCTAATTTGTATAATAACCTTGGATCTACGGCTTCAGTTTCCTGGATCATAAAATAAGTTTAGGACGAGGTACCCAAAGTCACGTAATTTGTAGTTGGCTTCAAATCCATGCTTTTAAAATTCTATACCCTAGACTGAATCACACATTTAATACAGGAAAAAATTAAAAAGGAAGACCACATAAAGAACTGAATGGTAACTTCTGACAAACGGGTAAATGTGAACTACAGTAAGAATAAGAAATTCTGAGAGGGCGGCAATAGTCTTAGAGGCCCCTACACTTTCATGAGCTTTATTTAGCTCCAAGAATCGTACGAGACTTCCAAGGTGAAGGTATAAGAAAGATGGCCTTTACGTACCAGGGAGGGCGGGTTCCGGGGAAGGAGGGGACGGGGTGGAAGGTTCGGTAGGAGTCAACCTTAATGAATTAGACCCAGAGCCTTCTGTATAACACGGGCCTACAATACTTTTCTTGGTAAGAAGTCTCTCTGTGTGCTGTCATTTCTCTCCCACCGAGGGTGGGCTTCCTCGAGGGGCTGGCCAGGAGCCAAGGTGATAGAGCCCACCCCCTGGGGAAATGCTTCTCTCGTCAGCTCAGAGCCCTGGCCTGAGCAAGGGTGGGCACATGAGTCAGGGTGATTCATCCAACACGAAGCTGCCGAATTACGTAACAAATGTAAATTAATCCTCCCTGACAGAACCTAAGCCTGGCTCATTAACCATAAGCAGGAGTTAGCTGTATAAAAATGGAGGATAAGTACATCAGATGGCAAGAGGATAACTGCATAATTATGGAAATCAGAGCGTATCCAATTTACGCATATCCTAGAGGCCTCAATCAATCAATACCATGTCATATTTCTACTTTACACCATGCGAAAATTAACTCTAAGTGGATCAAAGATCTATCTACATGCAATAGCTAAAATTTTAAAAAATGTCTTAGAATACTCCTTTGGAATTATTAGTAATTTCAATGAAAAAAACATGCATGACACATATAACATACTCAGAGCCCAGTGTTTGGAGTAGAAGTTTTTAAAGAAGAAACATCAAAAAAAAATTTAAAAGCCTTAAAAAAGTTTTTTTTTAAAGCATCAAAATATTTTTCACAGTGAAAGCCAGACAAACACAGAAGTAAATCATAACTAGATAGAAATCTTAGAGGTAAAACCATCAATCCTTAGAAGAAAATACAGGGGGAAATAGTCATGGCTTTCAATTAGTTAACTGTTTCTTAGATATGAAACTTAAAGTACATGCAACCAAAGAACAAACAGGGTTTCATCAGTTATATAAATATATATATATATATATATATATATATATATATATATATAACAAAAAGGACACATAGAGAAAAGAGAAAACATAACTCACAGCATATATTTTCTAATTATAGATCTGATAAGGGCCTAGTACCTGAAATTTATAAAGAACTTTTATAGTAAAAATGAAAATACAAATAATAAAATTAAAAATGAACAAAGGCTCTAATTAGAACACTTCTAAAGAATATATATACATTTCATGTTTTAAGTATAAGACATGATGATCAACATCATTAGTAATTTGGAAAATACAAATCAAAATTAAAGTGTCATCACTTCACACTACTGTAATGGTTATGATTAAAAAAGAAGGTAGATATCAACACACTTTGGCAACCACCTGAGAGGAAATCTCATACATTTTGGTGTAACCACAGAATGGGGCAGTATCTTGCGTATCAACTTGGAATTCCCTCCCAGTGAAACAGGTTGTTTTGTACTGAGATGTATATTCAGTGTATGTGGAAATCCTAGCTCCCTGAACATGTAAACATGAGCCTGTTTGAAGCATACGAAATGGAAAGTAGAAAAACAAATGCATTTACAACAACATCTAAGAGAATAATATATCTGGAAATTTATTTAATTAGGAATGTGAAGGGCTTGAAAAAAAAGATGGAAATAAATAGAAAGATGTTCTGTGCTCATGAAGTGGAAGATTTACTATTTCAAAGATGTTAACAGTACCAACTCACTGCCATGGAGTCAATTATTACTCATAGCGACCCTGTAGGCCAGGCTAGAACCGTCCCTTGGCTTTCTAAGACTAATTCTTTATGAGTAAAAAGCCTTGTTTTTGAACTGCTGACCTTGTGGTTAGCTGCCAGTGTGCACTCACTACACCATCAGGACTTCCTTAATGGGCACCAAACCAAAACACACCAAAGCAAACCAAACTCACTTCACTAGAGTAGATACTGACTCATAGGGACCACAGAGGATAGGTAGAAATACTCCTGTGAGTTTCTGAGACTGCAACTCTATACGGAAGTGGAAATTTCCATCTTTCTCCCAAGGGGCCGCTAGCAGTTTTGAACGGAAGACCTTGTGGAATGAAGCCCAAGGCGTAACCACTATGCCACCAGGGCTCCTATAGCACCCCAGTGTATAATTTAGCAAAAACCTGATCAAGTTCCAACAGTCTCTTTACAGAAATAGAAAACCCAATTCTTAATTTCATGTGGAATAGCAAGAAGCCCCAGATGAACGACACAATTTTAAAAGGTAAGTAGGAACAAGCACACTTTCTGATTTCAAACCGTCTTGTACTGGTATAATGATAGACATAGCGAGCAATGAACTAAAATTGACAGATTGACAGACCAGAGATAAAGCCGCACAGCCACGACCAACCAATTGTGGCAGGAGCACCAAGTCCATTCCACGGGAAGAAGAGCAGATGGATTTCCACATGCACAACAAGCAAGATCCATATTTCACACCACGAAGAAAGGTACACTTGTAGTGGACTAAAGACATGTGTGAAAAGTCATAAAATTCTTAGAAGAAATTTCGGGATCATGGTCTTTGTGCCTAGACTTTAACAACGGATTATTGACAACTGATGTCGTGACAAAAACATAAACAGCCAAAGGCAAAATAAATAACAATGAAAATACTTCTGTTCAACAAAAGATTTGCCTTAAAAGTGAAAAGATAATGTCTAGATTGGAGGATTATCTTCAGAAACCATACATCTGATAAAATTCTAATAACCAAAATACATGTAAAACTTTATTAACTAAAAACCAAAGACAAATAACCCAACTAAAAATGGGCAAATGACTTCAATAGATATTTCACCTATAGCATATTGAAAGGGTCAACAAACATGTGAACATGTATTTAAGCATCAGGACAAAATAGGCCATCAATTACTCATCTGCAAGTTCAAGTTGAAGCTGGAGAAAATTAAAGCAAATTCATTAGAAACAAAGCATTGTCTTTCAGTATATCCAAGAGGATGTGAAGCGACTGTCTCAAAAATAGATTTCACATGTTGAACATTTATGACAGTAGACTTGAAAAGCTGTGAGATAACATTTTACGTTGGAAAAAACCCACAAAAACAAAACAGGTCACAAAAAGATAGGAAAAGAAGAAAAGCCCAAAATATATGTCAGAAAAGACTCTGAAACTTGCATAATGCAGAATGGCTCCAGTGGAATGAAAAATAAGATAAAGTAAAAGAGCTGAAAAAAATTTCAAAGGATGGTTCAAAGAGACAGAATGTTATAATGAAATGTGTAAGGTCCTGGAGTTAGTAAGACAAAAGGGAATATGCTCCCCATATTCAGTCCTCGAGTTGAAATCCTGAAGGATCCTATGGGCAAAATACGATGCAAGAAACATCAAAATGACAAGAGCTAAATCCGCAGGGAGGATCTCTTTACCAACAAGAATTGGTCAACCTTCAACCTTTTCTGGCAGCAGTACGAGTTCCGTCACTGATGGTATTAAGAAGTCAAACTGCACTAAAGACATCACTGGCATATTGGCAAACAAAACAAAAAGCGAAACAAAAGGATCCACGAGTTGAGAGAAAACTAATCAATGTGCTTCAACAACTAGAAGTGCTCATTAGTCTAGGCCAAGAAATTTGGAAGATAGCTATTGGCCCAGCCATTTGGAAGAGATCCGTATGTCACAATGACCAAAAAAAGATGACCAACAGAATATGGAAATTATCAAACAATACCAATATCACCTGCAAATAAAACTTGGCTGAAATACGTCAAAAGTAGTTGTAGCAGTACATCAAACTAGGGAAATGACAGAAATTTAAGTTGGATTCAAAAGATGACCTTAAACAAGGGATACCAGGTACCAGAAAGCAGTTACCCATGTTTACACACTAGGCAAAGGCATTCAATTGTGGGAAGTATAGCAAGTCATAGAAACATTGAAAAGAAAAAGAACTCCAGGATAACTGTAACCGTGTGGAACTTTTATGTAGACAAACCAGGATAGGTGCTTGTCAGAGTTATAACCTTTCATGGCACTTATTCAAACTCTACTGAGCAAATAACCCAAGAAGCTGGACTAGATGATGAACATGGCAATGGGATTAGAGGAAGGCTCATTAACAACCGGGCAAATGCAGATGATAGAACTGTGTCTGCTGAAAGTAGAGGGCTTGAAGCACCTAATGCTGAAGCTCAAAGACTACAATCTTCAGTACTGAAAACACCCCGGATTTCCAGCAGACAAGCAAGTTGGTCTTAGAAGTAGAGGCAGAATACTCGCTGCGATGAGGATGGTGACACTTTAGCTCATATACTCTGGACATGCAGCAGGAGACTGGCTTCTGAGAGTGGGCCTCGTACTTGGCAAAGTAGATCATCGGTGCAGAGGAGGAAGGCCTTCAAGGAGATGGAGGATTGGCACAGTGGTTCAAGGATGGTGCAGGACCAGGCAGTGCACTTTTCTGCTTTATGTAGCTTCCCTGTGAGTCAAAAGACTCCATAGCACCCAGAAACAAAATTCTACTGACAAACTGCGGAGAACAATGAGGTATTTTAAATCAAATGGGAGCAAAAATATCACTTGTGGGATATAATACGTTGCTTAGAATGAAAGTAATAGCTCAAATACGTGCATACATCAATAAAAAACCTAAAAATCAATGATTTGAAAAATCATCTAAAATGTTTTTAGAGGAGAAGCAAAAAAAAAAAAAACAATTCTAGGAAAAGGAGAATAAATGAGACAGTAGATCGAAGAGTCATAAATTAAAAGGCAACAAAAAAGCAGCAATGTCAATAAAACCAGTCTTTTTATTCACAGGGAAAAGATAGTATCTTGACACATTCCTGTGGAGACTGACTCCTCACTTGCTTATACTAAATCTCCATTTCACTCCCAGAGAACTTAAAGAAAAGAATAGCCCAAAGTAAGTGCTTTTTCCATCACACACACACACACACACACACACACACACACACACACACACACACACACTATAATTACTCAAGAAAGTTCAGGAGATTGATGCAGGGAAAGAGAGGACCTTGCCAAGAACATTTCAGAGCCGCAGAAAACAGCATTGCAATGCACAGCACAGAGTTGCGATTCAATAAATGTTAGGCAATGTGTCACTTAACTAAGATGATGGAAGTTAAACCAGATGGCCCAGAAAATCATACACCCGTATCATGGTGTATCTCAAATTATTAGTCTTCCTCCAGGACAAGGAAATAATGTTATCAAATTGATTTCCTTAAAGAAAAATAATAACCATACATTCAAACATTGTAATGGCTATTTTTTAAAAGGAGAGGCGGCCAACTATTAGCTGGTATTTATCTTTTGTTTGGATCACAAAGTGCTTTGTCTGTTTGTTTGTTTAAATTGTTCAACAAATTTATACAAAAAAATCAATATTTCTAAAATTAAATGGAAGATTTGGTGAGATGGTGCCTGAATTTCTGTATGGCAGTTAATTAGTGACTCTTACTCAGTTTCTCTTTCACAAGTTTCATTAGAGCCCAACCCCCAACACCCCACCAAATCCCCCCAAAATTCTCAAAGCCATTGAGTTGATTCCACTTATGCAACCTTATAGGACAAGGCAAAACTGCTCCTGTGGGTTTCTTTATGGGAGTAGAAAGTCTCATTTTTTTCTGTGTTGCAGTTGGTGGTTTCCAACTATGGACCTTGTAGTTAGCAGCCCAATGCATAACCACTAACTACACTCACATACACTTACCATACTTGTCTACATCTGACATCGGAACTTCTAAATTATAGGACATAATCCAAATTTACCCTGCTTCTCCATGATCTGACCCAATAACAACATTGTATGTTAAATAGATTAGTCCACATAATTTCTATCTTTTATTTAAAACAATATACATGGGGGTACTTAAAAATGAATTTTTTCAAAGCTATGTATTTAATGTTTTTTAAAAAAACAATCATCACTTTCAAAGTACTCTGCATTACACTGAACACATGTGTCAAATATGCGATTCCATTCTTGGAAACAGTTTTCCAATGCCTCTGTTTGCATGGCTGACAGCACCTCCCAGGAAGAAAAGGAGCTGTTCCCAGAATCCTCCTGGTAAGCGTTAACCTTGTGACCTGACTGACAGGTTAGACTCCACCCCTGCATTCTATTTATCAAGTTGACATGAAATTATGTAACTACATACACATTCGCAATTATTTATCTTCACATGTTACTAGGCACTGAACTTGGCATAGGGTATAACTGGATTAAGTCAACTTAGAATAAATGTATAGGATTTTAGATTTCTTCAGGAATACTAATGTTAATAAATTTGTTTTCAGAGCATAATATATAAAGAAAGTATCCAAATCTTAAGTAACAGACCTGTTAAGTAACAGATAAGGTTTAGGTCACTTATCAGATTCAGCAACAAAACTTTATCCCCTGTGCTGAAAATCACCCCTTGTCTTCTCCAGCCACTACTACTGATAAATTTACCCAGGGAAAATTCTCATAACTTCTAATAGCAAGATTGCCATTGCATATTTTGATCTTTATATAAATAGCAATCGTTTTATGTCTATCCCTTTGTATTGTTTTCCTGGTAATTTTTAACTCATGACAAGTTTCAAGAGATATTTTTCAATGATTTCAACTATAGCATTTTTAGTGTTGCCAATTTTATTTTATATATTTTTAAATATTCCTTATCCCTAGTAATTTTTTTGCCTTTTGGTGTATTTAATGAAATCTTTGGTTTTGTGTTCGGTAGTTCTACGATATATATAATTTTCTTGACTTACTCTTGCTTTAATAGTGTAGAGCTCTTATATTTGTAAGGTGATGTCTGTCATTAATTTTAGCAAATTCTTAATCATTCTTTCCTTAAACATTGCCTCTGCTCCAATTTCTACTCTTTTTCTTGGCCTCTTAATGATACTTATGTAAACTATGTCTAGAGACCACCTAATGAATATATCTGCTGCATGAACATCAATGAGGAAAGAATCAGGCACATTTGAGGATAACATCAAGAATATCACACATGAAGAGAGCAAAAGGTTATTAAAAAAACACGCATTAAAAAGACCATTATGGATCCAGAAGACATTCTGACACTTGTTCTTGAATGCAGACAAAATCAAATGACGCTAAGACATGAAGAAGAAAAAGAACTGAGGAGAAAACTTCCCAGAGCAGCCCAAGGAAAAAGTCTTGCCAGGTAAATCCTGGACCACCAGCCACGAGGACAATGGTGCAAATGCACCAGGTGCTTTGCGGGAGAAAGTTGAAGCAATTTCCTCTGGAAATAATTCGCGCTTTGGAAAGCCTTTCTAGTATCAATGAGTCACAGTCGCCTCAATGGCAGTCGGTTTGAGGTTTGGGGTATAAAGGCCTAGGGTTAAAAAAGCAAAAGGGCAAAACACACTCAGGGTATTGGCAAAAATCAGGACTCTGGGAATTGACTGAATACCAATTGAAATGTCTTAATAAACAGATGCAGCCTGGAGGCACTAACTTCTCTCTGCCAACAAATCACAAGGACAGTTTCCAGCTGACTGGAAGAGACTCATATTCTTGCCCATACCAAACAAAAGTGGTCCAACAGAATATAAAAGTAATCATTTTTTCCTCATTAACATAACATACAAGTAAAATTTCACTAAGGATAATTCAAATCTAGTTGTAGCTGTAGGTCAACAGGGGCCTGCCAAAAATTCAAGCCAGATTCAGAAAAGTATGTAGAAAAAAGGATGTCATTGTGGTGTCAGATGGATCTTGACTGAAAGCAGAAAAGATCAGGAAGATATTTACTTGTGTTTTAATAACTATGCAAAGGCATTTGACTGTACGGTTCATAAAATGGACACCATTTAAAAAATGGGAATTCCATAGTACTTTGCTGTGCTCCTGGGGAAGCTGGGCGTAGACAAAAAGGCATTCACGGGGACAGAACAAGGAGATGTTGAATGATTCAATATCAGGAAACATACGCATCAGGGATGTTGTTTGTGTTGTTAAGTCAGTTCCGACTCATCAGGGCCTGATAGATTAGAACTGCTTCGTCTGGTTTCCTAGGCTGAATGCTTCACACGAGCTGATTGCCATGGGGCCACTGGGGTTTTAAACAACGTAGATTTTATACAATCTACCTTTGGCTGGTAGATGAGCACCTTAACCACTGCATCACCAAGGCCTGTTCTACATGTTAGAAAGGTAGAAGCAAACCCATATTTACAGACGATGTGATTGTCTCTATAGAAAATCCCAAGAATTCATTAAAAAGCTTGCAGAACTAATAAGCTGAGCCAAGTTACAGAACACAAAGTCAATACCAAAAAAAAAATCAATTCTTTTTCTATGTACCAGCAACGAACAGATGGAATTTGAAATCAGAATATTCATACCACTTACAATAGTAGCAGAAATTAAACTGATTAGGTAAAATAATTCTAGAAAACAAATGTGCAAAATTTACATTCTGAAAACTATAAAAAAACTGATGAAAGAAATCAAAGTAAGTAGCAATAAACAGAGATAACATATTCATGGACTGGGTGACTCCAGGCTGTTGAGACATTCATTTTCCTAGTTGAATCCCTATGGTGTTGTAGTTCACTGCAAGCCCAATCAAAGTCCTAGCTAATTTTTTAGTTTTTGTTGTTATAGTAGATATTGACAGGCTATTTCTAAAATGTACATAGAAAGACAAAGGAAATAAGCCAATTCTGAAAAATGTGAATACATGCATTAACTCCCAATTAATAACTTTAAAACTAGCCCAAATCAATTGAAAAATGGGCAAAAATCTGAAAAGGAAGTTAAAATAAGTTTTTAAAATTCTCAATGCCATTTTCCGTTATAGAATGCAAATTAAAACTTCCATAAGATACCACTACACACCAATTAGAATTGTTAAAGGCAAACCCCCTTGAGACTTAACAGTCGCAAATACTGGTAGGGACATGGAGCAAAGGAAAATTTCATCCACTACTGTTAGAACTGCTCAGTGGTATAGATACTTTTGAAGAGAGTTTGGCAAGTTTATGTCAAGTTAAAATATACTTATAGTAACCGAAATGAATTAAAAATCTATTTTTGGGTAATAACCTGTTATATAAACTTTATTCATAATCACAAAAACTATAAGCAACTAAAATATTTTTCCATAGTGAATAAATGTGGCATATCTTTTAACTATTAAATTGACTACTACTCAGCAATAAAAAAGAATGATTCTATGTGCGCAGTTCTATTTGCTCATTCCATTTATGAAATGAAGTAACCCTGTATCTAGAACTACATATTGTATAATTTCACTTAATTTGACATGATTTAAATGAGTTATAAGAATAGAAAACAAATATGTGTGTTTTCCGAGGTTAGAGGGATTGACTGTTATAAAAAAGAAAAGCCTTTTTAGATGGAAGGACCTGTTCTGCTCAGCCCTGGACGGGTTGATGCATGACTCCATGCCTCTTCCAGAACCCATGTAATTGTGTACCACAGGGAGTGAACTTCATCGCATGTAAACTCAAAGGAAAAAAATCAAACAATATGTTGGTGCTTCTAAGGAAGTAATGTAGACTATAAAAAAACAACCATATTAAAAATGCATGCTATATCCTTAAATAAACCCTGATTCAAAGAATTTTGGATTTGTTTTCTGGGAACCAAAGAGATGAATTAAAAAAAAAAAGACATAATCGTTATACTTATTTCATGGGTTGGCAAGTTTTTCAGTAAAGGGACATATAATAAATTTTTTTTGCACTTCAGGCAATCAGTCCCTACATTCTACTGTGTTGCTTGTTCATAGATGACCATATGTAAACAAATGAATGTGGCCTTGTTCTAATAAAACTTTAGCCACGAACAATAAAATTTTAATTTCATGTAATTTTCATGTTATTATCCTCTAATTAAAAAAAACCTAAGAACCAAATGAATTTAAAATTAAACATTAAGAACCACATTTTAAGTCTCAGTAAAACAATGAATAGCTAAGGAGGAATGGGCACATTGTCCACAGAATGCCAAGGATGGATACTGACCCATCCAGAGGGTAAAATTCAATTCTTTTAGCCTTGCATCTGGACTGGACTTAGTAGTGACTTTCTTCTAACAAATAAAGAATAGAAAGAGAAATAATAATAGTAGTAGAGAAATATGGCCTCAATTAAGTGATCAAGAGTAATTTTTACCAGTGATACCTCCTAGATAACATCTGTGATATTATTCAGACAACCCAAATGGCCACCAGTAGAAGAAAGGCTAAACCGTGATACATTGTTAGAGAAAAATGGTGAAAATGTGAAGCATGTCACAGCATGGATGGACCTGGAGAGCGCTATGCTGAGTGAAACTGATCCATCACAAAAGGGCAGATCACGAATAGGAACACTGCAATAAGGATAAAAACCATGACACGGACCTGTATACCACAGGGAACAGATTATGGAAGTCAGCCAAGTGGGCAGGGCGGAGGCGGGAAGGTAATACAGCGGGCTATAGGAGCGGCAGACATTCACTGAGTGAAAGGGAGGAAGACGAGCAATCAGGCTGTCTACATCCATAAACATTTAGACTTAAAGGCATGATTTGGAATTGATTTGATGACAGTGGCTACATATGTATATGAGGACAAAGTTGTGATAATTAAGGTGTTTCTTAAAAACAATTTTATTGACATGTAATTCATATATCATCTAGCTCAACAGTTTAAATGTAATTAAGTGTTTCTGTCAACTTGGCTAGACCAGGATTCTAAGTGATTTGGCAATTAAGATCCTGAGAAGGTGGCCTGCTTCCAATGAGTGGCCACTGTGGGAAGCTTACTTTTGGATAAGACTGGATCCCCGGGAGGCAGTGGCACTCTGCCATCTGGTCTACCAATGAGTTCACCAGCTAGAGCCACAGGACTCCAGAAAAGCCTCCGGCCTGACATCCCACCCGTGGAATTTCCCCACCTTTATAACTGTTTGCGTCATTTCCTTGTTGTAAGTCTTCATACAGATATGTAATTCAATGGTTGTGCCTCTCTAGAAACCCCAAACAGGGCTTCAAAAAGTTCATGGAGAAATGTAATTAAAAGATAACGGGAGTATTACCCTGAACTTTTTGAAATGCACGCGCGCGCGCGCACACACACACACACACACACACACACACACACACACACACACACACATGCTTTGTGCTACTTGGAAGTGCGGTGGTTGTACTCCTTGTAATTACCTTAATTAATTTTATATTTGTCTCTGGTCTGGAAGAAGAGACTGAGACTAGTGCCCAATGTAAACCAACATCATAAGTTATTTTCCATCATGTGTAGCCTGAACAAAGTTAAAATCAGTTTGAATTCCCTGCCCATATCATATGGTATTTATTATTTCACATCGAACATGTATACCTTGTGCATGGCATGGTGGAAAGCACTGGGATTTCTTTATGAAATCAAAGTATCTACCTATAAAAAACTTATGTAATGGGCGCCAAAATGTTTATTGGAAAATGTCATTATTTTAAAAATGATTATCGAATAAATAAGCAGAAAATAGAAGTCGGTAAAATGGGACAGGTTATGATTAAGAAACATAAGCAACAATTGCCTTAGGTATTCCAAGGAAAAACTGAAATTAAAAATAGACATAATATTAGAGGCTCACTATAGACCAGGCATTATGCATGAATCATTCCAGCATACTCTTAAAATAATCTTATAAAGTACTAAGAAGTTAAGTGATTTGCATAAGACCACAGAGGTACTGAAGATGATTGCATTTGAATCCAGGTTAACACCCTTGTCTCACTGACCACTAAATTCTATATAGATTAACATGCAAAGGACAAGTTTATGCGCCTAAGCCCAATAATAGGCCCAAATATAAATACTTAACATGCAAACATGAATCCATGGACATATACATGTTCAGAAACAGAAGCATACAAATATTAACATGCCAGAATCATATTGTCATCTGTACAGTGAAACATACTTTTCCTTATTCATAGGTCAGACCAAAGTTCATATTTGTCATACTGAAGAATAATCATAGACAAATGTCTATCATCTTAAATTAAGTATGATTTCTTTTCCACAAAGAAATTATTTAACTATCAACCTCTTCTAGAACAGTAAAGTTGATTATGAATCATTAAATATTTGGGTAGTATAAGAGATAGAAAAACATAAAAGCTCAGAAGTTGGATAATCATTTAAAAATGAAAACTTATCTCTAATAAGCTAACATAAGTCAGTGTTGGGGAGAGACAAGACCATATAGAGAAGGGCCAGGCCTGTCTCCAGATACGGGTTCGACTCCTCCTGGTGACATCTAGTCAGTTCTGACCCATAATCAGCCTATGTACAACAGAATAGCACTACACGCCCTGGGCCTTCCTCACAACTGTCCCCATGCTGAGCCCATGCTGTTCTCATTCTGGGCCTTCCTCTTTTACCATGCCCTTCCACGTCACACAATGTGGTGTCCTTCTCTAGGAACTGGTCTCTCCTGGCAGGTGCAAAGTAAGTAAGATGATGTCTTGCTATACAGATGGGCTTGTCCTTTTAGCCATCCATGCTACTTTCAATATTTGTCTCCAGCATCATAATTCAAATGCATCAATTTGTATTTGGTCTTCTTTATTCAATGTCCAATTCTTACATGCATATGAAGCAATGGAAAACACCATGGATCGGATCAGGTACACCTTAGTCCTCAAACATCTTTTCTCTTCAATAGTCTAAAGAGGTCTTGTGCAGATTTACCTAAAGAAAAACGTCTTTTGACCTTTTGATTGCTGCCTCCATGAGCACTGATTGTGGATCCAATTAAGACAAACTCCTTGACAACGTCAAGCTTTTCTCCATGTATCATGATGTGACGTATGGGTCCAGTTGTGAGGATTTGGGTCTGCCTTACATTGAGTTGCTTGCTATCCTCCGATCTTGATGCCACAATCTTCTTCACAGAATCCTGCTCCTCTGAAGATCTGCTCAGCATACAGATTGAACAAGTAGGAGAGGATGCAACTGTGGCATATACCTTTTCTGATTTTAAACCATGCAATATTCCCTTGTTCTGTTTACACAACTGCTTCTTGATCCATGTACAAGTTCCAAATGTGCACAATAAAGTGTTTTGGAATTCCCATTCTTCTCAAGGGTATCCACAGTTTATTACAGTCCACCTAGAGGAATGCCTTTTCAGGATCAATGAAACACAGGTAAAGCCCTTTCTTGAATTCTCTGCTTGAGTCAACACCCACCTGATATCAGCAATGATATCCCTTGTTCCATGTCCTCTTCTTAATCCAACTTTCACTCAGGCCAGTTCCCTGTCAGTGTACCGCAGCAACTGCTGTTGGATGATCTTCAGCAAAATGTTATTTGTGTGTGGTATCAATGATATTTGTTCTATAGTTTGAGCCTTCTGTTGGGTTACTTTCCTTGGAATGGGCACAAATATGGATCTTTTCCCATCAGTTGGCCAAATAACTCTCTTCCAAATTGAATCAGGTTGCAGCTTGATTGGAAGACAATGAGATAAATGACTTGGCAAGGTCTGCCCTTCTCTCTCTTGCTCCCTGGTGATTGGACCAGCATCCTGCTGCTTTATTCTCTGCCTCAACCTGTGTGCTACACCACCTGTGGGCCAAGCCAACCCATGGATCATGTTGCTTGAGTTTGACGCTGGTGGATCCTATCCCTGTGTTTGAGTTCCAGATCCCAGCAGGGCCTGCCCCACGAAGCTTCTGAGCTACTGACTGCTGCTGACCAACTCTACTGTCTGCTGCCTGGGGGCAGGCTCTGTCTGCCTTGCCTGAGGGAAGACTCCGCTGTCTGCTTCCTTGACCTTGGGACCAGGCAGCCCATGTGAGTTGAAGGACTCCCAGTATATTAACCGCTCCACGAAAGTGAGTTGAATTGCGCCCTCTGTACTCTGTGTGGACTAATTAGCTGTTCTGTTCCTTCTCACTGTATAAACCTATGCGTGCTTATAATCACAAGTGTTCTGGTTTTATTTCTCTAGGGAACCCTGCCTAACACATTTCTCTTTTTTAATTAATGGAGAAGTAATCAAATACAGATAGAGAATATTTTCATTATTTCCCAGCTGTCATTCATGTATATATTTTTCTTAAGTCAGAAAACATTGTCACTTTGATGTTCTTTAACTTTAAACCTGATAAACCTGACCTGCTCTTTCCCTCTTTTAAATGTTTAATTAACAGAAAAATCAACTGGGATGCTTCTTCAAAGCACAGACTTCTCACCCCTCCCCCTGGTGCTACCATTTAGAATCAAATCTATTTGCAGTAAATGGAATTGCTTTATACCAGGCCACCAAACAAGAGTTCCTATATTGTGAAGGCTGTGAAAATGATTATCATAAAAAATCATTACTCACTGACTCTTTATAAGTTAATTATCACTCACACTGTTTAGAGTTGAGATAATCTGTGTGGAACATTTTACATAATGACTCAGGTCAAGGATGAAGTTGGATATGCTAAGCCATTAACTTATATCAAATAGAAGGTTTTGCTTTTTCCCCAGTGATTACATATCGCAAGCTTCAAGCATCCTGGCTGTTTTAGGTTTCTTTTGTCTTTTCCCTACTATGAAAAGTTTTCAAGACAACATTTCAGAAACTAACATATAAATGTCTTTGATGAGCCTGGTGTGATTTCAAGACATTTTTTACCCGGTCATGGATCTCATCACAGTTTGAAGGTGAGCACCAATCAGAATGGAATCTGTAGATATAAAAAAGTAAATGTGATTTACAGCCAGAGCAAGAGAAAAACAAATCTTTCCAAATTCTAAAATGCCGCCAACTACAGAAACTAGTTTTTTGAACTCCTCTTTGATAACTTAAACAGAGTAACATTATTTTTTTCCTTTGACTAGAGGAGTGGGCATACAATCAGGTGTTAGGTCATGATTCTTAACTATAGTACTAGTTCTTTACAATCTGTTTAATACATGGTGCTAATAGGAAAATGTAACATGCATCAGGAAGAATAAACCTATATGTCTAACCATTTTAATGATTTCTATAAATAATTACTTAGAGCTTTATCATTAAGATACAGAAATTATATTAGAATTTTACATATAGTGCTTTAAAAATTAGTGCTTTTAAAATTATTCTGCAGTAATTTGACTCTACTCTCAAAAGTATGTGGAAGAAGTTATTTTCTCTGTACAGGAAAAGTAAAACTAATTTTATAAACTCAAAAAATGTATATATGTCCATGATGTAAAAGATTCAGAATTCAACCACATTCTTACTCGTTCAGAATACAGAGGAGATTAGAAAGTGTATGGCTCCCTGTCCACTACAGATGACATATCATGGTCTCTATTCTTGATTATAATTCTATTTTCAAATTATATCCAATCAAATACAGGTAATAAAACTAATAAGGGTATTCTAAAGACTTTTCTGAGGGGGCTACAAAAGATTTGTCGAAAAAGTTCAGTATCTTTCCATTTCATTTTTTCCAAAAATGCTCTGTAATCCTCTTGGAATAGTTTGAAGGTTACAATGAAAGATTTCAAAGAAGATATATAATATCCATCTCCTCTTCCATTGTATTTCCCAAGCTCAAAGCTCAAATTAATATATATACACATATTAATCAATATATTATATATATGCCATTTTGATTTATACCAATAAAGAAATTGTTTAAATCCGCATGATTATGATGTAGTGTTGATTATTTCTTTATAAAGGATTAGTATGTTGCTTACACAAAACTTTACCTGTTTTCCTTCCAAAGTTAAAATAGTAAATGTCTACACAAAGTATGACTGATTACTGTTATTATTTTTGTTGTTAGTTGCTGTGTATTTGATTTTGACTTGTGGCAACCTCTATTAAGTGGGATAAATGGTTTACAAGAACACAATAATGGATGATCAACTATGCCTAAATTTTAACCTTCTGCCTTTGGAAAATACACTGATGCAGAAAAGGCAACGGATTTTGTTATTGGCAACATCTACGGAGCATCAGATAAATCTGAGATGAAAATATGAAACTCCAAGTGGGTATCTTCAATGATACTATTAGAGGATCCACTAGTCTGTGCTGTAGTATAAGGAATGTTTGCCTACCATCTGTAATTTACAAAATCAAAACGTTAAGCATAATTAAATAGAATATCAACTCCTTTTAATTAGATTTGCTAGAATCTCTTAAGTCTAATTTTAATAAGAGCTATAAAACCTAATACAAATTTTAAGTCATAATATTAATATCTATACCACCTAGGGAGGAAGACTGCTTCTGCAGTGTAATACTTATAATCTACATTGAAACTATTTTATGATGCACTAACTTCTATTGGAGGTAGTTTTTTAAATGGGCTTAAAGCAAAAAGCATCTTCACTATAAATGAAAGAATTCATTTGCTTAAAGTTGCCGATAGAGATTTTAAATAATTACTTATTCATATTCAGGATTAAGGTGTCAGCATTTTATTACAATCTTAGAGAAAACATATTTAATTTTAATGAGCATATACCCAGATAGACTCCTATAGTTATATGTTCTGTCATCCTTCCAATTTTTCCCAGACCATATAATCTACAGCACCATCCATCAGTTCAAACTGTTTATTCATTCCAATGGATTGCATAAATACCCTGTAAGTACACTGCTGAGTGATCTACGAAGAGCTAAATCAGAGAATATCTTATACTTAAACATGTGATATTTGGTATACAGGGGGTGGGAGACACAGGGTTTTATTCCTACTAATATATATTTTAAATGTTTAATTCAATTCAGACAATTTAATTTTTTTTAAAGAAATTACACTAAAGTTAGAGGTGTTCTAAGGGAAAATAAAATATTTACCAGACTTGACCTAGAGAATGAATCAGTAATTCAAAAAAAATGTTTAGGTAAAAAATTCAGAAATGAGATGTCATTATACCCATATGTTAAAAGCCCCTCAGTGTCCTCAAGCAAAATAGGTGTGATCTAATACCCCACTGCGCTAGACGAAGAAGGACGGGACAGCTGGCTTTCGTGACCCGCAATGGAGACTTCTGGAGTACAGCCTTATTGACCAATTTGCCCACTGTGCCCAGACTGTACATGGGCAAAGTAGCACAGGACTAAAATAGATATTGTAGTGAGAGGTTTGCAAGGCGAGTTCTGTAAAATATGTGAAAAGATAAAACAATAAAAGAATATTTGTAAAAAGAATTATAAGGATTTCACAAAAAGGATTTTACTATGCGTGACTTTAAAAATTGCATCAAAATAAACTCACAATAACTTGTTATTAAAAGCTAAATAGGATCTAGCTTGAGGCACTAAGGATAGGACATCAATTTTGAGAAAATCTTCTATCAAAGCAATATGAATTCTGCTAAATTTGAACAAAAGCAAACATCATTTTTATAGTGAAGCTTAAATGGAAGAATGGTAAATTAAGTGAAATTTTATAAAAAGCACATACCTAAATAAGGAGGACTGATGATTAACAACAGAAAACAAAACAAAAAACAGTCAACAACATATATTTATAAGGGTGTAACCCCCAAAATAACTGGGTACATCAATACACTTAACACAGCTGTCAGATCTGTGGTCCATTCTTGGAAAAATATTTCAAACTCCTGTTTTGATGGCTGACAGCATCTCCCTCATTTTTTTCTCCACCTCTTCTACATCATCAAATTGCTGTCCTTTCATGTCCTTCTTCATTCACAGAAACAAACAAAAAGAAGTCGCAGGAGGGAGGTCAGGTGAGTAAGGTGCATGGGACAAGAGAGGCATGCTGTGTTTTGCCAAAAACTGGTGCACTGAGATGGCTGTGTGAGCAGGTGCATCATCCTGGTGACAAAACCAGCCCCCTGTCTGCCACTAATCAGGCCTTTTTGTTGCACAGTTATGCAATCTATTCAGAACCTCTAATTAGAAAGTTTGATAAAGCAGTTGACCTGGTAGAAAGAACTCCAAATGCACTATCGCCATCACATCAAAAAATCAAATGAACATTGTTCTTCATATTTGAGTTCACTTGACAAGCTTTTGGGGGGGCAAGGTGACGATGGCGACTTACACTGGTTTGATTGACGTTTGCTCTTGGGGATAGAAGAATAGCACCATGTCTCCTCACCAGTAATGACCTTCAGAGCTGTTCTTTCAAAGCAGGCATGTTTCCACTCAATGCTGTTTCCTGGTCGGTCAGAACCCAAGGAACACATTTTGTAGTGATTCGTCTCATTCCCAAATTTTTCATTAAAATTCGCTGAACCAAGCTCCAAGAAAGTCTGGATAACACCCCCATCTCTTCGATGGTCTGCCATTGGTCTTTGAGGACAAGTGCATGAATTTTGTTGACACTGTCATCCATCCGGGAAGTTGACAGATGTCCAGAATGAGGTTGGTCATCAATCGACATTTCACCTTTCTTGATAGGAGAAAACCACTTGTGCACTTGAGTTTTTCCCACAGCGCTGTCCTTCTAAGCTGCATCCAACATCACCACAATGTCTGCAGCGCTTTTCCCGGGCAGGAAACAATTTCACAGCTGCACATATTCTCTTAAATCAGCCATCATAAACAACAAGGTTCAAGGAAAATGCGTTTATGAAAAAATTCACTGTGACCAGAGAGACGCGGTGCACTAACTCAAAGCAAGTTGCTCGATGCTTGCCTATTGGGAAAAATGTGTACTTTTGGGGGGTACTCCCTCATATGTCAATTGCTTCCACTTAATCAATTATGGCTGAAAAATTACATTTGAATGATGATCTTTTTTTTTAGTAGGTGCTGAAAAATTTGTGACCAGATCAGCTGCAGACAAGAACAGAGTTTTCAATAGAAAATTTTGACCAACTGGGAAAAAGATACTGATTTAATTTCTTGGAAGAATTTTAACAGGGTCTGAAATATGGCTTTACTAGAATAATCCTGAGGCAAAGAACAATCAGAGACACCTACCCAGAGGTGAAAATAGTCTAGTCAAAGTAAAAGTGGACCAATCAAGAGCAAACATCCTGGCCACACCTCTGTTTGAATGCTCTAAGCAGACTTCACTTGTGAACTTTCTGGAGGGACAAAGAGCAAAACCACCACCTGCTTATGTTTGGGGAAAGTTAGCCAAAGCTTTAGCAGAAAAATGCTGAGACATTGTCAATTAATATGGCTCTTCCAGCCATAATCGTTTATATATATTATGAATCTAGTCTCTAAACCTGTATAATAATCCCATTTTAGAGGAAGCTCTCTGCTGTGCAGGGTTTAAGGTGGGAGATACTCTGAGTCTCCTGTTTGCTAGAGGGTATAAACAAAGTCAGCACCCTTTATTTCTTGGGGGATATGGTCTCCTGTAAGACAATTCCTCTGGGTACAAGAGGCATCCCAAAAGCCGCACCATTAGAAGAGCTGTCTGGAGCGTGTCTGAGATCTGGTCGGAAACATCAGAGGCTAAGAGCACAAGCACCAAAGACTGCAGCACTGAGAGCATGAGGCCAAGCAGAGGAGCCAGGCTGAGCCGGGGCCAAGGTCAGGAATTCTAGACAGAGAACAGGCGCAGCACTGAGACTATGGGACAGAAGGCAGAAGGCCGAAGCCAAAGGACCTGTAGGTGAGGGGCTGTGAACGCCTGCTCATTCCTTTCACCAAACAAGGGCTTTTTAAAGAATTTTCCACGGGCGATTAGGCATCTACCTTATAGTCCTGATTGGACTCCTTCTGCCTTTTAGTTTCTAATTAAGTTTTCTAATCTTAAAAACAAAACCACCTTTAAAAAACCCATTTGACTTCATTTAATAATGTTTAAAAAGACTATATATTGACAGGGTTAAATTTCTAAGACCCTCAATCCCTTAGGGATGAACTAAATAGCTGATTTTGTTGCTTTTATAAAAGCGTCTAACTAGATAAAGTTTAAATGCAGTTTACATTTATTTTTAATTCTACTTTTCCACAAAATGGAAAGCATATCTGAACATCTGAGTAGACATGAAATTGAGATGATGGAAGGCATCAGAAAAGCCTCTCCTCAGAACCTGTCTAACCACTAAACTGTAAAGCTCATGAGGGTACAAAAAACAACAAAAACTATTCGCTGCCCGCCAGTCGATGTCAACTCACAGCGACCCTCCTCCGGTGCAGAACCTGTCATTTCGAGAAGGACTCCTTGGTGAAACTTTTCCAGGTGTTTGTTAAAAATGGCATGGAAGCCATATCTGACCTCCAGCTTCCCTGCTGCCAGGCGACAAAGGCCAGATATACTGTCACCGGCTGTCTTCGCTTACCTATTCTGCCCCTTTGAGTTTCCAAGACTGGAACTGTATATGAGAGTACAAAGCCCTGTCTTTCTCCGAGGAGAGCCTGATAGTTTCAAACTGCTGACCTCGTGGATCCCATTCTAATGTGTAACCACTATGACCCCACGGTTTAGTAGGGTTACAAAAAGTTCATGGAAAATTTCATTTACTTTAAATTACATTTTTTCCTGGAAGTTTTTGAAGCCCCCTGATATGTAAGCAGACAAACCCAATGACTCCTTAGGCTAAAAGCAATAGAAATCAACATTCCCTTTCTCAGGATTAAAGTCTCCACATACCTCTATATATCCATGTTGAATACTCAGAAAAGTGATTCTCTAAAATAGTGTTCAAGTTAATGCACTGTTTAGTCCAATTGTCAGTTTAGAGCTACACTGTTGGGATAGTCTCTATAATTACTTAGAACTTAATTGTCTGAGAGGCCTATTATACTGCAGAAATATACTGGGCTATATTCATTTTTGATCCTATACATAAAAATGGACTGATTTGAAGGTTGGTTGACAATGTATCTCAGGTTTTCAAATGAAAAAATTACTAACAAAGATTTCTTAATTTATTACAACAACTGCTTTTTATGTTACTAGCTCTCTGTGAGAGTAAAAAATGTTTCACTGAAATCACAAAGAAGGAAATGGCAGGGGAACTGTTTCTTCCACATTTGAATTTAACAATTTCAGAAGACTGTGGTTGAATTTGTTCGTGAGAACCCGAATCGTTACATGAGGAAGTTTCACACGGAAGGAGGTTAACTGAGGACCATACGCCCCCTCCCACAATAAAGCATCGTCATATAACTAAAGGAAAATATCATTTGTACACTAGGAGCATGGACATACTGTAAGCTAAGTATTGACTATTATATATCATCGCCTTTCATTTTTAAGAGCTACAGCCAAATCTGATTAACAAACTCACTTGTCGAGAATTAAATGAGGAAAGAGTATCTAACCCTGTAATATATTCTAAAGGAAGTCAATTTCAGTCAGGCGTTTAGAATCAAATTCAATTTTTACAAAGAGTAGCTTTCACATCACATGTAGAACTGCGTCCTTCTCTCTCCTATGGCTGACGAGTCAAAGGGGGTACAAAAGAGAACCCACACGTTACCTTTCCCTGAGAGAAGCTCGATTCAACATGGGGCTTGGAGAATGCTTAGGCGTTGTTGAGGGTGCCGAGTGGACCAGCAGTGTCCTGGCTGAATGCTGGGGCTTGCTACATGGTCTTGAGGCCAAATACTCATCACACCTTTCCAAAGAGTCATCGAAGTCTCTCCCATGGGGTGATCTCATAACCTTTAAAATATTACATATGCACACATCATTATATATGCTTAAATACAATATCTGAATATAACAATATACCTACCCAAGTGTCTTAGAAAGGTTAACAAAAGAAATATAATTCCATAGTTGTATTTGAAGGCAAATTTCAGCACGCAACAGAGTCACTTTGATTATTGTAAAACATACAAGACAGTTCATTCCACCTTATCTAAAGTACCGAATAAGGTAGAGGACAGTTATCTCAGATAAATATAACATAAGAATTCAAATAAATTTTGCAATAAAGATACAAAAACCAATAAGTGTAACACAATGACAAAGACACCTAGAACTAAGTAGATAGACAAGGAGCTATGAAAGAGGAACACAACTGTGGCAGATGCTTTCCATTGAATTCAAGTGTTTGGTTGGCAAGCCTGAAAATTCATGACTGACTGGGGAGAGGTAGTCTCGGGACATGTGATGAAGGGCCAGGTCGTCTTTGGCCAGGCACCAATTCAAACTTTCAAACACAAGCCTTAGCTTATGACTTTCCCACATCTCTTCTGACTCTTCCTTAAGCTACTTATTCCCTCCCCAAACTCAACCTCTGGCTCAAGACAGAAAAGTTACATTCACAACGTTAGGGTACAAAGATCTTGGTTCAAATTCTTGCTATCACCTCGAGAAAGAACAGACATTTACTATCTCCAAGTGTAACCATGTCTTGGTCCACAACAGGTTGAATCTACTAGCTGCCGAGAGAGAGAGAGAGAGAGAGAGAGAGAGAGAGAGAGAGAGGTAGCATTCTGCTTCCATAAAGATTACATCCCTGGACACTCTTTGAGCAGTTCTACTTTGACCTAAATGACAGCTAGGATTGAATAAATCTAATAGTAATGGGTTTATCATATATAGTCAATAAAATAAAATTAGTTGAAACACCTTGTAAAGTATGTGGCTATAAAATCAGTAATATTATTACTTTTAAGTACAGAAATTTGTAAGGAAGTCTGGTAGTGCTGTTACGTAGCAGAGTTGGATTACTGACTGCAAGGTTGGTGCCAGAACCCATTTGACAGCATTAGGATTTGGGTAAAGAAATTCTTATATTTCTGTGTATATTTTCACATTTGTAGAAATATTCCTTATGTGGTTCAGTTTAGAAGCTCCTTATGATATCTCAGAAATGTAGTAATTGTTCAAATAGATAAAAAATTTTTTTAAATCTTACGCTCTTAGTAAATCTGAATTCTTACAATAGTGGAAGTCTCATACGATAATCTGTTATAATTGTTGACAGAAATGTTCACATCTGTGATATATAGTGGTTTGGTTGTATAATACTTTTGAAATGGTATTCATTGCTTACACAATAAATTAGTGAACTGAATCACATTAATGGCCGTAAAATTATTTATCTATAGGAAATTCAAGGTCAAACTCATAAAAATAAGAATCACCAAGTCTAATAAAACCCAACCAAAGCCACTGCTGCCATCAATTCTGATTCATAATGATGATACAGGCCAGAGTAGAACTGCTCCATAGGGTTTCCAAGACTGTGAAGCTTTATAGGAACAGACAACTTGATAGAGGAGCTGGTGGGTCTGAACCATTGACCTTGTGATTAGTATTGCAACTCACTGTGCCACCAGGGAACCAACAATCATTTACTGAAAAAATGTTTGTGAATAACTACTCAATGCCAGGAATTACATAGCATGCTCAGAAATTTCTCTGTCATAAGACATGATATTACGGAATAGAGATCATTCAAATGGTGTTGAGAATAGGACTATAGTAAAGAAACGCAGGGTAGATATGACTTACCGGAAGGCAAGAATAAAATATGGCTGTTTCAAAAGCTCCTTGGGTAGCAGTGCAACTGGTGTGTGCTTTGCTATGAACCTAAAGGCCGGTGTTTAAAATCCACCCAGCAGAAACATGGTCATCTGCTTTCATGACGCTTACGAGAAAACCCTAAGCATGAGGCAGCAGGCACCAGAGAACAAAAAACCATCTCATGGTGAATGAGGGGGGTGGTGGGGTGGTGGAGTGGGAACCCCAAGCCCATCTGTAAGCAACTGGACATCCCCTTATGGAAGGGTCTTGGGGAGGAGACGAGCCAGTCAGGGTGCAGTGTAGCAACAAAGAAACATACAACTTTCCTCTAGTTCCTGAATGCTTCCTCTCCGCCCACTGTCGTGATCCCAATTCTACCTTACAAATCTGGCTAGACCAGAGGATGTACACTGGTACAGATAGGAACTGGAAACACAAGGAATCCAGGACAGATGATTCCTTCAGGACCAGTGGTGAGAGTGGGGATACCGGGAGGGTGGAGGGAAGGTGGGGTAGAAAGGGGGAACCAATTATAAGGATCTACATATAACCTTCTCCTTGGGGGATGGACAACAAACATGGGTGAAGTGAGACGTCGGACAGTGTAAGATATGACAAAATAATAATTTATAAATTATCAAGGGTTCATGAGGGAAGGGGAGTGGGGAGGGAGGGGAAATGAGCTGATGCCAGGGACTTATGTGGAGAGCAAATGTTTTGAGAATGATGGGGGTAATGAATATACAAATGTGCTTTATGCAATTGATGCATGTATGGATTGTGATGAGCCCCCAATAAAAAGATTTTTAAAAAAACAAAGGCCTATGAAGCAGTTTCACTTTGTAACATAAATCAGGTCACCATGAGTTCTTTTATTTTGGTTTTAAAAATTAAAGAATTTGCTATTGGTAAAAGATCAATTCCTGAATCTGGCTTACACCTTTGCTAGTTCAAGGAGTCCTGGTGGCACAGTGGTTACGAGTTGAGCTGTTAACTGCATAGTCCGCATGCACACTTGCTGCTCTTTGGGAGAGATTACCGTCCACACAGAAACGCACAGGGCAGTTCTATCCTGTCCTAGTGGGTCACTCTGAGTCATTGGCAACTCGATGGTGGTGTTTACTTGTTAGTTTTCCTTGAACTGATCCCAACTCATGGCAATTCCATGTGTGCAGAGGAAAACTTCTCCATAGGTTTCAAGACTGATCTTTTAGAGGCAGATTCCTAAGCCTATTCTCCTAGGGTTCTCTGGGTGGGTGAAAATGCCAACATTTGGGAGAGGAGTTGAACACTTAATTTCATCCAACTTCAAATGTATACTCAGCTCTTATTTGATCTAAATTTAAAATGTACATGCCCATATATTTGGCTCTATTTGAGAAAGACATACTTTCTCTATACTGAAGAAATATTAAAATAATGGATTGGAAAGAAATAATAGTAATTCTTAAATATTATCACTTCAAGACTGGGGGAAAAATTCTCCCCTCTCAAACCACTGCTCTATGCACTTAGATAGCTGACTAATCTTCTAAACAACCTTATTGTTGGTAGTCCATGGCGATCCATGGCAAACCCTTCTGCACAGAGCAACCTGACTACTGTATTATATTCCAAGAAATTCTTGCCCAGGGCAATAAGAGTGCACATAATCCAACATAGAACTTCATGATTTGTTGCGGGATTTTCCCATCAATCAGTAACTTACTTGGACAACAGACTGTTCAATCATCTCCCACCTCAAGACAACAGACTCCTACTCTTGAAAAACACTCCCCTTTCCTCAAAATGAAAGATCGCTCACCTGGATAAGGGCCTTCCTTTTCAAATAACTGTGAAATTGAGAAGATGAACCTCCAATATGTGTCTATTAATTCTACACTTTTACATTACACATGGTGCCAATTAGATTGCCACATTGAAAAAAAAAACACCTTGAAATACTAGAGGCCAGATCCCCAACTCAGCACTACGCACCCCTTTCAGAAACTACCAAATTCTCGCTGTGATGCTGCGTCCTTACTGCAGCAGGCCGGAAAGTCAGTGTTGCTTGATATCAACACATTAGTCAGGTAATTTAATGGCATGCTGGTGAGTTTGCAGTTGACAATCTTGTAAGTCAATGGGATCAGGTAGCAGGCATCTAAGACCCAGAACAAAATCGTACTCAAGGTGAATGGTGGGAGGGCATGGAGTGGAGACCCAGTGCCCATCTGTAGACAATTGGACATCCCCTCATAGAGAGGTCACAGGGAAGAGATGAGCCAGTCAGGGTGCAGTATAGCACCAATGAAACACACAACTTTCCTCTAGTTCTTTGATGCTTCCTTCACCCATCATGGCCTCAATTTTACCTTATAAATCACAGTAGTCAAGAACATGCACACTGCTACAGATATGAGCCCTCAACACAGGGAATCTGGAATAGATGAACCCGTCAGGGCCAACAAGGAGAACAGAGATACCCGGATGATTATGGGAGGGTGGGGGGAGAAAGGGGGAATCAGTCACAAGGATCAATCTATAACCCCCTCCCAGGGGGTTGAACAATGGAAAAGTGGGTGAGGGGTGATAGAGTATGATGTAAGATATGAAAATAATAATCTATAACTTATCTAGAGAGGGTGGAAGAAATTAGGAGCTGATATCAGGGGTTTAAGTGGGAAGAAGAGAACGTTTTGAAAATGATGAGGGCAGCATATGTGCAAATGTGCATGACATAATGAATGAATGTATGGATTGTGATGAGATGTAAGAGCACCAATAAAAGTATGTAATAATAAAAATGAGTTCTCTTGCTTCCATACCTCAAAACCCCCAAGCTCCTAGCACACAGGGTTCTCTCTGATGATATGGTGAGTTAAGTGCATTTTGGTGTTGAATATGAGTCCTGTTTTCCTTTTGTTAAGCTCCCAAATGTCAAGCTATTTTTACTTCCTAGAAATTTAAAACATTTCTTTTGCAATCCTCTCATTAGCCGATCAGATTTAAACTCAACTTATTAATAACATGTCTTATATTTGTCTATCCATGACTCTTTTTGTTGTGACTGCAAGATGAAATTCAAAGCGAAATGAGCAGGGTATAGCCAGTAAGTCCATACTTGAGTCAAGTCCAAGGATGGTCCTCATTGCACCAGATCTGCAACAATCAGTGCATTTGTTAATAAAAATACTGGATGGAAAATGGAATGTAAAGACACTGGGGGTGAGGTAATCCTAAACTAAATGAAAAGAAGAATGGTTTTAAAAGGTACAGGTGCTGGATACCACAAAAGTGTGGGTGGAATCAGATCATCACGAATTAGGGGAGTGCATGACAGGGACCCAATGCCCATCTGTACACAACTGGACATCCCTTGCAGAGGGGGAGTGGGGAGATGAATCACTCCAGAGTGTAGCATTGATGAAACTCACCTTTCTCTTGTTCTTAAACGCTCCCCCCACCTACTATCATGATCCCAATTCTACCTTGCAAACCTGGTTAGACCAGAGGATGCACAGCGGTGCAGATGGGAACTGGAAACACAGGGAATCCAGGACCGATAAACCCCTCAGGACCAGTGGTGAAAGTGGCAATACCGGGTGGGAAGAGGGAAGGGGGGTTAGGAAAGGGGGAACCGATTACAAGGAAATACATATAACCTCCTCCATGGTGGGGTGAAGGGAGACGCTGGGCAGTGTAAGACATGATAAAATAATAATTTATAAATTATCAAGGGTTCATGATGGAGGGGGGAGCAGGGAGGAAGGGGGAGAAGAAAAACGAGGAGCTGATTCCAGGAGCCCAAGCGGAAAGTGAGTTGTGAGAATGATGAGGGCAACGAATATATAAGTGTGCTTTACACAACTGATGTATGTGTGGATTGTGAAAAGAGTTGTATGAGCCCTAATAAAATGATTTTTTTAAAAGCTAGATGTGCTAGGTAAGATATCTTGGAGACTACTCCTAGTTATACTTCTGTGAAAAGACTGAACTCTAGTAAAGCCCACCAAGAACTTCAGAAACAGATTTTTAGTACCTTTAGACAACAATCATGAAGAAATCCTCACAAAAATGCAACTCCCTTTTTGTTAGCAACTGCAAGCTAGAAATAGAAAGTGTTTCTAGGTAATCAGCAACTAGAATGGTGACTAACTGGAATTATCATGTGTGCTCACAGGTACACTAAGTTTATATTTATACCACAGACCTCTTCTTGGGACTATGAGACTCACCTATGTGACTACTTCAGTGACATTTACTTCTAGACATCTCAACAACATTCTAACTCCGGGTTTTCTCTTCCAGACTAGTTCTTATACATTTCCCTATCTCCATAAATGGGACCATCAAACACCGAGTTATACCAATCAGCACTCTAGCAGTCACTGTTAGCACTGAATAGCTTATTACTTTTAATGTTCTCTACTTTTATTCTTCCTGCTGTTGTTTTTTTGCCTACTGTCTAGAATTCAAAAAGGATGCTTACCAATTTTTAAAATGTAATTTAATTGCCCTAGGTAGACAACTACTTTATAATATCAAGTTTTTCTCATTGAAAGCACAGTATGCATTTCCACTTATCAAATCTACTTTTCTATCAACAAGACCTACATTTCTATCTATATTACTACTACACTTGTAAGATGTAATTAATGTTCTATAATTTATCCCTAGGTTCTAATAACCAATGAAATGGCTACACAAAAATCTCAGGAAAAAATCATGATCAATGAGTTTGAGTGAAGGAAGTTATCAAGTTGTGATGCAGTGAGAAATGCTCACGGTTGAGCTGTTTATCAGGACAGTTTACAAAGATCTTTCAGGGCTGCTAACAGATGCCCTAAGGGGATGCCACTCCACAGTAGGCCTCAAAGGCATTCGGTTCATGATCTGAGGTCAGCAACCCCACTCCCTGAGTCAAGTGCCCAGAGGCTCCCTACTCAGTAAGCCTCAGCCCAAAGGCGCTCAGCTCTACTTCCGTGGGTCAGTATTAAGTTTCCAGAGGCCCCCTACCCTCCAAGCCAGCCTCCTGCACAACACAAAAGCATTCAGTCCTACCTCCATATATATATGTGTGTGTTTAGGAATTTTTAAAAATAATTTTACTGGGGGCTCTTATAGCTCTTATCACAATCTATAATATAGATCCATTTTGTCAAGCAGATTTGTGCATATGTTGCCATCATCATTTTCAAAACATTTTTTTTCTACTTGGGTCCTTGGTCTCAGCTCATTTTGCTCGCCCCTCCACCCCCACTCTCTCCCTCTCTCCTGATCCCTTGATAATTTATTATTTTTTTCATGTCTTTTACCAACCGCTGACTCCCTTCACCCACTTTTCTGTTGTCCATGCCCCTGGGAGGGGGGTTAGATGTCAATCATTGTGAGCAGTTCCCCCTTTCTCCTCCCACCTTCCCTTACTTATCCCCCCCACCCCACCCCCCACCCCCCGGTATCACTACTCTCATTATTGGTCTTGAGGGGTTTATCTGCCCTGGGTCCCGTGTTTCCAGCTCTTACCTGTACCGCTGTACATCTTCTGGTCTAGCTGGATTTGTAAGGTAGAATTGGGGTCATGATATTAGGGCGGAGGGGGAAGCATTAAAGAACGAGGAAAAGTTGTGTTTTTCATTGGTGCTATATTGAACTCTAACTGGCTTATCTCTTCCTTGTGACCATTCTGTAAGGGGATGTCCAATTGTCTACAGATGGGCTTTAGGTCTCCACTCTGCACTCCCCCTCATTCACATTGATAAGATTTTTTGTTCTGGGACTTTGATGCCTGATACCTGATCCCATCAACATTTCATGATCACACAGGCTGGTGTGCTTCTTCCATGTGGGCTTTGTTGCTTCTGAGCTAGATGGCCGCTTGTTTATCTTCAAACTTTTAAGACCCAGACCTATATCTTTTGATAGCCAGGCACCATCAGCTTTCTTCACCACATTTGCATAAGCACCCATTCTGTCTTCAGCAATCAAGTCAGCAAAGGTGAGCATACTGAACCAGTGTCTGTCTGCTGCCTTAATACCTAACATATAAATATATGTACATCAATCTATTTCCCTATCATTATATATAAATGTATTTACATATGGACATGTCTGTATTTAGACCTCTATAAATGTCCTTTGATGCCTAGTTCTTCCCTCTTTTTCCTTTTCCTTGCCTCTTGTTCCACTATCACACTCAGCCTTCATTTGGGTTTCTGTAATTTCTCTCGGCTACATTGCCCCATCAGGCATCCTACACCCTCCTCACCATCGATTTTAGATCACTTGTTGTTCCCTTGTCCCTGGGTTTGTTGACACCCCTCCTTCCTTGCCCCTGCTTCCCCCTCTCCGTGTCCCCCCAGAACCATCAGGCCTGTTGTTTTCTCCTCTAGATTGTTTATCCTGCCTATCTAGACAGATAAGCAGAGGCAATAATAAGCACAAAACCAAGACAAAGCAAAGCATAACAACAACAAAAAACCAACATAAAAAAATAAAAAGAAAGAAAAGCCTATAAATAGTTCAAGGTCTGTCTGTTGACCTTTATGAGTGTTTTCTAGTCGAGTCTGATGGGGTGCCATGCCCTGACCCCAAAGTTATTATTTTTGGTATTCCTAGGGGACTTCGTTGCTTTGCTTCCCTTGTGGCTCTGTTCCGCATCTTTAGTTTTTTGCCCTGGTGTGGTGCGGTCAGATCAAGCACAATCCTGCACTGTCTCCAGTGTTGTCCCTCGTAACATTATGGGTCAGTGAGGGACGTCATGTCTCATGGTGGGGCTAACCCTAATGGTCCTCTCTGTGCATTATCATTAAAAAATCATTTTATAGGGGGTTCTTACAGGTCTTCTAGCAGTCCATACATCAATTGTATCAAGCATATTTGTACATATGCTGCCATCATCATTTCCAAAACATTTTCTACTTGAGCCCTTGGTATTAGCTCTTTTTTTCCCTCCCTCCCTCCCCCACCCTTCCACCCTTGTGAACCCTTGATCGATTATATATTGTTATTATTTTGCATCTTACACCGCAGTGTTTTCCTTCACCCACATTTCTGTTATTCATACCATTTGGGGGGGGGGGATTGGTGAGTTATATATCCAACCTTGTGATGGATGTTCTCTTTCTCCCCCTTCCTCCTCTCCGACCATCTCCTACCCCTCATAATATTGCTACTCCCACTACTGTTCCTGAGGAGTTTATCTGTTCTGAATTCCATGTGTTGAGAGCTCTTATCTGTACCAATGTTCTCCTGCCTAGCCAGATTTGTGAGGTAGAACTGGGTCATGGTAGTGGGGGGGAGGAAGCATTCAGGAACTAGAGGAACGATGTGTGTGTCCCTGGTGCTACACTGCACCTTGGTTGAAGCACTCCATCCTTATAACCCTTCTACGAGTGGATTGTCAGTTATCTACAGATGGGCTTTGGGTCTCCACTCAAACCCCCCTCATTCACATCAATATAGTTGTTTGTTTTGGACCTTTTGATACCTGCTACCTGATCACTTCAACACCTCATGATCAAACAGGCTGGTGTACTTCTTCCCTGTCGACTTATTTGCTTTTCCCTGGTGGATGGCTGCTTGATTAACCTCAAGCCTTCAAGACCTCAAATGCTTTATATTTTGATAGCCGGGCACCATCCGCTCTCTGCATCACATTTGTTTATGTACCCATTTTTTTCTTGGCTGCTGTGAGCAGGGATGTCATATATATATGTATATACATATATACAGGGTTTTCCTCAGAGTAGCATATTCAGGCTTTTCCTCAGAGTAGCATAAGGAGAAATTAAAAGAAAGTAACTTCTAATATTTATTTCAATATGTAAATACTCAAGTGTGATCACTGTGGAAAATATATTTGGTGCTTGCAAGCTTGCTGTTAAAATGTGTTAGAGGATCAGAAGCTCTTCCACAGACCAAGTGCATGAAATTACTATTGGGGTAGACTTCATAATGTTCAAAGCTTGACCAAAACAAAGTATAATCTAGTTAACAGTATAGTTTAACTTCTATAATGCACAGTGTATATTAAAACAATGCAAAACACTCTGTGATGTGAAAATAGGCTCTGGGTTTCAAACATCATAGACTTGTTTTCACTTATATATTTTTAGTGGGAAGCAACTAAAAATTATGTGGGACATGAGAGAATTGATTGGAATTATTCCTGTTTTTTTCTCCTGTTTTATTTATTTACTTATTATCATTTTAAAATCATTTTACTTGGGGCTATTACACCTCTTATCACAATCCATATAGTCATCCCTTGTGTTAAGCATATTTGTATATATGTTGCCACCATCATTTTCAAAACATTTCCTTTCTACTTTGGCCCTTGGTATCAGCTCAATGGCACCTCTGCCCAATTAATATCAATAGCACTTCCCATAAAGGATTTGATAACAAAATACTCCCACAACTGTTTAAATGCCGCCTAGCAGGTGAATGGTACATCTCCATTGATAACCATACACAAAAATATGAAATCAGTAACTCATGGCAAATTAATGGTAGAATAGAAAATAATTTAAACTAGAAGAATATAGATATTTATGAGAATAATGGATTATTAAACATCCAGAGTGAACACAGTTAAACTTGACCTAAAGAGTAGAAACTGAGCAAGTAGAAATTCTAAAAAGGGAGAGTGCTGATACAATAGGTCAGGAGAAGTGTGAAGGAAATATAGTAAGACAGCGAATTTGCCATGATCTCTCATAATAGGCCCTTCACTCATATAAGACCAGTAGTTTCTTTTTTCTTCCAGGATTTTGTACTTCTTTCAAACTCCAAGACTTTTTCATGTTGCTTTCCTTTTTAGGACATGCTTCTCTGTTCTCTTGATTATATAAAAAAAAATCCATTTCTTCAAAGAACTCAGGCAAGGTCTAGAAAATGTTCTGCAGGTACACCCCAGCCCATGGCCCTTTTCTAGAGATCCTATAGTGGACTCTCTTACTTGAATAGTTATTACTCAAGAAACATGTGTCTGAAGAAAATATCTTTCATCACCTTTTTCGCTCTTTATTCTATATTTTTATATGAGGGGGTATCAAAAAATTCCTAATGCTCATTTGTTGTATTGATGTGAAGGGACAGTGCATTTGGAGTTTGTTCCACCAGGTCAGACTATTAATCAAGCTTTCTATTCGGAGGTTCTGAAAATATTGCATAAGAATGTGTGACAAAAAAGGCAATTGGGGGACTGGTTTTCCCACCACAACAATGCACCCTGCTCACGCAGCCATCTCAGTACACAAGTTTTGGGCCAAGCCAGCATGCCTCTCTTGCCATATGCACCTCACTCTCCTGACCTCACTCTGTGTGACTTCTTTTTGTTTCCATGAATGAAGAGGGACATGGAAGGACAGCAACTTGATGATGAGGAAGAGGTAAAGAAAAACGCAAGTGTAACGGAGACTACTTTGAAGGTGACAAGGTAGTTTTGAAAACATTTTTAAATACATAGCTTTGGAAAAAAATTCCATTTTGGTGGGGGATATTGCCTTGTACGCTTGGCTTACTTACTCTTTTCCTTAATTATGCACTAATTCAATATACATATATTAAGAATCTATATCATGTGTCATTGGTTAGGTATCAGCAGTTATCAATAGGCAAAATTAATAAGGCAGCATTTCTCAATAATTTCTCAACATGAAGAGCTAGTGGTGTCACAAATAATTTTATATGGTACCAATAATTTATATTGGTACCAATAATTTTATATTATATGCAATATCAATTTACATGGACCTAGGCACACTCTGAAGCACATGGGGGAGGGGACAGACTTATCTTTTGAATTCTCTTTCAATACTTCCTATCACTTCAAGGGAAAATTTTCAGTTAGCGGCTGCTGTATCCTTCCTTCACTCATCTTGGCCTATTCACCTTCCACAAACTTGTTATCTAACCAGGATTTAGTGGCAGTGTTTAGTTAACTGCATTTTGTAGGGCTAACTTCCACTTAAAGTACGGACACTTCATTGGTAATAATTCGATAAATGAAAAGAAAGTGAATTCAAAGACAGTAGTATAAATGGCAGGTAGAGAAGGCAATAGTTAGAAGAATATTCTGAAGTTTAGAAACTCCGCTACATAATATATTATTAAAATTAATCAATCTGCTTCTTTTTCTATCCCTCTCCCTCACACAACTAATTAACTAATCTAATAAGAAATCATAAGCCACACAATACTCACAGGAAGGCATTTAATACATAGCCTTTTCTACTACTTATGAAGTAGTCAAATAATTAAATTATGACAATTATTATGTGTGTGCTTATTTAAGATAAAAACATTTCAAAATGTCAGTGTGACTACACATATAAGGACGTATAAAGGAGATTTTTTAAGTTCCTGGAAATTTCTATTGTTTTCATTACATTTTCTCATGAACTTTTAACGCCCACTCTCATGGATGCTCTAGTCTGAAACTAGGGCAATTGGAAGCCTGTCATTGATAGATAAGCTGGTCTACGCGTACCTTATACTCCTTGGGTCTGTGGCAGCCATGATGAGAATGATCTGCAAAGGGTTATCAAAAGAATTAAAGCATAAATAATCCATGTAATAAAAAAAGAAAATCTGATTCTATCTTTGGGTTTTGCTACTACAATGGGTTCCTACAGTTCTTGTTCATAAAGTTGGTTTGAGAAATAACTTAAAGTCCTTCAGACCTGTGAAATAAAATTGACAAGCCAATCAATTGAGTCTATAGTTTGTTCAGTAATAAAGTGACTTTGCAAATACTACTTGTGATAGGCTTATTATACTAACTAGGCCTTCGCAGGAATGGATGGGCAGAGTTAAATTAAGTCACAGCTTGATTGGAGGGCACCAAGGTAAATGCTTTCTGAGGCCAGCTTCCCATGGCTCTTTCTCCCTGATAACTGGACCAGTGTGCTGCTGCTTGAGCTAGTCCCTTGACTCGGCTGTGTGCTGCTCTATCTGTGGGCCGAGCCAACCCATGGATCATGTTGACCTGTGTACATCATGAGAGCTTGTGATCATATTAGGACCTGGCCTGCACACTCCAGAGCTACTGACTGGTTCCACCCTACCTGCTGCCTGCAGGCTGACTCTGCCTGTCTTGCCTGAGAGCAGACTCTAATGTCGGATTCCTTTACCTTGGACCTGCAGTCTGAGTTGAGTGGAAGGACCTTCAGTATTGTTAACTGTTCCACGAAACTGAGTTGAATTGCGCCCTCTTTACTGCTGTGTGGAATGATTAGCTGTTATATTCCTTCTTGCTATGTAAGCCTATCTATCTATCCATCTATCTATCATCATCAGTGTTCTGGTTTTGTTTCGCTAGAGAACCCTGCCTAATACACTACTCTCACTAGAATAAGAAATATCTGAACATAGATGGGAAAACTTTTTAGTAAATAAACCAATCTTTCCACATGGAGTGGATAATTTAGATAAAAAGCAGGTTGAGATAAAATATAATTTTTATACATCGATATGATAGGTATTGTTAGGCTACATGTGCATCCATTGCTGGAGACAAGGCTAAAATGCAGAGGTGGTCATGAAAAGGCCAGCTTCACACAGTGGGAACACAGTGCACTGTGTACATCCCACTGGGGAAAAAGATCTGCATTATAGCCCAGGCACCACCATTTCTTGTATGACCCAGAGAAAATTACTTAACCCTTCTAAGTTCCAAATTCGTTATCTGAATGATCGGGATAATAAGAGTACCCCTTTAATGATATCATCTTAAAGATTCCATAAAACACAGAAATGTTAACTCTTATTGCTAACAGCAGCATGGACAGTATCACTATCAAATTCTAGCCTAAACAAGACAGGTTTGATTTCTAATTCTACCACTTATCAAATACACTGTCTTGGCCAAGTTGTCTGTGTTCCTCATCGTAAGACTATAAAGTGTATCCTTTTACACATAAGAGTCTCTGCAATACTCACTGCCAAGCACACTAAAATAGTAATTTGTGAATTCTTAATTACGTACACACACACTCCTGGCCAAAAGCATACATTTTACATTTACATTTTACCTCCCCGAAGCATCTTTGCAAGACAGAAATTGCTATTAACCTAGAGACCTAGAAGAGACTATATGCAGTAAGTTCTGTAGCTAGCTCTCTTTTATGGCACAGATGTATGCTTCCCAGACTACTCTGGAGGTTAGCTGCTATCAATGTCTCTCCAGCCCAGCTCCTCTTGGCTGTAAAACCAATGTACAACATAGCAACAAGTGGCAGAAGAAATAAAAGCATGGCAAAGACATGTTGGGTCTAATTCTCCAAATCAGTTAACTTCGTAAATTACCTAACTAACACATAAACTATGTTTTTGCATGAAATACAGCCCCAAAGGCACTACTTTCACAAGTGCACTATTCTGAGTCTCCATTTACTGAAAAGTGAGAACCAAGTCATCAACCATCCTTTGTCTGGGGGCTCTGTTCTCCTGAAAGAGGAAAGACAAAACCCAACACCCCCATCAAAGCCATTCCTGTTCATAATAAGAGCCATCTCAGAGGCAGGAAGAATGCCATCGTGGAAGATCTACCAGTGGAACAAATTAGGAGGAGGAAGCTAAGATCGGAGGCACCAGAGGCTGCAGCACAGAAATGGAGACACAGAGCCATTGCTTTGAGACTGTAAGGCCGAGTGCAGCCTGGCTTCCTGGACAACACAGCTAGAGGCCAAAGGGCCATTTAACTGAGAACTGGAGAGAAACTCAGCTGCTGGACAAGGAGAGGTGTTGTTGAGGACCACTGATTGCATCCTTACTATTGCCTAACTCTGACTTATTGTAACCTATTCCCTTCCCTAACAAACCCTGTCATTGGGATTTATCCATGAGTTCTGTGTGGCCATTACAATGAATTTCTCAACCTAGTAGAAAAGTAGTGTGTCCTAGCAGCAGTGGTTGGTCCTGGGATAGGTAAAGACAGATGAGAGCGTGGAGGCATGCCTGACCTCTTCCTGTGACAATCTACCGTTGCGTCTGTGTGAAGTTGGATTTGTCTTCTCCCAGCTTCACGCAAACACAGAGGTCAGCTATGGCCTCCCTGCCTTGTCTGCGGCACACCGTTTGGGAAGAAAATGCAGTCAGCTGTACTTTCCCCAGGTGGTTTTAGTTTCTTTTGGAAGTTTATGTAACACTAAACGTGTCAGTATGCTAAAACTCTGCCTTGTCTCTCTTTTTCCATAAACCATTTTGAAACCATCCCTTCATTAGCCTACTATCTCCTTTCATTTGCACAAATTAAGCTTTGACTTTGCTTAATGTTCACATTTAATCTTCCTCACCAACAACGGTTAATGCTCGCTTCAAAGTGTGGGAGATAAAGCCATAGCCCAGGGTCATGAAGTGCTTATGATCTCTTTCAGGTAAGTATGCCAACTTGAAGAGCAGCAGCATGAAAGAAGAGACTAAAAGTCAGAAACGACACAGGCAATTAATGCCATAAAACGGCACAACAGTCTCTTCATGGTTAAAAAGCAATCAAGAAAATTCAAGGGAGGGGAACCTGAGCTGGGCCTAAAAGAATAGATCCTGCTTAAGGAAAGTATTCCTAAGAAGATTTAGTTCAGATCTTATGTGTGTGATTCTCAACAACCAATTCTGCTTCTTTCAACCTCAGGTTTTCTCATCAGTTAAATGAAGATAAATAATAGAATTTAGACCTAAACCATGAGGTTACTCCGAAAATTAACCAAGAAGTGCTTTGAATATTGGCTAGCAGAAAACACATTTGGCAAATATTCATTGCTGTTTTATATATAAATGGAACAAGAGGTGTTCATATGAACAGAACAAAGAAATACTGAGTGTTTAAAATCAGGAAAGGTGTGCACCCTTTCCCCACACTTATTCAGTCTGAATGCGGAGCAAATAATCCGGGAAGACGGATTACATGAGAGAGACTGCAGCATCAGAAGCAGAGGGTTTTATCAGCACGCTACCATACGCAGATGGCACATCCTGGCTTGCTGAAATCCAAGAGGCCTTGAAGCACTTGCTGGTGAAGATCCAGAACTGCAGCCTACAGTCTGGATACGACTCAACGTCAAGAAAACAAAAATCCTCACAATTGGACCAATGGATGATATCACAATAAAAAAAATAAAAGAAAGAAAGAAAAGATGGGGTGGTGATGGCAAGGCAGGGAAGATGGAGGATTACCAGGCTGATGATGGTTGATGATGTGAGCAACATTGTCAAAGAGGCTAAGGAGAGTGGGAACCCTACCCACCCAGCAAGGTGAACTAATGGACCACGGATGTCGGGGAGCAGACGCAGAGCTAGCTCACCAAGCTGGGAAAGCCGTTTAAGTGCATCGTGACCTGTGTCCTCATGCAGAAGAATGGAGCCAGGCTGTACACGGTGAGCTCTTGCTTCTGGGACAGTTCCACAGACAGGAGTTACACTGTGCGCTGGAAGAACAAGACCATGTACTGCATCGTCAGCACCTTTGGCCTGTCCATCTAGTGCCCACTCTGCCGTCCCCCCCTCAGCATCTCTGCCCCTCGGCCACCTCTCTCGTGTGTTCCTTTTGTTTGTTTGTGTCATCTGTCTCCAAATGTCGAGAACACCAATCAAAGGATGGCACTGCCACAACACCCCCCTGGGGTAGTCAGAAGCCGCGTGGTCACGTGTCTTAACTCTGACTCTTCTCCTCTAAAGTGCTCAAATGGAAATCTGCACATGTGGAACTTTCTCTGCTCTCTGAAATGATTTAGACACACTAATTTCTCCATTGCTTGTACTTTTGTTAGGATAATAAGTTATTCCAATTTCAAAAGAAAAGATCGAATTTGTCAAGGATTTACTTTTGATTGAATCCGTAATCATGGCTCATGGAAGCGGCAGTCAAGAAGTCAAATGGCGTATTGCATTAGGCAATCTGCTACACGAGACCTCTCTAAAGTGTTAAAGAGCAAGAACGTCACTCTACAGACAAAAGTACATCTGATCAGAGCCCAGGTATTTTCAATTGCCCCTTATGCATGTGAAAGTGGAACCATGAATAAAGAAGACCAGAGGTGAATTGATGCATTTGAATTATGGTGATGGTGAAGAATATTCAAACCACCAAAGACTGCCCAGAGAACACACCCATTTGTCTTTCGGGAAGTCTCGTCAGAATGCTCCTTAGAAGTGAAGATGGTGAGATTTCAGTCTCACTTACTTTCGACACATTCCCAGGAGACACCCATTGCTGGAAAAGGTTATTATGCTTACTAAAGTAGAACAGTGAAGAGGAAGATCGTCGAGATGGCAGAGCGTCACAGAGAAGGATTGACACGGTAGTTGCAATGATATGGTCAAACCAAACAATCCTGAGAAGGCCACAGAACCAGGAACAGCTTTCTTCTGTGCACAGAGGGGTAGCTTTCACCCAGCAGAGAGAGCAGCACCTAAAAATTGCTCGGCATTTCAAGGCAGGGACTTCTAGCCAGCTAACAAATGATGAACCTCAGGGCTCATTAATTCAGTGCTACTTCCACTAATATAAGGACATTCAGAAAGGTCCTTATTGTGAAACAAAAAGCAAAGGGCAATAAGGGTTCTTTAGTCTAAGAATAAATTATCTTAGAATAAAGTGTTTAGTTTCAGAAATATGAGATTATGAATTTGTTAGCCAAATGGCTTTGTTACACACTGAAATTAATCAAATGCCAACTTATTAAACCAGCCACAGGTAATATGTGACTTAATCCCACTCAAAGCAAGCCAATAAAACAAAGTAAAATGACTCATATGATTTACAAAACTGTAGATTGAATGGAAGAAAACTGCCACAACGTTCTCTGCCAAACGGCTGACGTTTTGGTTAGTAGCCAAACACATCAACCACCATGCCACCGGGCCTGCTCACTGGGCCTAGTGGGACTGGTGAATGTAGCAAATGGGATTTAGTTTATCGGATGATTATCTGATGATCAATAACAAAACACTGTCCGCCACTGTCATTGCTATGATGGAACCCATGCTGCTGCCACTGTTGATCCATCTCAGGGAGAGCTTCCTCGCTGTTGGCTAATCTACTTTCTCAAGCATGAATCGTTCCCCTGGAATTGATGCCTCTTGACTACTTGCCCAAAGTATGTGAGATAAACTTTCAACACCCTTGTTTCTAAGGCGCACTCTGGGAGCACTTCTTCAAATACAGACTTGTTGGTTCTTCTAGCCTCCTTTGTGTATCTGATTCACTCTGCCAATCCCATACACCTAGTGTATCATTTCTCCTCAAGACTTTATTATTTATTGTCTAGCTTTCATGAGACTGAACATACCAGCGTTTGGGTCATTGAGTCCTCAAAGTGACATATCTGCTTTTATCACTTTAAAGAGATATTTTACAGCAGATTTCCCCAACACAATACATTATTTCTTGACTGCTGCTACCATGAGGTTTCATTGTCGGTCCAAGTAAAATGAAGCCCTTGATATCTTTTCCATTTATCAAGATATTGTTGACTGGCCCACTTGAGAGGGTTTTTGCTGTCATTACGTTGAAGGGCAATCCAAACTGGAAGGCTTTGATCTCTCAGCAGGTGATTCCAGTGTCTTCACTTCCAGCCAATAAGATTGTGTCACCTGTAGATCACAGTTTGTTAATGAGCCTACCTCCAATCTTGATGCCGTGTTCTTCGCCAGATACTCCAGCATGTGGGATGATTTGTTCAACATACAGGCTGAAGAATAAGTATGGTGAAAAGACACAACCCTGACACACACCTGATTTTGAACCAATCAACAGTCTCTTTAGTCTGTTAGAACAACTGCCTCGTTCTATGCATAGGTTACACATATACATGTACAGAGCTCAATGAAGTGTTCTGGAATTTCCATTCTTCACCATGTTATCCACACAGTCAAATGCCATTATGTAGCTAATAAAACACAGCTAAACATCTTTCTGGTATTCTCAACTTTTAACCAAGATCCATCAGATAGAAGCTAATATTCCACATTTTCCATGCTCTTCTGAATCTGACTTGAATTTATCTGTCTGTGCGGTGCTGTGATTGTGTTTGAATTATCCTCAGCAAACTTTTACTTGCCTGTGAAGTAAATGATATTGTTTGATAATTTCTGCATTTAGTTTAATCGTCTTTCTTTGAAATAGACATGGACCTCTTCCTTTTGGCTGGCCAGATAGGAGTCTTCCAAATCTCTTGGTAGGACAATTGAGTATTTCCAGTACTGCATTCGTTTGTTGAAATATCTTAACTGATATTCTATCAATTCCTGGGTTTTCTTTCTCACCAATGCTTTCAGTACAAATTAAACTTCTCCCCTTTCGTATCTTATCATATATGATCTACTGAAATATTTGAATGTTGACCAATTCTTTTTTTTTTTTGGTGCATTGATGCCATTTCCTTCTATTTTCTTTAGACGCTTCTTTCATTTATCAGTATTTTACCCATAGAACCCTTCAATATTGAAACAAGTCAAGTATTTTCTTCATTTCTTTCAGCTTGAGAATGCTGGGGATTCTTGTATTTTGTTTTTCAAACTCAAACCTTAGCACATTTCATCATAAAACACTTTACTTAGGTTTCTTGTTCCACCCTTTGAAATTTTCTGCTCATTCTTTCAAGGTCATTTCTGGTCATGGTTTTAACTTCTTGACCTTTTAGAACACGTTTCAGAGTCTCTTCTGACATCAGTTTGAGCATTTTTAATGACTTTTTGCTTTTTTCATATACGAAAACAGAAGCCCCCCCCCCAAAACTTTGTATTTAAAGGTTTTTTTTACAAAACAACATTACGCCTACAAAGTACTCTCCATTACACTTAACACGTTTGTTCAAATCTGTGATTCAATTTTTGTAAACATTTTTCAAACTCATCTATTTGGATGGCTGACAGCACCTCCCTTTTTAAAAAAATTTCTTCAAAAATCACTGTCCTTTCATGTCCCTTTTCATTCACAGAAACAAAAAAAAGGTCACAGGGAGTGAATAAGGTCAGGTGAGTAAGGTGCACAGACAGGGCATGAGAGGCAGGCTGTGTTTTGCCAAAAGCTGGCGCTGAGCTGGCTGCATGACCAGATCCACTGTCGTGATGGCAAAACCAGTCCCCATCTGCCACAAATCAGGCCTTTTTTTGGTCACACATTGTTATGCCATCTTTCCAGAACCCTTAAATAGAAAGCTTGATTAACAGTTTGACCTGGTGGAACTAACTCCAAATGCACCATCCCCCTCACGTAAAAAACAAACAAACAAATGAGCATCGTCTTGATCTTTGATTTCACTTGACGAGCTTTTTTTTGGATCTTCCACTGGCTCGACTGAGGTCTGGTTCTGGGATTGTAAGAAGAGCACCAGGTCTCATCACCATAATAAACTTGGAGGAAAACATTCTGGGCTGCTTCAGAGAGGTTCTTTTAAAGCACAACATGTTTCCAGTCAACACTGTTTTTCCTGGTCAGTTAGAACCCGAGGAACAATCTGCGCAGTGACCTTTCTCATTCCCAAATACTCCATTAACATTCACTGACCCAAGCTCCAAGATGGTCCAGATAACTCTCCCATCTCTTCAAGGATCCATCTTACATCTCTCCAAGCCTAAGTATATGGATTTTGTTGACATTTTCACCCATTCAGGACCTACACAGACGTCCAGAATGAGGTTTGTCATCAATCGACAGCTCACCTTTTTTGAAAGGAGAAAACCACTTGTACACTTGAGTTTTTCCCATAGCACTGTCCTCGTAAGCTGTATTCAACATCACAACAGTTTCTGCATTTTTCCTGAGCATAAAACAAAATTTCACAGCCACATGCTGTTCTCTTAAATCCGCCATCACAAAACACAAAGCTTGAGTGAAACTGCTTTTATGAAACATTTACTGTGACCAGAGGACCTTTTCCGGAGATGCCACTGGGTGCACTACTTCAGAGCAAGTTGCTGGATGCTCACCTAGCAGGAAAAATACATACTACACAAGTTCTGCCCAGCGAAGCTTTGTTCTGTTTTTTTTTTGGGGGGGTACCCCCCTCATACAATATTCTTGATGTCATGCCATAATAGGTCTCATCATTGATTCACTAGTGTTTAATGAATCCCACGGTCTTTAAACACAGGCGAGATATACCCAAGGTCAATTTTAGTTTTTATGGACTTAATTTTCTTCAACTTCAACTTGAATTTGCACATGAGCATTGGATGTATGGTTCCAGTCAGCCTCTGGCATTATCTCGTTCAAGATGCTCAGATTCACCACTGTGTCTTTCAACAGATGTGGTAATTTTGATTTCTGTGTATTCTACATGGTGAGTTCCATGTGTACAGCAACCATTTGTGTTTTCAACAAAAGCTATTTCCATAGAACACATCCTTGGTTTTACAAAATTTATCATGTGATCACCAGTGTCAGAATTATCATCAAGGTTTATTTTTCAACTACCAAATCTTTGAAGTAGATTTGCCCAATGCAATATAATGTTTGATATATTTTTAACTGCTGCTTCCACGAGCATTGACTATGGACCTAAGAAAATGAAGTCCTTGAGAAGTTGACTCTTCTCCTTTTATCATGTCTTTGGTTCAGTTGGGAGGATATTTATTTTAACACTGTGTTGTGATTAATCCTGAGGGCTGCGATCCTCGATCTTCATGGGCTGGGGCTGCAAGTCCTCTCTGATTCCCCAAGCGAGAGATTCATCTGCACATTGATGCCATGTCAGTCTTCTCCAAGTCTTGGTGAAAAGACGTGCTGCATTAGGTCTATCTGCTGCACAAGACCTCTCTGAGGTACCGAAAAGCGAGCATGTTACTTTGAGCACTAAATACCAAGTCATGGTATTTTCGGTTACCTCATATGCATGGGAAAGTTGGACACTGAATCTGGAAGAACGCAAAAGAATGAAAGAATGTGGTGTTGGGAGAATATTGCATTCCATGTATGCTAAAAGGACAAACCAGTCTCTTTTGGAAGAAGCCCAACCAGAGTTTTAACAAGATCTATTCTTTTTCACTGCTTCTATGCTTTTCGAAGCACACGGTGAATAATGACAATGGTTGATATTAAGTGTCTTATGTGCCAGGGAACTTTATATTCATTACGTAATCTTCACGCTTTTATAAATGGATTATCAGGTTCCATAGTCAAATTAGTAAAGAAATAGTGAATAAAACAAAATGAATATATCCAAACTTTTTTTACTAGAGTGTATTAGTCTCTAATAATAAGCAAATGTGCAGTTTGAATTGCAAACAGGAAGGTAAGTTTACAGCAGCATAGAAATTAGATTATTGTTAGAGTGTCTATATGTGTTTCCCACAAGTTAGGCAATGCTATATTATGCCATGCTATCTAGTGATAAAACACGGATTCTGTTCCTGTTTATCAATGCCAAGTTCAATACTGGACATAGCAAATACTCGGGAGAGATGCTAACTTTTAGCTTACCATTGTGCATCCTGGACCACCCGTCTCTTTCACAATCTCTGCCAGAGGACCCAAAGAAAGCATCAGCCCTGGGACTTGGCGGATCCACCTAGAGGAAGCAGAGTATCAATGTAAAAGAGAGCGGATGTACGCCCAGTCTTTCAGCACCATGGCACTAGAAAACAACTAGAATATTGGCCACGTGTCATCAGCCTCATGTGACAGCGCCTTTAAGAGTGAGGCATGTTCCAGAGAACTTAAGAGTTTAGTCAGCTTATTTGGTTGCTTATTTTAAGACAAAATTGAAATTAAATTCCAAAAATGTTTAAATATGTATCTATGTGTTCCTTAAAATAAACAGACTAGAAATAAAAACATTCCATTACACCATTAGGTTTCCCCCCATGTTGCATCCCATTATAAACACTATTCACACTAATCAAAAGGTAGAAACAACATAAAAACCCATTAACTACTAGATGGATAAACAAAATGTACCACATCCATACAATGGAGTATATCTTTTGATATCCCATCAAAAGATTTAAAAAACCCTAATAAAGTGCCATGCTACAACATTGATGGAGCTTGAAAACTAAAATGAAACAAGAGTAAAAAATAAATAAAACACACAGAAAGTCATATGCAGTGTGCTTCCACTGTTACGAAATGTAGGCGACTCCACAGAGACAGCGCGTTCATGCAATGGAAACAAGACTTCCTTTCAATGATCAGTGCGTGAAACTAGATAATGATGGCTACGCAGAAATGTGAATGCATTCATGTGAATAAATTGCACATTCTGTAACAATTAAAATAATAGATTTTACCTCAATAAAATAAAAAAAATCCTGTCATGCATCGAAGTAAAAGAGTGTCACGTAACCCTTCCAAATAGCAGTGCTCGTTTGTGTAGGAACATGCTGATTTCTTGGAGCTGCTCCTGTTCTCTAAGGGCACTTTTTATACCACAGGCATAAAAATAGAAGTCTTTCATAAAAGTGGTTACTGTTTGCAACATATGTATGTATGACGTAAAGAAACTATTCTTTAGTCACCAGTTTGTTGAAGCGGCAGGGCTTTTAAAATAAAATGTCAAGGCTTATCCCTACCATTATTAGAATTATCCTATTTAAACAACTGGCATGGAAAATTATATACACACTTTAGGAGCAGTTATGTCCCTAAAAAATATTTATGTGACTAATCTCCCAAATTATTCATGGCTGCTTTTGTAAATAATTAATGTAATTTAAATGTCACTGTTTCTGCAAATCAGGGCTTGTTATGTTCCTTCTTTCCCATTTTAATTGTAATTATGGGCAGAATTAGAAGCAATCTAAAACTGTCTTCAAAAATCAAGTCAAAATATCTGGGTATTTTTCAAGTAAACAAAATGTGGCCAGGACCCATAATCAAATTCTACAGAATTAAGACAAATACAAGTATAATCAAACCAACTTCAGTATTTTGGTTACATTAAATATCACTATTTAAAAGTACCCATATCACACTAAAATTCCCATTTATAGCACAATTTCTTTACTAAAAATAATTAGAATAAAGTATCTATTATCAAAATATAAAGATAGACTCATAGGTGGCTTAAAGTCCATCTAGTTTTATTTTTAAAAGGTATCATGTAGAAAATCTGAACTGAACTTCTAGATGTTGCATCCTCAAAACCTATTAGACCAACAGAGGGCTGATTTATATGATGGGTTAACTCATTTTGGAATTTGGAAATAATGAATTAAAACATTAACAGCAGAAGGAATTTTATAGATATCTAAAAAGTTGTTATACTTCTACTGGCACTTGAATTTTGACATCTTTTTATGTAACTATATATATTTTTATATGATATATATCATATATATGGAGCCTGGTGGTGTAGTGGTTACGCATTGGGCTGCAATCATCATGGTCAGCAGTTCAAAACCACCAGCAGCTCTAAGGGAGAATTACTCTACTTTCTACTCCCATAAACAGTCACAGTCTCAGCAACTCACAGAGGATCACTATGAGTCAGCACTGACTCCATGGCAGTGAGTTTGATCTTTGGTGTGTGTGTGTGTATACATATACACACATATACACACTAATGGTGTGTGTGTGTGTGTATATATATATATATATATACTAAATTAATCTTAACATTTTGGGTATTTTATCTTAATTCAAGACATTGTACAGTTTATGAGAATGTTTTTATGAAATATTTTATATACCCTTTAATGTAGCCAGTCTATTTGACTATTGGAAGATGGACACAAATTCTAAACTTAATATTTTAAAATGGCTTCTATTTAGGAATATTAGAACTATGTTACCTTTAATTTAACAATCTTCACTTTAAAAGGCTTCCCATCTCTGGCAAATAATTGACTTCAAAGATCCACTGTGTGGTGCTTATTACCCTTGAAATATGATTTCAAAGGAAACTCAACTTTCCCTAAGTTTTCAGATAGGATTTTGGGGGAAGAAGGTGGGGATAGAACCTTCCTTTTCATAAAGAATACTTGTTCTTTGAAAATTCTACTCTGAGTCATTTTAGTACTAATGTCAATTATATCCAAGTTCCATTTGTACAGTTATGATGCTGTCCACTGTATAAGAAGAAAGAAAATGGGTTCTTGGATGATTGAAACATGGTCTTCATAATGGAGCTTGATCACTGCTCAGGTTTAACGACTCAGAAAAGAACTATTTTATTGGATATTAATTTTCCATTTTAGACTGCTAGACTAACAGGTGTGTGGGGCAGGGGTCTTAACTACTGATATAAGCTAGAAACTGAAAGATGTTTCAGAATAATATTATGGTGAATGAACAGATTTGACCAGTTTCTAATGGAAATGTTGAGGAGAAAACCTACATGTCTGATCACAAACGGAGGCTTATCGGTTTCCTTTTTGAATTCATACGGCCCCAGGTTTAAATGGGCCAGCCGCCGCCTGGTGTCTTCAGAGAGCTCACACATGCGTCTTTTTGTGTAGGGAGATGGCGAGTGTGATTTTGATGAAATTGTAGGCTGCTCGTAGTTCTTTGCATTGATACAATATTTGCTTCTCTCAGGTGACTTGGATTTTTTCTTTTGTGACCTTGATGTTCTGCTTTGCAATCTGCCGTGTGGTTTTTCGACTGGAGCCGAGTGGTAAAAAAATTTATCCTGAACACAAAAAAATACAAATGAGTGTGGGTTGAACATACTGACATTTTAAAATCTTTAGGGGGTGAGAATCTTTGAATGGACCCTAATTTTATTCACTTGAAAAAAAACACCAATCTTACCCCTCTCTCTACTTTCCCAGCCCTTCCTCCATGTCCCAATTTGCTAACCAAAAAAGCCAGATCACTTCCATCAATCAATGCTGACTCAGTGGGCCCGTGGGTTCCTGAGACTAACCGATCAAGGGAGTAGTAGGCCCAGCCTTTCTCCCAAAGTGTGGCTGATGGTTTCAAACTACTGATCACGCGATCTCAGCCCAACATGCAACTACTACACCACCAGGGCGCCTTCAATTTGCTAAGGGTATCAGTTTTCAATACATAAGAAAACCATTATGAAATAGAATGGAGTCGAATATTTTTTCAAGTAAAAAGACATGAGTAAAACTTGGAAGAACCCATCCACGAGTTTAATACAGACCAGCAGCATCAGATTATCTCATTATCTTTCTTCTTCTTTAGTTCTCCATATACTGCTGAATCTGCCTCCCCCTTGTTCAGTGACTTCAGCAAACAGCTCACAATCTTCCTCTCTGCCTTAGCTCATCTCCTCCACCCGGTGATATCACATTGACTCACAGAAGCAAGGCGTGTTACCAGGCAGCACCTTTGAGGTTAGCTAAAACGTTCAACAATGAACTTTCTAAGAACCTTGACTCAGAGTTCTAATTCTCAGCTTATCCTTTTCCTACTCCATCTTCGACTTCATCATTATGCAGATCCACTTCCCCTCAAATTCTGAAAACATCCAGCTGATCGCAACCTCCTTTCCACAGCACTGTCGCTGAATCTAGTAGCTGCTCCCTTTCCCCCAGATTTTCATACATTTTAGTATGTTTACCACTGTAGCCAACTGAATTCATAATCTTTCACTTCAACAAAGCCATCGAGCTCCCCCTCGGAAGATAACATTTGACTTCATTAACCTGTGGTCTTTTCCCGTGAGCTTCGGAGTGCCGGGGACTGTTGGAGGGCCTCAACTCTGCATGTACGACAAATGTGCCTCACCCTAGTCACTGCTTAAGGCATCCCTGGCTAGTGCCCAACTGAAAACGGTTACCATGAAAACGGTTGCCATCATTCGCCCGCCTTCATTGGGAGCCCTGGTGGCCTAAAGGTTACACATCGAGCTGCAATTCACAAGGTCTGCAGTTTGAAGCCACCGGTTGGAGAAGGGTGGGGCTCTCTACTCCCCTCAGAATCCCACAGGGCACCGACTCAGTGGCAGTGAGCTGGGTTGGGTTTGGCTTGGGACCTACACCTCAGCTAGTTTCTCCTCCTACAATGGCTGTAGGATTGACCACATGACATATTCTGGTCTACAGTAAGATACAACGTGTCACTAGCAGAAACTTGAGAACTGTTTTCTCGTACTTCTGGAAACATGTGAATGAGCCACATGAGCCTACTACATGATGAGAATCTCGTGGCCATCACCCCAGCTGAAACCATGGGAATTGCAAAAATGTAAGGGCACTCCCATACCAAGAAACTTGCCAGAAAACCTGAGTGAAGCTATACTAAAGGATCCAACCCCAGCCTTTAGTACAGACCAAAAGAACCGCTCAGCCAATTCAGAGAACTGTGAGAAAGAGTTGTTAATTTTAAGGTATTAAAATTTTTCCATGTGTTTTTGCAGAGCAAAATCTCCCTAATACAGCAGCTAACAAACATATACTAATAAGAGAGTACTGACATTTTAATGATAAATTCTACTTTAAAATACATGAAAAAAATTGAGTAGGAAAGCAAATCCGTTTTATTTTAGAAAACTGCAATATTTTGCCTAATGTCTTAGTCCATTCAATTGAAGAAAAAAATCAAATATTAAAGTGCTAAAAAAAGATGAACTTCAGTATTTGCAAGCCTGTCATTCTGTAAAGTTGATTACACTCACTCATCTATTAGATGTCAACATTTGCTTTGTCTTTAAAATCTGAACCTGAAAATGTCACTTTTGAATCAGTAAAATGTAACTCTAATGTTCACTAGGAAACGAAGTGAATTTCTCTTTTCCAGTTAGGGTCAAAGACTATCAACACTGGGAATTCAAATGTGAGAATACAGTCTGATGTGTCTTAAAATCACATACTCCACTTTATATTTCCACTATTGTCTTCTTCCCTTTCCAAATTATCTTAATGAAAACAAATACAACTTACCCAAATTGACATGTTCCTTATGAAAGCAGCCACAAGATTCATCCATATAGATGATGTACCAGGCACTTTGAATACAGTCTCTTACTTAATCTTTACAACATCCTTATGAAACCCAAAACTACCACCGTCAATTTGATGCCCACTTGCAGCAACTCAAATCGGGCAGAGTGGAACTGCCGTGGGCTTTGCAAGGCTGAAACCGGTAAGGAATCCAACGGTCATTCCCTGCTCCCGCCCCCGTCCCGCCTCACTCACTACGTGGGCCAGCAAGGGGTTCACAGCACCAACTTTAAGTGCCACCACGGTTCCGTTATGAGACAATAACAATTATGATAGCTGTCTGACAGATGAAGAGACCATGTTCAAGGTCATATTATAAATAGCAGGACAGAGCTTGAACTCAGATGTGATTCTAAAGCATATTATCTTAAGTGCTGTCTGACCCCAAAGCCTATTTTGCTCTATGTTCAACAGAGATCAAATGGCCAGCCTTGAAAAGGCAGTTGGTGCTATCTTGCTCACAAAGGAAACTACGAGAGGGCGAAAGCTTCAGATTTAGGAAGGGCATTTGAACGGTTCATTCTTTTGTGTCATTTTAACTATCTTCTATTTTCGGGAAAAAAATATAAACAAAAGTAGACTTCTCTTCCACTGGAGGGTTGGAAGCAGCCTCCTAGGGATTCGCTGCTGATAGGACTTCTCTACCCATCTATTAAAAGGGCATGTCCCAAAGGGGAGAGGAGTGTAGTCGTCAAAAGAACACGTTAAAGCAACAGACGGACGGATTGTCATCAAGCCCAGGCCAACTCACGGAGTCCCTGCTCCGGGGGTTTCTGAGACTGTAACTCTCAGAATGAACTTCTACTCCCAGATGAGTAGAAAGCCTCATCTTTGTCCCATGGAGCAGCTGGTGATTCCAAACTGCCCACCATGTCACCACTCCACCAACAGGGCTCCATGGATTCCTCAAAGTCAACCAACGTGTCTCTTCATTTGGCCATTACAGACTCCTGGACTGTGAGGAACTGTGTTTCCGAATGATTTAAGAGAAAAAAACTACAACCTAATTCTGAAATATCAAATATGTTGATAAAGTGACACTCATCCCCTCCACAATTCTTTAACTATGATTTACCTTTCGTAGCTTAAGTCAGTTATCAGCATCAGGAAATTCACTCTAAAATGGCTAATGCGGTAAATTCATATTCCACTCCTCCCATGATAAGCCCAATTTGCCAGGTTTGGCCTCCAGACTTTATATATCAATTACTCTGTCACAGAGAGGCCATTATTACCTATCACATGACTAAAGCTTAGGCCTTGTGATGTAACCTGTGAACAGGCAACTTGAGACACAGGACGAGCCAGAGCAGAGCGGAAGATCCAGATAGCCCAGCTTACTAAAGGCCGTGGGCACCAACCCGGGGCAAACGAACGCAGGTGTTTCTAAGCTTCTTCTGATGAAACAGCGCTTGAGCACCAACCATAAAAACTAGAGACACACAAGAAACCACACTTAACTGGTACCATATACCATTATTCCATCCTCGGAAAAACTCTGGTCATATTTGCTAAAAATGTACACTTTTTTGTAAGGAGCCCTCAGAAGCACAAGGCTGCTAACTGAAAAGGTGCTATTTTTTGTGAACAAAATGTTATTATTTATTATTTTTAAACATTATTTTGCTGTCAAACTTTTTATTTTTTAAAAATTGTCTTTTTTCAAAATTGTCATTAGCTTTCTTTTTTAAAAAAGTATTTAAATCATTTTATTGGGGGCTTGTACAACTCTTATCACAATCCATACATACATCCATTGTGTCAAGCACATTTGTACATTTGTTGCCATCATCATTCTCAAAACACTTGCTTTCTACTTGAGCCCCTGGTAAAGCTCCTCATTTTTGCCCCTCTATCCCTCCCCACTATTTTTTTAAAACATTTTATTGAGGGCTCTTACAGCTCTTGTAACGATCCATACATCAATTGTATCAAGCACATTTACACATATGTTGCCATCATTATTTTCTAGACATTTATTTTCTACTGAACCCTTGATGTCAGCTCCCCCCACCCTGTGGCTTCTTGATAAATTATAATTACTATCATCACATCTTACACTGACTGCTGTCTTCCTTTCCCCCATGGTTTTTGTTGTTTTTCTCCCCGAGTGGGCAGGCTGTGTGTGGTTATACATCAATCATCATGATCGGTTCCCCCTTCCTCCCCTCTTCTCTGCACCTTCCCCTGTCCTTCTGGTAACACTATTCCCATTCCTGTTCCTGGAATCCGTGTGTCATGAGCTCTTATGTCTTTTCTGACCTGCGCACATGCTCCGGTCTAGGCTGTAGTGAAAGTCAGGACTATGGTCATGATAGTGGGGGGTGAGGAAGCCTCAAGGAACCAGAGTAGTATTGTGTGTTTCATTGGTGCTTTGCTGCACCCTGCTTGACTCATCCCTTCCGTGTGATCCCTACATAAGGGGGTGTTCCATTGTTTTCAGATGGACTTTGGGTCTCTGCTCCAACCCCTCTCGTTCTAAACAATATGTTTGTTTGGGGTCTTCTCATGCCTGTTACCTGGTCCCGACGACACCTCATGACTGCACAGGCTGGTGTTGCTTCTCTGTTAGATGGCTGCTTGTTTAACTTCAAGCCTTTAAGACCCCAAATGCTATTTCATCCAGAAGCGGGGACACCATCAGCATTCTTCACCACATTTGCTTATGTACCCATTTGTCTTTGTGCTGGGAGGGTGAGCGTCACAGAATGCCAGGCTGTTAGAACACAGTGTTCTTGCACATAGGGAGGGCATGAGCAGAGGCCGGAAGTCCATCCACAACCACAGTGTGTTGTCATAGAAACATATGTACATGGTCCAATATCTCTATTGTTATGAACTGATGTATTAACATAGGCACACATCTATGCTTACACCTCGATCCATAGCTTTGCTCCCTAGATTCTTCTTCTGTTTCCTTTCACCTTCCTCCCGCCCCATCGTGCTTGCCCTACTTTGCACCTCTCAGTGATTCTTCTTGGCCAGATTGCTGTTGCTCCACACCCCCAGGATCTCTATGTCCTTATGTAGTTCCCTAGTTGTTCCCTGTCTATGGCATTATTGCTCACCACTCCCTCCGGGACCGCTGGTCCCATTGCCTTCTCCTTGAGCTTGCTCCCCGTGCCTATCTTAAATAAGTAGACAACCAACCATGATAGAGACCAAACAAAAAGGTGGCAGTTTGAATCCACCAGCAGTGCTGAATAAAAGACCTGGTGGTTTGCCCCTGTGAAGACTCTGGCTAGGGACACCCTCTGGTGTCCTACTGGTATTTCTACTCTGTCCTATACTATCCCATAGGATCACTATAAATCAGGATTGACTCAATGACAAATAACACTCTTTGTAGCAAACATTAACTTCTAAAGTGTTTACAGAAGCCTTCAATCACTTTTTGTGGGAGTTCATTCTATTATCTTTCAGGTAGCCTGTCTTCTCTGAACTAATGAGGTTTGTGTGTGGAAGAGTGGTACCTGGTCTGTCACAAGGTTAAATATAGCCTGACCACATAATTAGCTACTATACCCCTTTGATGTATACCCAAATGAGTTGAAAACCTGTGTCCATAAATGAATGCTGACAGTAGCTTAATTAATAAGTGCACAAAGTTAGAAGCCATGGGAAGTCCTTCCATAAGAGAATAGAAAAACAAAATGGTATTTCACACAAAGGAATATTATTTCTCACTAAAAAGAAATGAGCCATGAAAGGCATAGAAGAATCTTAGATTCATATTACTAAGTGAAAGCAGTAAAAAAAGTGACATTATTTTATCCTAATTATATGATATACTGGAAGAGGCAAATCTATAGAGAGAATAAACAGATCTGTGGTTATCAGGGAAAGAAATGGGCCAGAAAAATGAACAGGTGGAATATATAAGATTTTTGAAGGCAGTAAAATGATTTTGTAGAATGTAGTCATGGTAGATACATAACCTTATATGAGAGGGCTTTAAAATATTCAAGGAAAAATTCCATTACCTTTTAATGAGACTTGTCCATGAACTTTTTTAACTCCCCAAGCCTCGGACATTTGTCCAAACAAAAAGAACTGTGCATCACAGAGTGAGCCCAGTTAATCCATCAGTATAATACTATGTGTCACTATCCATTCCTCAGTTGTAAGAAATGTATCACAGGAAAGCAAAATGTTAATCAGGAAAACTAAAGAGGGGGAAAGATACCTGGTTACATTGTGGGCATGTTGTTGGGCTGCTAACCTCGGGGTTACCAGTTCAAACCCACCAAGCACTTCAAGGGAGATAAGAGGTGGTCTGCCCCTAAAAGATTCAGTCACAGAAACCCTGGATAGAGCCACTGTGAGTCAGAATTGACTCAGTGGCAGTGGTGTAGTTTTAATACAGGGAGCGGGACACACTGGCTAATGCAAAAAGTTTGCACTTGACTCTAACCAAAGAGTTGGTGGTTTACATTCACCCAGTGTCATGTGGGAAGAAAGGCCTAGAAATCCACTTCCAAAAGATTACAGCCACTGAAATGCCCGTGGATCCCAATTCTACTCTAAAACCTGAGATGGAGGGCACTTGACAGCAATAGGTACGGTGTCTTTCATGTGGGGGTGGGGTGGGGAAGGCATCGGAAAGCTCTCTCTACTTTCTTTTCAACTTTCCTATCAACCCTAAATTATTCTCTTAAAAAGTCTATTCGTTAAAAAGAAAGTAAAAGGCTAATGGGGAGTTTTTAAAAGAACATACCTGAGAATAATACTGTGTACATATCGCCTCACTCTCACATTTCTCAATATGTTACTTATGCTGATTGTTTCATTTAAACTATAGATTAGCACAGAGCGGTAAGAAGAGGTACATTCATAATGGAAGGCTAATACTTGCCAAACGGCCACAAGCAAAAGCAAATAAAGTAAGCAACTAAACACTTTAAATGAATTCTTTTAACCTGAGTGCGGCACTTCCTTGAACTTATGAGACACTCAGTAATCACTGAGGTTGTAGAAAATTCCATCTTTGGAGCAATTCCCTGAGAGGAGAAAAGAGGATATTATTAGACATTTATATCTAAAATGGGATTATGATTACTAATAAAAATATGAACTGAAGTACCAAATATGTGTGAAGTTCAACTGCTTCATTTGTTAGCTCACCTTCTTATTAAAGATAAAAGCAATGTGCCAAATGTTAGCAAGAAATAGTTTCATTATTAATTCAGTTATAGATTATTATATTACTTTATATATTAGTTAAGAGGGGTATTTCTTTCATTTTTCAAGCATTTCCTATCAATTTTTATAAGATTTTAAAGCTATTCTACAATATTATAGCCATAAATTATGAACAATATTTAATGGAATTCAGTTCTTTTTACTTTTACAACTAAAGGCATACTTAGAAGTAATTCTATCACTAGAACTACTTTGGACAGGCTCTTCCTATTAAAAGGAAAAAAATTACAGTTTGTTTACAGTTTCTGAAAAGAAATGAGATCTATTTCTACCACGGCCTCCAATTTCCCCCCTAAGGTAGAGTACAGTCAACACTACGGAGGAGTCAAGTTTCTACTTCTGGGATTAAGTATTTCAATCATCAGATTGGAAACTGTCTTTGCAGTAAGTGGAGACAAGCAGTGTGTGAAACAAAAGGTGAGTGGTACCAGGGCACCCAGAAGCTCTTCCCAAGAAAGGCCTGGCAGTTCCTTTCTAAAGAGCCAGTCCTTGCACACCGTAGGGTGCACTCTGCCACTCTGATACACAGGACTCGCCATGATCTGAAACAACTCGACAACTGGTTTATCTGAAAGCATACAGGTTGTGCACTATCAAAAGCACCAAAAGTTATCATCTGTTTCATATGACGGAGGCCAGATAATCATAGCAGGTCCCTACAATTGGTCTCTAAAAACCAAGCCTTTGACCTAAAAGTTTCAAACATCAAATATGTTGTAGACAAAAGTAATCTTCTGCCTAAAATGAATTGATCTATTGTTTTGCTGGGAAGTACATATTTTATTAATGATGTCCAATATGCCTGGGGTTAGTTACCTATTACTGCATAAAAAGGTAATAAATTAAAAACCAAATACAAACCAAACTGACAGCCATCAAGTCAGTGCTGATTCATAACAAACCTATAAGACATGGTAGAACTGCTTCTGTGAGTTTCCCAGACTATAACTCTTTACAGGAGTAGAAAGCCCCATTCTTTCTTCCAAGGAGCAGATGGTGGTTTCAAACTGCTGACTTCCTGTAAGCAGCCCAATACATAACCACTACACCATCCAGGATACTATCATTGAAATCACACCCAAGTATAACTAAGGCTCTTCTATGTAGTTCTTTAAGCATGACTCTTAGAATACACTTCTTCATAATCAGAAGATTTATGAATTAAAGAGTTAAGTTGTATAATCACTAAAGACATTGTGTTCAAAACAGGAAAACAATAGAGGTAAGAATGAATCCTACTACTAGTACTACTCTCTGGCACTGAGTCATTTACTACTAACTCAGTCACCCTATGAGGCCAGAATAGAATTTCCATGACTGTAAATCTCTATGAGCGCACATAGTTTAACCTCTCTCCTGTGAAGTGGCTGGCGGGTTTGAATTACTGTGGTGAGCACCCCAAGGCTTACCCCACACCACCCCCAGGGATCCTTAACTGGACCCTGCCATCAAGTTGGTTGTAGCTCAAAGAGGCCCTACAGCACAGGGTAGAACTGCCTGTGCGTGTAATTTTATGGGAGTAGAAAGCTTCATCTTTCTCCCAAGGAGCAGCTGGTGGTTTTGAACTTGGAGTCAACAGCCCAATGTGCAACTGCTATGCTACCAGGGCTCCTTCACTGGACCCTAGCAATTCTGAAAGGCCCATTGCTGGAAGTTCCACAAGTAGGCCTTAGTCCTATGACTGCTCAGAATGACTGTGTATGGGTCTTAGCTCTATTTGCTGGGCTCTTGGTTATCTCTCTTGAATTTCTTGGACATGAGGAGGCAGATCACGTTTGTAGTTACACTGTATTCTGAGACTGAGTCCTGTAAATAAAATCATGTGGTTCCAAAAGTCTTCATAACATTTCTCTTCATTTTAGACCAAACTGGTGGTGGTTCTGTCAACATAATGCTCTTAAAATTTCAGAGGGCTGATGGTTATTCCATATGCTCTTCGCATTCTCCTCACGAGACAAAAGCCACACCCTTTGCCGTGGCTTGCTTTTGCTCTGCTTGAGGAACAACGATGCCATCAGGCAGTTTTAGAAACCCTATTTTAATTACATGATTTTCTGAAAAACAATCCGAGGTATTCCTGAGGATCTGTCAGATTTTATAGTCACAGCCTGGGCTTCATCTCAGACCACAATTACCTGAATGTTCCCTTGACTGATCATTGCCCAGAGGCCATTTCGTCATGATAGCATTGTTTGCCACGTGAAGAAGCTAGGACCCTAGAAACAGCAAGTCCCTGCTCCTTTTCTGTAATTGAATTTCCCTTTGCTTACTTTTCCTCCTCTCAGATTCTGCTCTAAACAGCAAGAAACCAGGCAACCCTTCAAACACGGTCAAAATCTCCTTAGCCAAACCACCCATTGCCGTAGGTGTAATTTCTGCATCCCACATTTTTGCTGGTGACATTGTTGCTTAACTTTCTGCATCTATCTGATGGTTAGTTACCAAGTTTTGCCACATGAATACATGCAAGAGACTATTCTGAACAAGGTGTGTTTAAACATGCCTCTACAATCAGTGGATGCCTGAGACAAGCTCTCTCAACAATGCATGTATCCTTAGATTTAGTAGGATGCCTTAAAGAAAAAATGTCCAGACAAAACAACCTGTTGATAGGAGTATTTAATCCACTTACATTTAAATATAGTTACTGATATCAAAACCCACAAGGATTCGGGTTTCCATCTGTCATTTTGCTACTTGGTGTACACATGTGCTATGTCTGTCTTAGTTTATTCTTTCAAGGTACCTCACCTGGTTGTTGCTTAGTGTTGGTCCCACAAACCATCTCACTGCTGATGTTCTGTGGGTGGGTTGGGAGATTGCAGTGAAAGCTGAAGCCAATCCCACAGTCTCTCTCTGCTTTGGCTTTTTACCGGGCTCTCCCAGTGTTCCTGCACACGCACAGCTTCCCAGCCAAGCAGGAAAGGGTGGAGAGCTTATCTGGGTCTTTATATTGCTCATTCACTTCCAGTATCTCCCTGTCAACTTCCCCGCTGGTCTGCTATTTGGCACCATCAGAACTGCAGTCCGTTTAGCAAGGCTGTGAGGGCTCCCTCTCTCCATTGCCAACTGGATCTGCCAGTGTTAACCCGGAAAGTCTTGGGCTTTGTCACTCTGCTCAAAATGGATTTTATCCCTGCTGGGAGCAAACTGGATCAATGCTTCCCCCGCCCCCGCCCTGTGAAGCTTTGGTGTTAGCTGACCAAGCAGCGTGCGGGAGCAGGTACTGGCAAGACGGATACATACTCCTGCTCTTTTCACACAAAGTGACTGCTGTTTTAAACACGTAATTTGCTATCTGGCTTGGTTGGCATGCAGCGCTTTCAAGGTGTGCAGCAATTGTGCCCCGCTTATCCTTGTTTTCGTGGAGAATACTTGCTGTCTCTACACCCCTCCACCACCCAAAGTCCTGGTTTCTGCATGTTGTTTACTTTACTCATTTAACATCTTTGCATATGTGAGGTCAACTAAAACTGAAAGATGAAGGGTAGATAGATTCCTGTTTATGCTCCATTATCTTGAGTTTTAATTACCATATTGGTACAAGACAGCATTGAAAATTACTTTAGGAGCTGAGTAATCAGTTTCAATGCAGGTTTCTAGACAGTTCCAGAAACACTCATTGAAAAGTTTTATGATAGTAGTAGGTGCTAACTAAACACTGAACATCTTCTACATGAGTCATATTTTCATAGATTTTTAGTTTGCTGAAATTGTTACTTAATTTACCATATTGGTTCATATTGACCATACTTGGCTGATTTAGACCCTATGATAAACCCACTGCTATCATGTCAATTCCAACACAAAAGGGGCCATACATTTTCCAAGACTGCAAATCTTTATGGAAAAAGTAAAAAAAAATGGCTTCCAAGCAATTTCAACCTCTTCAACCTTTTTCCTCTTTCAAATATCAGAGATAACTCAGTTTCTCTGAGTGGAAGACTGATGTTAAGGAATAAAGCTATTTTAAATGTTTTCAACTGAATTTAGTAAGTTGCATGACAGGACAGATGCAGCTTTTGCTTTAGGTGTATGAGTATATATTTTCATTACGTGAACTTATCACAATTAGCCTACTTAAACTCCCACTAATTGGCATTTCAATTACTTCCAGATTCACTACTGTAGAACAATGCAACAAACATTCTTAAGAAGACGTCTATATCGCAGAGGGAAGATGTCTCCTTTAAGATATGCATGAACACCTTAGCCTTCAGTAGATCACTCGGAAGGGTCATTGTTCCAATGTGCAAAAAAGAGAAGCAAGTAATAAACCAAACCCCAACTCACAGCCATCAAGCCAATTCAGACACTCAGAGATCTTATATAACAGTTTTCCTTTATTCACAACTTTGGCATTGCCACATTTATTAAATGCGATGATATCATATGGTCTTCAAGCTTAGAATCCACTACATGCTAACATAAACTAGCACCTTTTCTTATGTCTATTAGTAATTCCTGTGAGAGAAAAATGAGATGCTAGTTGGTTCTCAAAATATTAAAAATTACAATACTTGTTCATTTATATGGTACATGCAGCACGGATTTAAAAAATTATTTTTACTTAGATTTCAGTGTGTTTGAAATAATATTCTAATTCTATAAAACAATTAACCTTTAAAACAAATTAAACTTTAGATTTGTTCTTCATAGTTGAGACACTGAAGGCTACTTGGTAGTTTTTGACAATATTCCTTCAAAGCAATTTGACTTATAAAATAATCTGCACTTACTCTAAGGCCAGAAATCCTCCTCATGGTAACCTGACGGTTTGAATCATGGTGTCCAGAAATTTGGTTTGGACCCGGGAACATGAAATCTCTTGTATTTTCATCATATGTAGACAGTGTTTCACCAACTACAAGAAAGATAGCCTATGATTCCAATTACAACACAAAAGTCTATTTGGAAATAAAACCATTAGTGATATATATGTAGCCCGACACTGTATTAAAATACCTACTTCAGGGTCATATATTTAATTTTCCTATGAAAGAAAATTTTAAACCAAATTATATTAAGTAGATGAACACATCTAATTATTCAGGAATATGCTACATTTAATAAATTTTAATATTTTTAATTCCTCTTCTCTAGAGTGAGTTACTACCAAAAAAGTTTATTTAAAAACATCAATTTGGCATGACATTCACACATCTTAAATTTAATTACCACCTCGATGATCTTTTTCCTATCTATCCTTATAAAATATGAGGTTACATGTTGATAATATTTAGGTATTTTCTAGAATGCGAAACTACCTGAATTTAGATAGATATGTAATATTTCAAGTTTTTAGATTGCTCAACCAAAAAACCAAACCCAGTGCCATCAAATGGATGGCGCTGATTCATAGTGACCCTGTAGGACAGGGTAGAACTGCCCCTGTGAGTTTCTGAGACTGTAACTCTCCATGGGAGCAGAACACCTCACTTTGTTCCCAGTGCTAACCTTGCAGGCATAACCACTAGGCCACCAAGGCTCCTTTAGATTATCAGCAATATATATATATACTCACTCCATTTTTTACATAAGACAAAAAAGTAATTAAAATATATTTTTTCTGTAATCATATGAACCACAAACAAAACTAGTCTACGTATTTTAGCTCAACCTCTGTAATGTTGATGTATACGTGTTTTATTCCCTCCAATCCACAACAGCTAACATATGCACATACAAAGGATAAATAACTATTTCATAGAGAAAAATCACATAATATTAGAAAACCAGAACAATTTAAAAGTCAAGTTTTTTTAACCAAATATCGCAGGTTAAGATCAGCTTATTTTCTACTCTTAGTCATTACTATTTATTCAGTTTTAGAACAACGTGTTCAAATACTATTTATGTCAGTCTTTCTCATATATTTTTCATTTATTGCTCTGTTACACATAATGGAACAAAGATGGAAACCGTATCATTCATAATTTGGAAAAAGAGAGAAATGATGAAATCTTTAAAAAGCATGGTTCCCACATCTAGTATTTTATCAACATACAGTACAGTACCTGGTGGAACAAGCTGTATCAACTCAAACACTGCTGTATCATCTGAAAGTTAAAAGAAAAGTTTGCTTAAGTAAATTAATAATAATAGAAAGTTATTTTACCAAAAGAAGTATTTAAAGTAGTCACTGAATAGATTATACATATACTTATATTTTTATAAATATTTATAATTATATGTTTATAAATACAAAATTATGTGACTATTTTAAGCAGAGTGGTGAGTATGTTATTTAACATCTGGATATGTTAAATAATTCCTTCTAATTTTAATAAAAAACTAAGGTAAAGAAGACCAAAATTCTAATAACTGGACCAATGGGTAACATCATGACCAATGGAGAAAAGGTTGAAGTTGTCAAAGATTTTGTCTTGCTTGGATCCACACTCAATGCTCATGGAAGCAGCAGTCAAGAGATCAAAAGGTGAGTTGCACGGGCTAACTCTGCTCCTCAAGTCCTCTTTGGAGCACTGAAAAGCTAGGATGGAGCTATGAGGACTAAGCTGGGCCTGACTCAAGCCACATTATTGTCAATCGCCTCATATGCGTGTGAAAGTGGGACACTGAACAAGGAAGACCAAAGGAAAATGGATGCATTTCAATTGCGGTCGGTCTGCCTTGGAAGAAGTATGGTCAGAGTGGTCCTTAAAGGTAAGGATGGCAAGACTTGTCTGACATACTTTGGACATGTTGTCAGGAGGGACCCATCACTGGAGAAGGACATCATGTTTGGTAAAGTCCAGGGGCATCGAAAAAGCGGAAGGTCCTGGATGGTATGGATTGACACAGGGGCTGCATCAAGGGGCTCAGGTAAGGGGAGAACTTGAGGATGGCACAGGACTAGGCAATACTTTGTTCTGTTGTGCATAAGATAGGTCATTATGGATTAGAACTGATCCAAGGGCACCGAACAACAATAACAAGAATAACAACAAAGTATTGTTTATAAAAAAATTAAATTGTGCCCTTCTAAGAACTCATAAAAATGTATAATCTCTCTGTTCCTTAACATTGTAGCATTTTCATCCAACTGAAATCTTAGTCATTTAGCCCTCTACCTGGATTTCTAATCGATGAATGATATTAAATACCCTCTTTGGGTCTATCCTAGGTCAATAATAAAGAGGTAAAATATAATACATCCTTTCCCTCAAGTATCTTATATTCCATTCTAATGAGAAGTCAACCAAATATACGATTTTTTAGAAACCATAGTACAATGAAAGCAGCGGGGATGGTACTGCGAGAGCACACATTAAACTTCATTGTAGGCCAAGAGCTCAGAGGAAGAGGTGGTTGGGATCAGATGTGTTCAACCTACCACAATAGTATAAAAAAGTGAACTTGAATGTTCCAAGTAGAAGCAACAAGCTGTAAATAGGACCAGGGTAATGTAGAAAACTGTAGTGAGTGGCTGTCAAGTCAGTTCTTACTTACAGACACTACAAGCCCAACATAGCAAACCAGTTCCTGGTCCTGTGCCATCCTCCCAGTCATTCCTATTTTGAACTCACTGGTGCAGCCACTGTGTCAATCTACTTCACGGAGGATCTTCTCTCTTTCTCTGATCCTCTACTTTCCCATGCATGCTGTCTGTCTCCAGGGAGAAATATATCAAGAAGGGATCCCAGCCCAGTCCACCTCAAGTCCATAAATCCAAAGCTAGTCCATAGACCCTCTTTAGACTCACATAGTCAGAGTGAGTGTTCCTTAAAGGTAAGGATTGCCATTGATGGAACATGATGAGCTGAGAAATAGGAAGATCACAGGTCGGTAGGTACAGTCACAAGTCAGTGGAAACATAGCAGACTGCTGGCAGTGCTTGGTGTTGAGTGGCTCATGTGGGGCCAGCCCTTGAGGCAGACAGAGTTCCAGAAAGCAGGAAGGCAGAGGGACAAAGAGGGAGAGAGCAGGTTCCAGTGTTTGTCACTCTTAAGCCAAAATGCTATGACACCAAGGAGGTGTCATAGCCCAAAACCTGAATGATAGGTTTGACTCCACCCCTAGCCAAAAGTGTCTGTCTAGTTGACATATTCCCTAACCACCACATTTGTGTACATGTACACATGTACATGTATATACACATGTACACATACACATACATATGTTGTTGTTAGGTGCCATCCAGTTGGTTCCAACCCATAGCAACGACCATATGTATGCAGAATGAAACACTGCCAGACGCTGCACCATCCTCACCATTATTACCATGTTAGAGCCCATTACTGCAGCCACCATGTCAAACCATCCTGTAGAAGGCTTTCATTTTGTTCACTGCCCCTCTACACACAGGAGCCCTGGTGGTGTAGTGGTTATACTTTGGGCTGAGATCCACATGGTCGGCAGTTAGAAACCACCAGCAGCTCCTCAGTAGAAAGACTGGACTTTCTACTCCCAACAAAACAGTTACAGTCTCACAAACCCAATGCAATGTTTTCTGCTATAAAAAGAATGAAGATCCCACATAAGCTACAATGTAGATGAACCTCAAAAGCAGGCTAAGTAATTCCTCTCAGTTACCTTGCCCTTGGTCACTCCCTACAAGTCCTCCCATCCCCTCCCTCCACTGGTTTTGAACCACTCGTTCCCTTGTCCCTGGGTTGACCGACACCTCCTCCCTTCCCCTACCTCCCATACTCACATGTCCCTCTGGGACCATTGATCCAGTTATTTTCTTCTCACATTGTTTGTCCAGCCTATCTTATCTAGGTGGACCTGCAGATATGGCAATATGTGCATACAAATGCAGAATTACTGTAACCAGAATGAAGGCTGAACATGGTAGTAGGACAGGAGGAAAGCGTAAGGAAATAGAGGAAAGGAGTAGGAGGCAAAGGGCATACAGAGAAGCCTAAATACAGACATGTACATATGTAAATATATTTATGATTATGGGGGAAATAGACCTAGGTGCATATATTTATAGGTTCAGTAGTAGGGTAGCAGGTGGACATTGGGCCTCCTTGCACACACTCCCTCAATACAATAGCACCTTGCTCAGCTAAATAGTCATTCCATGATACCTACCTTCCTGACAGGATCACTGAAGACAGACGTGTGCATAAGCAAACGTGGTGACGAAAGCTGATGGTGCCCAGATATCAAAAATATATACCATCTGGGATCTTAAAGGCTTGAAGGCAAACAAGCAGCCATCTAGCTCAGAAGCAACAAAGCCCACATAGAAGCACACAAGCCTAAGTGAACTGAGGTGTTGAAGGGATCAGGTAGCAGACACCAAAGAACAAAAACCATCATTGTGTGATCACCTTCCCCACATAAACGCTGAAGATGAATGTATGCATAAGTAAATGTGGTGAAGAAGGCTGGTGGTGCCTGGCTATTGAGATATATAGTGTCTGGGGACTTAGAGGCTTGAAAGTAAATAAGCAGCCATCTAGCTCAGAAGCAACAAAGCCCACATAGAAGCACACAAGCCTAAGTGAACTGAGGTGTTGAAGGGATCAGGTAGCAGACACCAAAGAACAAAAACCATCATTGTGTGATCACCTTCCCCACATAAACGCTGAAGATGAATGTATGCATAAGTAAATGTGGTGAAGAAGGCTGGTGGTGCCTGGCTATTGAGATATATAGTGTCTGGGGACTTAGAGGCTTGAAAGTAAATAAGCAGCCATCTAGCCCAGATGCAACAAAGCCCACATGGAAGCAGCACACCAACATGTGTGATCATGAAGGGCCGAGGGGACCAGGTTTCAAGCAACAAAGGTGGGGGGAAAATCATATCATTATGAATGAGGGGAGTGCATTATAAGGACCCAATGCCCATCTGTAGACAAGTGGACATCCTTTGCAGAGGGGTAGTGGGGAGGAGATGAATCACTCTGGGTTCACTGTAGCAACAATGAAACTTAAAACCTTTCTCTAGTTGTTGAATGCTTCCTCCCCCCCCCCCAGTTATCATGACCCCAATTCTACCTTGCGGACCTGGTTAGACCAGAGGATGCACAGCGGTGCAGTAGGAATCTGGAAACACAGGGAATCTAGGATGATGAACCCCTCAACACCAGCGGTGAGAGTGGCGACACCTGGAGGGAAGGGAGTGTAGAAAAGGGGAACCGATCTCGGGAATCTACATGTAACCTCCTCTCTGGGGGGATGGGCAACAGGAAAGTGGGTGAGGGGAGACGCCGGGCAGTGTAAGATAAGATAGAGTAATAATTTATAAGTTATTAAGGGTTTGTGAGGGAGTGGGGAGCAGGGAGGAAGGGGGAGGGAAAAAAGGGAAATGAGCTAATTCCAGGAACCCAAGTGGAAGGCAAATTTTGAGAATGATGAGGGCAACTAGTGTATAAGGGTGCTTTACTCAATTGATGTATGTATGGATTGTGATAAGAGTTGTATGATGGACCCCACCACGACACACCAAACAAGGAGGGCAACGTAAAGTACAGAGGACTACACAAAGAGGCTGGACGACACGCTGGCCCAAACAGAATTAGGTCGACCCCCACATTCGAAGGGAATACCACAGAAAACAAAAATAGATCATCTGGTGTGGGAAAGGAACTGACCCACCACACCACATCCAGAAGGAAGCTGAAACAAAGGAAGGAGAAAGGACGTAGTGGAATACACCTGAGTCCACCAAGCCCAAGGTCGATAGACCAGCTCGAAGGGCCCACTGTACAGAGAGGACCACACAGCTGGCCACACGGCGAGATGCGACATCCTGCACCAACACATGGCCCTACACAGGACAGCGCCTGAGACATAGTGGGGGATGTGTGACTGAGCTGACCCCACCACACTGAGGCAAACCCTGGGCGTGCAATGGAGCAGCGGAGGAAGCAGAGCAAAGGATCCCGAGGGAGTATAAAGGATGGACTTTCAGGCCAGGACGTGGCACCTCACAAGCTACATCTAGAAAACACTCCTAAAGACCAACGAACTGACCTTGAACTACTAGCAATTTTTCTTTTAATATTTGCTATCTTTTTGTGTTTTTTTACCTTGAAAATTTTTTATGTTAGTGGCTTTTCTGCTTATCAGTGTGTTGATGTTGCTGCTGTCAAAGCCATGTTCTTATGTGCCACTTAGGCACTGTCAAAGTCATCTGCATTTGTATGCACATATTACTATATCAGCAGGTCCACCTAGATAAGATTGGCTAGACAAACAATGTGAGAAGAAAATAACGAGACCAACGGTCCTGGAGGGACATGAGAGCGTGGGAGGTAGGGGAAGGGAGGAGGTATCACCCAACACGGGGACAAGGGAACAGCGAGTGGTTCAAAACCAGAGGAGGGAGGGAAGGGGAGGAGAGGACTGGTAGGGAGTGACCAAGAGCAAGGTAACTGAGAGGAATTACTGAAACCAGAATGAAGGCTAAACATGGTAGTGGGACGGGAGAAACGCAAAAGGAAATAGAGGAAAGTAGTAGGAGGCAAAGTGCATACAGAGAAGCCTAAATACAGACATGTACATATGTAAATATATTTATGATTATGGGGGCAATAGACTTATGTGCATATATTTATAGGTTCAGTAGTAGGGTTGCAGATAGACATTGGGCCTCTTCATGCATAATCCCCCAATACAATAGCACCTCGCCCTGCTAAACAGTCATTGCATGATACCCACCTTCCCGACATGATCACTGAAGACAGACGTGTGTGTAAGCAAACGTGAAGAAAGCTGATGTGCCCGGATATCAAAAAGATATAGCATCTGGGGTCTTAAAGGCAAACAAGCGGCCATCTAGCTCAGAAGCAACAAAGCCCACAGAGAAGACGCACACGGCCTAAGCGAAGAAAAGGTGTTGAATGGACCATGTAGCAGACACCAAGGAACAAAAACATAATCCTCACATAATCGCTGAAGATGAAAGTGTGCATAAGCAAACGTGGTGAAAAGGCTGATGGTGCCTGGCTACTGAGAGATATAGCGTCTGGGGATTTAAAGGCTTGAAATCAAACAAGCGACCATCTAGCCCAGAAGCAACAAAGCCCACATGGTAGCAGCACACCAACATGGGTGATCTTGAAGGGCAGAGGAGACCAGGTCTCAAACAACAAAGGCGGGGTACTGGTGAGAATCACATCACCATGAATGAGGGGGAGTGCGTGATGGGGACCCAATGCCCATATGTAGACAGCTGGACATCCCTCCCAGAGGGGTGGTGGGGAGGAGATGAGTCACTCAGGGTTCAGTGTAGCAACAATGAAACTCAAAACCTTCCTCTAGTACTTGAACGCTTCCTTCCCCCCAATTATCATGACCCCAATTCTACCTTGCAGACCTGGTTAGACCAGAAGATGCACAGCTGTGCAGTAGGGATCTGGAAACACAGGGAATCTAGGGCAGATGAACCCCTCAACACCCACGATAGGAGTGGCGACACCAGGATGGAAGGGGGTGTAGAAAGGGAGAACCGTTCTTGGAGATGTATGTGTAACCTCCTCTCTGGGAGATGGGCAATGGGGAGGTGGGTGAGGGGAGACGCCAGGGAGGGTAAGATATAATAATTATTTATACACTATCAAGGGACCAGGGGGAAGGGGGGAGCGGGGAGGGAGGGGGAGGGGGGAAAAAAGGGAAACCGAGCTGATTCCAGGAACCCAAGTGGAAGGTGAATTATGAGACTGACGAGTGCAACAAATGTAGAAGGGTGCTTTGCCCAATTGATGTATGTACGGATTGTGATAAGAGCTTTATGAGCCCCAATAAACAAATTTATTAATTAAAAAAAAGAGTTGTATGAGCCCCAATAAAATGATTTAAAAAAACCAGGCTAAGTAAAAGAAACCATATATATAATAGTTCATATATTTTTTTTCATATTAAAAGTATATATAAATATACAAAGAGTATATATAATATATATGCTCATATATAGTATATAATATATAAATCATATATAAATAGTGTATATATATAATGTTCATATAAATAGTATATATATAAGTATATAAGTAAAAGAAGCCATATATAATAGTTCATATAAATAGTTCATATAAAGAGTGTATATATATATATATATATATATATATATATATATATATATATATACACTCTTTATATGAACTATTCAAAACAGGCAAATTCACAGACACACAAAACAAACTGGTGATTGGAGACGGCAAAGGGAGGAAGAAATGCGAAGTCACTGCTGAATAGCTTGGAGGCTTGCTTTTGGAGGCCATGTATTTTGGAACAAGGTAGAGGTGATAGTTCACATACAACATTGTGAATGTACTTAATTCCACTACGAACATGTACACTTTAAAACAGAAAATTTTGATCTGTGGATTTCAAAAAATTTTAAAAAGAAGAAAACTAACAAATCTAAAGTAAAATCATATCAAAGGGTAATCTGCTGAAGCATTCCCTCTGAGATAAAGTATAAGACATCCAGGTTCACCAGAGAGCTAAGCTAGTGCAAAAAGCAACAAAAAGCGATAACAAGAATGATAAGAAAATATCAGCATTCATGATGCAATTGGGCACACAAAAAGTCCAAATGAATTTAAAGATGGGCTTTTTAATTAATACACAGGGAGAGATTGCTGGAGACCCAGTCAATAAGCAAAAGTCAATTGTATTTTTATGTAGTGGAAAGTTACAAATGATCGTGCAATCTTATTTGAAAGTCTGAAATATTTAGAAAAATGTCGAATGAAAGTTATTTCAGGCTGGTACACAGAAAGTTATACACATTATCACGTGTAAAGGCAAAATATATTAACATATGAGATCTTTGAAAGATAATATCCTAGTAAAATGTCAGGGATTAGAACCTTGACATATTTTGGGGGACACAATTCAACCCACTAGTCTTGTGCTTCTTAAGAATCAATCCATCTCATTGAAGAGGTCTTTTTTATGGATGCCCTGCTCTTCGTCAAGAATGATGTCCTTCTCCAGGGATTGCTCTTTTCTGATGTCTACAGTACCTGAGACAATGTCTTGTCATCTTTCCTCCCAAGGAGCATTCTGGTTTTAATTCTTCTACGATAGAATTATTCATTTTCTGGCAGTTAAAATACATCCAATATGCTTCTCTCACATCCCAATTCAAAGGTATGGATTCTTCTTTGGTCTTCCGTATTCACTGTCCAGCTTTCACAGGCATATGGAAACACTACGGCCAGGTGCACCTTAGTCTTCAAAGTGGCACCTTTGATTTGTAAAAGACATTTTCAAGAGCTCCTTGGCAAGAGTTGCCCAATAGGATACGTTGTTTAACTGCTAGACTGCTGCCTTCATTCGTGATGGTTTGTTATCCAAGTAAAAGGAGAGCTTGACCACCTCCACTTTTCCTCCGGGTCTTAGGATGTTGTTTCATGATCCAGTTCTTAGGGGATCTGCTTCCTATGTTGAAGTGTAATCCAAACTGAAAGCTGTATTAGTCGCCGTTCATTCCAAAGTGCCTCAAGTCTTCTTCACCTTCAGCAAGCAAATGTATGTCATCTGAATATCCAAGGTTGGTAAAATAAAAGCTCCTCTAGTCCTGATGCTATGCACTTCTTCAGACAGCCAGCCTCTCGGATTATTTGCTCAGCATACAGATTGGGTAAGTACTGTGACAGTATATAATGCCAACCCACATCTTTCCTGATTTCAAACCCTGTGATATCCTTGTATTCTGTCCAAACAAGTGCCTCTTGGTCTACGCACAAGTTCCCCTTGAGAGTTCTGGAATTCCCATCCTTCACATAGTGGGTTATGATCCACACAACACTTCCATTATATAACACTATATTCACCTATATTATACATAGCAACCTCCAAACCAAATTTCATCAACCCACTATCAGACCTATTGCAATGAAGTCAGTGTCCGCTCATGGCAACCTTGTAGGACAGAAGAACTGCCACGCAGTGTTTCCACAGTGTGCTCATCTCTACTGAAGCTGCTGGCACATGTTTCCCAACTACCGGTTTGCAAGCAAGTGCTTAAGTACCGGGCCACCAAGGCTCTTTTCTGTCCACTATCTTGCTTGCAGACATCACTGTTTTTGAGAATTCCCCTTACACTGTCTCATGTTAATGTTTTCTTCCGTCTTGTCCAACAGATCAATTACAATGGGAGCAGTCCATTTTAGATCCACTTCATATTTTTCCTTCAAAAATTTTAGTTACCTTACATTGGTTTCAATCATTTTCATGATTCCACCAAATTTATGTTTTTCCTTTAAAATTATATTAATCAAGGTTTTTAAAAGACGGCAGTAGTGGCAATCATCTCTACCAAGGAATTGTAGCCTCCTGCCATCTGATTTGGTTAATTTTCATCTGTTCTCACCATCATCTCTAAACTTCAAGGGTATGGCTACTTCTCATCAAAATCTTAATTGCTAATCTCCCTCTGAAACCTAAGACAGATTTGCCACAAGCTTCAGTGATATTAATACCCAAGGGCATGACTCATCCAACGGTTCTCTGACTTCCTCGTGAATCCTTCGTTACCAGATCCCAGTTATTTATTTACATGTCTGATTCTTTATTAAAATGGAAGCTCCTTTGAGGACAGTAACCTATATTTTACTTAATAAATACTTGATCACAAGGGAAAACCCTGTCTTCTAGAAAATAGCTGAATATAAAATAAAATTTCATGATATGCAATGTGAGCTCCCAAAGTATTTAGACATCCCTTTTCCTTACTTACAGCACCGAACGGTAATTATTTGCTTACATGCCTGTCTTTATATACATCCCCTTATGGCTGAAATAATAACTCCCTTTCAAATCAACAAAAAGATGTAATTACATTTCGATCCCAAGCCTTTCTTTGGAGGTATCTCTGGGCGAATTCAAACCACCACTCAACCGAACCACTTGTGCTACTCAGGGCTCCTCACACGTAGACAATACACTATGCAGCCTCAGCAATAGTGTACAAAATGTGTTAAAATTAATCAGCATATGGCTCTCATTTATGAAAAAGAATGAATAATGGAAAATTGCCAATTTTCCCCAAATATAATTAAAACCCAAAGAGATATACCATGGGCCTTGAATCATGGTTCTAAGTTAACCTAGATGGGTGGGAATACAGACGCATGTATCTCTGTATTTAATGTAAATGAATATGAATTATAGAAAGTTATAATTACTAACTTTGCATCATCATCACAACAGGTATTGAAATCAAACAAACAAATAGAATGGTGGAGAAAGAATTGTTGGGAAAACACAGAAAGAAGGGATGATCTTAGAAAAAAATTTCAATGGAGAACAGATTAGAACACTTATCAATTTGGGACCAATAATTTTTTAATCTATTTACAAGGTCAATATTTGGAAGAAAAAGAAAGAAAAAATAGTAAAGTCAGACATAGGAGCCAGGCATTTTGGTGGCTCATTCTCTATAGGAGCATCTGCTAATTTTAGAAAAGGCAAGTAAAGGCCCAGAAAGTTTAATAGAGATGTCTTTACTCTGACAGACCTAGAGCTGGAAGTAAGGATGTGGCCCTCACGAAGGGAAAGGCTTCACAAACTCTCTGCCCCGCATCATCGCTGCTGTGAGCTGCCATCAGGACTGCCTCTCACGCATGGTGACGCCCTCACAACATGATTGATCGGGCCATTGGGATCTTCAGGGTTTTCACTGGCTGACTTTCAGAAGTATATCACAAGGCCTTTTCTCCTAGTCCATCTATTCTGCAAACTCAGCTACAACCTCTTCAGCATCACAGTAACATACACGCCTCCGCCGCATGGGTGGTGTTCACATTTGAGGTGTATTGGGCCAAGAAAGGAATCTGATCGCCCACATGGAAGACAAAAATTCCACCTCGGAATCATCAATTTCCTGTAAGTTCCCTCAAAAGACAGTATCATAGCAATACGAGTAGAATGAACTGGAAATAACCTGATCTTTACAAGCAATGAAGCCCAGCTTCAAATCATCTAAATCTCTAGCATTAGCTCAGTGTGATCGAGACTTGCTACAGCTATTCAAAGTCATGTGCGGAGTCAATTCTGACTCCTGTGTGACCCTATAGGGTAGAATTGCCCATGAGTTTCCCAGACTGAAACCATGGGAGTAGAAAGCCTCATCTTTCTCCCTTGGAGCAGTTGGTAGTTTGGAACTGCTGACCTCGCAGTTAGCAGTTGAGTGGACAACCACGGTGCCACTAGCAACGTGCACAAAGCAAAGAGAAAACCTTCCCGGAGGAAAGATTGCATGAAAACATGCCTCAACTTACACATTTCTTACAGAGGATGATCACTCTATCAAAAATAACTAGGTATTGTCTATAATAATAATCGGGAAACCTGTTGACAATATCAGCAAAAGCTATGTGTACACTTACTGTATTACAAAAAAAGCTACTTCTAAGAATGTATCAAAAGAATTAAGTATTTATTTTCATCAAAACAGAATTTATAAGAATGACGGGGAGAATTGAATACAATGTAGTATATTCATGCAACGGATACAAAAGAACAACAGAGAAGAACGACCTATGCAAACAACAGAGACATTCGATGAATTTTTTTCTTTAAAAAGTCATACTCCAAAGGATAAAACTATATGTTTTTATGAAGTCAAAGAATTGGTAAAGTTACCCAATGCTGATATAAGCCATAATAATCATCTCAAGGGGCACAAATGAACAGTTCGGGTTGCTAAAAACGTCCTAGAAATGGACGAATGGCGGCTATGTAGATGCTCCAAATGATAATAGTCATTGAAATGTGTACTTCAGATCAATACATGTTAGATGCTTTATTGTACATGAACAGATGAGACAAATCTGGAAGATGTTAAAACGTAAGCTATAATAATTAAGGAAGTGTGATATTTATGTTTAGGACTGACAGAGGGTCAGAAAAGGGAATGAAGAGAGAATCTAGAAAATGATCCGTGTGTATATGTACTAGATTTATGTCAAAGAAAGCATCATAGAATAGTTTAACATTTCATCAAGAGACATGAAAAGCTAGAAATAAAGCCAAAGCTGAGAAAGAAAATAGCCTTTTTATAGTAGATCTAAGGGTAGAAAGATTCCCCTTACCCCCAGATAATTCTGGAAAAGGCCAAACACATATCAGAATATCGCCAATAAAAATATTTCATGTTGCCAGGTATTACTGCTGTGACTCATATTGTTGTCATAATAAAAGAAAAATAAATATATTCACCAATAATCTCATAGAAAATCAGAAAGAAATAAGGTTTAAAAATGAAAAGTTTAAATAACAAGCATAAATTTTAGATTTGTATGCTGTATAGCTTCTAAATCTAATAACCACACAATGAATAACTGCCACTATGAAGGGATGAAACTACACAATATAGGCTGTATTGTTACAAAAGTATCTCAGCTACAAAAAAATGGCCTAAAAATAATTGCTTGGGTTTGTCTAATTTATATCTTATTGAAAGAACACAGATTAACTTCCACTGAGAAAAACTATTTTCTGGTTTCTATATGCAATTTTCTATTCCTTTATATATAACAAATATGTTTGAACAAAAATGCTTCAGGGAAAAATGCTTTAAATCAGTGAAGAAAAAACTTTGAGAACTAATGTTGCTGGAAGCTGAACAGTAATTTAATATAAACTATAGCAACTGAAGCACACTGTGTAATTAACCTCAATGAACAGTTGCCCTACATCTTACAGGTAAATAAATGAGTGTTTTCCTCTTCCTTCAGTAAAAATTCACATTTTCCATGGACTTCCCGAGTGCTGTAAGGAAATGTAGTGAAAGTATGCCAGATCGCCTAGGGGCATAGCAGCTACTGTAAATGCCTTAAGGAAAAGCTCTCAAATGCTGTTGTGCCAAAGAATTGGTGACTCTCCTTACAGGGAAGAACACTGCCATATTTTTTACCTAAATATCTACTCTACAGACAAAGATGAATTAATAGAAATATATTTTCCATCATAGATTAAAAATATGAATCCTGACTATAACAAAATCTCTGAGAATTGAGATAAAAGTGCTCTGATTCATAAACTTTGCAAGATCAATTCTCAACCATCAAATCCTCACTTAAAAGCATTTTAAAAACCCCTAGGCAACAGGAAAAGAATCGTCCTTGGACGGTAAGAAATAGGTTCAGGAGCCCTAATAAACCTACTGCTTTCCCCGCAAGCAAGCGAAATCGATGGGTGACACCTTGTAACTCAGTGCTAAAGAAATAAGAATGTATCTTCTATTTATTCAAATGCTGAAGGAAATGAGGCAAGAATAGCTATAATATTATGACCTCTCAAAGACAAAATATATTTCCTGATCAAAGGAGTAATGCTACGAACAGGTAGCTCCCAATAGCATTGTTTCAACAATCACAGAGACTGTAATGAGAAGCAGATTTATGATGAATTTGTGACATATTATTTAATTCCTTGGATATCAAATCTATCGACTAGGTGCCACCCACTGCCCTAAGCATTTGAGATGCAGCAGTGACCCAGACAGGTAAAGTCTCTGTTCTTAGAGAATTCTCATGCTAGTGAGAGAGAAGACAAGTACTAGTGCTAAACCACGAACTACAACCCTCTGCCTGGAGCAAATCCCTGTTCACAGCCGTTGTCTTGGCAGCAAGATCACTAGCACCTCCTTTCACTCTGAGCAGTCCCTCGAGTAGAAGCTGGGGCAGCAGTAGAGCTAAGGGGCGGTAGACACCATGGTAGTTACAAGGACCTGGAATTAGAACACCCCAGGGAAGAACACACTGAGCATTCCTCCCGCTGGAAGCGCTGAAGGAAATGCTCCCACCTCCACCTGCGCTGCTGAGGTGTTCCATGGACAAAACACTGAGTGACGAAGGGAGCATCAAAAGGCGGAGGGAATACTCCGGGTCACTGTACCAAAAAGGAACTGGCCAAGTTTAAGCATTTCTAGAGATAGCAGATTATCACGGACCCATGATAATAAAGACACCCCAGCTGCATGAAGGCCCGGGCAGAAAACAAAACTCCAGGACACCCACTGCAAGGGGTCTGCAAACGGATGCAAGACTTCCTGGCCAATGCCAAAAATTCTGGATGACAGCTACCTGGCTAGCCACATAGAAAAGATCCATATTTGTGCCTAGTCCAACGGAAGCTGGCCCAACGTAAAGAAGAAATGATCTAATGGTGTCATTAATATTGCCATCAAGTAAAATTTTCCTGAAGATAATTCAACGATGGTTGTAGTAGTCAACAGTGAAGTGCCAGAGGGTCAAACCAGACTCGGAAGAAAAGTAGGACAAAGAATGTCCAGGCTGACATCAGGTGGCTGGTGGCTGAAAGCAGAGCCTCAGAAAGAGACTTGTGTTTTATGGACTTTACAAAGGCATTCAATTGCACAGACTACAAAGCACTGTGGGTAACACTGCAAAGAGTGAGGAGGATTTCAGATGATTTCATTGTGCTCGCATGGCTCCTGTGCATACACAAGAAGGAGTTTGAAAAGCGTACGTGAGACTGCACGGGTTTAAATGAGGAAATATGTGAATCCAGGTTGTATCCTTTCATCATATTTACTCAATCTGTTTGCTGAGCAAATTATCTAAGAAACTGAACCAAAAAAAAAACTGAAAACAACATGACATCAGACTTGGAGAAAGTTTCAATGAAAACCTGTAGACACAAACGTTTTTACAAAGAAGACTTGAAGCACTTACAGGGAGAAATAGACCTTCAGTCTGAATTACAACTCAATGTAAAGAAAACAAAATTCATTACAACCGGATCAGTAAACAACATGATGATAAATGAAAGAAAGTTTTACGTTGTCAAGGTTTTCATTTTACGTAGCGCCACAATCAGTGCTCTGGAGACAGCAGTCTAGAAATCAACCACTTAGCGTATTGAGCAAACTGTATGCAAAAACTGCTTTACTCTTTAGCCTGTTCAAAAGCAAAGAGGCCACTTTGCGGACTGAGGTGTGCTTGACCCAAGTCAGGCTCCTTTTATCGGAAAGCTGGGAAACGGATAAGGCAGATGGGAGAAGCGCCGCCTTTGAATTTTGGTGTTGTTGAAGAGTCATGAAATGACCATCAACCACCCTAAGGACCCAGGAGCCCTGGTGGCATAATGGTTTTGCATGGGACTGCTAACCTCAAGGTCAGTGGTTTGAAACCACCAGCTAGTAGGTGGGAAAAAGAGGGGGCTTTTTATTCCTGTAAGAGTTACAGTCTCAGGAACCCAAATGGGGAGTTCTACCCTGTTCCAGAGGGTCACCATGAGTTGGCATAGACTTGATGGCAGTGAGCGAGCCATAAGAACAAACAAATCTTTCTTTAAAAGTATCGTCAGAATGCTCCTTAGAAGTAAAGATGGGAGGCTTCCTCTTATGTCCCTCAAGAAAGATACCGCTCTCTACAAAGCAGAAGGAAGACCCTCAGCAAGATGGATTAACACAGAAGGTGGAACAATGGAGTCAAACATAACAATTATGAGACCAGTGCACAACTGGTCGGTGTGTCATTCTGTTGCAGATAGGGGTCAGAATTGATTTAGTGCTATGTGTGTTAGGCTGAGTTTTCTAGAAGAACAAAATTAATGGAATGCCTATGTTTATAAGAAATTATTTTATATCAAAAAATAATTGTATATCTAGAAGGGGTGCCAGTCCAGTCCAACTCAAGTTCATGGGTCTAATGCTAGCTAGAACTCTCTTCAGATGCACACAACTGCCGGCCAATGGAACAGGAAGACAAAGTGGGGACCTGGGAGATGACAGGCTGGTAGCTAGAGTCACACATATCCAAGGTCATAGGAACATGGCTGGGCTCCACAGTTCCCAGAATTGGCAGATCACAAGGGTTGCCAGCCTCAGAGCCAGACAAACAATCCAGGCAAGAAAGTGAAGAAGCATCAAGGAGACAGAAGTTGTCAGTATCTCTCTTATAAAACGAGCACACCCCCAAGTAGGCATCACCAACCTATGAGCTCACCGAGAGGTCAGAGTCCACCCCACCTCCATACAGCGACCATCAAGTTGACATAGAATCTAGCACCGCACCAAACAACCACAGGACTGCCACCACGGGGAGGTGCTATTGTACGCATTTTGTTGGAAGAAGTTGCTCTGTGGAGATAAATTTGAGGAGTGACTCAAGATAAAAATGAGGCAGCAAGGACACTGTCTACTGGAAGAAGAATGCTTCAGGCAGTAGGGAGAAAGGGAAGGCGCATGCACACGTGTGTGTATTCTAAAGAAAAGAATCTATAAGACTTCAATGAGAAGCATGAAAATCAACAGTTTTGGTAAAGATGCTCATCAAACAAACAAGCAACAAATCTTATTTTCTTTCTTGCCTAAAGACAGTTCTCAGGGTAAGGGATAGCTTTAGTCATAATTAACTTCCCTTTGGTAGATCTCAAGATTAAAACCATTTTCCTAAAGAGAATACCTTCTCTGTAAATATGAAATTGCCCTATTATGCTCTAGGCTTCTAATATCGTTGTCTTATTTCCCCAGAGCTTGAAATGATTCTGGCTTTTTGCAGTTTCTTTAGAGGTACAGGTGTGGTGTGAAATGAATCTGGCAGGTTCTGTAATAATAACAATACTAATAATATTAATACTAATAAAAATAACAACATTAATAATAATAAACTAGTAACAGTAAGGGAATACTTTGCATCAAGGTCTGTTGTGAGCACTTAATCTGAATTTACTCAAGGACCCAACCTATTAAAAGGCTTTAAAGCAACAGCTGTCCCGGGAGCTTCATTATTTACTTGTTTACTTTTTGGACCATGTTCAACTTGCTTTTAGAAAGCATATTCTAGACAAGCAAACGGACACAAGCACTTTGTATTTCCATAATGGAACATGATATATGTGACTAACAGTCCTGTAGTAAAATAGGCTGGTGGAAATTCCAGAAAAATCTATATTGGTTCACTGTTTCCTCTTAAAACTCTTCTTTGCTTTCATTGCTATAGAGTCAAACTGGCTTACTTGTTTGGACTCAAGTTTCTATTTTCTTTAAATGGTTTTGAATTTAAAGGTGCAGTACTATGGAGTCTCACTGCAGGGGAATCTAGGAGCTGTTTCCACAGCAAACACGTTCAGCCTTTCTCCTTCCATTAGCGATCTACATCTGTAGAAAGCAGACACACTCACGAGACTCGTATCCCCCTTAAGGAGGAACGTCAAGTCTTGCTGAAAAATTGGTAACAGTTGCTGTTGTCAGGTGTGAGTGGTGGTTGTTGATACGTCCAGCGAGCCCATATACAACAGAAGGACACACTGCCGGTGCTGTGCCACCCTGACCACCGTACAGAAAACAGGGGAAATAAAGGTCCCGCACACAGTACAATCCAAAGGAATAAACCTGCGATACATGGAAGAATAGGGAAATACATCAAAACATGGTTCTAAGGAAAGAAGACAGACACAAAAGACTACATAATGTACAATTCCACTCACAAAAATGTGGAGAAGGAGTAGATCTGTGCACAGGAAACAGATTAGTAAACGCTAGAGTGTGAGCTAGTCATGGGGATTCACCCCCCAAATGTTCACCAGAAACTTTTGGGGAAGAAACAACATTCTAAACTGGATGGAGACAGTGGTGAAATGTCCTTCCTTGCATATCTGTCACTCACACTCACGGCCACTGAGTCAGTGCCAGCTCATGGGGACTCTTTAAGGCGGGTTAGAACTGGTACAGCTTCTGGTGAGTTTCTGAGGCCCTATCTCTGCAGAAGTTAAAACACACACACAACTATCTTTTTCCCCAGGAGCGGACGATGGTTTGGAACTGTTGTTGACCTACGGTTAGCAGCCCAATGTGCACCCACTGCACCACCAGGGCTCCTTCTACGAGCACCCAATGAGGAGGGAAGATAATACAAACGGAGGCGCTGGTCAGTATTAGTTGCCCCGCCCCTGGCTGAAAGGATGAACCATCTTGGCAGGAAGAGGGAGAAGGCCTAGGCCTAACAGAACAGCCATGAGCAGAGCACTTTCAAGATTACTATCCACAGCGGGAAAGCCATGTCAGCAGCATCAGAGGCTACAGCACGCTGACCGAGGGAGCAAAGGAGGCAGGCAGAAGCCAGCGGCCTTGGAAGGAGACCACGGGACAGAGCAGAGACAGTGAGACTGTAGGCAGACCAACAATCTTAGGCACAGGCCCAGGGGCTACGTGGCAAGAGCTGAGGATCAGAGAGAGATTTGGCTGTCGGCTAAGAAGAGGTATTGCTGTGAGCTAATGACTGATCTTAAAATCCCTAATAAACTCTCTTAACTGTCCGTTCTGTGTGGCCATGACAAATTATCATGCTCAGAAGAGAAGCAGTGTTGTGGAAGGAACGCTTGGCGTCGATAGGGAAAGAAAGGACGAGGGAGGAGATACGCCTTGTGGCAAAAGGGAAGGAAGAAGAGGCCAAATGAGGCCTCCCTCCATGCAGTTCACTCGGTGATGAAAAACATGTTCAAAAAAATCATGTAACTATAGCTACAACAGGTAAATTTTAGGTGAAGTAAATTATACTTCAATAAAGCATAAAAGAATGAAGCATGCCTGCCTTTCCTAGAAAATCTGAATTTCAGAGTAACCAAATTGCTGATAAGGAAGTTTCTGATATAGAAGTCGTGTATAAAGGGAAAAAAAGATCCTATTAGAAAAATCCCCATTCTGTAGCTTTAATGACAAGATGGATCTCAAAGGATGCTCAAGTTATTAGACAAAAGGCTGATGAGAAACTTTATAATAGACACATCAGTCTGATGATGGCCTGAAGCCAAATGATCAGTCTTAGTATCCCTCAATTTAAGATAATTAGAAAGGATGTCCCACTTGATATAATGCAGTAGTAAGGGTATAACAACAATTATAAAGGATTCTTTCAAAACAGATCAATAAAACAAACCTGTAGCTCATCAGATCTCGATATGTAATTATCATCTTACAAAATACATGTGATAAACAAACTAAACAACATCTATAGGAAGCAATCAGTCACATCCACTCTAAAAGGCCCATTCTACAAACACGTTGTTTAAAAAATATATGAAGAAAACAACGAACTACTATTTAATTTCCATATTAAACTGAAAGAACTGAAGAAAACATTTAAGTCTTAAGTTGTAATACTGAATGATTCCATGGGGAAAATACTGAATGATACAGTAATCACCAAAAGACTTTGGAAGACCAAATTCACTGTACTAAAAAGTGAGCAATGTTCAACTATTTCAAGAGGTTGCATATGATCAAAAAATATTGAAGGAAGAAGTCCAATGCTAAAATCATTACTGAAAATCAAGGCTCCAGGAACTGATAGACTCTTAAATGAAATCAACAAGCTGCTGATGCACTAGAAGCATTCAATTATCCATGCCAAAAAATTTGGAAGACAATTACTTGACCAACCAACTGGAAGAGATTCCTATTTGTGCCCATTCCAATGAAAAGCAGCCCAAGGGACTGTGCAAATTATAAACTAGCATCATTGATATCACATGCAAGTAAAATTTTGTTGAATATCATTCAACAGTGGTGTGCCAATACATCGAAAGGGAAAGCTGCCCAAAATTCCAGCAGGATTCAGAAGAGGACATGGCGCGAAAGACATCACTGGCAGCACCACATGGATCTTGGCTGAAAGCAGAGAATAATGGAAAGAAGTTTGTTTGCATAGTATGGACAACGCAAAGGCATTTGACCCTGTGATCAGAACAAACTGTGGAAACCACTGCGAATGATGGGCATTCCGGAGCACTTCATTGTGCTCATGCGGGACCTGTACACGGACCAAGAGGCAGACGTTCAAATAGGAGCAGGGACTCTAGCATGGCTTGTAATCAGGAGAGGTGTAGGTCGGGGTTGCATCACTTATTTAATCATACTAATTTACTACATCTATTGATTGAGTAAATAATCTGACCATATAAAAACTGTAGCACCAGGCGTGATGGATATGCAGATGACACGAGGACTTGAAGCAATCGCTGGTGAATATCAAAAACTGCAGTTTTCTGAAAGGATTAGAACTCAGTGTAATAAAACAAAAACAAAATCTTCACAATTGGACCAATAAGTACCCATGAAAAACAGGGGAGAATATTAAGTCATCAAGAAGTTCATATAGCTTTGAGCCACCAACAATGTCATGGAGGTAGCAGTGAAGAACTCAAACCATGCATTTCACTGGGCAAATCTGCTGCACAAGACCCGCCACACAAGTGTTACAGTGCCACGAGGGCACCTTGAAGAAGGAGGCATGCCTGGTTGAAGCCACGGCTACTTTAATCAGCGCATATGCGTGTGAAAGTTAGACGACGAAGGAGGACAACGGCAAAAGAATTAGTGCATTTGAAATACGGTGTTGGTGAAAAATACTGAAAGTACCATGAACCATAAGAAGAACAAAGGCAGAGCTCTGTCTTGCTTTTGTGCATGTTATTATCTCTGCAGTTTTGTCTAAATAAGATAGGCTGAATGAACAATTGGGAGGAGAAAACAATGGGACCGACAGTTCCAGGGGGACATGGGATAGGGGGAGGTGGGGGGAGGGGAGGAAGTGGTATTAACAAACCCAGGGACACGGGAACAAGTGACCAAAATTGGTGATGAGGTGGGGATGGGAGGCCTGGTAGGGTATGATCAAGGGTAATGTAACCAAGATGAATTGCTGAAACACAGGCGGGACTGAGCATGATAGTGGGACAGGAGGAAAGTCAAGGAAAATAGAGGAAAGTGCTGGGAGACAAAGGGCATTTATAGAGCTCTAGATAAAGACATGTACATATGCAAATATATTTATATATGAGGATGGGGAAATAAGATTTTTGTGCCTATATTTCTAGGTTTAGTATTAAGGTAGCATAAGGACATTGGGCCTCCACTCAAGTATTCCCTCAATACAAGAATATTTTCTTCTATTAAATTGGCATTCTATGATGCTCGCCTTCCCGACACAACCACTGAAGACAAAGCGGGTGAATAAACAAATGTGAAGAAGAAAGCTGATGGTGCCAGCTATCAAAAGATAAAGCATCTGGGGCCTTAAGAGCTTGAGGGTAAACAAGCGGCCATCTAGCTCAGAAGCAACAAAGCCCACATGGAAGAACACAGCAACCTGCGTGGTCACAAGGGGCCGAGGCGATCAGTTATCAGGCATCAAAAAACAAAAAATCATATCATTGGGTGCACACCTCCATGATATAATTGCTGAAGACAAATGGGTACATAAGCAAATGTGGCAAAGAAAGTTGATGGTACCCAGCTATCAAAAGGTATAGCGTCTGGGGTCTTAAAGGCTTTAAGGTATCTAGCTCAGAAGCTACAAAGCCCACATGGAAGAAACACACCAGCCTGTGCAATCACGAAGTGTCGAAGCGATAAGGTATAAGGCATCATCAGAACAAAAATTCTTACCATAGTGAATGAGTGGGGGAATGCAGAGTGGAGACTCAAAGCCCATATGTCAGCCACTGGAGATCCCCTTGCAGAGGGGTCTAGGGGAGGAGACGAGCCAATCAAGGTGCAATGTAGCAGTGATGAAAAATACAACTTTCCTCTAGTTCCTAAATACCCCCCTCCCCCAAAATATCATGATCTGAATTCTACCTTGCAAGTCTGGCTAGACCAGAGGATGTACACTGGTACAGATAGGAACTGGAAACACAGGGAATCCAGGGCCCTTCAGGACTGGTGGTGTGAGTGGTGATACTAGGAAGATAGAACGAGAGTGGGTTGGAAAGAGGGAACCGATTACAAGGATCTACATGTGACCTCCTCCCTGGGGGACGGACAACAGAAAAGTGGATGAAGGGAGATGTCAGACAGGGCAAGATATGACAAAATAATAATTTATAAATTATCAAGGGTTCATGAGGGAGTGGGGATTGGGGAGGGACAGGAAAAATGAGGACCTGATGCCAGGGGCTTAAGTGGAGAGCAAATGTTTTGAGAATGATAAGGGAAATGAATGTACAAATGTGCTTTACACAACTGATTTATGTATGGCTTGTGGTAAGAGGTGTATGAGCCCCTAATAAAACAATTAAAAATGATTAAAAAAAAAACCAAAACAAAAAAAAAAGAAGAACAAAGAAATCTGTCTTGGAAGAAGTACTGCCAGAATGCTCCTTGCAAGCAAGGATGGCTACACTTCAACTCACATTCTTCAGACAGGCCATCAGGAAACAACAGACCCAGGGGAGGAAGGGAGTGCTATGCTGGGTAAAGCTGAGTGTCAGTGAAAAAGAGGAAGAATGTCAACAAGATGGACTAACATGGTGGCGGCAACAATGGACTCCAGCCTAACAATTGTGCGGATGGTGCAGGACCGGGCAGTGGTTCCTGCTATTGTACGTAGGGTCACTATGAGTCAGAACCACCTGATACAGGTGATTGCTGGAACCCGGAAGCATTTACTGCTATCTGCAGTCTTAAACATTTATCTTCCAAATAATTTATTAACATACTAAATCCAACCACTTTTTGATCCTGTATTATTCACTGTCTTGGTTTGCAATACCCCAAGGTTAATGGCATATTCTTGTCCGCAGTGAAAAAAACCACTCTCAAGCATGAATCTCTATCCTTAGAAGACAAACATTCCATATCATCTTAATCACTCAACAATAAATTCAACTAAGTCTCATTTTCCACAGAATATTGAACAGAAAATCAAACAATCCCCAGCTTCTCTGCAATCATTAACTTTTATTTAACTCACAATTAAACAGCATAAGAATGATGAATTCCAAAATATCCCAGAAGCAAGAAATGGAAAGTCAAAGACTTACATTCAAGCTGTGCAACCACATCTCCAGGGTCTACTGCTTCAGGGAACACCTACAGGGGCAGGAGGGAGGTTGGGGGGAAAAGGAAGTGAAAGGAAAATAAATGTATGATGATCTTAGTATTTCTCTCCTTTCCAAATCTCTTATTTCCCAAACATAATTTAGGTTCAGCTTAAGTATTATCATTTCTGACCACCATGGGAAACATATAATTCCCTCAATCCTTCAGCCACTCTTTATTCCTTTATCCTTTTCATGAAACATATTATTATATAAAATTTTATTATATGATGTTTACCTAATTTTTTTCTGTTTCTCCAACTAAAATGAAATCTCTAAGAGGGCAAGGGATTTGTACTGGTCAACATGTCCCCTCAGTGCCCAATATCAAACACCACAGAGAGAAGAGACTGGGAATTACTGAAGAAGGAAGGGAACAAAGGAGCGAACCAAGAGAGCAGGCAAAGAAGAAAAAAAGAAAAATATAATTTTTAGTCATAAACTAAAAGGCTATATTAAAAGAGATTTTAAAAAGAAGTACAAGAAAGCTTTGAGTAATATATGATGTCCCATTCTAATTGACTAGTAACTTGTTTTTCATTTGCATGAAAAGTCAGTATTCAGGTACAGTGCTATTATATGACAGGTTCTGTGTTTTATATAAAATCAAAGACAATTTTAGAAATAAACTAACCCATAAAAAAGGACAACTTTCCAGCAAACCTGTGTCTGACATTCTCAATGATTATTATTGTAAATTCCCCTAACAATTAACTCCCATTGAATGGTGTCCAGCCATGAAATGACTGATTCTGTACAAGTGATCTGATACTGTGATATGGAGCTAGCCTACATTGGCTTAATATCCCTCTTTCAACAGGGTTTTAAAAAATTGGTACCAAGAGTTAATCAAAGACAATATTAATGGAAGATGGTAATGCTCCAAGGGGATGATCAATAAGACTCTCTACCACAAATTACCAAGGTTTTGAAAGGGAGTCAAAGGCAGATAAAAAAACAACAAACAAAAAACCCATAGATCCAGGAATGGATTTGGGGATTGCACTAAATCCTAGCTCGTTTAAGAACAATTAGTTCTTACATCATGGCCCTGCTCGATACTCGCCCTCAGGAAGGGAACACAGAAGGTACGGGTGCTACAGCAAAGTGTGGTGACGAAATGAGATGGTGCCCGGCTGTCAAATAAACTAGTGTCTGGGGCCTTAAAGGCTTGTCTCCAAAGAAGCAACCATCTAAGTGAGACGTCCACTAAGTCCACAGGGAAGAAGTGCATCATCATCAGTCACCAGATTTTAATCATACAGTCCTTAGTTGCAGGAGGATTTGTATCACAGCCTAAATTGTGAGAATCGTTTGCATAAGGCTATGGACGACAGCAGGAGCCCAAGATACATTTGTGGGAACTACACAGGAAAACTAAGCCTCCCTCTATTCATAATTCGTCCATAATTGAGGGATGGGAAAAAACTAGTTACTAAATAGAGTGCATTAAAGAGATTAGTATCGAAGATGGAAGGGATAAACCTGACTTGAACAATTGATCCTCCTCAGATGCATCCTGGACCTGATCGGGTTTTCAACGTTATCTGTATTTTGGGGAGGGGTCTTGTTTGTTTGTTTGTTTGACCATATTAGGGTTTATCTCAGATGTGTCATGTCATTGGGTGGGTCACCCTCTTCAAGTTGTGTTTTATGTCTTTCTGTTTTTCAGTATATGAAACTCAGGATTGACGAGCCTATAAAGAGGAACAGCAAGTAGAATAAAGGTTTAGGGTGGGGGTGGGGAAACGATGTCAAGGAGTCCAGGAAGGGAAAGAATGTTTGGACACTGATTGTGGTAGCAATTGTACAATATTGCTTGACATGAATGAACTATGGAATGATATGATAGATGTATTGACTACCAAATAATAATACATTTTTTAAAAGACAACTGATTCAATGCATGATGATGTAATGCATATTTATTTTTAAGCTTCTGGGTTTAAGTTACAATTCTCAGTTTTACTTAAATCAAAGTACAAAGTCTGCAATAATAATTTGTGTTCTGGGCACTATTAAACATTTAAAACTGTGTTTTGGTTTTCTTAAAGCTTAATCTGACATTTGAACTCACCTTTTCAAACACCATTCTGGCATTGAAGACCAATGGAAAAGTGGGTGGAACACATTGTGTCTTTTTGTATTGGCCAAACACACAGATGCTAAGGTAGATGTCCTCCTTGTCTTTCAGCACCACTCCTGGACAAGTTACCTGAAAGAAATAGGTCCTCTTTACTGCTTTATAAATTCCCTGAAAAATTGCACCAAAAATAATCTAACAAATATGAGGTTAAACACTAGTCTACAAACCTAATAAAATACTTGCAATAATACTAGTAACAACCACACGAGACCCCAATGTTAGCAGAGTTAAATGAAGTAAGTGTCTTTCTAGCTTCCATCCCTCTGAGGGATATACAAGTTTCCATTTGGTTATTTGTGTCAGTTTGGAGCTCTAAGCACTGGCTCTTGGGACAGACACTAACAGTTTTTAAACAGTCAGCCTTAGGCTCTCACTTTATGCTGAATGCTGAGCTTATTCAGCATCATTAAATCACAAAGGATTAACATTCAGCAGAAACAAAGCACTACACTAAAGATGGGCCTACTTTGTCTAACATACCATGGGCATTTTATCAGGAAAGAAATCATGGCAGATAAATAGGGGTGATCAAGGAGGAGGAAGGCACTCAATGAGGTGCACTGACATAGTGGCTGCGGTGATGGGCTCAACATAACAATTAGGAGGACAGCGCCCGATCAAGCAGTGTTTTGTTCTGGGGCACATGGGGTTGCCATGAGTTGGAACCCACTCAATAATGCTGTATATGATCTATATCACTCTAAATATAGTCACCTTAAACATGAAAAGTTTCTACTCTAAGCATTTTTTACAGATAAAATTCAACTTAATTATGTACGAGCATCTCATAGTGACCCAATGAGAGGGTAGAAGTGCCCATGTGGATTTCCAAAATCATAACTCTTTATGAAGGTAGAACGCCCCATGGCAGAGAGTTGTCACCAACTTGATTGAGGAGAGTTCGGAGTTTGTGGAGATGGGAGACTGGAATATAATGAGCACCAGTGTGGCCATGGTTAAGCACTGGGGCGATATCAAAAGACGGACAGTTCAAACCCACCAACTACTCCATGGGACAAAACTGTGCAGTCTATTTCCACAAAGAGTATCTGTTGAGGTCAGGTCAATTCCAATTTATAAAGAATGTACAGGAAATAATTGAACTACCCTTGATAGTTCTAAAGACTACAACATTTATGATAGCAGGCTGAGATAACTTTATTCCATGTAGTTGGTGGGTTTGACCCACTGACCTTTCAGCATATGATTAACTAGTACCAGCAAGACTTCTTTCCAAAACGATTTCTGCCTTAGGAACCCTCGGAGACAGTTCTACTGTCCTACTGGAGTGCTAGGTGTCAGAATGGATTCAATGCACAAAACAGTATCATCTGTCGATATGATTAACAAAAATCTAAGTATAAAGTTTGGGGCTTCTGAAAAATGCATAATAATTTCTCCAGTCCCAATCATATTACACTGCTAAGAGTCAGCTATTACTTAACAGGATATTAAAGTCTACGATTTAAAATCAATAGTCATACACATTAAATATGATTAAATATCCCCGAACAATTCAAAGGAGGTTTAAAAAGTTTGTGGAACGTTCACTAGTTCTTATGGTACAGTGACTCTGTATTCTTTCCATCTTCTTTTGATGTTTCCTGTATCATTCAATGTTTTTCCTACAGAATCTTTCAATATTGTAACTCAAGACCTCAATTTTTTCTTTTGTTCTTTCAGTTTAAGATATGTTGAGCATGTTATCACTTTCTGGGGAAAAAAGACTTAATGTTATGAAAATGTCAAGAGTACTCAAAGCAATCTATAAACACAATGCATTCTCAATCAAAATCCCACAACATCATTCTTTAACTAAATGGAAAAAAATTAATTCCTAACTTCATATGGAGTGGGAAAAGACCTGGGATAAGCAAAGCACTCCTTAAAGGAAGAAGAAAGTAGGAGGCCTTAACCTCAGACTCTATTACACAGTCACAGTAGTCAATACAGCCTATTACTAGTATAATCATCAGTACACAGAGCAATGGAAGAGCATATAAAACCCCCCAATCAATGGGCCCATCTACAGACAACTGATCTTCGACAAAGGGTCAAACGCATGACATAGGAAAGAGATAGTCTCTGCAACAAATGGTGCTAGCAAAACTGAATCTCCATGTGCAGAAGCACAGGACCTGTACCTCATGCCATGCATACAAATGAACTCAAGACGGGCCAGATGTAAATCCCAGAGCTAAAAAGATCATCAATGAGAAAACAGGGACAAACGCCAGGGCCCCGATATGAGGCAAACACAGACTATCAAACATAAGCACACACAAAAGACAAAATAGATGACCGGGACCCACTAAAACGGTACACTTATGTGCATCAAGAGACTTCATCAAAAGAGTAAAAAGAGAGCTCATGGTCTAGAAAAAGTCTTTATCGATGACACAACAGACAAGAACTAATCTCTAAAATGTATAGAATATTGAAGACCTCAATAGGGAATAATAATAATCTAATTACAAGTGGATGAAAGACATGCACAGAAGTTCACTAAAAATGACATTCAAAAGGCTAACAAGCACACCAGCCATCATGGATGTGCAAATCAAAATAATGATTAGATCACACCTGACACTATCAATGACAGCCCAACTTAAAACAGAACAGAAGACAAATGCCAGAGAAGTTACAGAGAGAATGAAACTCTCAAACACTGCTGGTGGGCCTGAAAATATGATACATGTTATGGAAAGCAATATGGGGTTACCTGAAAGATCTAAATACCTCTGCTGAGTATATACCCCAAAGGAATAAGAGGCAAAATGAGAAAAGATGTGTGCACGCCATATCCACGGCAGCCCTGTTCACAATAGCAAAAGGTTAAAAACAGCCCCAAAGCTCATCAGAGAAAAAGAGCTGAAGAAACTTGGGTACATGCACGCAATGGAATGCTATGCATTGTTAAAAATATATCTTGAGATAACTACAAAGCACATCACAACATGGATGGACATGGAGAACATTATGCTAAGTGAAGTTACTCAGTGCCATAGAGTCGATGCCGGGTCATAGTGACTGTAAAGGGCAGGGTAGAACTATCCCTGTGAGTTTCTAAGACCGTAACTCTATATGGGAGTAGAAAGCCTCATCTTTCTCCCAAGGATTGGTTAGTGGTTTCGAACTGCTGACCTTATTGTTAGCAGCCCAACACAATGCCACATAGTCCACTACACTACTGGGGCACTGGTTATTTGGTTACGAAGACTTATTTTAAATACTAAAGAACAGAAAGATGTCACTTTGAAAACATCTTTATAGTGTGCCTGACCCACGCCATGATATTTTCAATAGTGTCATTTAAAAGTTGGACAATGAATAAGGCAGACTGGAGAAAACCTGATGTGTTACAATGGTGATGTTGGAGAAGAACACTGAGAATGCCACGGATGGCCAGAAGAACAAAGAAGTCTGTCTGGGAGGAAGTACAGTCAGAAGGTTCTTTGAAAGTGAGGATAGTAATACTTCATCTCATGTCCTTTGGGCAGGGCAGTAGGAGAGGCCACTCCTAGAGAAGGGCATCAGGCTTAGTAGAGGGTCAAAGAAAAAGAGGGGAAGGAGGTACGCTCTCCATGAGATGGATTGACATGGTGGTTACAACGATGGTCCTGAGCATAAAAAACTGCAATGGTTCAGGACCAAAGAGGGTGTCATTTTGTTGTACACAAGGAAACTACGTCAGCATCAACTCGATGACACCTAACAAGCAATTAACAACATACGGATAATGACATCAACATGAATATTCATACAGATAAAGCCATCAACATGAATATTCATATAGCTAATGACATTAGCATGAATATTCTTAAGCATTTCAATTAAAAGGCAGAAGCTATCAGATAATTTTTAACACATAGCAAAACCTATAATATGCTGTCTATAAAAAAACAGAGAAACCCATACTTTTTCTTTTAAGACACAAACTGAAAGAACACTTCAGAAATGGTGAATTCAGATCTCTGAAAACCAACTCTTCCATAAAAGCAGTGAAAACAGACAAAAATTGACAATATCAACTTTTTCAGAATTATGGAAATTAACTGGAGGCTTGCAACAATCTGAATAGTATTCGTGAATGAAATAGCGAGATCTCAGTAATGACTAGTATGCTCTGCGCTGCTTTAACACACTTAGCCCCATAATTACTTTCTACCCAGCACTGTGGTAGCCTTGAAACCCAAAGCCTGCAATCACGAAAACCAAGAAATCCAGCCACCCAGCAGCTACTGGAGAACAGGTACGGGGCTACCGAAAGTACCATGGCAAGGAGTTATTAGAACTGTAGGCAAGCGCCTCAGAAACCCTGACTTGCAGGACTTTCTTTTATTTGGTTTGGGGGGGAGGCAAGGGTGGTGGGAGCTTACTACAAGCAGCTTTTTACCCTGAGGCATTTGTCACAAACCATCAGTGATAATGTATGACATCTGGCTGCCTAGGGCAGTAATAACTCCAAACTCTAAACCAAACTCACGGCCATCGCGTCGATGCCGATTGCTGGCGACCCTGTAGGTTTTTGAGGCTGTGACTCTTCATGGGAGTAGGAAGCCTTGCCTTCTCCCACTGAGAGGCTGATGGTTTCCATATGCTGACCTTGCGGTTAGCTGCCCAGAGTAACCACCAAGGCCCCAAGGCAGTCGTAAGAGTTGGGGCAAAACATAAGATGACCAAGACATTGAAATGACAAAACTGGGGAATTATGTGTCCAGAGTGAGCTTTGAAAAGTTCTGACATATTCCTGGGAATTTGAAATGCCACGTGCAATCACACACACACACACACACACACACACACACACACACCACCCCACCCCCCTAGGAAAGACCTTCAACAACCCACCTACACAGGGCAGGGGAGAACTACTTTGTAAGGGTTCTGAGTGTCAATCGGCCAACCGCATCTTTTCCTCAGGGAGCAGCTGGTGAGTTTAAACCCAGCGTTCGTGGCCCAATGCTAACCTCACTGCTCTGCCAGGGCTCCCGGGAAACACCTGAGGACCCTGAGTCATGTACCACTGCTGCGTCTGAAAGTTCTAGGGAAACAAAAATTGAAGAATAAATCAAAGTGCTAAACTACCTGACAGATCACCAGAAGTATGCTTCAAAATGCACAGAGCTCCTTGCAAAAACGTCCTGGTTCAAAGCATTTCAGGAAATCTACGTCCAGTCAGAGGAGCCTGGATGGCTCTGCTGGTAAGTGGCGAATGGCTAAGTGTAAGGTAAGTCAGCTGTTCAAACCCCCGCGCCATGCCGGGGGAGAAAGAGGAGGTTATCGACAGCTTCAGAAACCCCACTGTCAGGCTGCTCTGAGGCAGACTGGATGGGCGGACAGCAGTGAACAAGTGCCAACATCACTGTAGCACAAAGCAAGCAGAGGCCGCGGTGGTTCCACACAAAGAACACAGACTTGCCAGAGCCAGCCCGCAAAGTGAGCAAATAATAATGACTGGAGAACAGCAACAACAAACCCTGCAAAGGGGGAGTGATGTTCCAGAGCTGCTGCATTACGTAATTAAACATGCCAAGTTTCCAACTAAAATTGTGAGCGGGGCAACTAAAAAGGAAAGTATAATCTATGCGGGAAGGGGCACAACAGACACTGTCCCGGAGGAAACTCAGAAGATGTACTTAGCTGACAGAGACTTTAAATCATCTATTACAAATATAGAGAATGACATAAAGCACATTTAAAGAACTAAAGGAAAATACATATATAATGTCACATATATTTTATATGTGACAATGGTGTCTCCTCAAATAATGAATATGAATAAAGAGCTTAAATTATTTTTAAAAAGTAGACATTCTGGTGTGAAAAAGTATAGAACTAGCTTTTTTCATCTCTAAAGGAGATCAAAGCCTGGCTGTCAACTGGATAGAGTCTGGGGTCTTAAAAGCTGGTATTCAAACCTTGTATTCAAGGCTAGTATTCAAACAAGCAGCCATCTAAGCAGGAGTCAACCAAGTCCAAACAGAAGAAGCACACCAGCTTGTGTGATCCAGAGACGACAATAACAAAATGAAGATGAAAAGCAGCAGAGTATGATCGCCCGATTTGTGGAGGGCTATGGAGTACGGTGGGAGCCCAAACCCTCCACAGATCTGCTCTCGCCACAGGCAAGACTCTCGACAGCCATACTCTCAGGCGGAGACCACTGTAATCCTGGTTATGCCGGGTCAAACTCCATACTTGGCCAGGTGGCCACGCTACAGACACGACCTGAATGTGTTCTGGGAGCAAGTATCTCCTTACTTGTGCCGCAACAGAAACTTCTTCCCTGGCTTTTTACACGCTGATGGGAGTCTTTTCCTTAGCGCAATTTTGCTTTGATTGTTTTCTGTTGGGTCTTTCGGGTGGGAAGCACAGGAGGAGTGGGTGCAAAATGGTAATAAGTGCTACATGGGGATAAGAGAATACCAGGGTGGGGGAGCGGAGGGGGCACGAGAATAGACTGGGGTTGCACAACCCATCTTAAGGGCGATTTAACCATGGGGTTGGGGGAGAATGCGCTAAAATGGGTGTGGCATTGATTATACAATTCTCCTTGATATGACTGAATTATTGAATTGTAGGTTATGTAAAATAGGTGCCAATAAAACTGTTGGGGGAAAAACAGAATGCTGATGTATGAAGTATAAATGTAGGAAATATGGAAGTCATTACAAATAAACTGGCACGCATAAAAAAGAATTGATATAATATGGTGACAGAGAAAGATTCTGTGACCTTGAAACTTGGTGGATGGAAATGTGAGGAACAGAATGGAATTGAAACCATACAGTCCGAGGAACAGAAGCAAACTAATGAAGAAAACTTAACCAAGACTGAGGCACCTGTGAGACACCAAAACACATATAATGGGAATCGCAGAAGGAGAGGAAGAATTGGGGCAGAAATCTATTATTTGAAGAAATAGCATATATGTTTCTCAAATTTTATGAAAACATTAATTCACACATCCAAGAACTCCAACTAGAATAAGCTAGACATATAATCAAGTTGTCAAAAGACTCTTAAAGTAACAAAACAGAAATGATGAAGCACATACCAGGAATACTCAATAAGATAAAGAGTTGATTTATCATCAGGAGCCCAAAAGGTAGCTAGACAGCATATTAAAAGTGATGAAAGAAGTAGATTGTCAACCAAGAATTCTACAATTAGTCCAACGTTCCTTCTGAAATAAAGGGAAAATTAACACATCCAAGATAAATGAAAATATAAAGGATTTGTCATTAGCAGACTTGCCTTTCTAGAAACAGTGAATGGGGAGATCCTTCTGTTTGGCACAAAGGGGCATTAGATAATAACACAAATCTGCATGAAGAAATAAATAGCACCAGCACAGATGACAATATAACCAGTTTCCAGCAAGATGATTCTGCCCCATGGCAGCCCATGTGTCTCAGAGTAGAGTGACGGCATTCGGTTCACATGAAAGCCACTATAGATGTGTATTTTTGCTCCTACCTCTCCTTCTCCATCTGATTCTAAAGAAAAAATGCACTGGACAACAACTATAGAAATGTATTAGTAGGGGGGAGCGGGGGGGGGGAATAAGGAGCTGATGCCAAGGGCTTAAGCAGAAAACAAATATTTGGAGAATGATGAGGGCAACAAATGTGAAAATGAGCTCGACACAATGGATGGATGTAGGGATTATGATAAGAGTTGTACAAGCTCCCAATAAAATGATTTAAAAAAAGAAATGCATTAATAGACACATGTGCAAGAATAAAATTTGTGTGAACATAGTATTAAAAGAGGGACACAACAGAGCTATATAGGAGCAAAGGTTTTGCACACTACAAAAATTTTGTTCATGCTAATCACAACTGGATTCTTAAAAATAAGGTTTTAATTATAAACCCCAGAGTAACCACTAAGAAAATAACAACAAAAAATTGGGGAAAATGATAAGAAAAAACATTTACCCTGGTTCCCCGAAAATAAGACCGTGTCTTATATTAATTTTTTGCTCCCAAAGATGCGCTAGGTTTTATTTTCAGGGGATATCTTATTTTTCCATGAAGAAGAATACAGTACATTTTTATTGTTCTATTAAAAGAGACCTCGCACTTCCTGTCTGCTCTGGCTGCACTGCGGCCAACAGTGAGCTGTGTGGCGGCGCACGCCGCTATGGTCCAGTTACAGTATCTCTGTGGGGCCTTATTTTCACGGAGGTCTTATTTTCGGGGGATGCCTTATATTTCAGCAAGAGGCAAAACTGTAAGTAGGTCTTATTTGGGGGGCGGGATGTCTTACTTTCAGGGAAACATGGTATATAACACAAAAGAAAGAAGTAGTTGATAGAGCAACAAAAAAGGTATAAGACAGACAGCAAATTATAAAATCATAGTTACTAACCCTACCTTTTTAATAATTATGTTAAAAGAAAATAGACTTGAAACTCCAACCAAATAGCAGAGATTGAGAGAAGCGTTTAAAAATTACAAGACGGAGTATAGATTCAATGACAAAAATGAGCTAATAATTCAATGATAGGATTAAGTATACTACACACATAATAATCAAGAGAGCTAGAGAAACTATATAATTATAAGCAAAATAAACTTGTGGTAGTTACATAATCTATTGCCAATTTGAGAGGATTAAGAGTAAAGGGATGGAGTTTAGCCTGTCAATCAGGCCACAGCTTGATGACTCATTTGGAGGTGCTAAGGAGAAAAACAGCTCCCTGGAGGCGGGACACAAGCTCACTCCCTGCAAGACATCTCCATTGACAAGACACATGGAGCTACACTAGTGCTATGAAACCGGAGATACCACATGGAGATCCCTCCCAGAACTGAGATGCTCACACTGCATCAGGATCCACAAGACCTTCCACCTACTGGCCTGTGATCTTCCTGCATCGGGTGTTATTGCATGTGTTTTGTGAGTCTGAAGAGGACTTTATAGATTGGTTTCAGACACATGGGCTACTATCAGACTTAGGGACTTGATCTGGACTACGCTGGGATGTTTTCTTAATATTCAACTGTTCTTGTATATAAAGTCCTTTCTTTTTTTTTTCTGTTGCTGGTTTTTTATTGTTGGCTTTCATTGCCATTTCCTTTCTTTTTTTTTTAGCAATTTATTGGGGCTCATACAATTCTTATCACAATTCATACATATACATACATCAATTGTACAAAGCACATCTGTACAGTCCCTGCCCTAATCATTTTTTTCTCTTTTCTTTTTTTACATTTTATTAGGGACTCATACAACTCTTATCACCATCCATACATATACATATATCAACCGTACAAAGCACATCCATACATTCCCTGCCCCAATCATTCTCAAGGCATTTGCTCTCCACTTAAGCCCTTTGCATCAGGTCCTCTTTTTTTTTTCCCCTCCCTCCCCTTTTCCCCCTCCCTCATGTGCCCTTGGTAATTTATACATCGTTATTTTGTCATATCTTGCCCTATCCGGAGTCTCCCTTCCCCCCTTCTCTGCCGTCCCTCTCCCAGGGAAGAGGTCACATGTGGATCCCTGTAATCAGTTCCCCCTTTCCAACCCACCCACCCTCCACTCTCCCAGCATATAAAGTCCTTTCTTATACACATGAGCATCTATGAATTTGTTTCTCTAGTCAACTCAGTCTGACACAAAACTTTAAAACAAAAGTGTTATTAAAAGAAGGCCATTATTTAATGATCAGAGGGTCAAGAAGATATAAATTATAAACACATATGCACCTAAAAACACAGTCCCATATCACACAAAGCAAAACCCAACAAAACTGGAAGAAATAAATAATACAAGAATAACTGTAGATGTCAAGGCCCATTTCTCATAACTAGACAGTTCAGAAATAGACTAGAACTCTACAAGCCAGTTCAATCTAACATTATAAACCCACTAGACAGTTGTAGAATATTCTACTAAACAGGAACAGAATATAAGCTTCTCAAATGCACATGAAATATTCTTTAAGATAAAACATATTAAACTATAAAACAATTCTCAATAGATTAAAAGGGATTTAAATCATACAGTGCATATTCTAAAGCCACAATGAAATATCAAAACAGTAACATAAGGAAATTAGAATATTATGTAAAACTAAACACACTCCTAAATAACCAAAGAGCCAAATAAAAAAGTCACAAAGAAAACTGGAATATAATCATTGGGTGCGCACCTCCATGATACGATCACTGAGGACAAACGGGGGCATAAGCAAATGTGGTGAAGAAAGCTGATAGTGCCTGGCTATCAAAAGAGATAGTGTCTGGGGGTCTTAAAGGCTTGAAGGTGAACAAGCGGCCATCTAGCTTAGAAGCAATAAAGCTCACATGGAAGAAGCACACCAGCCTCTGCGATCATGAGGTGTCGAAGCAATCAGGTATAAGGCATCATCCAAAAAAAACAAACAAACCAACCTTACCATAGTGAATGAAGGGGGAAGTGAAGAGTGGAGACCCAAGGCCTATTTGTCGGCCACTGGAGAGCCCCTCACAGAGGGGTCTAGAGGAGGAGATGAGTCAGTATGGGTGCGATGTAGCACCGATGAAGAATACAGCTTTCCCCAGTTCCTAAATGCTCCCCCGCCCCGCCACTACCATGATTCGAATTTTATCTTGAAAGTCTGGATAGAGCAGAGGTTGTACATTGGTGCAGATAAGAGCTGGAGGCACAGGGAGTCCAGGGTGGATGATACCTTCAGGACCAGGGGTGTGAGGGGCGATACGGGGAGGGTAGAGGGAGAGTGGGTTGGAAAGAGGGAACCGATTACAAGGATCTACATGTGACCTCCTCCCCAGGGGACAGACAACAGAAAAGGGGGTGAAGGGAGACGCCGGATAGGGCAAAATATGATAAAATAATAATCTATAAATTATCAAGGGCTCAAGACGGAGGGGGAGCAGGAGGGAGGGAAAAAAGAGGACTTGATGCAAAGGGCTTAAGTGGAGAGCAAATGCTTTGAAAATGATTAGGGCAAAGAATGTACAGATGTGCTTCACACAATTGATGTATGTATGGATTGTGATAAAAGCGCATGAGTAATAAAATGTTAAAAAAGAAAACTAGAATATAATTTGAGATGAAAGTAAATGAAAACACAACACAACAAAACCCAAAGGATGCAGTGAAAACAGTACTCAGAAGGCTATTTACAGCTATAAACGTCTATACTAAAAAAGATGTCAAACCGACAACCTAATGTCTCACATGCAGAAACTTAAATGAAGAGCAAATTGAACTTAACATAGGTAAAAGGATAAAATATAAAACCCAAACCTATTGCCAGTGAGTCAATTCCAACTCATGGCAACCCTGTGACAGAGTAAAAGAGCCCCCAGATTTGAGACTGCAGAAGTCGACCGGCACTTCTTTCTTTCATGGAGCGACTGATGGGCTCACGCCACCTTTTGGTTAGCAACCAAGCATGTAACCAGTGTGTCATGAGCGCTCCTTAGCAGAAGAATAGATACCCTAAAAATAAAAGCAGAAGTAAATGACATTAGAGGGGAAAAGAGAGATGCTTGCCAATGTTGTTGTCACTGCTTGTCCTGGAGTCAATTCTGACTCATAGTAACCCTAAAGGACATGGTAGAACCGCCCCGTTGGATACTGTTTGACTGAAATCTAACACAAACAGATCATCTGGTCTTGTCTCCTGCAGAGCAACTCTGTTCAAACTGCTGAGCTTTCCACTAGTAGCTAAGGGCTTAAACAATCACCACCAGGGCTCCTTGGTGTACTTGTCAATAAAGTCCCAAATGCATGAAGCCTAAACCGACAGAACTGAAGGAAATAACAGATGATGCAAAAATGATACGTGAAAATCTACATCTCCGTTTTCTATAGCGAATGGTGGGAAACGAGGGGGACAATTGAGGATATGAGAAACATAAAAACTTCGTCCTTTGTTGCATGACCAGCAGTCAGCATTGAATGCAACAGAAAGCGACTGAGGGTCTTCCCGTTGCTTGGGTGGTAAAGGATGCTTATTATCACCCCTCTTATCTATTCAACATCGTACCAGAAGTCCTTAACACACAAAAAGGGGAAATCAAAGCAAGACCAAACAAAAAACTCTAACATACCAATATCGAGTTCCTTTCAACTCATAGGGAACCTCTACAGGGCTACTGAGACTGTGAATCTTTAGGAGAACAGCCAGCCTCATCTTTCTCGAGCCGAGTGAGCAAGGGGTTTAAACCACCAAGCTTTCAGTTAGCATGCCTAATGCCCAATCCACAGCATCAACAAGATATTCAAATCGGAAAGGCAGATGTTTTTGGAAATGACAGGATCAATCAGCAGGCAAAAGACACTAAAGATTCCACAAGAAAAGTACTGGAGCTAAAATAAGAATTCAATAATGTTACAAGATCTAAGAACAGTAATAAATATCAGTTGGGTTCCTCTACATTAACAAAGAATACTCCAAAAAAGAAATCAGAAATATAATACTATTTCCAGTGGCCTCCAACTTATTAAATACCTAAAGGCCCAATAGACTTATTCAATGAAAACTATAAGACACTACTGGAAAGACATCCCATGTTCATGGATTGAAAGACTTAATATAGTGAAAATATCAGTTCTACTTAAGGCTATCTACAGGTTCAATCCTCATACAAATCCAAAGAATATTCTTCACTAAAATGAAAGAACTAACAATCAATATCATTTTGAAAGGAAATCAACCCTGAATAGCCAAAGCAGTACTGAAGAAATAGAACAACAGAGACAGGCTTGCATGCCCTAATATCAAAACATGCTGGGCAGCCACTACAATCAAAAGAGCCTGGTGTTGGTCAAACGGTAGACATTAAACAGTAGAATAGCATTGAGCACTTAGCATTAAACCCAGACATCTATGGACAACTGACTTTCAATAAGAGGTCAAAGTTCATTCAGTGGGGCAGAATTTAATAAATGGTGCTGGCACACTAGATATCCACCTGCAGAAAAACGAAACAGGAGCCATACCTCACAACATAGACAAAAACTTACTCAAATTACATCAATGTTAAACCTAAAACCACAAAATTCCTGGAAGCAGGGCAGTTGGTAGATTTGAACTGCCAACCTTGTGGTTAACAACCCAAAACATAACACATAGCATTACTAGTGAAGATACCAGTGATACTTCTCAGACATAATAAAACACATTTCAACATTGTTTTTTCGAGGTTTGACGACTTGGGACCATCTCATGGGGGCACCTAAGTCAACTGGCATAACATAGTGAACAAAATCATGATCTGTGTCCTAGGGGGATGAGTAGCATCTATGACTTCAAAAGCTTGTGAGTGGACATGTAAGACACAATTACAAGTGTCTACTCACCAGGAACAAAACAGTAAGCAGGTAATTAAAAGTACAGAGAAGAAACAAGTCTACATGAGCCATAACCTCAAGTAACTGGGGAATCAGATGCACCCAGCTATGATCACAGGTCTTTCTGACTGGGATCGCAAGAGTTGGTCCCAGACGGAATGGGAGAAAATAGGGAGAACTCAAATTCTTATTTAAAATTGCCCCCCCCCTTCAAAATCCTGGAAAAGTAGAAAATAGAGGATTCACTGTAACTATCAGCTGGAAACATTCTTTAAATCAACAACCAAGCCTATCCTATGGGATTATTGTTCAGAGAAATAGAAGAATGACCAGGAGCTCCATGGCATAGTGCTTTAAGCACTGGGATATTGACTGGAGGGTCAGTAGTTCAAAAACGACTAGTCTCCACTCAGAAAAAAGATACCACTTTCTCTTCCTGGAGAGATCTTGTCTCAGAAACACAAAGGAACAGTTCTACTCTGTACGATAGGGTCGCTGTGAGGGGGAATCTACTTTAGTGGCTTTAAATTGGCCGTGAGTTTGGCAGAGTGGCACGTGAAATAAAGCCTATCACCCAGAAGCTTGGTGCCATATTTAAAAATCAACAGTATGAGCCCCAAGGGTCACCAATTACTCAAAAACAAAGACTAAGGGCCATGGAAACAACTGGAAAGGGGAATTAAAGAGAATGTTGACACCACTACACCATCACTCACTTTCTGCAGGGCAGCTGATATTGACGAGGAAGGGAAATGAAAGGACAAAGTACTTCCTTCACATTGCATCAGCGAAGGCTTGCACCAGGCATCCTCTCCAACAGCGGCACTCTGCAGGCAGGCTGCCAAGCCCTATTGGTTAGCAGAGGAGGAAGCAGCCAATGAGGAGTCTACGCAACCCCAGGCTAAGCGGTTTAAGAAGCCAAGCGCCTTTGTTCTTTATGTTCCTCTACAAAAAGTTACCAACGAGATCTGGGCTATGAAACAAAAACATGTAAAGCGAGGGCTAGGGAGCCCCGACCCAGCAATGAGTAAAATCTGTCTATTTAAAGATAGACTCAGACACTTTTTTCTCCTCCCATTCCCCCCAGTCCTTCTGCCCCATCTTCACTCCTTAAAACTAACAAGAGCCCTGCCACAGTCTAGTGACCTCCCTGCAGATTAAGTTCTGTGCGGCAGCAGCAGCCTCAGCCTCAAGTCAGGAAAGATGGCCAGCAAAAGGCGCGGTGCTGCAAGCATGAGTTAACTGGAGAGAGCATTGCTGGCGGGGTGGAGGGGGCGAAATGGAGAGCATCCTCGGGCAGCACCCTGGAGAGAGAGTGCATTGGCATTGGAGTGTGTCAAAGTGCTTGCCCCCACGTCTTCCCCAAACGCCTCCAGGAGACTGAGTTGAGAGATTGAGCTGTGGGGGATGTGGAGGGGTGAAGGAGGCTGAAGTAAGAATTCTGGTTCTAATTAAAATCTGCCCCGGGATCAATTCATGCAGTGTCAGTAAGCGACTCTGTCCAAGAGCAGCACAAATCCTGTAGTGGGCCGTGGGGATTTCGCATTCCAAACTCATAGGCAAGGCCCTCATCTAATCAGAAAGTTGCACAAGTGTCTGACGGCCACCGCCTGCAGTCATTTACGAGGGAATGCCCTCGAAAGGACAGAGCACTTTTGCGTCACCTTCTCGGGAAAACTGGGAGTAAGAAGAGGAGCGCCTGGTTACAAGGAGCCCAACGTGGACGCTGAGCGGGAGCAAGAGAAACGGATGTACGGTGGCCAGCCTCTCCTGTGGCTGGTGTGGAGGGCGTTTATGACTCGCAGAACGGGGAGATCCAAGTGGTATGGGGGTCGGTCGCGACCCCTAGAGAAGACCCAGGGGAGATCTGGGGGCCGGAAGAGGCGGCCGCGAGGGGTCCTTGGAGGAGTGGGACTCAGACACCGTCGCGGCGGCCGGGGCCGGGGGCGGCCGGTACTCACTGAGCGGATCTCCAGCGCCAGGGCGCATTGCAGCGCCTTCACCTTCGGCATCCGGGCGGGGTGGGACGGCGGGGGGACCCCGGCCGCGGGCCCGAGCGAGGCGGGAAGACACGGGACGGGGCGGGGACGGGGAGGAGACTAGGTGGCGGCGGCGGTGGCAGCTGTGGCCCCCAGGCCGGAGCCCGCGGTCCAGCCTGGGTCCCGCCGGAGCAGCAGCTGTGCGTGGGGCGCGGACCCGTTGTCATGGCAGCCGGGCGTGGCGTGCCGGAAGAGAGGTGGGGCGGGGGCGGGCTGCTGGGGGCGGGGCTCGGAGAACACTGGGGCGGGGCGGGGCTGCGCGAGGAGGCGGGGCTCGGAGAACACTGGGGCGGGGCGGGACTGCGCGAGGAGGAGGGGCTTCCTGTGGCCGGGCAGGGGCGGGGCAGTGCATCTGTGACGTCAAACTGGGACGCAGGCCCGATAAAGCAGAGAATAAGCTGTTTGTATACTGGGAAGGTGACCAGATCAGGAAATGGACGCTGGCCAGAGTGTTGAGTTGCAGTTGTGGGGATGGCACCTGGGGCTAATGGTGTGCCCCTGTGGCCTCAAGTGTCCCCAGAAAACAATCTAAGAAGAAGAAGAATTTGTTTCCCTATTTCAAGTTGACGTTAGAGATTACAAATTCAGCGTGAGGATGCTGAAGGGGCGGGGCGGGAACAGGGACAAGACCAGGTGGCAGAAAGGTGACTTGTCCGTATCAAAGAGCTAGGGTCTTTTAACTCAGACACCACTTGCTCCTCAGAAGAGGGGTGTGAAGCAGGTCACCACATTCCTTCTCGGATTCTCCTGGTCTGCGATTTCTTCTCCGTGTGTCCTCTTTTCTGACCAGGCGCCCTTTCTAATGCGCCTGTGTACTTAGCTAATGCAGATTGTTTGGCAGGCCAACAATAAGCCCAATTGTGAAGGGCCTGGGCCATTGACCATCAAAGATACAAAGGAAAGAGACTAACAGATTGTCCAACCTAGTCATTTTTCTCGAGAAATGCATTGTACACTTCCCCAAAACAAAACAAAAGACTAGCAAACCCCAAGCCACCGAGTTTATTCAGACTCATAAGAGCCCTATTGGTCAGAGCGGAACCCTACAGGGGTCTGCCAGTCTTTGCAATTTTTTCCCCATTGGTTTGACATGAACTTGTCTATCACTACAGAATCCAAGTCCTCTTCGGTTTTCCTTTCCTTTCCTTGACAGCCACCTGGAATAATGTTTCCATCTGAGGGGTAAGGAGCCTGGGGTGTTTTTAAGGCTGAGTCTTCCCTCTCTCCCTCTATTTAAAATTTCATTTACTTACTTGTTTGTTTTAAATAACCCGACTAGTTCCCAGTCCATCCCATCAAATCCGTAATAATATCATTTCAAATCCCCCATAAATGCTGCTGTTTTCCCATTACGCTTTGTGTCCCGCCTCCCTCCGTAGTTTTCTGCCTCCTCTCCTCCTGCCTCTGCCCCTGTTGTCCTCTTCCTTATAGTCTTCAAAGTCTTATCCTTTCATATGAAAACCTGTTCTTTTCGTTATTTTTCGGTATAATAATGGTATCCTTAAAGAGTTACCTTTATGTGATTGACTAACTTTGCTACGTGTATTGTGTTGCTCATCTCTTGCAATGTTTGACGGAGTTGAGTCATTGTTGTTTTTAATTGATGCATAATATTCCATTGAATGGGTGTTCCAATTGATAAGCTTGCTCATCCATTCCTCTATAATTGGAATTGTTGGTTGTTTCCAATTATGAAAATGTCTGCAATAAACATAACTGTGAATATATCTGTTCCGGCTGTCTTCTTTATTTCTTTAGGGTTTATTCCTGAGACAAATTTCCCAATTAGTCATAGGTCTTAAAATTATTCATAAGTCCTTTTGTAAACTTTTTAAAAACCCTAGGTGGAGGCTTACGTATCAGATCATGTTTGCATTCAGCAACAGCTTGCATGTCCTCGCCTCCGTTTCCCCATCTCCCTTTCCACTGAACTCATTGCTGTCCAGTGGGTACCGACTCACAGAGGCCCTGCTCTATTGGGGAAAAATGCCCCAAAGCCTCATCTGTCTCTGAAAGAGGCTGGTGGATTCAAACTGCTATAGGATATAATCTTCCCAGGCACCCAGTTTGACGCCCATCTACCCTCACAGGGGTCCTCAAACTACGGCCCTGGGCCACATGGGTAAAAATGAGGACATTTATCCAGCCCGCTGGGTGTTTTTGCCCCATTTTTTTACTTCAAAATAAGATATGTGTAGTGTGCATAGGAATTTGTTCATAATTTGTTTTGTTTTTTAACTATAGTCTGACCCTCCAATGGGTCTAAGGGACAGTGAGCTGGCCCCCTGTTTAAAAAGTTTGAAGACCCCTGCTAGTGGCTACATGAAGATCGATCATTGTTCAAAGTCACTGACAGGTGTCACAGAGATCAATTTACTCCTTTTATCCTTTCTTTCTCGACTTCTGTATGTTCAGTTCCTCGATAACATGTACAAAGTAAATAAGTATTGAACGTTCTCAAATGCTCTTTCTATACTCATTATTGAGATAATCATATACATGTTTAACTTCTAGCTCATTTATGAACTGAATTACATTGATACTGGTTTTAGAGGTTGAACTTTTCTTGTAATCTCATGTTATGTATTTTGTGAAAATATTTTTGTGTTATGTTACCTAATGTTTTCTTTAAGGTTTTTTACACATGTATGAGAATTGGTCCTATAATTCTCTTTGCTTTTATGTATTGTTCTTTCCTGCTTTGGTAATCGACAGTAAACCAGCCTCATAAAATGTGAGTATACATTAGACCATTTACTCTTGTTTAACAGCTTCCAGATGTTCTCTTCATTTTTCTTCGGTTTTTCTTTTCTCTACTTCTTCATACTGTATGATTTCAACTGCTTTGTTTTCAGTTGACCAATTCCTTCTTCTACCATCTCCAAATTGCTTTAAGACCATCCAGTAAAATCTTCATTTCAATGAACCTACTGTTTCATTCTAAAAGTTCTATTTGGTTTTTGTGTTTTTTGTCTCCACGTGTTTGTGGAGTTCCCTATTCAATCATTAAGATCATATTTTTCATTCATCTTTGAGTATATTGACCTTGTGTAGAAACAGGGTTTTTGAGACTAAATATGGCTATATTTTTGCTTGGTGCTAGCTTGCTTCCATTTGCAAAGTCACTCTTGAAGTATTCTGATGGAGTGGCCTTGGGACCCCAGCATCTTTGTTCAGCAGAGATATAAAAACACTTGCCTCCCTTGGAGAGGTATGGAGATATTGTGGCCCCCCAGAATATTGCCACAGAAAATTAAGGTCTGAATAAAACCACTATATAGCTATTGGGAAGCTGACAGCGTATTATTCAGTTTCTTGGCCATTCACACATGATGAAAGGAGTCTCTCACTATAACACTCCTGGAAAAGCTCTGCGTAGAGATTGGGTATGCTTGCTAGGGACCTGACGCTGTTTTCATTACTTGATGACATCACGTTAGTGACTGAAGATGTTTCTTCTGTTACAAGACACTCTAATCCCACCTACCATGGGTAGGATGGCTGTGAGCCACTCCCACCCCAAAAGGTGCCTGGGTGGGGAATGGTGGTACATTCCCAGGAGTTTTCTACTTAGGTAAGATCTGCGTGGTGACAAGCTTTCCCTACCGCTGGGGCATGCCAACAGAAGGGCAAGTCTTCGTGGGACTTTGGGGGTACCCGAGTTATTTACATCCCACATGGCCTAGTGATTAAGACGACTTTTTCAATATGTTTAAAAAGGAAAGAGAGAGAGATTAGACCCAAAAAACAGCATCAAACTTTCAAGACTGAAAGCCTGGTGATAGTGGGGATGCTGGGTTCCATGCCTAAAGGGGAAAGACCCAATGCTAGCAGATGCCCTGTGCACATGAGGCTCTAGCCAAGTTGTGTGAAACTAGTTCAAGACAAAGCAGACCATCGGCCAAATGGAGGGCTGCATAGGTGGTCATCCACAAACCTAGCCTGTGGGGAGGATGCTTTGGGAGCGATCGCTGGAACAGGACATCTGGGATTGCTTCCAAACCTCCGATGCTGACCTGGTTTTCATGGAGCAGCCCGTTCACCTCTTTCCCCATTGGGAAACAGAGGCAGAAGCTACAGCACAAGTCAGAATGGTGCACTCAAAAGGGGAAGCTGCCAGCGAAGTGGCACTGTGGTGTCCATGTTGGTTCAAGGCTAACAAGAGAGGCAGACAAAGTTGTAAGGTATAATGATTTGCTGACTCTGTCCAAAAAAATTTCCCCATGACAGATATAAGAGAGAACACAGTCATGACTGACAGATTTGATCATTTCATCCCCTCTCTCAATGAAAGAGTGAAATATGCTCTTGGGTAGGTGAACATGGTTACCAGCGTTACCCAGACATTTCCACGCAAACCATGCTGTCACAAAGATTAATGATAACAGTTGAGTATGGGGTCCCCTGGAGGATTGCTAGTGGCCAAGGTAAACACTCTACAGGCCAGAATGTGTACAAATGGGTAGCCAAGAGCCAAGAGGCACAATGGCACTACCTCACCGTCTCTGGGGCTCAGACTTGCCCTAGAACCCCCAGACTGGACCTGATGGATAGAATGGGGTCCTAAAACACACAGGCAAAGCTTCCCTGGTGGGATGCACTGCCTAAGGCTCTGAGCTTCACCAGGTCAGCCCCACATTCGCATGCCAGACTTGGAGCCCCAGGTGATCCTCTAACTATGGTCCCAATTTTGAACAGTTTTACCCGTGTCCTGCAGCATTTTTAAAAAGTCCCGATGTTTGGAAAGAATGCACGACAAGCTAGAATATGCAGTTTTCAGCTGCCTTGTGGCTATTTCGCCAGAATATGAGTTATAAAAATGGTGTCCCGCTTTACCCATGTTAAATCTGGTCACTTTATACAAGTGACATCCTAGGCTCTGGAAGTGTATCCACCTAGGTTGTTGCCAAAGCAAAGGAACAAGATCCTCTGAATGCCTCAGGCCCAAGGTGGGAAGTGGAGTCATCTGTTGGCACTTCCTGCTGATTGGTTACATCCTCCCTCCGGAAGCGAGGAATTGACTGGCCTAATACGGGATTTCAGGCCCGTTACATGCCAAGAGATTTCAGCATTCTCGTACTGAGACACGTGGTGGGAGCAGCTGCCGTCTTAGGCGTTTTCCCTGGCTACATTCCCTACGTGCTGGGCCGGGAGGTCGTTTGAGAAGTCGTGAGTAAAGGCACCCGTTTACTGTGTCCCTTCAGCTAGAGCCCCCTTCCTCGTCGCGGAGAAGCGCTGCTGTTGAGGCTTTCTGTGTAGCAGGATGCTTAGTTTCTGTATTTTTTAAATAGATTACCTTATTTATTCAGGGCTCTATTTTATTTTTGACTGGGCTCAGACTTAGAGATGGACGCCCTCAGCGAGGACAGCCCCCGTGTCGCTTGGCAGTCTGGTCCTGCTGTCCCTCTCTGGCCTCCCTCATTCTCTTGGCCAAAAGCTTGGCGTACTCAGCAGCCTCCTATGCTTTCTTGGTGCGCTGCTTCTCAGGGCAATGAGCCCGCGCTTGTGCTGCAGGATGCGCGGAGTCACAAGACGCTGAGTCTCGGGCGCTTTGGTCCTGGGTCTCTTGTCTTCTTTGTTCGGGGCTTTCTCACAATGTGCTGGTGGACATCATCTTCTTTAGAGACTGCAGAGTTTGCGGATTCTGCTGGCTCTTTTGGGCCCCAGGCGACGAGGCACGTTTCTATCAGTCCTGAGATTGCTCTCTCTCCTTGCTTTACAATAGCCGAGTTGAGAACGCTCACATTGGCACCCACAATGCACCGGGCAGATTTGCGCGTCCTCTCCCTAGTTCTCCTTGGTCTGTGGCAGGAGCGTCCCCAACTCAGCAGCAAGTGGACACGGCCGGGTCAAGACACCTTGCTTCATGGGAAAACCTTGCTTGTCATTCCCACCGCTGATGTGGACAACATCGCCCTGAGCCTCTGCGGCGACTTCCGTGTCCATTCGCTTCTCATAAAAAGTGAAAAGTTTGTGTTCATCGTCCACTTCAATGCGTTTCTGGCAGCCAGTGGCTGGGAAGGAGATGTTCAGCTTCGTAGTGAAGCAGTCAACTGCCCCGTGACACCATGGAAAAGAGCTAATTCCTATATTAGGCCAGTAAATTGGTTGGTTGGGTTGGGTTGGTTGGTTGGTTGGTTGGTTGGTTGCTTGCTTGCTTGCTTGCTTGCTTGCTTGCTTGGCTGCTTGCTTAGCTGCTTGGCTGCTTGGTTGGCTGCTTGGCTGGTTGGTTGACTGGTTGGCTGGTTGGCTGCCTGGCTGGCTGGCTGGTTGGTTGGTTGGCTGCTTGGCTGGTTGGTTGGTTGGTTGGTTGGTTGGTTGGTTGGTTGGTTGGTTGGTTGGCTGGCTGGCTGGTTTGAACATAGACAAATTTGCGTTTATCCCACCTTTATCACTTGCTAGCCAAATGACCTCAGGCAAGTCGTTTCAACATGCTAGACCTAAATTCCCTTTATACAAACCCATTGCCAGAGAATTGATTTCAATTATGGTGATGACCTCATTGAGTGCCACACTGGAACTGTGCTCCTATATATAAGGGGTTAATAATGCCTACCTTTCAAGTTTATTAAAAATAAACATACATGCTCAGTAAAGAAATATATTCTCTTCCTTGATCTTTTCAAACACACACTGCTTAAGTTCTGAAGTCTTTTGAGATCCTAGCTGATTTAGATTGTTTAAATTTATCCTTTGTTCTGAACTCCTTGAGCTGTTCTGAAGAAGAGGGCCATGCTCTAAAACACCCCTAGTTTAGTCCAAACCACTGGTTATGTATCATTTTTAAGCCATGTTTGAAGGTTTTCTCTTTCTTAACTTTCTAATTTCAGCCCGAGCAAAATTCAGCTGCTAATACCTAAGCCCGAGGCATTACAATTTTGGTGAAACTTCTAATAGGCCTGAATGGCAGTATTCTGAATGGCACCACTGTAATTAATGGTACTCAGGAAGATTTATGATCATGGGGAGCAGATAAAACAGAAATAGTACTGCTTCTGCACTTCCCCTCTCTTTATTCACTATGAAATTTTATGGGAAATAAGTGCAATAAAAAAATGTAAGCTCTTAATCTTTTCCAGAAATCCTACCTCATTTGATGAATAGTTGGAGAGAATAAATTAGAGCATTATTTTTTTTCTTTTATACAGCCTACTTTGCATTTTAGAAATGAGGATGGCAACTCAGACTTCGAGCCAAATGATCACAAGGCATTTTAAAGACCTTTGTTGTCTTCCATTCATATTTATTCTCCATAAAAGATGATTTCAAACAAAGTCAATCACTTCATGAGTAATTAACATATTAGCAATAATAATAGCCATAGTAACCATTCTCTGTGACACCCCATTACGTACCAGGCAATGTACCTAGTACTATACATAATAGTGATATACTTTACTCAATGGATGGGTAAATGGACTCAGTTCACACAGATAGTATGTGACAGAGAAGAAATTTGCACCTAAGTCTGATTAACTCCAAAGCCAGTATTCTTTCTGCTATAAAATGCTGCCTTTCATTATAATTTTTTATGGTCATACTATTAATAACAAGGAGGCAAATTATTTTAATAAACAATATAACCACATAATCATGAGGATAATAATAAGGGTTATATAGCTGTTACATTGAAATAAAATAGGTATTTATTATAATATACTATTATGACCTTGTGTGGTAGTTACATAATCTCCTGTCAACTTGCAAAGGGGTGGAATCTAGCCTGTCAACCAGGTCCCAGTTTGATGACCTCATCTTGAGACGAGAAGGAGATAAATAGCTCATTGGAGAACAGACATACTCGCTGCTTGTCTTCCTGCTGACAAGCCAGATGTGCTACACTGATGGAGCCAGAGCTCTGGGGCTGGAGGAGCCACATGGAGACCCACACCAACGCTGAGATGCTTCCACCACCACTGGATCCACAAGATTCTCCACCCACTTACCTGTGATCTTTCTTCATGCATTTGACGTCATGGCATGTGCTGCATGAGTCTGAAGAAGAATTTATAGACAGGCAATGGACCTATGGGCTAATATTGGATTCATGGACTTAACCTGGACTGGGCTGGGATGTTTTTTTTAATGTACAATTGCTCTTTGATCTAAAGTTCTCTCATACCCACATATGAGTGTTTATGAATTTGTTTCTCTAGTCAACCCAGACTGACACACCTTGCATTTGAATATCACTTCACATTCCTGAATGTATATTCTTGTCATCTAAATTGATTCTGTATATTGTAAAATAGAACCATTTATAAACCTGTAACACTAGACTGTAAGTTTATTTTTTTTAATCAAGGAGAGTAGTGCAGTAGTTTCAAATGAAATAAGACTTCTTAAATTTCTGACAAAGTTTGGGATAAAAAGATAGATCAGGAATCACCTGCAGTAGAAAATTTCTTATATAGAACAATACTAGTTTTCGCCCTTGCTTAAAAGAAAGGAAGAGTCATATTTTGTTTAAATTTCAACTTTTGAGTATGTGTTGGTTTAAAACATGTTTTGTATTTAAAATATGTGTTTCATCAACTATAAAAATAATTACCCAGGAAAATGTTTGGTCATTGCTGGGGATTAGACCAGCTATCCCGCATCAAGCTGGGTTCGAAATGAGGCGTGCGGATGAAAGGAAAAGAAACAGATATGTACAAAGCATGGGATCGGGAGGACGACAGTCTGATGGACTGAAGTACTGAGTATATTTGAAGCTTGGTTTGTATACTCTTCTTACACAAAGGAATTGGTTACAAGACAAACATCAAAGAACTTAAACATTCCTAAACTTATCTATGCAAATGTCACTTAACTAGTCACAGTTTCTTAACCTTAGAATAATAAAAGCACTAGGTTCAAAGACAATCACATGGATAAGCAAGATTTAAAAGAGATCATAAATTACTGAGTTATCCCTCAATGTTTTTAGCAGCAAGTTCACAAATAACAGTCATTTTGCAATGCTTTTGTCTGCAAAGACACAGAGGCACAGGGGACTAAATGGTCACCCATTAGTAAACACCTTGATCAGCCAGATGCCTCCTACAGGTCGTATTAATTTTGTCTTCCTAAGTAAGTTATAGTAGTTCAGCCAAAATAATTAGATCTTCATTTTTCTGCATGAGTTTTAGAAAGTAATAATCCAATAAGAAATCACTTCCAATTTCTCAGTAGCCTCGGGAAAAATGGACCAGTAATGGGCACGTTTGCTTTTTGCAAACAAGAGCTGGGAATTGGAGAACACACTGTGAAAGTTAGGAAGCTGCGTGTAAATTTGGTCTGTTAGAGTTGGATATTATTTCCATGCTGGTGGATAACCTCTTGGGACTCCATCCTACTTTCTCTGCAGGAAAAATCAGGCCGCAACAAAGGCCAACAGTGTATCTGCTGTAAGCCATCTATAGCCCCACCCCCACCCCCCCAGGAAAGAAGACTGTCTGGGTGAGGAAGGGTCCTCTTCTAGTGCTGGAGCTACATAGTTTTTTGCTAGGGGGTGGGGGTAATGAGCAGGGCAGGGAAGAGAATGAGTTCTGATGCCATTTTTGCTCACATCTGCCACATGACACACTCCTTTTCTCCTGTGCCAGGAGACCAAGAATCGGTTGTGATCTCAAAGTAAATCGAGGGACAGGGAAGGAGAGGAAGGCGCTCAAGGAGATGGACTGACACGGTGGCTGCAGCAGGGCTCCGGCACAGGAACAGCTGTGAGGATGGCTCAGGAGTGGGTGGAAGGAGAAAGCAGGGAAATTTCCCTTAAGAGGTTCTGAGTTTCTTTAAGGGTAGTACAAACTTGGAAAGGGATAGTGGTGATGTGAGACAATGCAGTGACACAATTAAGGTTACTGTACTGCACATGTAACTGTGGTTGTAATGGCACAATAAAATAGCTCTTATATGCTGGTTCTCAAAGAAAGAAAGGAGGGTAGAAAGGAAGAAAACAGATCTAATAACTGAACGTGTGAATTCAAAAATCATAAATTCATAAAGTTCCTAATGCTTGACCTTTCCCCACTTACAGCCTCAGGTACCCTGTTCTGGGAATCTTCCTCAAACAGAAGGGCCATCTATGGCCTTCTCAAAGGATGGCTTGGCTGCGCCGGGGGGATCTATCTTCATGTTTCCCTTGCTCTTGGAGATGAGTAAGAATGGACGTGAGTCCCTCCCTAGTTCTGAACAAGATAAGCAGCCTGTCCACTATTCTGAGAACCCATCCTTTTCCATTGCTTCTCTCTCAGCATGAGTCCATTAGGGCCAGGCTTCCTGTGCTTGATCAGCCCATTGCAGCATTTCCATTGGCGTCCCGTCAATTCCTGGAGCCTTGCTTTCAGTGCAGCTTGAATGTCTTCCTTCAGCAGCATCGCTTCCTTCTCATATACTACCTCCTGAAGTGGTGGCATGTCCACTAGTTCTTTTTGGTGCTGTGACGTTGTGCATTCATGGACGTCATTGCACTTTTAAATCTGGCGAATAACACAGTGTGATTCATCTCGAAGCTGTCATTGCAGTAAGGCATATGGCTGTCAGATTCCAAATGGCCACTATCAGTCCACTTCAGCTCACTAATGCTTAGAAAGTTGATCTTTATGCATTTTATTTTTGACAACTTCCAATTTTCGTAGATCCATACTTCATATATTCCAAATGCCAATTATTAATTGAGATTTGCAGCTTTTTCTGTTCATTTTTAATCATGCCCCCCCCCCCAGCAAATGAAGGTCCCTAAGATTTTGTAGGCTTTCTCTATCCAGGCCACCATGGTCAACTTTACTTTGGAAGGCAGCTCTTCTTCCTCAGTCCTATGTTGAGTGCCTTCTGACCTAAGGGCAGCATCTTCTGGCACTGTCTCAGATAATGTTCTGCTGTTATTGGTGAGGTTTTCAGTATCTGACAGCCTTGTGTCACTCGCCATAAGGTTGAGAAGGACTAATTGCTCAGAAGTGGACAGTCGATTCCTTCTTTGCAGTCAACTCTTAGTCTGCAAGCTCTGCTGAAACCTGCTCACTGCAGGTGATCCTGCTCATATTATCAAGTAAGTAGTTTCCTGCATCACTGCAACACCCACGTCACCACCGTTCACCTACCTGCAGACAAGCGGTGGATTTCACATGCTATATCGATGTATATGATTCCACTGTGTCGCCAGTTGTTAACCACTGGCATAGACCAATTATAATTCAGTACATGTTCCCACTGGAGCAAAATTGGGACTTTGATAGCAAGCAAGGAAGACACAAAGTGATAGGATTGGCATTAGCCTGTTGTGACAGATATAACTAGAAATGATTTGCTCATAAAACAGAATAACCGTAAGGCTTTAGACATAATTGTACATAAGTTTAGAATAATCAATCCCTTTCTTTATCCCCTCTTACTTCCTCTTTCATCTCTCTCCCTCTTCAGGTCTGTGATAGGTAGGTTTGTTATGCCAACATGGCCAGTGAACATGTGTGAGATTAATTGAAAGGCGGAGAGGTAAATGGCTCGGCGAACCTCGCCTCTCTCTCTCTCTCTTGCTCTTTGATCATCAGACCAGTGTGCAGCTTGTTCTGTGCCTCCATTTGCAAGCTACACTACCTGTGGGACGCCTAACCTGTGGACGTTGTCATTGTAACTCGAGGTTCCTTCAAGACCTGCTTTGCCACGCTACCGGAATGTACATCTCTTGAGCTGGGGACTGTCGGACCCTGTCATCTGGCTGACTTTTGGTGACCTGCCTTGCTGTTTGCTTCCTGTGCCCGGATAGCCTGAATTGCTCTACAGAGGACTACCCGGCGGCCCTCAAGACTTGAAGGACTGCCAGCGTATTAGCTGTCTCACAGAAATGAGTTGTACTGAGCCATTTGTACTGCCTTATAGATTAATTAACTTTCTTATGTTATCTAACTATATAAATATATATAAAATTATTAATGTCCTGATTTTTTTCTCTAGAGAACCCTGTCTAACACAACATCTCGGGTCCCCATCTTTGTCCTTCTCCATTTCTTTCCCTCAGACTCTGTTTCTCTCTTCCTTCATCTCTTTCTGATTCCGTCTCTAGCATATCGTTGTAACCCGGGCCAGATGATCACAAACCTTGATTGTTTATAACAACACTCTCTGCAGAAGCATAGCAGAACTCTTCAGAGACTGAAACCAATCGTCGAGTAAATGTTCCCGTGACAGGAAGTCCCAGGCTTTCCGCAGAATTGTCGCATGAGAGAATGCAGATTACGCACACACAAAGGCCCCCTGCCCAAGACAGCCACTGAGGGATGATGTTCTGCGCCACAGAGTTGTGAACACTTATAAAAGGAGCACCTTTGGTTCTCACGCACATCCAATGCTGTGTAGTCTCGCAGAGGCGCTGGGATGCATTATGAGGTGCCCATTTGCACTACTATCCTCTAGCCATCATGAAGTTCTCTTTTAACGCTGAAAAGCTCAGCCATCCATTGACTCATTTAGAACTGTTTAGAGCGCATTTGCTCCTTCATCGGCAGTCGCGTGACATCTCTCCTCCAAACTTCCCAGCGCCGGGTCCTCCAGGCATTCTGCTTCAACATGGCCTGATTCTCTCCTTTGGATGAATGCTGAGTAGTCATTGGCCCTCCCCAAGCTACAGTGCCCTCACCTGAAGACTGCATTAAGGGGGGTGTGCTCAGAGATGAGATGATGTGTCAATTTGGCAGGACTATTGGAATCTGTGGTTTGGCAGATATTGGAATGACGGCTCTATCATAATGTAACACAATCAACTCTGATGTGAGCTGACGTGATCAGCTACTGATCAGTTGAAAGGAGAGTTTCCTGGGGAATGTGGACCGCTTCTGGTACATAATTGGATGGCCAGACAGGGATCGCTCCTTCCCTTAACCCTACACTCTTCTCAGTGTTTGTCCTGTGGTTTTTGGAATGTAAACTTTCCCAAGTCTTCAGTTGATTGCCTGACTTGAAGATTTGGGATGTACTATCCCTGCAACCACATGTGTGTCTAGCAAAGGCCTCCAGCCTGCTGTCTGCTTTACAGATTTGGGCTTTGCCTGTTCATGCAGCATGCGACCCAGTAGAAGTCTTCAGACCCGAGGATTTGGGGCTGGCCAGCACCCACAATTCCTTGAACCATTTCCTTAAAGGACATCTCTCTCTAGATTTATATGTACACTTCACTGATGCTGCTCCTTTAGAGAACCCAGATTAAGACAGATGGGTGATTTTATTTCTTTTGAAGGAAAAGAAAGTGTGCAAAGTAAAAGCTTGTATTCACTGAAATCATGTTGCAGCAGTTTGATGGAAGAGGTTGACAAGATTAGGCCCTAGAATAAGCAGCAGAACCCAAGTATCATGGAAGTCAAAGACGAAAGAGCTTTAGGGCTAGAATGATGGCCACTAGTGCCCCATGTTGTTATAAGTTTGATCAGATAAAGACTGGACATGTCTGCTAGATTGGAAAATTGGTCATTGGCGACATTGGTTAGGCAAATGTCAGTTATTAGGGGGATAAATTGATGTATGTTGTGTTAGTCCCAGTGGAATAGAGAAACAAGTTCATAGACACTCATGTGTTTAAGAAAGGACCTTATTATAAAGAGTAATTGTATATTAAGCAAACATCACAGCCCACCCAGATCAAGTCCTTATGTCTAAGATTAGCCCAAATGTCTGATACCAGCCTTTAAATTCCTCTTTACACTCACACAACACATGCAATGGTGAAGCATGCAGGAAGCTCACAGGCCAGTGGGGGGAAAGTCTTGTGGATCCAGTGCTGATGGAAGGACCTCAGTGTTGGTGTGGGTCTCCATGTGGTTCCTCCAGCTCTAGGACTCTGGCTGCATCAGCATAGCTCCACCTGGCTTGCAAAAAGGAATGTCTCACAGACACAGGAAGCAGAGAGAGCGTGTCTATGCCCTGCTTCCAGCAAGCTGTTTATCTCCTTAACACTTCCAAATGAGGTCATCAAGCTGTAACCTGATTGGCAGGCTAGAGTCCACCCCTTTGCCAGTTGGCACCAGATTGTGTAACTAGCACATAGGTCAAATGAGCACGTGGAGAATAAAGAAGAGCTTTTCGATATTATTGACCCCTGCCATTGAGTCCACTCGCAGCTCTCATGACTCTTCAGAACTGAGTAGAATGACCCCAAGCCTGTGAATCTTGTCTGGGGGAGATAGCCTCAGCTTTCACCCATGGAACGGCTGGTGGGTTTGAACTTCCAACTTGTGTTTGGCAATCGAATAACACCTCCCAGGGCTCCTTGATGTTAGTAACTCACCCCAAAACAACCAAGCTCACTGCCATGGAGTCAATTCTGACACGGTGACCCCGTAGGACAGAGTAGAACTGCCCCTTTCAAAGATTTAAATCTCCACTGGAGCGGAAAGCCTCATCTTTCTCTCATAGAGTGGCTGGTGATTTGGAACTCCTGACTTTGGGGTAGACAGTCCAACTCATAGCCCACTGTGCCACCATGACTCCTAGTTGTTACTTACAGAGGGTTACACAAGGTGGTAATCATGTGAAAAATATTTTTTGAGGGGAGATGGGAAAATGGTTATAATGATTGAATATGGTTATACCTAGCAGTTTTTTGCCCAGTTGTTACTGGCTGTGGTCGTCACCTAATCTGGTGTCCATTTAAGGATTAAGAATGTAGGGGTGGAGTCTAGTCTGTCAATCTGGAAATAGCCAATGAGACTTCTGTGTGGACATGGCCTTCTCCTGAGAATTCTGAAAAATCTGGTACTTCCTCCTTGGAGGCGGAAGACGCTTCTCTCTCTCTGCCAGTCCCTAGGAGACACCGCAGAAGACAAGCCACATGGGTACAACCAGACCTCTGAAGCCAGAGAAGCCACAGAGAGATCCCTGCTGGCGCTGAGATGCTTAAAATTCCCACTGTATCCAAAGATTTTCTACCCACTGGCTTGTAATCATCCTACATTTGGCTTCATTACATGTATTCCATGAGTCTGAAGAGGACTTTATAGATTGGTATTGGACATAAGGGCTAATGTCAGACTTATGGACTTGATCTGAACTTGACTGGGATGTTTTCTCAATGTTCAATTGCTCTTGTATATAAATCTCTTTCTTATATATATGTATGTCCGTGGATTTGTATCTCTAGTCTACCCAAACTAACACACTGGCTATAAAAGCCAGTGAGCTGGAGGTAAAGAGTCAAAGGTCTCAAAAGACTCTCATTAAAATAACTTACTTTTGCCATCTTCAACAACACATGATAGATGAGCACATAATCAGGGGAAGGGCTAGTGCAGTGGGGACTCTGAAGCTTCTTGAACTTCACAGTGAATCTGCCTGCAACGAAAGAGGAACTCAGATGTTGGCTGAATTTGAAAAGTGAGCAGGTGGCGAAAGGGAGGAAGAAGAGTGATCAGAGAAGACAATGGGTGCATAAGCAAATGTGGTGAAGAAAGCTGACGGTGTCCAACTATCAAAAGATATAGCATCTGGAGTCTTAAAGACTTGAAGGTAAACAAGAGGCCATCTAGCCCAGAAGCAACAAAGCCCACATGGAAGAAGCAAACCAGCTTGTATGGTCACAAGGTGTCAAAGGGATCAGGTAGCACGCATCAAAGAACAGAAATTCATATCATTGTGAATGAGGGGGAGTGCAGAGTGGGGAACCAAAGTCCATCTGTAGGTAACTGGACATCCCCTTACAGAAGGGTCGCAGGGAAGAGAGGAGCCAGTCAGGGTGCCATGTAGCAATGATGAAGCATACAGCTTTCTTCTAGTTCTTAAATGTTTCCTCCCTCCCTACTATCATGATCCCAATTCTACCTTATAAATTCAACTAGACCAGAGGATATACACTGGTACAGATAGGAACTGGAAACACAAGGAATTCAGGACAGATGAACCCTTCAGGACCAGTGGTGAGAGTGGTGATACCAGGAGGATGGAGGGAAGGTGAGGTAGAAAAGGGGGAACTGATTACCAGGATCTACATACAACCCACTCCTTGGGGGATGGACAACAGAAAAGTGGGTGAAGGAAGATGTCAGACAGTGTAAGACATGACAAAATAATGATAATTTATAAATTACCAAAGGTTCATGAGGGAGGGGGACAGGTAGGGAGGGGAAAATGAGGAGCTGATGCCAAGGACTCAAGTAGAAAGCAAATGTTTTGAGAATGATGAGGGCAACAAATGTACAAATGTGCTTGACCCAATGTATGTATGGACGGATTGTGATGAGAGTTGTATAAGCTCCCAATAATTTCTTTTTTTAAGAAGACTGAGCAGAAATAGTAGTGCTAATGACTGAAAGGAGGAGATGCTCCTGGTCCCGACATTTGTTGATGAGCTCATCATCATGATCCTAGACTTGACCTCAATCAGAAGATTTGACTTGCCCACTGGGGTTTCGGGCCTTCAGAATAAGCTGCCTGTGTTCCTTCCTATTTGACCGTAGCAGTTCTAGGCACACAAAGGGCTACAGTCTCATCAAGATGGACCAGAAGCTTGCCAATTGCCAAGCCTCCTTTGCATGAACTAAAGGCCATGAAGACATGGATTTAGAGGCAGGCATAAACCTTAATTTATCTAACATGAGCCCAGCTGAAACAGCCTCCCTGACAATAACTGCTAAGTACAGCTGGGTACTTGGCAGCGTTTGCCCTCTGAAACATTTGATACTTGGCCAATCAACTAGAAAGAGACAAAGAAAGGCTCTGTCTAGTTTTACAGGGCAGCTTTGGAATGCGCTGGCCAAAGCAAAATATGAACTTTGATCTATCAGAATATGGTAAGTACCCCAGCCCTGCTGACATCAGTACCACAGTTCTCAAGGAAATCCCTGTAAGGTCAGAGCCTGCTTCCGGCTCTCCCCTTCCTTCCTGAAGTCTCATATGGCCATGGGTCCCGCTCTCTCTTTATTCCTTATCATAGTCACCTAATCTGGTGTCAATTTAAGGATTAAGAGTGTAGGGGTGGAGTCTAGGCTGTCAATCTGGAGATAGTCAATGAGACTTCTGTGTGGGCATGTCCTTCTCCTGAGAATTCTGGGAAATCTGGGACTTCCTCCTTGGAGGCAAGAGACACTTCTCTCTCTGCTGACTTCCTTGGGAGACATTGCAGCTGACAAGACCTCTGAAGCTGGAGAAGTCATTTAGAGACCCCTGCCAACGCTGAGATGCTTACAATGCCACTGGATCTAAAGACTTTCTACCCACTGGCCTGTGATCATCCTGCATTCGGCATCATTGCATGTGTTTGACTAGTCTGAAGAGGGCTTTATGGATTGCCGTCAGACATATGGGCTAATGTCGGACTTATGGACTTGATACGGACTGGACTGGGATGTTTTCTGAATGTTCCATTGCTCTTGTATTTAAATCTCTCCCTTATATACATATGCATGTTTGTAAATTTGTTTCTCTAGTCTACCCAGCACACTCCTCTCTGTGGTCTTGTTTGGCAACTGGATCTACTGCAATGGGACACGAATAGTGAGCTGAGCCTTCGCTGCCATGCCTGCCACTCGTTGGAGCTGCTTTTCCTTGGGACCCTGGCTCCTCTCTTTTTCTCCCGATAGCAAAAGGCTTTGGAGGGAGATTCTCTCCAGCAAGTGAAAGCGTCTCCCTCAGCCAGATTTCAGAGGGCTTGCCAATCTCCTAACTACCCCACACCAAAGTACCCAAACCACACTCCCAGCACTGCATCCATTCTGACTCAGTGGGACTCTGTAGGGCAGAGGAGCATTGTGTTCATGGGTTTTCGAGACTGTATCTTGAGAGCAGTAGAAAGCCTCGTCTTTGTCCCACAGAGGATCTGGTGAGTTTGAACCACTGACTTTTCAGTTCGTAGCCAAGGGCTTTAACCACTACACTACCAGGGTTTCTTCTACTCTTTCCCCCCCAGAAAACTAGGGGTGTAGAGTTGGTCCTGCTCTTACTTGCATATCTGCCTATGGGATAGATCACTCATGACTACAAGACAGCAGAACCGTAACTCCACACTGAGACGATGCCCACTTCTCGCGACACTATAGGACAAGATAAAACAGACTCTGGGAGCTTCCAAGCTTGCGACTATTGACAGTAGAGAGCCCTATTTTTCTCCCAAGAGTGGTTTTGAACTGCTGCCCTTGCAGTTAGCAGCCCAGCGCGTGACCACTGAGCCACTCAGTCTATCATAGTTCTCTGAAAATCATGCAATCTGCCTCTCCTTGGTATGGACATTTTTTCCTCTTTACCCCTCGAGGGTCCTGGCTGTCTACTTTGGGAACTGCAGCTTCTTTTGTCTGTATCCCACCCTGATTGCCTCTTACTTACCGTGGCCATGCTCACTGGCTTCACTGAAAGCTTTCTCTGGCTTCCAGCACCCACTCTGCCACCATGGATTTACCGGACCAGGACCCTTTGGTGACAGTTCTAATCTGTGGTCTAGGTTAGTAAGGAGTCAGAATCAACATGGGAGTAGTGGTGGGATGAGAGGAGGTGGGCGGGTAGGACTCCTGTGAAACCAACAGCAGTTCAGCACAGGAATCCCAATTTGGAGGAAAAGGAACAGAGAAAACCCTTCACTGATCAGGCAAGCACGGGGCAAGTACTCAGACAAGACTAAAGCCTGATGGCTACTGACCCCCTTTGGGGGTCAAGTGATCCTTTCACAGTGGTCGTCTGGTTGGTAACAGTAGCAAAATGACAGTTGTGAAGTAGCAATGAAACTCATTTTATGGTTGGAGGGTCACCACAACATGAGGAACTGCATTAAAGGGTGGCGGCATGAGGAAGGTTGAGAAACTGGCCTAGACAGTGCTTTCCACAAGAGGTTCTCCATAGGGGTGTCACTTCTAGGCATTCCAGAAATTGGTGGATGTATTGGACAGGGTTCTCTAGAGAGACAAACCAGATTGCTAGTAATTATATATAAATATATTTATAAAGATAGATATATAATTCAAGAAATAAACCGTTAAATTATATACAGATAGATAATATAAGAAATTAAAAGTTAAATTATAAAGCAGTGAGACACTAGCGGTCCTTCAAGACTTGAGAGCTGCCAGTTGCCAGTCCCCTTCTGTAGAGAGGGCTGGGCTATATATACCCAGGCAGCAAACAGCAAGGCAGGTCCCCAACTGTCACCAACTGTCAGTCCCCAGCTCCAGAGATGAACATTCCAATCGTGTGGGCTTAAAGGGACCTCAACTTACAGCGACACAGTCCACAGGCTAGGCATCCCACAGGTAGTGTACCCCTTTAAACTGAGGCACAGAACAACCAAGATGAGGCTCACCGAGCCATTTATCCCTCTGCCCTTCAGTTAATCCTACTTGTGTTTATTGGCCAGGCTGGCACAATAAACTATAGCAGTGGATCATTTCACAATAGCTGTCACAACAACTGGGGCACACTCCTGTCACTTAGTGGACAGGATTCACAAACAGCAGGCTGTCTTAAACAATGAAGAATTGCCAACACCCCCTGGGCCTTTGATTGCCCTCTTCCTTTACAAACTCATTTTTATTATTTTAGCAGCTTTATTGGTACATTGACCTATAATTCACATATTAAACAACAGTGTAAACATTCTGAAAAGCAGTTGTTCAGTTACCCCTACTAACCATGTTAGGACATTTTCTTCTCTCTTGTACTTGCTATTGGCTCCCCATTGCTCCCAGCTCCCCCAACTATTAATACAGTTACTGTTTCTACAGACTTATGTAGCCTGGATTTCACATAAAGAGAAACATCCAGCAACAAAAAACAATAAAAAAATCAAAAAACCCAAGCCCACTAACAATAGCAAAATAAAATATAGAAAAGTCTCCATTGAGAAGTATAGATCTAACTTCCTGAAGATTCTCCTACTGTTATAGGTGGAAAACCTGTTAATAAGCACCTGGGCTTAGAGTTAATTGGATTTCACATATAAACTCAAGGTCTTGTTTGCTTGGTTTTAATAGGGTGCATATTTTCCAGGAAGGCGACTACCTTTTAAATCAGGGAAGAGTATGCTTTGCTTTGAACTCACTGAGAATTATTTTACGCGTCTAGGAAAGCATATCACCAATTGAACATGCCCGGGTCAGTTCTGTATGTAGTTATCATCTCGGGTAATTTTAGGAGACAATAAAAACATGCAGCAATGAAAACATGATGTCTTTTTGTGTTGATGTACCAGAATATTTGTACGGACAAATCTGTCCCGTTTTGCACATTGGTCCCCTTTAATGCTTACCTAGTGAGGACATCGTCTATTGTGGTTTTTTAATGTGTGTGCGGTTAGGTATTTTCTACAAATTTAACACGGAACAGAAAGTGTTTCAAAGTATTTCTAATAAAAAGGAAGGATGCAGTAAGCTAAGAATCACTGCTGTGTTTATATTAGATGAATAGCACGAGCAAGAGTAATTCCAGACACCCCCTGCTGGCGGGGGACTGCTACTGCTCTCCTGCTTGGAGGTTACTAAATCATGGAGAGGAGGAGACTATAATTTGAGCGTTAAGCTCCCACGTACTCAAGAGGAACACCATGGGAGGGACAGTGCAGAGGTTTTAGCTGTGAGTAGTCAGGATCCAAAATCACAATCATAGACTTTCTCTTCAGATGTGGGGGTCTGCTTTAATTATCGACAAATTTCACTTCCAATTCAGAACATCTAACTTGTTGTTGTACTGGGAAACCTTACCCTAAAATAATAATAGAAATAATAATAATAATAAAGTTATTGAAGTGTATGAGAGGGATTCGGCAGGGAGCAAAGACTGCACGAAGGATAAATCTTATTTAATTTCTGAAAGGCTGGCAAAGAACGAACCAGCTCTGAATAGGAATGAAGAGACGGAAAAGCTAGGACCAGCCAATGACCATGTTACTGGAAGGAATATTTCTAAATAGGTCACTCTTTTTGTTTCTCATTACATAATGAAACCTCCTCCCTCCTCGAAAAGTGCTATTTTCTGGAAGTCACTTTCACTTTCCAGAGCCTTCCCCTCATCCTCCTAATTGTCTAGGAATCAAAAGCCAAAAGGGATCTTGCTTGGCTTTCACAGCCAAAGGGAGATGGCTCTGGACTGGAGCATTCCATTGTGCTGTTACTACTTGCTCCCACCAGGTGTCACTGCTGAAGACTGTTCGACAGCGTAAAAGATGTTGCAGGCCAGATGCGGAGGTGATGGTAACAATTACCATGCTTCTTTGAGGAAGTAGATATAAACCCTTAGTATCAAACGTGTATTGAAAGACCCTGTACTTGAGTTCTAAAGTTTGCAATTCTTTTTACTTGGTCTTCCATCCTAGACATACAGCCACCTTTCAAAGGACAAGCCAGCCCCGGGTGGGCACTGGGATTTTGGTTGATGTCTCCTCACAGCCTAAACCTCTGCCCTTCCTCTTCCCTGATGTTCACCTGGGGCGAATGGCAGCTTGGCCTCTTGATCTCTCACAGCACAGTTTCATCCGCCCCTATTACAGACCATTTGTAGACTTCCCTTTGGCAGTGCTCAGATCATATCTCGTTCCTGCCAATCCCTGCCCATGTTGTTTATATAATTATCATCGTCTAATCCGTATACCTGCAGTAGCACATCTTTTCTTGCAAAAAAAAATTTTTTTCCAGGTAAGGGAATATATTTGTCCTAACAGAAAAAGGAGGAGGAGGAGGAGGAGGAGGAGGAGGAGGAGGAGGAGGAGAGGGAGAGGGAGAAGGAGAAGGAGAAGGAGAAGAAGAAGAAGAAGAAGAAGAAGAAGAAGAAGAAGAAGAAGAAGAAGAAGAAGAAGAAGAAGAAGAAGAAGAAGAAGAATTTCTATAGTCCATAGCTCCTCCTCAATACTTACTTACTGGAGGTCATCTGCTGCTCAAGACACAGTTCTGTTCAGACAGCTCAGTGGAAGCTCATCCTGACACAAGTTAAACACCTTTGGAAGGATTCATTATTATTGGCTTTTCTTATCAGCATCTTTAGAAATCTGCTCTTTGATCAGCTGTGAATGAACCCCTGCGAATGACAACGCCAGCAAATTGTGCGCAACAGCATAATTAAGTGGCACAAAATACTAAAGATAAGATGCGCCAACAGGCCCCGGAGATAGTTGCTACTGGTTTGGGGTAACTCTACTACATAAACAATCAGGGGCTACTTGCACTCCAAATATTCAAACGTGGCTAATTGAGCACCCCTCAGACCAACATCCCAACCAGGTATGCCAGACAGTGGGACCTGAGCGACCAAGTGAGGATGGCTCAGAGAGGACAGCGTCTGCCGCGTCCCCCTAATGTGCCGACTGTGGCAGTTCCCCCCTCTTGTGTTGAAACTAATGAGTCACGATTGGAGTAATGTTTTTCTCTGACTCCAAAACCATTTTGCTTAATGAGGTACTAAGTCTTTATAATTAGGCCCAGAAGGAAACGAGGACATGGCCCTTAAGAGCAATAATTATTTCAGTTATTTATGGTAATAAAAAATTGAAAATAGGAATTCTTCCTCAGAATGTGACTATTTATTCTTTTACATATTGCCTAACAGGCAATTACCCTATTAAGGCAGCGTTTTGTTGCTAAAGACATTAATTGAAATGTAAATTAAATGTAAATCAGCTAATTAAATTGATATGTAATGAACTTGTCAGGCAGGCCTCTGATCAGATGCATTTTACTAATAAACAAGCATTGCAGTCAGCCCAACACGCAGCTGGGGCCTTGGGTGTCTGAGCCATTCCCACAGAAACCATGAGACGAAGGGGGGTCTACATTGCCGGAAACTTCAGGAAGAACGGGGAGTACCTCAGGCAGGCTCTTGGAAACATGCTTTCCTTAGGATACTGCTTTGGACTTCATTTTTGTTGCCTTGGGTGAGGCAGTACAAACCTAGAAAATCTGACTCAAACTGAGTTATATAAGTCGAACGTGCAGAAATAGCATAAAGTTGGAGGAAGCCCATCATCGGGGCAGCTCCATTCTCCCTGAATCTCTACGCTGTAGGCCCCTCCTTGGGTTAACTTCCGTTTCAGGCTGGTGAACCAATCATCAGAGAAGCTGGATGACTGCATCCACTTGAGTACAAGCTGAGTTTTTCAGCACATTTTAATGCAGTTTTTTGTGCTAAAATGAGGTGCCTCCATGGATATTCAGGTCGGCGTATACTCGTGTATATATGGTATATGAAGAAGAATGCAGCATCAGGATCAGAGGAAGGCTAATGAACAACCTGTGTTATGCAGATGACACAGCCTAGCTGACTGACAGTGAGGAGGACTTGAAGGACTTGCTGATGAAACCAGGACTGTAGCCTTCAGTGTGGATGACAACTCATTGTAGGGAAGACCCAGATCCTCCCAACGGAACCAGTAGGTAACATCGTGGGAAAGGGAGAAAAGGTTGAAGTTGTCAAGGATTTTGTCTTGCTTGGATCCACAATCAATGCTCAGGGAAGCAGCAGTCTGGAGATCAAAGTACATCTTGCACTGAGGAATCTGCTGCCCAGGACCTCTGAGAGTACAGAACAGCAGGGACGCTGCTTCGAAGACTAAGGTGTGCCTAATTCTAGCTGTGGTATTCTCCGTGACGTCATGTGCAGGTGACAGTTCGATAGTGATCGAAGAAGACCTGAGAAGAATCAATGCATTTGAATTGTGGGGCTGGAGAAAAATATTGGAAATACCATGGATTCCTAAAAGGAGAAAATTGATCTGTATTACAACAATGTGCTGCCAGAGGGCTCCTTAGAGGCAAAGATGGCAAGACTTCATCTTATAAACTTGGGACACGTTGTCAGGAGAGACCAGTCCCTGGAGAAGGACATCATGCTTGGTAAAGCAGAAGGACGGCCAAAAAGAGGAAGGTCCTAAGAAGATGGATGGACACGGTGGCTGCATCAATGGGCTCAGACATGGGAACCAGGGGGAGGATGGCGTGGGGTCGTGCAGTGCTTCATTCTCTGTGCATGGGGTCATTATGGGCTGAAGCCAACTAGATGGTACCTGTGGTAGTTCTATAATTGTCAAATTGAGGGGATTAGGAGTAAAGGTGTGAAGTCTAGTCTGTCAATCAGATCATAGCCAATGAGGCTTCTGTGTGGTCATGGCCTTCTCCTGAGAATTCTTGGAAATCTGGTACTTCCTTCTTGGAGGTGGGATACTCTCTGCTTACACACTGGAAGACATAGCTGATAAGACACATGGACCCACCCCAATGCAGAGACCCCTGCCAGCACTGAGATGTTTTCAATGCCACTGGATCCAAAGACTTTCTACCCACTCGCTGTGATCTTCTACATTCGGCCTCCTTGTGTGTTTTTCATGAGTCTGAAGAGGGCTTTATAGATTGGTATGGGACATATAGGCTAATATTGAACTTATGGACTTGATCTGGACTGGGCTGGGATGTTTTCTCAATGTTCAGTTGCTCTTGTATATAAGGCTCTTTCTTATATACACGAGTGTCTATGAATTTGTTTCTCTGGTCCACCCAGACTAACACAGTCCTAACAACTGTTGTCAGGTGTCCTCCAATAGGCTCTGATGCATAGAGACCTTATTGAAGAACGAAACACCTCTCAGTCCTGCACCATCCTCACCATTGTTCTTACGTTTGAAGCAATTAAAAAAAACTTTTTAAAGATCATTTTATTAGGGGAATCTTACAGCTCTTATCACAAGCCATACATCAATTGTATCGAGCATATTTGTACATAGGTTGCCATCATTTTTTCTAGACATTTACATTCTATTGAGCCCTTGGTATCAGCAACTCTTTTTTCTCTCCCTCCCCCTCTGCATCCTCGTGCCCCCTTGATTAATTATAAATTATTATGATTTTCATATCCCACACCAACTGCTGTCTCCCTTTCCCCATGGTTTCTTTTGTTTGTCCCCCTGGAGGGGTGGGTGTGTGGTTATGTGTCGATCATTGCAATTGGTTCCCCCTTCCTCCCCTCATCTCTCCACCTTCCCCTACCCTCCTGGTATCACTACTCCAATTCCTGTTCCTGGATTCCGTGTGTTGTGGGCTCTTATCTCTTAGCTGTACCTATGTACATACTCCGGTCCAGCCTGCAGTGAATGGCAGCAGTGGGGTCATGATAGTGTGTGTGTGTGTGTGTGTGTGTGTGTGTGTGTGTGTGTGTGTAAACCTCAAGGAGCCAGAGGACTATTGTGTGTTTCCTCGGCGCTTTACTGCACTCTCCTTGACTTGTCCCTTCCCTGTTACCCCTCTGTGAGGGGATGCCCCATTGTCGAGAGATGGGCTTTGGGTCTCTGCTCCAACCTCCCTCCTTGGAACCATTGTTGTCACCACCATGTCACTCCATCTTGTCAAGGGTCTTCCTACTTTTTTGCCGTCACTCTCCTATACCAAGCATGATGTCCTTTTTCAGGGACTGGTCTCTCCTGATAACATATCTGAAGTACATAACATACAATGTTGACGTCCTTGCTTCTAGGGAACATTCTGGCTGTATTTTTCCAGGACAGATTTGTTTGTTCTTTGGGCACTTTCAATATTCTTCACCTGCATCATAATTCAAATGTATCAGTGTTCCTTCTATCAATTGCATCATATCTTCTTCTGCATTCCTTAATCGATGTTCAACTATCACATGCATATGAAGCAACTGAAAATACCATGGCTTGGATCAGGGTGGACTTTAGTTCTCAAAGAAATATCCTTGCTGTTCAATACTTTAAAGAGGTCTTGTGCAGCAGGTTTACCCAATGCATGTATTGTTTGATCTCTTGACTGCTGCTTCCACGAGCATTGATTATGGATCCAAGTAAGATAAAATCCTTGACAACTTCTTTAAAAAAACATTTTTATTGGCATATAATTCATATATCATACAATTCAACAGTTCAAGCACTTGAAGAGTTGTACAACATTTTCTTCATCCTGTACTCATCATTATTATTTTATTGGGGCCCGTACAATTCATCACAATCCTCGATCCACTGTGTTAAGCACATTTGCACATCTGCTGCTATCATCATTTTTTTTGTTGCTATCATCATTTTCAAAACATTCTCTTTCCACCCGAGCCCTTGGAATCAGTTCCTCATTTTTCCCTCCCTTCTCCACCCTCACTCATGAACCCTTGATAATTTATAAATTATTATTATTTTTCATCTCTTAAACTGACTGATGTCTCCCTTCACCCACTTTTCTGCTGTCTGTCCCCCTGGGAGGGGGTTATATGTAGATCATTGTAATCAGTTTCCCCTGTCTCCCCTCACCTTCCCCTTTACTCCCTGGTATCATCACTGTCAATATCGGTCCTGAGGGGTTTATCTGAACTGGATCCCTGTGTTTCCAGCCCTTATCTTTACCAGTGTACATCCTCTGGTCTAGCCGGATTTGTAAGATAGAATTGGGGTCATGATAGTGGGGGGAGGGAGGAAGAGAAGCATTAAAGAACTAGAGGAAAGTTGTATGTTTCATTGGTGCTACATTGTACTCTGACTTGTTAGTCTATTCCTTGTGACCCTTCTGTAAGGGGATGTCCAATTTTGTACAGATGGCTTTTGGTCTCCACTCTGCCCTCCCCCTCATTCACAATGATATGATTTTTTTTGTTCTGGGTTTTTGATACCTGATCCCACAGACACCTCTTGATCACACAGTCTAGTGTGCTTCTACCATGTGGACTTTGTTGCTTCTCAGCTAGATAGCTACTTGTTTATCTTTAAGCCTTTATGACTCCAGATGCTACATCTTTTAATAGCCAGGCACCATCAGTTTTCTTCACCACATTTGTTTATGCACCCATTTTGTCTTCAGCGATCCTATCGGGAAGGTGAGCATCACAGAATGCCAGGTTATTGAGGGAGTACTTGAGTAGATGCCCCATATCATATTCCTACCTCAGTACTAAACCTATAAATATATCATTTCCCATTTATCATGATGTTACCTACTGATTCAGTTGTGAAGATTTTTTGTTGTTTTCTTTAAAGTGAGTTTTAATCCATCGTGAAGGTTACAATCTTTCATCTTCTTCAGCAAGTTCTTCAAGTCCTCACTTTCAGCAAGCAAGGTTGTGCCATGTGCACAGTCTGTCAGTTACCCATCCTCCAGTACTGACACTGCACTCTTCTTCGCGTCCCACTGTTTCTCTGATTGTTTGCTCAGAAGTACTGCATATGGATGGTAAAAAGATGCAGCACTCAAACACACCTTTCTTGATTTGAAAGGTGAGCTTTACAATCACACATCTGCTTCTTGACCTATATATTGGTTCCTCACAAGCACAACAACGTGCTCTGGGATTCCCATTCAAAAGTGGACTCCTGTGACTGTGAGGGTTGGCAAGATCTGAATCTGTGGAACAGGTCATCAGCCTGGAAGTTCTTAGGTTGGAGTTGATGATAGAGTCATGAATCAAACTTCTTTTACAGGGAAATATCTGTTTTGCATATAACTCAAAAATTCAAGTTCACTGCCATCAAGTAAAATCTGGCCCTTATTAAATGAGGCTTGCCATCCCATCAAGAATAATCTCTAGTATTTCAAGTCAACTGATTGTAGATGCTAAGCATATCTACACAATGCCTTCACAGAAAAATTCCTAGGTTCGTGTTTGATTGCATAATTGTGTACTACTGACAGGTATGTCTCTAAGAAAATTGGAACTTGTCAAATATGAAACAGAATGCATAAAGATCAATACTCTAGGCCTTGGTAAGCTGAAATGGACAGGTATTGGCCATTTTGGATTAGAAATTCATACAGTTTACTTTGCTGGGAATGAAACAATCAAGAGGACTGGCATTGCATCCATCATCGCAAAGGACATTTCAAGATCTACCTTGAAGTACACTGCCATCTGTGAGAGCATTAAATCTATCCTCATACAAGGAAATCCAATCAGTGCAATCAGCCATAAAAGCTAGTGATGAGGCTTTTGAGGGCAAGGGCCCGGTGGGGTGGGGAGGGGTTGGGGGGGAAAAAAAGCTAGTGATGAAGGAATTTAAGAAGTCCACCAGTAGCTTCAGTTCAAAGTTGATCAGACATGCAATAAAGATACATTGATAATTATTAGTGATTGGAATGCAAACATTGGAAACACAGAGGAAGGAGAAGTAGTTGGGAAATATAGTCTTGGTGATAGAAATGAAGGTAGAGATCGCATGACAGAATTAAAAAAAAACAACCAATGACTTGTTCATAGCAAATACCTTTTTCCAATAATACAAAGGGCAGTTATACAGACGGAATGCACAGAACTCAAATTGACTACATTGGTGGGAAGAGATGACGGAGAAGGTTGGAATCAGGCAGTAAAACCAGGTCCAGTGCTGACTGTGGAAAAGATCATCAATTGCTCCTATGTAAGTTCAGGTTGAAGCAGAAGAAAATTAAAACAAGGCCACGAGGTTTCAATTTATTCTACAAAAGTGAGTTACTATTAGTGTTTTTTGAATAATGACTTTAAACAAATCTGGAGTTTTCAATTTATTCTAATGAGTTGTTATCCTTATTGAGGTTCAAACTGTCCCTTCTTTGGCCATGGGTGCCTCTTAAATCATCTTCTGAATCCTTTAATAGCGTTCTTGCTATCTGTATGACAAGAGGTTCCAGACCCTCTGGAGTTCCTTGTCTCCGTCGCGGAATTAGCCATTTGTCTTAGAAGCTCCTTTAGTATGAAATGGCACTTGAAAGGCACAGTACAGAAACCAGGGATGGTGATTGTTACCAGGTCTTTTTCTAGGTGTTGTTTGTAGGTCTATTTTTGAATATATGAAACATATTTACAATAGGTATGCTGATGCTCTTATCTATTAATTCTAACAGAGTTCAAGTGGATTACACTCTGGTTGCCCACAGCGGTATCTAGCTTGATAACACATTTTTAATTTTATTATTATTATTTTTGAACCATCTCATTTCCAAATTTCTCTGGCAATGTTGTCAGGAGTAACCTCTCAAATCACCCCTTACTCTTGAATTCTTGACACCAAATTTGCTTAGGGGAGACCCCAGCACAGACAAATGGTACGAGAAGAGGCTTTAGTAAACAGACCTTCAGACGGGGACCCTAGCATTAGACCAGTAAGGCTCACAGAAGCCCTAAATGCTGGTGACAAGTGTGGTGATGAAACCTTTGGTATGCTGTCATATCTGAATTACTAATGTTCCCACATGTGTGGAACGGGGGAAAGTTGGAATGAGATATACTGGCTGCTAAAAAAAACCTTTCCAAACTGAACTCCGAACTCACTGCCATCAAGTTAGTGCTGACTCAGAGAACCCCCCGTGGGTTTCTGAGACTGGAACTATTTCACTTTTAAATCTTTAGTGTTTTAAAACTATGATTATATAAACTGTCAAATTGTTTGATTGTTGATAAATGTCATCAAAGAGGTAAATAAAGAAAATCAGTTTATATCAGTCAATTACTAGCTCGGAGCATGGAATGAACATCCGATGTCTAAGGTAACACATTCCACACACTGGAAGGTAGTGTAGTGTGGTGATTAAGATCGGACCCCAGGCCCGGTTATGAGAGGACCAGAGTTATGGGGAAGGCTGAATGTAAAGCTTTGAGGAATCGCCTATGCTGAATGAAGTTGGGACCCAGAATGGAAAAGGTTGGGGCTCTGAAATAGGGACATTTGGGTGGAAGTGCTTAAAAACCTTGACGCTCAAGGTAAACTAATTGCCATCAAGTCAATCCTGATTAACAGAAACCCTATCGGACAGGGTAGACCTACCTTTGCGGGTTTCTGAGACTGTAACTTGTTATGGGAATCAAAAGCCTCATCTTTCCCCTAAGGAGCTGGCTAGTGGTTTCAAACTGCTGACACTGCAGTTAGCAGCCCAATGTGTAACTACAATGTCCCCAGGGCTCCCTGAATGTCCAGGTAGAGTCCCCAAACTCAAGAGTTTGACTCTAGTGGCTCGTTTTTCCTTGTTTGAGGATAGCAGCTGTCTCTTGCCCAGAGAACATGAAAACACGTCCCCTGAGGTCGGTGCTTTGCAAGAAGCTGGGTGCGCTCTTTGAGAGCTGCCTATTGCTTCCAGCCCTGGGCCGGCCACCTGTGGCTCGTGAGCCATATGCGGCTCTTTTTATATACACACTTGGCTCTGAACTAAAATAGAAAATGTTAATAGTGATTTCATTTGTTTGTGATAATATGCTCATAGATCTTACATAATTTTTAAATTATCGTGAGGGGCAGGATTGACTCTTCTGTCTGTAGAGTTAGCCGACCCCTGTTCTAGACCAATAGCTAGAGTTGAATTTCAGCAAGGACCTGACTGGAGGCTATACTATTTCTGTTTTGTGTTTAAAAGGTCTACCCACCTAATTAATATGCACCCGAGCAAATTGGAAATACACAAATAATATAGTGGAAACAGAGGAGGTGTTGTCATCATCGTTAGCTGTTCTTGAGTAGGTTTTAACTCGGAGCGACCCAATGGGCATCAGAATGGAGCACTGCCAGGTCCTGCGCCATCCTCACAATTGTTGCTATGTCTGCAGCCACTGTCGCAGCCCCTGTGTCCATCCATCTCCTTGATGGCCTTTATTTTTACTGATTCTCCATTTTACCATGCATGGTGAGCTTGTCCAGAGACTCGTCTCTCCTGACACCATGTGTAGAGTACGCAAGATGACGATGTCACACCATGTCCAAAGTACGTGAGATGACATCTTACCATCCTTGCTTCTAAGAAGCACTCTGACTGTACTTCTTCCAAGACAGATTTGCTTGTTCTTCTATCAGTCCACAGTTTATTTCTATATTCCTCACAAATACCATAATTCACATGTATGAATTCTTCTCTGGTCTCCCTTACTCAATGTCTTACTTTCAAATCCATGTGAGGCAATGGAAAATATCATGACTTAGGTCAGATAAACTTTAGTTTCTAAAGTTATATCTTTGCTCATCAACACTTTAAGAAGGTCTTGTGCAGCAGATTTTTCCAATGATATATATCATTGATTTTTTTCTCTGTTGCTTCCATGAACATTGACTGTGGATTTAAGCAAAATGAAATCCCTGACGTCTTCAATCGTCTCTTCCTTTATCATGATGTTATCAATTTGACCAGTTGTGAGGATCTTTATTGTCTTTGCATTGAGCTGTAATCCATATTGAAGGCTGAAATCCTTAATCTTCATTAGCAAGTGCTTCAAGACCTCCTCACCGAGGGACAGTCTCCAGAACCTCCCAGGACTGGTGGGGAGACAGTCATAAAGGTCAGCAGACAAACCTGGAATTATGTATACTTTTTCACTTAAATTTTTTTTATTTTGCTAAGTTTTTCTTGCCCTTCTCTTTTTATTCAATCTTTTGTTTTTTCTCAATTATTGTTTTGCCTCCCTATATAAGCTAGGCATGGGAAGCAAGCCTGAGGAGAGAGCAGTGGGACTGATGGTTCCAGGGGGACTTGTGGGGAGGAGGAGGCAGGGGAAAGGAGTGGGGAGCAAACAACACCGTAGACAGAGAAACAACTAGGGGATTAATAGTAACACTGAGGAAGACAAAAAATCTTGGGGATGTTGGAGCAACAGTAATCTAGCTGAGAGGAATTACTAAGAGGTAGAAGGAGGGCAAACATGATAGTGGGGCAGGAGAAAGGAAAAAAGAAACAGGAAAGATCTAGGAAACAAAGCTATGTATAGAGGTATACACATAGGTGTGCACTTTTGGACATATATTAATTCATTAAAATAGAGGTACTGGCCTATGTACATATATCTATATGGCAATACATTGAGGAAGTGGATGGATGTTGGGTCTCTGCTCAAGCCCTCCCTCAATGCAAGAATACTTTGTTCTGGCAACTTGGCATTCTGTGATGCTCACTCTCCCTATGTGATCACTGAAGACAAAATGGGTGCACAAGCAAATGTTTTGAAGAAAGTGGGTGGTACCCGGCTATCAAAAGATATAGTGTGTGGGGTCTTTTAAAAATATTATTATTTAATGTGTGTAGGGTCTTTAAGGCTTGAAGTTAAATAAGCAATCATCTATCAGAGAAGCAACAAGTCCACATGAAAGAAACACACCAACCTGTGTGATCATGAGGTGTCAAGAGGGGATCAGGTAACAGGTAGCAGAAGACCCAAAACAAACAAACAAACAAACAAACAAACAAACAAACAAAACCATATTATTGAGAATGAAGGGCGTCAGAGACCCAAAACCCATCTGTAGCCAATAGGATATCCCCTCACAGAAGGGTCACAAGTAAGGGATGAATCAACCAGGGCACAGTATAGCCCAAATGAAACACACAGCATTCCTCTGGTTCTTTAAGGTTTCCTCACCCCCCACTACCACGACCGCAGTCTTGCCTTTCAGTTCTGGCTAGACCAGAGCATGTACACTGGTACAGATAAGAGCTCACAACACACAGAATCCAGGTCAGATCAACCCCTCAGGAACAGAAATGGGAGTAGCAATGTCAGAAGTGTAGCAGGAAAGTGGGGAGAGAAGGGGAGGAAGGGGCAATTGAGCACAATGATTGATGCATAACTCTCTACCCCACCCCTCCCACCCAGGGAGACAAACAATAGAAATGTGGCTGAAGGGAGATAGTAGTCAGTGTAAGATAAGAAAATAATAATAATAATTTATAATTGATCAAGGGGTCATGAGAGTGGTGGGATGGGGTGTGGTAGGGAAAAAAGAACTGATGCCAATGGCCCAAATAGTAATTAAATGTTTAGAAAATGATGATGGCACATATGTACAAATATGCTTGATACAATTGATGTATGGATTGTTATAAGAGCTGTAAGAGCCCCCAATAAAACTATTTTAAAAACAAGCAACCAAAAAAAAACTCCTCACTTTCAGTAAGCAAGATTATGTCATCTGCATATCCCCGGTTACTAATAAGCCTTCCTCTGATCCAGAATGCCACATCATTCTCCATATAACCCAGTTTCTCTGATTATTTTCTCAGCACACGTATTGTATAAGTATGTTGACAGGATACATCCCTGACACACTTTCCTGCTTTTAAACCACTCAGTATGCCCTTGTCCTGTTCAAATGATTATTTCTTGATCCATGTGCAGGTTCTGCAGGTCCAAAATGAAGTATTTTGGAATTTCCATTCTTCTGAAGGCTATACATAGTTGGTCAAGATATATACAGTAGAATGTCTTTGCAGAGTGAATAAAACACATGTAAACACCTTTCTGGTTTTCTCTGATTTCAGCCAAGGTCCGTCTGATGTCAGGAATGATATCCCTTGTTTCACATGCTTATCTGCCTCCAGTTGAAGTTTCTGGAAGCTGCTTCTCTATGTTTTGTTGCAATCATTGTTGAATGATCTTCAGCACAAATTTACTTGCATGTGACAGTAATGATTTTGTTCCATAATTTTTGCATTCTGTGAGGTCGCCTTTCTTTGAAATGGTCACACATATGGGTCTCTTCCCTGTCAGGACACTGTCTCCCCAATTCCTTGGTACAGATGAGTGCTTCCAGTGCTTCATCAGCTTGTTGAAACATGGCGATGATAATCCATCAATCCCTGGAGCCTTGGTTTGAGTTAGTGTCCTCAGTGCGGCACAGACTTTCTTCCCTTGTGTTGTTGGTTCATTATCATATGCTAATTCTGGAACTGGCTGCACTTACGTCAGTGCTTTTGGTACAGTGACTTCTCCATCTTGGATGCTCTCTGCAGCATTCAGTATTTTGCCCACAGAATCATTCAATATTTCCACCGAAGCCCTGACATTTTTCTTCATTTATTTCAGTGTGAGATATGTTGAGCATATTCTGCCTTTTTGGTCTTTTAATTCCAGGTCTTTATCCATTTAATTATAAGAATTTGCTTTCTCTTCTCGGGTTGCCCTGTGACATTGCCTATTCAGGTCTGTTCCCCCATCCTTCCTTCCACTTGCTGTAACTGCTCATGTTCAAGATTAGGTTTCAGACTCTCTTCTGATACCCACTTTTAATCTTTTTCCTTTCTTGTCTTTTTAATGATATTTTTTATGTCCTGCAGGGTTTCCTTGATGCCCTACCACAGCTCCTCAGGTCTTCTGTAATTAGTGTTCCATGTGTCAAATCTGTTCTTGAGAAATCCAGCTGGGATCTACTGAAGGTCATAATTTTGCTCTTGTGAACGCCTTTTCATCTTTTTCAACTGCAACCCAAACTTACAATTGATGGTCTGTTCCACAGTTGACTGCTAATAGGGAGCTTCTCCATCATCTCATCCAGAAAATGTAATCAATTTTATCTCTGTGTATTCCATATAGCAAGATCCATCATTTATTTTGTTGAAAAAGGTATTTGCAATGAAGAAGGCTTTGACCTCAAAACAATTCTATCATGCAATCTCCAGCATTGTTTCTCTCACCAAGGCCATATTATCCAACTACGAATCATTCCTCTTTTTTTTTTTCTCACTTCGGTATTTCAGTTTCCAATCATCTTGATACCAATCGATACATCTTGATTGCATGTTTGATCAGTTGAAGACTAGAGCAGTTGGTAGAATGTTTCAATTTCTTCATAATTAGCTTTAGTGGTTGGTGCATACATTTGAATAATAGTTGTGTTACTTGGATTTCCTGGTAGGCCGATAGATATTATCCTATCACAGAAAGCATTGTACTTCAAGACAAATCTTGAAATCTTCTTTATGATGATGAACGGGAGACCATTCCTTTTGAATTTGTCATTGCCAGCATTGTAAATCATATGACTGTCTGATTCAAAATGGCCAATACAAGTCCATTTCAGCTCACTAATTCTTAGTGTATTGATCTTTATGTGTTCCAATTCATTTCTGATGACTTTCAGTTTTCCTAGACTCACACTTCGTAGTTTCCATATTTTGATTATTGATGGGTGTTTGAAGCTACTTATTCTCATTTTGAAGGGTGGTAATTTAATATAAGATTATATTAGAGGCATTTTTTGTCAATGTGTGGTGGGCATTTTGCTTTGATTTAGAATTCAACATATTGGCAAAGACACTTGAAGCCAGTCCTAATGTTTCTAGTACTTTAATCTTTACCCAAAAAACAGTGGCCTGCGGACAATTATGAAATGAAGAAATGATGGTAAAAGTAGCTTGGCAAAATATTAAAGAAAGAGCTGCAAAAAGGTTATCAGTGCTACTGTGTTTCCTGTGGGGGGAGTTCTACATTAAGAAACATTCTAATGAAAGTGGCCCCAGATGACTAATGGGCTCAGTATTGGTTATCCTCTGTTGTTTGAGGTAATAACAATGGATACTACTATGAAACTAGGCCCATAATGTCCAAACATGTGACAGAATCCTGGAATAGCTGATATTAGATTTAATACTTACATCTAAAGGGGAGGTAGATGTGATTATATAAGGGATAGCAAAGCTACAGTGATATAGATGGACTGGGGGTGCCGTGGATCTGTGGCAAAGTTGTGAAATAGATGGACAGGCAGTGGAAGTATTTCCCAACATAACCAAGGATGATTAAGATCTGGTAAGCAGAGGCTGATATCAGCTTCCAGAAGAAAAACCATGCTTGCTTCCTTAGTCTCATGACTTGAGTCATTTCTCAAGACCAAAGACTACTGATTAAAGGGAAACCAGTTCCCCTTCAGGAAGTTGCTATAATATCACAGTAACTATAGATATAATAGTGTTTCCCCCAATCTTTCTCCAAAAGTTCCCGAGGACATTAAAAGTACTACATACCGGAGAGTGTAGAGTGCCCAAGTCACCAATGGCTTGGGTCTGAGCTATTCGAAATTCCAACATGGCTTGACTCCTGGTCCACATCCAAGTCATAGCATGTCCAATGTGAGCATTTCCCTGGTCTCTGAGTACATACTTGTGGTAGATACACTTGAGAAGTCAGAAGAAATATCATGTTTGTTTCCTGATCTAAGGAGAGTCATTTGTGGTGGGAAAGGGTAAGTGAATGCCCTCGAAACTTCATTCCAACACAAATGAATCAAAATCAATACAAAAATCTTGATGGTATAGTAGATATTAGAGAACATGGAGGTAGTGGCCTCAATAATATTCCCATTGAATTTACCAATCTGCTATCTGAGCAAAAACATATTGGAATATGATAGATCACCATAAACATAACCAAGTGATAGTCTAATTGCTACAATTGTAGGGCATGTGATATATGGACCAGAACACATAAAAACACCTGATATTTGGTTTAAGTTGATAAAAGTCCTCCACAAATGTACTCAGACATACAATGATCATGAAATAACGTATGGCTGGGCAACATTTCATCTTGTTATACATCTTGTGGCCAGGAGTCGGAATTGAATCCATGGTAATTAATAATAACAACCATTGGTCTGATAAATATATTCTTTTAATCTCCACGAGAAAAAGAATGAAAAGCAAGTCCACTCACTTAAGGCAGTTGAATATATTCAGTCTCATCCCAGAGTTATTATATTAACGTTCCTGTTTTCTGTCATGTTACAGTCTGGAGAGGACTTCATTGTTCGGGAAGTCATATCATCGCATTCGTTTACTGCATTGGTTGTTGGGAGCCATGGCCATTAAGGCCCTGGTTTCAGCCACGTAGCCGAAACTTGGCTGCTTTGTTTCCTGCCTAACCCCGCCCCCGGTGCTCCAAGCTACGTGCTCTGCAGCATGGGCAGTTGCAAGAGTCGACCTTCGTTGCCATTGGTTAAAATACTGAACACCCATTGGACTACAGACATACCATACTAGGAACATAACGAAACAGATGGCACATTTAGTAAGCCTTAATTTGCATGTGGACGTCATCACGTCTTTGAGAACTGTTGCGTGCCCTTTTTTACCTTATTAGGAACATGTAGCCGATTGGTTGTTACACAGTATGCTTCATTAGAATATGTGCCTCCCACTTCCTACCTGCAGCTGATTGGCTAACGTTGTTATGCTTCATTGTAATACACATATTGTATTGGATGCTATGCAGGAAGCCTTATTAGAATATACACCTCCCAGTTCCTCTTTATTGTAGATATATACCCCAAGTTTTGACAAAATAAACGGGCTTGATCAGCACTTGTCTTGTTCCATCTCTCTGTGTCTTTCTTCCATCCAGGTTCGTCGCTGGACGAGACCCCCACAATTGGTGACATCATGACAATCAGACTTAAAGATCAAGAAGCATCACGTAATCCGGATATGATATTCATCTGTTAGAGTACACCAAGTAGCCACGGTGTTGTGACAGGGTACATCTGGTAGACATAATTTGGCTGGGTATTTGGGAGAGAGTCTGAGAAAGATACATGTAAGTAGCACAGGAATAAAGAGAGCTAATGTAATAACTTGAAAGGAAACGGTACATTTGGGAAGCAGTGTTCGGTGTTGGTGGTGCATAAAGGACGACAGGCAACATATCATGTAAGGTCATGGATGTCATGTGAAGACATGCAGGTTTCAGTCTACCCATTTTGAACTGATGGTGATGGGAATCAAATGATGGGCCCTCAGCAGCATAATAATGATATGATTCGTTTTATAAAAGATCACGTTAGCTGGCAGGTGGAAAATAGATCACAGAGGGAATCAGGTAGGAAGCTTTTTAGTCACAAGCAGAAGATGAGGGTGGCTTTGGTGATGATGGGAAGAAATGGATGGATTTAGGGTACGGTTTATAGGTCTATTAATGTGTTATGTATAACAGATTATTAAAAAATACCATGAGTAACTAAACTTGTGGTATGAGTAAACTGGACCGATGGGAGTACTTTTGGTGTCAATGGGAAAGACTGAAAGAGAAGCAACTTTGGGACATGAGTTAAAAAGTAGAAATCAAGGATTCTGTTCAACTCTGAGATGATTAGTAGGCACATGACTGAGTCAACGTCTGAGATATATTCAGGCTAGAGATGGGGATTTAAATTGCTGACATTTATGGTTTTTAAAGCTGCGTTTTGAAGCTAGATAACATCTAGATGGTTAGAGGCAGGGCCATGTGTTCTTAGAGATTGGGTTTTGAAGCCTGACTAATGTGATTTTGAATCCTTACTCAACCACCTCCTATTGATGTGGCCCTGGGTATGTCACTCTTCATGTTTCCAGTTCCTAACTTATAAAATGAGGACGGTAATAACACCCTTTTAGAGTTATTTCAAGGATTAAAAACAAATGTAAGTCTCTTGGTGCTGGTAGTAGTGGATGTTGGAGACATTGGTACTGACGTTCACCTGATGAATTCTGCCTGAATTAGATAAGCACCAGGGAGTAAACATGCTAATTTTACCAACTCAAATCTTATTAACTCGTGTTCTTTAGTTAAAAATAATCAAGATAAATATTGATATAAGCTGATAGTGGGTGAGGGCTGGATATAGAAGTCCTCCATCAGATAGCTTTCACCATAGGAATGTGGAACTATTTCATACTCGCTTTTCAGTGGTCGATAAAGCTTTTAAAACATCTTCCCTGTTGGCAGGCACAGAGTGATTTTATGGAATGCACATGGGTTTGGAAGGGCTCAGACCAGGGTTTGGGTCTTCAGTTGGGCTTGTATTTACCGTTCAGTGTGCACTTAAGCAGAGTTAGAAGGTCGCAGCAGTGTTTACTTCCCATCTGGAACCTTATTGGCATGTGTATTCCACAGCTGCTCCTTAAGGATCCACGTATTTAATAAATATGTCAATTGGCATCTTTGTCATGTTTACTTTAATGCCATTCGTCAGGAGCTTAGCACTGAGGAGCCCTCGAGTTTGAAGCTTAGGGAGCAATTGAACCCCCTCCTGTGGGAATCCAGACCTGGAGACTGGCGGTGCATGGCAATGAGCACTTGTGAATTTGTTGCCATAAAAATGGAACACCTCAAAGATCCTGTGTTTCAATGAGTCTTGGGTACTATGTAATTAATCTAGAAAACTACTCATCTAATAAATCCAGGGAACTGGCTCGTATTCCATTAATTTTACTTAATAAGCTATCATGGGAGAAGCTCAAAAAGACTGTCTAATGTGATTCCCCACATGTTGTAGAAATGGTCAGCAATGCTGAACAGATGACGGTCTTGCTGGTACCCGAGTAGTGACACATCCATTCTGATATCTAGTGACAGTGCTTTGAATAAGATGTGGCAGGCACCATTATCCCCATCTGCGTTAGTCCGGGTTGATTATGGAAACAAATTCATAGACATCCACATGTCTATAAGAAAGAGTTTATATAAAAGAGCAATTGAATACTGGGAAAACATCCCAGCCCAGTCCAGATCAAGTCCATAAATCTGATATTAGCCGATATGTCTGATACCAATCTATAAATTCCTCTTCAGATGCATGAAACACATGCAATGATGCCAAATTCAGGAAGATCACAGGCCAGTGGGTGGGAAGTCTTGTGGATCCAGTGGCGTTGTCTCCAGGTGCCTCGTCCAGCTCAGGGCACTAGTGTAGTTCCATGTTTCTTATCAACTGTAATGTGTCCCAGGGACTGAGACTTCATCCTGCCTCCAGCAAGCTATTTATTTCCTTCGTGCCTCTAAATGAGGTCATCGAGCTGCAACCTGATTGACAGGCTAAACTCCACCCCTTTGCTTGTAAGTCTCAAATTGACAACAGATTATGTAACTACACCATCAGATTATGTAACCACACCATCAGATACTGGAGCTCATTGTTGAAGTGACTTATTCAAGGCCACAGGGAGGTTGTAGTTCTCTGTAAAGTCACTTATGGGCTTTAGAGTTATGCACATCTGTGTCCAGATCCAGCTATGACAGTTACTGTGGCCACGTGGGTCTCTGGCATTTCCTAACTTTAGCCCCTCAATAAAGTGAATGATAAAAATAATAGTAAAGTGAATGCTACCCAATTTCTGCCTGCCTGTTCATTTATGTGGCCTCAGAACCTGATTCGCCAACCCTATCTTCGTTTTTCTCTGCCCCATATCAGCCCAGTAGTAACAGGGAGCTAATGCCATTCCTGGGATGAGCCTCAACCAAGACTGATGAAAGTTGGTGAAAAATACCCATTTCCCCAATTTCTCATGTGCGCTAATTCTGAGACCTGATATCTACACTGGCCTGTGGAGTTTCCCATCAGGATTAGTACAGGTTATCCACAGTAGAAACTTGCTTGGTAACTGAGGAAATGGTGTCAAGGCCACGTTTGACCTCCTCCAGCTGTACAAGAGGAAAGAGAATCAAATTCCACACATGCCCAAGAATGACTTCTTTGAGGCAGAGAAATGAATGCTTGCACCCGCCAAGCTTCTAACACCAATAATCCCTCCCATCGCACTCCATTTCTCTGCTGGGTTCATCCATCCATTGCAATTGCCACACAGAACTCAGCCAATACTCATAATCATGGGGTTTTTAAGAGAAGTTAGGTTACATGTGAGAAATCAGAAATATGTAATGTTAAAGCTACAGTTGTTTTGCCCATAGCACCTCCTCTTAGCTATGTCAGCAGTTATGTGTCTCTCTGGTCCTTGGCCTGTCAGCCATGGGACCCCTTGGGCTCTGCTTCCCTCAGAGAAGTGTTACAAAGTTACTTTAATACTGTTAAATGCTCAAGGGTACCCCACTCTGCAAGCTAGCTTTCCACCCGAAGCTCTTAGTTTTGCTCATTTTGTGGGCTGAGTCACCTGCCACTCTGCCCAGAGGGCTCAGCGCTGTGCCCTCTGGTACCTTTGCCGCCGCTGCCACTTCTGCATGCGAGGGCCCTGTACTTTTAGATATGCTCTGCTTGGGGCTATTCCCCCCTCTTCCTTTTTTCCCCTTGCTAGTTGTGAGCTTCCCTGTTTCTGCTTTTCTGATGACTCACTTTATACCCAGCACAACAGCAAAACTGTTGAATCCCCTTATAAGAGTTCCATACCCCTCTTCTATATCCTCACCACCAGTCATTTGGTGGGGATTCCAAAGACTGCAGGTAGAAGAGCCATGCAAATAATTTCATGTGAGTGTAATAAAAATATTTCATTTATTGCCCTCCTTTTCTTGTCTCACTTTATTTCGCTATCAGTTTTTCTCAAGCTCTCCTCTTAAATGAAACCTTTGAACTTGAGCCCTTACCTCAAAATCTGCTCAGGGAGTCTCAAACTAAGACAGGGACATTCGGGAAGTCACTTAACCCCTCCTCAGGCCCCAGAGACCGGATAAATGGAGAAAAGACTGAAGTTGTGAAGGATTTTGTTTGGTTGGGTCCACAGTCAGTGCTCATGGAGGCAGCAGACATTAGCTCAAATGACACATTGCATTAGGTAAATCTGCTGCACAAGACGTCTTTATAGTACTGAACAGCAATGGTGTTACTTTGATGTCTAAGGTGCACCTGACCCAAGCCATGGTATCTTCAGCTGCTTCAGGTGCGTGTGAAAGTTGGACGTTGGACAAGGAATACAGAAGAAGGTTTGATGTTATTGAATGATGGTGTTGGTGAAGAACAGTGAACGTACCATGGACTGTCGAAAGAACAAACAAATCTGTCTTACAAGCAGCACAGCCAGAATACTTCTTGGTGGCAAAGGTGCAAGACTTTATCACACTTACTTTGGACATGTGGTCAGGAGAGACCAGTCCATGGAGAAGGGCATCATGCTGGCTAAAGTAGGTTCGCAGCAAAAAAGAGGAAGTCCTTCGTATGATGGATTGGCACACTGTTTGCAACAATGGGATCAAGTACAGGTACACTTGTGAGGGTGGGGAGGACGGAGCATCGTTTTGTTCTGTTGACCCTGGGGTCGCTATGAGTCGAATCCTACTTGATGGCACCTAACAACAAGCGAGCCCCAGTTCCATGATTTGTAAAGAATCAATACAAAGAGCACTTACCTCACAGGTTTGCATTACATAAAAAGGATTCTGCACAGTGCTGTTTATACGAATACAATTTACAATAGAAAATGAGAAAGTTGTAACATGAGGGGAATGGGTAAATCAATCAGGCTTCATCTGTAAAGTGGAACTATGATACCATTCATAAAAATATTTTCAAAGAATATTTAATGACATACAGAAATGTACATGAAAGTCATCTATTACACAATCCTGCTAGGTAAAAATATCTAAAATTATAAATACAAAATGATCCCATTTTTGTTTCAAAAGTATGATAAGTTTGGTGCCAATTTGGCTAGGTCATGGTTCTCAGTGCTTTGGTGCCAGCCCCCCATCACTTGATCTAACACAACACAGGCAGCTCCACGATGGGATTGAACATAACGCAATGGACTCTGTGAGCAGAGAGCAGTTAGCTGTACCGGGGTGTAGCCCCCTTGATCAGATCACAGCCTTGAAGCAATTAGAAGAAAGACTCTTCAGGGGCACGGCTGCTCCTTCTTAAGCAGACTCGGTGGGAAAACTTGCCACCTCTGCTGGGTCTAGATTCTGCATTTGGTTTGTTGACCTCCTGCCATATTTCTTGTTGATCCCAGGAGAAATCAGCGGACTACCAACCTTGGATTCATTCACTTTGCATCCACCAGTTTGTGGTCTTCTTGCTTCTTCCTGCTTCCTGGCTCACCAGCTCCCAAAGCTACATGAGTCCAGAGAAGCCTCCAGCTAAAATCTGACCCAAAGACTTGAATCCAATGGGACCCACCTGTTTCTACAACTCTGCGAACCATTTCTTGGTAGAAATTTCTTTCTATACATATATACATAGAAACATCACAGGGTTTGCTTCTCAGCCTAACACTAGGTATAAAGCAAATGCATCAGATGTTAACACCTCTTACAGTGTAGAGAATTTATTTTCTTTATTCTTTCATTTTTCAAATTTCAAAAATTTCAAAAGAACAGTATATGTATGTGGGTAAGTCCAAAATCACAAAACATGTATAACATGTCTCTGTCATCAGTGGAGGGCTGCAGAGAAACTCACTCATTAATGAACTTGCCTTTGCTTTTGTTTTAAGGACCAATCAAAAGATTAGCTTCTGTTGGGTTCCTTAAACTCAAGGCAGGTCAGTCCTGAAGGTTACCAAGGACTTTTATCTTTTAGGGGGATCACAAAGGGGTAGTCTCAATAGATTTTCTATACTCTGTAAGGATATAAGATGATCACCGAGGCAAATTATGAGGAAGTTTTAAGAAAATTGGAATGTATTATGGTAAATAGGCCAGGAAAGTTTTGCGAAGGAATTGTTTTCCATTGTCATGATGCATCTGCTTATTCTTCAAGAGTAACAAGAGTTGTCCTATTAGAATTTGGAGGGGAACCATTATCCCATCCACCTTATTGTTCTGGTCTTGCCCCTCCAGACTTCTATTTGTTCCATAAACTCAACGAACACTTTAAAACAACACAGTTTAAGTCCCGCAGGGATGACAACACTGTCATTGTGGTAGAGAATACATCAAAGTGCCTAGACTCCTTTGGGAAGAATTAGAGAGTTGGAAAAACAGCCCTAGAAAGTAAACCTATGTAGCTGGTGGGCATGCTGAGGAATGATCTTTCAATGTTAACAGTTGTGTTTAATAAAGATTTATATGATTCTGCAGCAATACTTTGTTGACTTTCCCTTGTAGAGTCATCAACGTTGACATATTAAGGCTAGCAAAGGACCTGGTAGGGCAACAGTGAAGTGCTTGCCTGCTGACCGAAAGGTGGACACTTTGAACCCATGCAGGGAGAAATTTATCCACTTCTCTGCTCCGGGAAAGCTTACAGCCTAGAGACCCTTGTGATGGGTCGGTTTTGTGTCAACTTACCTGCATCTCTAAGAAGAAATGGGTGGAATGTAACCGTTCACTCAGGTCTCAGCCCATCTGATACCAGCGCGTGTGGCCTATTTGGTACCCATAGAAGAGAGGCTGTGGAGAACTCGCTCTCTGCCCTCTCTTCATAGGCTGGTGGCATGACCCAAGAGGAGCCTGGATGGGGTAGTGGTTAAGGGTTAGGCTATGAGGGAGCCAGCAGCAGCTCTGAGGATAAAGGCTGTCCCTTCTACTCCCACAAACAGCCGCAGTCTGGAAGCCCACAGAGGCGTGCTGAGTCAGCCTGATGGGATGGCAGAGAGTGAGTGAGTTGTGCGCTTTCGAAAGAGCCCTGGAGGCACCATCGCCTAAGTGTTGGGTTGTTAATGGAAAGTTTGAAGCCAGCTCTGTGGGAAAAAGATGGGAGTCTGTGTCCATAACGATTTACAATCTCAGAAGCGGTGGGGCAGTTCGATTCCTTCCTATAAGAGCACGCTGAGTGGAAAGAAATTCTGGTTCCATTGCTCTTCCTGCTTGCATAGGGGAACTGAGTCCACGCTGAAGTTTCAGGTTGGTCCAACCCTGTCAATAAGTCAATCATCAAGGGTCTGTTTGACCCAGTTCTAGATTTACTTCCTCTTAGGGTTTTTTTACTTTCATGCCCTACCTCATTTTTACTCTCTATGCACATTGAATCATATTTGCATCCAATCTTCACATACCTTGTACATTTGCAAAGAAATTATTCTTACAGAGGAGACAATCTAATCATTAATCTCCATGTCTTCTCATCCATTTATCTTATACTTTCTCTCAGCAACTGGTCACTGAGTACTTACTCTATAGCAGTGCCAATTTCTTAGGATGCAGAGTTGACTGAGTCTCTGTCCTTACCGAACTTCCTAATCCTGGGTTAGGAAGTTATGCCTTATCCCACCCTCCTATTTCCAGGTAGAGCAGACACCACGCTGCCTGCTCCACATCACGTCGGTGCACTTGCTTTTAGCACAGCTATATAGGACAGTTTTATGCACGTGATCAACATTCTTTACCAAAATCACCTCAATTACATCAGGGATATGTTTTTGTAGAGGAGTAGCCAGAGGTGAAGGAGAATTTATACCCAAGGAAGCAACCTCCACTCAGTCTCCCTCTCCTCTGTGGAGATGATTTTGATGTACAATTTTACACCTTTTAAAAGAAGTCTTCAGAAGGCTAAACACTTGTTTCCTTTTCTGAGACTCAGCTCGTGCACACACCTTTAATGATGTCTCCCTCTACTCTGCCTTACTTTTGTCTCTGCCTCCCTCTGTTTCCTGGTATCACCTCACACATAAATATGTATTCCCAGTCTTTGTTTTAAGAAGAGCTCAAACTAAGACAACACCAGACACATTACTAGTGAATGGACGAATGAACAGGAGTGAGGAGGAGGCGAATCTGTGCGAGGTAACCGAAAGACCACCTGCTACGGATGTGGAAGGACCTCATAACCTCCTACTTGGATGTTGGCTTGACTGACATACCTGAGGACCACTGAGCATATGAGTGCTATGGATCACAAGTCTTCTTAATATATTCAAACCATATGGTAAGTGAATTACATGCCAATAAAATGGTTAAAATAAAAAAAATAAAAGAGTAACGAGGACATGACAAATGGCAACAGCTACCTTTGATGGGGCACCTCCATTTGCTGGAAACCTCATGCACATCATCTCCCTTACGCTTCACCATCTTCTTGTGAAAAAGAGATTACTTAATCCCAATTCTGTACACGAGGAAATGGAGGTTCACGGTGATGACTCCAAGTCACATGGTGGCTGGATCCCTCAGACAGCAGAGTCTATGCTTGTACACTTGCATACCAGGCCTCTCTCCACAAGTCTGTTACAACGTCCAACCAGAGCCCCAGCTTCCCCCCAACGGCTTAAGCCATTTATTGCACATTTCCTGGAAAACAAGGGGTGTGCCTCCATATGAAATTGTGGGAATCCTTAACAGATGTGTGTAGTCAAAGTGTAGTAATTAATGCAAAGCCTATTTATGACTCACTGTTGACCAACATGTAAGTTAAAACATTGCTTTATTTATGGTGTCTGCCAGCTCAAACCTGCTCCGGGGTGCCTGTGACATGGTGACGTTGACTAGATCTGCAGCACTGTAGGCAAGGGCCGCCGTGTCACCTGCTGGCCTCAGCTCTCCAGACGTCTGTGCTTCGGCATCCAGTCTGAGGACAGAGAGAATCTTTGGGAGGCAGGCATCTCCACCATTGTCGCTGAGCTGTATTCGGGGTATGGCAACCTGAGAAGCCTGCCAGAGCTTCCCTGAGATCGTTTCAGGAGAAACGACTGTGTTGGACCGAGGAAACTGATGAAGAGGGAAGTTGTTAGGACTCCCCACCCTCAAAAATAAAAAGCTGAACTGGAGGAGCCCTTCAGAGCTTACTTGAATGGATTCATTCTTAGATGGGACGCTGTGGGTTAGAGAATGGGAGTGACTAGTAAAATGATGGGACTGATTCGGTGGCAGATCGCGTTTCCCGTTCTGGCGCTATCCCGTGGGTGTGGAGACCCTTCCTTGGCCCCGATGGCCTCTCTAGCTCTTGTCCACCTCTTACTGGGTGCCTGCCGAATGAACACATGTGAAATGCGTTCCTCTAGTCTAGGAGGAACCGAGTGAATTTAGTTCCTTCTTCCCACTAAATCCATGTTCCCTGAAGCTCAGTGAAGCGATATAGTGAACAAGGAAGAACCATCATGTTTCATTCCTTTCTCCAGGCCAGGACATTGAGATTGAAAGAGGGGTAAAAGGTAGCAGCCGACAGAAGCTTAGATGTGGACTTTGGAGGTCAAACACTTTCTAGTAAAGCCCATAGACTCCCACAGGAATAAATAATAACTTAATGAAAGAAAAAAAAGAGATGAATGTCAAACTTACTAAAGAATGAGTTAAGGTATGTATGACCAACCAAGCTTAATATTTGCAAACCCCATGTGTTAGCATTTCAACAAATTCACATCCCAAACTCCCAGGTGGTTGTTCAATGGGCCAGGGCGATGCATTCAGGCAATTCTTGGGGTACAACTATCTGACTTATTACCAATCAATACTTATGAACCAATCTGCCTCTAAAACCTTGCCTTTGCCTCACTTATTATTTCATTATTTTACATTTAAATAGTATTTGTAGAACAATATAAAAATAAGTCTACTGACTCTTTTGCTCATTAATGACATTATATTTGGCAGTAAAAAATACTGAGGGGTTAAGTGAGGGTAAGGTTACTTGTGATGGTTAAGGTTATGGGTCAACTTGGCTGGGCCATGGTTTCAGTGGTCTGGTAGTTAAATGATGACATAGCCATCCTTCAGTTTGTGACCTCATGTGCTCATCCTCCTTATTTTGCAAAATTTTTACACAATAACTTGGTGCATAAGTGAAGAGTAGCTATAGATTAAAAACTCAAAGTATGAGAAAAAAATCAAAGTACTACAATGTTTTGTAATAACAAACAGGTGGTACTTTGTAATATACACCAACACTCTATCTTTATTATTATTGTATGAAGTTTTTTTTATATATTTGGAAGTGTTTTAATGTTTTCTATGCATAAAAGAGTGCACACAAAAAAAGGTGCACTCAAAAACTCAAACTCACTGCCATGGAGGCAATTTTGACTCATAGTGAGGCTGTAAATCTTTCCAGGAGAAGAAAGCCTCATCTTTCTTTCAAGGAGCAGCTGAGGGGTTTGAACTGCTGACCCTGAAGTTAGCAGTCTAATGTATAATGCGCCAGGACTCCTAGAAAGGTACACCATATGCGACAACCTATGAGTCCCGAACATTAGATAAGGACCACACTTACCTTTTCTGATGACGTACACATTCAATTGAAAGACAGATTTGGGATAGAATTCATTTGTGATCTGGGGATTGTCTGTATTTATTTCATAATTTGCAACTCCCCTTGGGCAAGCCAGGGAGAACTCAGCCTCGTTTAAAGCCAACCCTCAGAAATGAACACCCTGTAACCCAGGGACGCGAGACCTCCAGAAACCGTTTAGAGAAGAGGCACGAGGAATGCTAAGGAGAACCGCTCCTCTCTTTCGTGTAGCACGGCACCAGCATTTGTTTTTTAAACCTTTAGTGAAGCCTGTCTTGAAGAACGAGAGAGAGAGAGAGCCCAATGATTGAAAGCAAGGAAAAAAAAAGATCTAAATGTGAGATCACATTAATAACAGAGTCAGATACAAGGGGGCCTCTTAGCAAGCTTTCCACCCGTAGAGGGCCAGGACCAACAAGGACCAGCCAGGACCAGCCTTCACAAAGATTAGTATGGAGGAGGAGGGGTGGCCCTGGCAAACTGTCCCTGGGAAGGGAGATTGGGCTCCAGGGAGTGATCCATTAATATGGATGAAATGTTGAGAGATTAGACAGGATTTCAAAAAGGAAGTTAACCTAGGACCTCTATGAGTTGATTTAAAAAAAGTGCTTAGAATTTGCAATGATCTGACTAAAACTAAATAATGCAAACAAATTCATGCATTTCACACACAAATGGAGTTATCCAAGAGATTTACAGTATATGAATGCACTACTACACAAGTCCACACACAAAAATCCATAGTCACCCCATCTTTCTCACCTCTCCCAGCCTCCCTCTCTCTTTTCTTTTTCTCTCATATATGCTCATAACCTTAAAGGTTGACAATTTCCGATTGTGATTGTAAGTTAGATTTTTCCCCCCTCTCAAGTTGAAAACACATGGAACATTTTCCAGAAGCTTGCGGGACTGTTCTTGTTTATGAACTTCTAGAAGGGTCCTCAAACTATGGCCCGCGGGCCACATGTGGCCCACCGAGGACATTTATCCCACTCGCTTGGTGTGTTTACCCCATTTTGTTTTTTAATTCAAAATAAGATATGTGTAGTGTGCATAGGAATTTGTTCATAGTTTTCTTTTTAAAACTATAGTCCGGCCCTCCAATAGGTCTGAGGGACAGTGAACTGGCCCCCTGTTTAAAAAGAGTTTGAGGACCCCTGAAGGAAGGGAGAGAACGAACAAGTGTCACTAATAATATGTCCTGCTCCTAGCAGGCCTCCTGCTCACTATTTTCATCGTATTAGCAGCAGCAAACTGCGGACCTGCGCTTGCACTGGCCCTATGATCCTAGCCACGAATAAGACAACGCTTTGGCCTCTATCATCAACTCGCTTTCAGAACAACGCGATGTTGAGTTGGGAAGCTGGAGCTGGTGTTGGGAAAAGTGAAATACCAACTCACTGCTAAGTGCCAGTGAGATGTCGAGACACGGAAGTGCTCAGGGCAGGCACGCGCTCCAGAGAAGATTACTTGAGGAAGGGATCTGGAACATTCGGCAGGAATTGAGACAGTGGCGGGGAGAAATGTAAAGATGCCTGGTCCACGTGAGATGTTGAGTACATTTTCCTCTTTGAAGCAAGGACAAGGAACTAGGTCAGAGGCAAAGCATGCATGCAGTGGGCATGTTGAGACGGTCTCAGCAAACGGGGAGAAAATGCTGGGAACGACTTTGCAGAGCACGGCTCGTTTCGATCCTTACAGTGCTCTCGAGAACGGCGTGGTTAGCAATAAGATCCCCACACCCCTGGCCAGGACATGGAACTGCCGAGGCTCGGGACTGGGACAGGCAGGGAACGGCTTCACTTCATGTCACCCGGCCGGGCCGTGTCAGAGCTGGGAGCAGAACCCATTCTTTTACATCCTTCTGGCTCTACAGTTTGGATTCTGGGTAAAAGCGTTGGAAGCGGGGTGGGGGTACAAAAACAAGAGGAAGTCTTGGGGATGCTTAATGGGAAAATGCCTTTTTTTGGTAGCTGGTAATTAGACATCAGCTTTATAATGCAGGAGTGGGGGTGGGGTGGAAAGGCCTGGTTATTGGAAGCTAAGACCGATCTGTACCACCGCAGCCTGACTGGCAAACATGCTTCCTGTTAGAACTCCAAGGACCACACCAGCTCTGCCTGTTGGGAAAATGACTCCAGGTCAGTGGTTTCCAAGGAAGGGACTCAGGCATGGAGGGCTCACAGGGACATTCGGTTGCAAAGGAAATGCCGACAGCAAGACTCAGGGGAATCAGGCAAAACGAGGTCAAGTACAGGAGCAAAAGGGAACCTGTGGGCTCTTCGAGGTGGAGAATTGTTTATACCTAGCATTAAATATTTACTGTGTTGCCAGTGTTCTGAGTATACACAAAAAGGTACAGGGCAAGAGGGGAAGAACACAAGGGCAGGAGTCTGGTGTCATCTGGCTGCTCCACTTACAGACTGTGTCACTCTGGACAGATTTCTAACCCTCTCTAAACGTCTGTGTCTTATCAGTGAAATGGAAAGGCTGACTCCTACTTCATAACGCTGAGTGGATGAGACGAGCTCAGGGCTTGGAGCAGAGTGGGCACTCACTAGGGACAGAGCAGCAGCGAAGGCGACAGTGGTGGCAGGAGTTCCAGGAGGAGGAGCTTAACGCTGCTCAACAGGAGCCATAGCAGGGGATTAGCACATTAGAGGCAGTAGTCACAGCAGGTGCTTAGAAGCCATGGTAGAAACAGCAACATATTAGCAATAGGCACAGTAGTGGGTAAGCGGCTGTAATAGTAGCAGCATTAATAATAGTAGCGTTAGTAGTTGTTGTGATAGGAAAGATTGTCTCATTGCCCTGGGATCTGAAAAAGAATTTGGCTTTGAGGGAAGGATTGGGGGATGAACCATATGTATCTGCTCAGTCTCTCTCATGCACAGAGATTGCTGTTGTTGGCAGGTGCCATGCAGTTGGTTCCACCCCATTGCAAGCTTATGCACAACAGAGCGAACCACTGCCCTGTTCTCAGACTAACTTGAAAACTGCCAGGTCTCCTAAGTCCCCAGATCCCTACCATGTGGTGCAGCCTCTCACACTGAGTTGGGATTTAATTCTGTAGGAGATGGAGAGCTATGGGAGAGGTTTAAGAAGTGGACTGTGATAGAGATGACAATGCTTTGGGAAGACAAATTTGTAGCTAGGATGAAATTGTCAGTGTGGAGTCAGGATGGAATTTCGGATTTTAGATTCATGCTTTCTTGACTTTTTTCTTCTCCTACATATGTGGATAACGGTGACATCTGTGAGATGCTGTGAGAGACAAGGACACGAAGATCCAATCTGTGCTCTCAAAGGCATTCATAATAGTAGGGGAGGTGGTTGTTTTCTGAGTGAAATAATTGATAAATAGATGAATAAGGAGGAACTGAGGGAACCCAAGGGCCATCAGAAAAAAGCGGCAGACCTTCAATCAGATGGATCGACACAGTGTTCGCTTTGGCATCACGTACACTGCAGCTGGAATGACGCAGAGAGGGTCACATGGTCTCTGGACAAGGATGACATGCAAATTAGGACAGGTAAAGCTACCGAGTCAGTAACTAGCTTAATATCTCCATGGGGTTATGACAGGGAAGGTTTGGGGGCTGGGAGGAATGGGGAGCTAATAATAATGAACATAAGAATGAAGAAAATGATCTAAAATTGATTGTGGAAACAGTGGCACAGATCTTTTAAATATATTTAAAACACTGAATTGTGGGGGAGGTAAATTATGCCAATAAAATGCTTACATTTTACAAAAAAAGATGGAGGATTGACCCAGTGAGAGCATGGGATCAAGGGTAGCAACACTGATGAGGATGCTGCAGGACCTGGAAGCTGTCTACAGAGACATTACGAGAGGAAACTGATGGGATGGAACCTCACAAAAGCAGCAACAATGAGATTCAGGAGGCTGGGGTCACTTAAGCTAAGTCTTAGATGTGGAGATTGACTTTCTTTGATTAAGGAGTAGAGAGAATGAGTGGGTATGAGGGACACTGAGCAGGAAGAACCAGCAGGATTTGGCGTTGATCAGAAGAGGGGCGTGAACGACATGAGAGTAGGATGCTGTCTAGGCTCCAGACATGGTCCATGGATTTGAAAGAAGCATGATGAACATGGTAGTTATTTTTCACAAAGATCCGGGAGGCTTCCTTCCAAGGGAAATATGGGTGACACCAGGAAAGCCTCTGGATTCAGGGAGGCCAGTCCGGGCGGGTTTACTCCCATCCAGGCAGGAGCTGGTGGAAAGGAGGGAGAGGACAGAAAGGATTGGGGAAGGTATTTTGTCCAGTCATCATTAACCTGCTATAAGTCAGACGGAGAACTCTGCTTTGAATGACTCACTACGGCAAACAGCAAGCGGTGGAGCTAAGGCGAATACTCAGGGCTGTCTCACTCTAAAGCTACTCCGTTCCACTGCGTGGAGAGAGAGGCGTCACGGCGCAGAATGATGGGCCTTGGTAGTGGGTTGGATGTTGAGGGAGAAGTAGAGAAGGGAATTAAGGCTACAGCAGGGTTTCTAGCCTGGGCAACTAGATGCAAGATGACGACTAGAATCAAGACAGCTAACGTGAGCAAATGGAGCTACTATAGACACTCATGCATTAGCCGACGTTTTCAGCACATTTTTAAATATAGTTTTTGTGGTAAAATTAGGTGTCTTGGCTGATATTTGGGTCGGTTTATACTTGCATATATACATTTTGTTTTGAGATGGCCACGGAATCAGCCCACAATAGATCTCAAGTCTCTGGGGAACCGCTGTATTTAAAGCACAAAAGGAAATAAAGCAGGTATCATAGGGACAAATATCTTGATTGCTCAGGCTTAGCGTTGAGCCTAGAATCAGTGAGGCGTGGCTAAGTTAGGCAGGCGCCCAGGTCCTATTGTATTCATTTCGCAGCTATGAGGCAGAGGCAAGCAACTGAAATATACGGATCTTACTGCTGTGATCTACAAGGCAGGGGAGATAAGCCACGTCTAGCGCCCCACCCAAATGTGGCGAGAGTAGGAACTGCTGGTAGTGATGAGCGCACACAAGGGAAGTCTTGATTTTCAGGTGGGAGAACTTGTCAGAACGATTACTCCCTAGAGGCAATTCCCAAAGAGTTGTTTGTCAATTGGGAAGAACCTACAAATCCTGGAAAGATTTGATTGTTGCTGTTCTAATTCAAATGGTATGTTCCAGAACCTATCTCTCCCCCCTCCCTTCCCCGCCCCCCAGCCCGCCGCCCTTTTCAGTCTGATCAATTCTGCATCAATCTAGACTAGGTCAATATTGTCTTCAACACCATCTTCCCTTTTGTTCAGAGCCCCAACTTACAACTTTCTGTCCTTATGAGGACTCAGGGGCCTCTACTCTTAACAATTCCTTAATTCCTCTGCCAGTGAGCACAGTCTCAGCTGTTCTGTGCTAAGTAATAGGGCCACAAAGATGCCTAAGACCTAGGTCCCAACCTTGCCACAGACCCCTCAGCCGGCCTCATTTTCCTGGGTAGCTCTATCACACCTGTCCTCTACTCAGACACGGTGTGTCCTTCTGTCTGCTTGGCACCTGCACTCTAGGAGTGCACATCATTGCACTCAAGGAGAGGGCATTTCAGCCCTGTCAAGCAGCAAGGGCTGGAGTAGGGGTGGTGGCGGTGTGTGTGTGTGTGTGTGTGTGTGTGTGTGTAAAGATTCTACTCTGTACCAGGTGTTTCATGGATGTTCTTGTCATCCTCACCATACTACGTGTGAGAGGGAGGTACTGTCACTCTCATTTTACAGATGAGGGTCCTGAGATTAACAGTGGTTGATTGTTTTGCCTAGAACCTCACTGCTAGTTAAGAGATTGGCTGGGGTTCAGTCACACTTAGCTGCGTTTCAACTGAAACACAGGCTGCTTCTGTTATATTGTAATATTTGCCCTGATTCCATCTGATTCTGGTGCTGTTAGCTGAGCTGAGACGCGAGGGAAGGGACTCTTAATCTTGCTGCTCTTAAAGCCCTCCAGAAGCACCAGCTCAGAGGACAGATTTTGAACAATGGGGAGGGACAGTGCAGGTTCAGCTCGCTCACTCCAGGAGGACGGCGTGATAAAGAACCCGAGCCGATTCTCTACCCAAACGGTGCCAGATGGGCTCTGAAATGACGACCTGACGGAAGCACTGGCAGATCTGGAATGTGACAAAGGGGTGCTGGTGACAGTGAGTTTTGAGTTTATGCTCCAAACCTACCCTCTGAAGGCTTTGGATGTTCACACAGGCAGAAGTTCAGACAGACAAGTAGGAATAAGAGATAGGGAGAAGGTAGGGCTCCAGAAGCAGATTGGGAAAAAAAAAAAACCAACCCACACACAAAACCAACCTTTGAGGTCCTTTATGTATGCAGCCATCCTGGAAAGAGACATGTTCCTTCTCTTGCTCCCCACCACCGCGACCTCTAGATGGTGCTATTGTTTCCCTATTCTGCTTTAACTGATGTTTCTCTTGATCTGATTTTATCTGGACACAAATGAAAAGGATCCAGTATGGAGTGGTGGTAAAGGAGTGGTTTTGAACCCGGTTTCTCACCAGTTGTATGCATGCAAACACATACTTTTACCTTTAAGAGCCGCAATAGTCTCAGCCCAGGAATGGAGAAAATGATACTTACTTGAAGTTGTTGACATGTTGGGGACAGCAAATAGGCAACGATGTGAAGGCCTCTAGCACAGTGTGCAATGCATGTTCAGCAAATGTTTGGTCGTGAGACGAATGGATGCTCAACAAATGTTGATCGTGCTGCACTTTCACGGTTTGCCCGACATTTACTATTTAGAAAAATGAGTTTGGGCCCTCTGAAGCAGGCCACGGTATGTCTGCTGCTTTACAAAACCAACAGAACCGACTGAAAACCAAAGCCCCTGCCATCGAGTCCAATCTAACTTGTAATGAGAAGAGAGTGGAATGGCTCTGTAGGGTGTTCAAGGCTATCAATGCTTATGGCAGCAGGCCGCCTCATCCTTCCCCACTGGAGACACTGATGGGTCTCAACTGCCACCTTGAAGGTTCATGGTCTTTACTTAACCCACTGTGCCATCAGTCGAAAGACAGAAGCTTTCTTGTGTCACCTCTCCTTCAAACAGGCAGCAGGAAGTGCTCCTAGCCAAGAGCCCTCTGCAGCTGCTGTGCTGAAAAGGAGAAAGCACACATGATCAGCAGAGCTGATGGTCTGCTTTCCTCTGCTCTGGACTTCACTAGAAAGGAAGCTGGGCGGCCTCTTACTTACCAACCAGAACTCCGGAGCCTCTGCAGGGTGAAGAGACCTCTAGTCCTTGCCTGACCTTCTGGACTGATGCAGAGCAAAGCAGGAACTGAGTATGGAGAATTGTGGGAGAGTCAAGTAGAGACCCAGCATGCCCTGCTCCTGCCTTTCTCAGACAAACAAATAACTCTGGCTTAATGGCTAGTACTACCAAAGTGGCACAAACAGTTTGCTTTTGACGACTATCCTAAAGATTGATGACTTAAACCCACCCAAAGGCATTGCAACAGAAGAGTCTGTGATCTGCTTCCATAACGATTCCAGCCAAGAATACCCTTTGGAGAAATTCTACTCTGTAACACAGAGTCGCCGGGAATCAAAATCAAGTCGAGTTTTTGTTGTTTGTGTATTGCTCTGTCCTGAGAAGGAAGTGGGTAGGGAAGACCAGAGGTTGGAACGCCCGCCATCTGCTGAAACTGGTCTGGTCAGGAGGCCCAGCCGTTTCACTGACTCGGTTGGTGCTGTCCTTCATCTCAGTGCTGAAAACCCTTTCCCTCTATTCTCTTCCCTTTTTAAGCTTCTACTTGTATACCCATGATGGTGGGGAGCTCGCTGTCTTAATTAAAAGGTTTAAAACTAATTATTAGAAAGCTTTTTATTTCTCATTCTGAGTTAACATATGTGGCATCGTGTCTCATCTCTGAACCTGGTTTTTACATCTAAGCAACACAGAACATGCGGGCTTCTTTTGTTCCCGTGGTGCTCTGTTATCTTCCTGGAGATACCAATCCTGCTTTCTCACTCCCTTTGATCTTCACCCTCAGAATGAACAGATTTAGCTTCTGTCTACATCTCTAATGGGAAATAATTTATATGGTCCCCTTCCAAATGATCAGTTAGTATTTACTGAGAACCTTTGCAGACACAAGAACCTTGGTGGCATAGAGGGCTACGCATTGAACTTCTAACCAGAATGTCAATGGTTCATACCCATCAGTTACTCACTCCCTGGGAGAATGATGAGCTTGTCTGCTCCTGTAAAGATTTACAACCTCAGAAACCCTACAGGGAAGTTCTATTTTTGTCTTTTAAGGCTGTTATGAGTCAGACTGGCAATGAGTTTGGTTTTAAGTCCTTTACTCTTCATACATACCTACCCTAATGGGCTACTGTTAGATTACCCATATCTATTTACTGGTAATGAAAGAAAGCTGCAGAGGGGTTAAGCAACTTTCCCAACATCACATAGTCATTGAGAAAACAACAATAAACGCAGTGTTTAAATGAAGAATTAGAACCTAGAGTTACCTGGATCCAAGTTTTTCCCTCTTGAACCAGTAGCCCACCTGCTGCCTATGTGATTGGTGGGACAATGAGTTAATGGAGGGTCCCAAATATGATAACATTGCTATGGAAGTGAGCTGACCAGTGAAGAAGAGATGCGACCTTTTGTCTCCCATATTTTATGCAACCTGTCTGTATTCAAGCTACCCGAGATGATACCAACATTTTTCAGATGGTTGCAATACTGTTATCTCACATTGAGCTGGTTGAACTCAACTAATCTCTCCACAACCTTGACATAGGAACTTCTGGAAAGTCAAGCCATGACCATAATTCCTTATCTTAATGACAAATTCCCTGACATCTAAGGGTGATTTATACCAAACTTGGGTTTGGATGGTTGGTTCCTTCAGGGAGTGGGAGGCCTAGAAGGAGAAGTGCCAAGAATAGTCAGAGGAACAGAGCAGCTGCACAAACCACTTTATTGGGGCAATAAGAACGCAGGGAGAAACTACCCATGCAGCATGACAACTGTTGCCAGCCAGCATACAGTTCTTTGTTATCACTTCTGAAAACCAAAATGCAAAGAGAGAACAAGCTTTACTCTTAATATTTGCAGCAAACTTTAAAAAATATCCAACCCAAACCAAAAGAATGCTTAACTAAGGCTTTGTGCTAAAGGCCTCGTCTCCCCTGAGCCTCCATCCCGCTATTTCCTAATCCTCATTTCCAGGAGGTCATTTTAATTAGTAGCCTGTCATGGTGACTCAGCCTGCTGTTTCTGGAGACAGGAAGGAAGCAGACTCCTCTGGACTCATTCATCATGCAAAGGCACTTTACTCTTCAGAAGAAAATTAAACAATATTTAGCTTGCACCACACCATGGCATTTGCTGCTGCTGTTTCGTCCTTCTACCTGCCTTAGGGTGTGCGTCCTTCTGCTTTTTGCATCCTCCTTACTTGGTAGTCGGCCCTTCTCAAAGTGACCCTTTTACTTATTCCGTTGCAAATTATCAATGCTTACCTCTTAAATGGTAAAGCTTTTTTCTAAGATCTGGAGATATTAACCAGGATGAACCTTTTGGAATAAGTGACTAACAAGTTTTGTCTTTGGAGGTAAAGTTATCATTATTAACCTCTGCCCGCCTCACCTCCCATCCCCAGGTAGTACTTAATTGGCCCATATAACTGGCAAATCATTCTCAAAATGGTTTTCTGAAGTGGCATGCGGAGGTGGGGGGCCAGCAAGCAGCAGTTTGTAGATGCAGGGACTGTATATCTAAGATCACTGATTTTAAACATCATGTCCCAGTGTTCCCCATAATACATTTGTTCAGGTTGTGCATGCTGTTGTTTTTCATTTTGTATCTGAACCACAAAGGTGCAAGCAATCACCACTTATTCTAAAAGATGGCTATCTACAGGAACCGTACAACTTCAAGATATAGACGGACTGCAGAAGAACTAGCCCGAGATGTGCCAAATATTTTCAGGATGAGTTGGTTTCCCTCTTTCTTAAAGGAACTCGATATTGTGGGTAGAAGATCCACATCTATACTTTCCTGGTTTGGATATCCTATTTTGTTCCTGAGCCTTGAGCAGAAGTCTCACAATTGATGTTCCATTGGTAGAAGGGAAAATCAATGCTGAAATTTCTCATTTCTCTCCCCTTTCCCTAGCCTATTTGTTATCCCACAAATCCTCATCTGGGAAACTAGGAAAGGTGATTAATTTCATGTCCTCGCACACGATGCACACCCCTGTGCCCACAAGACCTCCCCGACTCCATGTCCTTAGAAAGAGTTTGCAGGGTCTTTGTGGGTCACTGAGCTCTTCTTGTCCCCTCTGCCCTTGGGGTAGTTGCTGGCCGGGCCCCGCAGGAGTGGGTACTTGTAGGGAGGGGCTTTTTCTTTCCTGCAAAGGAGAAGACAAGCAGAGAGAGAGGAGGGCAGCACATATACACACCGTGCGATAATCATGTGTGTGTACGTCTAGTTCCCCCCGCGGACGGTGACCTGCTAGGGGCAGTGGTTTTGCCATCTTCTTCAGGGTCCCGAGGGCCTGATTGTAAGCAGGTCCTGTGAATGCCTCTTGGATGAATGAACAGACACAATGTATCACTTGAGTTCCACAGGAACCGGGCTCACAGTTGCAACTCTTCCATCTTCCCATCATGATGCCAACTCCTTCAACCAAGGCCACGGTGGGATGGCAATTGGCCCAATGAATAGCTGTGGTTTCGAAGGGCCTGGGGTCTCACCCTTGCCAACACCATCGTCCAGATCTCACCCCTGTCATGGAGTCCATTCTGACACACAATGACTCTAGAGGACAGAGTAGGACTGCTCCTTGTGATTTCCATGATTGTAACTCTTTATGGGGCCAGAAAATCTCATCTTTTCCCATGGAGTGCTAGTGGTTAGCCGCCCAAAGCTTAGCCCACAGTGCCATCAGGGCTCCTTCTGAAATCTAGAGGTCCTTTGATTTCCTTGATAGGACTCAGCTATGGGCATTTCATGATGGGCCTGGCATGTTTCCCTGTAAGTTTGGTGTCCCAAAACCCAGTACCTAAAATCCAGTGCAGTACTCTTAAATCCTAGGGGCAGTAACCTACTGACTTGTCTGCTTAGCTTGCTCATTCGATTATCAGTCCCTTGGAAGAAGGAGCGCATTTTCATTCATCTTTCCACTTGCTCATTGATACCCTTATCTCAAAGAAATAATCAATGATTATTGATTTACTAACTTGTTGACTAATTAATCCATGTGCCATCCTCCATTCCTTCCTCCCTTCATTCATTCATTCATCGAAGTAAGACTTCTTTGCAGGAGAAAGAGTGGGTTTTGGAGCCAGAAAGAACTGAACTGAATTTCCAGATCTACTATGAACTAGAGGTATAACCTTGGGTAAGTTACTTACTTCTCTGATCCTCGTTTGTAAAATGGGGATAGACCATTTCAATGTGGTGGGAGTGTTGTGAGGTTATGTAACATAATAAAAGCACCCAAAGCCTTGCCTTCCCACTATCTGCAAGGTACACTCTGATGGGCTCTGGCGGTGACAGAGATGAGTAAGACATTGAAGCTATACTAAGGTTGCTCATGGTTTCATACAGGAGACAAATAGAAATTCTCTGCCATCAAGTTGGTAGTTGAACAAAATAAATACACAAAATAATAAATAAGTACAACATATGGCAGAAAGCAATAAGTGAGAGTAAAAGATAAATATGGGTATCTCTTAGATTGCATTTGAATTAGGTGTGAAGAGTCGAGTTCTATGACTACTTATGCACTGAGTTTGTAGTATTCATTTTCATTTATTGCTAAGGAATCATGAATACAATAAAATCAAAATAGGTGACAGCATACAAGAGGGGCATCTTACCCTAACATATCTCCCCACCAGGAAGTCTCACTGCTTGACATTGCATACTTCCTGAAGGCCCTTGATAACCTGATAAGGCTACCCAGTGAGGGTAAGATGCCTCTAGATTTCTACATCTATGAATAACCTGAAACACAGAATTGGAGGGTCATTTACAGGTAATGTCATCTTCTACAAGGCCCTTTCCTTCTGAACCTCTTTCTTCATCTCTAAAATGTGGAGAAGGGCCATGGCCTTTCTGCCTCACAGGCTTAGGTGAAATGAGGGGTTGGGAAAGGGCTTTGTAAATTACAAGTTGCCATCCATCTATCATGAAATAATACGGTCCTTAACACCAAAGAGAGCCTGAGATCTAAGATAGGTGGGTTTTTTTGGCAGCAAGAGAGTGCTTGCTCCAGAAAGATAAGCTCAGGTATAGCCACAGGTGGTAGCTTTAGGTAGATGGTGGCATAGGAGGAAAGGTGTGCAGTGGCTAGAGAATTGACTCGTGGGGCTAGGAAGGCAAGGGCCCTCCGTGACTCAGGATGGGTCGCTGAGGGAGAGAAGGCACTACAAGGGAAGCGGTCCATGCGTCTCAGGGCCTCTGCAGAGGCTGCTTCCTCTGTCTACAGTGCTTTTTCTCTCCTCCTCCAGGTTCACAGGCTTTGGAAAGCCAACATCCCTGAAATTATCCTCTCCTTCTGCCTGGCTTCTGTAGCACTTTGTAGACCAGCCCTCATTCCAGCATCTTCAAGGTAGCTCTTGGCTCATCTGTTTCTCTTATGACATTGAGGTTGAAGCATTTGATTTTTCTCTAAAATTCATAAGACAATTGGAGGCGTGGCATGGAGTGCCTTCTTTAAGGAGTGGACTGTTGAATAGAAGTGAACTTTAGTTTTGTCTTTACCCATGCTCTAAACCTGATGTCCCTGTCCTTTCTTTAGAACATGTCTTTTTAGGGCCTGCTTTCTACATATGCATAGCCTACTCCTAACCCCCGCCCCCACCTTTTCTATTCAACCCAACTGGTTATATATGTCCTTTAAAGCCCAGCTCAAACATAACTTCTTCCTTGAAATCTTTTCAGGTTGCTCCCATCTGAGTTGAGTTCTTGCCATATGTGTATAAGAGAATAACATATATATATATATATATATATATATATATATATATATATATATATATATATATATATATATATATATATATATATAATTTGAAGTAGAGGATTTCTCCAGGTTTCGCCCGTTCTGATATTGAATGCTTTAGCTATGGTCAGGCCTCATTCAGCACCTACTCTGTGCTGGGACCCAATGCCACGCCCTCAGGACCCAGAAGAGACCATGACACAGATCCTCAAAGAGAAGTCTGTCCAATGGAGAAGCCAGACACAAAAATAATAGGACAATATATCATGGGCCACGCCACGTCTGATTCAAGTACAATTGCAGCTAGGAACCTAGCACGAAGAAATACATCTCCATCTGGAGTAGAGAACAGGGATATAGATTCAGAGACTGCGCTAGGACAAGGGAAAAGGGAGCACATCTCAGAAAGAAACAAAGGATGATCAAAGATAGGGACCCAGGAGAAAGGCTAATTTGTTCAGACTGAAGCACAGGGCAGGGAAGAGGATGATGAGCCTGCACAGAGAAAGGAGTGTGGCAGGAGGTGGTAAATAATGTTCCAAATGTAGGCCAGGGTCTGTGGGGATTTATAATATTACCCTGAAGGCAACGGGGAGCCATAGGAGGTTTGTGAGAGAAGGCATAATCTGATCATTATAGGTAGATGAACACTTCTTAAATAGTGCTTGACATTGTCTCTTATCTCTGCACGTGTTCATGCCTTTGCTGTCCATTAACTAGGGCTCCTTGACGGACAGGGCGTCTCCATGTCCCTCTGGCCCTCAGCACAGAGCCTGGTAACGGTGGCCTCCAAGACACGTGCTTGGAGCAGCTGCTGATCATCTCTTTCCCTCACCCTAATAGCACGAGAGCGAGCCCTCCCGTTCCTCCTGGAGCCTGGCCCTGCCTCACGTCTCTCTCAGAGGTCAGCCCACCCTCCACACTCATCCCTGCTTCCCCCCAAGGGCTCACCTGCCGCCTTCGAGTCCCTGTCTCATCTTTGTCCCTTTAGATGGGGCATTTTGAACTGTAGCTCTTGAAACAGTGTCACTGTAGCCCAAATAATCCGGGGTCCCAGAGCCTTGATCATGACCCTGAATCTGAGCTCCCCTGCCCACATGTTTGCTGCCCCTTTCCAGCACCTCTCTCTGAAGGGCAGCCCAGCCCCCAGCGATGCTGAAAGGCTTCCGCCAGCATGTGGGTGGGAACTGACATGTTGTAATTATCCATAGAGATGAGAGAAAACAAAGATTAATTTTGAGTTAAAACATGTAATTTTCCCTTAAAGCTGGAACTGCTCTTTCACTTATGCTATTTGATGCTCGGGTGGAAAACAATACCCGCCAAAAAAACCTTTTAAAGGGAAGCATTCAGATCCCTAAGTCAGAACAGTTTTTCAACCCGGGGATTCATTTTGAAAGGGTTCTGTCCATTTTAAGTTCAGTGGTACTTCTAGTTAGATGAGACAGAGATGTAGGGATGCAGGGAGGTTCCATGGTTTTAACTTAATTCAAGGGTGGGTAAAGGCAATCTTAGGTGGTGAAACATCTGAATACTAACGAAGAAGTTACCCATTCAAACCCATCCAGAAGTGCACGGGAGGAAAGGTCTCTAACGGAAATCTAGCGAAGATCCGCTTCATGTGGGAAGTCTTTCTCACTGTCAGTATGGGTTCAAAGCTAAGGTCACAGACTTGAAAGGTCATGGAACAGTCCTGTTCTGCTCGTGGGCAGCCACCAGAAGTGGGGAAACTGGTTGGTGTTTTTCTATCATTTTGCTTTGCATTTTAGTCACCAAGGCTGTAAATGTGTGTGTGTGTGTGTGTGTGTGTGTGTGTGTGTGTGTGTATGTAGGGAGGGGGCTAAGTGGGAGAGGGGAGCTTTATTTATTTGAAAGAATTCTCAAGTTCAGGGCTCTGAGAAAGCCCCTGATTTCCCCAGTCCCAGCTTTAGCACCTCTGCTCTCAAAGAAATCTGCACCAACGGATGCTCTGAATCCTGGTGTGGGTGTCAAAGGCCTTGGACTCTGACCACCTGACCACGACCTGCCCCTTCTGCTAGCTGGACCTTGGTTTCCTGATCTGGCCCAGTGGGCAGAGAGGGGTGACAGGATGAGTGAAGTTTCCCCGAGAGGCAGCAACGTTTCATTGGCCGGGCAGTGTAATGTGCAAGAAGAAAGTGGTTAAGAATCAAGATAATTTTATTCAGGCCGACAGAGGAACTCAAAGAGACAATCCTCCAAATTAACTTGTAAATGAGATTCAGGAATTCTTTTGAGCTTTACAAAGCTTTATAGTTTTAAGAAGGTGAACCAATCAAGAATGACTTCTAAGCATGACCTGAACCCTTTCCACTGGAGATGAGCTCCTCAAAGACAGAGGCCATGCCTTAATCATCTGCTCACTTCGACAGCCCCTTCCCCAGGGGCTGGCAAGGGAGGCCTATTTTTTCCTAAGTGAATGAGTGCAGGAATGGGTGTACCCATCCCTGCATTCTCAGCCTGTTGGAAGCACTGCAGAGGTACAGAGAAGAAAGAGACCCCATCTTCCTGAAGAATTACTAACACACCAGTACAGGTGGCACCACAGTGATTTTTGAGCAATCTGGGATAAAGTATGAGTCAAGGTTACATTGTCACGCAGACATTACGTGGTGCTGATCTCAGAGACAGAGTGACTCTCAGCGTTCTGGAACTTGGTCTCAGAGATCATCCAGTCCAACGGGAGACATTACGCATTGATTGGAAATGTGGGTCTGAAATCCAGAAGTCAGCAGAGATAGACACAATTATTGAGTACTTACTAGATGCCAGGCACGGTACTAAATTTGTATCCAATCTCAAAAACGTTCTGTAGACGTTAGTATCATCTCCACTTTTACAGGTAGGTAGAGTAAGGTTCCAAGAGGCCAAGAAACTTGCCCAAGACCCACAGCTAACACGAACCTGAAGGAGACTTGGAACCCACACCGAACGTGAGAAAGGGCCCCCAGACGAAGCGGCTCTTAGCTAGATTTCAGTAAACTAGACATTGGCATCCGTGCCGGGCTCTGTCTAAACTTTTCTGCCTTCAGGCTATCCTCAGTCTTTTCGGCTTCTCGTGTCTAAGACGGGAAATGCAATGCCCACCTCATAAAGCTGTCTCGAGCACTTCAAATGATCAGAAAGCCAAATGTTGCATAAAATAAATAACAGCAATGAATACCGTTGTTGTTCATTAGCTAGGGAGGAAGTGCCACCATTACCAAGGCCCTGAGACAGCAAAGCCCATGAGTAAGGTCCATGGAAAGACAGGACTGACTAGTTTATGGACTTGAACACTAGTGTGCACTTCAAGGAGGCTGAACCCCTGGGGGAGTAGCAGATGAGGCCACACAGTAGGGCAGAGACAGCTCTTTTTAGATGCCCTTGGATGTCTCTGCCCAAATGATGACCACGCATCCCATGGTGCAAGAAGGATACTTGAGCAAGAAGGGTACTCACTTCCCGACCGTCTCTCCTCGCTGGCCTGGAGTGAAAGTAACCCCAGTAGAGGCGTTTCCCAGGCGTACGTCTTCTCCAGTCCAGAACCTTCTCATCTCGAGTGCAGGGGACAGTCATGTATTGAAGGGGATATATGTATACCTGGCACCATGCTGGGTGCTTTAGCACGCATCTCACCCCAATCATACAAGAGTACCATGGTTCTCATGTCACACAAGTTTAACACTGAAAGCTCAGAGACTTATCAGCCTTGACAATATGCAAACCCAGTGGAATAACTATCAGATGAAGAAGCATATGAAAATATGAAGACTAGTTTACAACAGTTCCTACGCCCATGAAGCGGCCACATTAAGCCCAGAAGTGTAACCACCCCTCACTGTCTGACTGCAAGATGATCCTTTACGCTCAAAAAACACATTGCTGAGCTCTGCTGACCTATACGCTCTCTGAGGCAGGCCTGGGATTATCTTTCCCATGATACAGATGGACGGCTGGACAGTTGCTGCAGGCATTCATTTGATGTTTTCCGGGGGTGGGTTTGGATTCCTGGCCTGTTAATGTGCAAGCTCCCTTGGGGTGCGAAAAGGGTCAATTCGACATGGACCATTAGAGGGCCAGGGAAAAGAAGTTGCCCTGCACACACACAGTAGTCACGTAGGACTCAAACCCAGGCTGCTGTGCTCTGCTACGTACCTCAGTCTTGGCATAGGAATTGACAGCTTCTCAACCATGGGGTTCAGTCGATAATAATCCAAAAACGTCCTGGCCACATTCCGTCCCAGCTTCATATCTGAAAGTACGTGCATTAAGGATTGACGTTGAAAAGAGACTGGCACAAAATGAAGAGAGGACTGGTAATACAACTGATCATGGTAATAAAAGTTGTAACACTGCTCACGGTTGTAAGGTTTTGAATGTCCAGTCTTTTTGATCCTCTCACAACCTTAAGTGGCCGGCACTTGTATTTTCCTCCTTTGACAGGTGAGGACACGGACATTCATAATGTTCCCCTAGTCTCACGGCTAGGAAGAGGAGGTTCAGGCTAGAGAGCCTTGCTCCAAAGCCTGGGCTCAGAAACTGCATCTGTGATACATTGCGTCTCTTTGGAAGTCACTGGGATTCCCTGATTGAGCTCAGGCAGACCATCCATGGAGGAGAGAACAGGACCGTCCTGACTCTAGGGAGTCAGTCATCTATTTTGAGTCTCCTACTCATCAATCACTGGGGCTGTTGGGCAGGTGCTGCAGGTATTCCTTCGATGGGTCCCTGGACTGGGGAAGGATTTATGGCCTGTTAACATTCAAACTCCCTTGGAATGGGAAAAGGGCCAACTCTGTATGAACTATTAACATTTTACTGTGAATTAACATAATAGTCATATATTTAACTATACAGAGCCTGTGCATTATATCTCACATCTTCACATCGCTGCCTGAAATGCTGCCCATGTCTCATCAGTCCTCCAAGCATATGGTATTCTTTTTGTAAAACCTGTTATGGTACTCCTCTCCTCTCCTCTCCTCTCCTCTCCTCTCCTCTCCTCTCCTCTCCACCCAGGCCTATGCTAGGTGGAGCTCTTGCTTCATAGCTCCATGACTTCTGAATTGACTTCATTCAAATTATTTATCATGTATCTCATCAAATTGAAAGTAGTGTTTACTGTACAATTTGTCTGCAAATTTTTCAGACTTATGTGATGCTCTGATGCTGGAAGTTATATCACCGGCATTTCAAATACTAGCAAGGGCACCCAAAGTGAACAGGTTTCAGCAGAGCCTCCAGATTAGGGTCAGAATATGAAGAAGGAGCAGGCTGTCCATTTTAGGAGCATTAACCCTGAAAACCTTATGGGTAGCAATGGAATATTGTCAGATACCGAAAAACAAATGAATCAAAGCAAAAATCGTGCCAGAAAATGAACCCCTCCGGGAGGTAGATACTCAAAATATATAACTGAGGCAGAGCCGCCTTCTCAAAATAGTGAACAATGACATGGATGAAGTAAGGGCGTCAGGAGTAAAACCTTCAGTGCCTTCATTTGCTGATGGGGCATGATTCAAAAAGAGAAGAAACAGCTGCCAGCAATTATTAATACTCGAAACTTGAAATGTGCAAAGTATGAATCTAGGAAAAGGGGAAGTTGCCGAAAATAAACCAGACCTCACAACTATGAGTATTCTAGGTATTAGTGAGCTGAAATGGACATGTGTTGGAGATCATACAGTTTACTATGCCAGGGATGACACACTATCACTTACCTCTTGAAGCATGATGCTGTCTGTGATAGGATAATATCTAATATATCTAATATCATAGAAGAAAATCCAGTCAGTACAACTATTATTTAAATTCATGCACCAACCACGAAATTTGGGATGCAGAAATTGAAGAATTCTACTGAGTTAGTTAGTTTATTGTGCCAACCTGGCAAATAAATGTGGGGTTAATTGAAGGGTGGAGAGATAAATGGCTCAGTGAACCTCGCCTTTCTAGTTCTTGGGTCTCTTGCTTTCTGATGGTTGGACCAGGGTGAAGCTACCTTAGCCAGTTCCCTGCTTCAGCTGGCAAGGCTCACTTCCTGCACGACATCCCCAAGGAGAACCTGCAGAGACCTACTCTGATGCAGCCCTGGGTGCTGGAGCAGCCATGTGGAGACCCCTGCCAGCGCTGAGACGCTTATGTATTTACTGGTTAGACTTTCCTCCTACAGTCAGCATCATAATGTGTGTTTTGTGAGATGGAGGAGGACTTTATGGATTGGTGGTGGACATATCGGTTAATGGGTTAATGTTAGACTTGTGGGTTTGGGCAGCACTGGGTTGGAATGTTTTCTTGATGTGCACTTAATCTTTATATAAAACTCTCTCTTATACATGAGTTTCTGTAGATTTGTTTCTCTAACGTACCAAGGTCTTCGGTTTGAAACTGATCAAACATGGAATCATGATGCATTGATAATCATTGGTGATTGGAATGCAAGCGTTGGAAACAAAGAGGAACAGTAGGTGGAAAACATGGTCTTCATGATAGAAATGAAGATGGAGACTGCATGATAGAATTTTGCAAGACCAATGACTTCTTCATCGCAAAAGCTTTTCTTCACCAACAAAGAAGGCCATTACTATGCTTGCGGACTTCTCCAGATAGAAGACAAAGAAATAAAATTGACTACATCTAGAGGAAGAGACCATGGAAAAGCTCAATATCAAAACCAGGTCAAGACCTGCAATTGCTCAAATGTAAGTTCAGGTTATAGTTGAAGAAACTGAAAACAAGTCCATGAGAACCAAAAATGCGACCTTGAGTCTATACCACCTAAACTTTGAGAAAAAAAAAACAACAAGAACAGATTTGATGCATTGAAAACTAATGATAGAAGACCCGATGAGCTGTGGGATGACATGAAGAACATCATACATGAAGAAAGCAAAACATCATTAAAAAGCAAGAAAAGAAAAATTAAATCGGATATCAGAAGAGATGCTGAAAGGCTCTTCATCAATGCAAACGGAAATCAATGGGGGTGAACTAAGGTTAGCAATTGGAATGCACCTAGCAACTTGGTTGTATAAAAGATCTGCCCCCATAAATAATACAGCCTCGGGAACTCTATTGGGCGGTTCTGCCCCGCCATACAGGGCCACGATGAGTTGGAGTGAACTGCACATGCCACTGAAATAACAACCACTCTAACTTCATGAGGTTAACTAGTTCCCATAGTGCCTCTCCACAAGAGCCCCCAGGGCATGTACCATTTTATAGTCACCTCTGTATCCCTCTTGCCTTAACCATAGTCAGGAACCCTCAGCTCACTGAGAGAGATAAGACTCAGACTCTGACTCAGAAGTGCGTGGGAGTGACATCAGAGTGGCAAGTAGGGAAACTGGAACTTGACGTTGGGCTAAGGGGGCTCTCAGGATGAAGGGTTTAGCTCTAAGTTAGGACAACTGAAGAGGACATAACATGAATGATAATTCAGAATTAATGACATCCCTTAAGTACATACAAATTCATCTACCCCACAAGTTAACAAGCATTTCTGGAATCTTGCAGTATACCAGGACCAGTATGCAGAAAGTATTTGCTGGGAGGAAGCTTGGTAGGGCCAGAGGAGAGAAGCCAAATTGGAGTGAGGAGAAAGATGCAGCTGATCCCACTTGTAGGACTGTGAGCAGTAGCTACAGGTCTCATTTTGGTGCTGTCCTGGGCTGGGCTCTCACTTCTGGAGAGCCAGTCCCTCTGGGGCAAGGGAGTTGGATTAGCCTTTGAGTAACATTCAAAGAACTTCTCAGCACCTTTTTAAAGATAAAGTTCTGAAGCTGGGATGGCGGTGGCTGAGGGCATGAAAGCTAGCATTTATGAAGCACCTCCTATTTCCTTAGCAGGATGCTAGGAACTTTTCTTACATGTGTGTCTCAATCCTCGGACAAACCTAGTGAAGAAAGCATTTTTATCACCCTTTTCTAAGAGGTTACGGAGTTTGCCCCAGATAACGTAAGTAATAATATTAGAACCCAGGACTGTCTAACTCAAGAACCATGAGCTTTCCATTATTCTGGGCTGTTTCCCAACTTGAAGTCACCTTTTCTGTCAAAGGCTGAGTCATCCCAGGCCAGTACCTGGTGGCAGAAGGAAAAACACCAGACAAGTTGTTTATGACAATGAGATGTGTGGGAGGCTTGCCATGCTGTGCTCTGGGGCTGCCACCTGCTTTCTTTCCCTGCATGTGACTGACCTTCTCTGTCCCTTTACAAAGTTCACAAGCTGGCCTTGGCCATGGACTCCCTGACCAGCACACTCTGGAGAAACTCTCACTGCCAGCATCTGCCAAGGCAGGCTAGCTGCTCTAAGCCAGTCAGTGCCTTTGAGGAGACCAAGAGCCCACACTGCATCTGTTTGACATCAAGAAGTCCCGGAGGAGAAGCAAAAGAATGGCCCCCATGGTCTGGGCTAAATAGCTGCAGCAGAGTCCCTGGGTGGTGCAAATGATGAAGACAATTGGCGCCTCGCTAAGAGGTGGGGAGATAAAATCCACCCAGAGTCACCTTGAAAGAAAGGCCTGAAAATCTATTTCTGAAAATTGGGCCCCAGGGAAACTAGTCCTGCGGAGCACAGCCCTACCCTGACACACATGGAGCCGCCATACGTCAGAGCTGACTCGACAGCAACTGCTTTACATCTTTTGTTTCATCATCTGAATCCTGCCTCTGCCACTTACCATGGATGATAGATGCTCTTTCCCCAAGATGGCTGCCATACCATCTTGTTACGTGTCTATGCCACGATCTTGGCACTCCTGCCAATGAGAGAGATGTTCTGTGTCTCTTTCACTTGAATCTGGGTGGACACATGACTCACTTGTAAGCAAAAGGATGTGGCAGAAATGGCTCTGTGGGACTTCTGAGGTCAGAAAGATGATTTCACTTTCATGTTGTTTGCTGAAACATGTGAGCTGAAGAGCAGAGCCTTCATGTAAGCTATCAAACGACCTTGAGGCCACCAATTCACCAGGAAGCTCCAACAAGCCCACAAAGCGAAGCTGGGGTTACATGGAGAGAGTCCTAGTCCCCCAGCTCTAGGCTGTTCCAGCTCCTGCAGTTACGTCACTTTAACTACAGTTCAAGCTAGAACTACTTGGTTTAACCCTTCCCAAATTTCTGACCCATGGAAAGTGAAAGAAAATTAAGTTTTAAAGAGATTTGTTATGCAGTGAAAGAGAACTAGACTACTGTATGTCCCTGCATATGGTAGGAGGCCTGGTAGCGTAGTGGTTCCTTGTTGGGTTAACCGTGAAGTCATGAGATTAAAACCACTGTCTGATCCATGGGACAAAGATGAGGTTTTCTACTCCTATAAAGAGTTACAGTCTTAGAAACCCAGAGGACAAGTTCTAGCCTGTATGGTAGGGTTGCTGTGTGTTACAAGCGATTCAGTATCAATGTGTATGAGTTTGTTTGCTTGTTATCATAAATGATTCCCTATCTGTGAACCTTAGTTTCCTCATCTTCAAAAGGGGAATAATGCCTGTCTCACAGGATTGTTGTGTGAAGTTTGTGGTTGTACCCAGTTGATGATTAACATATGATTGGGTTTTATTAAGTTCATGGAAATATGAAATTAAAAGATAACGTACTATTTGAGCTTTTTGAAGAATCCTTGTGTGGGTGCTGAATAATGGAGTGAATAAGGAAAAGTCCAACCTTTCTCCCCATCCTGAACTGACAGCCTATCTTTATTATCTTTGCTAATCAAGCCTCTTGAATCCTACAAGGGACAGACGTGAGGATGTCGTAGTACAAGGTCCCCTTGTAAGGAGCTGATTATTGTGGACAAGTTCTCTTTAAGGACAGTATCTTAAAGGTGACAGTGTGAGAGTTGTTTAGGCCAACTCTTTTCCACCCTCCCCCCTCCAGCCCTATTACATATTCCTCAAGCCCTGAAATCCTCACCCAGATTATTTACTGCAAATGGCCCTGTTTGAGTTAAAGAATGGGATATGGATGAGGAGGAGGGTAGAGATTGATTGAACATTTTCAATTAAAATAAGCTGTCTTTGAACAAAGATTTAAGATCCGGGCGAAGAGGAGGCAATAACTCTCTTGGCTGGAACTCTTCCAATAAATCGCCAAGTTGAGGGAGAAACAATTTGGGTGAAAGCTTCTAACTGTTCATTGCCAAGAAAAATGTCAGGATGGTCTATAACTTGAAAATTTTATCAACTTTCTTTTCTTAAATAGGTCACCGGTCTGTTTGGTGGTGATTGGGGTGGGATAGGGGGCGTCATGGCAGGAAATAGCCAGCTACGTGAAAAAGGTACGCTCAGGGCTCTAAGAGGATCTGGGTAGAGAACAGCAGCAATGAGGAAGGCTCACCATGGCCAGCTGGGTCACACAAGCAGGCAGTGTTCAGTGGGCCCAGCCCATAGGTTGGGTCTAGAACTTGGGAGGTAAGAGCCTATAGGAACATCAACCGGGGAGCAAGGTGAGTGCCTCAACTTCCCATACAGACACCAATACTGCTGCAACTCTGGGCTCTCTATTGCAGCCTTAAGCTTGAGAGAAGTCATTGGCCTAGAGGCCGGCCCCACTGTGAGACATGACAGCCCTCACTGACCCATGGCCCTGTGGGGGACAGTACGGGAGACACAGTGTGGGAATTATGCCTGATATGATCCTGCACTGGGGGAGTGCAGCAGTACAGCAAGGGAATGGAGCGGCAAGATTCCCAGGGAATGCTGAAGGTGGACTTTGGGGCCAGGGCTTGGTGCTCCAACAGACTGGACTGTAAAACACTCCTAAAAGCCAACAAATGATCCTTGAACTAACTACAAGCTTTTCTTTCTTGTTTTGTTTTGTTCTTTGTCAGTGGGTTGTTGTTGTTTTGTTGTATATTGTTGCTTGGTTTTGCTCTATCTTGATTTTGTGCATGTTATTATCTCCACAGGTCTGTCTAAATAAGATAGGCTGGACGAGCAATGTGGAGGAGAAAACAATGGGACCGACAGTTCCGGGTGGACATGGGATAGAGGGAGGTGGGGGGAAAGGAAGTGATGTTAACAAACCGAGGGACAAGAGAACAAAAAGTGATCCAAATTGGTGGTGAGGTGGGTGTGGAAGGCCTGGTAGGGCATGATCAAGGGTAATGTAACAAAGAGGTATATAGCTGAAACCCAGGTGAGGACTGAGCATGATAGTGGGACAGGAGGAAAGTCAAGGGAAATAGAGCAAAGAACTGGGAGGCATAGGGCATTTATAGAGGTCTAGATAAAGATATGTACATATGCAAATATATTTATATATGAGGATGGGGAAATAGATCTATGTGCCTATATTTCTAGGTTTAGTATTAAGGTAGCTGAAGGACATTGGGCCTCTACTTAAGTACTCCCTCCATGCAAGAATACTTTCTTCTATTAAATTGGAATTCTATGATGCTCACCTTCCCGACACAACCGCTGAAGACAAAGCAGGTGAATAAGCAAATGTGGTGAAGAAAGCTGATGGTGCCCGGCTATCAAAATCTATGCGTCTGGGGTCTTAAAGGCTTGAAGGTAAACAAGCGGCCATCTAGCTCAGAAGCAACAAAGCACACATGGACGAAGCACACCAGCCTGTGCAATCACGAGGTGTCAAAGGGATCAGGTATAAGGCATCATCAGAACAAAAAACATTTACCATAGTGAATGGGGGGGGGGTGCAGAGTGGAGACCCAAAGCCCATTTGTCAGCCACTGGAGATCCCCTTGCAGAAGGGTTTAGGGGAGGAGATGAGCCAGTCAGCGTGTGATGTATCAATGATGAAAAATACAGCTCTCCTCTAGTTCCAAATGCTTCCCCCCCCCCACCCCACTATCATGAATTCTACCTTGCAAGTCTGGCTAGATTAGAGGATGTACACTGGTACAGATAGGAACTGGAAACGCAAGGAATCCAGGGAAGATGATCCTTCCAGGACCAGTGGTGTGAGTGGCGATACTGGGAGGTTAGAGGGAGAATGGATTGGAAAGAGGGAACTGATTAAAAGCATCTACATGTGACCTCCTCCCTGGGGGATGGACAGCAGAAAAGTGGGTGAAGGGGGACGTCGAACGGAGCAAGATTTGACAAAATAATAATTTATAAATTATCAAGGGCTCATGAAGGAGCGGGGAGTGGGGAGGGACGGGAAAAATGAGGACCTGATGCCAGGGCTTAAGTGGAGAGCAAATGTTTTGAGAATGATGAGGGCAGTAAACATACCGATGTGCTTTACACAGTTGTTTTATGTATGGATTATGATAAGAGTTGTATGAGCCCTTAATAAAATGATTTAAAAAAAAAGACAAGGACATAGGTCCTGGGTTGTCAGACATCTCAGACTGACCTGGTGGCTTCTGTCAAAAGCAGATTTGAAATAGAAGGGGTGTATCGGTAGCCCTAGCCACTTTGTGAGACCTACTTTTTTGAGACTCTTCAACCGATATGGAGGGTTCGGGCATTTACTGTTCATCCATTCAAACACGTCTTTTGCTCCTTCGAGGTGTATATTGCTGTAATGTGTGAAAGGAGTCAAGGTGAGGCATAAAGAAGAATTAGACACAAATAAAGATTACGGCCTAGAAAAGGCAATCAATCGATCCCATTAACTCCATGACCACAGAGACCGTTGCTCTATCACCTTCACCAAAGCAACCCCTATTTTTTCAGAGCCTACTCTGTGTACTGGAGAATATCGCTGTGATATCCCATCCTCCCTCGACCCAGCAAGGTGAAAGCACGAGTCTGTGCACGCGTTACAGGTGACAACACTCAAAATCAGAGACCACACGTAATTACGCGCAGGGTCTCATGGCTTGAAAGCAATAGAGGTGGCATAGGAACACCCAAGAGTGTCTTTCAACAATGAGTCACGTTTCCCTCCCTCTTTTAAGTGTAGTAATAGATTACAACACAAAATTATGTCGTCATTCTAGAAGGTGCTTTAATGTCAAATAAAATAATTGTGAAAATCTTCACAGAGGATGGTGCATATCAAAGTTTCAAAGGACAAAAATGAATCTGAAAGGAGAGCTGTGGTTAAATCTAGCCCAGTCCCACTCCTGGGGATAATAATACACCTTCAGACCAACTCTGCCCAGGGGAGAGTCAGGAACAACGCATTGTGGGCACTCCGCTGGTTCCCATTGGCAGTAGCCCCAGTGGGGACCTTACACAAAGCCCCTCACTTCCTGTCCTTCTCTCTCTTCCTGGGTCTTTCTCTGAAGTCATCCTCACCCTCTCCCTCCCTCCCTGACGCTCTTCCAGAACCACCAGTAAGACCCCTGCCCAAGCCAGCATGGAAGGTGCTGAGGGCTTTGCCCACCCATCAGACATCTTCATCTTCTTCTCCCCTGGTGGTGTGCTGCCAGCAGGTCTAATTAGTACTCTCAGTTGACAGAAGAGAAACCAAGAAATTGGAAGTGATTTGCCCAATGAGGCACATCAAGTACTGTGATGAGCAGGTCTGAAGTTCTTTCCTCCCTTCCTCCTTCCCTCCCTCCCTTCCTCTATCCATTTATTCATGCATTCATTCTGTATTAAACTCCTTCCATGAAAGAACTTCACAAAGTTCATGGAAAAAGTCCATTAACTTTTACTCTCTGACACCCCCCCCTTTCTCTCTCTCTCTCTCTCTCTCTCTCTCTCTCTCTCTCTCTCTCTCTCTCTCTCTCTCTCTCTCTCTCTCACACACACACACGCACACACACATACTCTTAGATGCTAGGCTCTGTTCTAAGTACTGGGATACAATGAAGAGGAAAGGCAGGCATAGACCTTGTGCTCATGATGGTCTTTCTTGGCACCCGCTCTCCTCTATATATTTAACGTGCTCTCTGATTGGAAACCCCCATCCGGAACTCTTCCCCTGGCCACCCTCCGACTCCTGCAGTCACAGACGATCATCATTAAGAGGGAGAGATCAATTCTCCGGAGGAGTCGGCCAAGGAAAAATGATTTCTCTCTGGTAAGGCTGACAGTACTGCTGGAATATTAAGAGGCACCTGTCTCTGAGCCTCTAGGTAAAGCCAAAAGAACAACGTGACATTGAAAGATCTTTTGTTTCTGCCACCCTCACCAATCCTCACACAGTGTCGGACAGGTGCATGACTAAACAGACGAATCCCTCTCTCCAGTGTAGTGTAGAGGCTGCAGAGGTAATAGCAGAGACCTTCCCAAGCCAGGCAAGTCCCGAGGCACCCCTGAGGTAAGGAGGTGTATGGACAACGGAGGCAGAGGAGAATCATGGAGAGACAAACAGGGACAGACAGACAGAGGCGAAGCCCTCAAGAAGAAGAGATGCAAACAGGAAGACCTCACAGAGAACCTCCTTAGGATGCAGCAGGAAGATCAGCAAAGAAAGAACCAGAGGCGCTGAGCGAGACTCAAATATGAAAATGGGAGAGCAAGCAAGCGAGAGGCAGAGAAAGACAGAAAAACAGTGAATGAGAGCACAGCCGAGCCACGGCCTAGAAGACAGGGAGACATACATCTGTAGATGCCGGAGGAGAGAGAGTAAAGGAACTGACGAGATGCCACACAGAGCAAACACCAAGTGGCAAACAAAAACCCAGGTGCTGTCACACGAACGGAAACGCACGTGATGTGGTTCAGAGTAGAACTGCCCCGCAGAGTTTTCAAGGTTGTGGCCTTGTGGCCATGCTTTGTCAAGTCCTTCTCCGGAGGCACGGGTGGGTAGGCTGACCCAGCCAACCTCTTGGTCAATACTCACATGCTTAGCCATTTGTCCCACCCACGGGCTCCCAACGGAATGCTGACTTTGAGACAGAAATGTGAGAGAGACAGAGAAGGCAAGAGAGAAGGCAGGCAGGCCTTCTTGCTACGTCAAATGCGATTCAAAGGGGTTGGTGTTTTCTGTGACGTTCGCTTCAGTGGGGTAGCGGAAGGTGAGTACGGATGCATGGATGGTGGGGAGAGGGGCATCTAAAGAACAAACAGAAGTTTGGATAACGAGGAGGCTTTGTATGGGTTTTATAATATTGTTGTAACAAATCACCGCAAACTTTAGTTTTAAGAGAAACTTCTCTCAATACTGGAGCCGAGCTCAGAATCCGTTTCACTGAACCCAAATCAAGGAGTCATCAGAACCCTAGTCCCTTCAAAGTTTCTGGAGGAGGGGCTGTTCCCTGTCTGTTCCAGCTTCTGGTTGTTGTTGTTGTTGTTAGCTGCCATTGAGTTGGTCCTGAATCATAGCGAACCTGTGTACAACAGAACAAAATACCACCTGGTCCTGCCCCATCCTCACAATTTTTCTTATACTTGACCCCATTGTTGCAGCCACTGTCTCAATCCATCTTGTTGAGGGCCTTCCACTCTTTTGCTGTCCCTCTATTTTACAAGCATCATGCCCTCCTCTAGGGACTGGCTCTCCTGACAACATGAACAAAGTAAGGGCCCGAGACTTTGCCTCTCGGGAGCATTCTGACTCCTTAGATAGATTAGTTTGTTCTTTTGGCAGTTCATGCTATTTTCAGTATTCTTCACCAATACTAAATTGTAGAAAGTTATGAATACTCTTCCTAGAAAATCACGTCCTGGTGACTTAGTGTGTTATCTGTTAAGCTACTAACAATAAGGTCAGCAGTTCAAAACCACTAGCAGCTTCACAGGGGTAAAAATGAGGCTTTCCAGATGGATTCTAATCCCAGTCCAAGAATAGTTAGTTCTTATAACAAGGCCCTACTCAATATTCACCTTGACGAAGAGATCACTGGTGAGAAGGGTGCTACAGCAAAGTGTGGTGAAGAAAGCAGATGGTGCCCAGCTATCAACAGGAATAGTGTCTGGGGTCTTAAAGGCTTATATTCAAACACACAGCCATGTAAACAAGGCCCAACCCAGTCCACATCAAAGAAGCACACCAGCCTGTATGACCCAAAGATGATAACAAAATACAAATATGATGAAGGGAAAAGTATCAGAGGTTAGATTGTGAACACTCAATTTGTAGAAGGCTGTGGAGGACAGTGGGGACTGAAGCATAGCTAGTCAGATTAAGTCCCTGACGGATCCCCTCTAGCCACAGGCACCAGGGACTCGAACAGCTTTACCATCAGATTGAGATTAGAGTAAACTTGATTATGGTGGATCAAATCATGGTATGACTGATACATATCAGTTGACCTCTCTTTTTGCCCAACCTGAATTTGCTCTAGGCTCAACTATTTCTTCCTTGTTCCATGGAAGAATTTCTTCTCTGGCTTTTCAAATATATGTCTTTTTTTGGTGGTCTTTCTTCCTTACCCTATATTTTGATCTGTATATTATTATTATTATTGTCTTCTGTTCTGTTTTTTAATTGTTTCTGCCAGTACAAGAAGCTCAGAAGGAGAGGATGAATAGAGACAATAACGAATGCGATGGTTTATTGGGAATGGGGGTGGGGGGTGGGGAGGGTAAGAGGAATTTGAGAGATTGATGCCAACAATGGATGCCGGAGGTGCAGGGGAACATAATAATGGATTGTGATGATGTATATCCAATTGTTTTTTAAAGCGACTTAACCATGGAAGTATGTCATATGTGAGTATATCAAGAACATTACTACTACTGAAAAAAAAGAGAGACCAAACTGGACCTGTGGTTGCCATGAGAGCAGGAGGCTGAGTTGTAGCCCAGGGGGAATTGAGTTTATGTTAATGGCAGTGGAATAATTTGGAACAGTATATCAATAATGATTGAACAACACAAAGAATATAATCAATGGCACTGAATCACACATGTAGGAGTTGTTGAATTGGAGAATATTTTGTTGTATATATTTTTGCCACAATTAAAAAAATAATGACATGAATAACAATGAGTACAAGGAAGAAGAAAATATTCCACCATGGCTTGTGGTAATGATTGTGCAGGTCTTCTCGATATGATTGAACTCTTGATTTGTATGATATATGGATGATATCATACAACAAAACTTGTTTTAAACCAGTGAGGCTTGCTCTGCCATACGGAGTTACAGTCTTAGAAACCCACAAGGAGAGTCCTCCCCTTTGTGCTGCTGCGAGTCGGAACGGACTCGATGATACAGCGAGATCCGAGACCTTTCCTCCTGAATGGCCCTAGGTAGAAACCCTCGCTCTTGAGGTCTACATACTATCAGAGCTGAAAGGTCTTCAAATATCAGCAAGCCACGCCCTCCCTGAATTTTTTTTTTTGAAAGCTGATAGCTAGAGGAGACTTGCCCCATGCCAGAGCATGCAACCACCTGAAACAATGCTGAGGCCAGATACCAGTCACAGTCCTCCTGATCATTCCATCTCTCAGTCCCCTCCTTGCCCTGCCTGCTTCAAGATGCTGCCAGGCAAATATTTACTCTGGTCTTTGATCTTGTTTTTACTGTGCATCCATTGAAGTGTCTAAAAATACATATGAGACAAGCAGGGACGGAGCATCTTTTTGAGAAGCAGCGATTCCTCTCAGGCCATGGCTGCATCAATGTCTAAACAATTGCTGGACTGGGGCCCAGCTGCTACGGCACGGCCACTTTCCAGAGCCAAGGTCAACTGTCAGTGGGGAAAGGGAAGCCTGCTGGGAAATTGCTGGTGCCTGGAGTGGAAGAGGAGGGGGCAGACAGGAGGCAAGTGATGGTGTGGGAGCTGGAGAGAGAAATTAATTTCCCTCTTACACGAGAAGTGGGTCTGAGACAGGCAGATGGACTTTAAATGCCAGGAGCCCAGGACAAGTGGAGGAGGGAGAGGCATCTCAGAGATTAGGAATTCTGGAGGCAGAGGGAGGTTACTCTTCTCTGCCAACGTAATGGGCAGGGGAGAGGGGTTGGACGGCCATCAGGTGAGATGAATGCAGTCTGTAAGAGTGAATATCGTTCCCTTTCCCTCATCTCCAAGGACTCTGAATTCAGGAATTGCTTTTTCCTGGTTGGAAACAGAGACCCTTTCAGCTCAAACTCCTGTCAGCCCCTCGCATTTCACCCAGTCCATCTCCACCAGTTCCTACGCAACACTCTCAAATTTTCGAAGGAGTCTGTCCTCCAAAATGTGCAGAATCTCTGCTCTAGGTTTGTGGAGAGAATAATTTGCATTTATCACCATCGTCCAGGTAATATTTCTTCTTCTCGGTTGGTGATTCATTCTCTTTTTATATCCTGACTCATCTGAGATTATGGAGAAGCGAGGAGTGCTAGGGAGAGAAATCAAGCTAGATTTGGAATGAAATGAACAATGTACAAATTGATCCCAAGTGTATCTGCATTAACTACAGAACTTCAAAGAGTCTTGGTGACCTCCGCCTTCTGAGGGGTCAAAAACAGCTCAGCAAGGATGAGTCACAGGAAGAGACTGTAAATTTCAGCTGGCGACTGGAGTGTTCTGGCTGAGAATTGGAGGTCCATCTTTGGCCAGGGAACATAAAAATCTGGGGTCAGATTTTAAAAGAGTCGCTGAAGGGATAGAATACGGGGCCCTTGATCTTTAAAAGAAGTCTAATTGCCATTCCTTTGTCTTTACTCTTGATTAGGTATGAATCTGAAGTGCTTACATGGATTAATAGAATGGACAACATCCTGTGAGTCAGGAGATTGATATCTGAGTGTCAACCCTCACTGTCTTGCTGGGCGACCTTGGGCAGTTCATTTACCCCTTCATGAACTTCACTTGATCATGTGTACAATGATGCGGAATTTGGATTACTATACAGTTAAACCAAAGATGGACATTACTACAGTAAAAATCATTGCAGTACCGCATTTTTAAGTCTCATTTGGTGACGTTCTTGTTCCATTTGAAGCAAAATTAAAATGTTCCCATTCCTAGGAAGGATGTTTGGCTTAAACTCCAGTTTTTAGTATCCTCCTGGCTGTAACATTTTATGAGCTTTTGCTCTTTCCTTCCCTTGCTATTTTATTTCTAACTGTCGTTTTGAACTTGAAACTTAGGGATGGAGTGAGTATTTATGACCACTTAATATTTTCCATGCTTTCTATTAGATTCACTTATTACTCATGACAGCTCTGTACAGTAGATCCTGTTATGCGCATCTTCCAGGTCATGAAATGAGGCCCAGCCACTTGCTGAACATCTAGCCAAGGGAGAAGTTAAATATCAATCTGTCCAACCCCAAAGCCTGTGGTTCATTTATTATGCTACAAACCCTCCTTATTTTCACTGTCTGGACATGAGTTAATTCTTGTATTACATATTTGGGTTTTGTATACCATGGTACCAATTGCTGTGGATTTAGAGAGACGAGAAATCAGGATTTCTGCCCTTCAGCAGCCCCTAAAGAAGACAGATAAATAAGAACTACAATGCAGAGCAATGACCATTAGGGCAAAAGCCAAGCCCAAGCCAACCTTCTGCCATTGAGTTGATTCCGGCTCATTCCAACTGCTATAGCTTCCAAACTCACTGCCATGGAGTCGAGATCCCATAGGACAGGGCAGAACTGCCCCGGTGGGTTTCTGAGACCATAACTCTTTATGAGAGTAGAAAACCACATCTTTCTTCCACAGAGCAGCTGGTGGTTTCAAACTACTGACCTTGTGGGTCACAGCCCAATGTATAACTACTACACCACCAGGACTCCTAGCTACTATAACAGAGGAAAGTAAATAAGGGAAGTCAGATGAATGGGGGTCCAGAAAAGGGGATTTAAGCTTGCAAGGAGCCTAAAAGGCTTCTCAGAGAAGGACACTGGAACAGAATTAATGTAGTTACCTTTCTTTTCTATGTTTTTTTTTTGAGATGAAACTCCAAATGATTTAATGTATACTTCAAAATGTCCTATATACCAGGCACTGGTTTAATGGTTGAAAAGCAGCAAGGAGACCTCTATTCTCCGGATACAGTATGAGAAGACAGGCGATTCGGGGCACTGGAAGGAAATGGAGTATGAGGCTGGGCTGAAACGTTCCATCAGACCAACGCATTGATGCAGTCTGGGGCTGCCAGGGGTCAGACGGACTCCAGGGATGTGCGAGCTTCTCAGAAGTTGGATGAAAACTGTGTTCCCTCGCTTCTCCATTTTATGGTCCCAGACGGACTGGCAGCTGTCTGTCTGCTTGCCTCTTTCCTTCCTTCTGATGAAAGCTAATTAGGATCTCCTCTGTCTCAGGATATAAAACATGCCTGGCCCATGTCTCACTCAATCCTATTCTATTTTAGCAACAGTAAGCCAGATGATGCTCTATGTGATCATTTATCCTTCGGGCAACAGGATTTCTTAAGCTAGTTTTGTGCCACTATCGTACTCCATCTGGTGGCAGGGTTTTTGCCAGAAAGGGTCTCCTGCTTCTTTCCTCACTGCTTCCAGTTAATTCCTGCTTGTTCTTCAGAACACCATTGCCTCCAGGAATCCTATCCAGACTTCCTGGACAACTCAGTGCCTACCATTAAGAGCCCTCCTGAAGCCTTCTGGCCCTCCGTCATAATTCTCTCAGTGATAACTTTACAGTTAAATTCTATGATTACAAAGACTGTGTCTGTTCTGTCCATCACTATTTCCCCTGTGCCTCACAGTGTCTGGCACATTAAATGTTCAATTAAATATTTGCTCAGTGAAATGATAAATGCTGTTAATGATGGAAATTTGGAGGGCAATATGGCCCCTCCTTTTTCTTGGGCCAAGGTTATCTCAGAACTTTACTGGAAGGATAAAGGAAGGTCAATTCCTAGTGGCTAATGGAGACTATGATTGTGAAAAGGGGAATTATATGAGGGACATAATTGGGTGGGAGACAGATCAAAAGCAAACATCTCAAGCTCCAGGAGCTAAAGCGACTCTATTCTTCCTCTCCTAGAAAATCAGGACGATCTCTCCAAAGGTGGGGACTTTACATGGAAAAAGGGACTAGCTGGTGAAGAAGAGGAGTGGGACACCCTGATGCACCACCAGCAAGGCCCAAGTCAGGCTTGCTCTTTCTCTATGGAAGGAGACCACCACACTTGTCCCCCCTGGAGTGGCTCAGTTAGCAGTTGAGGGCTTTACCACGGCCCCACCAGTGCGACCTGCTCTCTCCATAGAAGGACAAACAGGAGAGCGGCCCAGGGACCAGGAAACACCGATTGGTGCTAGTTCTCAGCCAGCTTCCCTCAGACATGGCACTGAACTCACAGCCCACTGCTAGTTTGCCCATCTAGCTTCCCCACTCAACTGCAAGTGCCTGGAGTCAGAGCTAGAAACTCCCGTCTCTTCATTTCTTCACAGCCTGGTACAATGCCCCCAAATAGTGTTTGTGGGAAGAAAAAGTAAAATAATACATTAATAAGCCTTAGAGAAGTTGGTCCCAATTCCCTCATTGATGGCCCTAATAGTTTGGGATTTAACTTCAAGGTCTGTGATCCACCTTGAGTTTATTCTTGTGCATGGAGTGAGATAAGGGTCTTGCTTCATTTTTCTGCATGTTGATATCCATTTTTTCCAGCACCACTTGTTAAAGAGGGCATCAGCTTCCCATTTGATATTTTTTGGGCCCTTATCAAAGATCAGCTGTGTGTTTGCTGATGATTTTATTTTTTGGTTTTCAGTTCTTTTCCATTGGTCTGAGTATCTGTCATTGTACCAATACCATGCGATTTTGACAACTGTGGCTGCATAGTAGACTTTGGCCCAGGGAATACACAGGCTATCAGAAATAGGGAGGGACACACACACAGAGGAGGCACAAATTGACAAATGGGATATAATGAAGATAAAACACTTGTGTACATCTAAAGAATTCACCAAGAGCGTAATAAGAGAGTCCACAGACTGGGAAAACATCTTTAGCAATGACACATCAGACAAAGGCCTTATTACTAAAATCTACAATACTCTGCTAGCTTCCAAAAAGAAAAAAAACCAATAGCCCACTTGAGAGGTGGGCAAAGGACTTGAACAGAAATTTTACAGGGACAGAAATCCGAATGGCCAACAAACATATGAGAAAATGTTCCCGATCTTTAGTCATAAGAGAAATGCAAATTAAAACAACAATGAGGTACCACCTGACACCCTCAAAGGTAGCCCAATTAAAAAAATCAGAAAGCAACAAGTGTTGGTGGGGCTATGGGGAGACAGGAACTCTCATCCACTGCTGGTGTACCTGTAAGTATGTACAGCCACTATGGAAATCAATCTGGCGATACCTAAAACAGATGGAAATAGAGTTACCATATGACCCAGCAATCCCCCTACTGGGCATATACCCAGAAGAGGCAAGAAACAAACCAAGACCAGACATCTGTGCTCCAATGTTCATTGCGGCACAGTTCACAATTGCAAGGAGTTGGAAGCAACCCAAATGTCCATCAACTGATGATTGGATTAAAAAACTGTGGTGTATACATACAATGGAGTACTACACATCACTAAAAAGCAGTGATGAACGTATGAGGCACATAGCAGCATGGGAAGAACTGGAGGAAATCATACTAAGCAAGGTAAGTCAGGCACAAAAGGACAAGTACAACATGAGCCCGCTGAGGTAAGAATTAAAAAATTAAAAAAAAAAAGCAAAAGTGGCATGGGGGAAAAAGCTACTGTATACAAATAATTTTGGGGTGAAGACTGTAGTATGGCAGAGACCAGACCAAAACCAGGGAAGCACATGGTAGACAATGGTGGAGGAGGGGGGGAAAGGAAAACAAATGGATGAATATAATGAAGAAAAGGGGAGTGGGGGCATGGGGCTCTAATCCACCCAAGGGGAGGGTATTGTTTATATCTCCACAGGGAAAGTGGGACCAGACTTCAACCCAGTGCCGCAAGGTGTGAATGCAATATCCCGGTGTGGAGTAGGGAACCAGTGGAGAGGTCTGGGAGGCTGGTCCCAGCACCATAAATTAAGTGGATTCCTGCCCCTCCCCCAAAAAGAATTTGTTCCAAAGGACGACATTGACTCTGCAGCTCCGGGAGATGGACATATCTGATCAGAGCACACGGGAACAGATGAAGGGGCAGGAGAGAGTGGAACACAGCCTGGCCCACCAGGCCGTGAGGATGATGTTCCTGAGTAGAGCAGCCAATCCACAGAGAGAACAACATGGCTGGCCCCACTATGAGACATGATGCCCCTCAGTGACTAAGGGCGATACAGGGGACAGCACCGGAGACACAGTGTGGGAATTGCACCTGACCTGATCCCACCACACCGAGGCAAAGCACTGGGGGAGTGCAGCGGAACAGCAAGGGAATGGAGTGGCAAGGTCCCCAGGGAATTCTGAAAGTGGACTTTGGGGCCAGGGCATGGTGCCCCAATAGTCTGGACTGGAAAACGCTCCTAAGGGCCAGCAAACGATCCCTGAACTAACTACAAGCTTTTCTTTTGTGAAGTGTTTTGTTTTGTTCTTTGTCAGTGGTTTGTTTTTGTTGTTTTGTTGTCTGGTTGTATACTGTTGCTATGTTTTCCTCTGTCTTGTTTTCGTTCATGTTAGTGTCTCCACAGGTCTGTCTGAATAGGACAGGCTGGATGAACTATCTGGAGGAAAAACAACGGGACCGACAGTTCAGGGGGGGACTTGTGGTGGGGGGGTAGTGGGGTAAGGAAGTGGTGTTAACAAACACAGGGACAAGGGAACAAGATGGGACCCAAAATTGTAGCGAGGGGGGAGTGGCAGGCCTGGTGGGGAATGATCAAAGGTAAGGTTGCGTAGAGAAGAGGTATACTCTAGCCCAGGTGGGGACGGAGCATGGTAGTAGGGCAGGAGGAAAGTCAAGGGAGATGGAGGAAAGAGTAGGAGTCAAATGGCATTTATGGAGGTCTAGACAAAGACATGTACATGCAAATATATATAGGAGGATGGAGAAATAGATCTAAGTGTCTATATTTATAGGTTAAGTATTAAGGTGATGGAAGGACCTTGGGCCTCTACTCAAACACTCCCTCAATGCATGAATACTTTCTTTTATTAAATTAGAAATCTATGATGCTCACTCTCCCGACACAATTGCTGAAGCCAAAGTGGGTGAACAAGTAAATGTGGTGAAGGAAGCTGATGGTGCCCGGCTATCAAAAGAGATAGTGACTGGGGTCTTAAAGGCTTGAAGATAAACAAGCGGCCATCTAGCTCAGAAGCAACAAAGCCCACATGGAAGAACACACCATCCTGTGTGATCGAGTGGTCCCAAAGGGATCAGTTATCAGGCATTAAAGAACAAAAAATCATATCATTGGCTGCACACCTCCACGATATGATTGCTGAAGACAAATGGGTGCATAAGCAAATGGGGTGAAGAAAGCTGATGGTGCCAGGCTATCAAAAGAGATAGTGTCTGGGGTCTTAAAGACTTGAAGGTGAACAAGTGGCCATCTAGCTCAGAAGCAAAAAAGCCCACATGGAAGAAGCACACTAGCCAGTGCGATCATGAGATGCCAAAGGGACCAGGTATAAGACATCATTCAAATATATATATATATATATATATATATATATATATATATGTATATATGTGTGTGTATGTATGTGTGTGTGTGTATGTGTGTGTGTGTATATATACACCATATTGAATGAAGGGGGAAGTGCAGAGTGGAGACCCAAAGCCCAAGTGTCGGCCACTGGAGATCCCCTCATAGAGGGGTTTAGGAGAGTAGACGGGTTAATTAGGCTGCGAGGTAGTACCGATGAAGAACACAGCTTTCCCCCAGATCCTGGATGCTTCCTCCCCCCAACTACCATGATCCGAATTCTACCTTGCAGGGCTGGATAGGGTAGAGATTGTACACTGGTACATATGGGGGATGGAGGCACAGGGAACCCAGGGTGGATGATACCTTCAGGACCAAGGGTGGGAGGGGCAATGCTGGGAGAGTGGAGGGTAAGTGGGTTGGAAAGGGGGAACTGATTACAAGGATCCACATGTGACCTCCTCCCTGGGAGATGGACAGCAGAGAAGCGGGGGAAGGGAGACTCCAGATAGGGCAAGATATGACAAAATAACAATGTATAAATTACCGAGGGCACATGAGGGAGGGGGGAGCGGGGAGGAAGCGGGAAAAATAAGAGGACCTGATGCAAAGGGCTTAAGTGGAGAGCAAATGCTTTGAGAATGATTGGGGCAGGGAATGTGCAGATGTGCTTTATACAATTGATGTATGTATATGTATGGATTGTGATAAGAGTTGTATGAGCCCCTAATAAAATGTTTAAAAAAATAAGCCTTAGAGAAGTAGTTAACTCCCTTAAACATCAGGTAAAATGGGAATATCATTAGTTACTAACCAGAGAGTTGTGAACATTAAGTGATCCAGTATGGAGTTATACAACATAAGTCCTCAAAAGAGAGATATCTTATTCTCCTTTTAGCTTAAATTAGCCACCTCTCACCTTAAATTATCCTTGAACTTTACTGGTGTTCATGTTTCATAAACTGAACTTGACCATGCACCAGTGGTTCAGAGGATCATAAAATACAACATTAGGCGATAGAGAACATTTGGGATACTCTGAAGAGGGGAGAAGGTAATGAGTAGGAAAATAAAACATATATTCATAATTTCCTCCCCTCTTCATGGTACCTGAATTTTCCATATTGAATTTCTACTCTCCATCCCCATGGTTCAGGAGGAGATGATCTACCCCAGGTCCTGGACAGGAATAGTGTCAACTGGAACCTGCTCAATCAGACTGCGGAGTTTTTCTTGCCACGGTGATTAGTAGATCATAGACTCCCAATGAGACTCAGTCCTGGGTCTTGGGAGAAGGGATTCATCCTCACTGCTGAGAGGAAAGGATACCCACTCCAAACACTGGCAGCCCTCTTGCTTTCACTAAGCATAGCCTGCCAAAGAATGGAGTCAATGCTCCGGACACTGAACTGGCTGATGGTGACCTTGAGACCACATCCTTATGTCACTGTTTGAGGCCCAAATCAGTTTCTGTCAAATCTATTATATATTGGGACTTTAAAGTTTTGCGAACTAATTAATTCTCTTTGCTAGCGAAGTCCGTTTGAGTTGGGTTTTCAGTCACTTGCAACCGAATGAATTTTAACTAATGTAAGTCTGGACTTTATCTCATCAACCCTCCTGATCTGACAGATGAGAAAGAGATTTGAAAAATCACATGTGTATATTTTTCTTATGACTAACATTCTAAATAAATAATATTGCCTCACTTCTTTTTACCTTTGCTGCTGGCCAGAACAGGGACAGGTTGTCCTTCTGTCTGGACAGGGTCACAGAATATTGATTTTGGTCACAGAATGTCTAATCTTTCTCCAACAGAGAGAGTTTCTTAATTCAAGTCCTTGGGAACCAGTTTTGTTTTGCATGACAATGTTTTTATCCCCCAAGCAGAGCTGCTGATGACCGTCCTTTCCCTTCCACACGGTGTAATCAGCAGCAATTAATTCTAATCACAAGGAGACAGCAAGAATGAACAGAGCATTAATTGGATGGAAGTAATCAGAATCCCCGTTCACCCACAGTTAACACCTGTATGCAGAGAAACATAAGCAGCCACATGTATGTGCACACACAATTACCCAGGACATAAAGAAAGGGCACAGGATGAGCAAGCTAACAAAGCCCACATGGTAGAAGCACACCAGCCTGTGTGATTAAGAGGTGCCAAAGAGATCAGTTATCAGGCATCAAAGAACAAAAAGTCATATCATTGTGTGATCACCTCCCTGATACAATTGCTGAATACAAATGGGTGCATAAGCAAATTTGGCGAAGAAATCTGATGGTGCCCAGCTATCAAAAGATAGTGTCTGGGGTCTTAAAGGCTTGCAGGTAAACAAGTGGCCATCTAGCTTAGAAGCAACAAAGCCCACATGGAAGAACACACCAGCCTGTGTGATCACGAGGTGTCGAAGGGATGAGGTATCAGGCATAAAAGAACAAAAAAATCATATCATTGTGAATGAGGGGGAGTGCAGAGTGGGGTCTTAAAACACATCTGTGGGCAACTGTACATCCCCTTACAGAAGGGCCATGGGGAGGAGACAAGCCAGTTAGGGTGCAGGGTAGCAACTATGTAACATACAACTTTCCTCTAGTTCCTAAATGCTTCCTCCCCACCCACTCTCATGATCCCAATTCTACCTTACAAATCTGGCTAGACAAGAGGATATATACTAGTACAAATAGGAACTGGAAATTCAGGGAATCCAGGACAGATGATCCCTTCAGGACCAGTGGTGAGAGTGGTGATACCAGGAGGGTAGAGGAAGGGTGGGGTAGAGGGGGAACCGATTATAAGGATCTACATATATCCTCCTCCCTGGGGGATGGACAACAGAAAAGTGGGTGAAGGGAGACATTGGACAGTGTAAGATATGACAAAATAATAATTTATAAATTATCAAGATTTCACGAGGGAGGTGGGAGCAGGGAGCATGAGGGGAAAATGAGGAGCTGATGCCAGAGGCTTATGTGGAGAACAAATGTTTGGGAATGATGAGGGTAATGAATGTATTAATGTGCTTTATAAAACTGATGTATTTATGGATTGTGATAAGAGTTGTATGAGCCCCAAATAAAATGATCAAAAAAAAAAAGGATGAGCAAGCTGTCAGCAAGGTGTAGTGGAAAAATCCAGGACCGTGGAATCACAGAGATTCTACCACTAATCAGTCATATAAACTTAGCTGTATTTGTACAATGAGCAAAGTATTTGTAAAATACCCACTTCAAAGTAGCTTCACAGATTAAATAAGAATGTTGTACATATTGCACTTTTCACTGGTAGCTAGCAGGAACTCAATAAGCACTTACCAGCCTGTTCTCTTTCCTTTCACATCAAACACATTTGTGACTTGTAAAGAATAAAGCCTTCTGACTTCTTAGAACTTTGAAGCTTCTTGATCCAGCTAACCAATCAGTAAGTCTCCTCTCAACCCTCCCCTTGCTTCTGGACAACTTCCCTCCTTCAACCAGCCCTACAAACATGGATGAATGTGTGTTACCGTGTGTTACAATATTTATACGGGGTCTTCTGATCCCCCAAACCTCTGGGGTTTTTTTTCATTCAATCATTCAACCAAGTCTGAGTAAGTATATGCTGGGATCTGTGGATTGTGACAAGAATCAAACTCGGAGGGCTTGTGGCTGAGTCTAGTCTGTGGGCACAGTGGCTATCTGATCCTTCTTTAATCAGGCCTTGGCTAAGTGATGGCAACATGGAGCTCGGGAGAGGGCAATTTGACTGGGATACCTGCTTGGTTCCACAAAGACCGTGCCTTGCTTGGAGTTGGCATTAGAGGCACCTGGGTTTTTTGAGCGAAAGGATTTGGTATTGGACTCAGGAAGTTGGAGCTATTAGCTCTGCTTCTGGATTATGTTAAGGTAGGCATTCTCAAACCTAAGGCCTCTGGTTAGCTGGGACGTGGTGCCCAAAGGCATATTAGACTTTAGAACTATATATGTGACGGTGAACAGATGATAGCTGTGGTCTGGGATCAAGCCCATTTCTGCCACCAGTTTTCACAGTAATGTTGAGCGAGTCATCCGTCCTTTCCGGGTATCAGTTTGACTATCTCAACTTTATTCCACCCCCAGATATGAACGCCTGTGGTGTTTCCAGCACTGTGCCTCGTCCTGCATATACAGAAATTAGTCAAATATAATTAGCCCTTCCAGTCGACTTGATGAAGAGGCCAAAGAGAGATACTTTCTCAAGAACAAAAGCAAAGAACACAGGACTAGAAAGACACAGACACTTCCCAATGATCAACTACTTTCTCAAAGTTTCTGTGGTAGGAAAGGAACTTATTTAAAAATAAAATCTCTTTTATTATTTTTTGCTATATATGCAAGTTACTTTTTCTGTCTCAGAGTCTGTATGTATGTCCCTCTGTTTATGAAAATTATTGTTTTATGTGCACTTTCTCTCCTGTGTTTCTTTCTCTCTTTAATTTTCTTTTCTCTCATTCATTCATTCCATCTTGCTTTTCTCCCCGACTCTCTCTACCTCTGTTTCTTTCTCTGTGCTCCAACTTGCTCTCTTTACCCCGTGACCCCTGCCTCCTGTCTTTCTCTTTATCCTCCTTCTGGTTAGATGAATGACTCTGAATGAGGCCGGGCTCTGCCTGGTGGCTAATTGATGGCTGCTATAGAATTGGCTACCTGAGGAACTCTTGTCATTAGCAAGAGATGGGTTGCTTTGGCCTACAACTAGAAAATCTTTGAAATCTTGCATCTAAATTGCCATTCTTTTGACGCTGCTAGTGATGCTAATTAGCTGTGTTAATTGGATGTTTTGATATTTGAAGAGCAAAGCAATCCAATTCTTTTCTCCAGAAAGCCAAAATTATTAATGAACTTGGCAGCAGCCTTGGCTTTTGTTCCGCAATGGGCACATCCAGAGATACAAGTGCAGGGGACGAGGTTTTTTTCTGAGAAGGTGACTTGCCTGTTCGCGTGGGGAAGGAAAGGCTGCAAAGTTGGCTTCAATAAAATCACGTGGCAGGATAGGGCCTCTCATAGCTGGAGACCAGAGATCAACCTCAGGGAGCTGGCCCTATTCTGCCATATTTGAGAAACACCGTGTGATTTTAAATCAAGAAAGGCGTGGATAAAGGTTGTGGTCTTTCACAGTATTTATTCTGTTTGCATGCTAAATAAATGATTCCAGAAGCTGAAGAAGAATGTGGCCACAGGATTGGAGGAAGACTCATTAACCAATGATATGCAAATGACAACTTTGCTTCATGCCAGTGTAGGGTACTTGTGGTACTTACAGATGAAAATCTTCAATACGGATTATACCTCGATATAAAGAAAACACACATCTTCACAATGAGACCAACAATAATGTCATGGCAAACAGAGGAAAGATTAATATTGTCAAGGACTTCATTCTACATGGGTCTACAATCAATGCCCATGTAACCAGCAGTCAAGAAATCAAACGATGCATTACCTACTGCAAAGGATCTCTTTAATGTGTTAAAAAGGCTACACTGAGAATGAAGGTGTTTGGCCAAAGCCAGCATTTTTTTCAATTGTGTTATATGGAGACAAAATCTGGGCAATGAATAAAGGTGACCGAAGAAGAATTGATACTCTTTGTGAAAAATATTGAATCTATCATGACTGCCAGAAGAATGACAGATCTTTCTTGGAAGAAGAGCATCCAGAATTCCCCTTATAAGGATGGTGGGACTTTTATGGGCTTTTATGCACTTATGGACAAGTTAGAAGGAGAGATCAGTCCCTGGGAAGGGAGACCAGGTTTGAGGATGAGCCAAAAAAAGCAAAAAGGAAGTTCCTTAGACATGGATTGCCACAGTGACTCCAGCAACGAGTTAAAACATTCCAGTGACGTAAGGATAGAGCAAGCTGAGCAGTATTCTGTTGTACAGAGATTTGCTCTGAGTTGGAACCAACTCAGCAGCACTGCAAAAATGGTGTAGGGCCGTATTTGATCTCCTCCAGCTCCCAAGGCAGGTTGCTGCAAGGCAGGGGTGAGGTAGTCTCCATACTCTATCCCTTCTTACTCTATCCTGCTAACAACTGCCATTCCCATGACACTCTACTGCTGTGGCTGGGTTCGATCATTCATTGCAATGGCCACACAGAGCTCACAATTCTGAGGCTTAATAGGGAAGTCAACAGGTTCTAATCCATGTGAGAAATGCTATGGTACCATCGTTCTTTGCTCTTTCTATGGCCCTCAGCCTCCTAGCCTGGCCCCTGCCCTGCTCAAGCAGCATTACAAAGCCCTTTTACTAATATTATACACCTGGGCCCATGCCAATCAATAACCAAAAGGACATGTCACTCTACTATAAGCCTCAACCCCGAGATACTCAGCTGCAGCTTCCTGGATGAGCAAACCCAGCTCCCCCAATTCAGTGCCAAGAGGCATCTCACTCCACAAGTCATCCTTCTGCACCAAAACGGTCAGCTGCACGTATTCTGTGAGCTGGGAAGTTCACAGCTCTATCTCATTCTCTGCCACCTGGTTTTGCTGATGCTGTTTCTCTGCCACTCCTCTGGTGCCAAAGTTGTCTTCAGGGTCAAGGATCGTGGGGTTGTCTTCAGGATCGTGGGGTCCAAAGGACACACTTCTGTTGGGGGTCTTCTCTCTTGCTGGTAATGCGATCCCACCTCCTGCTTTTGAAATGGCTGCTTTTATGGTCAGCAAGGTGGCAATCCCAACTACCCTGTTAGCAATCATCCACAGCTGACTTATATAATCCAATCCGTGTCTTCTCACAGCTCCTTACACAAAAGTAATTTGGTGGGAATGACAAAGACAATAGTCAGAAGAGCCATATTAAAGAATGACTATGTTGAAGGTACCCAACATCAAATCTTATCTTATTTTTTCTCCTCTTTTTTTCTCTTTACCTGATGGTGGAAGACACAGAATCCAGAAATTGTCAGAAGCCATGCTATCTGTCCTTTGGAGAAAGTCTGATTCCGGGCCATAAGGTGGTCAAAGTTATGAAGAGAAAGAGTCTGAGAGTATTTGTGTTCAATTTCAAGCTTCAATCTTCGTGAATTCCTTCAGTCATCATACACTGACTGTTTTGTCTCAGATAATTTGAGATAGCATTGTTACAATAAAAAGAGTACAAATAAATGTCTGCTATATTCCAAATTTGACCCATTACTTTGCCCATCAGTTTAATTTCCAAAGTGCTGACAGTCAAGATCCTTCAGCGTCTCTCACTGTACGTACCGAGTGTGATCTGCCAAGAGGAGGAGTAAGCACTCTTTAGCACTTGCCAAATCTCAGTCCTGTCTCCACCTGGACTGCCTGAGCCGGCTGCATGGCAGGTGAGCCCAGGATACCCATTGGCCTCTTTAGAATCAGGCCAAAGCTTCAGCTACTTGCTCAGGACTTCCTTTTCTCAGTTCCCGATTGCTCTACATTCGAAGCCTCCTGAAAGAAGACAAGTTCCTTGCAGCACCCATCCTTCTAACCCCTCAGGGCGCCCAGGGAGAGGAAATGGACTGAAGTGATTCAGAGACCACCCGTATAAACTAACTACATTAAAAAGCAACATGGCAACGGGAGGGCCAGGGAAGGAACCTCCAGGAGACCAACACTAGGGATTTCCCTCCCCTCTTCATACTGAAAATGGAACTTCCCAGAGGCTTTGATTTCTTTCAGCTCCATGTACACTCAACACTTCCCCCCTTGTAGACTTTCTCCTGCAAACACAAGAGGCTCAGCGGCCAGATTATCATCAACCAAGGGTCTAATCTTGGTTGATCTTCTACTAAGTCTGCCTTAGAAATGATTTATGTGCCTTTAACTCCCTTCCAGCCACTGCTTCTTCCCTGGTTTAGGCCTCATGCCCCCATAACTACATTACTGAATCAGCCTACGGTTTCTCCTTGCTGATGTTCAATCGACCTTTACCACGGTCATGAGAGTGATAGTTCTGAGACGCAAATCTTTGTCCCTCCCAACGGAAACCTCCTCAATGGTTGCACAGGACTCTGAACCAAGATCCAACCGATTGTTCTTGGTATTCAAATCTGCCCTGCATGCTCTACTCCTACCGCTTCTTGGAAGCTTTCTTCAGATTCTCTGTTCCTGCTCTCCACCCGCCACTCACACGCCTGCCACGGGCCCCAGGACGCTCCAGACTGTCTGTGTCTCTGGGCTCTGAGCTCCTGTGCATACTGTCTCGTCACAGATTCCCCATGTCTGCTCTCTGCAATACGCCCCCAGCTTTTGTTCATATGCTTTCCTACAAGTTGGTAGTGTTTTTGTTTCTCTATTTTTACCAAAGGGCCACAGCTCCAAAAGGTTTTCCAGAGGACAGCCTCATAATGCAAATGAGTGCAATGGCAGGTGTGGAACAATAGGGGGAGCAGTGACAAATTGGACAGTCAATGTCATGCTCAAAATCCCTTAAACTCAAAATTAAAGAAAATAACTAACTCACCAGTCATAAAACATAGTCCTGTATAGAACCAAGTAATCTGTGCTCAGGATCCAGTTCCATCTCTTTGCATCTAGTTTCCCTTTAGAGGGAGATGTCCAGAGCCTCTTCTGTCTCCTCCCCACTGGCCCTGAATGGGTGTTAGTGTGTTCCATAGTGGCAGAGAACACTAACATTTACAGTGACTAGGCCAATCCCATCATACACCTGGGCCCATGCAAGATGTTATTAATCAGCATTTTAATGGAGTCTAATTAGAGCAGATGATGCCTCCCGCCAGGTAAGGCACTGGCTACAGATGGGAGCAAACCAGGAAACTACTGCCCTTTCCCCAGCGTTCGCTGCACAGTGGCACGGATGGTGCACCCCGCTAGACTGGATGGCTGTCGTGACCGGATCCCAGGCGAGCGCCCTTGTAGCAGCAAGGAGGGACGTCTCTCCCCACTTTCAACATCAACAGCCTGGACAGGGAGGGAGCTAGGCTTCTGGTGGGGGTGTGCTCTGACCCGTGCTCACCATCTCTTCCAAGTTACCCTCAGCTGACATTCTAATTCTGTCCACAATTATTGGCGTTTCCCTGCTCCTAGCATCTGCCCCTAAGTCAGGCCTTGGTAAGACATCACTGGTTGAAAAAGTCGTCTTTGGTCCCTCAACTCCCCTCCTTTTCCCTTCAGTTTATTCCTTTCCCCGCCTCTATTCACAACCCTGAGCTTCCCAGGGTCCCCGCGCTGCAGTTTGGTGGTTTGGAATGCAGGCCATGGGATCTGATCGGACTGGTCAGAAAGCATCTACCATCAGCTGAGTGGCCTTGAAGAGAGGCTATCCCTCTGGATTTTTGTGTCCTCATCAGTCAAGGAAGACAATGGGCGTTGTCCTGTTATTCACCTGGCTATTTTGAGATGAAATTAGGAAAATCCCTAGGGTGGGGCTGGGCATGCAACCAACCGTCTTCCCTTCATCCTGCCTTTGCATGGAGAAATGAATGCCTAAGAAGAGCTCTTCAGAAGGAAAGGCCTCTCACAGAACTGAAAACAAACAAACAAACAAACAAACAAACAAAAATAAGCCCTATTGCTCTTGAGTCCATTCCCACTTACGGTGACCCTGAGGGACAAAGTCAAACTTTATGGACACAGATGGTCACATCCTTCTCTTATGGAGTGGCTGGTGGTTCAAACGACAAATGCTTCAGTTGACAGCCAAGCCTTTCACTCACCATTTCTCGAGAACGTCTGCTAAGTTGCCTATGGTGGCGTTTCAGGTGGAAGAAGTTCCTGGCTCTTGCTTTTAATTTCGATGTTTGTTTCTTGATGGGGGATGGAATGTGGACTTCACAAAGCTCTCCCCATGAGCTCCAGAAAAGAACCCAACACACTGCCATCGAGTTGATCCCGGTTCCTGTTGACCCCACAGAGCAGAGTAGAATGGCCACTGTGGGTTTCCGAGGCTACAACTCTTCATGGGAGCAGAGAGTCTCGTCTTTCTCCCAGGGACAGCTAGTGGTTTTGAACTGCTGGCCTTGCGGTTAGCAGCCTAACGCATAATCCACTATGCCACCGGATCTTCAAGAATAAAACTGACCTGGCTTCTCTACTCTTAACTCCTCCACACACCATTCCCTCTTTCTGTTCGCCCCGTCATTTCCTCAGCCACTCCTCGGCCTCAGGACCATCTCTGAGTCCCCAGGGGCTGAAAGCTTAAATGCAGTGTCAGTGCTGGGTCCTCCAAAGCTTTCTATCAACCAGTGTCAGAAGATTTTTCCAATTTCAGTCCTAACCCTTTCTTGTATGAATGCCCCACACCAGACAGGACAATATCTTAACCTGCTGAGTTTTGCCACGGATTCTTTCTCTCCATAATCCACACTCTAGAATACCTTCCTTGTTTTCTATACTTTGTCAATTCCTTGATTAAACTGTGAGACCAGATGCTACTTTAAAAAATTATAATCTCCATATTAATAGAGCTGGACACATTGAAGACCTTCAGTCTACGTAGTAAACTGAACGAGATGGCACGTATTTAAATCTTTTTTCTCTTTTGAAGTCCAGAATAGATGGCTTTGGGTGCTCCAGTATAATTCAAGTTGAGAATTTAAAGCCAAAAGACCTGGGGTTGGATTTAAGTTCTACTAATTGTGTGCCTTTGTCAAGTTATTTTTATCTTGCTAAGACTTTGCTTTCTAATTTGTAAAATGGAAAACATTGTTCTTCTCTCACAGAGTGCTTTGTGATAATTCATTGTGACCCTGTCTGTATACACGTCCCCCCCTCACTTCCCACGCCCACACCCTGAGCTTCGTGAGTTCCTTCACCTTACTACATCTTCTCAGCACTCATTTCCTCCAGGATGCAGCCCCTTGGTCTTGGACAATCCTGGCTTGGTCCTGCCTCTTATAACCTAATGTTAGGGATGCCTAGCCCTGGTGGTCTGGTAGGGGGTCAAGGACATGGGCACGGGTGTGTGTGTGGGAGCGCTCAGTAGAGCATTCCAGTGCAGTCTGTTCTGAAGGCAGCTCTCAGAGCTAGAGCAGGCTGCCGGCGAGGATGCAGACACCGTGCTGCAGTCGATTGGATACTGAATTGAAATTCATCCCATTGCTCTTTGTCTCGACAGGGTAATAAAAAGAAATCCTCAGACAGTATATTACAGATGCAAAGGCGCAACACTCACTCTCTGCTTTCTGCCCCACAGCTGGAAGGAGGAAGACATGACAAGGACCTGAAGGAGAGGGACCTTGAGAGCAGATGGCACACTTTCCACAGGACTGGAAGGGGCTGGGTTTCTCAGAACCCAGAGCATCAAGCCAAGTGCTTCCAGACTTTTCCATGCCACAACTCACCGAGAAAAAGATCGTGGCTTACACCGTGAAGGAAAAAGAAAGGTTGTTTCTGTTAGAGGTGGTCCATCTTGGGGCTTGGGATGCTTCATCTAGGCCTTGCTTGGCTGTACAAAGGCTGAGGGCTCAGTATATTAGCTCAGCAGTAATCTATTCAAGCACTTGTCAGGGAATCGGCTAATTTTTCCTTCCGTGGCTGTGGCAGAGAGGCTGAGGTCCTCACAAGTGGATTTGATGAAAAACTCAGCTGCAAAGTCCAATTTGGCCTTCGAGCTCCAGCGAGCCTGTGGTTTCTCTGTGTGTGGATCAAGATCCTACACATGTGATCAGGTCATGCTTCACTCACCATGGCTAGAACCTACAGTCGCTCACATGCAAAACATGAACCCCACTTCTCTGTCCAGTCCCATCTCTTCTTATCCATTCTCCTGCTATTTAAAAATACTATTTTCCCCTCATTGACAGGTCAGCAATCCCAAACAGATCGATAGTTTTGGGTTGATCGAGGATGGACTGGGCCACAGGGCAGTGCTTCAGGCTGGCTTGGCTTTCTGCTGTGGGTTGGATTCAGGTTTGCCTTCCGCAGGGTTTGCTCTTGTTCTGCCTGGAGCCGCAGTGACTACCTGTGGCATTTCTTCTAGTGAGTCATGGGGGTAGCTAATGCCAACTTAAACTGCGCAGTACACAGCAGACACCCACTTGAGTCAGTTTGGTTAGGATCTTATCACTCCAAGCACATCACATACTCTGTCCATAATTGTTAACAGAATACTCTGTTCACAAGTGATCCCACCCAACCATAGTCTGCTGTCCCCTGTCTCTGGGCCTTCACATGTGCCCCGCATTTCCTAAAATGGCCTTTTTAGCAGCATATCCATTCCACTCTTCATGTTTCACCTCAAGGGCTCCCGCAGGCAGAGTTATGCACCTTCTCTCTCCTGCCCGGGATCTTAATCACATTTGCAACATTTACCTCTTGAATAGTAATGGTCCGTCTGCCAACTTCCCCATCAGCTTGCTCTCTCAGAATGCAGGTTTGGTCTGACCCATGTTTTTGCTCCCTAGCTACCTCCTCTGTCAGGTTGTCTGCCACTTGTCTGTCAGTTTGTCACACTGTGGCAGCTTGCGTGTTGTTGCAATGCTGGAAGCTATGTCACTGCTCATTCAAATGCCAGTAGAATCATCTAGATGGAGCAGTTTTCCGTGGAGCTTCCAGGCTAAGAAGAGACACCGAAGGACCCCGCTCCCCACTTCAGATGGAGACATCACTGAAAACCTCATGCGTAGCTTTGGAGTATTTGTAAATACTGAAAGCCTACACAAAGGAAGCAGAGCATTGCCAGAGATGCTGCAGATAGATGGGCCCGTCGGTCCAAGGGCATTCAAACTTGACTGAAGATGAGCTGATTTTGGAGAGAGGTGACCGTGGTGACATGAGCTGAGTGAAGCCTGTGGGGGTGGAGCCTTCAGGACTTTCATTTGTTGATGGGGCATGACTCAGAGTAAGGGGACACAGCTGCAAAAGTCTTCTCATGATTAGAACTTGGTGTTTGCAAAGTCTGAATTTAGGAAAACCAGAAGTGGTCAAAAATTAGATATAACACATGCAGATCGACATCCTAGGCATTTGTGAGTTGAGTGGACTGGCATTGGCCATTTTGAATCAGAAACTCATATGATTTACTACTATACAATCAAGAGGAATGGTATGGCATTCATTGTCAGAAAGGGTATTGCAAAATCAATCATGAAAGTACAATGCAGTTTTTGATTGGATTATATCTACCAGCCTCCAAGGAAACTCAATCAATACAGTTATTATTCAAATTTATGCACCAACTACAAAAGCTAGTGAAGAAGAAACTGAAGAATTCTACCAAGGACTTCAGTTGGGAATTGATCAAACATGCAATCAAGATGAATGGATCGTTATTGGTGATTGGAATGCAAAAGTGAAAGAGGAAGCTCAGGATCTGGAAAATATGAACTTGGTGATTGATACAAAGGAAGCTGGAGATCGGGTGATAGAATTTCTCAAAACCAAGGACTAGTTCATCGAAAATGCCGTTTTTTCAACAACACAAAAGGTGACTATACACATAGACTTCCCCAGATAGAACACACAGAAATTTAAATTCTACATCTGTAGGAAGGCATGCTGGAGAAGCTCAGTATCAGCAGCTGAAACCAGACCAGGGTGACTGTGGGACAGACCATCGATTACTCATCAGTAAGTTCAATAAAGCTGAAGCAAATGAAAACAAATCCCCAGGAGTCCAAATAGTACCTTGAGTCTATCCCACCTGAATTTTGAGAACATTTGAAGAATCAATTTGACACATTAAACAGTAATGATAGAAGACCTGATGAACTGTGGGAAGATATGAAGGCTGTCATTAACGAAGAATGCAAAAAGTCATGAAAAAGACAGGAAGGAAAGAAAAGATAAAAATGGATGTCAGAAGAGATTATGAAACTTGCTCTAAATAGTAGAAGAGCTAAAACAAATGGAAGAAAAGATGAAGTCAGGAGCTGAGAAGAAAATTTCCAAGGGCAGATTGAGAAGACAACGACAAATATTAATATTTGGTTTTCTAAAGTTAGAAAACCAAAATGGAAGAACACATTCTGTATACCTGAAAATGAAAGGACTCAAGAAAAAAAAATCAAGCAATTTCGAAAGATTCTATAATCAAAATATTGAATGCTATAGGAAGCATCAAGAGAAGATGGGAAGAACACACAGAGTCACTCTGTCAAAAAGAACTAGTCGACAATCCACCACTTCAGGAGACGGCATGTGACCAAGAATCAAAGGCGCTGAAGGAAGAAGTTCAAACTGCCTTGAATGCATTAGTTAAACACAGGCTTCAGAAATTGACAGAATACCATTGAAATGTTTCCGAAAGCTAAAGAAGCACTCAGTCCTCTATGCCGAGAAATCTTGAAGACAGCTACCTGGCCAACTGACTGGAAGAGATCTATATTTGTGCCCATTCCAAAGAAAGGTGACTCAACAGAATGCTCAAACCATAGAATGATATCACTGACATCTTGCACAAGTAAAATTGTGTAAGATTATCCATCAACACTTGCGGCAATACCTTCACTGGGGGATTTCCAGAAGTTCAGACAGGTTTCAGAAGAGGCGATGGAAAAGGGATATCATTGCTGATGTCAGATGGATCTTGGCTCAAAGCACAGAATACCTGAAAGATGTTTACTTGTGTTTCATTGACTAAGAAAAGGTATTCGACTGCATGGACCACAAGAAACATAACCTTGAGATGAATGGGAACTCCAGAACGCTTCATTGTGTTCATTCAGATTAAGAAGCAGTTGTATGAACAGATTAAGGGAATACCACATGGTTGAAAATCCGGAACGTTGTGCACCAGGTTTGTATCCTCTCACCATACTTGTTCAATTTATATGCTGAGCAAATCATCAGAGAAGATTGATTAAAGGAAGAGGCGTGCGGCATCAGTATCAGAGGAAGGCTTATTAACAATCTGTGATATGCAGATGGCACAACCTTGCTTCCTGGAAGTGAGGAGGAATCAAAGCACTTGCTGAGAAGATCAAGGATGAGAGCCTTCAGTATGAACTATATCTTAATGTAAAGAAGACCCAAATCCTCACAATTGGACCACTATGTAACATCATGATAAATGGAGAAAAGGTGGAAGTTGTCCAGGAATTTGTCTTGTTAGATCCACAGTCAATGCTCATGGAAGAAGCAGTCAAGAGATCAAGAGATTCATTGCATTCGGTACAACGAGTCTTAAGAGTATTGAAGAGCAAGATGTTCCTTTGAGGGCTGTGTGTGCCTGACCCAAGCCGTGGTATTCTCCATTGAATCATATGCATGTGAAAGTTGGATCTTGAAGAAGGAAGAACGTAGAAGAATCAGTGCATTTGAATTGTGGGGCTGGAGAAAAATATTGAAAGTACCATGGACTGCTAAAAGGAAAATCATCTGTCTTGGAAGCAGTAAAATGAGAGTGCTCTTAGAGGTAAGGGTGGCAAGACTTCATCTTACACACTTTGGACATATTGTCAGAAGAGACCAGTCCCTGGAGAAGAACATCATGTTTGGTGATGTGGAGGGGCGGTGAGAAAGAGGAAGGCCCTTGACAAGATGGATGGACACAGTGGCTGCAGCAATGGGCTCAGGCACAGGAACGATGGTGAGGATGGTGCAGGACAGACAGTGTTTTGTTCTCTTGTGCACAGAGTCGCGACGGGTTGAAGCTGACTCAATGTCACCTCACGACAATAGCTCCCTAGTCTAGGGCCCAGCACTGAAGGAACGCTCAGAAAGTGCTTATTTAACAACCGAGTGAATAGTTGAAGAAAGGAGTGCCGGGTGCCTGGATCATTTTCGTTTCTTTTTTCTTACTGCCTCTGAGTCATTCAGCCTACACACTTCGGATTTGGTGTGCTCTCTGACCTTGAGCCCACTAGCATAATCAGTAAAAGCACAGGGTCACTGTGTGACCTCAATTCAAAGCTCGTGTCTGGGTTTCAATAGACCTCACACATACCATGCAGGGTCCAAGTCCCTGGCTCATCATTTGACTCTATTCATTGGAATTCATAGAATGACTGAGCAAGAAAGGGCATTAGAATGGCCCTCTGTCAAGCAGTCCCTTGAAGGCAGAAACAATATTTCACCCCCAAAGTGTAAGTTGGTGTCGATGAAAACAAAAAAACAAACCCATTGCCACTGAGCTGATTCTGATTCATTGCAGCCCGACAGAACAGGGAGAAATGTCTTTGTGAGTTTCTAGGACTATAAACCTTTAAGTGGCTAGTGGTTTTGAACATGTGACCTTGTGGTTAATAGCCCCAAGTGTAGTCCACCATGCTACCAGGGTTCCCGTTGTACTGACAAGGTGCTTGGTAAATGTTTCCTGTTGCACAAATCTCTCTAACACTTCCATAGACGGGAAAGTAGAAGCCCAGAGAGGGAAACAAAATCCTTAAGTTACACAACACGTTCCTAATAGCGTCTAGATTCCATCCCGGCTCCCCTGACTTCCCAGAGACTTGGAGAGTATGGATTCTTTCCAAGGCCTGATTTCTTGACACAGATATAAAATTAAGTGAAACAGGTTCTTAAACGACCCCAAATTTGTTTGAGAACATCGGTGAGTCTGACAGGGAGAGCTCATGTTGCTTTAAAGCCACGGTAGGAAAAGGCAGTGTGGAGCATGGATGCTGGCTTTGGAGGGTAGCAGATCTGGGTTTGTGATTCAGGTGGAGCACAAGCTCACTGCCTGACTCCAGTCCGAACTCTCATGGCTCTAAGCATCAGTCTTCTCTTCCACAAAATAGGGACAGCCGTGTTGCCTTCCAAGGTTTGGGTTAAGACGGATGGTAATGTGTGGCATGCACCCAGAAAACTCGAAGTGGTTAATCATGTACAGCGATGCTGTATCTTCGAACCGTACATCAGAGCTGGCCTGGAGCACCAGCCACGATCTTCATCGACCATTTGCCCTTACTAAAGATGCCCCGTCTCGATGTCCCACCATTCTGGTATTTTAATATTCATGGAGCTGCTGCGCACTGTGCACCTGCCACTGCCCATAAAGTCTGACATTTGGAAGATGAAAGAGCTCTGAATTAGTCACGCGCATGTGAAGTCTCTGCACCTTCTTGTCCTGCTCTGGAATCCCAAATCCTGAAATGACTTTCAGCAGAGCCCAGTAACTTTCCCTCAGCCTTTTAGTGCAGGGCTGGATGGCCAAGTAACAACACTCTCCGCCGTTCAGAAGACATTTCAAACAGAATAGAGACTATCTGAGCCAGTATGTTTGGAGACAGGGGTCTGTTCTGTGAGAATTTGGGGGCAGTCTGGCTGGGGAATGACAAGGATGAAGTGGGGGACATTTCACAGGTAGTCTGTACGTGAGCTGAGGGGAGAGTATGTGTCGTAAGGTTATGGATTCAGAACCTGGCTCGCCCTCTTTTCCCACATAAAGGATTGTGAGCCCGTGTACGTGAGTCTTTCAAGCCAATATGCTCCCACTTACAAGCTAGAAATAGCTACTGCTTTATAAGGGTGTCACAAGAATTTTTAAAAAGCTAATAAAGATTACCCTACTGGTAAACGACACAACAAGCAGCCAGAAATGTTTTCTTTCTCTCAAAAGCTTCCTGTTTTTCTAAGACTCAGATGCCTCCTTACCCCCAATCCAGAGGCGCCACTTATACATGTGATTACTAAGGTCCTCAGCCACAGGAAGATGAGTTTGGAATGCTCAGCCTGTTCGTAGTTCAAAAGGGGCGGCAGACGATGGCCATCATTTTCTCACAAGACGACTCAAGAGAAGGATTCCCTTAGTTTTACAGCGGGGTGTCTGGGACGCATGACTACATGGGGGACGGCATGGCTCTCGATGCAAGAGAGAAGCAGTGATGTTTCCTTTCCCAACGACAGGGCCTCCCAATCACCTACTTAACAGATGCTGACTCCTGGGATCCCTAGCAAAGGACCACACAGAACTGTCGTGTGTGATAGCAGCTACCATCCCTTGCTCAGAGTCAGTCAGGGGATAAGTCCTTTACCTACATTAGCTTCTTTAATCCTCACAGAAACCCTGTGAAGTATCATTATCTGTATTTCACAGGAAAAGAAACTGAGGTCCAGAGGGGTGAAGTAATTTGCTCCAAGTCATACAGAGCTTGGAAATGGGAAAGCGAGGATATGAACCCAAATCAGTATGATTGAAGAAACTGGCCTCCCGACGACTCTGCCATACTGGTCCTCGCCTGAGAGCCCAGGCCGGGCTAGTAAGCTGCCCTGGCGTTCCCTGCCACTGGGTGGTCAGGCACCACATGCGGATGGGGCTGGGGATGTAGCTTGCCCATGTGTCTCACAGAAGAGCATCTAACTCAGACCTCTGACGGCTGCGTGCCTGGACTGTGTGTTGGTATTCCGCCCTGAGCCCTCCTCAGGGGACAATAGGAGCTACAACCTCATGAGACTCTTGCTTGCATCTGCTGGAGGGATGTTCAAGAAGCCGAGGGGGTCTCCCTCACACTGCGATGCCTCAGGGAGATGCCTCCTTACGAGCTAGCTCAGTGCCGGAACTATGCTTCGTGGCTTATTGGAGCATGTGCTGTTGTCCTTTACCACAAACAAATAAATGAGCAAGCAAACTAAAATGACTCAGTCATGGGCATATATAGCCTCGGTGTCATACGGTGTCTATGTGGCCTCAAGAAGAGACCGTTCTTCGCTGAAGCACCTACCTTCCCAGTCGGACACAATGCCCTTGACCTCCTGATGCCCTCCCCTGGGCTGGGGCTTTAGCTTATTTCACAGCTGATCAGATGCTCCTTTAACAGGCCCTCTGCCCCCCTAGGAGACATGGGAGAACAACGGTGCGCCTTGGAGGAGTTCTTCCAAGGGCAAGTGGCCACTTCTCTGAAAAGCTTGATAAATAGGATTTGGATCTGACCGTGATTTGTGTGGTGAGAGCCGGGCGCGAGGGGAGAGAGGACTGCAAAGGAGGGAAAGGCAAAGAAGCTAGAGCAGTCAGAGGAGACAGAAGGACCGCTGGGCCCCTGCCGCGCCTGGTACCATGCCAGGCGCTGGTTACACACGCGGAAGCACGAAGCAACTGGCTCACGATTACACAATAGTGAGCAGAGAAGACGAGGCACAGGCAGATTGGGGTGGGAAATGTGTCCACAATTTGCCTGAAGAGAGAGCACCAAGGAAGAAAACGGAGAAGAGAAAGTGGACAAGCTGGAAGGGAAGACAGGAGAAAGAGGGCAGGGGGTCAGAAGGTGGAGAAGGTGAGGGAAAGGGGTAACAGATATGTGGATGCGTGTAGGTGCACCCACTTGAGGCAGCCCGATACAAGGAGCGTAAGACCAAGAAGAAATAAATGGAAAAGGGGGAAGAGAAATAGAGGAAATAATAAAAAGATGGAGTGGGGGGGGGCGGGATTCACGTGGGAGACAGACCTGGGAGGCCCAAAAAGGATGCGCTCCTTCCTCCTTTGGCCTTCAATGCCTGCTCCAGTCCAGACAAAGGACCTCATGATTCCTGATCTGCAGGGAAGGAAGCTTGACTCCCAAAGACAGCCATGCACCCTGGGGGCCAGGAGAGGGCACTTCAACCTCAGGCAAAACCGAGCAAAGCTCACTGGTGGTCTCTGAAAGACAAGCTGCATCCACATGCCTGAGGAACAGACTAACTCTTGCTCCATTCTGGGACGTGATCTGTCCTGCGGCCCAGACCTTCAGCAGGGAGCCTCTGCTGACACTAGATGGACCATGGACTAGTTTGGGTCCTTCCTGGCTTCCCCGGCAGCACTCAGCACCTCTGCTGTCCTGCCCTTATTTACCTTTCAGAAGGCTCTCCCTTGCTGCTTGCTTTCTGTCCCAAAGGGCAGCATAGCATGTGGCCAGTGCTCCTCCATACCCGTTCTCCTTTCCCCCTCCCCAATAGCCATCCCTTCCTTGAATACAAGGCCGAACAGTTCAGAGAATGTTTTTCGCCTTCTGTACCAGTTGTACCGTAAGCCCAGCAGGTCGATGGGAAACAGAGACACAGCGAGAAGATGTGTGTTGTCTGTGATCACATTAAACATAAAACCTCTGTGCTTTCCAGTACTTGAATTCCTGGATGAGAATCAAATATCTTAACTCTGTCATTACACCGTTCTTCAATAGCAGCATTAAGGGGAGGGGGTATCTCTTTTGTCTCCAACTGAGAATCAAGTACTCAACCTTGGCCACAGTTCAAACCTGGCCTCAGTTACAGATCTTGACCATAGATTGAGCTCGGAGGAAATATTTGAATTATGCACTTGAGCACAGATAAGGAAATCTGACTGTTAAGATACCTAAGAACTTGAAACACATTTTAAAAGATTACTGTTTAAGAGACTTAAAAGGTTAACGACACTGCATGCAACCTCCAGTCTACACTGATTTCATCGCTTCTTGATGGTCCGGAAATTAATTACTTAGATTTCACCCAGTTCACTACTTGCCTAATTGAGATAATAGTAACTTCTAGGTTGTTAGAACAAAGTATTCTAGTGTCGAGGGAGGGCTTGAGCAGGGATCTGAAGTCCATCCACTTCCTCAATGTATTGCCATATAAATATATGTACATATGCCAATACCTCTACTTATGAACTAATATGTTTACATTAGTGCACACCTATGTTTATACCTCTATCCATAACTTTGCTTTCTATATCTTTCCTGTTTCCTTTTACCTTCCTCCTGCCCCAACATCACCCTTACCCTTCTTCTGCCTCTTAGTAATTTTTCTCAGCTAGATTGCTGTTGCTCCAACACCCTCAGGATCTCTACATCCTCCTTGTTGTTGATTTTAATTCCCTAGTTCCCCTGTCTATGGCATTGCTTGCTCACTGCTTCCTTCCCCCACCTCCTCCTCCCACTAAGTCCCTCCGGAACCTTCAGTCCATTGCTTTTTCCTTGGGATTGCTTCCCACACTTATATAGGTAGGCAAATCAACAGTAACACAGACAAAACAAAAATTTAAAGAATGGAATAAAAAGAGAAATATATATATATATATATTTCATTTTCTTTGTTTTCTCTCTCTATATAAAGATTAATAACAACAAGCAAAAAACCCCACCAACAAGCATAGATAATTCCAGGTCTGTCTCCTGACCTTTATGACCACCTCCCCACTGATCCTGGGGGTGGGGGGTCCTGGAAACTGCCCCTTCTAGCCCAAAGTCTATTTTGAGGGCTTCTCAGGGGCACTGTAGCTTTGCTTTGCTTCTGTTGGGGATCTGTCACGTTCCCTTCTTGGTTCACTCCAATGTGGGGCTTGAGACTGGACTCACTCCCCACCACGTGTCCCCAGTATTGTCCTCTGTCTCAGTGTGCTCCAGTAAGGGAACATCATCATGACTTGAGCTGTTGTTGGCCCTACAGACTTGTCTGTGCCATAGCAGCTCTGTGCAGGGACATTCTGAGATGCTCACCCTCCCACCACAATCACTGAAGACAAAATGAGTGCACAAGTAAATGTGGTGAAGAAAGCTGATGGTGCCTGGCTATCAAAATATATAGCATCTGAGGTCTTAAAGGCTTGAAGTTAAACAAGTGGGCATCTAGCAGAGAAGCAACAAGCCCACTTGGAAGAAGCACACCAGTCTGTGTGATCAGGAGGTGTAGCTAGGATCAGATAACAGGCATTGGAAGACCCCAAACAAACAAAAATACATATTGTTGAGACTGAGGCAGGTCAGAACAAAGACCCCAAACCCATCTGTAGACAATGGGGCACCCTCTCGCAGAAGAATCACAAGGAAAGGATAAGTCACTCAGGGTAAAGTATAGCACCAATGAAACTCACAATATTCCTCTGGTTCCATGAAGCTTCCTCACCTCCCATTATCATAACCCTAATCCTGCCTTTCACTGCGGGCTAGGCCAGAGCATGTCCACAGGTACAGATAAGAGCTCATGACATGGAATCCAGGTGAGGTAAACCCCTCAGGAGCAGAAACAGGAGTAGCAATACCAGGAGGGTAGGACGAAGGTGGGGAGAGGTGGGGGGAAGAAACAGCAGGGGAAGGGAAACAGCGGTCCATGTATGATATGAAAATAATAATAATTTACAATTTATCAAGAGGTCACGAGGGTGGGAGGAGAGAGGGTAAAAAGAGGAGTTGATACCAAGGGCTCAAATAGAAAATAAATGTTTAGAAAATAATGATAGCAATATATGTACAAATATGCTTGATACAATTGATGTATGGATTGTTATAAGATCTATAAGAGTCCCCAACAAAATAATCTTAAAATAAAAAATATAGTAAGAGCTATCATTCTTTTTGTTTGTGTCGAGTCCCTGCTATATTTCGGGTAATACTAGACACTTGAATATATTTTCTATTTTATGTTTCCATATAAAAAGCAACTCTATGAAGACAGTATAATAATCATTAGTGATATAAATGGGTAGAATGAGGCTCAGAGAGGTAAAGTCACTTGCTCCATGTCACACAGCTGGAAACTATTAGAACCAAGATTTGTACTCAGGGCTTTCTGTCTCCATACTCTGTAACAACGGCATCCGGTTACATCTCAACTACTAGCCCCTTGACCATATGTCTGGTTTCTTCAAAGAAAGTGCCCTTTGGCGGGTCCATCTGAAAACTTCATTAAAAAGAAAAAAAAGCTAAAGGTTTGGGAAGGGTCTTGCTTCCTACTTACACTCTGCGCCACCTGAGCCGATTCCCTCCACAGGACTGGCTTGTCGTGCTTCCAGAGCTTGGGGCTGGATTGGCTTAGGTAAGAACCGGGTGGGGGGTGGGTGCAAAATGCATCTGCTCCCAGGCCCCTCTCTCAGATCTCTTATTTATTAAATAGAGATAGTAATACTCATCCCTCCTGGTCCTTGTGACAATGACAGAAGATGATGGCTCTGAAGACACCTTGTAGACTGGTCAGGGTTGTGCCCGCCCTGATGGCCCACGCTGGCTTTGGCATTCTGTAGGAGCTCTGCGGACATAGTTGCTTCCAACTAAAATCCAAGCATCCTTTGTCCCTCTCTGCTCTCCACTGATTCTTAGTCAAATCTGCCTACATTGAGCGAAGTGGTCCTGATCCTTTCCTCCTTTTAGGTTCCATCTCTCATCCTTCTAGTCACGGCACCCACCTCTCAAGAGACACCAACAACCCAAGGATGACCACAGCTCTAGCGAAAGGCCCTTGTCTCAGGCAGAGTTGGCAGCTGCCTCCTCTTATTGTTAAGACTTGGATCATCTCTAGGAAAATACTGATGCATAAGAAACCCCAGATAGGCAGTGCCTCTCAGCCGGACATGTAGACTGCAGACTTGAGAAATAAGCTTTGAGGTGCTAGTGGCAGTTCTTTCTTTAAGAAAGGAAGGGTTAGTGGTCTCAGAAAGAGCGGTCCAAGCCCCCAAGGATAGGATGAAATTCTAGGTATGACCTTGGCCATCACACAGAAGATGTTCAATAAATGTGAGTTACACCTGAATTAAATAAAGTCTTTGGAAACAAATGTCTAGAGGATGGAGATTATTTGTCCAAATTCTTCACTTTGCTGATGGGAAAGTGGGATTCAGGGCAAGGTAGTGATTTGCTCAGCATCACACAGCAAAGTCAGTGGCTGAGACAAGACTCATAACGTACATGGCTCATAATTTTCATATCACATAAAATACAAACGGCCACTAGAAGTTATCCCCCAAACCTCTGGTCAGCTAGGATAATATGAGAACCTGGAACTTAGTTCCCCAGGGGAATCTGGGAACAGGGGATCATTTAAAAAATAATTTTGTTGGGGGCTCTTGCAGCTTTTATCACCATCCCTTCCTCCCTCCCTCCCTCCCTCCCTCCCTCCATTGTGTTAAGCACATTTGTCTATATGCTGCCATCATCATGTTCTAAACATTTTCTTTTTAACTTGAGCCCTTGGTATCAGCTCACTTTTCCCCCTCCCCAGGCCTCCCTCCCTCAAGAATCATTAATTTATAAACACTTTTTTCATGTCTTACACTGACTACTGTCTCCCTTCACCCGTTTTTCTATTATCTAGCCCCCTGGGAGGGGGCTACATGTAGATCACTGTGATTGGTTCCCCCTTTCCCCAACAGGGGATGCTTTGACCTAGTTTCAAAACCAACCTCCAGGTTGGTGGTGGGGAGGGTACTTCCTTTTGAAGATGAAAAGATTGGAAAGAAAGGATGACCAGGTGAATGTTATTTGGTAAGAAGTATGGTATTTAACTGGTTTCCTTGCCAATTTCAGCAGACCCCACCCACCTCCTCCTCCTCCTCCTCCCTGCTGCTGCAGTGCTCCCCTTGAAACAGTGATGCGGCTGTGGACCATCAGTCTTCCACACAAGAGGGCTCTCATTTCTCTGCAGTCACAGTGTGTTCTCATGTGTGCCCAAGCCTCAGACATGGTGGAAGTAGGCAAGCAGCTCTCTCAAGGCCCTGTGTACTCTTCTAAACCTTCTACAGTTGGTCAAAGGGCCAGTGTCTTCCTTTCTATCCATACCCAAACCCTAACCCCCTTATTCTTTCTACCTCTTAAGCTCCCCTCTATTACAGCAGTATGGTGATGTCTCTCTCCCTCCACATCGGAAACTTCTCCAGGCAGGCAACATAACCACTCATCTCAACATCCTCCAAACCCAGCACAGGGTCTAGGGCACACAGGGTCTAGGTGCTCAGTGAGTGCAGCCCTCAGTTCCAGACCTTTCTGCACAGAGGGTCAGGCTGGCTGCCATCCTCTGGCCTTCTTCTGACATCCAAGGACACCTAGAAGTCATGTATTGCACCTGCTCCACGATGGCTGTCTAGAAACTTCATCAAGGCAAATACGTGACCCCCAATCTCTTCTTTGAAGGCAGAACACCCCCAACTCCAATCCCAGTTCTTCATAGGTCATGGTTTTCGGTTAGCGTGATCAACCATCCTGGTTTTCCCGGGACTATCTCACAATTCTGTCTTAAGAAACTTCAAAAACCCCTTAGTCCTGGCAAAACTAGGACAGTTGGTCACCCTAGCTTGGCGACTCCTTCCCACCCGGTCCTTCAGGGTCGGTGATCTATTTTGTCAATGTCCTACAGAGAGTGGAGGCCAGACTGAACAGATTTTCATGGGTGTTTGACATAGCAGAGAAAAGACCAGCCAGCAACTGACATCTACTTTGGTTAATGCAGCCAGATTCAGCATCAACTTCAGCAGGAGTGCAGTGTGTGGTGCGTAGGGATGGGGGTGGGGTCGGGGGGGTCGGGGTGGATACATTGCTCTGCTGACCAATATTGAGTTTTGTAATGTCAATTAAGGTGATTAAACCATTTCACTACATAGGCAACCTCATTTCCTTGAATCTGTTCATCTGAAGCTACTTTTATTCTACTTTAAAAGGCAGAAGCCAGTCATCACCCTTGTTCTTAATTTTGCCCAAACCTCCAAGTGTTCCAGGCATTCATTCATCCAATAATTATTCATTAAACACCTGCTATGTGATAGTCATCTCCCCCATCCCCGCCAACTGTCCTTTAGTCTGGTCCAAGTTGGGCCTCAAATTTACAACTGGTTGGGACTGATAAAGTCCTTCAACTTTTGCCCTCCCCTCACTCTCCTCCCTGTACCGATTTTTATAACACAAGCGTGTGCATGCATGTGCAAGTGCACATGTACATACTGACATATACTCAGGTTATTCGAGAACAAGACGGGATTTTTGACCATAAACTAACAGCCACGATCCTGAAACACCAACTCTCCTTATCCTCAAGTTGGTTTCCATGGAGCCGCTCCGTGCTGCTAGTGAAAGTTGACAGTTATCACTATAAAGTAACTTTACAACTTTGTAATTTGTAGCTCTCTGCTGTCAGTGATATTAACAGCATTTTGAATTATGGCTATAAACTTGACAACAGCCTATAAAACCCTTAGACACCTCATTTTGGAGGAGCAGGAAGGCTGAGGGGAAGGGAAAAGACATATTGGTTCTCCAGGCCTGTGTATTCCAGAAGGTGTTCAGATTTCAGGGTGCACTTTGCTCCTGGAGGGGAATACCATAGGTCCCAGGCAGCGCTGACAAAGAGCATGGTAGCTTCGGCGCCCAGGCTTGGCTGGGCTGTACTAATTGGAAGCAGGTGGCCAGAATTTTCTCTTGTGGCACCATTGCGTGTTTGAACTGCCAACCTCATTATTTCACCCCAAACAACTCCCTGCTTTGGAGTTGATTCCAAAGGAGAGAGAACCTACATAGGGTTTCCAAGGCTATAAATCTTTACAGGAGCAGAGAGCTTCACCTTGATCCTTCAGAGGAGGCTGAGGGGTGGAGGTTTGAACTACTGACCTTGATGTTAGTAGTCTAACTTTATAGGAAAGCACAGCCAGGACTCCTTAACATAAGTATCTAGGAACCTTTAATGCTAACGAACAGTTTAGATGTGCTTGCTTTCTATTATTCCTCTTCCTTCATCCCCTAAAGAGCGAGGCCTGACACGGTGGCTGCAAGAATGGGCTCCAGTGTACCTGCAGTCATGAGGACGGCACAGGACCAGACAGTGATCTGCTCTGTGTACACACGGTCGCTGTGCACCAGACCGGCCTCGATGCACAAATTCTCCAGAGAGTAAAGCAGGGCCCCTACCCGAGGCTGATGCTTCCTCAGAGCAGGGCAGACCTTACCGTCCATTGCCCTAAGGGTGAGCCAAGCAGAAGAGCCTATGTCGGATGATGCCTGCTTCCATGTCTTTCCTGTATGCAGCGATAGAGGGGTAAGTGACCATCGTGGAGTGGAAAATCCTAAATTTAAGCCCAGCATTCTTTCCATCAACCCATCAAGTAGGAAAACTTATTGTGCTTACCAAGAAAAATCATTTCCTTCAGAATAGCTGGTAGAAAAAGCTATATTAAGCCTTTTCAAATCCCACCTCTCTCTCCAGGGCTCCAGACTCTTAGACTTATCTGCCAATCAAACTGTTCCTTTTGCATGTCACACAAGGCCCTTATGCTCAACACACACCCAGCAGTTTACACTAGCCCCTTCCACGCCTCTCCTTCTATAATTTATGTCTAAGGGATTCCCCCATCCTCCACCATGTTGTTCAAATTAGGAACTGTTGCATCTTCCTGGATTCCGGTCTCTACTCCACATGTAATCAATCCCTATAGTTACTCTAATCTACTCATTAGATTTTGGAGCCTTTCATTCAAATGGAACTGGCCTACAAAGTCTTGATTTTATCTGAAATCTCAAGACTCCGAGTCTACATTTCAAAGCGAGCCATGAAACCACTATGAAGGATTTGCTAACACATTTTCCTACCTTTACCTGGTTACCCCCCTTCAAACAAAAGAGATGGAAGGATGCTATAATCTCAGAAGCAAACCACACACAGTAGTTTGAGCAGATGGATGTACTACCAGATCACGGATCTCGAGCATGGAGAGAGGGTATGTCTGAACACACGATGAATACAATGTCATTTCATGAGAGCGCTACTCATCTAAATGTCTTCTTGTTCTTCCCTCCTTTCCATCTCTTACTCAGTCTTGGAGAGTCTTGGGAATTTAATTGTGTCCCCTCAAAGTAACACGTCCAAAGGGCATATGTTGGGCACGTTATCAGCAGAGGCCAGTCCCTGAAAAGGGACATCATGCTTAGTAAAGCAGAGAGCCCTCAACAAGATGGATTGATGCAGTGCCTGCAGCAATGAGCGCAAACGTGAAACCTGTGAGGCTGGTGCAGCGCTGGGCAGTGGGTGCTTCATTCTATGGAACACAGCGCGACTGTGACCAGCACTGACTTCGTGGCACCTAGCAAACAACCACTCTTAAAACAGGTCTAGGACATGCTTCTCAGCATTTCGCAATTATCCTCCGTTTTGTGGTCTGATGTAATTATCTCACATGCTTTCATTTCAAACCTTTGTGACATTAATAAGGCAGGATTAGTAGCAGTAACATTAATGAGGGCGGGAAAATCTATAAGACTAGTTTTTTTTCTTGAATCAATCTTTTCTGAAATATAAAAGAGATTAAACCAGCAGGCAGAGATCTGATACCACCAAGAGAGAAGAGTCAGAAATGGAGCATGTCCTTTGACCCCAGGGTGTGCCTGGGCTGTGAACCTCCTAGATCCAGGGAAAACTGATGCCAAGACATATGGAGATCCCTAAGAGACACCAAGGCCCCAAATGTTAAAAGAGACAAAGATCTTCTTCCAGAACCAAGAGTGGTAGAAAGTCTTCTCTTTGAGCTGGTGCCCTGAACTGGGCTGCCCATCTCTTAAATGATGAGCAAATACATTTCTGCTGTTAAAGCCATCCATTGATGGTATTTCTCTTATAGCAGCTCCAGGTAAGACAGAGAGGTGGCACTAGGCTACTTGCAAGCACTAAGACAGAGAAGTAACCAACAGCTGTTAGTCAGGTGGGGGAAAGAACGGAAAGACAAGTCAGGGAAACAGAAGCCAACCGTGTCCAGCTCCCTCAGTCACATGAACTCCAGCCTGTTTGAAACATGCCTGAGCTGGAGGATGAGAAAAAATTTACTTTGAAGAGATTTAATGCTTTGATCGGAACAGATTTATACATTACTGAGTTCAGAGATGGTTTTGTGATTAGAATTAATTAGAGAACTTTTAACTTCCTGAGAATTACTGAAAAACTCTAGGGCCTTTCAGAGCTTTTTTAATGTATCCCTATAACTATAATCTCTGTTTAACTATAGGGCCAAGGATGTTTACTTATATTTTATGGGTTATGCAAACGCATTCAACTCTATGAATTATCCCAAACTATGGACAACATTGAGAAGAGTGGGAATTCCAGAACATTTTTTTTTGTGCTCATGTGGGACTTGTACATGGATCAAGAGGCAGTTGTGCAAATAGAGCAAGAGAATAATGCATATTTTAAATCAGGAAAGGTTATATCCTTTGACCCTATTTATTCAATCTGTATGCTAAGCAAATAATCTGAGAAGCCGCCCTGTGCTAAGAAGAAAGTGGCATCATGACTGGAGGGAGGCTTATTAACAAACTGAGATGTTCAGAGGACACAACTTTGCTCAATGAAAGTGAGCAGGACTTGAAGCACTTGCTGATGAAGATCAGAGTGTGGCCTTCTGATGGAAAAAGGACATCTAAATCCTCACACCCGGGACTGAAATTGTCAAGGGTTTCATTTTGCTTGACTCCACAATCAGTGCTTATGGAAGCAGCAGCCTAGGGACCCAGTGATGTATCACTCTGGGTATATCTGCTGCCCCCAAAACTCTTGAAAGTCCTGAAGAGCAAGGATGCCATTTTCAGAATTGAGGCGTGCCTTACCCAAAGCCATGATGTTGTCAGTCACCTCATAGGATGGGAAAGCCTGACCATGAATAGGGATGTATATATACCTATCAGAGGAATTGATTCATTTGAATTATAATGTTGATGAAAAATATGGAAAATACTTTGCACTGCCAGAAAAGCAAATGAATCTATCTTGGAAGAAGTGAAGGCAGGATGCTACCTAGACTCAAAAATAGCAAGACTTCATCTCACATCCTTGGGATATGTTATCCAGGAGAAGGACCTCGTGCTGAGTCCGGTAGAGGGCCAGTGAAAGAGAAGACCCTCAGCAAACTAGACTGATGAGGTGGCTACGGCAATGGGTGCAAGTGGCTTAACAACAATGTGAGGATGGTGCTGGATGGGGCTGCGCTTCGTCGTTCTGTTGGGCACAGGCTCACCAACGGCTCACCATGCCGTTCGGTCAAGGAGAGACAGCAAGGGTAAAGTTGTGCTTCAAGGCTTTCTACGAGTAAGCTGAAACTGCATGGTTACGTTTATTCCCTCCATTCTTCCTTGTTGATTTTGATAAAGACAAATTACAGGGGGAGAAAAGAGTAAAGTTGTTTTATAAATGTAGCCGATGAGTACTATTGTTCAATGTACCCGGTACATACTTCATGGGTTTTTCCTTTACAGTCTGGATGTTCTTGGTCCGTCTGTATTTACTTATTACACTGCTGCTTCCAGCAGTCCCAACTGCCTTTTGATATTTCGGGCACAGCATGCTCTCCAACCTCTGGCCTCTCTTTTGTGCTTCACCTCTGTTGGGGAGGCTGCACAACTGCTTCTTTTCTTACCAGTGTGCTTTTCATCACTGAGATAGAAAAAACTCTAGCTTCTTTTCTTCTAGGAAGTCTTCCGAACTCCTCTGCCTCCCCTCCTGCGCCCCCTCCCCACCCCCACAACTAGCAAGATGACGCCTGGGTGCTTCTGTGGCCACCAAACGTCCCTCTGCCAGAGCATGTCTCTTTCTTTGCTGCCGACGCCTCCTTACTCCTGCCTTGACACGCTTTCTTTCTTGAAGGCAGGCACCATGCCTTATTCATATGTCAATTCCTTGTGTCTAATGGACATTTGTTAAATAGATGAATAAATAACTGATATCTTCCATATCTGATAGATGCATCAGAGGTTCCAGTACAGGCATTTAATAGGTTATGAATTGAGATCAATCCAATGAACCAAATTCTAAATATCTGTATCTTTTCTTGCCCCTACCAGACATATCTTTCTAGAGCAATTTTGTATTTCTAGGGGTCCACAACCACAAGTCTGGGTGAAAACCAGTCTGCTCAGGACCCAAGGCTCCCAGTGCTGCTCTTAAACATTATGTGAAAGAGCTATTTCCTCTTGGCTTGTAACCAAGCCATAAACAAAGGCCGGAGGAGCTTTGAGTTATTTTATGACTCCAGTTTTGCTTCTCTTGCTCTATTTTTCTTTCTTTCTTTTTTTTTCATCATTTGAGCAGAGCATATTTATTACTTGGCAGGCCAGTAAAATGTAAATTGGGTTTGTTAAAGAAGGATCCAAAATTCTCAAGAATTGATCATTTCACAACAACAACAAAAATAACAAACCACAGGAAGGAAAGTCAAGGGAACTAATATTTCATGGCAATGCATGGCAGTGAATATTTGCCTGGGGATTCACCCGAATTCTTCTGTGTTAGCTACACAGTAACACTGTGAAGTAAATCACCATGATCTCAACTTCACAGATGAATGCACTAAGGTCCAGAGTGGTTAAATAGGATTCCTATTGGCCCTCAGCTACAAGTATGCAAAGTAGAACTCATGCCTAGACCCTGCCAGCAGAGCTGTCTTCCTGCCCCGCCATGGGACAGTTAGTGCTCCCGAGACCTAGGAGGGCAGAAGCCCCTGAGGATGCCCCCACTTTAGAATAAGACGAAAACTAGATTCTTCAAAAATAAAGCTAAGCCTACCAAATGCCTGCGTCTTTACTTGCAGTTTTCCATAAATGTAATATTGTTCTTGGCTCTTCTTGAAGCTTGTCAATGAACCCCTCACCTAAGCATCCTAACTTTACAGCTGTCCAGACACTTTTGTGCTGGTTTTTCATGAGGGATTAGAAAGTGCCTATGTTCACGAAATCACTGAATCTTAAGACTCACAGATGAAAGAACTGTTGGCTCTTGGTGCCATCAATCTTTAAGTGTGAAATTATGTCATTTTAGATTTTAGAATGGCAAAAGACAGCTTGTCAGAACTGGAAGAGACCATATAGAATTTCATTCCCCAACTTAAGAACTTTTAAATATTGAGGCCGAGAGATGGGACAAGGCTTGCTGAAGCCATTCAGTAATAGTGGTAGAGTCAGAATCGGAAGCCAGGTCGCTGGCTTCAAAGGCTGATCATCAGGCTAATGACTCAACCAACAGCAGGACATCCATGCAGTCTGCATGAGGCCGAGACAAGTGGGGCGAGAAAGAACACTGGGGAAGTACTTAGGAGAGGGTGGGCAGTTGTGTGAAATTACAGCTACATCAAACCATTTTATCCTGCTAACAACTCACAAAGTGGTTATCACCATTTGGATTTTACAAATTTAGGTAGCAGGCTTAGGGTGGTAGTAGGCCATTCAGGAAGCTCTGGTGATTCAGCCCTTGACAACAAACTGCAAGGTCAAACCCACCAGTCTCTTTGTGGGAGAAAGATGTTGAAAGAGGGTCGTTAAACAAGTCCAGCCTTGGACATCCTGTGGGGCAGTTCTACCACGTTCTGAAGGCTTGTTCTGAGCTGGAATTGACTCGATGGCATTTTTTTTAAGTGAAGTGACCAGCATAAGATCTCACAGGTCAGCATCCAGGCATGTGCTTGCTTCCTTGGTCCCCCGATGCTGTGGAGAAGGGAACTAAGACAGGAAAATCCCAGCAGTATTTTGCTGGTGCTTTCCCAGAGAGCAAAACTGAACAGGTATGGAGAAGATTGGATTGTGGAACTGGGTTAACTATCCCTCAGACTTTCTTCCTCAGCTGGTCTTTCCTGGCTCCCACCCTGTCCCAGCATTCTCTGGCTCACAAACCAGGCTTGCACATTGGGGGAGGTGGGGAGCAGATACTCTGGATGACAGATGTTAAGTGACCTCATCATGGGATCTGCTCATCCCCAACTGCTCAACGAGAGTTTCAGGTCAAAGCCCTTACACTTGGATGAATGCCATCAAGGCCATTGCCCGGTGAGCCCTACATTTGTCTGCTGCTTTCACAGCCCTGTCTACGTTCTTAACATAAGTGCCGGTTCTCACGCAAGCCCTCATAAACCAGTTCAAATTTTAGCCGATTTCATATACTATTGAAAGTTAAAGTGCACATTCCATACACTTCCTGCACCACAACTCAATGAGCTCGAGTATTTTTACATTTTCACATGACAGACGACAAAACTGAGGCCAAAGGAGGTTATGCCATTTGTCCAAGGTCGTACATCTAAGAAGTGGCCAAGCCAGGATTCAAACTCAGGTACACCCAAATCTAACATGTATTCTCTCTGCGCCACAACATGCTTCTCATAACTGGTTCTATTTAAATCCCGTAGCAGTAGTGTTTGGTCGCCCTTTCAAGGTGACGTGGCTCACTGTGGATGTGCTCAAGGACAGCCTCTGGGATGAGGTTGGCGCTGTCGTCAGAATCCACATCTTCTGACTCCCACTCCAGACGAAGCTTTCTTCCAGACCATATTGCCATTCTCATCAGACCATGTCATTTCTTTTTCTGATGGGGACAAGGAGTCAGAAGCCAACAAAGATCACAATCTGTCTGCCTGAAAGTGCCCTCTGTTATGAGATTTTTAAAAAATCAAACAAGAGCCTGGTTAAATCACCCTGGCATCTTTCCAATTGGCCTGAGGGTCCCTGGTACAGCTCCAGTGTCCTCTCCTCACCTCCTGAGTTACAGAACAAGACAGGGTGGCTACAAGTGAAGCCAGGGCCGACACGCTTGCAGTTGTGTGCTTAAGCTGGTCACCTTGAACTCCTTTCTATCACTAGGCCATTCCCCTAATGCAACTCCTATCCAATGTGTCACCAAGTCTCCTCAATCCCAAATTCTTAGGATTCCATTGGCGTCTCTGGGTAGGGCAAATCATTAAGGTGCTTGACTATGGACTGAAAAGTTGCAGGTTTGAGTGCCCACTACAGTACCTTGGAAGAAAGGGCTAAGAATCTGCTTCCAAAATCTTGGTCACTGAAAGCATCAAGGAGGACAGTTATACTCTGTTGCACGTGGAATGACCAGGAGTCATAATTGAATCATGATATTAGCTGGTTAATATTCTATTACTACCACCATCAGTCTAGAGCGGAATCATCTTCAACAGGGATTGCCACAACCAACACCTAGCCTTGTCTTTAGTTTTGGTCTCTTCTGATCTATTCTTCCTACTGCGGTCAGAAATAGCTTTCCGCCCCTGTTAAAAACCTGTCAACGGGTCTTCATTGCCTTTATCTTCGGATTCCAGGGAGCCTATCATTTCAGGCTCACGTTTGAATCTTCAGTCATACAGTGCCAGAGACAGCTCCAGCTTCCTGCCTCCTCTCTGTACCTGCACGTCTTCCCTCCAACAGCCCACTGCAGTCAGATCTCGTTAAATTTCACTCAGTCTGACATCACTAATTGTAATTTTCCTCTACCCGTGGGGGAAAATTTGTCTTTCATAAGCTCCTCGCTAAATCCCCAGTACCTAGAATTTTACCTGGTCTATGGTGGACACTCAAATACCTTTGTTAAACTAACGTTTACCATAGTTGAGTGGAATTCCTCCATCACAGAATGTATGATAAGTTTTTAATGGCCCCATCCTTTCTCTCTCTTTAAGTAGCTGGATCCCTCTGTGAGTCAGGATCTGTGCCTTCTTTCTTACCATTTCATCCCAGATGCGGTGTAGGATTTCGGGCACATTTGAACCGACCTGTTTACTTGTGTTGAATGAGGATGGGTGCTGATGGGGGAAAAAAATCTGGACCTGGGCTCAGGGAGGGCTAGTCTACTCAGAAACACATTTACTTTCAACCGGAAAACAAGTCAGAGCTACTGAGAAGGGCTAGGAGAATCCGCCAAATGTGACATCAAAAAACCATAACAAACCAAGTACAGGCCTCCTCTGGAGGGTCCTATGTCTTGTGACTACCAGTCACGGAGTCCTCCTTGGTGGACACACTCAGACTCCTTTTCTCCTGGGCCAGCTCTTCTGCTTCCTTTGCCACAGTAGTATGAGGTGAAAAGCAGACGCTTTACCGTGTGTCCATGGAGTCAGGGTCCTGGACAAGTTGTGGGTAACACATCAGTCAGTGGGAGGGGCAGTGTGGTACCGAAAACATAACCAGGATTTGGGAAATCAAAGATTCCCTGTATCAGAGTAAAGTCTGCTTCATGGTCTTATTGAGTCAGGTGGCTAAGATTTCAAGAATAACTTTCTGCATTTCTGGTGACTGCAGGATCCCCATTTTTATCATAATTTTCCAGTGCTGTGCAGTGTGTGGGACACAGGCTTAACACCTGGCCCATCCCCCGTTAGCCCTTCTCTCTGGAGCCTGCAGCCTGCCTTTTATATCCTCAGCAAGCTAAATGAAAGGCCCAGAACTACCAGGCTGAGATGGGCAGCTTTGATCCTGGACAGAGAGGTAGGCGCTCAATAAACACTCACCGGAGGCTGTCTGAGGCCTTACAAGAGCACTTCTCTTTCCGAAAAGAGAGAATTTACATAGAGAGAGAGTTAATTTCACCCTTCTTTCTCCTCTTTCAGTGGTAATTCTTTATCTGAGAAAACCAAGTGTTAGGAAAGGGAAAATGGGTCAATCCCAAAACAAAAGGATAAAAGAAGGCAGAAGCTACCGCAATTCAGAACAATTGAGACCCGGAGCCCTGATCCCATGACCTTGAAATTAAAATGATTAAATAATCCCTAACAATGTAAGCAAGCAAGAAAATTACATCTAACTTCATCTGACACACTTGGGAGTTTTGGATAAATTTGTTAGGAAAACTGAGAGGAAAAGTAAGCTGGCAAAGAAAGCACCGAGGCGGAGAGAAAGCTGTAGGAAGGATGAAGGGGAAGGGAAAGACAGGAAGCAGGGGGTATGACGCTGGGATTTACTTGATAAGGATCCTCTAGTCTTTGTCTTTGTAGCTCTCAGCCCGAGTGGGAATATTTCCTCTAGTCCTAGTGGATGTGGGTGAGAGAGAGTGAGTCCGACGTTGACAGGGTTACATGATTCAGTAGTGATGGGCAAGGTTTCATCATCTGCACATCCCCGGTGGATAATAGGCCTTCCTCCAATGCTGACACTGCATTCTTCTTGAGATAATCCAGCTTCTCTGATTTTTGTTCCGCACTGACTGAATACATGCGGTGAAAGGATGCATCCTGACGCACACCTTTCCTGATTTTAAACCACGAGTATTAACTCACTCTGTTTGCACAACTGCCCCTTCATCCATACACAGGTTTTTCACGAACGCAATGAAATATTCTGGAATTCTCACTTTCCTAAATTTTATCCAGAGGTTGTTATGATTTACAAAGTTGAGCGCCTTTGTATAGTCAATGAAACATAAGTAAACATCTCTCTGGTATTCTCTGCTCTCTGCCAAGATGAATCTGACATCAGCAGTGATGTCCTTATGGCAGGTCTTTTGTGAATGTGGCTTACATTTCTGGCAGCTCCTGGTCAGTGTACATGTGATACTAACAATGTCGTTCAGTGAATCCTGCGTTCTTTGGGATCACCTTCTTTGCAATGGGCACAAATGGAGATCTCTTTCTGTTTGTTGGTCAGAGAGCTGCCTGCCAACGTTCTTGGCATAGACAATTTGTGTTACATCAACTACATTTTACTAATGCCTTTCGTGCAGCTTGGACTACTTCCTCCAGTAGCCTTGGTTCTTAATTAGATGACAGCTCTTGAAATGACTGAATGTGAGCCAGTTCTTTTTTGTTACAGTGGCTCTGTGATCCTACCATCTTTGTGTGTGTGCAAGAATATTTTGTTCGTTTTTTGTGGATTCTGTAACCAACTACCACCAACCAGGCGGCTTCCAGCGATGGAAACTTGTTCTCCAATAGTTCTGGAGGGCAGCAGTCTGAAGTCACGTTGACATGGCTTTGAGTAGACCCTTCTTGCCTCGCTCAGATTTTGGTGGCTCTAGATATTCCTTGACTTGTGGCAGCATGGTAATATTCTGAACTATTTTCACATATCTGTGTCTTTTGTTTTCCAAACCATTTGATTAGGATCTAATCCAGACATCATACCGTTCCATAGTTTCATCAAACAGCATTGCACTATTGTTAACAAAATTAGTTTCAAAACATTTTTTCCTTCTTGAACTCCTCGACATCAGCTCCTCCTCACCCCTGCCCCTCCTTCATCAGACCCCCCAGGAACCCGTAGTCTTGCTGTTGTCTCTATAGGTACATCTATCCTGGCTTTCATACACTGAGAAATGCATCAAAACACATAGAAAACATTCAAGAAGGATGTCCACAGTTACAGAATACAACAGAGACAAAGGCCAATATGAAAAACAAAACACAGAAATATTAGAAATTAGATCAAGCCCAAAGTGTATCAGAGGGGAAATCAAGTAACAAATTTTAACTATTCAAGTCAGATTTAGCATTTCAACCTACTATAGTCATCTCTCCAGTACTCTCTGGAAACCAGGTTATTTTCATCCCTCCATTATGGTTACAGAGAATTTATCGGAGGATCATTCCCTGTGCAGATCTTGAAAATGTACTTTGGGTTTCCACTGTCATCCATAGCCTTCTGCAAACCAGAGTCTCACAGTTTAAACTCTCATACCATCCCCTCTTTTCTATTTGGAGTATATAATGTGCAATCCTTGGGTCATGGGTGTTGGTGTGCTTCTTCCATGTGGACTTAGTGGACATCTCACTTAGCTGACTGCTTGTTTCGAAACAAACCTTTAAGACCCCAGACACTGTTCTATCTGATAGCTGGGCACCAACTAATTTCTTCACCACACTTTGTTACAGCATCCACATCGTCTGTACTTCCTTCATGTGGGCATGTATAGAGCAGGGCCATGTCCTAAGAACGAATTGCTCTCAGATTGGACCTAGGATCAAGTGACATCCCCAAATCCAATCCCGAATCTATGTTTTTTATCTGCCTGTGGCTCATCTTAGAGACAGCCACATCCTTGTTAATTTACAGCAGGGAATCTTAGTGATCATCTCCCTGGAGTAGAAGGAGCTTCTGGGTACAGTGCCCCGGATTAGTCCCTGGTACTAATTTTTAAAACTAGTCCCTATCGAGAGAGAGAGAGAGAGAGAGAGAGAGAGAGAGAGAGAGAGAGAGAGAGAGAGAGAGAGAGAGAGAGAGAGAGATTAAACAAGTATAAACTACCTGTGTTATTCACTTGCACAGCATTTGATGCTCCCGGCGGCATTCAGTAGTTTGCTCTTAGAATCCTTCAGGATAGGCGCTTAAAGCTTTATTTTTCCTTCATGTCTTTCAGCTTGAGTTGTGCTGAGCATGTTCTTCCATCCTGACCTTCTAGTGGCAGGCCTTTGCACGGTTCATTAACATGCTTTACTTTGTCTTGTCCTATTGTAATTTTAAATAGTCTGCTCATCTTTCCTCCATCGATTCTTCCATTTGCCGTAGCCACCATACAATAAAAAGCAAGTTTCAGAGGCTGTTCTGGCATTCATTTGGATACTTTCTTTCTCTCCTGTTTTTTAAATAACCTTTTGTTGTCTTCATGTATGTTATTCTCGATGCCATCCCGTGGCTTATCAGGTCATCTCTCGTTGGTGTTCAGCGTGTCAAAACTGTTCTTGAAATTCCGGTGGGAGATACTCAAGGTCCTCTTTTGGCCCTTGTGGACTTGCTTTAATTTTCTTCTCTTTCCACTTGAACTTACACATAAGAAACTATCGGCCTATTCCACGTTTTTTCCAATGCCTGACTTTGCCTGCTAATATTGAGCTTCTCCATCATTTCTTCCTGCAGAGATAGTGTATTCTGTCTGATGAGGTTCATGTGTACAGTCACCACTTGTGTTGTTGAAAAAAAGGTTTGCAAGGAATAAGTCATTGGCCTTTCAAAATTCTATGATGGGCTCTCCAGCGTCATTTCTCTCACCAAGGCCATATTCCCAACTACTGTTCCTTCTTTGCTTCAAACTTTTACACTCCAACTGCCAACAATTATCACCTTCCAACCTACTAGGTACAAAATGAGCAATCTCAGCAACGGAAGGGAGATCTTGCTACCATGGAGAATGAAGATCCAGAACAGAGACTCTGAGATCCCTGCAATTGAACTTCCTTAATCCAAGGACAGAAAGTTGACACCAGAGGAGTGGCAGAGGATCATTACCAGCAGAGCCAAGATCCAAAGTATGAGGCAGGCTGTAGGCTTCCCAACCCACAAAGCTGAGTCCTTTTTTCAGGAGGTTTACCCACAAGTGGGATGCATCCAGACACTTAAATGGGAAGCTAGTTTTGATGACTCACAGAACTAGAGCTGTGCACCTTTGTACTGAAGCTTGTGGTGGAGTGGAATGCCCTGTGGGCACTTACCAGCTGTACTAAGAGAGTTTTATAATGTTGTCTGAGCAGGACAGAGATTAAGGGACCATGTAGCCCAGAGCCAGTGGACCAGAAAGAGCAACCTGCCTGTGGGCACGACTGGGGAGAGGCTGTACTAGGTCCTGAATATTTCTGATCTGTAATTTTAATCTAACTTCCTTTAAAAAGCACACAATCATAAATATGGCCTTTGAGTTCTGGTAGCATTGCAATGAATTATTGAACGCAGTTGAGAAGTAGAAAATGCGGTGGGAGGGATGGTTGGTGTCGAATTTGGTAAGGAAAGCCGGAAGGTGGCTTATATAGAATTGACCTCATAGAAATTGACCTAGGGCTGACGTAAGGTTTAATTTTCCTTTCACCCGAGTTTGGAGTTCAAAAGTCACCTCCACTTCCATCTCACAGAAGGCAAAGAGAAAACAGAATGGGAAGAAACGAGGAGAAAAGGGAAGAAAGGGTAACAAGTAGGGAGGGAAATGGCAGATGAGAGGGTCGATGGAAGAAAGGAGAGATAGCTGAAGAGCAGGTAAGAAAGGAGGAAAAGGAGAAACAATGAAGAGAGAGAAGAAAAAGTACGAGTATAAGAAGACAGACTAGAAAATACAGTTCTACATTTACAGGGCTGGAAGGGGGATCCGAGATCACCAAGCTCCTCCATAACAAGCCTGGGGTGGGAACACTAGCCTACGCACCTTGGACAACAGAATCTTTTCCTCCATCCTGAGAGAATGGGGGTGGAGAGAAAGCCAGGAGAAGCCCAAGGACCTGAGTCTGGAGACCCGAGGCACGTGGATGTCTATGTATTGAGGTGGCTAGGGGGAAGGTTTGCCCCTCATCGTATTTGGGGCAAACAGAAAAATCCATAGCGAAAACCAGCGGAATATGCCTTCTCCACCCCCACCTGAGACCCTCACCTCTTCTCTGAACTGGGGACCTAATTCCTGTCGGGCCGCAGTGGCTGGGTGGGGCTGGTTCAGAGTTGTATGGGAACCTGCCAAGGATACAAGCTTCTTCAGTGTAGGGCACAGCAGCCGCGGTGCCTCCGATGATGTAGCTGTAGAAAGAAACCTCAAGGGTGTAACAATAAGAAGTGTGGTCCAGGAGTCCACCGAGGAAGCGACGCCCCGTTCCTGCTTTCACAGCATCTCGGTTAAAGGATGTGCTGGACTGTGGAAGACAGAATAGGAGAGCATCAGGGCGGGGCACCTGTTGGTCATTGGCTCCTCAGGAAACCCTAAAACATCTCTGAGTCTCACAATCCTGCTCTAAAGAGTGGAATATCAATCCCACTATCACTATGTTATTATAACAACAACATTTCACTGCCATAGAGTCTCAACTGTAGAGGGCAGGGTACAACTTCCCCATGTGAATTTCTGAGACTGTAACTCTGTACTGGTGTAGAAACTCCTGTCTTCCTCCCATGAGTGGGTGGCAGTTTGAACTGCTGACCTTGCAGTTGGCAGTTAGCAGCCTAATGTGCATGAAACAAACACAATTCCGTGAAAGTATCAGCAGAATCCGTGGTGCACAGTAATTGTTATTCATCAAAAGCTGAAGAAAAATTGATCTTGAATGTGGCTAGGTGGAGCAGAAATGGGAAAAAGAGACAATCACATTATGATCATCAGAGCTAAATTTGTGCAGTGTTTTCTATATTGTAATGTTTTTCCCATGTAATATTTTATTTAGACTTCAAAATAATCCTTTGAAGCAGGCGCTATAATTTTTGTCTTCTATAGATTACTGTTTGGGGAGTAAGACTGGGCTTTTTACTTCCATAACAGCAACAGTCTCAGACACCCACACTGGAGTCGCTATGGGGCAGCATTGATCTGATGGCAGTGAGTGTGGTTTTCATAGATGAATACTGTGACTGGCGCTGTGTCCACCAAAAATATGAGTCGTAAACTTTTACGTCTGTGGTTATATCCCATTTGAGAATGGGCTGCTTTTGTTACATTCGTGAGACAGGCTTAGCGTAGAGTGTGTCTTAAATCCATGTCTTTTAAGATATAACAGAGATTAAACAAGCAAGCTAGAGAAGTAAAGATGGGGAAAGATGTCAAACCACATGAAGATTATGCAGAAGCTTAGCCAAGACAAGACCCTTCCTCTCGTGCCTATGTGAAAAGTCTTCTCCAAGAGTTAGCGCTCTGAACTTGAACTTCTAACCTCCTAATCTGGAAGACATTGTTTCTGTTTGCTAAAGCTATCTACTTATGATATGTCTATTACACCAGCACTCGATAACTAAGAAATTGATATTAGGAATGAGGTGCTGCTCTAACAAACACTTGAAATGTGGTGGTGCCTTTGGACTTGGGCACTGGGTGGATGCTGGAAAAGTTCTAAGGTGCCTACGTCAAACCTTAGATTGCATGAAGAGAAGGTTGGTTGGTAGAACCTTGGAAGCCAAAGGTAATCCTGGTGAGGGCTGTGGTTGCCTCCACTCAGGGGATAAAGGTAGGGCCAATACTTCGAGTCTGGAGCATGGGACTATTGTCTAGATGGTCTCAGAGAAGAGAGGATTATTTTCAAGCCTTGAGAAATAATACAAATTGTTCTACTGATCTTCTACTCACATAAACAGTTACATTTTCTGAAACTCACAGGGGCCGTTCTACCCTGTCCTATAGGGTCGCTATGAGTCAGTAGAAACTCAATGGTAGTGAGTTTGGTTTTGTGATGGCAAACCTTTATTTCTCTCCAATTTCTCCCACTCACAATGGAAATGCATGCCTTGTGCCTTTTCCATAGCTATATTTTGGAAACAGATAACCTATACTCATGATTTCACAGGTTTGCATATGATCAGTAATTTGGCCTACTGCCTCACCCATATTGGATTTAGAAGACAAGATTTTGAACTTGGAGTTTATTTAAGACTTTTAGGATGATGTGATGTGGTGAATGTGCCTTTATGTGGCAAGGTCATGAATTTAGAGGAACCAAGTGGTGAAATGTTATGGACTGAATTGTACCCACTCCAGATGTGTGTTATAAATCCTAACCTCTATGTCTATGATTGTAATCTTAGTTGGGAATGGGTGGTCTTTGTTTTTACTAGGACAGGATTAGCGCAGACGGTCTGAAACGGATCTCTTTTCCAATCAGCAAGGTAAGCACGGGCGTCCTCGCTGTTCACTTACCACGTGAACAATTGCATATTTCTAAACCACAGCAGATTCAGCTTCTCGGTGTGGCTGTCGCCTGGCTCTCTGCCAACCTCACAGCCCTTTCTTCAGCATGAAAGCCACTTTTCAAAGTTCCAATCCCTGACAGGGACAGAGATCCAGGGAGCAAGGTAACCACAGCTTAATTGTTCTTACTTACTAATCGGTAGTAAACAATTTCAGCTGGTGAAAAATGTGTGAAACTGTTCTCTATAGATTAGTAAGTAAGTCCAATGCTTACCTTGCTTATTGAGTAATCCACTGCAGGGGCAGCCACGGGAAACCTGCTTAGGAAGAGAAGCTCAGCTGAGACAAGGCCCTTCCTACAGAGCCATCAGAGAAACAGCCTTCCCCTAGAGCTCATGCTCTGGATGAAAACGTCTAAACTGAGAAGGTATATTCCTGCTTGTTAAAGACCCCAAGGTGTGGCATTTCTGTTATAAGAGCACTGGATACCTAAGACAATGACATAGAAATAGGACAGTGTGTAACTAGTAAAGGAAACATCATAGGTTTTAATCCAGAACCAACTGATTCTGGGAAAACCAATGCCCCTTGACTATACATTACCCCTCACCCCCCTCTTAGGGACAGATAAACACATACCTGCTTTTTCACTAAGTTGTCAGTAATGCCCATCACACTGGACAGAGAAAGGACAAAGAGAGCTAGCAGGTCAGGGACTCAAGTAATCTGTTCCAAAGCATATCCTGTCACCTATTGATTGTGTGAAACTAGGCACGCTGTCTTATTCGTCTTAGCCTCAGCGGCCTCATCTATAAAGCGTAGCTAATATGTTCTCTTCTGCACAGTTGTGAGGGGAGGGTCAGTTCACTTGAGGTTAAAGGGACATTCCATACTAAACAATGACAAGTTAAGTAAATCAACAGACCGTGGTTTTAATAAAATAATGTGCATTTTATTTAAGAAGAGATCAAAAAAAGTGAAGGAGAAGAAGAAGAGGGAGAGAAAGAAGACAGCAAAGGAAGACAGGTATACAGAGACCCCCCCAAAAGAAACAGCTAGATGTAAATGTATTTGGCAAAGGAAAGGAGGTCTGAAAGGTAAGGGCCATACAGTGAAACCAAACTCTTCCTTTCTAAGAGGAGTGGGGAGGATCAGAGAAGAGAGACAGACTGGTTTGGATGCCATGATGTCAATCCTAAATTATTAAGTGAGCTGCATTGTGGGAAACTCACCATCATGGAAATTAAAAAATAAGAGTCCTATACTGTGCCCTTTCTAATAGGCCCTTGGAGCTTCCTCCCCACTGTGAGAGCCTTGGGTGCCCACGGTTTGCTCTTCAAGGAAACATAGACCCAAGATCAGGTTCCTCGGTGTCTGAAATCACCCTCATCAGCATCGTTCTTTGGAGTTCTTCTGAAAATGGGAGACACGTGGGGGGTTAAGTCTTGATGGTCCTTACTCTGAGTAGTTGATGTGCTTGTCACAGTGCTAGCATGATTCTCCTGCTTTCATTAGCTAATGAGCATCTCTCCCAGGTCACTTGGCATTGGGTCTACCTTGATTTTACCCCAGCTTTTTGACGCAAGGAGCCACAGCCTGCTCTGAAATGGCAGTGGTGGAACAAAGACTTGACTATCCTACAGAAACACCTAAAGAAATAAGCCGGGCTGCTTTAGTTCCACGGAAACTGCAAATGGGGCACTTGCCTGCTTTAATTCTACCACCAAATGCTGGGTGACCTTCTACCAGAGACTCAATTTCTCTGCACCAGAGATGGCCCTTGGGCCTAAGGAGGAGGCAAAGTTATATGACTTCCCAGATCCTTTTTGGACTGGCATTGAGAGATTCTAGGATTTGAAGTACATTTTATCACGTGGAAATATTAATCTTCTCAACTAATGTCCATGCCTGAAGCAATGGGCAGACCCGTTTTCAGCTCATCAACTTCAAAAATTGCTGCAACCTTAGTGGGCCTCACCCCCTCTGGTCACATGGAAATAACAGGCTCCAGAGATTCAGTGTCAGAACAAAGGAAAATGTGCAAAAATCTTCTCCACGTCTCCATACTATATGCTGGTTCTCTCCTTTATCCTCACTTTCCTTTTTCTGCTAGTACTTTCCATCCGGCTGCCTTGCACTCTCGGTCTTTCTCAGCAAGTGGGATGGGCAGTGGCAGTAGCAGCCTATTGGCATTGTTGAACTCTTTAATGCTTGCCAAAGACTCTCACAGTATCATACCATTTATCCTCCTGGGAAGCTAAGATGTAGGCAGGGCTAAACATTACCACCTCCAAATTAAGGACAATGAAATTGAGGTACCATGAAGGTATTATGCTGGCTTTCCTGACACAATAACTGAAGACAAGATAGGTACATAGTAAGCAAAGGTGGTGAAGAAAACTGATGGTGCCCAGATATTAAAAGATATTGCATCTGAGTTCTCAGAGGCTCGGAGTTAAACAAGGGGCCATCTAGCAGAGCAGCAACAAAACCCACATGGAAGAAGCATACCAGTCCATGTGATCTTGAGGTGTCAATTGGGAAAAGCTATAAGAAATTCGAAAAAAAAGCAATCAAATCAATGTGAAGGGGTTTGAATGTAGTAGAGACCCAAAACCCACCTGTAAAATAATTTGACAGCCCCTCTCAAAAGGGATGGAAGGGATGATAAATATAGGGGGTGCAGTTTAGCACTGATGAATCACATAACTATCCTCTATTTCTTTAATATTCCCCCTAACTATTGTGTTTGTTATTTGTTTTACCTCATTAGTCATGTCAGACTTACATATGTTTATTTGTATATTTAAGATCATTAGATACATGAAAACCAAGATATATAACCCTTCAGAAATAGTAACAGGGGTAATGGTTCCCGGGGGTTACAGGAAGAGAGGCAGAGGGTGGAGGAGGAGCTCATAGCATTGATGACTGCATAACCCCACTGGGATTGAACAACAGAATTGTATGTGAATTGGATGTGTCAGATGTGGTAAAATAAATTAAAATATAGATAGATAGATAGATAGATAGATAGATAGATAGATAGATAGATAGATAGATGAGGGCTCCTGGGGAATAGAGTTGGGGAGGGAGGGGATAAAAGAGAGCTGATACCAAGAAGTTAAAGAAGAAAGAAAATGTTTTGAAACTGATTGTACATTACTGCTTAATGTGGTTGATCTATGGAATAGTATGATCTCTATAAGAGGTCCCAATGAAAAGATTAGAAAGAAAGAAATTGAGACATCATGGAGGAAGGAAATGGTGGGTATAGGAGCCCCTTCAATAGACATGTTAAGCTCATAATGAAAGGACTGAGTGAGGTGAAAGCAGACGCTGGGGCAGGGTCTGGCGTGTGAGATAGCCCGTGGTTTCCTTCCTCTGTTAAGGGTGGAATCAGATCTGCCAAAAGGATTCGAGCTTATCACCCAGAGCAAGTGCCACCCATCTGAAGACTCCCTTTCCTTGACTGCTGATGGGCTGCTTGAGGGCATGGGCAGAGTTCACCTTAATCACCTATAGAAAACCTGGCATAGACCAGGCGTTCTGAACTAGGAGAATGAAATAAACAAAAAGAGGACGACAGCAAGGGGGAGAGCAGTGGGAGCGGGTGGAGGGGAGATGGGCTGGGTGAGAACTCCGGACTTACATAGGAGAAATCCTCAGCATTCTGGCAGAGGAGCTTGGGGAAAATAGCCTGCCTCTGGAACCGTTCTTCGTCCTCAAAGATGTTGCCATACATGAAGCCATTCATCATGGTGGAGTGGGCATGGATATCAATATAAAACTCCAGGCTTATTTTCTATGGAGAGAAAGGATAACACATGAGAGGTCCAGGTTCACAGAGCTTGTCTGAAAATAAGCAGAGCATGAGCATCCCCCCCACACACATGCGTGTACGTATGCACACATATGTTTCCATATGTTTCCTGATGTTGGTCCTTGTAAGCTGGTCCTCTGGGTCCGAAGATTTAGCAGACAATGTGAAGAAGGCAATTTAGACTGGTGAAGATCAGCTTAACACTCCTTCCTCAATGTCTGAAAACCCCATTATTCACATCTTTCTTTAGCGCACCCCTGAAAATGTAAGGGGGGGGGGGTTAGGTCACGATGCTCCTTACTCAGAATAGGTAATGCATTCATGAGCGTGGTAGCAGATTTCTCCTGCTCTCATTAACTAATGAGAAACCCCTTCCAGGTACTTTAACTGTATTTACATTGGACCTACCTTAATTTTAGCCCAGCTCTGCCATTTAAAGTTTGGGACACTGAAATAAATGATATCTCTACTTTAAGACTCAGCTTCCTTACCTGAAAAATAGGTACTATAATTCCAGCTCCAGAGAGTTACAGTTAGGATCAAACATAGCTATAATGATTGCTATCGTTTGCAGCATATCAAACGAATGTCAGACACCATTTGAGAGCTTTATATATTATGTTAGTTAATTCTTTTATTTAACCTCACTCCTCCACCTACATCTTGTTAATACTTAAATATGTAAGAAAGAAAACGTTTGTAATCTGTGAAGATAATTCAATCGTCCTTCTATTGTCTCTATTTATATATTTAACACACTTCTTTGCCTTATACGTTTACTTAAAAAAACATGCTATTGGGAGTCAATACAGATATCATAGCATTCCATAGTTCAATCACATTAATCAGTATTGTAAAATTGCTACCATAATCACTTTCAAAGCACTCTTTTCCTTCTTGAACTCCTTGACATCAGCCCCCTTGTACCCCAACCCCCAGGTCCCGGCCACTGTACCCCAGAAACGTTTATTCTACTTGTTGTCCCTATAGGTTTATCAATCCTAGGTTTCATACACTGAAAACAGACAAACATAAAACAAAAATTCAAGAGGGTCACCCCCAATAACAAAACACATCTGAGATAAACCCCAATACATACAAACAAAAACAAAAAATTCAGAAAATGTTGAAAACCAGATCAGGCCTAACATGTATCAGAGGGAAATCCATTTACCAGGAGGGTTTGAAAGGTAGCCAAAGGCAGATAAATAAACATTGATCCAGAAGTGGGTTTTGGGGCTCACACAAAACTGCAGCTCAAATTTAAGAGCCACTCGTTCTTACATCATGACTTTGCTGATTCTCACCTTTAGGAAGGGAACACAGAAGATATGAGTTCTATAGCAAATTTTGGTGCCCAGCTATCAGATAAAACAGCACCAAACTAACAGGCATCTAAGTGAGGTGTCAGTAAGTCCACATGGAAGAAGCACACCAACATGAGTGACCAAAAGATTGTAAATCATATCATCTGAAGCCGAGGAGGAGAGTAGTATCAGAGCCTCAAACCAGAATCTGGTTTTCAGAAGGCTGTGGATGGCAGCGGGAGCCCAAGATACATTGGTGGGAGAGACCCAGGAAATGCCTCCGGTGCGTTCCCTCCATTCACCATAGAGGGATGGAAAGAAACTGGTTACCAAACAGAATGCACTGGACAGATGACTGTAGAAGATCAAAGTGATAAACCTGACTTGAACAGTTAAAACCCTAGTCAGTTGGTTCCCCCTCTGAAGATGTATATGTTTTAAGTTGCTTTAGCTTTCCCACGTGTATTTTCTAAAAGTCTTATTTATGGTTATCCAGAAGTAGGGGGTTGTCGATTAAGAGCCCAATGCCTGTACGTGAGAGCTGCTCAGTGGGTGTATGCAGAATGACTGAAGGCACGATCCCAGAGAAATCCCTCTAGCTACCACAGACAACTGGCAAAACTGCAGAAATTTTAGGACATTAGATCTCTGATATCTTTCAAGTATTATCCCCAGTGCCCACCCCCCCACCTCCGCCAATATACAGTAAGCTCAGTGAAAGGCAAAAAACTGTGTAAGACAAAAATCTGTAGAGAATAAAAGGGACATGTTCAAGCTCATGGCACAACTGTGACTGGAACCAAGATCTCCTGGCCTCAGTGTGATTAACTTCGCATCATCAATGGTCAATGCTAGAAATGGCCCAGACAAACCCTGAGCACCTCGCCACGTCTTCTTAGCATGCAGTCCTAGGAAAGAAGAAAAGGCTTAGCGTATAAGGAGTCTCCCTCGTTGGGACGCTTTCAATGAAGTTAAAGCCAAATGAAAACCATGTTGCTTCTAGAATGTGGGCCCGATGACTGTCATTTCATTTGCCTGAGAGTTGGAGTGAAAAATGATGGCTTGCTGAGCTCCCAGCTCTCTGGGTAGCATGAGCTGTCTTTGGAGAGATCCAAGATGCACTGATCTGTGTGATATTAAACTCATCATTTTCAGCTTTGGAGGTGGAATACACAATGATTCAACAGGAGCCATATAAAAGTCATCTTTGCAATTTTATTTTCTTCAATTGTCTGTCTTTTCCTCTGAGCTTTTGATGAGCTGCTGAGGAAAGGAGGAGGTAGCCAGATGAGAGATGGCTTAAGAGATGTGCAAGGAACAAACTGCAATGGATATTCCTGACTGCCCAAGTTCGAGGGCCTTGGAGGCAGGCTTCTCCAACCACTTTAGGATCAGCCCTGAGTGAAAAGGTTGCTTAAAACGACCCAGCAAACCGTCAAAGAGCAAGAATTAGAGGCTGCCTTTTCTGATAACTATGCTGGTGTGATCTCGATTACCTCATCGCAAAACCTGGAAACCAGTGCAATTTCATTTTTAATAACTAGTGGTTGAATTGGATAGATTGATTCGCACGGTCCCAAAGTCAATGTGATGAAAGAATTGCTAGCGTGAATTCTCCCTCCTCTACTTTCCCAAGCATCTGAGCCTTTGCAGGGACAGATGGCTCCTGAGAGTATGTCCAAAGTTCTTCAGATGAAGTCTCCCCATTCTGGCTTCTAAAGTGCATTCTGGTTGGACTTCCTCTCAGGAAGATTTGCTTGTCCTTTGGCAGTCCATGGTGTGTTTAATATTCTTCATCAACACAACTCAAAATCATCGATTCTTCTTTGGTCTTCCTTATTTAATGTCCAGCTTTCACATGTGTATGAAGTGATTGAAAAGAGCCAGGTTCCCCTTAGATCTCAATGTAACCTCCTTGCTTGTCAACACTTTCAAGAGGTCTTGTGCAGCAATTTATCCAATGAAATGCATTGTTTGATCTCCTGACTGCTCCTTCCATGGGCATTGATTGTGGACAGTGGACTCTACTGTGAGAAGGCAGCTCTTCCTCAGTCTTATTTTGAATGTCTTCTGACCTGAGGCTCATCTACTGGCACTATCTATGAAAATGTTTTCCATGAGGTTTGCAGTTTCTGACAATGTTTGGAGTTTGTCCATAACATCTTCCATGGGTAATTCCACAGAAGTGGACAGCTTATTTCTTCATCTTTTGTTCTTAGTCTGCAAACTTGGCTGAATCCTATTCACTTTTGCATGACCTTGCTGGTATTTGAAATACCAGTGACATAGCTTCCAGAACCATAGCAACACACAAGCCACCACAGAACAATAAACTGACAGTGAAGTGGTGCCACATGTATTTGACAGGGTTCCAAGAAAGTTCATGGTAAAGTAGAACTGAAAGACAATAAAAATTTTCCATGAGCTTTTATGAGCCCCCTTGTTCAACTATAAGTCGAATAAGTTCCTAGAATCAAGTTTCAGGGCCACAGTGCATTTTGTAGAGGAATCCTGGTGGTTGTGGTTAAACAGTTGGGCTGCTAACCTTAAGGCCACCAGTTCAAACCACCAGCCATTCTGCAGGAGAAAGAGAAGGCTTTCAGCTCCCATAAAGGCTACAGTCTTGGAACCCTAGAGGGGCAGTTCTACTTTGTCTTACAGTGTTGCTATCAGTCAGAACGGACTCGACGGCACCGAGTGAGTCAAGTGCGTTTCAAGTTTTGACAAACATTGACAACATAACCCCCTTAAAGTGACCAGCTTAGACTCCAGCAAAGGCCAGCAGAGCTCTTTCTTCAGCAGGTTAACAACATGATGTAATCAGAATTCTTCAATATGTATCCATTTGATGAGTGAAAATGATATATAAGATTAGTTTTAATCAGAAGTTCTCTTACTATTATCTTTCATCTTAGGACTGCTGATTTTCCCCTTCCTCGCATTCGTGAGGAATTATGTGGGATTCTATTGTTTTGGCCATTGCTGAGTCTTCTCCTTGATTGTTTTTCTCTTATTTTCTGGTCCTACACTTTATCAAGTCTGGCATCCTTTCCAAGAGGACTGGCCTCTCTTGATAACAAGCTCAAAGTGCACAAGCAGGAGCCTCCCCATCCTTGTTTCTAAGGAGCGTTCTGCCTGTACTTCTGCCCAAACAGAGTCATTTATTTGCCTTGCACTTTTCTTTGTCAATATCATTATTCAAATGCACGAATTCTTCTTCAGTCTCCCATATTCATTATCTAGCTTTCACATACATATAAGGTAATGGAAAATATCATGGCTTGGGACAGGTTTACCTCAGTCCTCAAAGTGACATGTTAAAGAGGTCTTGTGCAGCCACTTTGACCAACGTGCTGCATCCTGTGATGTCGTGACTGCAGTGCTCGGATCATCGGTCGTCTTCCAAGGAAAAGGGAAATCTTGAAAACGTCAGTATTTTCTCCGTTGTCATGCTGGTCTAGTCGTGAGGATTTTAGACTTGCTTTACACGGAGTTCGTTGTAATCCATATTAAAGGTGATCTAGTCTTCAATCTTCATCAGTAAGTTCTTCAAGTTCTCCTTACTTTCGGCAAGCAAGATTGTATCATCTGCATTCCTCAGGCTGTGCGTGCATCTTCCTCCCATCGCAGTGCCATTTTCCTTCATCATGCAGGCCAGCGTTTTGGGTTATATGCTCGCAAGCAGATTGAATAAGTACGGTGAGCGGATAGAACCCTAATGCAAACCTTTCTTGATTTGAAAGCATTCAGTGCCCCCCCCCCTTTTCTTTCTGAATAGCTGCTTGTTGGTCTAGGTACAGGGTGCACACAAGCACGATAAAGTGTGCTGGAATTTCCACTCTTATCAATGTTATCCACAGTTTGTTATTATCCACACCGTCAAATGTGTTTGCATAGTTAATAAAATACAAGTGAACATCTATCTGGGTTTCTCTGCTTTCAGCCAAGATCCATATCACGTTAGCAAGGAAATCTCTCATTCCATGCGCTCTGCTGAAGCTGGCTTGAATTTCTGGCAGGTCCCTGTTGATATGCTGTTGTAACTAATCTTGACTTATCTTCAGCAAACTAAATTTTACTCGTGCGTGATATTAATATGTTCAGTGTTTTCTACATTCTCTTGGGTCACCGTTCTTTAGAATGGGCACAAATATGAATCTCTTTTTTATTTGTAGAAACTATATATTAAATAAATTAGTCTATATTAAAGTGAAAAGATGTCAATCCTTTTACTAAGGTAAACCTGACCCAACCCTTAGTATTTTCAATCACTTCATGTGTTAGTCTGGGTACTTTAGAGAAGAAAATCCACAGAAAGTCTTATGTATAAGAGAGAGTTTTATATAAAGGGTAAGCACACATCAAAAAAACATCCCAACCCAGTGCTGCCAAAGCCCACAAGTGCAACATTAACCCATATTCTGACACCCATCCACAAAGACCTCCTCCATCTCAAAACACACACACACAGCGATGTCGACCACAGGAGGAAAGCCAAATCAGTGAACGTGTAAGCATCTCAGCGCTGACAAGGGTCTCCACACGGGTGCTCCAGCACCCAGGGCTGCATCGGGGTAGGTCCATGTGGCTTCTCCTCAGGGATGTCTTGCAGGATATGAGCCTTGCCAGCTGAAGCAGGGAACTGGCTAAGGCAGCTGCACCCTGGTCCAACCATCAGAAAGAAAGACTCGAGAACTCAAAAGGTGAGGCTCACTGAACCATTTATCACGCCACTCTTCAATTAAGCCCACATGTGTTATCAGCCAGGTTGGCACAATAAACTTTAATTATATCACTTCATATGCATGTGAAAGCTAGACTATGAATGAGAAATATTATGGGGGAATCAATGCATTTGAATTATAATATTGTTGAATATATCATGTATTACCAAAGAACAAACAAATCTTTGAAAAAGTATAGTCAGAACATTCCTTAGAATCAAGAATGGCAAGGCTTTGTCTCATCTTATCAGGAAGGACCAGTCCCCAGAGAAGGACATCATGCTTGGTAAATAAAGGGTCAGCACAAAACGGTGTAGAAGCAAATGTAGCAAAGAACGCTGATGGTGCTATCAAAAGATATAGCGCCTGGGGTCTCAAGGACTTGAAGATAAACAAGTGACCAACTAGCTGAGAAACAACAAAGCCCACATGGAAGAAACACACCAGCCTGTGTGATCACCAGGTGTTGATGGGCTCATTTATCTGGTATCAAAGACCCAGAACAAAAAATCATAATATGAATGGTGGTGGGGGGGGGATGTGGACTGGAGACCCAAAGTCAATCTGTAAGCAATTGGGCATCCCCTTCCAGAAGGGTCATGGGGAGAAGACGGGACAGTCAGGGTGCAGTATAGCACAGATGAAACCTACAGCTTTCCTCTGGTTCTTTAGTGCTTCCTCCCACCCCCTATGATCATGATTCCAATTCCACCTAACAAATCTGGCTAGGCTAGGGCATGTACATGTGTACAGATAAGAGCTGAAAACACAGGAAATATAGTCCAGATAAACTTCTCAGGACCAATATTGAGAGTAGTCATACCAGGAGGGGAAGGGGAAGGTGGGGAGAGAGAGGGAGAACCGATTACAGTCACCTACCTATAACCCCCTCCCAAGGGGATGGACAACAGAAAATGGGATAAAAGGAGACATTGGACAGTGCAAGACACTAAGATATTAAAAATAATTTATAAATTATCAAGGGTTCATGAGGGAGGGAGGGAAGGGGAAAAACGAGAAGCTGGTACCAAGGGCTCAAGTAGAAAGAAAATGTTTTGAAAACAATGATGGCAACAAATGTACAAGTGTGGTTGAGACAATGGATGTATGTATGAATTGTGATAAGAATTATATGGGCACTCAATAAAATGATTTAAAAAATAAATAAAGAGTCAGCAAAGAAGAAGATCCTTAATGTGATGGATTTACATAGTAGCTACAACAATGGGTTCAGACATAGCAATGATTCAACTGTGAGGTTGGCGCGGAAGGGGGCAGTGCTTGATTCCATAGTACACAAGGTTGCTATGAGTTGTGAGTAACTTGATACCCCTACAACAACATCCGTCTCATAACCCTTACCATATGACATGTGACTCCTTATTAATATTCATCCTATGCTAACATGCAAGCTCCTTGAGGACAGGTGTGGAGTATTGTTGGCTTTTGTTGTTCTTGTTCTATATACGAGAGGAAAAGATCTGAGCCTTTTTATCTTTGAAAATTGGTGAATACATGAATGAGAAAATGGACAGATAGAAAGATAAATGAGTTTCTGATTTTCCAGCAGTCAAGTACAATAATTTTCTAGAGCCGTGTCAGAGCATGAGGTGTGTCACTAATGCGGTGTCCTTAATTACAACTTGGGAAGAAAAATAGAAGAGGGAAAACCACTTCTGTTCTTTTCTTCCAAACTCAAGAACCTTAATTAAAACTGAGTGATGAAGGGCTGTCCCCTTGCCAGCTGCCAACAGCTCATCCCACAATCAGGGGCCTAAAGAGTAAATTAAAACCAGTGCCAATAAAATTAAAACTACCTTGGGGTATATTTGCAGGATAATTTAGCATGGAGCTTGCTTCCTCCTGGACACCAGGATGGAAATGGATTTCTTTCTACTTTCTGAACTAGTTCCCTGCTTCACCTCACTTAGCACAGACCCAAACCCGAGTTCAATGCCGTGGTGTGGCGCTGAATCCCTCACATTTGGGCATTTAACTTAAACTGCTCCACTATCTAATCCAGTAATAAAGGAAGAACAGCGGGCCTTCTTTCAGATCTGATGGCGAGGAAGACCCCAGAATTTAGGAATAGATGATGGCAACTGCAGAAGGATTAGTTTTATTTTTAGAGGAAGGAGCTAAAGTGCAGACATGAAGTACCCTGCTCAGGGCTGAACCACAGAGCTGGAGTCAAACCCAGGCATCTGGTTCCAAAGCCAGGCCTTGCCTTCTGCTGCAGTCTCAGTGAGCTTGCACTCAGGTAGTCAGTTGTCTTGTCCACACGCAGGCAGTTCCCAAGCAGCTTCCTCCGCCTCTGAATTTACAGCATGGTGAGATTTCATCCAGCTTGTGGTTGCCTCACTGTGACCCTACTCACAACAGGACAAAACACTATCTCCACCTGCACCATTCTCACAAATTGAGCCCGTTCTTTAGGCTTGCCCTCAACCAGTACCATGGAGTCAATTCCATCTCATAGTAATCCCAGAGGGCAGAGCAGAACTGCTTCCTAGGTAGGAGCTCCGAGACTGTGAGTCTTTACAAGGGAAGACTCCATCTTTCCCTCACAGAGCAGTTGGTAGATTTGAACCTCTGATATTGAGGTTAGCAGCCTAATGTGTAACCCATGTTCACAGCGCTCCTTTTATGAAAAAGGCATCGATCCTGGATAAGGATGGATAGAAAGAGCAAAGAGTTTCCAGACAACTCCCCCAAAAGTTGAGATTTGCCCTTACTGAGTTTACCCCGGAGGCCTTAGGAAAGAGCATTTCAAACCTATTCTTTTTGTTTTCAACTAAAATATCTCCTTCTTTGTTTTTCAAAATTGAGAGTGCTATTATTGGAAGTCAGGGCATGTGTCTTGAGGCAGAAGAGAGTTTTCAGAAAAAGTAATGAATTTTTTTTTAACAGCAAACAAGCAAAGCAAACAGCAATGTAATGGTCCTTTTTCGTACGTGCTTCAGATATCCGTGGAAAGGCTGGCAGTTCAAGGCTGCCCAGATGTACCTTAAAAGAAAGTCCTGGCCATTTACTTCGGGCAAAGCAGCCCTTGCAAGTTGTGCGGCACAGTTTTATTCTGGCCACACATGAGACCGCCATCAGAGCTGACTCGCTGGCAGCTGGCTATCGATCTCGCCAAGGGCACAGTTTTCAGTCTTCTTCCCTCAGCTGCGTCCTGACGGAGGCTGCACAGAAAGTCCTTCCACACGAAAGGCCATCATAAATCAGGGACAAAAGGAGGAGCAGTCATCTGAGAACCTTCGGATGCTGGTGGGGAAACAACAGAATGGGCTGCGGAGAGGTCGTCTCCCACCTCTCCAATCTCATAGAACACCTACAACTTCCCCGGAAAATGCCTGGTCTGTTCTCCTAGTCATGCTTGCAGCTGCTAGGCCTGTCAGTTGGAAAGCCTGGTCCTGCTTCCTTCCTCTGCCTGGGAACATTGCTGTCCGCTCTGACTAGCCTCTTCACAGACCTCCTTCCTAGACTCCTTCCTAGTGTTAGCAGCTCCCTTCACTGACCTCCCACAAATTTGTAGGATATCCTTTGATAAAGTATTTCCCATTCAGTTTATCCGTCCATTCATTTGAAAAGTAGTTATGGTGAACCTGGAATGGTAGCAGTAGGTGCACCTTAAGTAAGACCTGGGGTGGAAAATAGAGGTAAGGTCACTGCCTTCAAGGAGCTGACACTCTGAAGGATACTTCACATGATGGGCAGCTAAAAAGTAAGTTGATCACAGATTGCCATACATACTGGGGGTGCAATAAAAGTCGTGGCATGATGGCAACGGAGTAGTTCAGGAGAGACCTCTGACACTTTTACTACCCTCCAATGACGATGACTCACCATTCAAAGAGGCTGGAAAGAGATTTCCAGATAAACAAAAGAACCAAGCAGGGTGAGTATGGCATGTTCAAAGATAACAAAGGAGGCCAAAGAGTATGGACTGTGAAAAGCACCGGAAATGAGGTTGGAGAGGTTCCCAGACCCAGGAGCAGCCAGGCATTGCCAGGCCATGGGTGTAGACTTGTGCAGTGGAAAGCCACTTTTAAAGAGGATGACACTGAAAGGGTCATATCGATAATCATATCATATCGATAATCGATCTCAGTGCCTATCATATCGATCTTAGTGGGGCATGGAATAGAGGCAACAACCACATTTCCACCAAGCCATGACAGATTGCGTTTGAGTTGTGGTGGTAGAGATGGAAAGAGAAGGGCATATTTGGTAAATATTTTGACCATACCTCCACTGGGCCAGCACATGGATTGTATGTATGTGAGAGGAATCCATGGTGAATCAAAGGTTTGTGGCTTTAACAATGGGGCAGGTAGGGTTGCCATTGAGACAGGACTATAGCTCACCCTGGAAGTGCACACAGGCAGAACAGAACCCAGGGGAGGGGGCACCACGGGAGTATAAATGACGCATTGATAGCCTAGAGCTGTTACTGAATACCGCTGGGAGAGAACTGGGAGCCCATGGGACAAAGCGGGTTATGTGTTGGGCTGCTAACCCCAAAGCCAGCAGTTTGAAACTACCAGCTGCTCCATGGGGGGAGGGGGGGAAAGAAGATTTCTACTCTTGAAAAGGTTTATAATCTAAGATACCCACAAGGGCAATTCTACTCTGTCATAGTGGGCCACAAAGGATCAGAACTGACTTGATGGCATTGAGCTTGGTCGGAACGAGGGAGAGAAGTCATAAGATCAAGTCGAAGTCCTGAGACGGTGCTTTTAGTCGAGAGATCGTAGGTGGAGAAAGTAAAAAGGTCCATGAACAAAGAAGTAGGAGAAAAGCAAGGAGAGTGTGGGTCCATGGAAACTAAGAGGGAAAAAAGATTTTGAGGAGCAAGAAGCAGCTTGTGAACTCTGGTTCACCTCTGCATCCATACAGTGTGACACAGGGCCGAGCACAAAGCAAGTACTCAGATATTTGTTGAGTGACGTATTGATTGGCTGGCTGGCTGACAGAACCAGATATTCTGAACACAGAAAAGGAGCGAGAACCTAGAGACTCCAGACCTCCTCCAAGGACTAGAGGAGTTATAGACAGAAGGTGTTGTTGCTATTGGTGTCTCATAGGAACTCTATCTGATGGAGTTGAACTTCCCTATGGGGTTTTCTTTACTGGAGATCATTAGATCTTCTCCCACAGAGTCATTGGTGAGTTTGTATAGTTAACCTTTCTGCCAAGTGCTCAACTGTGGTGCCATCAAGACTTCTTATATAGAGAGAATCATGATAGTAAGGTAGCCTTTACTGTGTGCAGGGACCCATTTCACACCCCCTTCAAACAGAAACATCGTGTACTAATAAGGAAACTCAGAAAGTGATAAGCTAACTAACTTTCAGGGAAATCCCTCGGTCACATTGGTAAAACTGGCAGTGCCCAAGCAGGCTGGGTGTACAATTCATACTCTTTCCCATATTACACCATGCAATGTATCTGCGCACCTACAATTATGTTATTTATTCCCCTCAAGTGGGGTTATGCAGTCATGATTGCTATCTGCCCCCTCTTCCCCCATCCCACCCTCTCTTCCCATTCCCTCAGGGAATCATTACCCTCATCACTATTTATGAATGGTTTAACCTTTCTTGGATTTCATGCGTTGAACAATCTTAATCATATAAATGAACATATGCAGGTCTAACAAGATTAATGGGTAGAACTAAGATCATAATGGTAGGGGAGGAAATACTGCATACACTCGAATATAAGCCGACCTGAATATCTGCCAGAGCACCTAATTTTACCAAATAAACTGCAATAAAAAATGTGCTGAATAGTGTGGGAATTGCGCCCAATCTGACCCACCACACCGAGGCAAACCTCTAAGAGTATGCAACAGAACAGCAAGGGGAGCAGAGCAAGGAAGTCCTGAGAGAGTACCAAAAATAGACTTTGAGGCCAGGGCGTGACACCCCATCAGACTCGACTGGAAAACATCCCTAAGGTTAACAAACAAACCTTGAACTATGTACAGGCTTTTCTCTTTCTTTTGTCATTTTTTTTGTTCTTGTTTTCTTTTGCTGTTTTGCTCTGTCATGTTTTTGTGCATATTATTATCTCTGCAGTTCTATCTAGATAAGATAGGCTGGATAAACAATCTGGAGGAGAAAACAATGGCACCTATGGTAGTGGGTAGGGAGTGGAGGCACATGGGAGAGGGGGAGGTAGGGGGGGGGTGGGGTGGGGAAAGGAAGTGGGTGTTAACTAACCCAGGGACAAGGGAACAACAAGTGATCCAAAATTGATGACAAGGAGGGTGTAGGAGGCCTGGTAGGGCTTCATTAAGGGCAATGTTACCAAGAGGAATTACTGAAATCCAAGTGAAGGCTGAGCATGATTGTGGGACAAGAGGAAAGTAAAAGGAAATAGAGGAAAGAACTAGGATGTAAAGGGCATTATAGAGGTCTAAATACAGACATATACATATGTACATATATTTATATATGATGATGGGGAAATAGATCTATGTGTATATATCTATAGGTTTAATATTAAGGTAGCAGTTGGGCATTGGGCCTCTACCCAAGTACTTGCTCAATGCAAGAACACTTTGTTCTATTAAACTGGCATTCCATGATGCTCACCTTCCCGACATGACCGCTAAAAGCAAGTGCCTAAGCAAATGTGATGAAGAAAGTGGATTGTGCCCAACTATCAAAAGATATAGCATCTGGAGTCTTAAAGGATTGAAGATAAACAAGGAGCCATCTAGCTGAGAAGCAACAAAGCCCACATGGAAGAAGTTCACCAGCTTGTGTGATCACGGGGTATCTATGAGACCAAGTATCAGGCATCAAAGAACAAAAAATTTATGTCATTGTGCATGAAGGGGAGTGCAGAGTGGGAACCCAAAGACCATCTGTAAGTAACAGGACATCCCCTATGAAAGGGTTGCAGGGAGGAGACGAGCCAGTCAGGTTGCAGTGTAGCAACGATGAAACATGTAACTTTCCTCTAGTTCTTAAATGCTTCCTCCCCAACCCACTATCATGATCCCAATTCTACCTTACCAATCTGGCTAGACCAGATGATGTACACTGGTACAGATAGGAACTGGAGACACAGGGAATCCAGGACAGATGAACCCCTAAGGACCAGTGGTGAAGTGGCCATACTGGGAGGGTAGAGGGAAGGTAGGGCAGAAAGGGGGAACCAATTACAAGGATCTACATATAACCCTCTCCCTGGGGGATGGACAACAGATAAATGGGTGAAGGGAGACATTGGACAGTGTAAGACATGACAAAATAATAATAATAGTGTAAAACATAACTAAATAATAATAATTTATAAATTATTAACGGTTCATGAGGGTGGGGCAGGGAGGGAGGGGAAAATGAGGAGCTGATACCAAGGGCTCAAGTAGGAAGCAAATGTTTTGAGAATGATGAGGGCAACTAATGTACAAATGTGCTTGATACAATGGATGGATATATGGATTGTGATAAGAATTGTACAAGCCCCCAATAAAATGATTTTTAAAATGTGCTGAAAAACTCAGCTTTTATTCAAGTATATATGGTATTAAAGAACTAGAAGATAGCTATGCGTTTCATCAGTACTATACTGCACCCTAGAGATGTCATCCCTTCCCTGTGGTCCTTCTGTGAGGGACTTTCCAATTATCTTGCATGTGGGTTTTGGGTCTTTACTTTTTCTATGCTCTTTCACATCAAGTTGATTTCTTGATTTTGAACTTCTGATAGCTGATGATCACACAGGCTGTTGTGCTTTGTCCATGTGGGCTTTGTTGCTTCCCTGCTAGATGGTCGCTTGTTTAACTTCAAGCCTGTAAGACCCCAGACGCTATATTTTAATAGCTGGGCACCAACAGCTTTCTTCACCACATTTCCTTATGCACCCATTTTGTCTTCAGTGATCATGTCAGGAAGGTGAGTATCACACATCGCCACATTAACACAGATGGAAACCAAGTTACCTTTGACCTAGCAATTCCACTACTGGGTATATACCCGAAGAAATGAGAAACAGACCGTGACCTGTTTCTTCAAGGTTCATTGCCGCGTAAAGGTTCATTGCCGCGCAGTTCACAAAGAATCACAAACAACTGGAAACAACCTAAATTTACATCAATAGATGAGTGGATTAAACATCTCTGGTATATACACACAATGGAGTTCTACGCATGCATAAAAAAGGTGATGAAATAATGAAGCACCGTGTGTCGTGGAAAGACTTGGAGGATATTATGCTGAGCAAAGTTAGTTGAGCACCAAAGGACACGTACAACATCAGTCCACTCAGGTAAGTTCAAACAACAGAATGGGCACAGGGGAAAACGTGCATATTGCGTAGTTCCTGGGCTGAGGACCAGATACTCTGGCAAGAGCCAGACTAAACACAGTGATGCACAGGTCATAAAAAATTAATTAAATTAAATTAAAAAGTTGCAGATAGTAACTCTGTGGAAATAAATAAGGCCTTTAGGGCCCACAGAAGGGTGGAGGGGGGGGAAAGGATGGCAGTGCGGGAGAAGGACACGAATCCACCCAAGAGGAGAGTATTGTTTCTGTCTCCACAGGAAAGGGAGAGAGGAGACCTCACTTCAGTGTGCCAAGCCTTGAGGACGACGTTCCTGCTTGGAGCAGCTCTTTATAAATGGGATGACAGGGCAGCCCCAGCTTGAGACATGGCGCCCCTCCCTGGACAACAGCAGTACAGAGGACAGTACTGAAGGTACAGTTCAGGGAATGTGGCAGATCTGACCCACCCACATGGGGACAAACCAAGAGGGGAGTGAGACAGACAAGAAATGAGAGCAAAGCCACATAGTCCCTGAGGAAGCTTGATTGTAGATTTCTGACTGGGGTGGGGGGGCTAAGGAGTGGGGGTGGGAGCAGCACTTGGGCCCTCCTCTGAACCGGTTGGGGGATATTCACAAGGGGGGCACACTGAAAGCCTGAAGGTGTGACGGGGTGTGTGGTGGGGCACTAGACCGCTCCATCCTTGACTGCAGGAAGAGTAATGGGGTCTCATAGAAGGTGTTCTCTCAGACAAAACCACTTAGGACTGAAAGGTGTAAGTTCGGTTAGGCAAGCGGGTCCTGGGACACAGACACTGAAAGAAAAGAGGTTTGGACTGATGGACTATATCAGGATTTATATTTCCACCCCAGATATTTTTAATGAGAATTTACATTTTAACCAGATATTACATGTACATAAGAATCACCTAGGGATCTATAAAAATATCCCAGGAATCTTGTTAAAATATAGATTCTAATTCTGGGGAGGAAATATAACAGGGGTCTGAAAGGCTTGCAGTTTTCCAAGCGGCCATCTAGCAGGGAAGCAGCAAAGCTCACATGGAAGAAACACACCAGCCTGTGTGATCATGAGGTGTCAACCGGATCAGGTATCAGAAGATCCAAAGCAAACAATTATATGGATGTGAAGGAGAGTGGTCAGAGTGGAGACTCAACGCCCATCTGTAGATAAACGTACATCCCCTCATAGAATGGTTACATGGAAGGGAGAATTCAGCCAGGTTTCAATTTAGCACCGATGAAACACACAACATTCCTCTAGCTCATCAGTTCTCAACCTGTGGGTTGTGATCCCATTGGGGGGTCGAACGACCCTTTCACAGGGGTCACCCGATTCATAACATTAACAAAATTACAGTTATGAAGTAGCAATGAAAATAATTTTATGGTTGGGGGGTCACTACAACATGAGGAACCGCATTAAAGGGTCGTGCATGAGGAAGGTTGAGAATCACTGCTCTAGTTCTTTAATGCTTCCTCTCCCCACTCTCATGGCCCCAGTTCTACCTCACAAATCCTGCTAGATCCGAGTGTGTACGTTGACATTGGTACAAATAAGAGCTTTCAACACACGGAAGCCAGGACAGATAAACCCCTCAGAAACAGCAATGGAATAGGATACCATGAGGGTAGGGGTAGGGGGTGGAGGGGGAGAAAGGGAGAACCGACAGCACTGATGGATGTATAACCTCCTTGCTCAACAGGGGGATGAATAACAGAAACGTGAGTGAAGGAATACAGCAGATGGTCCAGGATAGGAAAAAAATATATAATTTATTAAGGGTTCATGAGAGGGGAGGTTGGGGAAGACAGGGAAAAAAGAGGAGCTGATAATAAGGACTCAATTAATAAAAATTAATACCTATAACAATGGCCACATAGGTACAGGTTTACTTGATATAATTGATTTATGGATTGTTATAAAATCTGTAAGAGCCCCCAATAAAGTGATTTAAAAAATTTTTTAAATGAACTAGCTCAAAGTCCTGGAGGAAACTGGGGTAAGCAGCTTCCTCATGGTAGGACTGTTTCAAACTTGCAGTTTTCTGACCTCAGACTAAGCTCCCCGTCTCAGAAAGCCCAGACCTTGCATCTGGAGTCTCTCTGGACTCAAGCAGGACTCACTTCGGCACAAAAGAAACATTGAGAGTGATGCTCACTAGTGAGGAGACAAACCAGGAGCAGCAAGAAGAGGGGTAAAAGCCACTTTTGCTACTCGCAGGAGGGCTCTTACATTCTGAGTCTATTCAGGGGTGAGGAGAACAATCTGCCCATAAATACAAGTCCTAGGAGCTTTCATGAACATTTCTCTTTTAACCCTTTCATTTCCTTTTCCCAGGAACTTTTTGAAGGCCCCTCAGAGTTGTAGATCTTGACCTTCAAAGGACCCAGGAAGAGACAGGTTTTGGCCTGGGGAAGAGCTCCTGGCCCTGTTTCCATACACTTCTTTCATTTCGGTGATGATTCCTCTCCTTCACCTTCACCTCTGTGTGTGTGTGGCGGGGGGGGGGGGGGGCAGGGGCAGGCTCAGATCTGGATTCACAGCCATAATTCTAGGGCACAGGGAGACTGCTCACTGTTTCCACTCCCCCTATTAGTAACTGGTCACCCCAATGATGATGGTGACAATAATCCTGATGATAAAAGAACAGTCGTAGGGGTGGTGTGGCTTCAGAGTCTAGTCGACTTGGCTTCAAATGTCAGCTTCGCCAAGTTGCTGTTAGGTGCCATTGGGTCAGTTCTGACGCATAGCAATCCTGTGTATGACACAGCAAACATTGCTCTGTCCCTCATGATCCTCACAATTGTTCCTGTTTGAGTGCAATGCTGCAGCCACTGTGGAAGGCCTCCCCCGTTTCCACTGTCCCTCCACTTTCCAAAGCATGAAGTCCTTCTCCAGGGAATGCCCCCTCCTGATAATACGTCTCAAGTACTTGAGACGAAGACTCGCCATCCTTGTCTCCAAGAAGTATTCTCACCACACTTCATCCAAGATAGATCGATTGATCTTTTTGACAATTCCCGGTACTTTGCACATTCTTCACCAGCACCATAATTCAAAAGCTTCAATTACACTTCGGTCTTCCTTTTTCAAATGTCCAACTTGAACATGCCTGCCATGGTTTGGGTGAGGTGCACCTTAGTCCTCAAAGTAATATCCTTGCATTGTCAACACTTTAAAGAGGTCTTGTGCAGCAGATTTACCCAATGCAAAGTGTCCCTTGATCTCTTGACTGCCACTTCCATGAGCGTTGATTATGGATCCAAGCAAGACAAAATCTTTGACAATTTCAAACTCCTCTCCATTTATCATTACTTAGCCCAGTTGTGAGGAATTTCATTTTCTTTACATTGAACTGTAATCCATACCGAAGGCTCCAATCCTTGGCCTTAGTTAGCGAGCTCCTCAAGTCCTTAACATAGTCAAACAAACAAATAAACAAACAAACAAAACCCACAAGTAAACATCTTTCTGGTATTCTCTGCTTTCAGCCAATACCTATCTGACATCAGCAATGATATCCCTTGTTCCATGTCTTCTTCTGAATCTGGCCTGAATCTCTGGCAACAGCTTTTAAACTTACTATTACAACCACTGTTTAATGATTTATTGTAATATTTTACTTGTGTGATATAAATGATATTTCTATAATTTGAGCATTCTGTTGGGTCACCTTTCTTGGGAATGGTTATAAATATGGATCTCATCTTCCAGTGTTATAAGTGGGAGAGAAAAAACAAGGTAAGTCAAATGGGATCTAAGATGCTCACTCAACACATTATCTGCTAAGTTGGAAGAGATAAGGACTAAGATTTATGAAAGCACTATGAAATTTCAAGCACTATCTTGGTACTTTTATTCAGATCATTTCATTCAATTTTCATAAGAACCTGAGAAATTAAGGAGTTATTGCATAATTAAAATATCATGATCAGTAAATAATATCCAGATAAATGGGGGGGGGGATTGAAGTTCTCAAAGCTTTTATTTTGCTTGGATCCACAATCAATGCTTGTGGTAGTAACATAATCTGGTGTCAATTTGAGAGGATTATGAGTGAAGGGGTGGAGTCTGTCCTGTGAATCAAGATATAACCCAGGAGGCCTCGGTGTGGGCATAGCCTTCTCCTGAGAATTCTGGGAACTCCTGTATTTCTTCCCTGGAGGCAGGAGACACCTCTCTCTTTCTACTCACTCCCTGAGAGATGCTCTACTGACAAGACCCATGACATGCACCCTGGAATCTGGAGAAGTCACATGGACCTTCCCTGATACAACCAGACCTCTGGAGTCCGAGAAGCCACATAGAGACCCCTGCCAGCACTTAGATGCTTATAACGCCACTGGATCCACAAGACTTCCAACACACTGCCTGTGATCTTCCTGCATTCCTCGTCATTGCATGTGTTTTGCTAGTCTGAAGAGGACTTTATAGATTGGTATTGGACATATGGACTAATATTGGACTTAAGGACTTGATCTGGACAGGACTGGAACATTTTCTCTATATTCAATTGCTCTTGTATATAAACCTCTTTTTTTAATATACATATGAGTGTCTATGAAGTTGTTTCTCTAGTCTACCCAGACTAACACAATGCTCATGGAAGCAACAGACGAGCAATCAAATGATATACTTCAGTGGTCAAAACTGCTGCACAATACCTTTTTAAAATGTTAAGGAGCAAAGATGTCACTTTGAGGACTAAGGCATTCCTGGCTCAGACTCAGACATTTTCAATCACCTCCTAAGGGTGTGAAAGCTGGACAATGACTAAGGAAAACAGAAAAATGGATGCACTTGAAGGAATGGTCACCTGAAAGCACTACTCAATGAAGGCGCCTAATCCTGTCCTTAGTCCAGTGCTAACACTTAATATGGGGCCATGGTGGCATAATGGTTATGTGTTGGGCCGTAATCCATAAAGTCAGCAGTTTGAAACCACCAGCTGCTCAGTGATGGAAGACTGGGGTTTCTACTCCCATTAAAAACTACACTCTCTTGATAATGACCCCCATAAAGAGGTCACTAAAGATCTGGGTGCTATAGCAAAGTGTCGTGAAGAAACTAGATGATGCCAGGCTGTTGGAAAGAGTAGTGCGATAGTTAAGGTTTATTGTGCTAATGTGGATGAGGAACACATGTGGGGTTAATTGAAGAGTAGAGAGATAAATGCCTTGGGGAGCCTCACCTGTCTTCTCTCTTGTTCTCTGATGGTTGGACCAATGTGCAGCTGCCTTAGCTAGTTCTCTGCCTCGGTTGGCAAGGCTCACTTCATGCGAGACATCTCTGAGGAGAAGCCACATGGGCCTACCCTGATGCAGCCCCACGGTGCTAGAGTAGCCACATGGAAACCCCTGCCAGCTCTGAGATGCTTACACGTTCACTGATTCAGCTTTCCTCCTGCAGTTGGCATTATTGCGTGTGTTTTGTGAGATCGAGGAGGACTTTGTAGATTGATGTTGTACATATGGGCTAATGTTGAACTTACAGATTTGTACAGCACTGGGTTGGGATGCTTTCTTAATGTATACTTACCCTTTATATAAAACTCTCTCATGAAATATGAGTGTCTATGAATTCTGTTTCTTTAGTTTACCCGGACTAACACAAATAGCATCTGGGGTCTTAATAGCTTGTCTTCAAACAAACAACCTACTACCAGAGTTCACATGGAAGAAGCTCACCAGCCTGTGAGCTCTGAGCGTTATAAATAGGAAAATCCAAATCTGAGGAGGGAAAGGCTGTCTTTTAAAAGACTTTTTGCTTCCTTCTTCAATGATACTCTTGATGTCCTCCCACAGGTCATCAGGTCTTCTGTCACTAGTGTTCAATGCATCAAATCTGTTCTTGGTATACTCTTGAAATTTAGGTGGGATAGATTCAAGGTCATATTTTGGTTCTTGTCGACTTGTCTAAATTTTCTTCAGCTTCAACCTGAACTTACATATGAACAACTGGTGGTCTGTTCCCATGTCAGCCCCTGGCCCAGTTTTACCTGTTAATATTGAGCTTCTCTATCCTCTCTTCTCATAGAGGTAGTCAATTTTATTTCTATGTATTCCATCTGGAGATGTCAATGTATATGCTCACCATTTCTGTTGTTGAAAAAAGGTATTTGCAAAGAACATATTTTTGCCTTGCAAAATTCTGTCATGCCATCTCCAGTTTCTTTTCTATCAACAAGATCATATTTTCAATTATAGTTCCTTCCTCTTTGTTTTCAATTTTTGCATTCCAATCACCAATAATGATCAATGCACCTTGACTGTATGTTTAATCAACTTCAGACTGAATTAGTTCTTATTATATAGAGCCCTACCTGATGCTGCCCCCTGAAGAGGTCACTAAAGATAAGGGTACTACAGCAAAGTGTGGGGAAGAAAGTGGATGATGGGAGGCTATCAGAAATAATAGCATCTGTAGCCTTAATGGCTTGTCTTCAAACAAGCAGCCATCTACCGGGGGCAGCCACTAAGTTCTCATGGAAGAAGGACACCAGCCCGGGTGATCCAAGGGTCATAAATAATAAAATCCAAGTCTGAGGGAGGGAAAGCTATCAGAACTTCAATCGTGAACACGTGGTTTCAGAGGTTATGGAGGACAGTGCAAAGCCCCAAATCCCTTTGTGGGGTGCCCACATGGACTTAGCCTTTGGTGAATTCCCTCTTACAAGAGTTGAGGGAGATTAATAACCTTTTTATCAGACAGCGATCATTATAAAGTTGATTATGGCCGATGAAGTTAGGATAAAATGCAACATCTCATCAGCTGATTGCTCGTAAGGTTGTTTCAGTTTTGTAAAAAAGGGATGGGGAAGTACATATGGCTTAAAGCTCTGGGGATCCCCTCTCACCACAGAGCAGCGATGTGAATAGCTTGTCATTATGCGAGGGCATTGGAAAGTGGGTCATTGCAGATGCAGTTAGGTTAAAATTTAACACCTTATCCTTTGTTCTCCCTTTTGACCATTTTAAATTTGTTCTATGTTTTAATATTTTATGCTTTATTTTTTGATTGAGATTTTTCACTGTTATACTTGTTATTTTTGTTGGGTTTTTATTTTTTGGTAAATGAAACCCAAGATATATAAATCTGTAGACAGTCACCGGATTCATGGGTTTTGGGGTGTGATCGGGGGTTGGGGAAGATGAGGAACAAATAACAGTGAGTACAAGAAGGAAGAAAACGTTTTAAAATAATTATGGTAATGATTTGCCCAGCTTTTTGAACATGATTGAAATATTGAATTGTATGATATATGAATTATAAGCCAATAAGCCTGTTAAAAATGATTTCAGCCTGAATACATTGGTAGAATTCCTCAATTTCATCACTAGCTTTTCCAATTGATGCATATGTTTGAATAATGGTTACATTGATTGGATTTCCTTGAATGTGAATAGATATAACCTATCACAGAGAGAAATGGTGTTCCATTCATCACCAGGAAAGGACATTTCAAGATCTTCCTGGAAATATAATGCTCTCTGCACATCACAAACCGAACCTCAGTTTTTCATCTGAAATTTGAGGATTTTAATCCCAATTTCACAGTATTTTCATGAAGTTAAATGAGGTAACTGGCATTCTGCCGAGCACACAAGGTGTCGGGCAGTTCAGGCATTCACAGTACTTCCTGTTCAGCCACACAGTGATGTTATAGACAGGTGCTGTGCTTGTCACTGGGGCACCCATAAAGACTTTCTGATACAACGTTTCAAGGACAATGGCGTTTTATAAGTACTTGCATATGCCCTGAGAGAGGTGAAAGTTTCATCGGAGCATAAAGTTGAGAGGAAACTGGAGACCCGGTTTCCATATATGTGAGTTCCTTCTTGTCCAGTAGAAAATCTATGTACAATCACCTTGGGGATTTGTATAAAGCCACTGTCACAACAATTAGCTCATTTGATTCTCTAATTCATTGAAGTGAGATTATGATATGAGTTTCTTAGGAGCTCAGAAACTGACTTGCCAAGATCTCACACAGAAAATTAGAGATTCTAATGGACATTTCACTTCCTTAAAAGTCTCACCCTTAGGGGCAGCCATTTCCGGGGGTGGATGAACCTATATGTAAATTGAAACATTTGACCTTTCTTCAGAAAGACCTGGTCTGAACAAAGCACACTAAAACTGAGGAGTTTTCAACTAAACAGAGGATTGAGATATATAATATTTCAAACTTGTGAGAATTGAGGGTAACTTCAATTTGATAATTAAGAAAGAGGATTAAGTTATAATAGTTAAGCTAGTGAGAGATGAGGGTCATTTGAATAGGAGACTTAACATTTAGTATTGCTTGATTTTACATCATTGGTCAGTGAAACTCGGTCGTTATGGTTATCTGGGAAGCCAGGCACATGTTAGAAAGTCAGTAAATATCTGTGAGCTCAATGATTGTGGGTAGCTCTGACAGAAAATGGCTAGCTCATACAGAGAAGTCCATACCTCACCACTGAGCATGCTCATTGAATATTGATTTCTTTCTACCTAATAACTCATCTGGGATCTTCTATTAACAACCGAGCTTTGCGACCCTGGTTAAGGTTTTAAAATCACTTTATGGACATCAGTTTCCCTAGTTAGAGAATGTATTTGGTGACTTCTCAAGGCCCTTTCCACTAGTATGCTCTGTGACCCCACCAGTATGCTCTGTAATCCCTTTGTCTTTCAATAATCGTGTCTTCCTGTTTTATACTGGGTTTATTTTCCTCCTTCCTGGGGCCTCTAACCAAGGACAACCTGAAACACTTTCTTCCCCTTGCCCCATGGGGAGAACTACTACAAGGCAATTTCCCCATGAATACAACCTCCAATTTGGCAGTATACACATCGTTACTTTTCACTGAAGTATTAAATCATGCCAACATTTCATGCCCTAAATGTGTATTTTATCCTGGAGAGAAATAAGGTCGTACCTACATACTTTGTTCAGTGTTGGTGACTGAGAGAGAAGAAAGAAGGAGGGGAAAGAAAGGATCCTTCTTATGTTTCTTTTAGTCTTCACTCTTTCTTCCCCTTGTCTCTACTCCTCTCTCATCTTTCCTATTTCCCTTTGTCCTTCTTTCTCACCTCATTATTTCTCCTCTTTATTTCTCTTATTTCTATCACCCTTTCCCTATGCTTCTGTCACAAGACAAATAAATGACAGTATGAAAGCCTTTCGGATGCTTTGAGAGATGTATGTGAAGGTTGGGTAAATATACAGAAGAAAGAACTATCAAGTTATTGAGTAGTCAAGCAAGATCTATTGGGCAGGGTTCTTTAACGATGAGCAGGTATTCGCCACGTAAATGATAAGGAAAGGGGTCCCTCTCCATGCTCCCCCAAACCCTTTCCCCTGCTGCCAGTAGAGGGAAGAATCTAGGCAGAGGATCTGTGCGACCCAAATCACCAAGACCAGACACAACCCAGGACAAGAAGGAAATTGTAAGGCTTGGCTGGTTCAGTGGGTCCGCATTGAGTTGCCATCCACAGTTGCCACCCACCGGCTGCTCCATGGAAGCAGGATAAGGCTGTCTACTCCACCCCAAAGGGTCCCCTGTGAATCGGAACTGACTAGATGGCCATGAGAACATGTTTGATACGATTCGAATGAAGAGCTGAAGAGCATCAGGATGGCGGCATGAGAAACCGCCAGACAGGTTCCACATACCCATTGATGGAAGGCTGTGTCAACTTTTCTCGTAAAATAGAAACTAGAGAGCTACACAGGTGTTTTATGCAAGCGTAACATGATTACATTTGCATTTATGAAGGACTGCTCTGGAGAATGGAATGCAAAAGAACTGGAATGTTTAAGACTACAAGGCACGTAGTTAGGGTATTTTTGCTGCTGTGTAAGAGAGCAGGGGCATTCAAGCAGGGACGTATGAAAAGAAGGGAGGGTGAGGCCGATTATAGCGTGGGATTGATAGGGTCCAGTCACGTTTTGATTGGCTAGGGCTTGGGTGGCTCAGTGCATGATGCAGTCATTTCCTGAGACTGAAGGTGTCTGCTCTTTATATGACCGAGTATTGGTACATGTCCTCACTAGAGTAAGATGCTAGCCAGTTGCCATACAAACACGTTGGTTTTGCCTAAATATGGCTATTTCAGTGAAAGGAATATATTTCCCTTACTCAGACATTTTGAAAAGTTGTTTATTGAAATTAAGCAAATCATGGAATTAACAGTTTGATGTTGTTCTGTGGTGTTGACTTGGTTCTAACTTGCAGAGACTATGGGCAACAGAATGAAACACCGCCGGGCTCTGGGCCCTGCTCACAAGCCTGGCTACGGATGTCTGAGTCCACTGGTGCAGTCACTGTGCTCACCTGTCTAGCTGAGGGTCCTCCTCTCTATCACTGGTCCACCAAGCAGGGCATCCTTCTTCAGGGACTGGTCTCCCAACAACATAACCAAAGCATGTGACAAAGGGCTCACTGTGCTCCTTTTAAGGAGCATTTTGGCTGTATACTTTCCAAGACAGATTGTCCTCTTCATTTTCAACGAAGAAAATTGCACATCTGCATATCACCTATTTTTAATAGTATGACCAATCCTGAGGCTGCATTCTTTTGCATATAGCCCAGCTTCTCAGATTATTTGCTCAGCATATAGATCAAATAACTGTGGTGAAAGGCTACACCCCTGCTGATAACAGTCCCTGATATTAAACCATGTGACAGCTTATTTCCTTTAAATGACTATCTCTAAGTGTTCTAGCATTCCATTTTTTATAATATTATTCATAATTTGTCACGATGCATATAATCAAATGTCTTTGTATACTGAATATAACACTGATAAATAACTTTCTGGTCTGCTCTGGTTCCAGCAAAGATTCATCTGACATCAGCAGTGATATCTCGAATATCACCGAAGTCCTTTGCAGAGTCCATCTTGATTTCCTGAAGTTCCCGGTCTGTGTACTTCTGCAGTAATTTCTGAATTGCCTTTAGAAAAAATATTTTTGAAGTGTGTAATTAATTAATTAATTAAATTTCTTTATCCTTTTATTGTAAATCAGGTGAAGGTTTACAGAGCAGATCTTCAATTTTACAATCAATAATCATACACAGTTTTCCAACCCACTCATTGCCATCCCCTCAGTGAACCGTCCTGTCTCCCACTTCCTCCCTGTGTTTGCTGTTTTCATAGCCCTCTTTCCTAACCCTCTATGCTTCGTCCTTACGTACATGTTGCCCCTTTGATCTTACATGACTTAGTACTCTAACATGGAGGTGATTCAGTTCCTAATCCAAAGAGCGATTAAAGTCACCGTCATGGCGGAGTCCAACAGTCTCTATTAGGCTCATAAGCCTGGTATCACTCTCTTCTTTAACAGTTTTAATGACATAGAATCCACATAAAATAATATTCAATGGACGAAATATATTAAAAAGAGTTGGCATTGATCACCATAATCAATTTTAGAACATTTTTATCCCTGTATCCATTATGATTAGCTCCTTATGTCTCCCTTCCCACCTTCTCTGCCATAACTCTAAGAAACTACTGATCTAGTTACAGTCTCTATAGATTTTCCTATAATGATTTTCATAAATGAAAATAACACATACAAAAAAACCTCAACAACAGCCAAAGAAAAAAATGAAAAACCTCAATTGAATAGAAAGCAGAAAATAATAAAAGTAGGACAAGTTAAAAATGGGTCAAAAGGGGAAACAAATGGTAAATTGTAATCTAACTATACCTGCAGTCATCTACTTTCAAATACACTCTGTCTGAGTAAAAGACTATTCACATCTTTGGTCAATGAGCTGAGGGAATTCAATGGAGAAGTCATCCACATGGGTTTTTTTTTCCTGGATTCTGGGATTCCACTATCAGCCATAGCCTTCTGCAAACTGGTATTCATATTTTAAAGTATGATAGAGTCCATCCCTCCTTCTTATCATGGAGTTTGTTATTAATAACCCTTTGAACATACTGGATGGTGTGATTATTCCATGTGGACTTACTTGGTACCTCACTTCGATAGCTGCTTGTTTTAAGGCATGCCTTTAAAACCCTAGATGCAATCGTTTCAGATAGAAACCTGGTCTGTTTTATGATATTCAGTTCTGTTCCACATTTTTCTTCCACTCTGTCCAGGACTTTCTAAAATGATCCTTTTCAGAGAAGTCTTCAGGAAAATTTTAGTTACTATTTTCAGCAAAATTTTACTCATCATTTTCCCATGGAATATGAAATTGAACAAGAGTTTAAACAATGTCAGCAGCAACCAAACAACACCTAACTGCACATAACCAAACATTGGGGCATTCCATGTAGTGCAAATGTGGCAGGGGTTTGCTCAAAGCCCTTACTTTGCAACAGGATTGCATTCCCACAGAACAGAAGACGATGTTTATGGCCGTCACTCAGCCAAAGAAGCAGAGTGAAGTAAGGGGGCAACTGAAAGAACTAAGGAGTAGGTCCAAGCAGACTTCTTCCCCCATATTTAACTTAAAGACCTTCTTGGCTGGCTCTTTGAATTGTCTGAAGTGTGGGTACTCAATCCCTCTCCTTTGGCATGTGAAATATTATTTATAACCTGCATAATTCACAGCAGTTCACAACCATCTCATTCTCACCACCCCCATTTTACAGATTAATCTATTACTTAGAGCCACACAGCTAGTAAATGGCAGAACTCAGGATGCAACCTAGGTCTTTTATCCAAGGTTAATTTTCTTCTTGCTGTATCATTCTGCCCTGATTGTTGAATCTTTGATCAGTCTCAGGGAAGTCAAGAGAGTGAATTAATGGCAAAATGTGATATATTTTGCATATATGAATAGCAAGTCCTTGATGATGTGCTTCATCTCCAGCCTTATTTTATACTGTCTGCTCACCAGCATCTTACAACAAATTGACAGCTTTGATTATGCCTTGCTTTTCTGTGTTTCCCCGGGCATTGTGCCTGCTGTTGCCTTAGCCAATAATGCCTTGCCCTTCCTAGCCATCTTCTCTTGCCCAACGCAAGCCTTCCTGGCCCATCGAGTCCAATGCCAGTCCAGTTGATCATGCTCGCCTTCACGTATAATTTCCCCCAACCCTCCAGTTTCTTTATAGTCCCCTCACGGTGTCACTATTATTGCTTTGTGTGTCTATTTTTTCCATCCGAGTAAGCGCTCCTGAAAACTTGAAATCACATGATATTGATCTTTCCATCTGTAACACCTAGCACGGTGCACGGCATAAAACAGATGCTGAGAAAATCCTTATTGGATATACGGATGCATTAATTAACAACGGAGGAGAAAATATCCTTTAACAGGAACGACTCTCCTTTTTTGGTGAGAATGTTATCTATCGTGCAGTAATGACAAACAAGGGCAGACATGGAAGGGACATAATGGTAAGAATCCTCGCTAGTGTCTGTGGCTTCTTTTCCTATTTTTCGTCTTGCTACTGGAACAAAAAAAAAGGATACATCATAAGCAATGTGGTATTTTCTGTTTATTGCCACCACGTTAACAACAGTAATCGTGCAAGACAAAATGAGGCGTTCTATAAAATCCTGCATTGCAGATTTTGCTGCTGATGTAAAGAACTCAATAAAGTGTAACACTTTAATCATGGAGATAAAAATCACACAGCAGCTTCCCACGGGCTCCCAGAGCCTTAAGAGAAAATAGTTGTTGGGAAATGAGAGATGAGAGAAGAATATTATCAGGATCAGAAATGTTGTATTTGGGCTTTTGTTTTTTTCCTACCTTAAGAAATGAAATATGATTTCATTTTTCTATCCAGCTCCACGACACCTTGTATGAGTCTCTACATTCTCTGCAGGACATGCTCTGATTTCTAGGGGATTTTGCTCATTCTTTGTAAAAATCGATTTGTTTAGGGAGAACTGCATTCCTGCCTTTTAGGTGGCTTGGTGGCATTTAAGAAAAGAAAAGAGAGAGACTTTAAAAAAAATAAAGGAAGTATGAGGCTGGAGGTGAGGAGGCTAGTAATAGTTACAATGTTGGTGATATTACCATCTGGGTTTCTACTGTGGTCTCGTGAGATGAGGAAAAACATCATTGCAGGCAAAAGACCCTCTCAGGAGATGGGAGCTGTTGTGACACCTTTGCTCGTGATCTTGAGAAAATCATCTCCTTGCTACTAGGCATCAGTTCTATTTCTCAAATAAGGGGACGTCCCTAGATAGTTCCTGTAGGACATTTTGGTTCTGCCATCTGAGTCTGTAGACTCTGGGCAAAAAGGTTAATGGCTTGGCTTCTGTGACATTGGCTGTTGTGGTCTAGGCTATTGTAGAGCCCTGGCTTATCCAATCCTACTTGCAGCACCTCCACCCTTGTCCCCAATTTATTCTCCACCTAAATTCATTTTCTCTCTTGTAGCTAGAGAGATCAATTTATAACAACAGGAAAATGTATATAGCCAAGCTAGGGGAAGTATCTGTATTAAGATCCTTGGACCGAAGCCTGACTATAGCGATTGTGGGGAAGGAAGACAGGTAGTGTATTCTGAATACAGTGGGCAGGAGGGGAAGAATTACAGGGGAGGGGCTCAGAGAGGCATGTCTTCTTATAGGTGGCAATAAGGGGTTGTAAGGGGTTTGGTTTTCAGTGTACGTAAAATAGGATACGAAAAAATTCAATGATATGCACTGTTCAGTATCCAGAGAGGCTTATTCTGAGAAAGCTGATGGTGCCCGGCTACCAAAAGATAAAGCACCTGAAGTCACTGAAGACAATGGGTGCACAAGTAAATGTGGTAAAGAAAGCTGATAATGCCCAGCTACCAAAAGATATAGCACCTGAAGTCTTAAAGACATGAAGATAAACAAGCAGCCATCTAGCTGAGAGAAAACAAAACCCACATGGAAGAAGCACACTGGCCTGTCCTGACTAGATCACTAAGGACAAAGTGGGTTCATAAGCAAAAGTCACGAACAAAGCTGATGGTGCCCGGCATTCAAATGATATAGCATCAGGGGTCTTAAAGGCTTGAAGACAATCAGGCGGCCAATTAGCTAAGAAACAACAAAGCCTACCCGGAAGAATCACACCAGCCTACCCCGACACAAACACTGAAGACAAAGCTGGTGCATGAGTAAGTGCGGTGAAGAAAGCTGATGGCGCCCAGTTGTCAAAATATATAGAATCTGGGGTCCCATAGGCCAGAAGATAAACAAGGGGCCATCTAACTGAAAAACAACAAAACCCACATGGAAAATACACACCAGCCTATGAGATGACAAGGCATTGAAGGGATCAGGTATCAGGCATCAAAGACAAAAATTTTTTTTTTAAATAATAGCATTGTGAATGAGGGGGAGTGTAGAGTGGGGACCCAGGGCCCATTTTGGGGAAATTGGACATCCCCTTGCAGAAGGGCTTTGGGGAGGTGACGAGCCAGTCAGAGTGTAGTATAGCAACGATGAGACATACAATTTTCCTCTAGTTCTTGAATGCTTCCTCTCCCCCCCCCCCCCCACATAAACAGCTGAACCGGGAGATGTACACTGGCAATGGATAGGAACTGGAAACGCGGGGAATCCAGGACAGATGAGCTCCTTTGGAACACTGGTGAGAGTGGCCATATCGGGAAGGTGGAGGGAGGGTGAGGGAGATGACAAGGTCTACATATAACCTCCTCCCTGGAGGATGGACAGTGTAGAACTGGGTGAGGAAGACGTCGGATGGTGTAAGATATGATAAAATAATAATTATTTCTAAATTATCAAGGGTTCAGGGGGAGGAGGGAGTGGGGAGGGAGGGGGCAATGAGGAGCTGATACCAAGGGCTCAAGAAGAAAGCAGGATTTAGAGAATGATGATGGCAACATATGTTTGAATGTATAGACACAAATGATGTATGTATGGATTATAAAAAGAGTTGTATGAGCCCCTAATAAAATGATTAAAAAAAGAATAAATATATCTGCGAAAGAAAGAAAATACCCTGTAGCAAGAGTAGCAGCCATCCAGCTGGACATGGTGGCAGCTTGAGTCAGTGAAGGTAAGAGGTGGTCAAATTCTGCATATGAAGGGACCTTAAAAACTTGCTGGAAAAATGAGAAGATCATGGAAATTCCCTCTGACTTGTGAAGCCCCTCCATAATTTTGAAGTGGAGCGGAGGCATGCCTGGCAGCGTAGAGATGCTCACTCGAGGAAGAAAGGAGTCAAGCGTGCTGGACCTGATGTGGTTTGCAACATCTTCTGTGTTTTTGTTTGTTCATATTAGAGTTTATCTCAGAGGTGCTATGTCATTGGGGGTCACCTTCTTGAAGTTGTGGTATATGTGTTTCTGTCTTTCAGTAGATGATGAACCTATAGGGACAGCAAGTACAATAAGGATTTTAGCTGAGAATTGGGGGGGGGGGTGTAGGGGTGTACGGAAGAGGTGGGGGTGGGACTGCAAAAGGGAGATGATGTCAAGGAGTTGAGGAAGTAAAAGAATGCTGGGAAATGGTCCATGGTAGCAATTGAACAATACTGCTTGACATGATGGAACTAGGAAATAATATGTGTATTAACTCCCAGTTCATAATAAATTAAAATAAATATTTTTAAATGAATAAAGAGAATTATTTCGCAGTTTTGTCCTGAACGAACTGAATAAAGGAGTTTCCATTGATTAACACCTGTCAGGCTGAGGGAGGAACAGTTGTCAGAGAAAGTCAGAAGTTCAGGTTTGAACATAAGGAATGAACAAAGGCTCTGAGACATCTAATGGACACTGCCAAGTATGCTCTTGAGATGAGAAGCATGGAGTACTGGACACATATCCAAAGTAGAGATGTAAAATTGAGAGAGGACAGTTTGTAGATGGCATTTCATACTATGACACTAGGTTAGATCCCTAAGACGTTGAATGTAGAAAGAGAAGCGGAGAGGAATAAGGCCTGAGTGATGCATTTTGTAAAATCGTAGGGAATTTAAAATTCAACTTTACTAGAAGTATACAAGAATTATATCACAAGCACCCATGTAAACGTCCATCAAAGTTCGACAGGATTCTTCACTTAGAGTAACTTTTTCATTTGTAAAAGGAGTATATTGTACAGATGAATAATTATGGACTTCAAAGCCACCGTAACCACACCTACCTCCACTTCTTGTTCACAACGTTGCCTTGAGCAAGCAAATCATTTTGAAGTGGATCTATAGAATGGAACAATAATGTCCTTCTACAGTAGGGTTACAATTTGTTCTTCCTTTTCAGGTAAACTCCAGTCTTATTAGGCTGAGTTCTTTTTTTTTTTTTTTTTTTTAACAATTTATTGGGGCTGATACAATTCTTTTCAGAGTTCATACATATACATACATCAACTGTATAAAGCACATCTGTACAGTCTTTGCCCTAATCATTTTTTTCTCTTTTCTTCTTTTACATTTTATTAGGGACTCCAACAACTCTTACCACAATCCATACATATACATACATCAATTGTATAAAGCACATCCATACATTCCCTGCCCCAATCATTCTCAAGGCATTTGCTCTCCACTTAAGCCCCTTGCATCAGGTCCTCTTTTTTCCCCCCCTCCCTCCCCTTTCCCCCCTCCCTCATATGCCCTTGGTAATTTATACCTCGTTATTTTGTCATATCTTGCCCTATTCGGGGTCTCCCTTCCCCCCTTCTCTGCTGTCCCTCTCCCAGGGAAGAGGTCACATGTGGCTCCTTGTAATCAGTTCCCCCTTTCCAACCCACTCGCCCTCCACTCTCCCGGCATCGTCCCTCACGCCCTTGGTCCTGAAGGTATCATCCACCCTGGATTCCCTGTACCTCCAACCCTCGTATGTACCAGTGTACAGCCTCTGTCCTATCCAGCCCTGCAAGGTAGAATTCGGATCATGGTAGTTGGGGGGAGGAAGCATCCAGGATCTGGGGGAAAGCTGTGTTCTTCATCGATACTACCTCACACCCTAATTAACCCATCTCCTCTCCTAGGCCCCTCTATGAGGGGATCTCCATTGGCCGACACTTGGGCCTTGGGTCTCCACTCTGCACTTCCCCCTTCATTTAATATAATATATATATACACATACATATATACATATACACATATATACACATACATACACACACTAATATCTTTTTTTTTTTTTGCATGATGCCTTATACCTGGTCCCTTGGGCACCTCGTGATCGCACTGGCCGGTGTGCTTCTTCCATGTGGGCTTATTTGTTTCTGAGCGAGATGGCCGCTTGTTCACCTTCAAGCCTTTAAGACCCCAGACACTATCTCTTTTGATAGCCGGGCACCATCAGCTTTCTTCACCACATTTGCTTGTGCACCCATTTGTCTTCAGCGATCCTATCATGGAGGTGTGCAGTCACTGATATGATTTTTTGTTCTTTGATGCCTGGTAACTGATCCCTTTGGGACCACTCGATCACACAGGCTGGTGTGTTCTTCCATGTGGACTTTGTTGCTTCTGAGCTAGATGGCCGCTTGTTTATCTTCAAGCCTTTAAGACCCCAGTCACTATCTCTTTTGATAGCTGGGCACCATCAGCTTTCTTCACCACATTTACTTGTTCACCCACTTTGGCTCCAGCCGTTGTGTCAGGAGAGTGAGCATCATAGAGTTCCAATTTAATAAAAGAAGGTATTCATGCATAGAGGGAGTGTTTGAGTAGAGGCCCAAGGTCCTTCTGCCACCTTAATACTTGACCTATAAATATCAACACAAAGATCTATTTCCCCAACCTCCTATATATATTTGCATGTACATGTCTTTGTCTAGACCTCCATGAATGCCCTTTGACTCCTAGCTCTTTCCTCCATCTCCCTTGACCTTCCTTCTGCCCTACTACCATGCTTCATCGCCACCTGGGCTAGAGTATACCTCTTCTCTAAGCAACCTTACCCTCGATCATTTCCCATCAGGCCTGCCACTCCCCCTTCTCTACCCTTTGGGGTCCCATGTTTTTCCCTTGTCCCTGAGTAGAGCAGCCAGTCCACAGAGAGAACAACATGGCTGGCCCTCAGTGACTAAGGGCGATACAGGGGACAGCACAGGAGACACAGTGTGGAAATTGCACCTGTCCTGATCCCACCACACCGAGGCAAATCACTGTGGGAGTGCAGCGGAACAGCAAGGGAATGGAGTGGCAAGGTCCCCAGGGAATGCTGAAAGTGGACTTTGGGGCCAGGGCGTGATGCCCCAACAGGCTGGACTGGAAAACGCTCCTAAGGGCCAGCAAACGATCCCTGAACTAACTACAAGCTTTTCTCTTGTGAACTGTTTTGTTCTGTTCTTTTTCAGTGGTTTGTTTTGGTTGTTTTGTTGTCTGGTTGTATACTGTTGCTTTGTGTTCCTCTGTCTAGTTTTCGTGCATGTTAGTGACTCCACAGGTCTGTCTGAATAGGACAGGCTGGATGAACTATCTGGATGAAAAACAACGGGACCGACAGTTCCGGGGGGACTTGGGGTGGGGGGTAGGAGGGGTAAGGAAGTAGGCTGAGTTCTTATACCTAGACATTTCCGACAAAGAGTCACCTCATTCAAACCAGTATGTCGCTCTGAAATAAGACTTAGTAGTGCCTTGTCCGTGCTCACCAGAATCACTACAATGAGCAAGGAGAGGTGTTCAGGAAATATGTGAATCGCAGACAGTGCCACAGAGAGGTTTTCAAGTACACTTTAAAATTTTATTTTTGCTTTCCAACTCTACCTTCTACTCACTCCAATCACGTCTGGCTCTGACGAAGCCCTATATTAATATGAGCACCTATCTATCACTGATTTTTACCAGAGTGGAAGACCTTTTGTGTACACTGTAGTATACACATTCACTGAAATCCACGAGGTCAGCAGTTTGAAGATACCAGTAGCTCCACAGGACAAAGAAGATTTCTACTCCCAGAAATAGTTCTAGTCTCAGAAACTCAGGGGGGCAGTTCTACCCTGTCCTTTAGGATCTCTTTGAGTCGACATTGGCTCAATGGCAGTGAAATTATTGTTTTCTTGTTTTTGGAAGTTCTTTCACCTCAAAGTACAACGCACAAATCATAGGTGCTCTGTAGACACATGTGGTTAGGGACTCTATAATGCACAACACAGAAGAACAGAAAATTCCACTGAATGACCTTGTTCTAGTGTCTTAGTAATCATAAGTGGTATATTTAAACTTAAAAGATATCTACACTTAACTACATATGAACAAACACACTTGCTTTCATGAACAAAAACACGTACATATCTCAAGAACAGAAAAATAATCTTGATTTCCATTTCGGAGTCGATTTATGGACATATAAAAGACCAAGCCCTACGCTAAATATTTACCACAGATCTTATGTCACTTAATTCTTAACCCTAAAAACCAAATTCATTGTCATTGTGTCGAAGGAGATGCTAAGGTAGGGTAGAACTATCCCAGTAAGTTTCCAAGACTGGAACTCCAAGGAGGAAATAGAAACTTCCGTCGTCCCGTGTTTCCCCCTCGAAGCGGCCCATGGTGGCAAATTGCTGACCTGTGTTTAGCAGCTGAATGCATAACCACTGAACCCCAGGGCTGCTTAAACAACCCCAATGGGAGGTATTATTGTTCTTATTCTGTTAATTCTCACATTGATGCCTTGGGTGGTCAAGTACATTGGTTGATGTCATAAAATGTCAGAACAGGACATGCTATCATAGTATAGAAGTATAGAAGTATAGGAGTATAGGAGTATAGAAGTATAGGAGTATAGAAGATCAAAGGCATAAATCTGACCTGAATAGTTAAAGCTTTGTCAGTAGATTTCCCCCACCCTCATCCCCTGTGATGTGGACTGGACCTGGTCCGGTTTCCAAAATTTCTGTATTTGGGGTTTGTATTCTGTTCTTTGGTTTTTGTTTGTTCATCTTAGAGCATATTTCAGAGGTGGTATGTCGATGGAGGTCACCCCTTGAAGCTGTGTTACATGGTTTCCTGGGTCGGGCATATGGACCCCAGGATCCGTGAATCTAGAGGGACAGCAAGGCAAATAAGGGAGATGCTATCAAGGGGTCCAGGCAGAAAGGGCATGTTTGGAAACTGCGTACGGTAGCAACTGTATAATCTACTTGACGTGACTCAAATTTGGAATGATATGATATATGTACAAAATCCCAACTAACAAAAAACTAACCAAATCTTGTGCCTTTAAAACAATAGAGAGCGGTGCCCAGGACTTCCTTTTCTCTCTTAGTTTAAAGGCACAGATTCCTTAAAAATGCACAGTGAGGGGCAGGTTGTCTTGGGGAGGGGCTTGCATGTGAAGGTGACGGGGACTTAGTGACTGGCTGTGAACACAGATGCGACACAGTCAGCGAGGGATAAGGGAGGGAGAGGGGTGGGTGGCTGGATGGTGAGATGGCTGGCTGGCTGGATAACTTGGCAACCAGAGAGTGAGTTAGAGACACTTAAACAGAGACTTGTATTCTAGCGTGTGTGACTCTACCATGCTTGGATTCTCTACATAGTTAATTTTATTTCTAATTTGCTATAAACTCCCTCATTTGCTATAGAATTTTGTGTGATTCTACCATACTCTGATTCTCTATGTAGTTGGTTTTATTTCTAATTTGTTATAAACTCCCTCATTTGCTAGACATAAAGCACAGTACTTGGTCTAGAGTAGACAGACAGTGAAAGTGTGCCGAAAGAAGTAATAAAACATTTTAAAAGCACCTGAGGCAGCAATAGCTAGATAATAATAATCCTTCACATTTGCATGATGCTTTGTAATATGTAAAATGATCTCACATGCAATTTCATACTTAATCCCTAATCTAGCCTTTCAAGGCTTATACTAGGCCCCTCGTTTTATTGATGAGAGGCCCTTGTCTCAGAGAGACGAAATGAGTTGCCTGGCACTTTGTAGGAATGTTAAGAGACCAGATAAATATACATGTCAGATGGAGGTAGAGACTGATAACTAGACAGATACAGGCAGACAGAGACAAGAGAGAGGGAGACCGAGACATGGATAAATGATGGTAGCAAATGGAGATGGATGGGTAGTTGCTGAATGAGCCTCCCATCTCCCTTCCGTCAGTTCATCTGGAACACATAGCTGGAGATAGCTCTCTTAAGCACACATCTGACCCAGCCGTTCCCTACTTAATAAACTGGTCTTCCCTATCGCCTGGGGGACCGCATCCTGCCACCCACTTCTCTAGCCTCTCAGATCACCACTCTGCTACAGCATCTTTCCCTCTGATCACGGGGCCCTCTTTAATTCTCATTTTTCCTATTCCACATCTGTCACATTGTTTCCCTACACCAAAACTCTCTTGCCCCCGCCTGTGGAAGGACAAGTCCTACTTATTTTTGAATATTCAATGTTAGCAGGACTTCATTTAGGAAACTTCTCCAGACAATCTTCACAGACAAGGTTCATTTTCTGTCCTCCTATCTTACTATCTTTAGCGGTTAATAGAGCAGAGTCAATAAGCAAGAAGAACATTTTGTAGGGTTTTTGAAGTAAGAGACACTTGGACTAAAATCCTGTTCTTCCAACCTGTTAGCAATATAACTCTGGGGAAGCCATTACCCTTTTTGCGTTGTTTTCTTCATCTCTGCAATGAAACTGCTCATGTCTGCCCTGTGATTGTGTTGGGATTGAGGCCAGTGTAAAACATGACTGTCTGTCCAAAGTCTTAGGCATTGCCATTGACCGGATGTCAGAGAGGCAGGAGCAGTGGTTCAAAGTGCAGCCTATCAGGGCGTTACAGAGTTTATGTGAGGATATGCTCAACCATGGGACACCTTCTGCACCTGCTCTAGCCTAGCTGTGTTGTTATGTGCTGTTGAGTTGGTGTCAACTCACAGTGACCCGACATACAACAGAACAAAACACTGCCCGGTCCAGCGCAATCCGCATAGTTGTCGCTGTTTGCGCCCATAGTTTCAGCCACTGGTGCATTGCGGTCGCTCTCCGTTTTGCTGATCCATTATTTACCAAGCATTGTACCTCCCTCTAGGAACTGGTCCCTACAAGGAACACGCCCAAAGGTCGCCAGAGGAAGTCGCACGGTCCTTGTTTCTGAGGAGCATTCTCGCTGCTCTTTTTCCGGTAGAGATTGATTTGTTCTCCAGGCAGTCTATTATTCACCAACATCATCATCGAAATGCAGACATTTTCCCTTGACTTTACTCAGTGCCCAGATTTCACATGGTTATGCGCTGATAGGAAATACCATGACTTGGTCGAGCGCACCCTGGTCCTCAAAGTGACACCGAGCCTCTTTACCACTAAAGAGCTCTTTTGCAGATTTTCCCAGTGGAATGCACTGTTTAATATCTTACCTGCTGTTTTCATGAGTTTGATTATGGGTCCAAATAAAATAAATTACTTCACAATTTTAGTCTTTTTCAATTTATCAGAATGTTCTTAATCATCCAATATGGAGACTTTTTATTTCTTTATGATGATATGTCATCTGTTCCCAAAGCTGTAATCTTTGATTTTCATTAGTAAGTGCTCAAGTCCTCTTTCTGCCCATCTGCACATCTCAGTCGTCAGGACTCCTTCCATCTTGATTCTGACTTCTTCCTCACATCATCCATTTTCTCAGATGATGTGCTCCGCATACAGATTAAATAAGTATGGTGAAAGCATATGACCATGCTGCATAGTTTTCCTGATTTCACCCATGTAGTACTCCCTGGTTCTGTTCACACATTTGTCTCTTACACATGTGCAAGTGTAGCATGAGCACAATGTAGTGTTATGGTATTCCCATTGTTCTCAAGTCTGTTCCATGTCTGTTATGGTTCACATATCAAATGCCTTGGCACAGTCAGTAAAATTCAAATAAGCATCTCTTGAATTTTCCCACCTTCAGATCCATCTGACATCAGCAATCATATCCCTTGTTCCATGTCCTCTTCTGAATCCAGCCTGACCCTCTGGCAGCTCTCTAGCAGTGTACTGATGCAACCACTGTTGGATGATCTTCAGAAAAATTTACTTGCATGTGATTTTAATGTCATTGCTCTATAATTTGAAAATTCTGTTGGGTCACTTTTCTTTGGAATGGCCACAAAATGGATCTCTTCCAGTCAGTTGACCAAGTAGCTGTCTTCCAAATTACCTGGCATAAATAAGTGGCTGCTCCCAGGACTTTGTCAGTTTGTTGAAATATTTCCATTGGTTTTTCATTAATTCCTAAAACTTTGTTTTTGGCTAATGCTTTCAGTACAGCTTGAATTCTTCCTTCAGTGCCATTGATTTTTGCCCTCCTGCTACCTACTGACGTGGTGGATCGTTCATTAGTTCTTTTTGGTACAGTGACTTTGTGTATTCTTTCTATCTTCTTTCGATGCTTCCTGAGTTATTCAATATTTTTCCCATAAGATATTTAAATATTACAACTCAAGGCTTGCCCTTTTCCTTGAGTTCCTTCCGTTTAAGACATACTGAGCGTCCTCTGACTTTTCGGCTCTCTAAAGCTCTTTCTGATTATTTACACTTCCCATGAGAAGAGTTGACTCTGTCTTCTTGAGCTGCCCTTCTAACTTTTCGGTCCCTCTCTTTGACGTCCTCCTTGTCTCATGTGCTTCAGGTAGCTACTTACCTATGAGCAGGGGATGTTCTGTCTCCCTGGCAGCCCTGTTACCATTTTAGTTGCTAATATTGAGCTTCTCCACCATCTCTTCTCAGAGATGTAGTCAATGTTATTTCTGTGCATCCCATTTGGAGAAGTCTACATGTATGTTAACTGTTTGTCTTACAAAAAAAGGTATTTATGGTGAAGAACTCTTTGGACTTGCACAATTCTCTCATGTCATCTCTGCCTTTGTTTCTATTACCCACCAAGGCCATATTTTCCAACTCTTCTTCCTTCCTCTTTGTTTCCAGCTTTTGCTTTTCAATGGCCAATAATTATCAATGCATTTGCATTACATGTTTGGTCAATTTTCATCTGAAGTGATAGAATTCTTTATTTCTTCATTACTAACTTTATTGATTGGTGCATAAATCTAAGTAATGGTTACATTGATTATATTTCCTTGAATGGAAATAGGTATAAACCCATAACAGGCAGCCTTGCACTTCAAGATCGATCTCGAAATGTTCCTCTTGGAGATGAATGCAATGCCATTCCTCTTGATTGTTTGATCCCCAGCAGAGTAAGCCACATGATTTCATGATTCAAAATGGCCACTATCAGTCCATTTCAGCTCATAAATGCCTAGAATATCAATTATATGCTTTCAATGTCATTTTTTTGACTTCCAATTTTTTGAGATTCATATTTTGTACATTCCAAGTTAATAAACAATGGATGCTTTCTTCTATTTTCCAAAGTTCATTCCTTTTCCTCTGACTTCTATTTCCCCAATGGATTCATAAATCCCTCATAAATCTACTCCTTACTCGACCTTCTTCTTCCCCATACTCCTCTCCCCATCTTCTACTCCAGGAAACCAGATTCTAGGGAATTGAGAAGTAGCCTTCCCCCACCTTCCCACAACAAATGGAAAATCAATTTAAAAACTGGACGCAATTGAGTCAATGTTGACTCATAGTGACTTTCTGTGGCTTTCTGAGACTGTGACTGTTTACAGGAGGAGAAAACCTAGTTTTTGTCCCATGGAGCTGCTGATGGCTTTCAACTGGCGACCATGTGAATCTCAGCCCAATGTGTTACCACTACACCATCATGGAAAACAGTGGGCATCAAGTTCAACTGAGCAGCTCCAAGATTGGTTAAGGGAAAAGAAATCACCTACTAGATAGAGAGTCAGAGGCTGGCAGTTGGGCCATGAGCCAATAATATGTACTCTTTTCCCTGCCTGCCAAGGAAGCCTTCCCCTCCTCCTCTGGGGTCATAAACACACCAGAGCCTTCATTGAGATGCTGCTCACAGCTAAAATCATTTCCAAGCCTGCGCAGCTCTGTCAGCTGCCCTGATAGCTGTGCGTGAAAAATGGACAGGCCGCCGAGCCCTCTGGCAGCCTGACAAATGGCTTAGAAGCAGGCCTGAGGCTCCTTGGCAGAGGCCCAGGTCTCTGGGCTTCAACAAAGAGTAGGAGAGATGGATATTCTCCTGCCAGATAACCCGACTTCCCAGGCAGGAAGACTGGAGAGCGTGAATGGGTAAGGAGGGTGGAGGGTAAGGCAGGAAGGTCCTAGCCAGAGCCAACCTTGCCCTAGGGGAGAGATTTGGAGGGACTAGAAGTATATATTTTGATCATACTCAGTACCTGGATGCAAGCAAGGCCTTAAAACCTTATCAGCTAAGGGACTGTGTATGTGTGTTTCTCATCCATAAAATAATAATACCTACCTCACAGTAGTGAGATTTGATTGAATTACTATCAATGAAGCACTTTTTAAACAATGCCCGACATTCTTCAGTAACTGCTAGCTTGTTATATTCTGCAATTATTACCATTTAATGAGAACTTATTGTGCTATATTTTACATGCACTATCTCATTTAACTCACACATAAATCAAAACTTTGGATATTGTCTTCATTTTAAGCATATAGCACTTCAGAAAGGGGCCCCTTACTTCCCCATGGTCACACAGCTAGTAAGAGACAGAAGAAAAACCTAAGATCAGTCTGCGTACAGCAAAGCAGCGTTTTTAACCACCATGCTATGCTTTGTATGAATATGCTGCTTGCCTCTTTGAGCCTACGAAAGAGTCTTTCGATTGGTTTAGAGGAAATGAGTTTTGTTTTAAAAATTCCCCAGCCAGAAACAAATTTAAAAATAAACAAAATTCCAGCTAAAAATCAATCCATTTATTTCTGAGGTTTAAAATGCTGCAGCACTCTATAAGGGGGGTTCAGGGGGAGGCGGAGGAACAACAACAACAAGAACCCTACAACGTCAGACAAGGCAGTGAAGGGGCAGAAAGTGGGAACTGCACATCAGTCAAAGGGACAAAGGCAGTGCCGAGAGGGCGCTCAGGTGGAAGTGCCCAGGCACGTGGGCACTGACTCTCCAGACTGCCGGGAGGTTGAGGGCTTGCTGCCCCATTGAGGAGAAGCAACTGCCTGCTTTGAAATGTGTCCGTGTGGGAGGAAACCCACCTCAATCTTTAATGTGGTCAACAAATATTCACTGAACACCTACTCTGAGTCAGATCTTGCACTGACGAGGAGACTAAAGAGATGCATAAATCCTGAGGTCTGCTACGGGATGGCATGTTCCCGGGAAGCCAGCAGAAATCAAGTACCTCCCCTACAGGGGAGTCAGTACTGCCATGGCCTGGATGTCTAGACAGACGAGGCTCCTCAGAGAAGGGGCAAAATTTACACGGCTGAGTCAGGATTCACTGCAGTTGCGTAGGTGCAGTGGGGAAAGGCAGGGGGTCCATTCCTGTGGAAGCTGAGCCAAGGCTTGGAAGAGGTCATAGAAGAAAGATTCAGTTTTTTAAAAAGCACTTGTAATTCAACAACCCAGTAACAGTGACCAGTAATAGCTTTTCAAACATACAGACAGATTTACATGGAACTGGCTGGTTGAATGGGCAGCTAAATACAAATGCTTCTTATAAAAACAGAAAATATTTGTACTGTAAATATCTCTTATTTAAAAAGAATTGGATTCAATTTTTAAAAATGTACTCAAACTTATAGGAATCTTGAGAAGTTTATTCACAAGAGACATAATTCCCTTTCTAAAGTTCAAAAAAGAATAAAGAAACATTAAATGGTTGAAGTCACTGTATTAAAAATAAAACGACAGCACTGACTTTTTGACAGAAATTGATGAGAAAATTGAGAAAAGTTAGATAATTTGCTGAAAGTTACATGGGTAATTTGTGGTACAACTGGGATTTGAAATCAGATGTATCTAAATTAACACTCATGTTCCTTCCAAAATATTTATCTGGTTCCCTAAGACACGTTTTTATGTTTAAAGTCAGTAATCGAGGCCCAAAGAAGTCAAGTGACTCCGTTCAAGTCATATTTTAAGTGAACAACACCATGATGGTGATTATTGGGTCATTGTTCCCATCACGTCTCTCCGCCCACCACTTGTCTATCAGCTTGTCAGACCGTGGTGGCTTGTGTGTTGCCATGGTGCTAGAAACTGTGCCACTGGTCTATAAGCTACCAGAATGGTCAGCCAACGTCAACAGGTTTCTGCAGAGCTTCCACAGCGAAGCAGGAAAATAACCACCGAAAACCCTGTGGATTTCAGCGAGTCATTACTAGATACTGAACACCGCATGACTAGCATGAGAATATGCAAAATATGACCGAGAAATGGCTGCCTTCTCAAGTACAGTCAACCACGGTGACGGAAATGTCTGCAGGAGGAAAGCCTGGCTGACCATCATTTGTTGAAGGGGCACAATTCAAAATGAGAAGAAACAGATGCCAACAGCTAATAATAATTGGAACATGTAATGTATGAAGTATGGATTCAGCAAAAATGGAAGCTGGAAAAATGAAATGGAACCAATGTACATCCACATATTCAGTATTAGTGAGCTGAACTGGGCTGGCCTTGGCCATTTTGAATCAGAAGAGCACAGGTTAACGGTGCTGGGAACAACACACTTCAAGAGGAATGGCACTGCACTATCTTCAAAAAGGACGTGTCAGGATCTATCTTGAAGCACAATGCTCCCTGTGATAATGTCTAGCTGCATACTAGTAAATCCAGAACATACAACTATTATGCAAATGCATTTGCCAGCCACCAACATTTATTATTATATTGTCATTTGTGCCATTGAATAGCTTATGACCCCTAGCAACCCTGTGCACCACAGAACAAAACACCGCATGGTCCTGCACCGCCCTTGCAATTATTCCTAGGCCTGAGCCCTTTGTTACAGCCATGAGGTCAATCCATCTCATTGAAGCCCTTCCTCTTGTTTGCTGTCCCCACCACTTTACCAAGCATAAAATTGAAGAATTCTACCAATGTGTTCAGTCTGAAATCGATCAAACATGCAATCAAGATGTATCGATGATAATTGGTGATTGGAATGTATGTAACTCAAGCTATGGTATTTTCAATCGCCTCATATGCATGTGAAAGTTGGACATTAGATAAATAAGAATGAAGATGAATCAACTCATTTGAATTGTGCTGCGGGGGAAGGGGATATTGAAAGTATCACAGACTCTTAAAAGGACAAACAAGATATGTCTTGGGAAGAAGCATGGCTTCAGAGTGCTCCTTAGAGACAAGGATGGTGAGATTTCTCTTATACGCTTCAGACATGTTGTTAGGAGAGACCAGTCCCTGGAGAAGAACATCATGTTTGGTAAAGTAGAGGGGCAGTAAAGGAGAGGGAGGTCCTCGAGGAGGTGGATTGACATTGTGGATTCAGCAAGAGGCTCAAGCTCATGAGCAGTTGAAAGGATGGCGCAGGACTGGGCAGTGTTTCTGTTGCGACAAGGTTGTTATGGGTTCGAACTGATGAGATGGCACATAGCAATAACAACCAGCTCAATAACTGGCCTCGGCCAATGGAATATGAATAATTTTGCTATTTAACATCTCTGGAAGGAAACTTGACTGGCTATTGTATGGTTGGTCTAGGCTCTCTTGGGTTTTGGCTCTCTGCTATGAAAACAGCCCAGAGAAGGACTCTTTCTTCTGCCTCAGCCCTATATCAGAAGACCTTTGGAGCTGAGCAGAGCTCTACAGAGCCCAGAAATTTAGCTGAGCTATGGCTGACCTAGCGCCCTCATGTACCATGACCATAAAGTAAATGTTTGCTGGTAGAAGTGAATGACCTATTAGACCTCTTTGTTAACCATGACAACAAGCTGACGGATGCAGCAATTTCTTGAAGAAACGTCTTTGGTTGTTCTTATCCTCAACGTTTCCTCCAATTGTGTAGTGTTTGACTTGATACTATGTGTCAACGGTTGTACTTGTGTTTTCACTTTAAATGCTAAATAGATGAGCAATAACTAGAGACAGAATTGCACACTATAAAACACAAGTGAAAAACCCACATGTCAAGGGTTTAGATTTCCATGGTTTTGCGTTCCCTCATTAACTAGCCTAGGGATCCCTTGGGAATGCTGCACCCTCCAGTAAAGTGAAGATCATGGTTGAAGCCTACTCTGTCAACAGAGAGCCCGGGATGAATCCGAAAACCACGCCTTCTTCTTTGTATTCTGACACATGGAGACAGACGGTTAGCATTAACTAAGATACACAGTCACCCAGCAGCACCTCAGTTTGAAACGGAGAATGCTAAGGAAAACACATAGTAAATACCAAATGGCTCTGTGTCACCTCATCGCTGCGTGACCGTGGGGAAGCCACTTTCCTTCGGACATCAGTTTCCTCATTTGTAAAATGAAGAGGCTGTACCCAAACCTCCCAGTGTCCCCCGAGTCTGGAATTCTGTAATCTGATGGCTTCTAATTACCAGTGTCAACTGGCTTGAACAGGACCCCATAGTACTGAGGAGCGTCGTATTCATAGGAATCCATCGAAATGGTAGACCAAACAAGGCCATCTGTGAAAACAAGTGAAATTATCTAGGGAAGGGGCTTGGTTCACTATACGGGTTCTGTCACTGAAAAGAAGTGTGTAACTATGCCCTTCTGTTTGCCAACTTCCACTACCTTACTTGCTCCTGACCCCTGCCTCCCATCCAGCACTTTCAGTTCTTCTCTTTATCTCATCATCTTAACCCAACAAAATGATTTCTCCTCTTTGTGAACTGAAGACTAGCTATAAACCAAACAAATATGTAAGAGGCATAGAAATAAAGTACTAGGGGAAGAATAAGAAGACTTCTAGGTGTGGGAAAGAAATAGAGACTTGATATTTAAGCATACTCATGTTGAAGTCCCATTGTCGGTTTATTCTTATGTAAAATAAGGATGATATCTATCTAACATGATTGCTGTCAGAATTGAACTGTATGAGAAAAGCTCATGGAGGCAGACAAAAAATCAAAGCTCTCTGTGGTAGGTTTTATGGTAACTTGACTGCTCCTGTAAGAAGATATAGGGGGGGTCCAACCTACCAGTCAGGTCACAGCCTGAAGAGACCTCCTCAGGGGTGGCCTTTGGATGTGACAATGTGGAGAAGTAGTCTCTTTCTTGCCCATCTTCTCCTTCCTGATGCTTGGATCCAGAATCTGGCTTCTAGGGCTCATGGCCCGGGTGACCTGCTAACCCTGAAAGCTATTGGCATGCTGCCAACTTTAGATCCACTCATCTCTGAGCCCACAGCGCTGTGACCTCCCGATTCTCACTTCATCTGCTGTTAGTTGCATTGTCTGGGAGGGTCTCTCCCCCAGCGTCTGACCCATGGACTTGAGCTGCACTGGACTGAATTGTTTCCTTGATATAAATTTCTTTCTCAAAAACCCAGACTGATACACGATCCAAATTGGGAAGAAATAAGCAAAATTTTTTATATTCACAGATGGTATTTTTCAATATATAGAAAATCCAAAGAATCAACAAGAGAACTACTAAAGTTCATAGATGAATTCAACAAAATTATAAGATATATGTTCAGTTCACAGAAATCAGTTGTATTTATACACAACAGCAATGAGCAATCTGAAAAGGAAATTAAGAGCATAATTGCATTTGTAACAGCACCTGAAAGAATAAAATACCTAGTGTCTTAGTTGGTGATTATAGTGATAACAGAAATACCACAAGTGATTGGCTCTAGAGAACAGAAATTTGTTTCTCATAATTCTGAAGCCCACAAGTCCAAATCAGGGTTTAGGGTATGTCAATTCCTCCCTCCTAGTTTGGGGTGTCTGCTGGCAATCCTTGATAATTTCTGTTGTTCTTCTGTATTTTTCTGTCCCCTGTGTGTATATCTCTTTATCTATTTTGCTCTTCTTATAATACATCACTTAGGAGTGATTAGGTTTAGGACCCACATTCCTATTGTATGACCTCACTAACATAACAAAAGAACACCCCTATTTCTATAGACTCTTATTAGAGATACTGAGGTTAGGACTTGCACACTTATTTTTAAGGGATGCAGTTCAATCCATAATACCTAGCAATAAATGTAATGTTCTCATCTGGCCTCCCAAGCAATGAGACAGTGTGCCTGCCAAATACTCGGGATCCTTACATCACCCTGTTATTTGTGATCTTAATGACACCTCAATAATCACTTCCAGAGAGAAGGCCTCACATTGGCTGGGCTCAGTTTCTAACACTGAGAGGAGAGGGGGGAGACCAATACATTTCTGACATATACCACTCTCCTCCAGTCATCTCAAACCAACAGGCATCCATCCCCTACAAGGGCTCACAGTGAACCTTCCTGAACATTTAAGTCCAATGGTAAGGGGCAGAGGTCAGGTTTACCTTTGAGAAGGTGGTTATATCTCTGTTGATATGTAAACCAGGTGGGGCAATATGCCACTATAAGAAAAATCCTCAACATTACTTATATAGAACTCCCAAGGGAAAATACATCCAATATTCACTGTGCACTTTCGACCTTGTTTCTATCCATTCCTTGGTGGCCCAGGCTGTATGTTTTAGATAACTGGGACTTTAGCCTCTGTCCTTTTGATGTGCACAACACCCTTCGTAAGTGACACCAGAAGGATGATATTTGGAAACCCTACTAACGGGACTGGATTATACTCATATTATGTGACTATACCCAATTCTTGCCCTCATGAAGAAATCACTGAAGATACGGGTGCTTTAGCAAAGTGTGGTACCTGGCTATCAGAAGGGAAGATGTTCAACCTGCTCTGAATTCATTAGCCAAAAACAGGGCTCTGGGAATCGATAGAATAGCAAGGGTAATATTCCTATAAAACTGATGAAGCCCTGGAAACATGCACTTATCTGTGCCAGGCAATTTAGAAGACAGCCACTTGGCCAACTGGTTCACAGATGTCCATATTTATGCCATTCCAAAGAAAGGTGGCCCAAGAGAAGGCTCAAACTATGTAACAGTATCATTGATAGCACACACAAGTAACATTTTGCTGAAGATCATCCAACAGAGATTGCTGCGGTACACTGACAGGGAACTGACAGAGGTTCCGGGTAACTTCAGAAGAGCGTGTGGAACAAGGGCTATCATTGCTGATGCTAGGTGGATCCTGGCTCAAAGCAGAGAATACAATAAATATGTTTACTTGTGTATCATTGACTCTTCAAAGACACCCAGCTGTGTGGCCCATCATAAACTGTGGCTAACCTTGAGAAGAATGGGAATTCCAGAGCACTCCATTGTGCTCATATGGTGTGCAGATGACACACTTGCTCGCTGAAAGTGAGGAGGAGTTAAAGCACTCGCTGATTACGATAAAGGATTGTAGCATTCAGTGTGGATTCCCACTCAACATAAGGAAGACCAAAATATTCACAACTGTACTAATAAGTAACAGCATGATAAATGGAGAAAGGGTTAAAATTGTCAAGGATTTTATCTTACCTGGATCCCAATTAATGCTCATGGAAGCAGTAGTCAAGAAATCAAACAGCATATTGTATTAGGTAAATCTGCTGTACAAAACCTCTTTAGAGTATTGAAGAGCAAGGATGTTTCTTTGAGGATTAAGGTACACCTGCCCCAAGTCATAATATTTTCAATTGCCTCGTATACATGTGAAAATTGGACATCGAACAAGGAGGACCATAAAAGAATCAATACATTTGAATTGTGGTGCTGGAGAAGAATATTGAAAGTACCATGAACTCGTAAAAGGACAAACAGATCTGTTTTGGAAGAAGTAAGGTAGAGTGTGTTCGTTAGAGGCAAGGATGGCAAGACTTTGTCGTATGTACTTTGGACATGTTGTCAGGAGAGACCAGTCCCTAGAGAAAGACATCATGTTTGGTAAAGCAGAGGGGCAGCAAAAAAGAGCAAGACCCTGGATGAGCTGGATTGACACAGTGTCTGCGAGAATGGGCTCGGGCATAGGGACCATTTTGATGGCACAGAGCTGTATAGTATTTTGTTCTGTTGTGCATAGGGTCGCTATGAATCCAAGCTGATCTGATGACAGCTAACAACAACAACAACAACAACAACAACAACAACGGAGGAGAATAGGAAAGGAGGATGAGGCCTTCTACTCCCATAAAGACTTAGTCTTGAAAACATGAGGCAGTCCTACCTGTTCTGTAGGACCGTTAGGAGTTGACATGGATTTGATGGCAGTGGGTTTGAGGGGGTAAAGGCAGGTAGAAATGGGGAATTACTGCTTAAAGGAGTCTGAGTTTCTTTTAAGGTGATGACAAACATTTGGAGAAATACTAGGTGATGTGTACACAACATAGTACATATAACTGATCCACTGAACTGGGCACATGAAATGGTTAAAATGGCCAATGCTTTGTTATATATTAGAAAACACACACACACACACACACATACACACACACACACACATACACTCCACATGCACCCTTCCTATGGGACCAACATAAGTGTTCATTTCCAGTCATGACAAAGGCAGAAGGCTTCCAGAAGGTGGTGGTATAGAGATAAAGCTGAATGCAATATTGAAATGTGAAGATTGGACAAGCAGAGGGGAGGAGCAATAGTTCAATTGCAGGGCAGGTGAAGGAGCAGGTACAGGTGTTCTGTTAGGCTAAGACTCTAGAGAAGCAAAACCAAGGATGCTGGTATGTAGATAGAAAGATATTTACACCAAGAAATGGTTCATACAACCACTGAAGCGGGTAAGTCCAGTCTGCTTTCCTTCCATGAGTCAGATGGAAGATGAAGGCTTCTCCTGAATCCTTTAGTTTCAGGGGCTGGTGACTAGTAGGCAGTAAGATGAAGGCAGAAGACCACAGGCTGGTGGATGCAGAACTGAATGAATCCAAGATTGGTCAAATGAGTCTAAGGTTATTAGTTTAGTTGTGGCTCCTGGGATTGGCAGGCAATGTAAAAGGAGGTTGATAAACCAGATGTGGGACCCAGATCCAGCAGTGGGAGTGAGCCAACTCCACAGATTGTCAATTTATTCTGAGAGTAGGCCACACTCCAAATGAAACCTGCCTCAATCATCAAGGGTGAAACCAGATCAAGAAGGTCTATTCACCCCACAACTGGTTGTCTGCTTCACCGAAGACCCCATCACGGAGTTGACCATGCTATGCTAGATAATATCATGGAAGACTCCAGGCCCACCCGAGGTGACATGAAACCCGGCACCGACATGAATGCAGCAAGGGTGGTGAGGTGAATGTGGGCAGGCCAAGCACCTTTTTAGAAAAGAGGATCACAGAATTGGGATTAGGGTAAGTGTTTGTTGCAAGGGAGTATAGAGGAAAACAGTCGGAGCATTGAACAGTACACTGCGGGCCCCATGGGGCTTCAGGACAGTGTGCTTTTGGAAGTCTGAGTGAGCCGATGCTTCTTGGGAATGAGAGTGAATTTCCACCCACATCAAGAGGTGGGTAGAAAAAAACCAGTCCCTTCCTCCCAGAGGATGGTTGCTGTACTTATCGGAGATAGAAATCTGAGCTACAAGGGAAACATCAGATGAAAACAGCTGTGTTCAGGAAAGAAAAAATTATTCAATATCCTGAAAATTCGATTTTCTTCCTTCTAATCTTTTATGAGAATCAACCAGTTTTAAAGTCGAGACAGTGAAAATCCCAGGTAAGAAAATGAACCGAGAACTCTGCTGACTAGTCTGAGTTAGACTGCAGCATGTTCTTGATGACAGGGAAGGATGTTTGCTTTCTCCCAGCTATCGTAAACCCCCACCCTCGGTGGCTGGATGTGGGGTTAACCAGATATGTCTACTTCAGGGGTCCTCAAACTATGGCCCGCGGGCCACATGCGGCCCACCGAGGACATTTATCTGGCCTGCCAGGTGTTTTTGCCCCATTTGTATTTTTACTTCAAAATAAGATATGTGCAGTGTGCATAGGAATTTGTTCATAGTTTTAAAAACAAAAAACTATAGTCCGGCCCTCCAATGGGTCTGAGGGACAGTGAACTGGCCCCCTGTTTAAAAAGTTTGAGGACCCCTGGCTCTACTTCTGTCATAGTTTATTTCCTTGCTACTCCAATTGTGTTCCCTGAACAAATCACAATATCAGTACCTGAAGCCTTGTTAGAAATGCGGAATAACATATCCTACTATAAATTACTGATCAGAATGCATATTTCACTAAGATACCCAAGTATGTTTTATAAATCTCAAGATTATACTGGGTTTTAAACATATTTAGGTTACCTAAGCTTTGATTCAGTTAATTTCAAAGCCCTGGTTACCCTATGAATTTATTTACTGTGGACTCATTATCAGTTCATACACTATAGAATCAGTTCACTTTGAGTCCCTGGTTATACTGCGCTCTCAGATTCTGGATCATGGGCATGCTCCAAACCAAAGAAAGTGAGGTCAGATCCAATTTCTTCATGGAATCAATAAGAAACTAACAAAACTATTAACCAGCTGGGTTTTCCGAAGTCACACAACTAGTAAGTATATGCGGGATAATATAATTAATAGTAGTATACCACATAATATACCAAAATGAATAATCTTTATAGCTGACTAAAGATCACATCCTGGTGGCACTGTGGGCTAGGAGTTGGACTGCTAACTGAAAAGTCAGAGGTTCAAACCCGACCACCACTCCACTGGAGAAACATGAGGCTGTCTGCTCCCATAGAGATCTACGGTATCGGAAGCCCATATGAAGTGGAATCAACTTGATGGCAGTAGGTTTGATTTATTAAAGGTCAAGCCCACCACTTGTGAAATGCATATTTTGAAATAAAGTCTTTGAAGATGCAATTAGTTAACATGAGGGCATACTGAAGTATATATAGCCCTCCTTTGGAGAGGACTGCTGTCCTTTGAGAATGAGAGGTAGGGACACAGAGAGACAAAGGGGGAGATACCCTTAAAAATAGAGACACAGAGGTTGTTGCTATGACTCCATACACTAGCAAATACCTGGGGCTACCAGGCAGGGACCAGGAAGGTTTTCTTTTAGAGCTCTGGAAAAGAGCCTGATCCCACGTCCACCCTGGATTCCGATGTTCATTTCTAGAACTGTGAGAGAATACATTCTACTGTTTTAAGCCATCTGCTTTGTGATACTCTGACACAGCAGCCGTGGGGGAGTAATACCGGAGGAGCGGCTTCTTCCCTGTGGCTGAGTTTACCTTTCTCAGGAAGGAACCCGCTAGTCTTCCGTCAATGCATTGAACTCCAGTGATCTGAGGGTTGCTGGGAGCTATACCATCATTATCTCAAACCAGCAGGGTTGTCTATGGTGAAGAGGTTGCAGAGAAGCGTCTAGACTGAAAACAGACTAGGGAGAAGCAATAGGCTGTCCACCTCTGAAGGATTAGCCACTGACAACCTTATGAGTTACAGCGAAGCATTGTTTGATATTGTGTTGGAAGATGAATCCCTCATATTGGAAGGTCCTCAAAACATGGCTCGTGAAGACTTGCCTCTGCAGTTGAATTTCAACCATAACGGCATGGATGGAGTAAATCTCCCAGAACCTTCATCTGGTGATGGGGCAGAGCTTCAAACGAGGGGAAAAAAGAACTATAGCAAGTAGCCATTAATAGCTACAGTGTGGAATCTAAAAAGCATGATTCTCAGAAAATTAGAAATCATTAAAAATAAATGCATAAGGAATTCTATCCTACGCATTCATAAGCTGAAATAGATTGGTATCGGCTCTTATAAGCTGGACAATCATCTGGTTGACTATGCCAGAAATGACAAATTCAAGAGGAATGGCATCACATCCATCATCAAAGAGAACATGTCAAGATGGATTCTGAAGTACAATAATGTCTGTGATAGGATGATATCTCAATGCACACAAGAACATTCAGTTAACACAATTATTATTCATATTTACACAGCAACCACTAAAGCAAATGATGAAGAACGTGAATCGATTCTTCCAATTTCTTCACTCTGAAATTGATTAAATATGCAATTAAGATTCATGGATAATGATTAGTGATTGGAATATAAGAGTTGAAAACAACAAGGAAGGATCTGTAGCTGGAAAGCATTGCCTCAGTGAGAAGAAGGAGGCTGGAGACTGACTAATAGAAGTTTGGAAGACCAATGGCTTCTTCATTTCTATATGTTGCTTCAAAAACATAAACAGTGATCATGCACATGGACTTTGCCAGACGTCATCCATAGGAATCAAATTGAATAAAATATCCAATGATACAAGAAACATAAAAATAAAACCAAAAAGAATTAGTTTACCTTAAACTCCTTAAAGAGGTAGCATACAAGGGGGTACCCTGCAAAACCGGAATTGCGCTGGGCAGAGTGGAACTTCCCTAGTGCGCATTTTCCCTCCAGGCGAGCATAACGCAACTTGCTCAGAGTTAGTGAACCCAATGGGCGTTGCCTGGGAAGGTTCTCTCTGGTCACAGTGAATTTTTTTCACAAAAGCATTTTCATTCAAGCCTCATTTTTTTGGTGGGGGGGTGGGGTTGTTGGCCGATTTAAGAGTACAGCATGCAGCTGTGAAATTTTGTTTCCTGCTTTGGAAAAATGCCAGAGAAACCGTTGTGATGTTGAACACAGCTTACAAGGACAACACTATGAGAAAAATGCAGTGTACAAATGGTTTTCTCATTTCAAAGAAAGGGAAATATCAATTGATGACAAACCTCTCTCTGGACACCCATCAACTTCCCAAATAGACAAAAATGTTAACTTGTAGTTCATTTGGAATTCATTCCACCAGGTCAGACTGTTAATCAAGCTTTCTATTCAGACGTTCTGAAAAGATTGTGTAAAAGTATGTGACCAAAAAAAGCCTGATTCGTGCAGGCTGGGGACTGGTTTTGCCACCATGGTGATGCACCTGCTCACGCAGCCATCTCAGTGCACCAGTTTTGGGCAAAAAACAGCAGGCCTCTCTTGCCCCATGGACCTTACTCACCTGAACTCACTGTGCAATTTCTTGTTGTTTCCACGAATGCAGAGACATGAAAGGACAGTGATTTGAAGATGTAGAAGAGGTGAAGATAAAAATGAGAGAGGTGCTATCAGCCATCCAAACAGATGAGTTTGAAAAATGTTTCCAAGAACAGAATCACATATTTGACAAATGTATTAAGTGTAATGGAGAGTACCTTGAAGGTGATAAGTTTGTTTTGTATATACATATAGCTTTGAAAAACATGCGGATTTTTTTTTAGTATCCCCTTTTTGATCAAGATTGATGACATTCAAGAAAGAAGTCCAAGCTTCACTGAAGCATTAGCAAACAACAAAGCCCAGGAATTGACGGAATACCCATTTAAATGTTTCAACAAACTGATATAGTACTGAAAGTACTCATCATTCATTAGTCCATGCTAAGAAATTTAGAAATCAGCTACCTGGCCAATCAACTGGGAGAGAACCATAGAATGGTAACACAACAGAATGCAGACATCATTGAAGGATATTGTTAACATCACATACAAGAAAAGTTTTGCAAAAGATGATTTTAAAAATGGTGGCAGCAGAACACTCCCAGGGTGCTGCCAGAAATTCAAGCTGGATTCAGAAGGTGACGTGGAATGAGGGATAGCCTTTATTGACCTTGATCTTCATGGGAAGCGGAGAACATAATAAAAATGTTTACTTTGGCTTTGTTGATATACAAAACCATCCAATGTGTGGATCATAGCAACAGTGGCTAACTTTGTTAAGAATAGGACTTCCACACTTACTGGCCCTGATGTGGAATCTGCGGATAGACCCAGAGGAAGTAGCTCAGACAGTACCAGGGAATACTGTGTGGGGCAAGCACAGGAAAGGTGTGTGTCAGGGTTGTAGCCTTCCACCACACTTATTGAACTTGTCTGCTGAACAATCGTTCTGGCAAGCTGAACTCTGGAAAGAATTGCAGAAAGGATCGATATGCAGATGACACAACCTTGTTTGCTGAAAGGCTAAAGGACTTGAAGCAGCTACTGATGAAGATCAAAGAATACAAACTTAATGAAAGAATACAACACAAATCTTCACAATTGGACTAGTAGACATTATCGTGAAAAAGGAACAGAAGATTGATGCTCTCCCTCTCCGGGGTTCATTTGCCTGGAAACCACAATGAATGCTCACAAATGCAGTAGCCAAGAAAGGCAGGGGCACATTGCATTGGGAAAATCTGCCACACAAGATCTCTTTGAAGTGTGAAAGGACAAAGATGTCACTCTGAGGACTAAGGTTCCCTGACCATAGCCATGGTCTTTTCAATTGTCTCATAAGCATATGAAAGCTGGACAAGGAACGACCATGGGAGAATTGATGTATTTCAATGACAGTGGTGGCAAAGACCATTCAAATTGTCATGGACTATCAGAAGAACACACACGTTGGAAGAAGTACAAGTAGAATTTCTGCTCCTTACACCCAAAGAGAGCCAGACTTCATCTCGAGAACCCAAGGGAGCAGGCCCTGGAGAAGGAGATCATCATTTGTAATTAGGAAGACCCTTGGCAAGATGAACTGATACAGTGGCTGCAGCGATGGGCTCACATATCACAGGGATTCTGAGGGCAGTGCAGGCCTGGGCCATGTTTCACTCTACTAAGCATGGAGTCGCTTACGGCAGTGTCTACTTGACAGCGAGAGTCCTCGCAGCAGTGTCAGACCTACAGTGTCTGATTTCTCTTTTTATGTTCTCCACGAGCATCAGTGGCCTTCAAGGGGCGACTGTCTGGTATTTCTCCATCTCTTGAGCCCATCATAGGACCTGGCAGATGGACGTGGTGAGGGAATGGAGGAAAGCAGGGAGAAAGGAGAAAGAGAGGGAGATGGAAAGGCAGAGGGGGAAGCTTAGAAGAAACGGAATGCTGGAAGGCCACCATTTTACAGTATGATGGATTCATTCCGAGAACCAGCTTGACAGTACAGAATTCATCTTTTGATGACTGTGACAACCCTAATACATTTATTTCCCTTCTGAAATTAACTTTCTAATATTGAGAAAGGTCAAAACGAACTGCAGCGACATGAGACATTTTGTCATTTTTAACAAATTATTCCAAAGCAAACTGTCAGATTAAAGGGGTCACAGTTTTGAGGTCTAAAGACCGGTGCTGATTGCATCATCAGAGCTAATGCCTGTCATTCTACCCTTTCCTGCCCACAAACCGTCAACAGTTCCCTTTAGCCAAAATGACGAAACTCAAATAAATATGCCTGCTATTCTGATGCCCCTTAGAATATGATGACTTGCCCCCAGCCTCACCCCCGCCCTCACCCCACCAATCCTTTACAAAGAGTCTGCCTACGCCAGTAAGACCTACCCCTTTTCTTACATGCCTTCTTACACACATGCCTCTTGCCTTCAATGTTGTCCCATGTACCCATGGAGATTCTTTTATACCTTTATCGACCCTACCCATCGATGCCACTGGCTAGCACCTGGTTTCTCAGGAGTTGACTCGGCGTGGTCATGAGTTTGTCATGCCTGTACCTTTTGCCTTGCGTTGGCCCTGAGCATGGTTTGATCCTACTTGCTCCCTGCTTCTTCTATGCCTTGTTCTGAGTCCTTCTCTCTTCCCGAAGAGGCCTTTGGGATAGGCTTGATGGCCTGGGTGAGGACCCCAAGTGTGACTGCTTAGGCGGGTTGGTAGTGATGACCTTGGACCCTCTGCCTGGTCCCCCCCTTTCCTCTCTTCTCTAACTCAACCAGCCTGCTTCTCAGCTCTGCTCCACCTATGGTTTGAGAAGAGCTCAGTGTGTGCCATTTCTATCATTTGGGGATGCTACTTCATAATCTCACACCTCAGTTTCCCCATCCATAAAATAAAGCAATCACCCCTACTTCACAATATTGCCAACCGCAAACCAAAGTCACTGGCATTGATTCCGATTTGTAGTGATTCTCTATAGGGCTTCCGAGGCTATAAATCCTTATGGCAGCCGACAGCAGGGCAGCCGACAGCAGGGCAGTGGAGGAGCTTGAACCGCTGGCCGCGCAGTCAGCAGTCTAACACTTATCTGACATAGCCAATCGGTCCCAGAGGGGTTGGCTCACAGCTTTGGCTAAGGACACTGCAGTGAAGATCAACTTAAAGCGTGTCTGTGAATGTGCTCTGAAATGATATATCTCTGCGGCAGAGTAGTGAAAATCATTAAGACTAGACGAGATCCAATGAAAACAACTTATGTTCATGAGCTTCAAGTCCTGAGGTCCTAAACTCGAGTCCTATCTTTCCCACGGTCTCACGGTGTGAGCCTTTTCCCTGCCCAGGGTATAGGTTTCCTATTTCTAAAATGAAGGCACAGGTTGTCTGAAGTTTCCTGGCTCTGATCTGGGGGCAAAGTGAACTCAGATTGAGAGAACAGAATTAAATGATTAATTCAAGGAAAAATGTGGCCAAGTCGGGAGAAGATAGAAATGTGTCCATTCTTAGACTGTGCCTACACTCTGTAGAGAAAAAGGCATACGCCGTCTGAAGTGCATTAGTACTGCCCAGCCACACTGGAGATCCTGTCTTCCTCTCATTTACCTGGTGTGTTCACCCTGTAGAATCCATTTTGAACTTCTTAAACCTGAGCATTCCTTACAGTAATGGGCGGAGGGGCAGGTCCTCAAAATAATGTAATAAACCTGCCATGTTCATTTGTAAGGTCAACTGAACCTAGAGGGAATGAGAGCAATTCTAATTTTGCCCTATCCCAAATACAAAGATACCTTTGTATTTAAGATAAAGCTACATCAACAGAGTCCCTCTTTCCTAGGGTTGTCTCTTACAAGCCTTTTAAATAAAGAATGAAAAATTTCTAAGAACTGCTAAACCTCTGGCTGGTTGCTTTGCCCAGCAAGTCCACTCTGCTCTGTGCTAGGATTATGGGCCTTGGAGTCGGGCACATCGGGCTTTCATTGTCCTTGAGGCTACCACTAGCGTAGTAGTGCCCATTGTCCATGGGGCCACTGCTAGCGTAGTAGGTGCCCTGGCAGTTTCCAGCCACTTTTCTCTGCTTCCTTCACTCCCCTGGCATTTTACTGATGAGCCTGGCAGGCAGTGCGCCCTGTGCGAGAAGATGCAGAGATGGCCAAGTCATATTTCTATGCATTGTGGAGTAATGGTTGACAAGCATATAAACAGACCAATGTGATAAAAAATAATGCATTTGTACACTAGGGGAGATAATGGTGGACCAGAGGGGTCTGTCACTTTTCGGTTAGTTTCTTCTATTAAGAAACAGGGATAATAATAAAAGCAGTTAAATGGATTAGATGGAACTATGCGATAGAAGACAGAGGACAGTGTCTATCACTTATTAGATACTCAGTAGATCCCGGAACCGTCTCCCATTCTCCCTAAAAGCCTTTTCATTTGCCCCAGTCACGCCGAAGGGTCTATGTAATAAAGATGTCAAGGAGCATGCCTTAGCAATTTGAGGGGGTTTCAAGGCTGACCGGCTCGAGCTAAACTCTGACAGGGAAGACAATGTCAGTCGGAACCTCCAGTAGGTCATTTGTAACTGGTGAGTGTGCGCTGGTGGAGCCAGGATCGAAAGAAAGGGTTAGGCTTGATGTACCTTCCAGACGCAGGTAGTCACGGGGCCCATTTCAGGGGAGTGGGCTTAGTTGCCAGTGGGAGTACAGCTCCATCTGCCTAGCCCTTGTTCCTCCAGAGATCCAGTGGCCAAACACCTCGGTGAACCAAGGCCTGCTCTGAGCCGCTCTGCGTAGCTGGACTCACCCCTGCTGGGTAAGTCTGGAAGATTACAGTAATTGGTACACTCCTTAGAACCGTTCCCACTGTCACCAACCTATAGAAATTAGGACCCAGCACATGCCCAAACCTCAGGAATAACAGACACCTACGCCCAAACCTCAGGAATAACAGACACCTACTTACCTCTGGTGTAAACTATTACATCTACCCAGAAACTTTATGACATAATGACCCCACAACCTAGAACTTACCTGATCTTAACTCAATTAAAGGTATTAAACACAAACAAACCAAAAAAAACATTGTTTTTTTGAGTCGATCCTGACTTGTAGTTGGCTATAGGATAGAGTAGAACTGCCTTGGTGGGTTTCCGATACTGTACATCCGTATGGCAGTATAAAGCCTTCTTTCCCCCTAATGTAGTGGTTTTGAACTGCTGACTCTGGAATCAGCAGCCCAATGTATTACGCATGACAGCATTGGGGTTCCAATTACAGGTACTCCCTCAACCTTACTGCCACTGAGTCGGTTCTGACTCACAGCGACCCTATAGGGCAGTTTAGAACTCTTTTTGGGAGTAGGCAGCTTCATCTTCCTCCCACTGAGGCACCAGCCCTCCTTAATTAAACGTATTAGCCCAGATAAAGACAGGCTGTGTCAGGGAAGGCTGGGAAGTGGGTCAGGATGAGAGTCGGGGAAACCGAGAGAAGGCTTAGGACTTGCTTCCAATCTATCTGTTAAGACTTATTTGCAGGGACTATTTTTATAGTCAGAGCTATAGCTGTTTTTAAAATGCTACACTTTATTAAAGACAGTGATACTGTAAGTATTGTGGGGAAAAACTCCTTTGTGAAATGAATACAGAAAACCTGGCAAAATTTGAGGTGATAAGAACAAATGCTAAAAGTTATTGAATAATTTACCAATCTTATAATTTTATATGAGAGGGAGTCCTAGTGGAACGGGGGAATGGGTCTGCTGGCTAGCTGCACGGTCTTCCGTTCAAATCCCCAGTTGCTCAATAGGAGAACCACGAGGTCATCTGTCCTCATATTGATTTACAGCCTCAGAAACACTCCACGGGCTCACCATGAGTCCATCGACTTAATGGCAATGGGTTTGGGTTTTGATTTTAAGTATGAAGTGCTTTCCCCACAATATTAAAAACAAAAACCCCTTTAAACGTCTATGAGAAGATGCTACCATCCCATTTACAGACAAGGCCATGGAGGCTCAGACAGGTGAGGTGACAGAACCAGAACTGGACACTTGAGACTATTCAGTTCCAGAGTCCTTGATCTTAATCCCTAGGAGATTGCAGAGTGCTATCAGTCTTTCTTGCTTAAAAAAAAGTTTGAAAGCAGTTTAGGGCAGTTTAAAAAGACCACAGGCTTAACAGACTAGAAGAAGAAGAAGTAATATTTTGGTTCATAAAAGCAACCCTTTTGCAATGCTGTAGCTTAATAAGCAACTCCTGTTCATTCTGCCTCATTGACATATAGAATTATGATGTATAACAGATACAATGGGGCATAATTACAGAAGAACACGAAATGACGGAAAACCACACTGGACGGTGCTGGCCAGTTGTCGCATGACATTGACATCCCAATCTACTCCCATCAACTTGGCACATTTCCTTCAACCATTGACAATTTCTAAAGAAAGACAACCGTAGTCATATTTTTACCTAACATGACTCAATAACTAGCATTCATACAACCAAAAATATACCAGCCCTGTTGGCAGCTTATATTTTATAAGAAATATATATATATAGATATATATATGAGAGGGCTTCAAAAAGTTAATGGACAAGTAGAATGAGAAGATAATGAAAACTTTCCACAAATATTTTGAAGCGTATCTACCTATATTGCCCATTGGAAGGATTTCCCTTCATCACTGTCCTTCTGGGCAGTCCCAGAGGGCTTCGGCATTGCCACTGCCCGCTTTCAAACGGTGCCTGCAGATCATGGAAGGTTATCGCTAGATCAGGTATACGAGTTTTCTCTTCCTCAACTGATCGGAAGGAACTCCCTATAAGGCCCTGGGTGCTAAGTGGGAAAAAGAAGGTAATGTAATGCTAGTAGATAGCTCAGGCCATAAGGCAATCTGGTGGCCCAGGAAGCAGTCAGTCTCTACTAAGGCCCAATAACAAGACAAAAGCTGATTCTCCAAATAAAAATAGTTATCGACAAGGTGTGGCAGCACGGTGTCCCAAAATCTTGAGAGTCTGTGCTGTGGCTAACCAGCAGAGGCCAGAGATTCTAACCTGCATGTCTGTGGGTTGCTGACACTGCAAGTCCTGTTGGATTAGCCGAACAGTATAGCCCAAATGGGAAAGTGGCAGCCCGAACCTGTTGCAAAGCTTTATCTCGGGCTGAGATCCACTAAAAGCTAGCAGCTTCTCAGCCCAAGTTTTAAGATACCCCCCACTTTTTTTCCCCCAATCAATGCCTTCCCTTTAACTTCAAACATCATTCAAGACTGGGAATGAAATATGTCCCTCCCTATAAAGCAGCCGCTCTTAGAAGACCCTGGGTTTGACGATCAATAAAAGCAACGCTGCTACTACGAGAAACCGTGCTTTCTTCCAGGTCACAAGCGCAAGCCTCCGCTCCTTTATGTAGCACTTGAGCTGTGAGCTTGACCTTGAGCTCCTCGCCTTCTTCTACCACCTGGTCTAGGGAAAGCAGGACCAACCAAACGGTTTCCTCACTTCTCATCCTGACCCACTGTAGAAAAATAGCCAAAATGTACTTGGCGAGAGCCATTTTCTTGTGAATATTTATCCATTTGGTGGAAATATTTTACTGATTTCTATCACTTCTTTGGCGCTGTCTTTATGACTGGAGTCAGAATCAGTGCTTTTGAGACTCCGCAGATTCGAGAACCTTACACTTTTGTTTCTCTCGAACCACTCTTGGTCTCATACGTCTCAGGCAAAGCCAGTGACTGATCGGAAGGAAAATGCTCCTGAGGCTGTGAAAGCTGGCATGCGAGGTGGGTCAGGCATTGGGCCGAGGCTTTTCTTAGGTCTCACGGTTGCAGGAGCTGACAAATCCATAGTCAGTAGGTCAGATATCTCATGAATCTGGTGATGTTTTATAAAATAAAGTCTCTCCTCGTATCACTACCGTGTGCCTGTCTGCATTTGGTGGTGTCCGAATTTAGAGAAAAATCATGATAAAATATTAAAAAATCATGAAAGCACAACAAAAGCTGTACTGCATTGCAAAACCCACTATGAACATTAGTTTCCATCCATAATGTGCTGTTCCGTGATGTGCCTGGACTTGTCCTGTGGTGTGGCTGGTGTCTCGCTTGCCATGAACAAGTCAAGCACAGCCAGTCACCATGGTGAGCAAGGTTCTGCAGAGCTTGAAGCTACACTATGAAGAAAGGCCTGGCAAGTTCATTCTAAATCACAGCCCATGGAAGCTCTACGGCTTACAACAGAATAGGTCCTAATATTCTGATGGGAGATGAGCCCTTAAGCTGGAAAGTATTCCATAATAGCCACAAAAAATAGACTTACACAAAACATAGTAACAGCCATGCACATAGAGCAAGACTGGGCCATCTTTTCGTCTGTTATATGTAAGGTCGCCATGAATTGGAACTAACTCAATGACACCTAATAGCAATAACCTCATATCTGCGTCACCAAGTTACTAAAATCAGAGTCCTACTCTCTGCATATAATTATTTCTGATGATAAAGTTAACATATACCTGTGAAAAAGTGTTGGGAACTATAATAGGAAAAGACAACTCTCCTACACAGAAAAACCATTATTAATAGCTAGTTTCTGCCCACTCTTTTTATGAAAAGGTATGTTTTAAACCTAGTTGTTATATATGTCTTAACATATGTTATGTATGCAAATTTCTCTTTCACTTCTGTTTACTTAAAATTATAGTATAAGCATTTTCACACTTTTATAAAGTATTCATACACCCATTATATGAACATAACATGATTCACTTAGTTTCCTACAGACATTTAGATTTTTCTCTTTTTTCTACTACTTAAAAAGAATGCTGCTATGAACTTTTGTGTATAGGTGTGCATAAACCCTCATTTAGAATTCTGATTTTAATCCTTGAGTTTAGATTTCTAGTACTGCAATTGCCACAAATCTAACAGCATGTTTTTATATCCATAAGTTCACAGCATTTTTTTCTTCCCATTTGAATTTAATCTTCCCTGCTCCATGACAGCCGCCCTGTGGTTCAGCGGGTTAAGTAATCACTTGGTTGTGAACCACACGGTCAGTGCCATAGGAGAAAGCGGAGACTCCCTGTTACTGCACAGGTTATCGTTTCTGAGATCCCATGGAGTATTTTGATTATGCGTCAGAATCTACTTGATGGCAGTGGTTTTGGTGTGGCTTCTGCTCCGTGAAGAGTAGTTATCCATGGCTTCCTTGATGAAGTTCAAGCTTCTGAGGGTAGCCCACAGGGCTCTTTATCCGGGCACTGCCCACCACCCAGCCTTGACCCCTGCTCACCTTCTCTACTTCTCCCCCAATGCAGCTGCACCCAACTCCTGGGAATTCCCTCACTACATGCAACTGCTGAATCTCTAGGTCTTTTCACACGCCATTTGCACACATGTGTAATGCTTCCCCCTCAGGCTTTGTCGAATCAACTGCGTTCTTCTGTTAGAACTCATTTCAGGGCTTTGCTCCCTCAGCAAGCTTTGCCTGACTCTCAGTCCAGGTCAGATGTTCCTGCTTCCAGACATGACATCCAGAAATAATTGAGTTACTCTATCCAGAGCTCTGGATCAGATGGTTGCAAACTTTCTATAACTCAGAAATCCTTTAATCAAGTACAGTCATCATATCACCAATAGTTAACTCTTTAGCATATATAACATGCTTGCCACAGTATCTTAAGCAAGTAGCATGCCTTGCTTCTGTTTATGCATTCAACAATCTCTTACAAACGAGGGTCCTGATAGTCCGAAATGGAGGTAGGAGAGCCCTAATGCTGAACTGAGATTTAGACTAAAGCCTGGAAGCACAGCATTATACTGATATGGATAAAACGGAGCGGTGCCCCTGTGAAGGGTCCTCTGGGCCACTGAGCATTTTCTAAGCACATCTTGAAAACTGTCCTATTGTAGACCATCAGTGAGTCATTTCCTACTTGCTCTTATATTCCAGCATACAGTGACTGGGTCTAGCAAATGTTCCTTGGAAAGACGAGTGCAGGATTTCTTCCTTTGCAGGAAGCTATTCTTTAATCCATGCCCTTTCCTGGCTTTGACATTCAGAGACTAATCGAAGTCCTAAATGACCTTGGAGGAGCAGCACCTTAAGACGCCTGGGCCAGAAGGTAGGACTGGAGAGCCAATTGTGTCCAGGTGGAAAGACTTCTCCCAGTCAAAGACCTGGGGTGAGCCTAGGGGTTGGGAGTGGGCATTAGTTCTTGGTGAGGAGGGGGGCTGCGGGGAGAAATGTCTTGATGAAAGGTTAAACAGTTCAGTTCTTGCTGGAAGCAGTGATTAGTCTGTTCCCTTTCATCAGAATTCAGCTCTCTCCACCACGGTAAATAATAGACTAATTAGGCATCTGGCTTGCTTGATTTCCCATGGCTAAGGCCAATTTCTGAAATGCAATATGCTATTTGATGTACCAGCATGAATTCATCCTGGGCTCCAGAGCCTCCCGACAGCAACCGCCAGAAATAACTCATGGAAAAGGTCCACGCACGTTGAACACAAAACATCCTAAAATGTAACCTGCATTCTGTTATAGGTCTCCTCAGTGGAATCCCTAAGGGCATAAAACATTTATGCAGACCCCAACCTGCTCAGACAAAGGGCATCGAGAGGAGGAGGACGCTGGAGGAATAAGGATGGATAGGAGGTTAATTGGGAAAGTTCCTGGAAGAGATGGCCTGGAGGTAAAACATAAAGGAAGGAAGACTGAAGCCGTGAGGTATGCTGAAAGAGGTTAGCCCGGGAGTGGCAGGTCATACTCCCTGTTCACTTGTTGGGGTCTGGATAATTGGGTGACTCAGACCAGAGAAGGAGCCCTGTTGGGGGTACTGGATGCACATTGGGCTGCGGACGACTGGAGGTTCACGATGAAGCTCTCTGCTCCCATGAGGATTTACGCTTGGGAAACCCTACGGGCAGTTCTACTACATCCCTCAGGGTCGCTATGACTTGGAGTCAGCTCAAGGGCAGTGGATCTGGTTTGGTTGATGGGACAGACAAGCCAGGGGCACGACTTGGTCTGGCTTAGAAACCAGGGTTCAGTAGAATAAAGAGCGTGAGAGCAGAGAGGGGAAAAGAGCAACATTTTAGAAGTTGTGGGTTTGTCATGGCAATTCTACTTAGTTGAAAACAAACATCTCGAATTTTCCAAATGTGTAAGTTTGAGAAAAGACTCGCTGAGGGGTACTCTTTGTGACAGAGGAGAAGCAGGAGCAGAAACGAATGAACGACTGAGAGTCAGCGGCTGTTCCATAGCGTGAGAGAAGGGAGACGGTGTGTATGTTGAGAGAGCAGTGGTTTTCTCAGTACTGTCTCGCTGGGAAACAGTGAGTGGGATGAAGTCCTATCAAGCCGTTTCTACTCATCAAGTGCCTACTACAAATTGGATTTTTCCAGTTAATGGAGATAGGAGCTAAGTCTGACACCAGACCCTGCCCTTGAGAAGGCCATATCATAAAGGAGGCAGGCAGGAAACCCACCCCAAGCATGCAGCACGCTGTGTGCTTCTCTGGTGCACACCCAGCTCTGTAAGATGCCCATAGGAATGCAAGCAAATACCCGTCTGGAAAGAATGTATTTTCATCTATCAGCTCGTCAAGAGGCTCTCCCCAAGCTGGTGCCTGCCCCTGCCCAGAACAGCAGCACATTGAAAGAAGATCCTTTGCATTGGAAGGGTTTGCCAGTTAGCCGAGAAGGTGGAACCTACGGCCAGAGGAGATGATCCTCCGGCATCAAGGTGCTGCACGGAGGACATGCTGCAAGTGGAAAAAGCAAAGTTGATGAACTGTTAGAGAGAAATGAAGGTGTGGGAACTTGTGTGGACCACATTACAGATGTTTATAATGCAGACAGGCCTGGGGGTGGGTTCCAAAGATTAAATAGGAGTTTGAGCACATCTTAGTGTGTGTGCGTTGGTTTTGAATCTTTTTTCCTTCTCTTTCCCTACTCAACAAATACCTATCTACTCCTCAGAATGTTGTCCAAAATTCCAGAACTTGCTGAGTGGGTTTCCTCTTTCCGGCCTGTCTACCATCTCTTCCAACAAAAATTCATTGAGAGCCCGTGTCTTGTGCTGTGTACGGACATAGACATGATTAAGGCTGCCAGGTCAATATCCTCAATGGAATTAGAGGTTATGCTGGGGTATGGAAGTTGGAGGTATGAGGGGCAGCGAGATGACTGCTGAGTCAAAAGTAATAATTATAGCTCTAGTTCTCATATACCTACTACTACTCAATGATCACTTAACACATGTAGTCTCTGGGTAGCACGAATGACTAAGTGCTTGAGTCCTAATTGAAACTTGATGGTTTGAATCCACTTGGAGGTGCCTCAGATGAAAGGGCTGGAGATCTATTTCAAAAGATCATAGTCATCAAAAACTCGTCGGAGTATAATTCTACTCTGAATCAAATGGGGTTTCCATGAGTGATAATTACCTTGATGGCAGGTTATTTTTTTTTAAGATAAATGCATATGATTTAGTTCTGACAGAAATCATATGAAGTGAATTTATTTATTCCCATTTTACAGATAGGGAGCACAAAGAATTGAATTAATCTGGCTCAAAGGGAACTTTCTGTAAATGTCCTTAATCCCCATGCAGTTGAAACAGTATGCTATCTAGTGAGTTGATGAAAAGTATCCATAGTCTATCAGGCTAAAAAGATGTTAAAGAAATTGAAAGGAGTAACCAACCGGACAGCCATACTCCTCTGAAGAGAGAAATTTATTTCTCCACCCTGCTTTTTGCCAGCGAGTTAAAGTTGGAATCTAGAGACTTAGAAAAAGCATGATTTTTTTTAAATCATAGGTTGAAGCTTCCCTTTAGAAATATAATGATTTCTCTTGAAATCCCTAAAAGTTTCATAAACCCTCTAAAACTGTTGTAGGAAAAGCTGTAAAAATTTCATGAACTCAAAGCACCCTATGTTCTCAGAGCCCCGGTACAATATTACATTTGCTTCAAGTCTTCATTCCCAGACTGCACCTTTCCCTCCAGGGACAGACACTCTTTCCTGGGTCATGTTGGTAGAAGTGGAACAATATTGGAGAAGACCGAACTGTGTGAGCCACAGCGGCGTTACGAGTGCATTGATTTATCCCTCCGGAGACTTACAGCAGCTGGCTGCAGTCTCTTCCTATTTCAACGAGCCATTCCCCTCTACCCTGTGCCAGAACAATAAACCTCCCTCAACTTGATCAACACTTTACCTTCACAGACCTGGGCTCGCTGCAGCTTGTGAGGTAAGCAGGTCAGGAGTTGTTCGTCTTTAACGAGGAGCACACACAGGTGTAGGAAACGAACACTTCAGCAGTATCTGCTATGGGTTAAGGACTTCCGTAGACGTTCAATTTGGGCTGCGCGTCCTCGTAACAGGAGCTGTGGTGGTTATGATTTGGGCTATGATCCACATGGTCCAGAGTTCAAAGCCGCCAGCAGCTCCTCAGGCGAAAGACCAGGGCCTTCCACTCTCAGAAACTAGTTACAGTCTTGGACCCCCACAGAGGGTCGCTATGAGCCAACATTGACTTGATGGGGGTGAGTTTGTTTTCCCCTGTAGCAGGATGGCTTTTGTTCTTTGTCACAGAAATCCTGCCTATGAATGGATCATGCACACAGACAATCCAGATGGTTACAGCTAAAGGAACCCTTAGATCATCTTTCACCACCACCACCACCCCCCGAATGTATTTTCAAGGGGTGAGGAGGAGGTGGCTGGTTAAAAGCTTCCCTAAGAGCACCAAGCAAATTAGCTATCGTACTGCTCAGGATGGTAGCTAATGTTCCCAGCCCCTCTTGCCACAAAGAAGGCTCACACAGTTGTAGCCGCTGCCCGCAGGGAACCCCTGGGGGTAACGAACTAGACACATGGGGATGGAATAAACTTTTGGAAATGCGCTGTGCAGGGCTAGAGTCCCTGATGCCTCAGAGAGAGTCTACAAGTGCCCCAGGGAAGAGTTCCAGTTCCGACTCCCGACAGACAGCCCCGCAGTTGCAAAGCAGAACAGAGCTACACGGGGTTTGCAAAGCTGTGGCCTTGAAGGTGCAGATTTACAGGTGTTTCTTCTGAGGCGCAGTCCTTAACGGTTTATGCCATTTGGGGCTCAACAAACGCACTAGGAATAAACGCTGCCTTCTTGCCGATGGCGATAACACTCCTGCCATAGGGTGGAGGGATGCGCGACCCCCCCCCCAAAAAAAAATGCCACAGTTGTAGCCTCCTGTTTTCCTCGTTCTCCTTTAAAGTTTGATGTGGCAAGAGGTGTTCCGCGGAGCTTTTACCACTTACTGTGTCACGTGCCCTTCCCAAGGTCACGACTACCCCATCTGTCAGCAAGGGCTCTTCCCAAGGCCCCTGGATGACTAAGAAGGTCAGATGGGAAAACTCGAGGGTCCCCGTTTGTAGTTTGTGACTGGCATCTCGGAGCCTTTCTGTCTGGTGACCTACGGAAATCCCTGTTCACCCTACCAGCAGGCCTCAGGAGCCATTTCCTCAGAGGGGTGACCAGTGAAACTGTACGTTTACGTACCTGTCCTTCGGGTGATGATGTGTTTGTGGGCCCGATTGCGATTTACCATGTTTATATTTGTATATGCATATTTCTGTTTTATATCTGGATGTGAGAATTTTCTACATGTGTCTACATTGCGTGTGTGTGTGTGTGTGTGTGTGTGTTGTGTCGCTGTGATTGAGTGCTGGTTCTGGGCGTGTTGTTTGACCATGTCACTGATTGCTCTGTTTGTCGAGTAGATGTGCTATAATTTATTTATTTATTTGACAGAGAGAGAGCAGCTTATCTTGAGGACCACAGGAGGTAAGAGGAGGGGGGAGGAGAACCAACCCTGTGTTGCTCTATTTTAAAAGCTGCTCTGTGCTGTTATGGCAGCTAATTTTCCTTAAATGATTTAAGGAAATGGGTCTGTCTAAAAGAGCTGCAGCCAAGTTGTTATGGCAACATAGACAGCAGCTGAGGAGGGCCTTTCTCTCCACAAAAAGGAAGAAAATCTCTAAAAAACAACAACACTAGAACTCTGAGGGACCAGGGGCAAAAGAGAGGGTGCAGCCAGATCCTGTAAATGTGTCTTAGCAATAATCCTTGCCACTCTTGAGTTCAGACCTCGCCGACCTTCCTGGACCCTGCTATAATGACCTGTCTGGTTGCTCTTCTTCCTACTAGTCTTACGTCCTTTTTAGTCTTCTTCCACGCTGCAGCCTAAGCAACTTTCTAAAGCAGATATTCTTTATTCAGCTCCTCATTCATCATGCAAGGTATGACTCTCTAGGATTCCAGGCTCTGTTCTGAGGGCTTGGGGTGCAGAAAGGAACAGGGCATGCCCTCGAATAGTAGGCCAAGGAGCACTGGTCTTTATCTGGTGAGTAATGGAAGTCACTGCAAGGTTTAAGTCAAGGTGAGAGACTGAATCAAATTTAGATTTTGGAATGACACTAGGATTGTTGGTTGGGGAGTGGAATGGATGGAAATAGTATTCACTCATCTCTCATGCCCTTGCTCGAATATTAGTGATGGCTCCTCACAGGCAATATAAATCTCAAGACTGAAAAGGGGTTACATTCTAGAATATTCCTAACAAGAACTACTTTGTTCCTTGGCCTTGATTTGTAAAATACAGTCATGATATTTATTAATTCAACGATGACTCCATTTAAAAGAGGATTTAAGACTTTGAGTTTAATGGAAGGTAGAATTGGACCATACAAAGATGTTAAATTATTAGGTCCATGATTTAAATCCCTCTAGGTACTTGCTCACATCTGCCCCTCAGCCAGTCCTCCCAGGGCTGGCATACTGTCAGATATGCTCCAGCAGCTAAAGTCTCCCACTTACGTTTCACTGTCAGACTTTTCCTGGAATGTCCTCCCTCCTTTTCACTGTAACCTTCCTCCACCCCAATTATAGTCAACTAAGTAAGTGTTATCCATTCCTAAAGCTCTGGTCCCAATGAAGATTTCTCAACAAAGCCTTCTCGCCCCCTTCCCAATTGGGTTAATCTCTCTACAGCTTTCTATTTCCTCTATGATAGCACACATTCCTGGCTGTCTTGAATCAAAATTGTTCATATGAAGTTGGCCTTGGCCTCAGATCTTGAGCGCTTCCAGAGCTGTCACCCTGTCATATGATCCCACAGTCTTGCATGTGGTAGCGTTGCAATGTGTGCATTGCATGCATTTAACCGAGAGTTTTAGAACAAAGGCTGCTTTTCCTTTAGCTCCACCAAACACTTCTTTGTGTGTGTCCCACAGGTACACAGTCTGATGTGAATAGAGATGCAGATGGACATAGTCCGTAGACAGACTTTGTTTTTAAGCTCTTCGCTGGATGTAGATGTCCAGGGAGGGCCCTGGATGTGGACTGGTATGTGAATTACTGGTTGTATCTAGGACAGTATGATGCGAAGCCACTGTCATATTCTAGGGAGTATATATACCAGGGTAGACTCCAATTCCTGTGGATAAGAGCTGAAATCTCACCTGGAAAGTCGTTATTTCTGGTGGTAATTACTAAGAGAATGGGTAAATTTATTAAATCTAAAATCAGACTGGGAAAGAGAGATCTAGGTGTACAGAAGATTGGATCCCTGGTTCAAATGAAAAATGGAAAATATCACCATGAAAAATATCAAAATGCCTAAGAGAAGCTCCTTCAGTCAGGACCAGTTAGGAACGGGTGTGAATCCTAGAGGGGGAGCGGTGCGGGGAGCTGAATCAGCCTTTGGTAGCCAGAGATTGGCGATGCCAATAGGGAGCAAAGGACGCCTGTGTCGTGAAAGTGAAGCCACGTGATGCCATCTCAGATTCTGTTCCTGGGACTTCAGGAGAATCTTAATAAGTTGCAGGAGAACTCAGAAGAGTGTTTCTGGCCAGAAACAAGTGCCTTCGGGAAAGGAGGAGGTGGTGGGGGTGGCAGAGAAAGGAAGGGACAAGCCACTGACGGAGGTGAGCTAAGTGTGAGGTCTGCGGCTTAGTGGCTCCTCTGTGTCAGGCACAGCTCCTAAAACCAAATCATGGAGGCTCTGAGTGTGCGTGCACATGCACCCAACGATGATTGCAGGTGCTTTGCCGAGCACCTGCTCAGAGGCAGGGGACCAGGAACTCCAGGATGGATCAGCTTCACTCCGACCCAAGGGATTTTCAATCACAACTCGCAAATGAGTGGCCTATGGTTCGTGGGAAAGTCAGTAAAGCAGAGCACGCAGCCCTACGTGATATTGGAGCCCTAGGGTAGTTCTCGGGGTCAAGCACGCCTGGGTCAAGATCATCTTTTACTGTCCAGTGTCTCTGAGAGGGGTTAAGGGTTCGTGAGTCCAGGGCCAGTCAACCTTTGGAGAATTCACTGTCTCCACACGAGGCCATCAGGGTCTTGTTACCCGGTTCGGATGCGGAAGGGCTTGTTCCAGGAGGCTTAGCGAGCACCTCAGATAAATCACTCCCACTCCGCTTCAAACAAAGCACATAGAAGGCTGGATGCGTCTCCTCGCCATCACATTTGGTGTTCTTCCTGGGGTCCCCTCTCAGGCAGGATACCACCCTCCACCCACTGACCAAGTTAAAATTGTGGGTATTATCCAAGACTCATTCTCCAATGGTCAGCCAAGCTTTAACGGTTTCCAAACTTTACACTGGCACCCTCCAAATGCAACCGCCTCACAGACAGGAGAGGACTCTGTGAAATGCAAACCTGATCCTATCAGTCATTTACTTAACTCCTGCAGTGACTCCCCATTTCCATCAGAATAACACCCTAATTGCTCAATGCACCCTACCTTCCACCCCCACCCCCACCCTGTCTTTCTGGAGTCCCAGTCATATGAGTGACATGCAGTCTCCTGACTTGTATGCCTCTTTCTGGAGGATGTCATGCATGCTGCTTCCTTGTCTAGATCACTCCTGACACGAGAAAACGTTGTGAATCATCTCCAGTGTTGTCTCCTTGGATGGGCTGCTGTGCCCCTCTCTACTGATGCACACACACTAGCTGTCTGTAAATGCCTATCTCCCCAAGAGGTGAGCTCCTTATGGTTGGGTGTATGAGATCGTACAATTCAAACCAGAATGTTTTTAAGTAATCCTATTCGTGAACACTCCAGGACCAAATGCCCCAGGCAAACTGAGACTTTGATGACTACCTGTACTGCCTACCTTTTCCTTTCCTTTGTGTATCCTTAAATCCTGACCCAGTACGTAACTCATCTTCCTCTGGGCTTTCTGTTTAATGTTCATTCCCGCAGTGACTGCAAGGGTGAGCGTTTTCTGCACTATTAGGGTCACCGTGCCGGTGCAGAGAGATGCTTCCATGTAACTATTTGTTTTAGGAAAGGAGAGTGGGAGGAAGAGAAGGAGGTGAGGGAGAAAGTGGAGATCCTATTTGCCCTGTTATCCTGACTCCCATGTTACTTCCCCATGTCCTTGCCAGTGGGATAAAGCAGTTACTTCAGCTCCAGTCTATTCACGGGCACAGGATTTTCCTAAGAATTATCTGCACCTCAGCCTTGCCTGAGCTCTGCTGGTCACATGCCCAATGTCTGTAGGCCAATCAATACTCTGATTGATGATGGCACTGGCTGCCTGAGACTTCTTCTTAGGCTGCCTCTATTCTTCGCCCTTCTCCTCCCCATCTTCCCTGCCCCTAGCTCTCTCCGTCAACACTTTATCTAAGACATCACTTTATCCCATGGCTTCCAGCCTTGTATCTTTTCTTTCACCGCCCCTTAGCATTTCCTCTTTGGATAACTGTTTGGTATCTATACCCCATAAGACACTTGGCTTAATAGCAGTGGTGAAATGCCCAGAAAGCGAGACAAACATGGGTTCATTTGTTCCTACTTACTTGTCTGTACTGGACAATTTCACATGACTCACCAGCTCGTGGATGCTAGGATTTCATTTTACTTAGACCCATAATCAACGCCTGTAGAAGCTGTAGTCAAGAAATGAATTGGCTTCGGGAGGATCTGCTGCACAAGACCTCTTTAAAGGGTGCAAAAGCAAAGACGTCCCTTTGAGGGGCACCTGACTAAAGAATCTTGTCTTCAGTCACCTCCCATGAACAATGAACAGGGCAGACTGCAGAAGAATTGATGCCTTTGAAGGATGCCCTGCTCGCATAGCCGGTCAGAAGAACGAACAAATCTGGTTTCGGAAAAGCTCCCGTGGATTGCTCCTTAGAAGTGAAGATGGAGGCTTCCTTTCAAGGACTTTGGACAGGTTATGACTGCGAGGAAGACCCTGAATGACAGGGACTGACACGGGGACTGTAGCAATGGGCTCCAACACAGCAAAGATTCCATTGTGAGCACGGTGCAGGCCTGGAAAGCATTTCACCTGGTTGTGCAAAGGATCGCCATGAGCTGAAATGGACTGGAGGGCACCTAACAACTGCAACTTGCTGTGCAAGCCCCGCCCCAGGGGCGGGGCTACAAAAGGAGAGCACAGCCCCTGAGACAGGATCAAGGTGACAGCTGAGTTTCCTAACTAACAAAGCTACATTTCCTACAAAGATGTGCTTTTTGTTCATCCTTGCTTTAACCTAATAGTGTGTTTGGTTTTAATGCAAGTTTCTGTGATTAGCATGCAAGGTGTTCCTTAACTTGGGACATTTTTCTGGGCATCATCAAAAAGAGTAAGTAAAATGAGTTACATTGGTATGTCTCTCAAGGACCCCGACTCTGGGAACTCTCTCATCTCAGCAATCACCAGCTATCGCGTGTGGCAATCAAGGGGTCATAAAATCACAGTCATCCAAGGCCGAAAGGCCTCCAGTGTCATTTCACCAGAATGCCTTCCAAACGATTGAGTCTCCTCCACGCACCCTCTGTAACAGAGTACCATTTAGCTTCAACTTGAACTTTTGTAGTAAGGTCAAACTATTAACCCACATATCCACTCCATCCTTAGGCAGCTATAATTATTTTTTTAAGTTATATTTCTCTAAAGGCACTATCATTTTCTTTGTCTCCTACCGGCAAATAGTCTGTCTTGTTCTCATTTTCTCTCTCTCTCTCTCTCTCTCTCTCTCTCTCTCTCTCTCTCTCTCTCTCTCTCTCTCTCTCTCTTTCTCTCTTCTTTAGAAGTAGATGAGGATGGTCCATCTATCTTCCATAAATTACAAAATCCAATGTCTTTTCCTGTTTCTTATAGACAGACCTTGCACCCATAAGGAAATTGAGTATCATATTCATCTTCTGTTTGCCTCCTTCCTGTTCTTTCTTCTGGAATGGTAGGCCCATTATTGCAACAGACTTGCCTACCCATACGCCCTTGAACTGTATCGTTATAATAAGGCTGCCATGTCTTATTATTCTCGTCTCCTGAGATGTATTTGACTTGCTCAGAGGTGGGCATATTCTCCCAGATATCAGACTTTGAACTGGAAGATAAGATAAAGCACTCTGCTGAAAGACGCAGAGGAGTATGGTCCTTGGCAGCCACATTTTGTACATGTGGAACAGGCCAGTTTAAAGTCTTCAATTAGATGACATGTCCTAGTATGCTTTTTTTCTTTAATCATTTTATTGGGGGCTCATACAACTCTTATCACAATCCATACAACCATCCATTGTGTCAAGCACTTTTGTCCATTTGTTGCCATCATCATTCTCAAAACATTTGCTTTCTGCTTGAGCCCTTGGCATCAGCTCCTCATTTTCCCCCTCCCTCCCCCTCCCTTGTCCTTAATGAACCCTGGATAGTTTGTAAATTATTATTATTATATCATATCTTACACTGTCTGGCATCTCCCTTCACTCACTTTTCTGTTGTCCATCTCTAGGGAGGAGGTTCTATGTAGATCCTTGTAACCAGTTTTCCCTTTCCACCCCAACCTCCCTCTACCCTCCCCATATCGCCAGTCTCACCACTGGTCCTGAAAGGATCATCTGTCCTGGATTCCCTGTGTTTCCAGTTCCTATCTGTACCAGTGTACATCCTCTGTTCTAGCCAGATTTGTAAGGTAGAATTGGGATCATGATAGTTGGGGGAGAAGCAGCATTTAGGAACTAGAGGAAAGTTGTATGTTTCATCATTTCTACATTGCACCCTGGCTGGCTCATCACCTCCCCACAACCCTTCTGTAAGGAGAGTTGCCCACTCCGTACTCCCCCTCATTCACAATGATATGGTTTTTTGTTCTTTGATGCCTAATAACTGATCCCTTCGGCACTTCATGATCACACAGGCTGGTGTGCTTCTTCCATGTGGGCTTTGTTGCTTCTCAACTAGATGGTCGTTTGTTTACTTTTAAACTTTTAAGACCCCAGATGCTATATCTTTTGATAACCGGGCACCATCAGCTTTCTTCACCACATTTGCTTATGCACCCATTTTTTCTGGTACTCTTATTGCAAACCTCCATGTTGCTTAAACTAGTTGCAGTTGTATTTCTTTTGCTGGAAACCAAAAAGCCCAGATAAATAGGGGTGTACTCTAGGATATTTCCTTTGTCTCAAGGGATCTCCACAACTGAACCCAATATTTGTGAGGGATCCTTTGAAAAAAGAGATCAGAAGGGAGAAGTCATCCTGTGGGATTCAGAGGAGATTGGGCATAAACCTACCCTATTTTGAATGTGCCTTCTTGATTAGAAGCTCCTAAGGGGCTTTCCTGAGGAGCTCTGGTGCTGCTGTAGTGAGTTACATAATGGGCCGCTACACAAGGCTGTCAATTCAAACCCAACAGCCACTCCATTGGAGAAAGATGAGGCTTTCTGCTCCCATAAAGATCTACAAGGCTTTGAAGCCACAGAGGCAGTTCTACTCTGTCATATATGGTCATTACGGATTGGAATGAACTTGATGGCAGTGACTAAGTATGTAATGAGCCTTCCCAACTGTCATGATTCATATTGTTTTGTCAACTTGTCTAAGCTCTGAGCTGGTTTGTCTCCATACTTTGACACACACTGAATAGGGTTGCTGTTGTTGTTTGGTGCCATTGGGTCAGCTCTGGCCCACAGCAACCCTATGCATGGCCCCATGTCGTCTTTACAATTATAGCCACTGTGTCAATCCATCTCATTAAGGGTCTGCCTCTTTTTTTGTTGTTGTTGTTGCTGTCTTTCTACTTTACTAAGCACAACGTCCTTCTCTAGGCACTGGTCTCTCCTGATAATATGTCCAAAGTATGTAAGACAAAGTCTTGCCATCCTTGCCTCTATGGAGCATGCTGGCCTTTCTTCTTTCAATACAGATTGGTTTGTTCTTTGATCAGTCCATATTCTTCCCTATATACAATCACTCTATAGGATGTGATCTGACGCGACCAGCCAATATTTTAAAACAGGAGTTTCCTAGATTTGATTCTAGAAACCACTGATTTGGTTTCCAGAAAGCCCAGACTAAGAAATCAACACGAGTGGATGGGCTCATCTCCCAGACCAAGCTGTTTAGGTTGTTCAGTTACTCACTGGGTCATTGTACATCTGGATGATGAGCTGTTTCACCCCATGCAGGGTAGGGTGGGCCCATGGAGAGGGATCCAGCCAATGGCGGTTCAGGTCAAATCCCATCAGAGAACACCTAGAAAACACCCAAAACAGGAATCAATATAGATAGGGCAAGTTCAGCATCTCCCTTGCTTAAATACAATTAGATGTAGAAGTACTAATCACATCACTTATCTAACATTTATAATTGGCCAGAGACAGTTCCATACACTTTGCCTGTATTCAGTTATTCAAGGCTTTCAACAACCCTATACGATGACTATTTTATAAATCCCATCACACAGAGGAAGGAATGGAGTCACTGAAAGGTGTGAAGATGTTTCTGTGGAGTAGTCTCACTTCAGAGGCCATGACCAGAGGCCCTTGTATGCATGCTTATCTTCTGTACTGTGCGGTAGGAAGAAATTCTGTGTCAAGTCAAACCCCTTGTCGCCCCTTTATTCTGCTTTGTGTCATGCCTACAGCAAATCCACTGTCCCTACCTCCAAATTACATAAAAAATCTCACCCTTTTTATCACTCTTGCTGCTAACTCCTTGAGCTGGAAATAAAACTCCTACTTGATATTGCTCTTACCTTGCCTCCTCACTTGGTCTACCACACAAGCACCAGAATGATCTACAGACCCAAGCTCCTTCTCTGTTCAAATGATTTTCTGCGATACACTCATTAAAAGCTCAATTTTTCACAACGGGTACAAAGTAGTTACATGGTCTACCCTCTTTTAACTTTTCTGATCTCTCTCTCTCTCTCTCTCTCTCTCTCTCTCTCTCTCTCTCTCTCTCTCTGCCAGATAGTGGCCTCCTTGCAGTTTCTCCAAAACACCAAGTGTTTCCTGCCTTCTGCTTGGATACATAATCGTATCCTCTGCTTGGAATTCAGATATTTGGGTACCAATTTTGATGTTATCTCTATTCTTGAACAAACAGTCTAAAATCACCCTGTTGTTCAGATTCCACATTGGCAAAGTGGGAATAAAAATTCCTGTCTGGACCTATGTTGGAACGGATCATCTTCCTTCAGATATCTGAGTGATTCCAGTGCTCAAATGTGGCCTATTTAGCAAAGCCTACCCTGACCAATTCCTCCCTTTGCTTAACTCTTCCTTGGACATATTAATTAATTCCAAGAAAGGAAGTACAATTGTGGTTCCCCTCATCATCTTTTGCTTGTCCTCTTCCTTCTCCAGGTAGAACCAAAGTCCAGCCTGCACTTGGGAAAGGGCTCTGTCCACATGCCTCTAGCCCTGGACCTGCAGACACTGTGGGTACTCTTCAGGCCGGCTCAGGCTGAAGCACAACTTCAGAAACTGCCCAAGGCTACAATAATGGTCCAGAAATACTGCAATAATCTCCTACTGGCCCTTTCACTGCAAGTACCCACACAACAGCCAGAATGATCTTCTTCAAACCTAAGTCCCTTCTCTGTTCAAATAGCATTCTGCGATACACACACACTAATAGACCAAGTGTTCACAACAGGCTACAAGGACTCACATGGTCAACCCTGTGTTAGTGTCCAGAGGCACCGCTTACAGAAACAGCAAACTCTGCTTGCTTATGATTTAAATTATTTTCACAAGCTTCTATTCTCAGTCCACCCCCCTCCTGTCACAAGAATGAATGCTTTGCACAGATCTGACCATTTGACTTGCTCGATCAAGGTTCACTTAGGGATCTTCACTGCCTGTAGAATAAAATTCTGCTAAGAGTTGTATGAGCCCCAATAGCATGATTAAAAAAAAAAAATTATAGCCAATGAGCTGATACCAAGGACTCAAGTAGAAAGAAAATGTTTTGAAAATGATTATGGCAACAAATGTACAAATGTATTTGATATGATGTATCTATGTATGAATGGATTGTGATAAGAATTGTAAGAACCCCCAATAAAATGATTTTAAAAAAAGAATAAAATTCTGCTCTTTTTCAGTTCAAAATGAATAGTAGTCATATATCCCTTTCTTATCCATCCCAAATCATTCTCCCTTTTCTTCTATATCCCTTTATCCTATTAACTTGTCCCTCTCATTTTATCCTTAAACTTAGTCTCATTAATTTCTTAACAATACAGTGTAGCCTCCTCTCAGTTGATTAAATATGTATTTTTACCTATAACACTGATTAGCATGATGTGGAAGCTGTTTTGGAATTGGATAACGAGTCGAAAGAAGCTGGAAGAATTTTAAGGTGTCTACTAGTAAAAGACTAGATTTACTTGAAGACACTCTTGGTGGAATCATGGATGTCAAAGGAAATTCTGGTGAGAGCTCAGAGGAAGAGAGGAGAGATTTAACACCCAAAGCAGTGTAGATGGAAGAGAAACCGCAGCAGCAGAAGCAGGGTACTAGCAGGAGGCAACATGGGAGCCAGCTCATGGAGCAAGGGTGCTGAGAGTGGGACATAGCTTGGAACTTGCCAGCGGAGCTAAGCTTGAAGATTGGAAGACCTGAGTGCCATCTGGCTGAGGCTGACTGGCCCAGTGCCCCCAGGCACTTCCTGGTAGAGCTAAAGAGTTGTGTAACACTGAAAAGGTAAAAGCATTGACTTTGGAGGAGCAAAGGGATTGGTATTTTGGACAATGTGTCTTCCCCCCAACATGTGTCCACTTCATTGAGCCATGAATCTCATGGTTTGGCAGTTACAAAATTATCTACTCCGTCAGTTCTATAACAGTGCAACATCCCCCTGACATGATCATCCCATCAGGACTAAGGGGATTCGGATGGGAATCCAACATCCTTATGAGGCCACGACTCTGATGCAATGTAAGCAAAGATTCCCTCCGTGTGGCCTGCATCACCTTTAATCTTAGAAGAGATCAAAGGAGAGGGAAATGACCCACTTAGAGAGACCACCCTGGGGGCAGAGTGGTTACAAGTCGGGCTATTAACTTCAAGGTGGGTAGCTCAAAACCAAGGGAAAGATGGGGCTTTCTACTTGCAAGGGCAGGCCTACCCTGTCCTATAGGGTCCTTCTGAGTCAGAATCAACTTGATGGCACTGAGTTTGGTTTTTTGGTCATCACCGGAAAGAAAGAAGAACTAAGAGTAGAGCATGCATGCACTTTGCATCCAGGGTTCCTGAGCTGAGATGCTCCTAGGCCCCCGAGTAGATTAATGCAAAAAATGCACAGATATCTTCAAGGAGTGCTGGGGCCACAGATGCTGAAAGGAGACAAGGATCTTCTTCCTAAATTGTGATCCAAGTGAGAGTGAAAACCTTTCCTATGGCTAGTGACTTGAATTTGAACTTCTAACCTCCTAAACTGCGAGGAAGAACATCCCGTTTACTAAAGTCATCCACTTGCGCTACTTTAGTAACAGCAGCACTAGACAAACAGTGCCTGGGCAGTCTGACCCCAGACTTGGAGTTCTTAGCCCTGTTACCTCTTTCTATCATTAGTGGGCACGTAGTCTGTACCAAGCACCGAACTAAGATCTTTCCACGGGTTTGGAATGATACCCACACATCTATCTACACTATTTATAGATTGAATTTAGGCTGTAAACATGTAGCCCCATACCCTAGGCTCATAACACGGAAGTAGGTCCTTGATTGGAGTTTAAACCAGATCATCTAAATTCTCCGTGCAGGCTTCACTCCTTAATCTCATGAGCCTTTGAGACTCGTGCATGTTGTTTTCCTTTATGCATCTGGCAACAAAGGCATATTAAATCCCAAAGAATACAAATTCGCCTCTCCTTAATTTCTCTTTCCATCTACTTCTACCACTTGAATGGAGATATGTAGGAGGCTAGGTTCTGGGGAAAGCTAAGAGATGAGTGAGACTTCGTAGGTCCTTAGAAAGCTAATGACCCATAAAGGAAATGTACCCTTGGTTAAATAGCTCCCTGGAGAAAATAATCAAATCCCAACCAAACCCACTATTATTCGGTCAAATTAGGCTCCTGGTGACTCTAAATAGGGTTTTTTGGGACAGTAAGTCTTTCCTGGGGCAAAAAATCACCAGTGAAAGGGGGTTTCATTTTCTCGTTTTTACTTCACACACCGTGGGATGAAGAATGCAGCAAAAGGACAAGACACACAGATTCCCAGCATCCTCAACTTTGCTGTCTCCAACTTGAGTGCCCGCTCTCAAATACTTGTGTGCTTTTGCCCTGGGAGAGAGGTGGGGATTGCAGAACTATCCCGGACTCAGGGCAGCAGTCTCCGACAAGCGCGCTTCCCTGGCTCTTTTTAGGAGGCTCCGACCATTGACATGCCATCCACTGCTCCTCACCCCTCGCCCCTCGCAAAGCTCCTTCTTCTCAGTGCGAGCCAAAGCAGAGTACCACGCACGTTCTCCAGAACGTCTTTTGCTGCACGGGCAGAATCTCACTAGGAGCCCTGCTTAGCTTCTCGGTCTTCATGGGGGCAAGCTGACCTGATACAATCCATATAACCATTATCCTTACACTCAAAACCCCGATGAATAAGGGACCGATACCCCCTGGAATGTAGAAGACATATATGTCACTGAACTCAGCTCTCCTACCCTGTCGTTGACATGTGACCTTGGACAATGATCTTGCTCTCTTGAGGTCTGTTTCCCCAGCTACAAATGGAGAAGGGGAGTTGATCCCAAGCTGACTGCTCTCCCCTGGCCGTGATTCTAGTAGCAAAGTTCAGTGATGTCTGGATACCAATCTTCCTTTCTGCTCCTAAGAGAGGTCAACGCTGGACAGCGCTGGAGCTGGCTCGGGGCACCGGACAAGGACAGCAGCTGCCATTCAATAGTGCGGACATCTTGGACATCGTCTTCCATTGTCTCCATGCCTCCTGATCCAGTTAGCCCTCTCCCCACGATGGCACATTTATGTTGCTTTTAATGCTTTACTATCTTTCAAATGCATGAGTGAATAGTTTTATCATCAAACTTTCCTGCATATTAGAACTTTTCCTTAGAATAGTTTCTTGGAAGTAGAATTACTGGTAAGAGGATTTACTGACTATAAAATAACCTTTCTTAAATGGAAAAAAACACTTCAATATAAAAAGTTTTGAGAAAAAGCGATCTTCCTATCACTCCGAAGTAACCAACTGTTAGCCTTTTGATGCATATCTTGCCATCTTCTGAGCTTATGGTAGAAAGTGCAGCAACAGTTGCCAGTTAACGAGCACTCCATAGAGCCCCGGGGCATACCGGGACGAGCAGCGGCTGCTAACCTCCAGGCGAGCACTTCGAAAGCACCAGCATCTCACAAGAGCAAAACGAGGCTTTCTGCTCCAGTAAAGCTTTACAGACTCCCGAACACACAAGGCCAGTTGTACTCTGCCCTACTGGGTTAGTGAGTCAGGAGCAACTCGATGGCAGGGAGTTTGTGTTTGTTTCTTGTCATCTATCTGCCCTCACCCCCACTTGCCTGTCATTTTGTCCTACTGTGGTGGCTTGTGTGTTGCTGTGATACTGGAAGCTATGTCACTGGCATTTTCAGGGTCTCCCAAGGTGAAGAGATCTCGGCAGCACTTCCAAAATCAGAACGGACAATGCACAGGAATAGGCTGTCCGGTTCAGACGAGTGAGCTGCTGAAAAACCTATGCACAGCCCGGACACAAAGTCAGATGCTAACGGCCTCATGACTAGCAGCGTAATGTTGTTAGATACCGGGCCAGAAGGTAAGCCACTCAGGTGGCAAGGCAACCCAACCTGAATGACGAAGAGTTGTACTCCAAAAAAGAGTTGACCACAGTGATATGGATGAAATAAAATCTTTAGGGGCAAAGACTTCAGGACCTCAGTGTCTTAATAAGGCACGACGGAAAATGGGAAGAAATAGCTGTAACATCTATTACATTTGGAATTTGGAAAGTATGACTCTCTGATATTTGGATATCGTCAAAAATGAAACGAAGAGCATGAAGACTGGTATCCTAGTCATTAGTGAGCTGAAATGGACTGGTATTGGCCATTGTGACTCAGAAAAACGTGTAGCTTACTGTGCCTGGAAGGCATCAGTGAAAAGGGCATGTCAAGCTCGAACTTGAATACAATGCTGTCTGTGATAGGATAATATCTAGTCACATACTAGGAAATCTAGTCAAGACAACCATTATTTTCATGAATGTTTGTCTTTGGTGCCCAGTGAATTGGTTCAGCCCACAGTGACTCTATGCACAACACGATGAAGCATTGGGTGGTCCTGCACCATCCTCACCATTGCTCCAACCTGAGCCCATTGAGGCGGGCACTGGGTCTCTCCATCTCCCTGAGGGCCTTTCTCTTTGACTTTACTGAGCATGATGTGCACCTCCAGTGACTGCTCTCTCCTAAATAATAAGTCCCAAGTACTTGAGACAAAATCTTGCCATCCAGCCCCCAAAATATCCAGTGGGAAGCGGATGCCCTCTTCAATAAGTGCTGCTGGAAAAAATGGGTATCTACCTACAGAAAAATGAATCAAGACCCTTACCTCACTCCATGCACAAGAATAAACTCCTCGAGGTACATCCCCAAACTATTAGGGCCATCAAGGAGGGAATTGGGACAAACCTAAGAACTTTGGCACAGAAATAGGGAAGGACACAAACACAGAGGAAGTACATATTGACAAGTGGGATATCCGGAAGCTAAAGCACCTGTGTACATAGAAAGAATTCACCAAGAGAGTAATAAGAAAGCCCACAGATTGGGAAAACATCTTTAGCAATGAGGCATTAGACAAAGGCCTTATTACTGAAATCTGCAATACTCTGCTACACTACAGTAAGAAAGAAGCAAGTAACCCATTGAGAAAATGGGCAAAAGACCTGAACAGAAGTTTCACAAGGGCAGAAATCCAAATGGCCAACAATGAGAAAATGTTCCCGGTTATTAGCCAGAAGGGAAATGCAAATTAAAACAACTATGAGATACCACCGAACACCCTCAAAGAGAGCCCAAATTGAAACAAAAACAAAACAGCAGCAAGTGTTGGAGGGGATGTGGTGAGATGTGAACTCTCATTCACTGTTGGTGGTCTTGTAGGTATGTGCAATCATTATAGGAAATGATATGGAGATACATAAAACAAATGGAAATCGAGTTACCAAATGACCCAGCAATCCCCCTAGGAGCATACACCCAGGAAAAGTCAGAAACAGACCACAAGCACACGCCTGTGCTCTAATGTTCACCGCAGTGCAGTTCACAATTGCAAAGAATTGGAAACAGCCTAAATTACCATCAACTGATGAAGGGATTAAAAAATTCTAGTATATACATACAATGGAGTACTATACATCCCTAAAAAAGCAATGATGAATGCAAGGATCCATGGGAAGAGTTGGAGGAAATTGTGCTAAGCGAAGTAAGCCAAGCACAAAAGGACAAGTACAACCTGAGTCCACCAAGGTAAGTTTAAAAAACACAAAGGGCATAGGGGAAAGGCCACCAAATGCATACATTCCCAGGGAAAGGTCCAGGCCCTCTGGCAGGGGCCAGATCCAACCCAGGGAGGCATATGACAGCCCTCTGAAAGGAGGGGAGAGGGAGTAGGACACTGATAATGGGGGCAAAGGGCACTTACCAACCCATGGGGTGGGTATTGTTCATGTCTGCACAGGAAAGTGAGAAAAGGGCCAGACCTCAAACTGGGGCACCAAGCCTCAAGGACAACATACAGGCATGAAGCAACAGAATAACAGAAAGACCTGTGGGGCCAGCCCCAGTCCCAGCTAAGCAGAGCCCCTCCTTAGAAGAAGCAATCCAAGAGGGAGAGTGGAAGAGAAAGAGAGAGAGAGAGAGAGAGAGAGAGAGAGAGAGAGAGAGAGAGAGAGAGAGAGAGAATGAAATTGCATCCTGGCCCACCAAGCTTTGAGAAGACATTCCTGCTCGGGGCAGCCAAGGCATAAAGAGGACCAAAGGGCAGGCCTCATCACAAGACACAACACCCCTCACTGATCCATAGTGCTAAGGGGACAGCACTGGAGACATAGTGTGGGTATTGTGCCCAGTCTTACACCCCCCCTCCCATACACACCCGACCCCACACACAAAGGGAGTGCAACAGAGCAGCAAGAGAGCAAAGCAATGAAGTTCCTGAAGAGTCTAGAAAATAGACTTCAGAATGGGTGGGCAGGGCATGGCATCTCACCAGATCTGATTGGAAAACAATCAGAAGGGCCAGCAGACAAACTTTTATTTTTATCGGATTTATTTATTTTCTTTCTTTCTTTTCTTTAAATCTTTTTTCTCATGACTATCCATATAAGGTAGGCAGGACAACCAATCTGAAGAAGAAAACAATGGGACTGACATCTCCGGGGGACATGGGAGAGGAGGAGGTGGGAAAAAGGAAGGGGTGGTGTCCAATTAACCCAGGGACAAGGAAACAATAAGAGATTTAAAATCGATGGTGAGGAGGGCGTAGGATGCCTGATAGGTGTTGATCAAGTGCAATGTCGCCGAGAGAAAGTACTGAGAGTCGAATAATGGGTAAGCACACTAGGGGAAAGGAGAAAAGTAAAAAGAAATATAGGAAAGAAGTAGGAGGCAAAAGACATTTATAGTATAAATATAGGTATGCACATATGTAAATATATTAATAGGCATATTAATAGGTATTAAGGTAGCAGATGGGTACTGGGTTTCTACTCAAGTACTCCCTCAATGCAAGAACACTTTGTTCGAATAACCTGGCATTCTGTGATGCTCATTCCTGACACAATCATTGAAGCCGAAATGGGTACATAGGCAAATGTGAAGAAAGCTGATGGAACCGGGCTAGTAAAATATATAGCGTCTGCAATCTAACAGGCTTGAAGTTAAACAAGTGGCCGGCTAGCAGAGAAGCAAGCCCACATGGAAGAAGCACACCAGCCTGTGTGATCATGAGGTGTCAATGGGATCAGGTAACAGGCATCAGTGGAGCCAAAACAAACAAGCATACTGATGCAAATGATGGGGGTCAGAGAGGAGACCCAAAGCATAGCTGTAGATAATTGGACATTCTCTCACAAGAAACGAGCCAGCCAGGGTGCAGCACAGCGCCAATGGAGCACACAACATTCTAGTTCTTTAACGCCTTTTCACCCACCCCCAGCACCCCCCCCACCCCGTCATGACCACAGTTCTGCCTTACAAATCCGGCTAGACTGGAACATGAACAATGGTACAGATAGCGCTCTCAACACATGGAATACAGGACAGATAAACCCCTCAGGAACAGTAATGGGAGTAGCAATACTATGAGGGTGGGGTGGGAAGAGGGGGGAATGGGGACCCGGCTACAATGATTGATGTTTAACTCACCCCCAAGGGGGACGAACAACAGAAACATGGAAGAAGAGAGACAGTGGATGGTGTAAGATATGAATATAATCCATATGATTTATCAGGGGTTCATGAGGGTGGAAGGGTGGGAGGGTGGAAAGGTGGGGAAGGGAGGGGAAAAAAGAGGAGCTGATACCAAGGGCTCAAGCAGAAGGAAAATGTTTTGAAAATGATGATGCACAAATGTAGTCGATACAATTGATGTATGGATTGTTGTAAGAGCTGTAAGAGCCCCCAATAAAATGGTTTATTGCAATAATTTTAAAAATCTTGCCATCCTTGCTTGTAAATAGTATTCTGACCAACACAGGTTTGCTTACTCTTTTGGCAATCCATGTACCTTCAACACTCTTCACCAGCACCACAATTCAAACACATCCGTTCTTCCTCAGTCTTCCCTCTTAAGTGTCAGGCTTTCATATGCATACGGGCAACAGAAATACCATGGCTTGGGCTAGGCCCATCTTAGTCCTCAAAGTAACATCCTGGGCTTTCAATACTCGAAAGGAGTCTTATGCAGCAGACTTACTTAATGCAAAGCATCTTTTTATCTCTTGACTGCTGTTTCCATGAACATTGGTTGCGGATATAAGCAAGACAAAATCCTTGACAATTTCAAACTCCTCTCAATTTATCGCAATGTTACCTATTGGTCCAGTTGTGAGGATTTTGGTGTTCTTTACATTACGTTGTAATCCACACCGATGGCTAAATCTTTGATCTTCATCAGCAAATGCTTTAAATTCTCTTCACTTTCAGCAAGCATGGTTGTGTCATCTGCCTATTATAGTTAATAAGCCTTCCTCCAATCCCGATGGGCATAAATATGGATCTCTTCCAGTATCAGAAGAAGATGGAAGGACTGTAGTCACTGAACCAAAAAGAACTAGTCAATCTCCCACCATTTCAGGAATCAGAATATGAGCATGAACCAGTGGTACTGAAGGAAGAAGTTCAAGAAGCACTGAAAGCATTAGCCAAAAATAAGACTCCAGGACTTGATGGAATGCCAGGAGAAATATTTCAACAAGTGGATGAAGCACTGGAAACACTCATTTATCTATGCCAAGACATTGGAAGACAACTTCCTGGCCAACTGATTGGAAGAGCTCCTTATTTGTACCCATTCCGAAAAATAAAAAGGAGATCCAACAGAATGTGCCAATTATAGAATACCATCATTACTATCCGAGGTAAATAAAATTTTGCTGAGGATCAGTCAACAATGGATGCAGCAGTACACTGGTGGGATGCTGCCGGAGGTTCGGGCCAGAGTCAGAAGACGATGGGAAACAAGAGATACCATTGCTAATGTGAGATGAGACTTGGCTGAAAGCAGACGAGCCTTGAAATATGTTTATTTGTGTCTTGACGACTGCACAAAGGCCTTCAGTGGTGCGTGTGATCACAAACTACGGATTGCCTTGAGGAGAATGGGAATTCCAGAACGCTGAATTGTGCTCATGTGGAACCTGTACATGGATCGAGATGCTCGTGTGTGAATTGGAACCAGGGTGTACCGCACGGTTTAAATTATGTTTAAAGGTGTTCATCAGGGTTGTATCTTCTCACCACACTTCTTTAATCTGCTTGCTGAGCAAATCATCAGAGAATCAGGCTGATATCAAGAAAAATCAGGATTGGAAGAAGACTTCCTAACAACCTTGGATATGCAGATGACACAACCTTGCTTGCTGAAAGTGAGGAGGTCCATTAGGTAATACGATCTGCTGCCCAAGATCTCTTTAACATGTTGAAAAGGAAGGATTACTGTGAGGACTAAGGTGGGCCTGACCCAAGCCGTGATATTTTCAATTATCTCATATGTACATGAAAATTGGACATTGAAAAAAGAAGACTGGGGAAGAATCAATGCATTTGAACTATGGTGTTGGCAAAGAATATTGAAAGTACCCTCCACTGCCAAAAGAGCAAGCAGCTCTGTCTTGGAAGAAGTACAGCCAGAATGCTCCTGAAAGGCAAGCAGGGTGAGACTTTGTTTCAAGTACGTGGGACGTGTTCTCAGTAGAGACCAGTCCCTGGATACGGACATCATGCCTGGTAAAGTGGTGGGGGGCGGGCAGCAAAATGAATGAATGCCCTTGACAAGATGGAAGGACAAGTGGTTGCAACCATGGGCTCAAACATAAACACAATTTTGAGGCTGGTTCAGGACTGGGCAGTGTGTGGTTCTGTTGTCATAGGATTGTTGTGAGCCTGAGCCAACATGATAGCAGCTAACATCATCATCCTCCTCATCACCACCATCATCATCATCCTCATCATCACCACCATCATCCTCCTCCTCCTCCTCAGCACCACCATCATCATCATCATCATCCTCATCACCACCACCATCATCATCATCCTCATCATCACCTTAGGTGTAGTCTATGGACCATAAATCCTGAATGAATGAATGTGTGAATAGATGCCCAGATGCATGAACAAATGTCCTTCATGTCTGCAAAGGGCCAATAATACCGAGGTCATTACTTGTAGACATACTTTGAAAATGATTTGCACATCTGTTACATGTAAGAAACATTTATGATATTGTCCATCCTCATCATATACACCTATAAATAGCATCTATGAAGCTGTTGACTCTGAGCTGGTCACTTGACAACTATTAGTGTGTAGACTTTAGATTCAAGCTCCACTCTTTGATGCCACCAGAGATCACTGTGACCCTTTGAAGTCTCTCCCCAATCCTCCGTGACCTATGAAAGAACCACAAAGTGACCGGATCATCTGCTCTTACCGTCTTGTTCTCCTTCTCGACCCAAGAGCAGAGATTCTAGAGAACTTGATTCAAATGGCACGTGAGTCGCTCCCTTTCATGACAGACACTGTGTCCCTCCTGGGGCCATAATGGAGCGAGGATGAAAGCAGTGACCTAAATTCTCCTCCTCAGGAGATCCTTTCCATCGTTTCTAGTGGAGGAGGGAGAGCAGCAGTGTGGTGCCCAGTTCAGTCTTACCTGGAGCGTAGTGGGGCTGCACTCCTGGGAGATGCATGGGACTGACATGCAACTGTCTGCCAAACACAGTCGCTTTTCAGTGTTATCAATTAACCAGATTGGATTACGTATGTTTGTACCCAAAGCAAAATAATATTGCTTTATTTAATGCCACTAAAAGATTGGGATTCAGTTGCCCTTGGCCTGAGGTACCTCCCAGATCTATTGATTGTCCAGTGTCGGCATGTCAGCAATTTATCATCAACCGTCCCTGGAGAAAGCTTCGAGGAGTGGGCTGGGCTTTGCTGTCGTGTACATGGAGGATGGCAGGCCAGGGCCTTTTCCCTAACTACAAGGGATGCTCATAACACACCCACTGCACTACCTACCCGACCATCAAGGTATTTGAAGCATTCCCCGCATCCTCTTCCTCAGATTACCACGACAATGTGTTATCTGTGAGCAGTGCTGTGGAGGCAGAGGGGAAAAAGTGGATAAAAGCATAAGCTTCAAAGTCAGAAGGACTTGGAATTGAGTCCCAGATCTGTCACTTTTGTGGCCTTGGGCAAATTCATCTGTTTTACGCAACAGCTCGAAAGCGCTGGAAGGGCAGAGACTGAATCTATCTGATTTGCCATTGAGACTTCAGGGTCTGGTGCACAGTAGACCCTCAATTAAACTGTATGGTCAGAGATTTCGAGAGGTTAATTAAATTGTCCATGGTGCAATAAGGACAAGTGACAGAGGCACATCTTGAATCCAGTCTTCTCAGCTCTGAAGTCCCTGTTCTTATACATCCCTGCACTCCTTTGTAGTTCTGTCTCTCCGGTCAGAGAGTCATAGTGACCATCTCTCATGAGAGGGTGGGAGGAGATGCACCACCCTTGTTATTTATTACTATTCATGAATACTTTTACTGTAGTTTGGGTATATGTTTACAGAGAAAATTCATTTTCTATTTAAAATTTTTGTTATGACATTAGGTGCAATCCCTGATTGTACCAGCAATCTTCTTTCTGAGTTCATTTCCAGTACTCCTCTTTCCGGGTCCTTTCCTTCTAAACTTGCCTTGGGGACGAATGTTTCCCCGGCTGATTGTTCTGAGTAGGACATTCCTCAAGGGTGCTGTTGTTCATTTTGTGGGCCTGTTTATTGTTTGGCTGGAAGTTAATCCCAGGGGTAAATTCAAGTACAGGTTTAAAGGGGGTCTAACAGCCATTGTTAGAGAGGCGTCACTGGTGTCTATCATACCAGTAAGACCGGTCTTATTTTGTGATTTTGAATTTTGTTCTACGTGTTTTCTCCCATCCTCTTTGGGCTTCCTAATGTGATTTTTTTAATCTTTTGACATTTCAAACAGTTTAATAGTTGCAGAAGCTTCATGGCTTAACAATCAAATATTAATGAATAAGAACTCTTCACTCAGGGGATATCAGATGCCACTCTACAGAGAGCACGGATTTCGATTCCGGACACTTTGAGTTAAGGTGCTTTTGCCTATTGGGCTTCTTTCCTTGGAGACAGTGCTCTAGTGCCCTGGGACTGCACTGCAGGCAGATTCACACACGAGCTTTTTGCCCCGTTTTACGGCTGTGCTTTCTTTCCACCGTGCCGACGAACAGCTCTGATCTCTCTCTCTCTCTCTCTCTCTCTCTCTCTCTCTCTCTCTCTCTCTCTCTCTCTCTCTCTCTCTCTCTCTCTCATTCCCTCCATTTGCTAAATAGTCATGTTCTTTTTAGGTCCCCCACCCCCTCCATTATTCTTGTCTTAAATAGTTAATTGGATTTGTTGTTGTTCTTGTTAAGAATGCTTTCCGCCCCCCAATTTTATTTTATTGGGGGCTCTTACAGCTCTTATAACAATTATATCGAGCATATTTGTACATATGCTGCCATCACCATTTTCTAAACATTTACTTTCTACTGGAGCCCTTGGTATCAGCTCTTCTTTTTTCCCTCCCTCCCCACCCTCCCACTCACGTGACCCCTTGATAAATTATAAACTATTATTAGTTTCATATCTTGCACCGACCACTGTCTCCCTTTACCCACGTTTATGTTTTTCGTCTCCCGGGAGCAGGGGTGGGGCAAGGATTTTGCATTGATCATTGTGATTGGTTTGCCGTTCCTCCCCTCCTCCCCACACATTCCCCCTACCCTCCTTGTATTACTACTTCCATTTCTGTTCCTGACGGGTTTATCTGACCTGGATTCTGTGTGTCGTAAGGTCTTAGCTGTACCAGTGTACATGCTCCGGTCTAGTCAGAACTGAAAGGCAGAACTGGGGGCATGATAGTAGGGGATGAGGAAGTCTCAAGGAACCAGAGGAATACTGTGTGTTTCATCGGTGCTATACTGTGCCCTGGTTGACTCATCCCTTCCTTGTGACCCTTCTGTGAAGGGATGTCCTATTGTCTATCGATGGGTAGGGTCTCTGCTCCGACCCACCTCATTATCAACAATATGTGTTTTTATTTTTGTTTTTGGTCTTCTGATGCCTGTAGCCTGATCCCATCGACACCTCATGATCACACAGGCTTCCTCCATATGGGCTTTGTTGCTTCCCTGATAGATTGCCACTTGTTTAACTTCAAGCCCGTAAGGCCCCAAACATAGTATCGCTGACCACCATCAGCTTTCTTCACGGTTGCTTATGCACCCATGTTTTCTTCAGCAGTCATTTCAGGAGGGTGAGCATTACAGTATCCCAGGTCATTAGGGCAAAGTGTTCTTGTATTGAGGATGGGCTTGAACAGAGGCCCAAAGTCTGTCCACTACCTCAGTGTACTGCCATATAAATATATGTAAATAGGCCAATACCTCTCTTTTATGAATTAATATATTTACATATGTATATGTTTCTAGCTTTGCTTCCTAGATATTTCCTGTTTCCTTTTACCTTCTCTAGCCTCACCATTACACTCGCCTTTCTTCTGCTTCTTAGTAATTCCTCTCGGCTTCATTGCTGTTGCTCCAATACCTCCGGGATCTCTATGTGCCCCTTGTTTTTGCTTTTAATTCCCTAGTTGTTCCCCTGTCTATGGCGTTGTTTGCTCACTGCTCCCTTCTCCACCTCCTCCTTCCGTCAAGCCTCTCCAGAACTGTCTGTCTGGTTGCTTTCTCCTTGGGCTTGTTCCCATCCAAAACAGCAATAATGGAGCCCAAACAAAAAAGTAAACAAAAGATTGAATTAAAAAGAAAAAAACAAGATGAAAAAGCCTAGATAATTCCAGGTCTGTCCGGTGACCTTTTTGACAATCTCCCTACAGGTCTTGGGGGATTCAGAGAACGCCCCTCCTAGTCTGAAATCTATTTTGGGGTTTCTCAGGGGCTTTGTGGCTTTTCTTTGTTTCTGTTGTTGATCTTGGTTTGCCCCAGTGTGCGTGTGCGTGAAGGTCAGACTGGACTCAATCCCCGTCGTGTCCCCAGTGCTGCCCCCTGACATGGTATGGGGAGCATCATGTCAGAGCAGTTTTTAGTAGCAGTCAGACACTACCTAGCTCTTCTGGTCTCAAGGTAGTGGAGGCTGTGTTTGCATGGCCCATTAGTCCTTTGGACTGTTTCCTTGAGTCGTTCATTTTCTTCACTTTTCTGTGCCCCAGATGCAGAGAAACCAGCGCGTGCTGGTTAGATGGCCGCTTGCAAGCTTTTGTAGTCCTATTTGCTACTCTCCATAGTAGGATAGAGAACATTGCCTCTGTGGACCATGCATACCAATTAATGTCTATAACCCCCCCCCCCCAGATTATGGCTATAAACCCCTATGTCCAGTTACTGAATCCCTTGAGATGTTTGGCTTTGGCTAAGAAGTTTTTCCAGTTTGTGTTTTATAATTCTGTTCTCTGTCTGCTTGCTATCTATCTAGTAATCCATTTGTAGCACATACAAATATGTATGTAGAAATAACCTCTGCCAAACACATGTTTACTTGTGGGTTTACTCTTTTTGCCCTCCCACATCTGTTTAGCTTGCTTCTCTAGCTGTGTATGCACTCAGACTCAGACTGACTGACATTGAGTTGATGCTCATCCACAGCGACCCTATAGGACAGGCCCGTGTGAGTCTCCAACACTATAACTCTTCACAGGATAACAAAGCCCCGTCTTCCTTCTGAGGAACAGTTGGTGGTTTCAGACCACTGGTCTGAATCACAATAGCATAAGCAATTATTGGGGATTGGTTATGTAATAGTGTTTAATCTGTGATGCTTTTTATTCTTCTGCATATCCCAGTGTCTTCTTTGCTGTACTTATAGTGTGCACTGACATCTCTCTTTCCTCCTACTGCCTTTCCCTTCACACAAGATATTATATGTCTGCTCTCTTGCTTGAAGTTTTTCCTCTCTCCACCCCTTGTCCTGATAACTTTCAAATAATGTTTCTTTCTGTAAGTAACTATTTTTAAAACATTTTAGAGTAGTCCAGACAATAGCTGTCATTTTGATGGGTTTACTTCACAGATAGAGCATAACATTCCCTAGGTACAACCATGTTTAAGGTGTTCCATGAATTGTTCCTTATCTTTTAAGATTGCATGATATTCCACTGTGTGCACCATAGTTTATCCATTCATTCATTCATGCACACTAAGGCTCTTTCTATCATTTTTCAATTGTGAATGATAGTGTCATGAACATCGATGTGCATTTATCTTATTGCATCACAACTGAGATTTTTTCTAGGATTTTGTGATAGTTAGATTTTGTCAAGTTGGCTGGATCAGTAGTGTGGTAGTAAGGTCTCCCCTACAGGGTGCAAGTCACAGCCTGATGACAATACCGTGGGGGTATGGCCAATTTCATACATATAAATAGACTCTGGAGAAGGGACTCTCTATTCTTCCTACTGTACTATATCCTCTGTCTGGTCTCTTGTGTGTGCTAGTGGCCCATGACGTTGACTCTGATGCTGGGAGATGTAACCATGGCCCGCTATAAAATCAGATTTGCTGAGTTAACTCTGCCTCCCCTAGCTTCTGGTCTTCTGGCTTCTGTATGTCCTAGCTTCCTGGATTCCAGGCTTCCTGATAAGACCCAGACAGTCACTTGAGTCAAGAAAGGCCTCGGTGTAGTATCTGACATATGGAATTGCAGTAAACTGGACTTAACTGCTTAGGCAGTTAAATGCCACCATTTGTCTGTCAGTTTGTCACACTGTGGTGGCTTGTGTGTTGCTGTGACGTCAGAAGCTATGTCACTGGCATTTCAAATACCAGGTAGGTCAGCCAAAGTGATCAGGTTCCAGCTGAGCTTCCAGATTAAGAATAGACTACCAAGAATCAATAGGCTGTCCACTTAAAGAAAGTACCCCCGCACTCCTGACGAACAGCACCAGGACACTGCCAGAGAAGGTGCCCGATCCACCTTGAAGCACAACGCTGTCTGTGATAGGATACCGTCTGCTCACATACATGGAAATCCAGTCAATACAGCAATTATTCAAATTTATGCCTCCATCATTACAGCTAGTAACACAGAGATTGAACGATTTTACCAACATCTCTGTTTGAAATTGACCAAACATGCAATCAAGATGCATTGATAATTATTAGTGATTAGAATGCAAAAGTTGGAATCAAAGAGGAAGGAGCAGTAGTTGGGGGGAAAAACAGCCTTGGTTATAGAAAAGATGCTGGAGATCACTTAATTTTGCAGGTTAATGACCTCTTCATCGCAGATAGTTTTTGACAACAATTTTGACTGTGAACATAGACTTCTCCAGATGGAACACACAGAAATAAAATTTATTACACATGTTGGAATAATACTTCAACGCCTCACTTTGAGCAAGCAAATTTGTGTTATTTGCATATTGCAGGTTTTTAATAAGCCTTCTTCCAATCCTGATATCGCACTTTTCTTTGTATAATCCAGCTTCTATGATGATTTGCTCAGCATATAGATTGAAGAAATATGGTGAGAGGGTACACCCATGATGCACACCTTTCCCAATTTTAAACCATGCAGTACTCCCTTGTTCTGTTCACACAACTGCCTTTTGATCTGTGTACAAGTTCTAAATGAGCACAATGAAGTATTCTGGAATCCCCATTCTTTTCAAGGTTACCCACAGTTCATTATGGTCCACACAGTCAAATGCCTCTGTAGTGTCAATGAAACACAAGTAAACATCTCTCTGGTATTCTCTTCTTTGAGCCATGAGCCATCTGACACCAGCAATGATATCCCTTGTTCCACATCACCTTCTGAATCCTTCCTGGTCTCCTGTCAATATGTTGCTATACTCATCGCTGGATGACCCTAAGTTAAAGTTTACTTGTGTGAGATATCAATGATATTGTTCTAAAGTATGAGCATCTGTTGGGTTATCTTTCTTTGAAATGGGCACAAATACTGTTTTGCACATTTCCTGGCATAGATGAGTGAGTGCTTCCAGGGCTTCTTCAGCTTTCTGACACATTAGAATGGGCATCCTGTCAAGTCCTGGAGCCTTGTTTGCAGCTAATGCGTACAGTGCAGCTGGAACTTCCTCCTTCAGCATCACTGGGTCTTGCGCATATGCTACTTCCTGAAATGGCAGGCTGTCGACTCATGCTTTCTGGTAAAGTGACCGTGTGTTTTCTTTCCACCTTCTCTTGATGCTTCCTGCATCATTCAATATTTTGCCTACAGAATCTTTCAAAATTGCAAATCAAGGGTTGGAGTTTTTTCTCAGTTTCAGGTATGCTGGGCATGTTCTTCCCTTTTGAGTCTCTAACTCTAGGTCCTTGCACATTTTGTTGTCATATTTAGCTTTGTCTTTTCAGGCTGACCTCTGAAATTTTCTGTTCAGTTCCTTGAGTTAATCCTTTCTTCCATTTGTTTTAGCTACTCTATGATCAATACCATGTTTCAGAATCTTTTCTGACATCCATTTTGATCTTTTCTTTCCTTCCTGCCTTTTTAATGACCTTTTGCTTTCTTCCTGTCTGATGGTCTTGATGTCCTCTCATAGCTCATCAGATCTTCTGTCATTAGAGGTCAATGCATCAAATCTGTTCCTGAGATGGTCTCAAAATTCAGGTGGGATAGACTTGGTGGAATTTAGCTCCTGTGGACTTGTTTTCACTTTCTTCAGCTTAATCCTGAATTTACATATGAGCAATTGATGGTCTGGTCCGCAGTCAGCCCCTGGTTTGGTTTTAGCTGCTGATACCGAGTTTCTCCATCATCTCTTCCCACAGATGTGTCAATCAATACCATTTCAGTGTATTGCCTGTGAAGAGCTCCGTGTGTATAGTCCTCTTAATGTTGTTGAGAAACATGGTATTTGGTATGAAAAAGTCGTTGGTTTGGTGAAAATCTATCATGCGATCTCCAACTCATTTCTATCACCAATTCGTGTTTCCAACTACCATTACTTCCTCTGCTTCCAACTTTTGTATTGCAATCACTAATAACTATTATTCCATTTTTGATCAATGTCCAACTAAAATCATTGGTAGACTTCTTCAATTTTTTTAATCAATAGGCTTTGTGGTTGTAACATAAATTTGAATAATAGTTATACTGATTGGATTTCCTTAAAGATGGATAGATATAATCTGATTACAAACAGCATTGTACTTCATGGTAGATTTAGGAAGGTCTTTTCTGACAGTAAATATGATACTATTCTTCTTGAATGTATTATTCCTAGCATAGTAAATCGTGATTTTCTGATTCAAAATGGCCAATACCAGTCCATTTCAGCTCACTAATGCCTAGGATATCAATCTTCATGTGTTCCCTTTCATATTTGACCACTTCCAATGTTCCTAATTTCATATTTCACACATTCCAAGTTGCAATCATAAGAAGATTTTTGTTGTTTCGCTTGACCTTGTGTTGTGCCCATCAGCAAATGAAGACCCTGAGGGCTCCACTCCCACAGGCTTTGGCCACCATGGTTGCATCCCTCAAAGACATCATCTTCTCTTCAATCACATTTTAAATGCCCTTGGACTTGTGGGGCCCCTCTGCCAGCAGTGTCTCTGAAAAGGTTCAGTTTCCTTTGTTTAGTTTTTCACTATTTGAAAATGCTTTGAAGCTCTGCATAAGGTCTTCAGCAGCTTCTTCCTCTGAAGTGTGGAGCTGAGTCCTTCTTTTTGTCTGTTTTTAGTTTAGAACCCCATTCACTTTGTGCCAACCTGGCCAATAAACACATGTGGGATTAATTGAAGGGTGGAGAGATAAAAGGTTTGGTGAACATTGCCTTTCTAGTTCTTGGGTCTCTTGCTTTCTGATGGTCAGACCAGGGTGCAGCTGCCTTCGCCAGTTCCCTGCTTCAGCTGGCAAGGCTCACTTCCTGAAGGACATCCCCAAGGAGAAGCTACATGGACCTACCCTGATGAAGCCCTGGGTGCTGGAGGTGGAGACCCCTGCCATCACTGAGATGCTTACATGCTTACTGAGTTGGCTTTCCTCCTGCAGTTGGCATCATTGTGTGTCTTTTGTGAGAATGAGGACGACTTTGTATATTGGTGTCAGACATATGTGCTAATTTTGAACTTATGGGCTTGGACAGCACTGGGTTGGGGTGTTTTCTTAATGTACACGTACCCTTTAAATAAAACTCTCATATATATGCGTTTCTGTGGATTTGCTTCTCTAGTTTACCCAGACTAACACAACCAGTGACATTGCTTCCAGCAGCACAGCAGCACACAAGCTACTACAGTACAACAAACTGCAGATAAGTGGTGGAGAGACAACGCAGACTCACATTATCAGCGGCTAAAACCAGGCCAGGGGCAACTGTGGAACAGACCATCAACCGATCAGATGTAAATTAAAGTTTAAGCTGACAGGTTATTAAGAATCGTGTGGGGCTGCCTTCCTGTGGTTCTTACTTGATAATGCTGCTCACAATGTCTCAAAATGACCAGGCTGTCTAGGTCCAACTGGCAGGACAGTTCTGCATCATATGCCCCCCTGTTGGAGAGGGACAGCTTTGAGTGCCTAACTAAGTGGTCATTTTAACTTTAGCGCCACCACCATTAGTTTAAAAATTAGGGATCTAAATCTCAAATGGGAAGTTACAACAAAGGATACCTTTACAGAAATTGACAAACAGTAAAGTTTCAATCTGGCAAGTTCCAAAAACTGTAACTTCTGTAGTGGTGATTAAAAATTGGTATTATAGTTGTTAGTGAACGGAAAAGCAACTATACACATCTCCAGAAGGAATACACACAAGTCAAATTGTTGGAAGAAACCGTGGAGAAACTCAATATCAATATGCTGAAACCAGACCAGGGGATGTCTGTGAAACAGACCATCAGTTGCTCATATGTAATCTCAGGTTGAAGATGAAGAAAATGAAGATGAACTACATGAGAGACACATTAGATGTATTAAACCCTAATAATAGGGCCTGATAAGCTGAGTGGTGACAAGAATGCAGTTACATTGCTTCCAGCATCTCAGCAACACACAAGCCACCACAGTACGACAAATTCGCAGATAAGTGGTGGAGAGAGAATGCAGAATCACATTATCAGCAGTTAAAACCAGGTCAGGGACAAACTGTGGAACAGACCATCAATTGACCATATGCAATCATGACAAGAATGATGACCAAGAACATCATTCAAGAAGAAAACAAGAGATCATTAAAAAGACAGGAAAGAAATAAAATATCAAAGTGTGTGTCAGAAGAGACTGAAATCTTCTCTTAATCGTAGAGAACTGAGGCAAATGGAAAAAATAATAGACTCAAAGAGCAGAACAGAAAATTTTGAAGGATACCTCGAAAAATGCAAAGTAAAAATATTAATGAAATGTGCAAAGACTTAGAGTTTGAAAAACAAAGTGGAAGAACATTCTTGGCATATGGCATATCTTAAACTGAAAGAATTTAAGAAAAAAATTCAAGCCTGGAGTTGTGTGGTAGTTAGATGATTTTATGCCGACTTGAATTTTTATGGAAATGTAGGGGTGGAGGTCTATCAATAAGGTCACAGCCTGATGATATCTCATTCGGTGTGTGGCCTTGTTTTAAGAAGAAACTGGGAACCTCTGTCTGTCTCCGTCATTCACCTTCCTCCCTGCTGCAGCTCTGTACCTGCCTCTAGGGACAGCACCCTTTGGGCTGCCTGACACTGAGAAATGTCAGCACCCTGTCATGTAATCCACCGACCTTGGCTCCACATAGCTTTGTATCCACCGGCCTATGAGCTTCCTGCCTGTTTTTCACTTTTCTGCATCACTGGCCTGAAGCTATGTGAGTCTGAAGAGGGACTTGTGGACTAGCATCAGACTTAATGGACTTGAGTTGTTTTGGGTTGGAATGCCTTCTTGATATATAATTATTTCTTTCTAGCAAGTCCTATCTTACTGATATGGGAGTGCCACTGGATTTGTTTCTCTAGCCAATCTAGCTTAACACAAGTTTCAATATTGAAAGATTGCATGGGCGGAATATGGAATGATTCAGGAATCAGTAAAAGAAAGTTGAAAAAAATACACAGAGTCATTGTACCAAAAATATCTGGTCAATATTCAACTATTCAAGAAGGAGCATGTGAGGAAGAACCAATGGTACTAAAGGAAGAAGTCCAGGCTGCACTGAAGACATTAGCCAAAACCAAGGCCCCAAGAATTGATAGGAAACCAATGAAAATGTTCCAGAAATCAGACGAAGCACTGGAAGCATGTACTCCTCTGTGCCAAGAGAGTTGTAAGACAGCTACCAGGCTAACTGACTGGAAGACAATCATATTTGTACACATTCCAAAAACCGTGACCCAGTAGAACATGCCAATTAAGCTACAATGTCACTGATACCACATTCAAGTAAAATTTTGTGAAGATCATCCAACAATGGTTGAAGCAAAATATTAACAGAGAACTGCCAGAGGTTCAAGCCAGATCCTGAAGAAAGTGTGGCCCACGGGATAGCCCTGTTGATATCAGGTGGTTGTTGTATGCTATTGACTATGATTAGGCATTTGGCTGTGTGGATAATAGAAAACTATGGGTACCCCCGAGAACAATAGGAATTCCAGATCGCGTACTTGTGCTCATACAGGACCTGTACACGGAGCAATAGGCAGCTGTGTAAACGGCACAGGGAATACTGCATGGGTTAAAATTCAGAAAGGTCTTCATCAGGGTAGATCCTCTCACCATTATATTAAGAAGCATGGTGTATCCATGTTGGAGGAAGACTTATTAACCCCCTGAGATAGGCAGATGGCATCGCCTTATTTGCTGAAAGTGAGGAGGACTTGAAGCACTTGCTGATGAAGATTAAGGATTGCAGCCTTCAGGATGGATTACAAACCAATGCAAAATAAAACCCAAATCCTCACGACTGGATAGGTAACATCGTGATAAACAGATTAACGATTGAAGTTGTCAAGTACTTCATCGTGTGGGTATTCACAATCAATGCTCATGAAAGTAGCAGTCAGGAGATCAAATAATTCATCGGCTTGGGTAAATCTGCTGCATAAGACTTCTTTAAAATGTTGAAAAGCAAGATACTACTTTGAGGACTCTGATGGGCCTGACCCAAGGCATGGCATTTCCCATGGCCTCGTATGCATGTGAAAGTTAAGCACGGAATAAGGATGACTGATGAGGAATCGATGCATTTGAATTATCGTGCTGGCAAACAATATTAAAAGTACTTTCAAAAGACAAAACACCCGTATCGCAAGAAATACAGCCACAATCCTCCTTAGAGGCAAGGATAGTGGGACTTTGTGTGTCATGTACTTGGGATATATTATCAGAAGACACCCGTCACTGGAAAAGGACATGAAACTTGGTAAAGTAATGGGACAGCAGAAAAGAGAAAGCTGTTGAATAGATTGTTTGACACAGCAGTGGGCTCACACATAAGAACGATTGTGAAGACGAAGCAGAACTAGGGGGGTGTTTCGGCCTGTTCTACGCAAGGTCTCTGTTAGTTGTAATGACTTGACGGCACCTAGCAACCAATCACGGACCGGTGAGATACAAAATGATGCCTTTCACTGTGCCTGGCCTTGATTGGGCTCTGAGTCACAGCCCCTGTTCTTCGAAGGATGCATAGACAGCCTGTCTGTATGAAGCACAGGGAGGTTAACCTACGTAGTAAATAAGGACTCAGTCACAATTATTTCATGTAATGTGGCTCGGGTCACATTCACAATCATTCATCTAAGCTGCTTTTTCAGCCTCAAACCAGGTGGCAAAGGCCTCGCCAACCCCCAGGACAAGGTTCCAGGGTGAATTCATAACATAGCTGAGATGAGCATTCTGGCTTCTCAGGGCCAATGTTCAACAAGGTCTTTAACCTTTCGTGGTAACTTATCTGACAAGGTGGCAGAAGAATGGAGAGAAGGGCTCAAATCACACCTGAGCAGAGGCCATTTCTCTGTATAAATCACCCACAGCTCTTTCTCCCAGAACTGATCCTCAGTGGACAATGAGATACACAACATTGTCTCCTTCCCAACAAACACAGGATTCCAGGAGTATTGGGAGGGGAGTCTTTCAGCATTGCCACGTTAAATAACTATCAGATCCCTTCTCAGATTGCGAAGGCCAATGATTTCATAAAAGCCCATGCTCCAAATTTTCAAAGAAGAAATGGAGGCCACGAGGATAGGGGAGGCTTTCCATGGCTACTCAACTATCTAAAAGGAGAACTGGAAATTTAAACTAGACACATAGGATTATTTTTCGCTATATAATAATATTGACAAAAACTAAAAAAGAACCATTTTAAAAGACCCGAGGAGGAACATTTCCTAAGGAAGCACACTGACCTTTAGGGGAAGGAATTAGCTACTTTCATTTCTTAAGTGCCAAAGGATATAGGGAGTTATCAGGTCTCCCCAAGATCTGAGCACTTAAAAGACCCTGGGTCACAGGGTCTGGTCTCAGGTTCAAACATGACTTAGATGAAGAATTCCAAGTGCGGCCTTTGAGCCATACTGCCCAAGTGCAATCTCAGCGTAGCCACTGATGAGACTGTGACTTCACCTCTCCATGCCTCTGTGCTGAGCTGCTCCTGCCTCAGAGGATTAACGTGATCATACAAAATGCATAGTACAAGATAGGTGCTCCACACACGTCAGCTGCTCTTATTCTTTGACTTTGGTATGACATTCAAGGTCTCCGGAATAAGGTCGCCGCCTTTAAGTCAGTTGCTTCTTCACTCACTTTCCCGACCTACATGTTGTTGTCATATGAAATGGTGCTGTTGTGTGCCACTGAGTCAATTCTGACTCGTAGTCATCCTGAAGGAGAGAGTAGAAGCGCCCCATCGGGTTTCCTAGGCGGTAATCTTTACAGGAGCACGTCGCCAGGCCCTTTATCCCCTGGGTCTTTGTGGCTGACCTTTGGGTAAACAGCTAAGTACTTAGCCATTTCACCACCGGTGCACCTTGTACTTCGCGTGAGGCTACAATGGCACGTGGCCTATGAGTCAATTGCTACGGCTTCTGGCCTCAGGCAATTCCATCAAGTTATAAATTTGCCACGCCTGAGCTGGACTTCAGCTCCCACTTGTTTTATTATCTGTGAACTGCATAAACCAGATGCAATATAGATGCCCTAATCGCACTGCCAGCCTTTCCAGACCACGCATCAGTCCCCCAGACCCTGCTCTCAGGGCTCATGTCATGGGGTTCAGTGACTAAGCATTTGGGTTTCACAACGGACTCTTGGGGTTTGGCTCCTGGGTCTGTCTTCCTCTCTGTGGCGCTATGGGAAAATTACTCAACCTCTCTGCATGCTTCACTTTGCTTATCTGTAATATGAAGATAATAAAAGAACCACTCAGAAGTCCACAAGGTTGTTGGGAAGAAGCACCCACAGCTTTCCTACTCATAGGGGTGGAAGGAATTTCCAGTACCCAGGAATGAAAAGTGCAGCCTTTCCCCTGCTGCTCTCTGCTGAACGGGTAAAATGTACCCAATGCTTCAAACAGAGAGAAGGACGGCGTCTTCTTGCTCGAATAGCTCCTGGCACATCTCTGTTGGATCTGCCTGCCTACGGGCAGCCGACAGCCTGTAGGCTACAGCCTGTCCTCCTCAGCGTTCCATGGTGGGCTTTCCACAAGGCTGCGCACTTCCTGCCCAGCTGGTGGGGAGGCTGAATTTGGGGAGATGTAAAAGGAAACCGATTTCGGCCACACATAGAAGACAAACCCTGAAAACTGAGATTTCATCAGTAATAAAGGCTAATATTTGACGTCTGCCTTTCTGATCCCCATATTTCTTTTTAAAGTGATAGAATTAGGATGAGAATGACAGCAGGAGTATGATTAATTTTCATCCCTAAATCTCTAGTGGAAATAATACTCTGGAGGCTTCAGACCCAACAGTATCTGGCGGCTTGTATAAGTATAATTAATGTTAATTATTATTATTATCATCATCACCACTGTTATTAATGTTTCTCCTTTGGTTTTTCTTCCTCGGGCTAACTCCCATTCATCTTTCAAGACTCGTTTCACACAATATATGTCCATAAGGATGCTCTCCAGGGTTTCTCTTGCTCTCGATCCTCCAGGATGGGTTAGGGTTGACTGTAACTCTCCGGTCCTCCGTGTCCCTCCAGCAGGGCAGTTTTCTTCCCTTCTGATTTTGAACGCCTTGGAGACAAACTCGTAGGCACAGCCAGCCTCCCTTTCTCAGTGCATGGGACGAAGCGTGTGTTGTGAGGATGTTTGAGGAAAGTGAGCAGCAGGAGAGGATAGAGAAAGAAGGTGGGAGACACTGTTTAGTTACAAGGCTTCTTAAGCAGGGGCTGAATGTCAGCAAAGGCCGAGATGTGAGGAGAGGATGGGGGCGGGGGGAGAGGTATGAAGGAAAGAGCAGGGTGGACAGTGGGGGGTGAAACCGAGAAGGAAATTCAGCGCTGCCCTGGATGCCAGGATACAGAGTTCAGGTTCCTTCATGTGGGCAACGAGGAGCCACTGAGCAAGTTGGCACAGAGAGCTGACACTCTAGAAGCACTGGTTTGGGAGCTAAGACCAGGAATGATGAAGTGCTCAATTCTATCATATTCCTCTGCTCCTCCAGACTCCCCAGTCACCAATTCTGGGTTACTGTCTCCTCTGAGGTCTGTCTTCACTGCAGAGTCAATTATTAAAATCAACTTTCTATCAACTGTAACTTTAAAATGCTATTCAGCTGCTGGCAGGGACAGAGATGGGGCGCGGCCTCCATAGACACCCAGCCATCTGGCCTTTGCCATGGAACCAGGCTGGGAAGCTCATTTGAATAATTGGTTTTGTCGGTGTGCACTTGTGGGTTAGACACCTGATTAGACTGCCAGCCCCAATGTCCTTTCGGCCTCCAAATAAACAGCTCTCGGGTTACAGATAGCAGGAGAACAGTCACAGGGAGGGAAGGTTCGGTCTTGGCCTCTGCTGTTTGTTGGGCTTTATCTGGATTCCAAGGTCAGAGATCCTTGATGACTTTCTGCATGACCTTGAGCAATTCAGCCTCTGTGTGGCTTGGTTACAATGAGGATGATCCCTGCCCTCCCAATGCCATGGTATTTTTGGAAGAAGATGGGGGAACCCTGGTGGCGCAGTGGTTAAGCTCACTGTTAACCAAAAGGTCAACAGATTGAACCCTTAGCCCGCTCTAGGAGGGAAGAATGTGGCCGTCTGCTTCTGTGTGTACCAACAGCTTTGGACATCCTGTGGGGAAGTTCTGCTCTGTCCTATAGGCTCATTCTGAGAAATGGATAAAAGGAAATGGGAGGAGAGTGGTGGTGTAGTTTGTTAGTGGAAATGACGTAAAGATTAGGCGAAGGTGATTTCAATGTCAATGTTCTTGTAGGCCAGATGAGAAGAATCACAGGGTCAGAGTGAGGCTTGGCCCTGCCTCTTCCCACTCCGACTCTGTTAACTGGCTCTATAAGCTTTAGGAAGTTACACACGCCGTGCTCCAGTGTCGTGACCTGTAAAGTGAGGGTGATAATAGCATTGTTCTAAGGACTGAATGCAGCGATACATACAAAGAGTAAGAATAGTGTTAAGCTCAGAATGTCCAATGGCTTTTAGCTATCGTCATCCTCACAATAATCGTCCTGTCCTGAACACCAAGGTTCAGCGACACACAAAAGCAAGCATCCGGAGGACAGTCGGGAAGGAAGGAGATGATTACATGCGAACCGTTGGAAGGGTTTGGGGATGTTCAGCCTGTCTAGGAAGAGCTGGCAAAGGTTGGTGTGATTGGGGAATGGAGGAGAGTAGGCACACACATCTTCGGTAGTTCAGAGCTATCATGTCAATGATGGGCACTTCAGAAATCCTACAGAAAGTAGAAGCAGAAGCGACAGAATGGAAGGGTTAGCCTAAAGATGAACACTCATAGTCAGAGCTGCCATCAGCAGGCATGATGCTGGGGAAGGGAAGGACCCACCCACTCCCTGGAGATGCCTGGATAGAATAAGCACAGAGGCCATGGCCATCACTCATAGATGATGCCTGCCTCGGGTTGGGCACTGAACTAGGTGTCTCTGAGCTCCCATCCCTTTCCAAGGCTCAATGATGCTGTAACAGAACCCAGCCGAGGGGACCATGACCCAATGGGCAAAGAGCGACAATGTGTCGTGGAGTTGGCAGATCTCTAGATGACGTGATACTTGCAGTTGATCTTTGTTTTCTTATTTCTAGCTCAATGAAAACTATGCAATTTTGATGCTGTCATAAAACAAGTAGATCGTTGACATGTATTTTACATTTTATTCTAGTTTGGACAGTTTACTGAGGTTTTGGTTCTGGAATGTCAAGGTGTGAGAGGCAGGACGGTTATCATGTCAACATATTTGTGTTGGAGACACCTACCCTGGCATTTCACCCTCTGCTGAACTAATGACATGTTGCTGCTTAACCCTATTTACCTCCCATTTATTTTTGGTGAACTATACATACTTCATCCTTTAAAAAACAAAACAAACATAACCCCTTTTATCCCCTGTTGGAAGACTCCCTGATTTCAGAAGAAAGTGTAGTAAGAGATTAAAACTATAGGAGGTTAAAGTTCACAAACTGTCCAGGGAAACAGGGTACATTCCCTGGTGGTTTTGCATCTTTATTTCACCTTCAATTCAAAGCAAGGTTATAATCCTACCTCCATCCTAGGGTGGGTGTGGCAATTACATGAGGTGACTGAGTACAATGTACCGCTCATAAGCACTTAAAAACCACTAGCTGTTGTTAATGTGTCTCGGCTTCCCTAGCATCATGTACACCTCTACTGTGGGCTTCTCATTGGCAAGGACTGCCTCTGATTTCCTGCTTCCCCAGGACTCGGTCCAGGGTCTGACACTCACCGGGCCCTCAATGCACTCTCCTTAAATTGGATTTACCGCAATGAAGAATGCTTTTCTAGACAACAATCACCAGCACCCAGAGACGGAATAAAGGTGTGAGCCTGTACGTGGTATCAGTTGCTCCCGCCGTTGGCTCTGTGGTGGTGTGCAGTGGAGCACAGTCATGCTGCACTTCCCAGAGCGGTCTTTTGCTCTCCCCACCCCCACACTCTCAAGAAGCAGTGAGGCTTTCTGAAGACGAGGAATTTCACAGCATCCTGCTATCTTTGGGGTAACTGCGTATTTTATGATGACTAATAGGCAATTACTATGGTAATATTGCAATTCAGCATGTGTGAGGCTTGGGAAATGAGAAATTATGGGTAGCTACTTTGGACTCATTTCTATGGTAACAAAAAAGTAATTGTCATTAAATACCAGTTATACTGAGGCTGTACCTGGTAATTATAGATTTTTATGCCCAGAAACATAAATAAAACCAATAAATTTATTCAAAGGTCTAAGACTGTTTACTTATACGTGGCTTTATGGAATACACAATGACAAGCGCCTAATTAAGAAATGCAAACCCAACGCAGTTCCATATTGTCATATGGAGACGGAGAGCCTGCGAGGAGACTTGCGTATCACACATGTGCTGAAGGAAACACAGCAGGGTAGAGGTGGGGGTTGGGCCTGTCTTCTCTGCAAAGGAAGTAGTGGGGAAGGGATGTGGCAGAGGACGTGTGCAAATGCTGCAGTGCGTGCGGCTAGCCATGCCTAACTTAGACACCAAGAAGCACCAACAAACGTAGACGGACTCAGCCTGTGCCAACTCGAACTCCTTTGGGACCTCAGGGATATTTATTCCTCAAGATCCCTTGACTCTAGAGCCGGTATCCTCTCTCTCCTCCCTCCCTCCCTCCTCCCCTGGACCACCAACATCTCTAGAGCAACATCTCTAGAGCACACATTGCAAGGCCCCCCGCCGCAGGACCCCTCCCTGGTGCTGTACTAACTTGCTACAGCAAGGGTTCTTTGTCCTTTTCCTGCATAACTGGGCCCAAGAGAAAGGGCGGCCAGAGGAAGAGAAATGCCTTGTCTAAGGACAGACAAGGAGGCACAGGGTGAGGGGGAGTTAGATCGAAGGAACAGTCCATTTTGGGAAGTGGGGAGAGTTCCCGGAGACAGCCCGTGGTCCAGAACAGAGCTTTTCACCTTGATCCCAGTTTCTCCTTGGCTGAAATGGAATGAATAAAAACCAGACTTCCTTTCTCAAAGGATTGATGGACGGTTCAGTCGTGTTTTGTATGTGCCTTTGAAGTATAATGACTTGTACAATAGCCAAGTGTGGCTGTGAATCCAGAGTTTGCTAAATCCTAACTGCAGTTCCTCGCAATTTGCCTGGTGGCATTCATGTCACCCCGGCGAAAGACCAAAGCAATCGTGGCCAGGAAGCCTTGTGGGTGAAGGTAAATGACAACATCTGCTGATAGGCTCCGCTGGGGATGGATGGTAGCTGTGTATCGTCACACTGTTAGTGCATTCTGTTGTTTAGCTCATTGCCACACATTCAGGAAATGTATAGCAAGGGTCGGTCCACTCTGCCAGGCGCCGTGCCAAGCTTTGGGGATATAGAGAAATCCCGATTTTGTGGAGTTTACAGGATAGAGCTTTATGTAGTCTTTAAAGAAACAATCCTCAAAATAAGACACAATTACAATTTGGGGTTAGGGCGATGAAAGGACAGTTCAGAGTGCTATGGAAAAGCACAATAAAAGATGAATTACATATGGAAGCGGATGGGAAGGCTTCTCTTTGAAAGAGCACTAAACCTAAGACCAGAACACCTATGCAATTGGAGTGTAGCAAGCAAGACAAGATGTAGAGTTAGCTCTAGGTTTTTACCATATACTGTAATATAATGACCTCTTCCTATATCACCTAATACAATCTGTTCTACATAGCTACTATTGAGTTGACTATAGTCCGATATATTGTCATTTTAAACTGTAGTATAGCTCCTACAGACTGTTCCCATAACCCACAGGGTAGAACCATATGAAGATGCCTACTTAGTAAATATTGCTACTCTGTATACTAAAGAACAGTAGCTAGCCAGATATGGCTGCCATCCATTGCTATTATATGCTAGCATGTGCTTTTTCTATTTTACTATAAATACTGCAGTACAGGTACTTATTAAATAGAAGCTTAGCATGCTCAACTATGGGAAATCTCCCTAGTTATGCTTCTTAGATTGGATCACAGGCTTCTTTAATATGCAATAATAATCAAAGAAATACAATTTTGTTTAGAACTTGCAATATGCCCAGCACTGCTTTTTAAGTGAATTACCTAATAAAGTCCCCATAACCTTTTTAATATTCCCATTTACAGATGAGAAGAAAAATGAAGCTTCTAGAGGCTGTGTAACTTACCTGAAATCCTACAGCAAGTCTGCAGAACTGGAACTCGAAATCTGACCTGAGTGACACTTAGGGCTAGAGCCTGAGCAATTCACTGACTCCTCCCCAAAGGCCTTGCCTTCATGTTGCACTCTGTTGGGAAGTGACCCTTTGAGCTGACTCTCCCACCTAGGCCACGACCTTCAGCCTAGGCCACTCTATTTTCTTCCCTCGGTGTCTGGGGACGAAGAAGCAGTGTAGGACCAGGAGGAGGCCAGTTTGTGCTGACAGAGCAGCATCTCCACTTGCTCCCTCCAGGCGCATGACCTCAGGTAGGTAGATTACCTCTTTTGGAACTTGAGAGACCACACACCAAGGGAGATGTTCAAGTACAGGCTAGAGGGCCTGAGAGAAAGCAGCCTGGCCTCCCACCACTTCTCAGCTCTTTGGAGCGGCTGCCTGTGAAGTCTGGCTCCTCCTGCAGTTAGAATTCGGAGATGTGTTGTTCCCCCTCTCTTCATCCTTCTTTCCTCTCTGTCTGCTCAGCATCCTCCCTTCTTGGCCTCTTTTGAAATTTTTTTGAGTAGAATTTTAGTATCTACAAGTAGAAAAACATTAACAGAGTCCCTCCTGAGCAGGGTTTCTGTGAGGGCTTAATGAGGTAAGTGTGAGAAGGCTTGGCGACTCAGTCTCAACGTACCATTTCCCCAAAATGCATCTTAAAGCATTCCGTGTGCACGTGAAAACATGCAGAGTAAAACACACATCAACCCAATGATTTTTGCGTCATCCCAATGACTTGGACAATTCAGTGAGTGGCACTGATTACCGTCGTCCCCTTTTCATTTAGCCATTCTCAGGATTAATTTTTAAATGATCCCAAATTGCACTTTGCACACCCCCATGCAACTAAACAAACAAAACAAAACCAATCTCTATAGGCAAGTGATTCCATAACTCAAACCTCTGGCAAACAGCGCGCACCACATGCCCTTTTAAGAGTCACTGTTTATTCGGGTAGGCAAAAATTCTGAGAAATCCTGTAAGTGAATATGTTTCACTTTGCATAACAAACAAGTGCCTCAACTCTAATGCTTTGGCAAGTCCCACCAAACCATGGGAAATACCGTTCTGCAGAATAATTTGACTCTGAAGAGGGTTGGTCTATCTCTAAGGTACCTTAAAGCTCTCATATCTACGCCATCTTCCTTTTTTCCCCTTTCATAGTATCCATAGCTTTACTAGTGGATTTTCATAATTGACAGGCTTTCTCGTTGCTATTCAGAGCTGCGTTAGCAACAGGATTGGTATCTGTGCTCATAAACTTTTCCCAAGGATCATAATGAGAAACATATTCTCACAAGGAGAACGCCAGAGTTGAAAACTTTAATATGAAAGCATTTCTGTGAGCTCAAGATCTTCATCATGTAGTGCCCCCACCCATCCCAGAATACCAAAACCTAGAGCCTGAAGACATACAGAAGACACCTGGTCCCTTATCCCTCCTGTCGACTCTCTGAGACGCAGACAGGGAGGTATTTGGGTCAAGGCTAGCTCATCTTCCTCTGAGGAGTGGGTGATGACATAAATAAGTGTGTGGAAAGGCACACTTTGGCCTCTGTTTGACTACTGCTGCTCTTATAATTAAACATAAATATTCATATAAATTAAATGATCCTTTTGCCATCATTATCATGAAGGGTGCATTCTGTCTAAGGAAGGTGAAATTCATAAAATCTATAAATGCTAATCAACCATCACTTTTGGAGCTGTCAGGTAAGCATTGCACCACATTGCACAAACCCATCAGCTGCTCGTAGCGAAAGAGATGAAACTTTCCACTCCTGTAAAGGTTGACCACCTACCCTGGGTCACTGTAAGAATCAACTCAGTGGCAGTGGGTGGGTGGGTTTGCTAATTAAGAGAAGAAGGAAAACCGTCTTTTCTTAAGGCTTCGTTTTGTCCTATGAGCTTTTGCTTACTCATACATACTTAGGAACATCAGCAAGCCCCTCTGGACCCACTTGTCTATTGAGTTTCCCAACATAGTAAACCAACTCTATGTAAAATGGGCCTGATTTGAAGTCAGGAAATCTGAGTTCCAGTTTAATTAAAACCATTGACCTTGGAGAATTCGCTCTCATCTCATCTCTGAACCTCCAATTTTTCATCAGTAAAGTTATCTATTTCATTCTCTCGTATTCATCACACACTTTTTGAGCATCCACCATGTGCTGATGTCTGCTGCTAGGCACTGAGGACCGAAAGCTGATGAAGGTTCACATCCTGCCCTCTGATGTTTCAGATCCACAGTCGATGCAGTGGGAGAAGACTTATTCAACAACCAAGTCTGAGATCTCAGAGAAGGGAGCAAGCCATTGTGTTGAGGCTTGGAAAATACTTTTCAGAGACAGGGACATGACTTGAGCTTTTCAGATGAGTCGTTGAAATGTAGTCAGGATGAGGAGGCTCTGGGCAAAGGGCAGTGTGTGTGAGCATGTGAAAATGAGGCAGCATGGGCCAGCAGTTCATGTCTGGGAGAACCAGGCTTTGCACACAGTGCTTAGACTGAGAGCCATAAAAAGGGAAGGTGGCAGGTAGGGTAGAAAGATGGGAAGTAAGGCAGGACAATGGACACCAGGCACTAGATCATAAAAAGTCTACCAAGCTGAAGAGTTTAAATAGGATCTTAAAAGTTGTAGGCCTGTTTTGCTCTCTGAAGCTCTCACCACTGTCTAGTTGATGCTGACTTATACTGACCCTATAGGACAGGGTAGAACTGTCCCTGCCAGTTTCTGGGACTCTAATTCTTTACGAGGGTAGAAAGCTCTATCTTTCTCCCAAGGTGTGACTGGTGGTTTCAAACTGCTGACCTTCCGGTTTGAATCCCACAGTGTAACCACTATGCCATGTGGTAGAGTCAGGCAGTTAGTTCTCTGAACTATGAAATAAATGTCATAACACAGTATCTCCGAAATGACTCAGTGTTCTTTTGGAACTCCAGTGAGCACTGGAATATAATGTTCTACCTCTAGGAACTAAACCAAGAGAAGGAGAGATCAACATGTATGATCAATGACTGTGGGGCTGGCTGAGACGATCTAGGATAGTAATCTCCTTCCTCAATAATATCCAAGACAAAACACAGACACAAAGCAGAACCATTATAACTACCACTCTGCAGAGCATGATCACCCCTCTCATATTGTTCAAAGCTGCTGAAGGCCCTGACAGGTAAATGATTATTCTGTTGTTCCTACAAGATAAACTGAACTTCCAAGATGGAAGGTGACTTTCTCAAGTTGTACTGGAAGTAGGTGTCTACACGGATGCTATGTCTCCTGATTCCTGGCTCATTGCTTTCCCAGGAAACCCCAGCAGGTGCCTAAGGTAGACAGTGCGCAAAACAGTCAAGACTCCCCAGCCACATTCACCAAAGTCAAGTTGAAGCTTCCTGAATAAACTCAAGGGCAGTTTCTTCTTCATAAATATATCCTTTATTTCTTCTTCTTCTTCTTCTTCTCTCTCTTTTCTTTTTATTGTGAACTGAGTGAAGTTTTACAGAGCAGAGCAATTTTCCATTCAATAACTCATACACATTTTGTTTCATCACATTGGTTTCAATAACTGCAATGAAACCTCACCTACTCCACATTCTTTCCAGTTCTTGCTTCCTGTTTCTATTCCTCCTTTTCTTGCCTAACCTTTCTTAATTTTGTCCTTGGGAAAATCCTCTTTGATCTCAGAGGATTGGTTATTCGGAGGTGTGCTTACTGCCTTGTGTTATTGTCCCCCTAATAGAGCTTTCTATTGTTTTGCTGAAAATTAAGTCAAGGAAATGAATTCATTTTTAGACATGAAGGGTGACTAGAGGCCACAATCTCTAGGGTTTTATATATTTATTCTTGCTTCCCTACTACTGTCTTATGGTCATCAGCTTCCAAGCATCTTCCCCAGCCCCTTACCTATAATTTCCCAAGTAGACGCCATCAGGGTTGAGCATTGGTGCAATCTTGAAGACCAGGTATTCTCGTAGGACACGGGCAATTGGGTGCTGGCTTACAAGAAAATCAATAATCCCTAGGGAAAGAGAAGCATGTATGTTAATCTCAAAGTGTTTCAAGAAGAAAGGAACATCTTATTTTTTGTTTGGCACACAATATGAGTCTAATAGGTCCTCTCTCTCAATATGAGATATTTTATGAACACATCTCTGTTTACAAGGCACAGATTGTTCAAGAAATAATATTGGAGCCCATGGGCAGGGAGCGGAGAGCATTTCCTGCTTGAGAGAACAGGGAGAGCATCCAAGAAAAGATGGCATTTGCGCCATTTCTTAAAGCACCCTCCAGGTTTTGACAAACGGAGATGGAATAAGCAGGGCACTGCTGAACAATACTTTGGGAGCTGCTTGCTCACCCAGTCACTGCTGGCTGAACATTCGCCTTGGTTCCAATGGCTACACCATTGTAGGCTTTAGCGATCTAAATACTCGTGATGCAAGTCGGCACACCAAGAAGCAGAGAAGAGAAGGGACGCGGCCAACCTCATTCTAGAAGGGGTTTCTTTGACTCTGTTCCTTTTCCTATGCTGCACGTGTGCTGTTCACAGACCCCACAGACCCCCGCTACTCTGTGTCTCTCTGCGGCATCAACACTACCTTGTCACCTCCCAGCCACTCAAATTAGCCAGTTGAAGTAATTCTCCCTGACTTCCCACTGCCAGGCAGTCCCCAAGTCCAACCAGTGTCTGAATTTAGCAAATCTTCCTCTTAGCTCGCTCCCTCTGCCTCTCTTCTAATCCGGGCACCATCACATTGAACTTGGGTGGCAGCAGTTACCTTTCGGCTGTGCCCTTGCCACTGGAGGCTGCGTGACCTTTCTGGAGTGTCAACCTGACCCTGTAACTCTCTCTCTGATGTCTTCCTGGCATTTCTCTACAGGACAGAGGGTGGGTCTGGTAGTCACCTAATCTGGTGTCAATTTAAGGATTAAGAGTGTAGGGGTGGAGTCTAGGCCGTCAATCTGGAGATAGCCAATGAGACTTTTGTGTGGGCATGGCCTTCTCCTGAGAATTCTGGGCAATCTGGTACTTCCTCCTTGGAGGCAGAAGACACCTCTCTTAGTGGCTTGTGATCGTCTTTCATTTGGCTTCATTGCATGTGTTTCATGAGTCTGAAGAGGACTTTATAGATTGGTATCAGACATATGAGCTAATATCAGACTTATGGCCTTGGACTGGACTGGGTTGGGATGTTTTCTCAATGTTCAATTCCTCTTGGATGTAAACCTCTTTCTTATACCCGTCTGTGTGTCCATGGATTTGTTTCTCTAGTCTCCCCAGACTGACACAGTGGGAAAGTAAACACCTCTGAGTCTTACTTTTGCCCTCTCCTCTGTGCTTCAAGGTCTTCATCAGAGACACACAAAACTGGCTAAAAGGACACTCTGGCGTGAGCACACTGCCAGGAAATGATAGAGAAGCACAAAAAGCTCCCAAATTTCAGGAGGGGGAGCCGTCCCTGGCCAGAAAATGTAAGAAAGTCTTCATGAATAAAGAAACTAATGAGCTCAGCTTTGGAAGATAGGTTGGTTTTGACAGACTGACAGGAGGGAGGCAGTAGGGAAATGAGAACAATCCATGTGCCCAGTGCAGGCACTTAGCTCTTGGAATGATCCCTCTCTCCAGAGCATGCTCCCAAAAGCTGCGACCACTGAGGGACATCTCAGGCTTTTCATTAGCCAGGGCCGAGGAGCCGTAGGCAGCTGAGAGCCAGTTGGACATCATTTACTTCTCGGCAGACACGGCGAAGGACCAGATGCCCTGATTCATTTGTTGGTCCTCATATTAAAGCCGCAGTTGGCCAGTAAACAGGCGGGGTAATGATGCCAGGCACCCTTGTTAGGGGGTAATAATTGCTTAATCTGTCCACTAATTGACCCCAGCTCCCAGGGTGGCCCTCCATCAAGGAGCCAGCCTGCATTCAGGGCCCGAGCACACTGCCTCGGCAAATGACGTCTGGGAATGGGGTGGCTTATTGCGACCCATCCTCTGTCACAGACGAGCAGATTAATTGGGCTGCCAATTAGGCAGAGTTAATAAGAGCATAAGAGAAAACAAATCCAGACCAGAGGCTGCCACTGTCCACAAGTCCCTCTCCCGGCGTGGGTGTTAGTCCCATCGCTTGGCTTGAGGTTAGAGACGTTTCAACATGAACCATTCACATTGCTTAGGAAACTGGAAGGAGATGTTTGGCTTTAGGATAGAGGTGGGAATGGACGTAAGCAGAGAGAAGCAAGGAGAGAAAGCAAGAGCAGAGAAGAACCACTCTTGGCTATGAACCAAAAGCACTGCTTGCGCCAAGGAAAGAATGAGTTGAGGCTTGTGTTCGAATCCTGAGTGGTTGTTAGCTAAAGAGTTACTAACCTCTGAACAGCCCCCTCATCTTAATGTGGGAGTTATAATACCTGATCTCAAAACTGCGGTGTCAGTGTCTTACAGTGTCTGTGTTTCCACTGCTTGGTATCCTCTCCCCTTCTGCCCACTCCCAAACCCACTGCCAACCTGTGCACCCTGACAGATAGCAACTCATGCTGCTCTGTGTAAACCACAGACCTTGTGATCAGAAGCGCAACGCCTAACTCACAGGGCTTGAAAACTGTGATGTGCATGAGTCACTTCTCTTAGATCAGAGGTTAAAGGTAATGGGGACAGTGGGGAGGGTTGATTTTAGAACTAACTAGAAGTCTTAGTCTGTGGATTTTTCTACCTAGGAGACATGGAGGAGCCCTTGTGGCACAGGGGGACACACTCTGAGGTGCACACCGAGGAGCCAGGGGTTGTTCCACGGAGAGAGCTGCTGCTGTCTGCTCCCGTGAAGATTAGCCTTGGAAACTACAGGGAGGTGCTACTCTGTCATACAGGGTCACGGTCAACTTGATGGCAGTGGGCTTAGGGGTCAAATTTAGGAACAAGGACACGAATTTGGGGAAAACAACAAACCAACTGTGAGCGACCCTGGGTCCCACTTTTGGCTCAATTTGGGGGTGACATTTAGTAAGCTCCTGGGTCTACTCTTGTCTAAACAATTTCCAGTACGGTATACCGCCCTTGCATTCTATAACTTCAGCTATGTTAGTCCTCTGCCCCTAAAGGGAATAACCTCCCTTCATCAGCCAAGCAGAATAAGACTCCCTCCAGCTGAGAGAAATGATCAACCAGTGTCCCTGCAGCAAACAAGTGTGTCAGGTCCTTTCTTCCAAGCCAATTAATCAAGAAGATGGAAGATGGGAAGACAGAGGAGTTTGTTAATGTCGTTAGGTGTCATCTAGCCGGTTCCAGTGCACAGAGACCTCACGTACAATAGATTGAAAGACTGCTCAGTTCTGTGCCATCTTTAGAATCATTGCTGTGTTTGAACTAATGGTTCCAGTCACTGGTTCACTCCATCTTCCTGAGGATCTTCCTCTCTTGTACTGGCTCTTTTCCTGGCCCAGCATCATGTCCTTCTCCAAGGACAGGTCCCTTCTCATGACATGTTCAAAGTATGTAAGGCCAAGTCTCGCCACTCTTTCTCTTAATGAACATTCTGGTTGTGTTTCCAACACAGATATGTCTGTTCTATGGGAGCCCTTGGTATGTTCGACAACCTTTGTCTACACAACAATTCAAAGACATAGTTTTTCCTCTAGTATTTCTTATTTATTGTCAAACTTCTACATGGATATGAACAGCTTGAAAATACTGTGACTTATGTCAGACAAACCTTAAAGTGACATCTTTCCCTTTTTTGTTAACAATGTAAAGAGACATTTTGCAGCAGATTTACTCAATGCAGGAAATCCGTTCATTTATGGACTGTTTTCTTCATGGACATCAATTGTGGAGCCGAGTATAGTGAAACCCTTGATGACGCCAATCTTCTCTCCATTTCTCCCACCGGATGTTGCTCAGAGATTCAGTTGTGAAGAGACTGTAAGTCGTTACAGTAACACTTCATCTTTCTCTCACAAAGCTGTTCATGGAGGTTTGAACCATCAACCTTGTGGTTGGCAGCCCAGTGCAGAACCTACAAAACCACCAGGGCTCCTTAATCCATACCGAAGGTTGTCCTGGACTGTAGGCTTTGATCTTCATCAGTAAGTGCGTCAAGTCCTCAAGTCCTTTTGACTTTCAACAAGCAAGGTTGTCTCATCTGCATATTGCATATTATTAATGACGCTTCCTCCAATTCTGATATTGCATTCTTCTTCATGTAAGCCAGCTTCTCTCATCATTTGAAAAGATTGTCTGCTCAGTATACAGATTGAATATTTATGGTGAGAAGATACAACTTGAATGCACACCTTTGCTCAGTTTGAATGATTACCTACCTCTCTACGCACAGGTTCTACATGGACAGTTACGTCTCTTGAATTTTCATTCTTTGCAATGCTACCCACAATTTGTTATGATGCACATAATCAAATACCGTTGCATAGTCAATTAAATACAGGTAAGCATCGTTCTGGTATTCTCAGCTCTCCGGCATGATTCATCTGGAATCAGTAACATCGGTCCTTCTATATCTTCGTTGGTATCCAGCTTGAATTTCTGTCAGTCCCTCGTTCAGTATAAGGTCATAACTGCTTTTGAGTGATCTTGAGCAAACCTTTCCTTGCCAGTGATCGTAACAATATTGTTGGATGACTTCTGTATTCTATTGGATCAATTTTCTTGGTAATGGGCACAAAAAAGTGGTAGTGAATTTGAAGTAGGTGGCAGAGCTCTATGCCTTGTGTCACCCCCAGTTTGGCCAGGATGAACCTTGCCACGCAAATAACATTGGATCTTTCATTGATTGTTGTTATTCCTCCCAGAGTGTTTGGTTCAAGTCTGGGGACACTGCAGATCCTTAATAAATGTCCATTGATGAATTAGTTGCAGGAATTCATTCCACCCTGACAAAGTGTAAGGTTAGTTGAACTCATAATCACTCGTCCCACCAACATTCACTGGGATGTCTGCGATGGAGATTCAGGTCAGTTGCTGGGTTTTCCAGATGAATAAGACATTCTTGGTGGGATGTGCAGTAAAAACACAACTCTCCAAAGAGCCATGGTCCAAGTTTTGCTGGGGAAATTACAGCGAACCACCTAGAGGGGGTTCCTGAGCCAGCTTGAGACTCAGCAATGGATCCTGGAAGATGGAGATTCAAAAGATGAGTCAAGTAAGCTAGATGAAAGGGGTGCCGTGGAGAACGCATTGCAGGCAGGGAAACGCTTAAGAAAAGGTTGGTTTGGACGTGCGAAAGAAAACAGCTTACTCAGTCACAGAAAGCTCTTTAACGCCAATAGCTAAAAGCGAAGACTCTGAAACTGGGCTTGATTTTTCGCTCTGCCATTCACTAGCAGTCTGACCTGTACCTCTGAGAGGCTCAGTTATTAGTTTCCCCATCAGTTAAGAGAAGATAGATCATACTTACCTTGTGGGTTATTGCAAGGATTTAAACTAGCTAATACAAGGCTAGAGTCTGCCACCTGCTAAAGGGGGAGACACGTTTTCCTGGTGGTTCCTATTTGGTGTGAGGGTGCGAGGCGTGTTGAGAGAGTTGCTAGGGGAAGAAGCAGGGATTTGCTGAAGGTGAACAGGCTCCAACTGAACAACGCAGAGATCCCTAGAGAGCCATCGGAAGGGTTTCAGCCAGGAAACAATAGAATCAGGTGTGGGCTTTGGAGAGCTCCCCCAGGGGCAGTGTGGAAACAGCTTGGAGGGAAGCAATGGAGGAGGGGGGATATTCTGCTGGGGAGAAAACTGGGAGTGTGGGAAGACTGGGAGCGGAAGCAGCTATGACAGGGAGAGCCAGCAGATGTGAAGAAGCCTGTAGTCAGAATGTAGGTTCCAACACGGCAGGAGCTGTGTGAACTTCCGGAGGCAATGGTCTCCACATCCCTGATGGGACTGTGAGGCTGTGCTTGGTCCCGGGGGCTGCTCCTGTGGGCGGTTGTGAGCGGACGGTGTGCGTGTGGACATTTGCACATTTCTCTCTCTCCATTTACCCTCACAAACAACGCTGAGCAGCGTGCCTCTTGAGGAGAAAGCGGGCTCTTTAACCACACAGCATGGGCCCTAGGGGTCACTTGGGCATGGAGGAGCCAGCAGAGGAGCCATAGCAAGCGGGGAAGCAGGTCACCCAATTTCCAGTCCTCTACTGACTCGCCAGGTCACATGCAGCACCCCCACCGCCCCGGCCTTTCGGAAAGGTCTGATTTCCATGAAAGAGCAAACGAGAAGAGGCAAGCGTGGTGACTTAGTTGTGCCTGCTGCTTTACCCGGCACTGACATACGTGATCTCATCTGAGCCCTCCAGCACCTCCTTGAGGAAGCTATTGCGGCCCTCAGTTTGTAGAAGTGGGAGTGCTCAGGACTTGCCTAAGGCCCCCAGTTCATAGGAGGAAGCCTGGGGCTCAGACGCAGGACTGTCCAACCCCAAAGTCTTCGCTGATCTCCCTGCCCCGTAGCACCCTCCACAGCAGCAGTCCAGAAATGTTGGTTTACTCCATTCCGCCAGGAAGAATCTGGAGGACAGACTGTTTGGCAGATGGACATTTTCAACGGGAGAGCTCCTAACAACTTTAGGATGGTTGTCTGAAAGATCATTGACTTGACCAGGAATCAGAGACCCAGGGTCTTCTTTCTTCAAAATCATGTTACTGGGGGCTCCTACAACTCCCATCACAATCCATCCATCCATTGTGTCAAGCACTCTTGTATATTTGTTGCCCTCATCATTCTCAAAACATTTGCCGTCTACATGAGCCCTTGATATCAGCTCCTCATTTTCCCCCTCCCTCCCTGATCCCCCTCCCTCATAAACCCTTGATAATATATAAATTACTATTATTTTGTCATATCTTACACTCTCCAACATCTCCCTTCACCCACTTTTCTGTTGTCCATTCCCCCAGGGAGGAGGTTATATGTAGATCCTTGTAATCGGTTCCCCCTTTCCATCTCACTTTCCTTCCACCCTTCTGGTATTGCCACTCTCAGCACTGGTCCTGAAGGAGTCATCTGTCCTGGATTCCCTGTGTTTCCAGTTGCTATCTGTGCCTATGTACATCCTCTGGTTTATCCAGATTTGTAAGGTAGAATTGTGATCATGACAGGAGGTGGTGAGGGAAAGAAGCATTTAAGAACTAGAGGAAAGTTGTATGTTTAATTGTTGCTACACTGCACCCTGACTGGCTCGTCTCCTCCCTACGACCCTTCTGAAAAGAGATGTCCAGTTGCCTACAGATAGGTCTTGGGTCCCCAATCTGCACTCCTCCTCATTCACAATGATTTAATTCTTGTTCTTTGATGCCTGATACCTGATCCCTTTGGCACCCCGTGATATCACAGGCTGGTGTGCTTCTTCCATGTGGCCTTTGTTGCTTCTGAGGGTGTAGGAGGCCTGGTAGAGCATGATCAAGGCTAATGTAGCCAAGAGGAATTACTAAAACCCAAATGAAGGGTGAGCATGATAGTGGGACAAGAGGAAAGTAAAGGGAAATAGAGGAAAGAACTAGGAGGCAAAGGGCATTTATAGAGGTCTAAATACAGGTATGTACATATTTAAATATATTTATATATGAGGATGGGGAAATAGATCTGTGTACATATATTTATAGGTTTAGTAATAAGGTAGCAGATGGACATTGGGTCTCTACTTAAGTACTCCCTCAACACAAGAACACTTTGTTCTATTAAACTGACATTCCATGATGCTCACCTTCGGGACACAATTGCTGAAGACAAAGCAGGTAAATAAGCAAACGTGGTGAAGAAAGCTGATGGAGCCCAGCTATCAAAAGATATGATGTCTAGGGTCTTAAATACTTGAAGGCAAACAAAGGGCCATCTAGTTCAGAGACCCAGGTTCTTATCCCAGCCAATACAAACTTCCCAGTTTAAATGAGGCAGGTTAAGCTAAAGACTCTTGGGAAAACAGCAAGGAAAAGTGAACCATATTGGAGTCCTGCCCCTGGGTTTGTGTCCCCAATAACGGTTAGCAGAAATGTATATAAAATGCCCCATGGAGGCCCTGGCGTCTACAGAGTGCTTGACTAGTGCTGGCCCCTCCCCTCACCCAGAATAGGAGCCACAACGCTTCTAGCGTGCTTACTGTGTTCTCCGTAGTGCTCTACATGTTCTAGAGAGATCAACTCATTTATTTTTAGAACGACCTCATGAGGTAAGATTTCCATCATTTCAGTTTCCAGATAAAGAAACAGGGGCACAGAGAGGTTCTGCAACTTTCCCAAGGTCAAACTTAATTAGTGAGATAGCAGGGATCCACACCTAGGCAGCTTCAGAGACTGCAATCATTCACGGAAACACGGGGATGCCTTTTATTTCTCACAATGTAGCTGGAGGTCAGAGGTCATGAGTGGGGTTTGGGGGAGGGGAGGTCTAACCGCAGCCCACCACTAAGCAGAACAATGAGAAAGCCAATGCTCTTTAGCACCCGCTTCCAGGGTGCTGGGATAACAGGGCCCCAGGCTACTCCCAGCAGCAGGTGCATCTGCAGGTCAGTGGTGAGAACTGTGGTCCCAGCCAGATGGGGCCGGCCAGATACACATGCCTGCTCCCTGCTCAAGGTCAGTGGTCTAGTTCATGAAGAGGAGTTAACAGAATAGAATGGATCTCAGCCATATTCTTTTCAGGCCACACCTTCACCTATCCAGCCCCAGAACAAGATCAGCTGAGGAAGGGTGGGGTGGGGGACAAGCCATGTGGAGGACAAGCTAAAGGCTATGAGCTGAGGGACCCTGGGGCAGATGGGGCCTCAGTCCTGTTATGAGAAAAAGGGGACCTCATGACTCTCTTAAGTTGCCTAGAGGAGGGAGCAATGGGGCATTTCCAAGGAGAGTTATAAACGTAGGACCCATGTCAGGGAGTTATGCCTCAGGGCCACACCTGCCACAAGTTAGCTGGCTGATCGGAGGCAAACAACTGGACCTTCTTGAGCCTCAACATGCTCATCGGCGTAGCTGCACATCCATTGCCATGAGTGGTTAGTGTTTTGTGTTGTTCTAAACACAAGGCTTCCCCCTCCCGCATTTTCCACCCGGAGTCACATAGAGCAGCATGCAGGGGCTCGGGAGTCAGTTTCCCTGTGTGAGGCACTAGCTGCGTAACCTGGATGCGTACTTTTAGAATCTCAGTGTTTGCATCCTAGAACCAACAGCAACGCTTTAGCGCAACAATTTCAAGGGATGGAAAATATGATCCCGCTGTATAGATGTGGAAATTGACACTGAAGAGCCAGCTCTAGGTCTAAATAACGCATAGTTTAAATAAGAAGGAAAAAATAGAAACAGAATTTATAGCAAATAAAAGGGATTCTGATGGTCATCGATCTATTCACAATGCCGGCACAGGCTCGGAGCTCAGTGAGAGAAGCAGGATAGAGGAAGTCTTATAGGAAACGAGGGTTGAGAGAGGAGAGGTATGTTGAAGGTGTGCAGACAGTGTCTGCAGGCAGAGGAAGCAGCAGGTGCACAGGCCTGGGGTTGGGGGAAGGACATCTGTCGATTATGGAGCTGTGTAGAGATTGGATGCATGAGGCTGATCTCAAAGAACTGGGGCCACTCCGATCCCAGAGGGGCGTCAGTGTCACACCGAGTAGTTTGGCAGCTCTCTTAGGAAAGCACTGGGTGAGCACTGGAAAGCCGTGCCAAGGAGTAAACGTGGATAAGTCTACGGGGCCAGCTTAGGAAAGCAGTGTCGTCATAGAGAGGATGTGCCACCCCTTTGACTTCTCTCTGCCTCCTTGATGAGCTGTAGAATGAGACGGCGACCCTATCGTATGTCTCCTGTCCCCAAGGAGGTGGGAATAGGGGCTTAGGCTGCCGGAGATGAAAATATTTGTGGTCTGGCTACTGTCTTTGATAAACAAAGAAAAGGAGGTGTTCCCATCTTATCAGCGGAGGGACAGTCGCTGCCAAATTCAGAAACTAACAGATGGTTGCAAGAGAAGTGCTTGGTGAAATCAGTTGGGGCTTTGGAGAGGTCACTCCAAGGACAATGATGGGGAGAAAAACCCAGAAGTGAGACTGCCAAGGAATTGGCATACCCCAGCCATGCCTCTTAAAACTCCTTGACTTTGAGTCAGTCATTCATTTCCTCTCCCTGAAACTCACTCTTCTCCTTTAGGAAAAAAAAAGGAGGAAGGCACAGCAGGAGCTGGGAAAATAAAACCTGTGCCTGTGTTTGCACAGAGCTCTGCTGCTCACGAAGCAGGTTACATGCTTCATTCCTCAGATTCCCACGGGGAAGACGGCAACATCTGTGAGTATCTGCTGGGTGGGGGCCACAGAATGGGGCGTTTTATTTACATTAATCTCATGCCTTCATCAGTTTTCCTGCACAGGTGTTGCTTCTCTGCAGGTACATTTGAAGAAACAAAGTCACACTGCTATGACATGGCAGTGGAGAGTTGAGTCCATGATCATCCGATTCCAAATTCCCTGACACTTCCACATGTGGCTGCCCTCGGTTATTAACATCTACATCTTGTTTATTCATAGCCTTTTGACTTCATGATCATTTTGAGAGGAAAATGAGATAAATTATTTAGCTTCTCCAAGCTTCAGTTTTCTCATATGTAAAGATTCCGTCGATATTAGTAATTGAACTAGACTAAACAACTAATTAAGAAATGTAACATGTTTCAGTCGTGCTTAGAATATTACACACACAATAAATCCTATATCTTATGTACAAGTAATAGACACCCACTAAGCCAAAATCAAGTCCCCTGCTATTGGTTTGATTCCAACTCACAGCTACCTGTAGAAGGCTTTTTGAGACTGCAAATCTTTGCAGCATCAGACAGCCTCATCTTTCTCCCATTGGGCAGGTGAGCAATGTCAAGCCTCTGACCACACTAACCATTGGCAGAGAGAGAGGCCATGCGGAACTCACGTTGTTATCGCAGCATAAAACAGATTGCAGTATGTTTTAGAAAGAAATCACAAAGCACCTAATACATTTAAAGGTACACATATCCTGTTGTTGTGAGGAGCCAGGCAGTTGGTTCCAAATCATACCGACCCTCTGCACAACAGAATGAAGCCCTGCCCCACAGGCCCCCGCGATCCTCTGTTTGAGCCCAGCACTGCAGCCAGAGGGTGATCCATCTGGTTGAGAGTCTGTTCAGCTGACTTTCTGCTAACCAAGTGCGATGGCTTTCTCCAAGGACTCATCCCTTAGGATACCAAGTCCAAAGTCCATGCGGCAAAATCTCACCTTTGTCATCTCTGGGGAGCAGACTGGTCGTACTTTTTCAACACAGATTCATTCATTCTACTGGCAGTTCATAGAATTCTTCACTACCACGTTTCAAAAGCATCAGTTCTGCCAGGTTTTGCGTGCATAGGAGGTGACCGGAAATGTGACTTGGGTCAGAAGTATCTTAGTCCTCAAACTGACATCTCCTTTTGAACACCTTATGGAGAGTGTGTGTGTGTGTGTGATCTGTCGAATGCAATACTTCCTTTTATGTCTTGACCACTGGTCCCGTGAACATTAATGATAGATCCAAGTTTAATGATATCCTTGACAAACCCGATAATTTCTCTGTCTATTGTGATGTTGCTTATTGGTCCAGCTGTATGCATTTCTGTTTTCTCTATGTTGAGCTGTCATCTACACCGAAAGCTGTAATCTTGGATCTTCATCAGCATCCACTTTAAGTCCTCTTTGCTTTCCGCAAACGAAGCTGCGCCATGTACATATTTCAGGTTGTTCATGAGTTCTCCTCCAGTACTGATGCCTCATTTTTCATTTTGCAGTCCAGATTCTCAGATTATTTTCTCAGCATACAGACTGTGTAAGTATGGAGCAGCCATACATCCTTGACACATCCCTAATCTTAAGCCATGCAGTAACCCTGTGTTCTGTTCAAACGACTGCCTCTTGGTCTATGCACAGGTTCTGCTTGAGTACAATTAGGTGTTCAGGAATTCCTGTTGTTCAAAATGTTCTCCATTATTTGATATAACTCAGCAATCAAATTAACTACATCTGTGGGAAGAGATGATGGAGTTGCTCAGTATCAGCAGCTAAAATGAGGTTAGGGAATAACTGGAACAGACATGAACTGCTCATAAGTTTAGGTTGAAGATGATGAAAATAAAAACAAGTCCAAAATACACTGTTGGGTATATCCCCTGCAATTTTTTATATCATCTCAAGAACTGATTTGATATATTAAACACTAATGACAGAAAACCTGATGAGCTCTGGGAGGGCATCAGGGACATCATTCATTTAAAAAATCATTAAAAAGCCAGGAAGAAAGAAAAGATCAACGTTGATATCAAAATAGGCTCTGAAACTTGCTCTACGGATAGAGTAGCATAGGCAAATGGAAGCAATGATGATGTTAAAGAGTGTGATGGAGAGTTTTGAAGGGCAGTTTGAGAAGACAAAGAACAATATTATAAAGAAAAGTGGAAGGTCTAGAGTTAGGAAACCAGAAAGCAAGAAGACACTCCGAGTATCTTAAACTGAAATATGTAACTAAATAAAACAATTCAAGCCACGAGTTGCAACCTTGAAAGATATAATAGGCAAAATATTGAATGATATAAGAATCATCAAAAGAAGATGGAAAAATAAAAAGTTACTATACCAAAAAGAACGAATCGATATTCAACTATTTTAAGAGGTAGCATATAAGCAAGAATCAATAGTACTGAAGGAAGAAATTGAAGCTGCACTTAAAACATTTTCCAAAAACATATCTGCAGGAATTGATGAAATACCAATTTAAATTTTTCAACAAGTTGAATAAGAACTGGAAGAACTAACTAGCCAATGCCTGGACATTTGGAAGATAGTTACTTACTTGGTCAACTAACTGGAAGACATGCATATTTGTACCTATTCCAAAGAAAGGTAAACCAATAATGCACAAAGTATAGAACAATATCATTGAGATCACCTGCAAGTAAAATTTTAGGAAAATTATCCCACAATAGTTGTAACACTTCATTGACAGCTGCCAGAGGTTCAGGCCTGATGCAGAAGAGGATGTAGAACAAAAGATATTATTGTAGCCAGATGGATAGAGAATGCCAGAGAGCTGTTTACTTGTTTCATTGACTGTAGAGACATTTGACTGTGTGGATCCTAACAAAGTATGAATCGCTTTGATTGTGCCCAGGGAGAAGCTGTACATGAGGCAATTGTGAGAACCGAACAAAAGAACACTGCGTGGCTTCAACCCGTGAAAGGTGTGCTTCAGGGTTGTACCCCCTCACTATATTTATTCAGTCTGGATGCCAAGAAAATAATTTAAAAAGCTGGAATATATGAAGACGGATGCAGCATCAGGATGGAAAGGAGGCTTATTAACAATCTGCGATCCGTAGATGGCACACCTCACTTATTGAAAGTGAGGAAGACTTGAAGCACTTATTGATTAAGATCAAGGATTACAATCTTCACTATGGATTACAGTTCATTGAAAGGAAGACGAAATGTTTCCCAACAGGATCAATAGGTAATATCATGATAAATGGAGCAAAGGTTGAAATTGTCAAGGCTTTCATCTTCCTCGGACCCACCATCTGTGTTCCTGGAAGCAGCAGTCAGGAGATCAAAGGAAGAATTGCATGAGGTAAATCTGTTGCACAAGACTTCTTTAAAGTGTTGGAAAGCAAGGGTGCTACTTTAAGGACTAAGGTGTGCCTGACCCAAGACATGATATTTTCCATTGCCCCATATGCATGCCAACGTTGGACTTAATCAAGAAGACGGGAGAAGAATGGATACACATGAATTGTGGTGCTGGAGAAGAATATTGAAAGTACAAGGGACAGCCAAAGGGATCAACAGATCTTTCTCTGAAGAAGGACAACCAGAATGTTCCTTAGAAGCAAAGAGGTGAGACTTGTCTCGTGTACTTTGGACATGTTGTCAGGATGGACTACTCTTGGTCAAGTGGAGGGGCAGTGAAAAAGCGGAAGTCCCTCGACAAGTGGTTGGACACCGTGGCTGCACCAATGGGCTCAAACGTAAGAACAACTGTGAGGATGGAGCAGGACCAGGCAGTGTTTTGTTCTGTTGTACATAGGGTTGCTGGGATACTTGAGGGCACCTACCAACCACAGTCCTCTTTCAAGAAGTACATTTCCCTACAATGGCCCATCATGGGACGAAGCTGTTTCTGAAACCACCAGAGTGCCTTACTTGGATGTGATGAACAGGTACAAGATAAACATGAGATCCTGCCACTTACCTTGGCACACCAAGGAAGACGGTGTTTCCCCTGGGTGGACTCGTCCTGTGATGAACACCACCTTCTGCTCTGCTCCTTCGCGAAGGTTCTCTGCAAGATTAAATGAAAGAGGGTCTCTAAGCAGGGATTGGAATGAGGAAAGCTGACACATGCACTGGGGTGTTGGAGGAGGGTGGATAGCAACCTGGGTGATTGCCATTTGATACCACTTACATCACTGAGCTAGACCCATTAATACCAACCTACTTTGTATTAATTTAAATATGTTCTAGGATACCCAATATTAAAAGGACCACATTATCTTTGCTTCAATAAGCTATTATTGAGTTTTGATTTCTCTCAAATTTAATCTCAGATACACTGGCTGTAACCTTGGGCAAATTGTGTATCCTTTCTGAGTTTCAATAGGTTCATTTATAAATGATATTAATAATCTCTCATTCATAAGGCTATTGTGATTACGAAAGCTTACACCTTGGATATTACACAGTAAGCATTTAGTAAATGATAAAGAAGGTAGCTATTTATATTAACAATAAAACCAAAAGCTGCCATTTCATTCCCTTTTTGTGTCACACACCCTCTGTCATTTGATTACCAATATATCAGGCATATTAGATACATTATTTATAATTCTCATAACGACCTGCACTGTTCATACCCTTTTTACAGAATCAGAAATTAACTCTGAGACAATGTTGTGTTGGTTCCTACACACACAGTTACAGATGGGAAAGCTGAGATTAGAATGCAAGTTCTTGTCTGGTCTTGATAAAGTTCATAGATACATGATTTACCTTCTACCTTAAATAATTAGAAAAATGGAAAAATACAAAGCAACCTTAAATATATATATATATATATATACAAGATGAAGAAAGCTGATTGTGACCAGCTATCCAAAGATATAGCAACTGAAGTCTTAAAGGCTTGAAAATAAACAAGCGGCCATCTAGCTGTCAAGCAACAAAACCCACATGGAAGAAGTACAGCAGCCTGTGTGATCATGAGGTGTCAATGGGATCAGGTATCAGGCATTTAAGATCCAGAACAAAATCACACCAAATGTGAATGGGTGGAGGAGGCGTGGAGTAGAGACTGAAAGCCCATCTGTAGACAATTGGACATCCCCTCACAGAAGGGTCACAAGCAAGAGATGAGCCAGTCAGGGTGCAGTATAGCACCAATGAAACACACAACATTCCTCTAGTTCTTTGATGCTCCCTTCCCTCCACTATCATGACCTTGATTCTACCTTACAAATCAGATTAGACCAGAACATGCACACTGCTACAGAAAAGAGCCCACAACACAGGGGATCCAGGATAGATAAACCCCTCAGGGCCACCAATAGAACAGAGATACCAGGAGGATTAGGGGAAGGCGGGGAGATAAATGGGGGATCAATCACAAGGATCAACATATAACCCCCTCCCAGAGGGATGAACAGCAGGAAAGTGGGTGAAGGGTGACAGAGGATGATGTAAGATACAAAAATAATAATCTTTAACTTATTAAGGGTTCATGATGGAGGGAAGGTAGGGGAGGGAAGGGGGAAAATGAAGAGCTGATATCAAGGACTCAAGTAGCAAGAAAATGCTTTGAAAATGATGATGGCAGCATACGTGCAACTGTGTTTGACCCAATGGATGAATGTACGGATTGTGCTAAGACATGTAAGATCCCCCAATAACAGTATTTGATTTAAAAAGTACAAGAGGCAGTGAAAGACTTTAATCTCTGAAAAAAGGGGGACAAGTTGATGTGTACTCTATGATTAGTTTAGCTTTCTGCCTGGAGTTTCATTGCAGACCAGCAAGCAGAGAGCATGGTGGTCTCGCTGAGATTAAGGTTAAGGAGTCTGAGATAGGTAGAAGCTGTCAAGCAGAGGTCTGAAGAAGAGAGAGGCATGCTTAAGAAAGAATGAACTCCAGTATTACACAGAAGTCTTGAACCACTAAGATGTGCATGTATCTTCATGATGTCAGAAAAATGTGACCCAGGAGCTATAAAATGAACTGGACTAGGAATCACCTGAGTTCTCACCACCAGAAATCCACATGGATTACAGAGAGCATTCAACAGAGAACCCAGCAGAGCCATGTCTTGTGGTTGCTGTTAGGTGCTGTCAGGTGGAGTCAGTTCTGATTTACAGTGACCAAGTGTATAACAAAATGAAATACTGCCCGGTCCTGCACCACCCTCACAATTGTTCTGTTTGAGCCCATTATTCCAGCCACTGTGTCAATCTATCTTGCCAGGGGCCTCTTTGTCGCTGCCCCTCGACTTCACCCAGCACAATGTCCTTCTCCAGGAACTGGTCTCTCCCAACAGCATGTCCACAGTATGTGAGATGAAGTCTCACCATTCTTGCCTCTACGGGGCACTCTGGTTGTCCTTCTTTTAAGACAAACGTGTTGGTTCTTTTGCCAGCCCATATTCTTTTCCAGCATCATAATTCAAATGCATGTTATTCACTGGTTTTCCTTAATCAAAGTCCAATTTTCACATGCCTATGAGGTAATGGAGAATGCAGAGCTTGGGTCAGGCCGCCTTAGTCCCCAAAGTAGCATCCTCTTTTTTAGTATTCTTAAGAGGCCTTTTGTAGTGGATTTACTCAACGCAGTGTGTTCTTCCTTCTCCAGACTGCTGCTTCAAGGAGCATTGATAGTGGATCCAAGCAACAGAAATCCTTGACAGCGTCAACCTTCTCTCCATTTGTCATGCTGTTCCTTATTGGTCTAGTTGTTAGGATTCTGATCTTCTTTACATTGAACTGTTATCCAAACTGAAGTCTACAATCCTTGATCATCAGCAAGTACAAGACCACCTCACTTTCAGCAAGCAAGGTTGTGTCATCTGCACATCGCAGGTTATTAATAAGCCTTCCTTGCATCCTGATGCCACAATCTTCTTCATATCAACCAACTTCTCTGATGATTTGTTCAGCATACAGATGGAATAAATATGATGAGGGATTCAACCCTGACACATGCATTTTTGGATTTTAACCATGTCTTAGTGGTGGATATAAATGACTCTAGATTCACTCTAGAAAAGATAAAAAATAAGCCTCAAAATAGTCAAACAGAATGGAAGAAACTTAGCTGTATGCTAGACAGAATGTGGCATTCTTTAAAAGAAGAAAACAAAGTCCAGACACTCTATAGTATATACTTGACAACCTCTAGCATCTAATAAAATGCATGGAACATCCAAAGACGCAGGGAAAGTGATCAAATGTCTGTTTTACTCGGTCTTGGTTTTATGCATATTATTATCTCTGCAGGTCTGTCTAGATAAGATAGGCTGGATAAACAGTCTGGAGGAGAGAACAAGACTGAGGGTTCCAGGGGAAACATGGGAGAGGGGAAGGGGAGGTGGGAGGAAGTGGTGTCAACAACCCAGGGACAAGGGAACAAGTGATCCAAAATTGATGCCAAGGAAGGTGTAGGAGGCCTGTTAGGGCTTGAGCAAGGACAATGTAACCAAGGGAAATTACTGAAACCCAAATGAAGGCTGAGCATGATGGTGGGACAAGAGGAAAGTCAAAGGAAATAGAGGAAAGGACTAGGAGGCAAAGGGTATTTATAGAAGTCTAAATACAGGCATGTACATATGTAAATATGTTTATATATGATGATGGGGAAAATCAATCTATGTGCATATATTTATAGGTTTAGTATTAAGGTAGTAGATGGACATGACATTGGGCCTCAACTCAAGTACTCCCTCAATGCAAGGGACACTATTCTATTCAACAGGCATTCCATAATGCTCACCTTCCTGACATGATCGTTGAAGACAACCCTGATGCATAAACAAATGTGGTGAAGAAAGCTGATTGTTACCAGCTATCAAAAGGTATAGCATCTGCAGCCTCAATGTCTTCAAGATAAACAAGCAGCCATCTAGCTGAGAAGCAACAAAGCCCACATGGAAGAAACACACCAGCCTCTCTGATCATGATGTGTCGATGGGATCAGGTACCAGGCATCAAAGAACAAAAAATCATATTGTGAACGAGGTGGAGTGTGGAGTGGAAACCTAAACCCATCTGTAGGCAACTGCACAGCCCCTTACAAAAGGGTCATGGGGAGAAAACAAGCCACTCAGGGTGTAGTGCAACAAAAATGAAACATACAACTTTCCTCTGGTCCTTTAATGCTTCTTCCTCCCAACTATCATGATCCCAATTCTACCTTACAAATCTGGCTAGACCAGAGGATGTACACTGTACAGATAGGAACTGGAAACACAGGGAATTCAGGACAGATGAACCCTCGGGACCAGTAATGAGAGCAGTGATACCAGGAAGGGAAGGGGAGGGTGGGGTAGAAAGGGGGAACTGATCACAAGGATCTATATTAACCCCCTCCCTGGGGGACAGACAACAGAAAGGTGGGTGAAGGGAGACATTGGATAGTGTAAGACATGACAAAATAATTATAAATCATCAAGGGTTTGTGAAGGGGGTGGGGAATGAGGAGCTGATACCAAGGGCTCAAGTGCAAATAAAGTGCTTTGAGAATGGTGATGGCAACAGGTGTGCAAATGTGCTTGACACATGGATGGATGGATGGATTGTGATGAGAGGTGTATGAGTCCCCGATAAAATGATTTAAAAAAAAATCTGGACCCAAGTCTTTGCTGCTTCTATAAAAGTCTACTTGTATAAGAAAATTCAGCTTTGTACAATGATATTATTAGACAAAAGCCACAGCTACAAGTTACATTCCCAGAAGGAGGGGAAATGGTAGAGGTGGTATTGTGGCAATTATATAATCTATTGCCAAATTGAGAGGATTAAGGGTGAAGGGGTGGAGTCTAGCCGGTCAATCATTGTATAGCCAATGAGGCCTCTGTGTGGGCATGATCTTCCCCTGAGGATTCTGGGAATTGCTGTATTTCCTCCTTGGAGGTGGGAGACACTTCTCTCTCTCTGCTCACTCCCTGAGAGAGGCTCTCTGACAAGACACATGGCATGACCCTTATATACCCTGTGCCCTGGGAACTGAAGTAGTCACACAGAGACCCCTGCCAGCGCCAAGATGCTTCTACTGTCACTGGAGCCACAGGACATTGCACCACTGGCCTGTGATCTTCCTGCATTCGGCAACATTGCATGTGTTTCGTGAGCCTGAAGAGGACTTTATAGATTGGTATCAGACATATAGGATAATATCGTACTTATGGGTTTTATCTGGACTGGGCTGGGATGTTTTCTCAATATTCAACTGCTCTTGTATTTAAAGCTCTTTCTTATACATATGATCATGTCCATGAATTTGTTTCTCTAGTCTACTCAGACTAACACGGTACTCAACCACTGGCAGAAGAAGGACTGCTTGACACAGAATAGAACAATACCCTGAAAAGAATTTAGATAGAGCAATTGAGGGAAGTAAGATGAAAGGATTATCTCTGTGTTCAAGAATACTCCGGGAGGAAGGAGGAGAAGATTTCCATAGGAATGTTATAACTAACCTGCTTTCTGTTTTTAAAATTCTAGAGATAGGTCATTTGAAATGTCTTCATGATTCTAACCATTGATGTGGCAGGGACAAGAGCTACATTAAAGAAAATTCAATCTGTTGATATGTTTCTTCTAAAACTTTGGACTTGCTTGGTCTATTAGGGTCCAGTAGAAAAGGATAACTATTTCACTAATGATGAATTTCTTAAAAACAGCACTTACTCATTGCCATCTTAGATAGTTTATGGTGCCAGCCTGGCCGATAAACACAAGTGGGATTAATTGAAGGGGGGAAAGATAAATGACTTGGTGAGCCTCGCCTTTCTTGTCTCTTGCTCTTTGATCATCGGACCAGTGTGCGGCTGCCTTGTTTGTTCCATGCCTCAATTTACAGGTTGCACTACCTGTGGGACGCCTAGCCGGTGGACTGTGTCGCTGTAAGTTGAGATCCCTTTAAGAGACCACCGATTGGAATCTACATCTCTGGAGCTGGGGACTGACGGTTGGTGACCTGGCTGACAGTGGGTGACCTGCCTTGCTGCTTGCTGCCTGTACTGATATAGACTAGTTCTCTCTACAGAGGACGAACTGGTGGCCCTCAAGACTTAAAGAACTGCCAGTGTCTCACAACTCTCTCATGGGAGTGAGTTGCACTGAGCCATTTGTACTGCTTTATAATTCAACTGTTCATTTCTTGTATTATCTATCTATCTATCTATTTATCTATCTATCTATAATTTAACCATTCATTTCTTGTGTTATATATCTATCTATATTTATAAATATATATTTATAAATATAAATATATATATAATTACTAGCAATCTGGTTTTGTCTCTCTAGAGAACCCTGTCTAACACACCATCCATTCAATTCCAAATCACAGCAACTTTTTAAGACAGGGTATAACTTCCCCTGATGGTTCTGAGACTGTAAATATTTAGAGGGGTAGATAGCCTCATCTTTTTTCCTTGGGACCTTAGTGGTATAGTGGTTATGCATTGGGCTGCTCACTGCGAGGTTAGCAGTTCAAAACCATAGTAGTTGAACTCCATAGAAGAAAGATACAGCTATTTCCATGAAGAGTTATAGTCTTAGAAACTGACAGGAACAGGTTTACCCAGTCCCAGAGGGTCCTTATGAGTGGAAATGGACTCAGTGGCAGTGAATTTTTCTTTGTGAGTTTATGCAGCAAGAAATATAATGAAGTCAAAATATGTCCATGAGAATCCACTGGTTTATCACCTATAAGCCAAGAAACTTTAAGAAAGAGGGAAAGGCTCACCACTCTGAAAATGTTGTAGCCTAAAAAAAGGAGGATACACCTGTAGATTTGCTGTATCGATTATAAGATCCTCAAGGGAGAAGTTTTGCCTTTCACTAGTAAATTCCTGGTGTTTTTTATGAGGCCTGGCATGGAGTAGGTGCTCAGAGACTAACAGTTCAGTGAATAAATAAAAAATAACTCTTGTAGACTGTAGTTTATGATGGAAATTAAAACATATATGTAAGACAGCATTTCCATGTCTCCAGCTTATCCCTGAAGAATTATGAACTCTGATTTACACCAGGCCCAAAGCATTGTGGGCATCCCTAATGGACTCAAATTGGGTCTGTTCAATGTCTTTTAGTTTGAGGGAAACAGAAAGACTAGCTGAAGGGGGAAGATCATGGCTGTGGGCGGATGGGGAAAGGTTTCTCAAAGGATTTTGTAGAACGGCGCTTGCTATCCTCAAAGAAAGAGCAGGTGAACTGTCGTGATGGAAAAATAGAAAAACAGCCCTCAACGCAACGTTCCTGTCCCTTGCCTCACCAGCACAGTTCTCAGTATTCATAAAATGTCTTTCTAATAATCCCTGTGTTTTTCCTGTGTCATTTGAGGAAAATCTTTCAAGATGACCCCTAAGGGATCCAAAAAGTTGCCATAATCTTGTGATCTGACTTATCTGCCCTACTTTTTCAAAAGACTTTTAAAATTGCTTGAGTTGGGCGAATATTTACAAAGCAGATGAGTTTTCCTTTCAACAATTCATATATATTTTGTTTCAGATCACTGACTGCAACCCACAATATAATATCGCTTCTCCCACCTCCTCCTTGTGTTTTCTTGTTCCCATTTCTCCTTTGCTGGCCCTCCTGAACTGCATCCTTGAGTAAACGCTGCCTTTGGATCTCAAATGGTTGATTACTATGAGCCCTGTGTTATTGTTCCCTTTATATAACAAGCCTGTCGATTGCTTGGCTAAAAATGGAGCATTGGGGGTGAGTCCCTGTCTAGACTTAAAAGGTGACTAAACATCACAATTTCAGAGGTTTCACCAATTTCTCTTCGACCAATAAGCTTTGTATCTTTCATACTTTTGACTTGCATTACACATTCTCCATCCCCCCACTCTATCCAAGATCTTGTAATGTGATCCCTTTCATGGCAGTTGGTAAGGTAGCCAAGAACCATGTAGTTTGTCTGGTCGTTGGATCATGGAGACTAATATTCATGTGGCCCATTTGTCCCTTGAGCGAATTGTTTTTATTCCTCTTTGATTTTCATCACCCTTCTTTCTTTTCTTTCTTTCTGCAGAAAGAGGCCAATCATTGCATCTTAAATACTTGTTTGTGTGGCGTGAAGACCCCTGTGCTGCTCACCGAAATAGGATGCAGAACATTGTCCTTGTAGACTGTTAATCTGAGTGACCTGTTGCTCCTCAAGACCATGGTCTTGAGTTCCTAGGTTTGGGGGTTAATTCTCTAAGAGATTTAACTATGCCCAGGTGGCATAGTGGATTACACACTGGACTGCTAACCACAAGGTCAGCAGTTCTAAATGATCAGCCGGTCCTTGGGGAAAGACATGGCTTCCTACTGCCATAAAGCATTGCAGTCTCAGAAAGCCATAGAGGCAGCTCTATCCTGTTCTATTGGGTTGCTGTGAGTCAGAATTGGCCCAAAGGCAGTGTGTTTGGTTTTATGAAGAAGTTTCTAATTTAAATGGCCCAGCAGATCCCCACAAGAGCCACTGTCTTGATTGGGCTTTTTATTTGAAGGAACCCTAATGAGACTAAGACAAATGTACTACTGAGAGAGCTTATCTGTAGCCATCCACTGGTCACAGACACTTGTTTGAACCCATTTTGTTTGGAATAAACCCATGCATGTATGAACTGGAATGCCAGTAGCAGTACTTTCTGACTTACCTTGGTATTAAGTTCATTTACTCTTCATTATGGTTCGGTAAGGTGGGTTATCTCAATCCTATTTTAGAGACAAGGGAACCAAAGCTCACAGAAGGAAGGACTCTGTCCAAGGGCACGCAGCTAGTAGGGATAGAGTGAGCCACTCTTCTCCCAGCCCAGCGACACGTTTACTATGCTTCCTCCCAGATCTGATGCCCTTCCTTCCACAATATGCACAAGAGAGAGGGTTTGACTTCATCCCTTATCTGTGAGTAGAAGCTGAGCTATTATGTTGGTATTTATATTGCTTTTCACTTAAAAAAAAAAGAAAGCCTTTAAATACAAACGAAACAACAACAGAAAACAACCTGCCTTCTAAAAATGACCCCATCTATCCCAGCCTCCCAGAAATGATAAATGGCATTATCAAGGCCTTTGATGAAGGCTACCTTTATGAATGTCTCCCCTGACCCAGTATCAATTCAATTGCATTCAGCATTTCTGCTGACCACAGGAAAATGCAAAATGGGCATTCTATTTGCACACTAATTTTACCGAGCCCCTGTGTCTTCATAAAATGATAACATGGGGCTAATAAAAATCAAGCATCTCGGGTGCTAATATAAGCAAATGTTGATGCAGGCAGGTAACAAATTGCTTTGTCATTTAGGAGGCTGTAAAAGAGCATTATAATCATCTTTAGGCAAAATGGATGGGTCGCCTTTGCTTAGCTTTTAGCTTTCATTTGCAAAATCAATTTAAGGTAATGTAGCAGCTCTGAGGTGGGGTGACATGGGGGCCCCTCCTCCACATCACTAAATCCTCAGCCTCTCTGCAAAGCCAATTAAATATACTCCTGATGGAGGCAGCAGGGACGATGAAGGATGTATGCTAGAACAAAACCATGGTGGGAAAGAAGGCCAACAATGAGACCAAAACAATAGCCTAATGAGAAGAAAACTGGGTAGCCCTTGAGGTGTGATGTCCACAAAGATACAAGGGCACACACAAATGGAGTGGGGCAGGAGGGTTTCCCAGTTAATAAGAAGTGCTTGGAAACAAATGTGCACACACCTACTTAGTCCACCTTTATCATTATATCCGACCATCATCCACTATTTTCTTATTCGTAAAATAACATGTATTTGCCACTAGGTGGCCAGGCACTAGGTATTGTTATCCTCATTTTACAGAACGCACAGATCTGGGTCCCAACTGAAGCAGTCAGATTATAGAACCTATATTCCTTACCGCTATGCTATTTCTCTCCTTATTTCTCGATTAGGAAATTGAGATACAGAAAGGTCATGTGTTTCCCAAGAATCATGAAAGTAGCAAACATTAGAGCTAGGATCAAATCTAGAGCTGTATGAATCTCAAATTTATGCACCTAAGCACTATGTCATACACTCTTAGAGATTAAATCGTGTTCTCGTGATGGTTAAAAATATATCCAAGATTTTTAAAATGTCTTGGGGGAAAGGAGAAAAGAGAGAAGAAAAATAAAATGAATAAGAACCTGTTCACACAATATGTAAGTAATTAAATTAGAATTTCTACTTTAAAAAAGGGGTGGGGCAGAAGTTCTGTCAATCTCTTCCTTTTAATGGGACTTAATGGATTAAGTCCGCTTCTCCTTGGTCAGGCTGGATGTAGAGACTTGTGTCTAACAAATAGAATGCTAGAGAAGCAATGGTCCATCTCTCTTCTCCCTGCTAATTTTAGGAATTGAGTTGTTGAGAATCTACACAGCAAAATGCACAATTCTGTAGCTCCTACATATGCCATTCAGTGATATTGCTGACATTCTCTGTGCAATCGCCATCATCCTCCTGTTCTAGGGTGTTTCTGCTCCCATTAAAATCAACTGATTGTCCCTTACAGATTTGATCTGACCTGGTGTGGTGGTGTAAGGGGTTCAGATGGGCTGTTAGCATAAGGTTGGCAGTTTGAATCTAACCGTTGGGAGAAAGATGAGGATTTTTGCTACTGTTAAGATTTATAGCCTCAGAAAACTGGACTCTTTTCCATGGAGTCAGAATTGACTAGATGGCAGTGGATTTTTGTTTTGTTTTTTATGAGTTTTCCCAGTTTTATATAGATCATTCTTGAAAATCAGCAATTAATTTTTACATATTTTAAAATTAATAGTTATGCTAAACTATTGTTTTACTTTAAGAACATTCCAGGGGCTCTCTTTGGGTTAGGGTTTTAAGAGAATCTCAGGGCAATGTGTCAGGGGTTCATCCAAACTTTGTGGTTACAGTAAGGCTTGAGTCCATGAGAATTCAAAATTCTGTTCTTCATTTTCCACTTTTAAATCATGCTTCTTCTCATATATAATCATTGATCAAACTGGGCACCATCCAATTCTTATGATCTCATGGCTAAGGAAGTAGCTGTTCACAAGAGCAGTTTGCCACCCAGAGAGAACCTCTTGACATCTCATACAAGGTTGAAGATTGGTTTTTCTATTTATGTTGAAAAAGGCTGTTGGGATTTTGACGGGATTTTGTTGAATCTATATATTGCCTTGTGTATTATGACATCTTAACAATATTAAGTCTTCTAGTCCATAAGCTTGATGCATCTTTCTATATATTTAAGTCTTCATTAATCTGTTTCAGCAGTGTTTTGTAGTTTTTACTAGATCAGTTCTTTACATCTCTAGTGAGAATTATTCCTTTGTACTTTATTCTCTTAGGTCCTATTGTAAATGGGATTCTTTCCCTAATTTACCTTTCCTATTTCTCACTACTTGTTTTTGTTTGTTGATACCTGATCCAATCACCCCTTGTGATCACACAGGCTGGTGTGTTTGTTTGTTGCCTCTCAGCTAGATGGCCACTTGTTTATCTTGAAGCCTTGAGACCACAGACACTATACCTTTTGATAGATGGGCACCATCAGCTTTCTTCACCACATTTGCTTATGCACCCACTTTGTCTTCAACGATCATATCAGGAAGGTGAGCATCATGGAATGCCAGTTTAATAGCACAAAGTGTTCTTATGTTGAGGGAGTACTTCAGTTGAGGCCCAATGTCTATCTTCTACCTTAATACTAAACCTATAAATATATGCACATAGATCTATTTCCCCATCATCATATATGAATATATTTACATATGTACATGCCTGTATTTAGATCTCTATATATGCCCTTTGCCTCCTAGTTCTTTCCTCTATTTTCTTTTACTTCCCTCTTGTCCTACTATCATGCTTAACCTTTATTTGGGTTTCCGTAATTCCTCTTGGTTACATTTTCCTTGATCAAGTTCTACCAGGCCTCCCACAGCCTCCTTGCCATGGATTTTTGATCACTTGTTGTTCCCTTGTTCCTGAGGTTGTTATACCCATTTTATTTCCCCTGCCTCCTCCTCTTCTATGTCCCCCGGAACCGTCGGTCCTGTTGTTTTCTCCTCCAGATTGCTTATCCCATCTAGCTTATCTATATAGCCCTGCAAAGATCATAATATGCACAAAAAAACAAGACATGGCAATACAAAGCAACAAAAGAAAAGAAAACAACAAGAACAGCAAAGCAATGACAAAAAAAGGAAAGGTCTGTAAATAGTTCAAAGTCTGTTTATTGACCTTTAGGAGCGTTTTCAGGGAGTCTGATGGGATGCTACGCCCTGGCCCCAAAGTATATTTTTGGTATTCCCTGGGGACTTCCTTGCTCTGCTCCCCTTGCTGTTCTGTTGCAAGCCCAATTCCAATTATGTGGACAGCCCTCCCCCCCCACCCCCGAAGAAATCACTTCAGAGGACAGCACTGAAGCTACAGCTCAGTGAGAGGGACATGTCTGATCCGAGCACACAGGAGCAAATGAAGGGGGAGGAAGAGAGAGTCCAGCACATCCTGGTCCACCAGGCCTTGAGGATGATATTCCTGCTCAGAGCAGCCAATCCACAGAGAAAACCATATGGCCAGCCCCACTGTGAGACATGACACTATGAGACACGACATCCCTCACTGACCCATAGCCCTACAGGGGACAACACTGGAGACACAGTGTTGGTGGGAATTGCACCCGGCTTGATCCCACCACACCGAGGCCAAACACATCAATTTTATTGATCTTAAAAAAAACAACTCTAGCTTTATTGATTTATGCTTGATATATTTTCAGATTGAGTCATTAGAGTGAACCTTTGGTCTTTTCTTGGGTTGACTCACTTTCTTGGATTACTCACAGTGTGACTCTGTCTGGGGTAGCTGGGCCAAGGGAACCAGCTACCATGTCATGAGGACACCACCCATGCAGAAGTCCACGTGGCAAAAAACGGTAGTATGTGGACAATGCCGAAAAATAATTGAGCCAAAAAACCTAGATGTGAGATTGAGAGTAGAACCTTCTATCTCAAATGCCGACGGCCCTGGGCAACAGTTTGGCTGCAACTTGATGAGCAACCTTCAACATAAACTGCCTACGTTTCCCTGATTTCTATCCTCGGAAACTGAGAGATAGTACATGTTTATTCCCGTAAGCTGCTAAATTAGAATGGATCTTGTTATGCAGCAATAAAACACTAATAAAATCCCTTGGAGATGATGACACTCCTTGTTGTTTTAAATATTTTACCTGCACTTTCCCCTTAATTTATGTGCAGAACTTTAGAAAATGTACATCTATTGATGCTGAGGGTGAGTGAGGACCAATGTCGTCTTACTGTGCCAAAATGAAAGGAAAGCTCAGTACACTGGATTGACCCCCATCGAATCTGTGGCTGGCAAAGACATTGCAAGATGACATGAGTCTGCCAAAGCACGAGCTGAGCCCTCTGAGAAAAAAAACTTTCCCAGAGTCCACCGTGTCAGATTTGCTCCCCTAACATATCCTGACAATTCTGTCACTTGTCAACTGGCGGTATTATTAGGCAAAGGGGGCAGTGACCTGGGAGCGGAATGTGGAGTGTTACAAAGCATTAGAAGACATTGGCAAATTAAGATATTTCCTTCCATTGGCCTATAGCCTAGACAAATTACAGTTTTTTCTCTGATATCCCAAGAGTCAAATAGACCCACAGCACTTTGCTAGAGAAAAACCATACTACGATTGTCCTGGCTACTTCATAGGTGTTAAGTATTTTCTGAATAAAGTGATGGATGATAAAATTGCATAGCTTGATGTTGATATCAGTATGCTAACACACGGAATGACTTCAAAAATTAAGTGGGAAAATGAAATGCAAGGACAATGACATTTTTCCACAAACTTTTAGAAGTTCCCTCATGTTTGGGTGAACACTAGTTGATACACTGATATCGGCACTATTGGATATTGGAACACTATTAAATATTACAACACATTTTTTTTGGGTGGGAGTGAGGCACAATTCAATCCATAGTGGTTATGCATTGAGCTGCTCACCTAAGAATTCACAGTTCAAGCCCACCTGTCCTTCCAGGAGAAAGCTAGGAGTGGGGGACTGTCTGCTTTGGGGTTGTTGTTAGCTGATTTCTGTCTGAGGGGCTGCTGGTGACAGGAAGAGTCTTGGCCCTTTGGTGCTACCAGCATGCCAGCCAGCCCATCCTTTGCCAGCCCACTGACGCAGTCTCTGCAATGCAGATGGGAGCTCCCCTTCAGGAGCTGTGAGCATCCGCAGAACGAGGTCAGCCTTCCTGTGCTGGCATTCTGCATCTCTGGGAACTGTTCACCCCTCCTCTTCTTCCACAGGCTCCAGTTTCAGCTAACTCTTGGAAGTTCCCCACACACGACACCCTCTCCCGCATGGCCACACTGAGTGCATGTTGCTCTCCCTGCCGAGAATGCCAGCCCCACCTCGTCTGTCTTACTCCAACTCATCCTCAGAGACGCGGATCAGCTGTGTGCCTGGTTTGAGAAGGAAGGGCGGAAAGTAACGTTCACCAAGGACTACCGATTATGATGTCTGTGCCGTGTTTGGTCTGGTTTCATCAACATAGAAATTGAGTACATTTCCTTAAAAATATGTCATGCTGAAGATAATGTGAGGATTTCACTTTACTGTTGACACAGACAATACAGAGAGAGCGAAGGTTATGAATGACTGAGAATATGATTGAGGTGTAGAAGTTCTTGCATATTATTTTATGAGAAGATATAGCTATCATTTTAGGAAAATTAAATTGACATATCCTTATTCTAAGCACATCACCAATATTATTATTTATTAAAGAAAAATAACTAGAAAACATTTAAAAAATTAAAACTCAAACCCTAAAATATACAATTGCAATAATCTAATATAATAACAATAATTCAAGTACAATTGGGTCCCAGAGATTGTTTCTTCTATGACCATGGCCAACATTTATTGAACCTTGACATGTGTCAGATGTCATGCAAACAGCTTTCATGTGCATCTCATTTGACCATCACAAAAGCCTTAAGTGTTAGGTAATATCACCATCATTTTACAGACGACAGTCTCAAACACAGAGAAGCTAAGTGACTGATCTGTAGTCATCTGACTGGTATGTGGTATAGCCAGGATTTATACCCAGAAGGTCGGGCTTCAGATTAGTCCGTAGGGGGCACAAATGGCTAAGCGATCATCGAGCAGCTCAAGGGTTCGCAGTAGAACCCATTCAGCATCTTCTTGGAAGACTCACCTGACAATCCACTTCTAAAATGCCATAGCCCTACAAACTCTATGGAGCAGTCTACTCTGCACACATGGGATCAGCATTATTCCAAATTGACTTGACACAGCGAACAACCACAATATCCAAACATGTGAATCCTTGTCGTTGGGCTTCCTTGCATTTTCTGTTTTTTTAGAAGATTAGGACGCTCTTCCTTCTGTGAAACCCAAATCTGCTCCTTTGTAATTGTCCATTTGATCCTCAGAGTCATGTGGTCATATATTCGGACATCTACTCTGAATTTATTACTCACCAGGTATGGATGAAGTGCTGGGGACACAGATGGATCAGAGGGGAGATACCCTTCTGGAGTCATAGTTTGCTCCAGGAGATTGACAAGTAACTAACTGATGATCAGGTAAAATGTGATGTCCGCCAGGTGCCAAACTGACATTTCAGTGCTTTTAAGACGAATGAATGCATGGTGAATGTTGTTGTTAGTTACCGTCAAGTCAGTTCAGACTCGGAGAATCCTATGTACAAATGAATGAAACACTTCCCAGGCCAGCGCCATCCTTACAATCGTGATGTTTGAAGCCCATCATTGCAGCTACTGGGTCAGTTCATCTTGTCCTTTGTACTTTACCAAGAATGATGTCCTTTTGCAGGGATTGGTCCCTCCTGGTAACATGTCCAAAGTACGTGAGACAGAGTCATACCATCCTTGCCTTGAAAGAGCATTCCGGCGATGCTTCTTCCAAGACAGATTGTTTTCTTTTTTGGCAGTCCATGGTACATTCAATAGTCTTCCCTGGGGCCATCATTCAAACACATTGATTCTTCTGTGGGTTTCCTTATTCAATGTCCCACTTTCAAATGCATACGAAGCAATGGAAAATACCACGGTTCATGTCAGCCATACCTTGGTCCTCAAAGTTACAGCCTTGCTTTTCAATATATTAAAGAGGTCTGTGCAGCAGATTTACCCAATGCAATGCATCATTTCATCTCTTGCCTGCTGCTGCCATGAGCATTGTTTGTGGATCTAGGCAAGATGAACTCCTTGACAAATCCAATCTTTTCTCTATTTATTATGATGTTACCTATTGGCCCACTCATGAGAATTTTTGTTTTCAACAGTGTGGCTTTCGATTGTGCGGCGTCCAATTGTGTGGATCATAACAAATGCTGGCACTGCACTGTGCTCACGTGGAACCTGCACATAGACCAAGAGGCAGTGTGTGCACATGGACCAAGAGGCAGTGTGTGCACATGGACCAAGAGGCAGTCGTTTGAACAGAATAAGGGAATATTGCATAGTTTGAAATCTGGAAAGGTGTGTGCCAGGGTTGAATCCTCTCACCATCCTGATTCAGTCTGTATTCTGAGCAAATAATCAGAGAAGCTGGACCACATGAAGAAGAAGAAGTCATCAAGATCCGAGGAAGACTTATTAATAGCCTTTCCTAGGCAGATAATTCAGCCTTGCTTGCAGAAAATCAGAATGACCTGAAGCACTTGATGACGAATACCAAGGACTGAAGAAGATAGGGTTACAGATGAGAATTGGGGCAAGGCTTCAGGCTTTGAAGAGAGGCCTTATGGGATGTAAAGAACTCTCCAAAGGGATGATTCTATTCTTATCCTGAAATTACCGGCCTTTTCTTTATCAGCTAATTCTTTGCTGTGGGGCTTTGTGTTGTGCTTTGTAGGATTGTTGGCAGCATCCTTGGTCTCTGCTTACTAGGTAAGTAGCACCTCCATCCCCATTATATTATCTCCAGACATTGTCAAATGTCTTATGGGGAGTACAGATTAGCCTCTACAGTAGCACCAACCCCCTCTAAGACTTTTGTACTTTTTTCAACCTTGTCAGTATCTCCCCAAGTAAATCTTTAATTTTTCACGACTTTAAATCTTCTCAAACTCTTCAAAAAAGCCTCTCCAATCACTTCCAAGCCATAATGCTCTTAGACTCCTCTGAACTCAGAGTTCACCGTCTGGACCCTCATGTGCTCATAAATCATGTGCTGTCTTGGTTGGGCAAGACCAAAAGCCACAATTCAAATCTGTTCTGCCTAATGACCAACATCTGCTCTTCTGAGCCTCAGGGCCATCTTGCGAAAAGAGTGGTGTTGACAAGTTTATTTTCAGCTTCCCTCTCCCCCTGCCTCGCCCCTTCTGCGTCACATTCCCTAAGCTATGGTCAACTCTCCTGTAGCCTGCAATCTCCTATCTTTGGGGTAGAATCACACATGATCCAGGAATGAAATGAGAGAAAAGAACAGGGACAATGGGGTTTCCAAGAAAAAGCGTGTGCGTGTGGCAAAGAAATGCTCCTGATAAATACAATATTATTTCTGAAATTGCAAAACTTTGGGGAAAGGAATTTTCTGGTACATTCCACATAGCTTCACCTACATATTTAAACGCCTCTTTGGCTTAAAAAAAATCAGTAAGGAGTGGAGACGGAGCAGAGGCCCCAAACCCATCTGTAGACAATGGGACATCCCTTCACAGAAGGGTCACAAGGAAGGGATGAGTCAATCAGGGTGGAATGGCACTGATGAAACACACAGTATATCTCTGGTTCTTTGAGGTTTCCTCACCCCCCACTGTCATGACTCTTGTCCTGCCTTTCAGTTCTGGCTTGACCAGAGCATGTACACAGGTACAGATAAAAGCTCAGGACACATGGAATTCAGGAACAGGAAAAGGGGTGGCAATGCCATGGGGGTAGGGGGGAAGTTAGGGAGAGTGGGAGAGAAGGGGGAACTGATCACAATGACCAACACATAACCACCACCACCCAGGGGGACAAACAACAGAAACCATGGGGAAAGGGAGACAGCAGTCAGTGTAAGACATGAAACTAATAATAATTTATAACTTATCAAGGGGTCACGATGGTGGGAGGGAGTGGAGGCAGGAAAAAAGAAGATATAACACCAAGGGCTCAAATAGAAAATAAATGTTTAGGAAATAATGATGGAAATATATGTATAAATATGCTTGGTGCAATTGGTTTATGGATTGTTATAAGGTCTGCAAGAGCCCCCAATAAAATGATCTTTCAATAATAATAATAATAATAATAATAATAATAATAGTAAGGAAATTTCTGACTTACAGGAGACTCAGAAGCTGTGAGAAGTACAAGTCCTGCAAGGTGTCTGAGTAGAACATTCCCATCATGTAGATGAAGGGCAGGGGTCTAGGAGTCACTTACCCCAGGTCACATGTTAAGATGAAAGAGGCAGGTCTGGAGTCGAAGTGACAAACTTCGAAGTCCAGGCAAGGTCCTTTCACTACAGGGGGCTACCTCCAGCAATGGCTATGCAGGGTGGCACTCGGAAAGCACCTGGTGTAACCCTCCCGGGAAAGAGAAGAAAAATGGCAATGCCATTGGCCTGACATGTAGACTGTGTGAGACACTCATATGTGTATAAGAAAGAGCTTTGTATACAAGAGCAATTGAATATTGAGAAAATGTCCCAACCCGGTCCAGATCAAGTCCATAAGTCCGATATTAGCCCATATGCCTGATACCAATCTATAAAGTTCTCTTCAGACTCAGGAAACCCATGCAATGATGCCTAATGCAGGAAGATCACAGGCTAGTGGGTGGGAAGTCTTGTGGATTCAGTGGTATTGTAAGCATCTTAGCATTGGGAGGGGTCTCCACGTGACTCCTCCGGCTCCATCAGCCTCTCTCCATGTGTCTTCTCAACAGGGATGTCTCTCGCAGGGAGTGAGCATGTGTCCTACCTCCAGTGAGCTATTGATCTCCTTACCATCTCCGAATGAGGTCATCAAGCTGTGACCTGATTGACAGGCTAAACTCCACCCCTTCACTCTTAATCCTCTCACATTGACAACAGATTAAATAACTACCACCTAGACCCTGAGCCATCTGAGGGGTAGTCATCTCGACAGTTGCTACTTGGACAGGCGCAGAGTTGAGCCTCCTCTCCACCTCAATCACTGCCCATGTTGGGCACCTGGATGTAGCTGGCTTCAGGAAATAGACTAATGCAGGAGGGCTCTCCCTGCCACTATTTGCCATCTTGTTAAATCTTCTATTCGATGCACTGTCCAGGCACCTACAAAAAGTCCGAATCAGAGTTGCCTACTAGGAGTAACTGCTCTTAGATCAAGGCCCTTAGCAAATAAAGACTGCGATTTGCATGCAGGAATGTTCCTGGGAATTGCTCCTAGGAATCCCCGTGAAGGATGCAAAGTGAGCAGGATCAGACACAACAGTCCCAACAATGGCCTGAATAAGTGTCATGGAAAACTCTAGGCCAGGAGTGTCCTTATAGTAATTACAGTCTTAAAGCAATGAGGAAGAAGGCTGGCTTTATCCTCCCCTATTAGCCAGGTGCTGAGCATAGGTGCCCCCAGGGCAGGGCCATAACCTTGGGTAAGACCGCTTCTTTGGGTCTAGAGCATTCTAAAGAGGGTCTCGAGTCTGTGCTGTTCTCCACTGCCCTGAGGAAATGGCTGTCTGAGTGCGGAAAGGAGTGCTGGGCCTCCGCTATGGCAGCCTTTAGTCGAGGAAGCTGACGAGAGCAAAGCAGATCAAGCCTCCAAAGACAGGACGAACTTCCTTTCTTAGCTTAATTCAGTACACATTTTCTGATCACCGATCATATGCTGAACTTTAGGCTGGCCCCACAGGCCATAGAGAGGACTCAGAAACTGTCCCTCAAAGACTCGAAATGCTCTGTCATTGAGTTGATTTCAACTCATAGCAACCCTGTAGGATGAAGTAGAACTGCCCCTGTGGGTTGCGGAGACCGTAACTCTTTATAGGAGCACTCAGCCTCATCTTTCTCCCATGGAGCAGTTGGTGGGTTTGAACCACTGACCTTGTGGTGAATAGTCCAATGATTATCTGACAGTGCTACCAGGATGCTCAGGAAGGGTAAATGCCAGTGTTGCCACTTATATTTATGTGTCCCTCAGTGGTAAGATCTTTGGTTTCCTATGTTTTCTGTAAATCGGTGAAGACAATAATGATAGTAAACTCATAGAAATCTAAGAATTACACGAAATAATGCCCAAGACCTGGCACATAGTATGTTTCGGGATCTCATATTTTAGAGACATTTGAAAGTCAGTTGGTCCAAGTGTGCATGATTTACCGAAGCAGAAACTCAATGGATCCGTTCTGTTTTTGTTCCCTAGGGTTGCTTTGAATCAGAACCGACTGCACAGCCCAGGGCAACAATGACCAAGACTATGAGCAACATGGGAGGCACAACCTGCCTTGTCTTTTCCACAGCCTGCATCTGTAATGCCGGACACACAGAAGGTGCTTACTAGATATTCCCAGAATCCTACAGATAACTTGTTGCCCTTAGCTGTAGAGCTGCGTGCCAGGCTCCCCCAACTCATGCCCTGCCTTTTGACTCCACCTTCCCCAGCCCCAGAAATCCCCACTGCTCCACCCCAGCTTCAGTTTCATTATTAGCAATAGGCAGCTTCCCCAGGTTTATTAGCAAATGCAAATTGAATGACGCTGTGCCCTTTTGTAACAAGGACAACAAAACCGTTTCCACAGGAAAAGAGGGCAAGGAGAGGTGAATGCTGGGATAAAAGTTGAAGACAATACATTCTAATCAAACTTGATAAATATGTAAATTAAAGCAGCTAAACAGTTGGCTTTGACAAATGACTTCTTGGTAATGGATTTTTCCACAGGGAAAGGCGAGAGTTCAGTCTGCCTGTTAGTCACAATAAAAGCCCTCTCCTGCTTTTCCTGGCAATTTTGCCTGAATGGGACCAGCAAGAGATGCTAGGTTACAGTGCAGAGAATTACACCTTCTCTTAATAACTGGCATACTGAGCACCTGCTAGCTGTTAGGCATCCTGGATGTGTACTGAGTTAAGTGCTGGGACACTAATCTCAAAGTCAGAATTTCGAAACTGCCATCTCCTTCGAGGGAGAACAGTGCAGCTGTCTGTCTGCTTCTGGGAAGATCTAGTCTCGGTAACTCTCAGGAGCAGTTCCCTCCGTCCTTTGAGATCATTATTCCAGTCAGAATCGCCTAAGCGACAGTAAGGTGTGACTTGGCTCTGTGCTCACTGTTTGGCCCAGCAGCTGCCGCCCCTGCATGAGGGGTATGTACCCTGTTGTGGGCTTGAAGGGCTTCTTGCTGCCACTGAGTGGACGCAGACTCATAGTGACCTTATAGAAAGCCCAGTCTTTCTCCAAGAGACTGGTGGTTTTGAACTGTTGATCTTGAGGATTGCTGCCCGTCTTGTAACCACTATGCTATCAGGGCTCCTCATGTGGGCCTCAGAGAAAGGTAAATAAGGACTTGATTCTCACCTGAGGAGACAAAGCAACTAGTTGACCAGGAGTATAAGTTCAGTCCCACCAATGATTTTTTTGTCCCTGAATGGTTTCCCCCAGGAGCCCCGGTGACACCGTGGGTTATGCTTTGAGCTGCTAATCAAAAGGTCCATGGTTCGCAGCCACCAGCCACTCCATGGGGAAAGGACAAGGCTATCTGTTTCTGGAAAGTTAGATCGACTGGGAGTTTGGTTTGGTTTGGTGGAGGCCTCGCCAATTTAAAAGCTAGTGGCTTATAGCTTTTCTCCACTCCTAAGCACAGTAGAAGTGTGCACAGTATCTGCTTCTTGACTAGCTAAAAAGTCCTGGTGGCATAGTTGGTTACGAGTTGGGTTGTCAGCCACAAGGTCAGCAGTTCAAACCTACTAGTCCTTTCGAAGGAGAAAGATGAGGCTGTCTACTCCAGTAAAGAGTTGTAGTCGTAGAAACCCAAAGGAGTAATTCCACTCTGTCATAGGTGCTCTAGGAGTTGAAGTTGTGAAAGGTACCTAGATAGGGACAAGGGGGGTTGTCTTCCCTAATGCCTGCGCTAAACAAAAACTAGCTGTCCACGTTATAATAAAGGGGCTTGGAAGAAATCAGGCACACTAATTAGACACCTGTGGAAACATCCAGAAGTGACCATGCTCAGACCCAAGCCACCCAGGCCAAGGTGGAAGCCAACTTGGGCACACCCACCTTAGGCACCAGCAATATGACATCACACAGTTGCACCTAAACTCAGCCAACAAGGTTGGCCAATACCCTCAACCATGCCTCCGCAGCCAGTGGGGTTGGGAGGGGATAAAAGCAGTCCCAGGGGGCCCTTTCCTCTCTCTTTCAGTTGCGCTCTTGTAAGTGGAGGACACAACGTTGCTGATTGGGAGTGTGGAGGACTGGAAGCGCTTGCACTGCAGTCATCAGAATGGATTAACACTCGAAGTAAAGAAGACACAAATCCTCACAGTGGGCCAGAAGGTAGCACTGTGCTCAATGGAGACATGGCTGACGTTGTCAAGGACTGCGTCTTTCTTGGAACGCAATCCATGTTCATGGAAGCAGCAGTCAGGAGACCAAACAGGCGCGGCCTTGGGTGTAATGCACAGCACTTCTCTGAAGCAGCGGAAAGCAAGGATGCTGCTTTGAGTATGAAGGTGTGCTTGACCCAAGCCATGGTGTTTTCCATTGACTCATAGGCATGGCAAGTTGGACATTGGACAAGTTATACCAGAAGAATGGATGCATTTGATTCACGGTGCTGGTGAAGAGTACTGAAGTGCCATGGACTGCCAAAAGTACAAGCAGACGTCTTGGAAAAAGCATGGCCAGATTGCTCCTTAGAAGCAAGGATGGCGAGACTTTATCTCAAGGATTTGGGACACCACGTTGTCAGGAGATACCAGTCCCTGAAGAAGGGCATCATGTGTGGTAAAGTACTAGGGCAGTGAAAAAGAGGAAGACTTGAACAAGATGGATAGATATAGTGGCTGCATTGATGAGCTCAAATTAAAGAACGTTTCTGGAGTTGGCAAAGATAGTGTTCTGTTCTGTGGTATATGGGTTGTTCTGTGTTGTATGGGTTGTTCTGGGTATATGGGTTGTTGTGTGGTGTATGGGTTGTTCTGTGTTGCATGGGTTGTTCTGTGGTATATGGGTTGTTCTGTGGTGTATGGGTTGTTCTGTGGGGTATAGGTTATTCTGGGGTATATGGATTGTTCTGTGGTGTATTGGTTGTTCTGTGGTGTATGGGTTGTTCTGTGGTGTATGGGTTGTTTTGTGGTATATTGGTTGTTCTGGGGTATATGGGTTATTCTCTGGTAGATGGTTGTTCTGTGGTATATGGGTTGTTCTGTGGTGTATGGGTTATTCTATGGTATATGGGTTGTTCTGTGGTGTATGGGTTGTTCTGGGGTATATGGCTTGTTCTGTGGTGTATGGGTTGTTCTGTGGTGTATGGGTTGTTCTGTGGTGTATGGGTTGTTCTGTGGTGTATGGGATGTTCTGTGTTGTATGGGTTGTTCTGTGGTGTATGCATTGTTCTTTGGTATATGGGTTGTTCTGTGGTGTATGGGTTGTTCTGGGTATATGGGTTGTTGTGTGGTGTATGGGTTGTTCTGTGTTGTATGGGTTGTTCTGTGGTATATGGGTTGTTCTGTGGTGTATTGGTTGTTCTGTGGTGTATGGGTTGTTCTGTGGTGTATGGGTTGTTTTGTGGTATATTGGTTGTTCTGGGGTATATGGGTTATTCTATGGTAGATGGTTGTTCTGTGGTATATGGGTTGTTCTGTGGTGTATGGGTTGTTCTGTGGTATATGGGTTGCTGTAAGTTGGCACTGACTGGATGGCAACCTACAACAACAGGTCACAGAGGGTAACTCATAACAACATCATTCAACAGTTCAGTGAATGGTGATTGAAGAACTGGTGTTGTGTAATCACGGCATTTGCATCCATTATGATCCAAGATTCATCATGTCCAGTGAAAATTATCTTGTTTTCTAATTTTACAGATACGAAGTCTAAGGTTACGTACACTGACTGGGGATACTCAGCTAGCAAGTCAGAGTTGGGATCTGAGTACATCTTTCTATTTCTGCAAAGAGACCTGGTGCCACAGTAAGTAGTTAAACATCGGACTGTATGTGGTTCGGACTCACCCTCCTATATGGGAGAAAGATGACCTAACTATTCCAATAAAGATTTTAAATCTCAGAAGTCCTATTGAATAGTTAGTTCTACTCTATCCTACAGTGTCCCGTGTGTTGGAATCTACTTGAGGGCAGTGGGAAGATCCTATCTCTGAGGCCAGTCTTTCCTCTGACCTTCCCCTAAGATGAAGTTCATGCCCCAGCTTAAAAAAAAAAATGCTTTCCTGTGTGTGCAGGAAATAAATTAAATAAACCCATGGCAGGCCAGTTGACTGGGTGTAAATCTTCACAGGAGAAGACAACCTCCCCTTTCTCTCATGGGGATGCTGGTGGGTTTGAACCACTGACCTTGAGGCTCAAAGCTTACCTGAGAGTTCTAACACTAGGGAACTTTCCCAGGCTTATTAGCAAATGCAAATTGAATTACTCTGTACCTTTTTGTAACAAAGACAACAAAAACTGTTTCCATAGGAAAAGAAGGAGAAGGGAGGTGAATGCTGGGATAAATGTTGAAGACAATACATTCTCAATTTGCCTCAATCTCCTACTAATATCTGAGTTTTTGTACAAAGTATATCAGATGTAAGGTACAGACCAAGATTCAAGTTGAATTGTTTACAGCCTTGGGAAACTACTATTCATACAATTTCACCAAACAGAGAAGCAATATTTATGAGCATTCAAATTGCTTCAAGAAAACAGTTTCTAGGTAGGACTGGTAGTGATGTGACCCTGGCCATAAATCGAAGAACTGTCTTTCCGGATGCTGGAGGAATTTAGATTTGAAGAGTGTTCTTTCTTTTCTATTGAGATCTTCATTGACTTGTATAAAAATACCACTTTCAATCTCAAATCCCCACTGGCATTTTTATATAAGCACCGAAAATGCTACTGGGCTTTGGAGATTTCATTTAATGAAGGAAAAGTATTTCTATTAAAGAGTGTAATTTTTTTCCCCCAACACACATTTTCCACGGAGCCAGGGAAGCTGAATTCTTCTGAGCTCTAAGGAAATGAACCAACCCACGCCTTACCCATGCCTGCGGGGTGGTTGCTAAAGGAGACGAAGACTGGCAACTGGCAAAGGTTAGCGACAGTAGAAGGTCTGTCTCATGATGTCAAATGAAAAAGCAAGAAAGAGTCAGTGAGTAGAGAAAAATAAGAACAATTATAATAAATAAATTCACAAAGATGTCTAACAAACATCACAGCTCTCAAGGCACTTTGGTGCTCAATAGGGAGCTACTGCTCGTGTGACCACTCAAGCCCAGCCCCAGATCTGCTCCACGTGGTCTGGAACTCAACAGCTGCGACTCCTGCCCTCTGCAGTCCATTCGTTATGCAGCCAGCAGAATTCTGGGTAGTCTTCCTTCTAGTCCTGTAGCTGTGCTATCTCCCACATACTGAAGAATAAATCCAGCCATCCTCCCACGGCCAGCTTAGCCCCTGCTCACCTCCCACTCTCACCTCTTACTGGTCAAGCCTCTACTCATCACAGATCCCCACACCAGGCTCTTGTTACCCCTTTCTCCTCTGTGTGGGGAGCTCACTGCCATCGAGTCAATACTGACTCCTAGAGATCCTGTCTGACAGGGTGCAACTGCCCCTGTGAGTTTCTGAGATGGTAACTGTTTATGGGAGTAGAAAGCTCCAGTTTTCTCCCGAGGGGTGGCTGGTGGTTTTGAACTTTTGACCTTGAGGATTGCAGCCCAACGAGTAACAACTATGCTACCAGGGCTCTGTGGGGCTGACTTATTCTTCAGATCAATGCTTCCTCCTCAGACATCGAGATATTCTAAAGAAGCTGCTCGCCATCATTATGGAGACTCCTTCATTTTTTATACAGCATCTGGGCACCTCCTTCATAGTTCTTGCAACAACCCAAATTTGTTTGTTTGCCTATTTTCTGTCTCTTTGCATGAAAATATTAGCTCTGTAAAAACTGGAACTTTGTCTGTATTACCTACTGTGAACTTAAGTAAAAAATGTTGCCTGCCATACACTACGCATGTCCACTTCATATTTATCAAGTCAATAAATGCAAGCTAACAGTGATTGAGTGAAGTGTGCTGGAGAGGACAAAGTCAAGGGTGTAAGACCAGAGAGGTGGTTGGGATCAGCAAATCATCTAAGGTCACACAGTCAGCATGTGGTGAGGACAGAGTAGACTCTGGTCTAAAGAACGATGTGGCTGAGCCTGATTTTAATTTGCGACTTTGTTATCTACTAGTTGTGTGACCTTCAGGAAGTCACTTGATCTAGGAGTGCCTCAGTCTCCTCATCTGTAGAGTAGGATTCCAGTAAGATTCATCTTGTTGGGTAGCTATGAATAGAACCTGCGTTATACGAAAGCAATGATGACAGCTCCTGGCACATGACAAACCCCACTGAACATATCTACTGAGTATTTCTTGAGCTCCCAGACACTCTCTCCCCTGAGGAGCCTTCTGCACCCCAGGCAGAGGCACAGGCTCGCTGTGCTCTTCCCTGCTGGCTCCTTCTGTTTTTACAGCAATTACCCAGAGGCACTTTGCTTCTCTTTCCAGCCTGGCTGAAGCCCTGGGTGGCAGAAGCCCTCTGGGTGGCAGAAGCCCTGACTTGCTCATCTCTTGCTGGCATTTGTTTCCTTGTGGGAGACAGAGAAGGGCATTTTGACATGCCTGTTTTGATGGAAGAGTTCTGTAAAGGCTGCATCTAAATGTAAACTTGCTTTAAAAATGATCATGCATCATATGAAACAAACGTCGCATGTCTGATCTTGACCCTGCCTTCATTAAAAAAGAAAAAGTTCATATTGCCCCTGCATCTCTCAGCTCCCAACCTTGCCCCACGCCCAACCTCCCTGCTTCCTCTCCGTGAGAACCTGCTTGCCAAAAGTGACGACCAAGGGTAGGGGAGGGTCGGGGAGGAGGGGAGGTAGCCAGGAACGTCTCCTTGGCACACTGTCTGGTCGTGTTTTCTAAGATGTTGTGAGTGTGATGGCTTGTTGTCCTAGGCTGTGTCAAAATGCCCTCCTATCAAAAGAGCTGTGTCAGAGCAGCTGAATCAACGCAGTTGAAACAAAGGGACCCTGTTAAACAACATGAACTCGGCATGGGAAGCCACCTGGCATGTAGCGGTCCTCAATAATGAATAATAATAATAAAAAAATCTCTACATCATTGTTAAGTGGATTATCGAGCAATTATCTACACTTAATGTTAACGCTGCTTAGTAATTGCCTTCTATTAAAGCAAGTATTACTGCTGCCACCATAAGGAGGGGAGGAGTTAGAGATGCTGCCTAATGTCACATAGCAGGTAACCAGATAGAGATGACTAGAGCTGAGTGTGAGCTAAGTCATTTCCCCCACTTTACAGCCAAGGAAAGTGACTTGATCAAGGTCTCACAGAGAATTGGATATTCACCAATTGGCTCACTTCTTGGGTGATTTTTCCAGTTCTGGACCACACAGCATCACCACTGCACCTCACGACACACGCAACAGAATCCAACAGAGACCACAGTAGGTGGGTGTTGTCCTAGACATGCTACTTGAAAGTTAAATTGGTCAAGTTCTCAGCCAAAGAAGCACCGGTGTCCGAAAGGACAGGTTGTCAACATTCCATCAGCTAGGCAGTCGATTGCAGCAGGAAGACCTCTCCGTTAGCCCCGGTCTGCACGAGGGGAGGGTGAGCTTCAGCAGATGTGGGGCACAAGTGAAGAGCTGACAATTTGCATCTATTTCCATAATTGATATTTCCGCTGCAGACTAAAGAAATAAGCCTCTGTTAACCTGAGTTTGAAAATTATATATCCCTACTCTCTTAATGGCTTCGTGACTTGGTGGAATGGAATCATTCTTGAATAAAATAAATTGTAAAAATGTAATTTACAAGAACATTTTTCCAGAGGGTGTTTTGATGGAGCAGCATTATGGGCGCTCCTGGGATAAGCCTGGCCTCTCTACAAAGTCTGCCTGTGACTCCAGCTGAGGCGTCTGGGGTTCGAGTCGGCCCCCCCTGGACTTGGAGGCTAGGACTGTGGCACATAAGCCATGGGACCCACCTAAGTTGTTCAAATTTGGAAGCATGGTTTCATCTGAGACTTAATGAGGAAAACACACAAATCACAATTATGCCACAAAAGTAGCTTGCAGAATTACCGGTTTTGGAAAGCTCGAATGTTGTCCTTCCATGGCCCCTTGGGCAGGCCTTGCATCTAGGAAAACTGGAAGCCTGGAGATGTTGTCAGGGGGACCAGTGTACCTGATCTAACAACTGGGAAGAAGGTCCAGCCATAGGTTTATAAATAGAGATGGAGGCATCGAAGCAGTGACTGTCTGGGCATCTGACTGACATGTTCCTTTACCTCTCCATGCCTCATCTGTCAAATGGGGATCCTAATAGCCTGTTCCATAGTGACGCTCCAGGTAAGTAAGACACCGAGTGCCCGTTCACCCACGCACAGGTTTATTCTGAATAAGCTGTGTTTAAACACATCTCTGCGATCAGTGTCAGGCTACAAACAAGTTCTCTCGGAATTGCACGTGTCTTAGGCTCATGAGGTGCCTACAGCAGCGCAGACAGTCCAATCAGAGCAGTGGCTTCTGAGGAAGCTGCTGAGCCAATTACACTCAAGGTGGACAGGTCAGCTCAGAAGCTTTTATGGCAACTGATTATTATTATTATTATTATTTATTATTTTGTGGGAGGGGACATGCTCCAAAATGGTCCTTTTGATAGTTTTTCTCCAAGAACACGGGAAGATCATGGGGTTTGAAGAAAATTGGAAAATACAATGGTGAGAAAAAGATCAGAAAAGGTGCACGGAGGGAAGCTTTCCCATGACCCTGCTCATTCGTCAGGGGTCAAAGGGCTGTCCTCTGAGAGTTTCCTTGGGAAATCTTACCCCATCCACCCTCTAGAGAGTCACTGAGTTTCACTGGTGACTGTCTGTGGTGCTTGGCGACACTGTGCAATCCTGAAAGCTGGGACGATGGTCACATGTTTTCCCACATTCCGAGATGCCCTGAGTACACTGCGAACACAGCTACAGTTGTTAAGATAAGATTAGCCCCAAGGAACTCTTTGTGCTTAGAGCAACTGTATCACGATATTATTGTTACACTATACGTGTTATGTGCTCTGGCCTCATTATGCAAAATACTGCGTAATGCTCATTATACATAAAGCTGTACTTCGGAAATAAAATTTGCCTTTGGGTCATCAGTCCACTGGCCACTCTTCCTTCAGGCTGTCCCTCACTGCAGGTCCACACCGATGGAGGGTTGCACCCTGCAGCCTGATCCTGGCCCGTCGGACTTCACTTCCTACAACGTGAAGAACATTCAAAAGGACGCAGCCCTGAGTCCCTCGAGAATGCCACAGCTGTTATTTTCATTTAGATTTGGTGCAAATCAAAGAAGGCAGAATTCTTCCAGGAAGAGTTAGTTAGAGAGGTGAAAACACCACCTAGATAGAAGACATGTTCAGAAAAAATAGCTCCACATTTTCACCTTTAATAAAAAATATGAGCAAAGGGTTCTAATTAGTTAGCGGCTATTTCTCACTTAGCCCTGTGCTTGTTTGTAAGGCATTCCAAAGAATGCCTGGCCCATCCCAGAGCCAAACCAAACCATTTGCGGTCGGGGTGATTTGGATTCGTGGGCACATGACCCAACCCAATCCACTGTCGCCATGTCCTTTCTGCCTTCTAGTGGCCCTGTCTGAGGTTTCAGAGGCTACAAATCCTTACAGGAGCAAATATTGTCTCCCACAGAGCAGCTGGTGGGTTTGGACAGCCAACCTTTTGGTGAGAGGCCTGACACGTACCTGACAGCCCCCCAGTCCCCCTAGGACTTTATGCAAACAGTTAATAGACATTTTTCTCCAGATTGTGGCTGTTGCTGTTGTCACGGGCCAGCGAGTCATGTCTGACCCATCGTAACCTTACACACAACAGAGAGAACCACTGCACCATCCTGCACCCGCCTCCCAATTATTCCAAAGCCGAGCACCAGCACAGCTCTGGTGTCACCCCTTCATCTTAAGGGCTCCCTCTTTGGCTTGGATCAGGCACACCTTAGTTTTCCAAGTATCACTCTTGCTTTTCAACACTTTAACGAGGTCTTGTGCATCAGATTTACCCAATGCAAGTGTGTCTTGTGATCTCTTGAATGCTGCTTCCATGAGCATTGATTAGCAATCCAAGGAACAAGAAAATCCTTGAAAATGTTGACCTAGATTTAGCATAATGCTGCTTATTGGCCCATTTCAGAGGATTTTAGCCTTCTTTACATTGACTTGTAGTCCAGATCGAAGACTGCAATCTTTGATTTTCATCAATGAGTGCTTCACGTCCTCTTACCTCTCAGCAAGCACCATCTGCATATCTCAGGTTGTTTCTCCGCCTTCTTCCGGTTCTGATGCCACATTCTTCCGCACATACTCCAGCTTCTGGACGATTTGCTCGGTATACAGATGGAGCAAACACGGTAAGAGGATACAACCCTAACACACCCGTTCCTGCTTTTAAGCGATGCAGCACTCCCTTGTTCTGGCTGCACAACTGCTCCATGCACACGTTCCTCATGAGCACAAGGAAGTGAACTGGAACCCCATTCTTCTCAAGGCTCTCCAGGGTCTGTCATGATTCACAAAGTCAAATGCCTCGTAATAGTCTTTCTCCAGAGAGGTGAAGCTAAGACATTCAGGCTCATAAATTCCCAAGAAACCTTTTATTCTCTGGCTTTCAACTCTGGCTACCTGGAATGTATATTAGAACCATGGATGCTTTTTTAAAAAAAAACTAACATTCAGTTCCCCTTTCCCCCCAGCTGCCACCAAGGTTGTGATTTCATTGTTCTGGGGAGGAGCTCAAGCATGTCTTTCTCCTAATGTGCATTGGACACTGAGCCTGCTGGCCCACTGTGAGCTTTGCCTAGGGCCTTCTACCTGGGGGCATCAGTCCCACTATCTTTAGTAAGAAGGACTACGTGGTTTCAAACCCTACCTGGCACCCCACTCCCCCCAAGTTCTAAGCCAGTGTGACTAGGGGGGCTGGGAGGACCCAAGAAGGAACTTGCAGAGCTCTGAGCACCACACTGCTCTTACAACAAGGGGAAGGGGGATGGAGAAGAAAACAAGCATATTTGAAGCAGATAATAGCTCCAAGACACAATCTCTGCCTGGGAACAGGACAAGCAGTAAGATAATAGAAATTGTATGTCTCCGGGGAACTTGCAAAGCTTATAGCAAACCGTTAATTTCTAACAAGAGAACTAGTCCATGTGCATGAGGAATGGAACACACAATTTTCAAAGGATGAAGGAGGAGGATCAGTACAGCTGCAATCAAGGGCATAAAAGGGCCCAAAGGGATGAAAGTCAATAGACGGCATCAAGTCCTCTCTAGGCAGTAGAAGCAAAAGGAAGGGGCATCACTGTTGCTGATCATCTGGTCTGTGCTGGGCACAAGTAGACACGCTGCATGAACCATCTTATTGATCCTGCCAGCCTCCCAGAAAGGCAGGTGCCCTGACCCACTCCTACAGACAAGCAAACAGATGAGAGGGCAGGGTGACTTGCCCTAGGCTACCCAGTGGTCACCAACGGCACCCAGATGTGCACTCAGTTTGATGCCCAAACCTCACATTCTTCCCATGACTGTTCACTGGCTCACGCACGATAGCTTTCGTACCTCATAACCATATCTACCCAGAGCACAGCACAGAGTCAGGGGAAGCAGAAGAGGTTGGAGCTCAACCTTCATTCAGATACTCAGTCCCCCCCCCCCCCTGAAAAATCCTTTGCAGGCTCAGTGCCTGGGGGATGCATCTCCATTTATGTAAAGAAGGGAGAAAGCTTACCTCTGGAGGGCTAGTCTATTAGCACAGAGTGAATCAAGGTGGACATGAGCAAAGTCACTATCAGGAGACTGGGGCCCTCCCAGGATACGGTTGATTGCCTGATACTATCAGCACATCCAAAAGAAGCTGGTGTCAATTGGCAGTGGGACAGAGTGCTTCCGGAGCTCTGATAGGTGATGACAGGCCAACCTGTCTCTGTTGAGGGGACAGCTGTCTGAGGAGACCAGGATGGGCTGGCCTGCTCACTAACCTGCACCTTAGTGTACAGGACTGTGCTCTGGCCACAGCGATGGGACTCAGCCCTCTAGCCCTCCCTCCCACTGCCCCACCTTAATGCTCCCCGATTAGCGATTAGCTTCCCTACAGCTCTTTCATGTCCACGCCCAAGGCAGGGGTGGAAGAGCCCAATTCACACTCAAACCAAACTGGCTCTACAGCTGCCGTGTCTTCCCTCAAGGGACTGAGGGGAGAAGGCCCGTCAGGAAGGTTCCCTTCTCTTCCACTCACAGGTCTGGGTGCCTGTGGTGTGCAGGCTCCGTGCTGCGCACTTGAGCAGATGAGATGGCGGAGTGACAGTCCTGCTCTCTACAGACTTAGCATCGGGTACTCATGTGACCTTACCGAAATGGATGGCAAATTTGGTTCTGCAGGCTCAGAGAGATGAGGCTGGAGAGATCATTAGAGCCCCGGCATGGGTAGGCGGGGTGTTCCTGTACAGGGAAGGGCTAGGCTGCGCCCCCAGTTTGGGGTTGGAGCAGCTTCCAAAGCAGTGAGTTTGCTTTGGTCAGTGTTGGAGTCCTGATCACAGCTCAACTGTGGACTAAACTGAGCCCAGGCTGGGCTAGGAAGTCTCGTTCCCCAACGCCACCTTCATAAAGACACAACCCGGTAAAGGGGAGATCACAAGGTACACATTTCCTGCAAAAGTGAGGTATTCTGTGAGGCACAGCAACGTTGGTATTCCTCGTGCCCAGCACAGAAGAGGAGCTCCACATGGGAAGGTTGACACAAATGATACTCCTCTCACGCTCGCTCAAAGCTGTGCCTTCACAGAGCACTAGGCATGGACGGACGGATGGACGGACTTGGTGTCCTAGGAAGAGCTGATGCTTGCTTTTCAGTGGTGCAATGTGACGACAACAACACAGAAGTAAATGTCGATTTGTCTTCTCATCTCCAAGCCAGGCCACGTTCCCCTGATCCTGGATCCTGGGGTTCCCCACGGTGTCCTCTCAAAGCCCCTCTCTTTAATGCCAAGTGGAGGGGTTCCAGACAGCGATTTGCAGTTTCATGTCTAGAAATCATTAATCTTTTAAAACTGCCAGCACTGCGGCTTTTTAACACACTTACATGTCCCAGCTGCCCCTGTTAAAGGAAAACGCTGTGTGAGAAGTAGTCGGACATGGAGGGTTCTCTCAACTTTGGTTTAAACTTTGCTCCCCAATCCCTGCCCCTCCGGAGTTAAAAGCCCTAGTCAGTGGGCAGGTCAGGAAGCAGTGGGAATTCCAAGTGATGGGGACGGTGACTGAGGGAAGCGCAGAGGATTGTGGGAGCCTCGGGAGACACCTGTGTCAACCCAGAGTGTGGGCACGTTTCTCAGAGGGGTCTGCTCATTTCAAGGATCATTTGCAGACAGCAGAGGGAATAAGAGAGAGCCAGAAGGCACTGGCCCTGTCAGGGACCACTTAGTTATCTCGATACTAGGTTAAGGCCTTTGAGTTAAAACAGACTTGATTCCAATCCCAGCTCTGCTACCCACTAGCTAAGTGATAATAATCGTAACTAGCATTTATTGAACTCTCCCTAAGTATCAGCGATGGACACCTCCTCCCCATTGGGTCTGCCAACACCTGTCATCGGGTCTGTTCCAACTCATAAAGACTAGCTGCTGGGTTTCTGAGACGCACATGTCTCTGGGAGCAGATAGTCTCACCTCTCTCCCTCGGAGTGGCTGGCGGATTTGAACTGCCGCCATGGTTAGCAGTCTAATTCTTAGCCCACAGTGCCATCAGGGTCCCTTCAGATATGGATAGAGTCCTGTAATTCTCAGAGAAAACCTCTGAGCTCGTTTATTTTCCTGTTTCACAGAGGAAAAGACCGAGAGTCCCAGAGGTTAAAAAATGAGTGTCCAGTCACATAGCTGGCCAGTAGATCAGTCAGGATTTGATCCCAGCACGTCTGAACTCATCTGCTGGTCACGACAAATGTGGTGGAGAGGCTGGCGTGAGGCTGGGGCTCCACAGACCTTAGCACAGTGCCTGGCACCATGGAGGACAGAGGAGGAAGAACTGTCTAGAGGACTACTTCTGAGACTCAGCCAGCGTGAGCTCTCTGGATCGCAGTGGTCTGGTCTGGCAGTGAGCGGGGTCCTGTGAAGTGGAAGCTGACTCCACAACGTTTATTGATGACCAATCATCATGGCTGTGATTGTTCTTAACAGCTTCCATGGCTGAATTCACAGAGCTAGATGCCAATAAACTGACCCCGATCTCTTGACTACAGGGCCCTGTGTGGCCCTGGCTCACAGCCCATTTCACACCCCTCTCAGTGTCCCTCTCCTGCTGCTGCTCCCTCCTATGTCATGGCACCTCTGTGAGCAGAGGGACCTCATCCCCTTCCTGTCTGCCCCCTGCCCAGCAGCTACCCTGCTCAGGCTGCAGTCCGTGTTCGCTAAGTGGAATTAAGAGAACACAATCTCCCCCAGATCAATTCCCAGAAGGAAATGTTTTCCAGAGGTCTACAGCCTGAACACATCAATATAAAAAAATGACATGGCTATAATTTGCTTTCAGATTCAAACTGGAAGAGTGAACTTTCACCCTGTCAAAGGAAAAAAAAGGACGGGGAGGGGAGGGCAGCCCAAATTAAATTGAAACACAAAGTCATTTCCCTTGTTTCAGGGCCTGGGTTTCTAATTAATGGGCAGTACAAGCCTGAAGGCTGAGAGGAAATCAGGAGTATTGCACCCCTTCTCTGGACAGGGCCCTGGATAGAGCCTTCGGTTTGGTTTTGTTTTACTTTGTCTACTCTGAGTTGCATTGTGTTTCTTTGGGTACAGGCCTATGGAGAGGAGCAATCTCAGGTGATTAGAAAAATAAAATCATGCAATTGTTCAAAGGTGACCTTGTGCAAAAGGAGACAAAACACAGCTAAGGAGCCCTGAGCACGAGCACGTGCACTCGCTCTTGGGGAGCAGAGGGACAAACCTCACCCCCTGAGGTTAGCCAAACTGGACGGCATTTCAGGAGCCTGAGTGGAAGAGGAGGAAACTACCGTGTGGCATGGCAGAGGAAGCGTTTCCTCCCTGGGAAGTGATGCGAATACAAAGCTCAGAGCCTGGCAAGGTGGCTCTGGGGGTTCTGGTAGCCAAGACTCTGAAACATTGAGGTGGGATCCAATGGGGAGTGGCAGGGACCTCCATTCAGGCAACAAGGGATAAATCAAAGCTGGTTACAAACTTGGGCACGAAGCTGGCTTTGAACAAAGGGTGAGGTTACGATATGAGCAGACTCTTTTCCAGGAAGCAGCCACCGCTCCTGCTGGGGTGGTGACAAATGGGGCCCAGTCTCCAACTCAGGGAGGCTCATATTTGCATGAGTAAGAAACACCTGATGCACCTGCTGAAATGTTCAGATTTCGGGGTTCCTTTCAAGACCTACTGAAACAAGATCTTCAATGACCCTGGGGGTGGGGGAATCAAACTTTTTATTTTATTCTAAAACTTTGAGCTATAAATGCTTCTGAGGGTCAGGCCGTTTGGAAATTTCTGGATTAGGACATTAATGATTTCCTTATATAGAGCCTGTGAAAAATTGCCTGGTCTTGAACCAGTCACATTCCTTCTCTGGCCTTGAGATTCCCCATCTGTGAAATGGGGCTAGAGTCGATGGCATGTGTGGCCAGGAAGAAACGAGGTGGGTGTGACAGGGTGTGCACAGCTCCTGACATTTAAGAACTGCTTTACCAGAGGAAGGTCCCCGTTGTCTGAATCCATTCCCCAGAGGCTGCCTTGAGCCCCTCTTCCTGTTCTCAAGCTTTTGGCTCACAGATGCTGAACGTCAGTATCTTGCCTTCCAGGGAGCATTTTTGGAACTCTGTCCCACGTATAGTGGTAGTGCCACATGGTCCCAGTGCTTTGGTGGCTGCAGGACATCAAAACACAGGCTGCCGTGGGGAAACTCTGCCAGCCTCTGATGTCCTTGATCTTTCAGATTTCCATTCCCTACCCCTGGGACTCCTGCCAGGACTCCTCCACAATCCTGAAGCAGCGAGCCCGGTTCTGGGCAGGGGTGCTGGGCTTAGAGGGGCCCTTGAGGAATGGAGCTACCACTAGCTCATGCAGGTCTGCTGAAAGAGAGGGAGCACTGGGGGAGAAATTAGTGGTCACGGGACCTGGGTGAAAAGATGTGGGCATCGTAAGCAAGAGCTCAGGCTTGATACAGGGCTCTTTTACCCTCGCCCTCTGACCTTGGACAAAAACAACAACAGCAACCATTTTCTGTTCTGCACAACAGGACAATATATTGGGCACATGGGCTGTTAATATAGGCACGCGTCAAAGGAGATAGGACAAGCATATACTGGTGGGTAACATATTGCCTCCCTTCCCTGTGTGCTGTGCAAACTTTGGTTAGACTGGTAACACCCCAAGCCCCAGTTTATCCCACAGGTTTTAGGGAGCACAGATCTTCTCAAGCCAATTAATAGAACTGTTGGAGAGCAAGTGTGGAACACAGCCAGTGCTGGGTTTGAGAAAGTATGAAGTGTTTTGTGGCTGCGAGCAAGCATTGCCGTCAGGCAAAGCGAAGCATCCTCCTCCCCAAGAGACGCTTCAATGGTCAGGGCAGAGAAACTGGGCGGGGAGAAGAGTTGGCTTGCACGTAGGCTCTGGGCTCAAATGCCAACTCTGCCATTTTTGTGAAAAGTTGAACAAGCTCCCCAAGTTCAGTGCCCTGCACTTGAATGAGGGATAAGGATGATGGTGACATATGAAGATAGAGAACGCTGATGCTTTGCATTCCAGCAACTCCTGTACCCCAAGAGATTCGATGTCTTTGTTTGCCTCAGAAACTTTCCCTCCTATCCTCAATGACCTTGTATTATGGCAATGCCAAAGGATCCTCGCACTTCTGAGATATCTATTTATCCCCCCAGGAGAACCTGTCTACTACAGATAGTCGAGTCTCCTAAACACAGAGAACCTGGACACCGGCACTCGGAGTCCTCACGTGGAGTGGCCACACGTGTGCCTACACAGTCTTGAAATCAGAGTTGATACCTATCTCTCCCCTCCATCTAACTTCACTCAGAGTCAGAACCAGAAAAGCACCTGGCATGAGGTAAAAGCATAAATAAGAAGGGTATTTACAAAAACCTCCTCCTAAAAGCTTTCCTCCAAGGTAGGTCGCATGAAACGTTGTACACCACCAAAAGGTCTGTGAGGACAGTTGGACTTGACATTCTCAACGGCCTTCCTAATTCTAGGTCGCCTGGCTTCTTTAACAAGGAAAAACATTAAGTTGTCAGGACTTGAACGACTGATCAGAAGGTGAAGTCAGAGCTTATCGACGAGCCACGGAGCATTAGCTCTGTAATTACATGCTAGTCAACAGCCGATTTGTAAAAACCCATTGGATGTAATTACTTTCTACATTGCTACATTAGAGGGATGAATAAGGAAGACGGCCTAATGCAGGTTTCCAGTCTTGAGGTAACATTTTAGAAATCTAATAAAGGAGAACTCATTGGCCGTCACGTGACATCGCAGCACCCCTCAGAAAAATATACCCAGAGAACATCTTTTCTCTGGCTCGGCAGGGGTGCCGGGTCCGGGTGTGTGGCTCACGGAGGGTGCAGCGCTGGAGAGCGGATATCGCCCTTGGAAGAGATTAGGAAAAGATGAGGGAGGGGGATTTCCTTTCTTTACCCAAAGGATATTATTGGACTTTAGCTAAAAGACTCCAAGGTTGGTCCAAATGTGTTGACTCCTACAAAATGCCTTCAGATCACCTGGAAGCCTGCATACGGGTGGACTTCTGCTGGACAATCTGTGATGGCCTAGGGAGTGGTCAAGAGAAGGCTTGCCAAAGAGAAGGGAGCAAAGACCTAGATTAGTGCCTAGTCCAAAAGGAAAAGGAATGAAGAGGGAAAGAAGGGAGCGGCAAAGAGAGCACCGGAACAAACTCACCCACGGCCACAGGCAGAGCCCAGGCTGAGAGCTGCAAGCTCAAGTCCTGACCCCAGGTGGAGCCCACAATAGGCGGATCATTGACACCCAGTGAGCTTCCTCTACATGGTGCTGTGTAACGCGACTATTCATACGAGGATCCATTAGCCTTCGGAGGAGACCAGGCTTATTTGGCTAGCCACTGGGCCCGCAGCCAGAAGTGAGCAAGTATCTTATCCCAAGGCCCATTTTTCATCTAATGTCATGAAAAGGTAGTGTTCATTTTACAGCTTAAAAATGTTAGCATAGAAGACCAGTAGATGCCAGAACTAGGCATCTGAATTGAGATGAATGAAGACTTGATGTTTTCTATAGAATAATACTTATCAGAAGGAGCCCTTAGGTAGCACAAAGCAGCTAATGTGCTTGGCTGCCTACCAAAAAGTTGGTGGCTGAAGTTCATTCACCCAGAGGCATCGTGGGAGAAACGTCTGGAAAGTGGCTTCTAAATACTAGTCACTAACTCCCTGTGATTAGACTGCTACTCAGATACAAATGGATGTCCACGAGTTAGCATCAACTCGACCACAACTGGTTCTCGATCTAGAAATAAGGAAGAGAAGAGAATCCGAAGGAAAAATGTCAGTGTTAGATGGTAGGGAATTCAACTGGAGCCAAATGGAACTAGCTGTCCTTCGACCTTTCTGTGTGCGGCAGCCTGGCACGGTAGACAAAGGGAAGGCGGGCCCCGGTTCCCAGTGCCGTCTTCAGCCCTGCATCTGTGCAAGTCCTTTGTGAATGAGGAGTTCTGAACGCACAGGCCTACTGAGGCTGCTCAGAGAGCACGCTTACCAGAGGCAGGCCGGGGTGAGACAACCAGATGTAAAGGAGATTCCAGAAGTGAGGCCATGGAGGAAAGAGGCCCCAGACTCTGTGACCCTTTCATATCGTCTTTCAAATAAGTGCTGAGGAGCTTGATTTTTTTATATGAAATCTCTTATTTTTAAGCAAAGGAAACTAGGCTTGAAACAGAGTCTGAATGTTTTGAAAGCAAAACTGTGTTCATGGACCTGGTATTGTTTTCTGTAACATGGCATCGTGCCCTGAGATGGTTAAGGGAAGGCTGGTGCTACTGGATTGTGTCATTATCATTCAGCCCTTGGGTCTTCATTTCCCCGTCATTGAAATGAGAGGAGAGTAGGAGACGTCGTAGCAAATCTCTGTCTGCGACATGTGAAGAGTCCATGGCTCCAAGAGCCATCTTCTCGTCCAGACTTGTCAGAATCATGTGCTCAGGGCCCCAGAAGGACAGGGGGACTCATTCCTCACGACTTCCTTATGCCTCAGAGTAGACGACTGACGGTATTGACACCTGGTTGTGCAGCCTCAAAAAAATGATTTGATCCTCTCTGATTCTATAGCTGCACATTAGAAATTAGATCCAGAAGTAATACCTTGGAGGGTTCTATTCAAGATTAAAATGGGATGGCATAGAGAGCCCAGGGCCTGGGGTACAGGGCATTTTCAGTACATAGTATTTCTTTCACTCATCCTAAAGCAAGGCTGCAAGCAAGCATGGGGATGCAAACAATTCCCATTCCAAAATAACTACATCATTTTCCATGAAGCACAACTGTAGCTTCTAAGCATCGTATTATTTTCTGGATACCAGTACCACTGGCACTGTATGAGTGCCGACTGAAGCGACCTCGTGTGTCTCAGGGAGGAGCAGTGCTCTGTCGGTTTCCAATGGCTGTGATCTGTATGGGAGTAGACCCCTCAGACATTTCTTCAAATGCTTCTCTGAGCAGAATCGAACCATTAAACGTTTAGTCAATAGTCAAGGGTTTATCGGTTCTGCCACACAGGAACTTTGGAAATGATAGCAATGATCCTAACTAGATTTTGTTCAGTGTTTGGGAGTCTACAAAGCTCTGCCACCTGTCCTTTGTATCTCAAACAGTCCTCCAAGGGCGGTTGGTGATCACCCCCTTTTTAGGAATGAGTTTCTGAAGTTCAGAAAGGCCATGTGACTTTTTATTTAATTATTTCACGGAATCTCTTCAAAAGCTCTATGAGGTGGGCATCACCCTCTCCGTTTTACAGATGACAAAGCTGAAGATATGAAAAATCACGTCACAAGGCCAGTCTACCTATGGCTTAGTTGTTGCCTCTCTTTAATGAGTGTGTTAGTCCAGGTAGACTAGAGAAACAAATCCAGGGAAACTCATATGTGTACAAGAAAGAAGTTTATATACAAGAGCAATTGACTATTGAGAAAACAACCCAGCTCCGTCCAGATCAAGTCCATAAGTACAATATTACCCCATATGTCTTATACCAATCTATAAATTCCTTTTTAGACTCATGAAACACATGCAATGAAGATCAACAGTCAGTGGGTGGGAAGTCTTGTGGATCCAGTGGCGTTGAGCATCTCAGTGGTGGTAGGCTTCTCCAGGTGGCTCCTCTGGCTCAGGACACTAGCTTAACTTCATGTATCTTGTCAACAAGCATGCCTCTCAGGGGAGTGAGCGTGTGTCCCACCTCCAGGGAGCTATTTATCTCCTTAGCATCTCCAGATGAGGTCATCAGGTACGACCTGATTGAAAGACTAGACTCCACCCCTTCACTCGTAATCCTCTCAAATTGACAACAGATTATGTAACTAGCACATGGACCCTTACCTTAGCCTTCTTTCTCTCATCTTTGTTTGTTGTCCTGCCTTTGAATTCCCACACTATGCACACAGCTTATGCCATGTACTGTGCATGATCACACCAAATTATTATTACATTTTTTGCCTGCCCTTATTAGACTGAAGTTCTGTGCCCTTGGTCCTGTGCAGATGCAGTTTGAAAAGTGCCTGGGATATAGTGCTATGGCCGGCAAATTTGTTGAATAAATGTACAGCAGTTGGACTCATACCTCATACACACTATGATATGAAGGGGCTTCAAAACATGTGTGGAAGAGAATTAAATTTGTCTATGAACCTTATTGAAGCCTCCTTATCTCTTTCAGCACAGAGTACAGTGCCTTGGACATAGTAGGTGCTCAATTAAAATGTGCTGAATGAATAGAAGAATGGCAGGAAGGAAAACAGGAGAGAACAAAGAAGGAAGGAATGGAGAGAGGAAGTAGGAGATCAGCCTCCCAGACATAGCTTCCGTGGAACTGGTGGGACCTTGCAGGCATGGACCGACAGGATACGGCCTATTGGGAGGCCCAAGCTGTGCCATCAATTCCTTGTTTGACCAACGTGGAGTCCCCGCCCCTCTGTAAGCTTCAGTATCTTCATCTAGCCATGAAATGAGAGTTGAATTCAGTGTCCTCTGTGGTCCTGTTGGGTGCTCCATCCACTCCCCCTACTCTTGCCCCAAGACGAGTTAAGCAATTTTGTCCTGGGCTAGTGTCATGACGCAGGGAATACTGCAGGGCTTAACATCAGGAAAGGTGTGCTAGCGGACGGTATCCTCTCACCATGCTTGTTCCATCTGTATGCTGAGCAAATCACCAGAGAAGCTGGAGTATATGAGGCAGAATGTGGCATTAGAATCAGAAGAAGGCTCATTAACAACCTGGAGACATGCAGATGACACAACCTTGCTTGATGAAAGTGAGGAGGACTTGAAGCACTTGCTGAGGAAGATCAAGGATTGCAGTCTTCAGTGTGGATTGTGGCTCAATGTAAAGATGACCAAAATGCTTACCACTGGACCAATAGATAACATGATGATAAATGGAGAAAAGGTTGAAGTAATCGAGGATTTTTATTGCTTGCATCTACAACCAATGCTCATGGAGGCAGCAGTCAAGAGATCAAAAGATGCCTTGCATGAGGTAAATCTGCTGCACAAGACCTCTTTCGAGTAGTGAAAAACAAGGGCTAAGGTGGGCCCAACCCAAGCTATGGAACTTTCCATCGCCTCATATGCTCGTGAAAGCTGGGCCTTGAATAAGGAAGACAGGACGGATGCATTTGAATTGTGGCGCTGTAGAAGGATACTGAAAGTGCCATGGACTGCTAGGAGACAAACTGATCTGTCTGGGAAGAAGTATGGCCAGACTGCTCCTTAGAGGCAAGGATGGCAAGACTTCATCTTCCATATTTTTGACATGTTGCCAGGAGAGACCCGTCCCTGCAGAAGGATGCCATGCTTGGAAAAGCAGAGGGGCAGTGAAGAAGGGGAAGCCCTCTGATGAGATGGATCGATACCGTGGCTGCAAAAACGGACTCGGGTAGAGGGAACAAGTGTGTGGATGGTACCGGACCATGCAGTGTTTCATTCTGTCCCGTAGAGGGTTGCTATGGGTCAGAATCCGCTTGATGGCCCCTAACAATGACATCCCATCATGACCTTTCCCTGGAGGGCCCTTTAGCTCTCTGAACGCAGCAAAGGCATTTGGAGCAAGGTAGAACTGCAGGAATGCGGGTGAGTGGGAGGAGCGTCCAGGGGAGCTGCTAAACCAATGACTTCAGTTAAAAAGCTAATGGGTGTCTAGAGATGAGCCGTGTTGGGAGGCGAGGGGGGATGGAGGAGCGAGGGCCCCCACGGCTCCTTTCAGTAGAGGTTTGATGAACACAGCAGCCCCTGTTGTCTGACTCTGAAGGAGGCAGTGGCCCTGTGCTGACTCAGGCTCTGTGCAGGACGTCACAAAGATGCCATCCACACTTGATGGAGCGAGGGAGACAGCTGGAAGAAAGGCCGCCCATGCAGATGAAATTCCCAGGCTCCAGTCTTGAGATCTCACATGGGGGCGGCCACACTTCAGTGGGCAGATGCCACAGATGGGACCTTGAGGCTGTTCCCTCACCTCTCCGAGCCTCCCGAGAGCCGCTGTCGCTCTCCTCCAGAGTCGCTATGAGGGCTACAGAGGGTCAGGACTCATCCTTTCCCTGCAAGCACCCTCCCTGGTCAGGCGTGTGGTCTTGCTGGCATTTTGAGTCATTCTTGGTCTGGCTTACCTGAGGCCACTGCTCCGGTGCTGCCATCTGAGAGATCATCTACAAGGGAAGCACCCGTAGAGGTGTATTCGTATTCTCCCCTCCCCCAAAGAGAATGTCAGATTTATAAAGGCAATTACTTGTTCATTTAATCCCTACTCTACCCCTCGCAACCAGCACAGTAAGCACGGAACAGGTTTTTGCAGAGGGAGGGAAGGGAGGCAGGAAAGGAAGGAGGGAGGAAGGATGCATTCATTCCACAGGGGTCACAGGCTGGGGCAGAGCTTCCCAAGTGAGTGAGTTCTCTGACTGGAAAAGGCTCTGGAGATGAGGGGCCCTCCTGACCCAACCAGATCGGTCCTGCTGGTGTGTGTCCTCTCCACTCTCGGGGCCATGGACATGTTGAGGCCATCCGTCAAGCCCTCTGACTGGACTCGGCTTTCCTACAGTCACCGTCTGCCCGGACCCTTTGGGCACCACCTGGGCCCAGAATGCTTGCCTCTGTTCTGCTCTCCTGAGCCCTGCCCATCTTCCAGGCTCACTCTCACTGCTGAAGGAATGCTGATGCAACCAGGGCAGCACCCAGTAGGTCCAGCATATCCCAGGATGCTGTGCAATCCTTTGCCCTCAGGGACTCAGCTTCCCCCGGAATGTGGCGACAACCCTGTTCCTTCCTGTTGTTCTTGTGATGTGTCTGCTTCTAGCCGCTGGGTAGTATAAATAGTTCGGCTCTTGGGTGCGAACTGAAGAGTCGGCTGTTCAAGTGTTCTCAGACGTGCCTACTGATCTAGTTTTGAAAAAGCAGCGATGGAGAAGTAGAGCAGTCCGACCCTGGCATGTGCCAGGTCACGATGGCTCAGAACTGGCTCATCATGTGGTCACGGCTCATTAGGCTTCCACCACCAAAGAAGCCTGAGCAAGGCTGAGGGGTGGCCACCCCTTCAAAACGCGATGCGGGCTGTGGTGGTTACATAATCCATTGTCAATTTGAGACTTACAAGTGAAGGGGTGGTGGTAAGCCTGTCAGTCAGGTCTCAGCTTCATGACCTCATTTGGAGGTGAGAAGGAGATAAATAGCTCATTAGAGGTGGGACACGGGCTTACTCCCTGGAGACATTGCAGCTGTCAAGCTACATTAGAGCCTTGGAGCTGAAGGAGCCACGTGGAGATCCCTGCCAGCACTGAGGGCCTCTACTGCCACTGGATCCACAAGATTTTCACCCACTGGCCTGTGATCATCCTGCATTTGGCATCATTGCCTGTGTTTTGAGAGTCTGAAGAGGAATTTATGGATTGGTATCAGATATATGGGCTAACACTGAACTTATGGACTTGATCTGGACTGGGCTGGCGTGTCTTCTCACTACTCGATTGCTCTTGAATATAAATCACTTTCTTATACACATATGCATGTCCATGAATTTGTTTCTCTAGTCTACCCAGAGGAACACATGGGCATTCCAGAACTAAAGGCATTTTTTTTCCAGCTTTGGACAAAAGAAGGAGGAAGAAAGTCCTGGGGGCGGGGGAGGGTTGGTGAGCAGAAAGAACGCATCATGCAGGATCCTGGAGAGCATTCCAGAAGAATGGAGAGATGCTAATGAGTCACTGTACTTGTTTTGCTGAGAGATGGAGAGCCCAGAGGTAGGGAGTCTGTGTGCATTTGCATACAGAAAGGGCATGGATTGGGCAGAAGGGGGTTATGCATTTGCATACAGAAAGGGCATGAATTGGGCAGAAGGGGGTTAGGGTCAACATTGTTGCTTTTGAGCCTCAGTCCCAATGTTGCCACAATCAGGCAATGATCGCATCTGTCTGAGGGAGTCTAGGGTCCTCATTCTGAAATACAGGAGTCCTATGCTCATGGTGAGGTCCTTGCCAGGAGCCTGAGCTGCAGCACAGAAGGAGAAGGCTTCCTTACTCTAAAAGTCCGACCCGGTTACCTGAGTCTGGAGTAACTCCTTCTGCCCATTCATGCATGCCATGTGCCCGGTAGCAGGGAGGCGATAGTAGGCATGAGGAACAACAAAGTCCCTGTCCTCATCAAGATTATAGGCCAGTGGGGAACACAAATCTAATAATCACAACAACTACGATAAATGCTGACATATAATGAGCACTTACCATGCGATCAGACTTTTACATTCTATATTGGTCCTCTCAGCCTGTCTTTCCAATAACCCATTTTAAAGATGAAGACACTTTGTGTAGTAGATGGAGAGTTGAATAGAGGTAATCTGATTTCAAACCTTGCACTGTTATTATACTCTAGACACATCCTCCAATATAGCTATAAATCATTAGGAAAGCTGCGAAGAAAACAAACAAAGTGCTACCCTTACATATATATAAAACATACAACACATAACACGGGAGACTGCCCAAGCTGGGGAGAGAAGACTTCTTTGTACTTCCTGCCTCTTTCTCCTTCTGGTGCTTAAGTCTTCTAGGCTTTGCAGTGCTCCTTGCTTTCCTTCCCGCCTCCCTTTCCCACTTCTTCATTTACTCCTGAATCCCTTCTGATTTTCATTCTTTCTCCCCCTGCTTATTCTGCAGTTACTTTGGCCAGGTCTAAGGAGAACTGGTAGCATAGCAGTGGTTTGGTGACCATAGGTCATCAGTTCAAACTCACCACCTTGATCTGTGAGAGAAAGATGAGGCTTTCTACTCTGGGAAGAATTGCAGTCTGACAAATTCACAGGGGCAGTTCTATCTTGACTTATAGGTTCCCTTTGAGTCTGAATCAACTGGATATCAGGGAATGTGGTTCTTTTGGAGGACTGGGTCTGGAGCAATCTCCAGAGAAGGGAATAGCCAACACTCAAAATAGATGGGAAATGGGCATACTTGCCTGATGAAGAGAATACACTATGCCTTGTTAGTAATGTTTCAATGGGATGAGCTGCTTGTGATCTGAAGTGTGCAGAATCTAATCCATTTTTGTCTTGTAAAAATCACTTCTGTTGGAGAAGAGGTATTACTTGGTCTATGAAGTCCCTGCACTACCCTCTCTAGCCCCTGGCCTCCCAGAACTTCTGAGCCCCACACCTCTGGGGCCAAGTGCACTGTGCTGCACTGTACTCGCACTGCTACCATTACCTGAGGTCTTCCTTGTACATTGAGGGCAAGAAGAGTAGCAAGTCTGTGCTTGCGCCCTACAGCCCGACAGCTGAGCTAGGCACGGTGCACAAACTCATCATGTTAGCTAACTGAACGGTCACTTTGGGGCTGAAGGGAAATGGTAAGGATCTTCCACTGGAATAAAAATTACAAGCACCAGGCACACAGAACCAGGAGACCAAGCTGGAGCTTATGATTTCCTTTGATTCCTGCAATCACCTGTGGGATTCTGGGAGCAAGGAGGGGCCGAGAAGTCTCAATTTATTCATGTAAACAGATGGAAGAATGGTAGCCTGGAAGAGGCAACTTTCAGAAGTTTTCACATTGAAACAGAACAATGATCAGGATGTATCAGTCATCAGATGTCTAAGAAAGAAGAGCTACGACTAGCAATCAACCAGTTCAATCCTCTCCTTTTTCAGATGAGTAAAATAATTTCCAGAGAGTAGCTGGAACTGGTTAAGCTCACACAGAAGTTATTCTATAGACACAAAACACCTATGAGTAAACCTACAAACAGATCGTGAAGCATCATTTGAAAGTCCACCAGTACTGAAATCGGTGCCAGTCAAAGAGGAACACACACAGAGAGGTACAAGCTCAACGATCCGTTAGAAGTCTAATGTGCATGAACTATGGAAGGTGCAATGTGGAACTTTCTAATGCCAAACAAAAGGCCCATTGCTGTGGAGCTGATGCTGACTCATTGACTCAGGGCAGACCTGGGTTACAGGGCTCCATGGTTGCAAATCTTGAATGGAAACCGACTGCACATCTGTCTCTCACCGAGAGGCTTGAGGTTTCAAACCATCAAACTTGGAATTAGCAGCCAACCTTTTTAACCACTCTGCCACTAGGGCTCCTCACAGGTTTTTATCATCTCATTAAAAAAGCAACAGGTGTAATTACTCTAATAATTCATTTTATTGAGCTAATTATATCTAAAATTTCAATTAGACATTAAAATCAATATGAATTGAATTCTTAGATGCTGTGCTAGTCTGGGTTGACAAGATAAACAAATTCATAGATGCTCATATGTGTATAAGAACCACCTTTATATTAAAGAGCAATTATGTACTGATAAAACATCCTGGCCCAGGCCAGATTAAGTCCGTAAGTCTGATAGTAGACCATATGTCTGATACTAGTCCATAAATTCCGCTTTAGACTCATGCAGCACATGCTGAATGCAGAAAGGTCACAGGCCAATGGGTGGAAAGTCTTGTAGAACCAGTGACAGTGGAAGCATCTCAACACTGGCAGGTGTCTCCTCCAGCTCTCTGGGTGTCTCAATAGCAGGAAAGGGAAGGCAGAGAGAGTGGGTGTGGCCTCCAGTGAGCTATTTATTGCCGTTGCACTTCCAAATGAATCATCAAGCTGCAATCTGATTGACAGGTAGACTCCACCCCTTCACCCAAGTGGACAGGAGATTATGTAACTGCCACAGATGCTGTCAAGCCAGCTCCCACAAACGGTGACCCTATGTACAGCAGAATGAAACACTGCCTGGTCCTGTACCAGGCCATACTCAAGTGTTGCTGTGTTGAGCCCACTGTTACCCCCACTTCCCAAGGTCTTCCTCCTTTTTGGTGACCTTCTACTTTCCCAAACATGACATCTTTTTCCAGGGACTAACTTGTCCTGATGACACGGCCAACGTACGTGAGATGAAGTCTCACCATCTTTGCTTCTAAGGAACGTTCTGGCTGTACTTCCTCCAAGATAAGCTTTATTTGTCTTCTAGTCGTCTATGAGACTTTCAGTGTTCTTTACAAACACCTTAATTCATCTGCATCACTCCTTCTTCAGTCCAGCTTTCACATGCATGTGACGCCTTCCAAAGTACCATGGCTTGGGTCAGGGGCACCTTACACCTCACAGGCCATATTGGTTCTTGGACACATTAAAGATGTCTAGGGGAGCAGATTTGCCTAAAATAATACATTTGTTGATTTTTTTTTTTGCTGCTTCCATGTACATTGATTGTGGGTCCAAGTAAAATGAAATTCTTGTTAACTTTAATCTGCTATCCATTGGTCACAATATTGTTCTGTGGTGTGGTTTGGTTGGGAGGATTTTTGTTTCCATTGTGTTATAGTCTGTGTTGCAGTGTATACTCCTTGAATACCAGTAGCAAGTGCTTCAAGTTCTTCTCGGGGTCAGCAAGCAAGATTGCAGGTTGCTAATGAGCCTCCATGAAGTCCCGTGATGCCAGGCCTTTCTCATGTCGTCCTGTTTCTCAGATTATTTACGCAGCGCACAGTTTGAATAAATAAGGCAAAAGGAGACCATTCTGATACATCTATTAAACCAGGCGGTATCCCCTTGTTTTATTGGAATGACTGCCTTTGGGTTTATGTACAGGTTCCACACGAGTACAATTCCTCTGCTTCACGGTACGATGCCCACAGTTATGAGCCATGTAGTTGAAGGCTGTGCAGAGCCAATAGCACACAAGGAAGCATCTTTACGGCATCCTCTGCTTTCAGCCAAGATCTAGCTGGCATCGGCAATGCTCTCCCTCATTTCATGTTCCCTTCTGAACCCTACTTCCACTTCAGCCAGCTCCCCATTGATGTATCACCGCAACCATTTTTTAGCTATCTACGGGAAAATTTTACGTTCGTGTGATATAAATGAACTTGTTTGATACTTTCTGCATTCTGTTGGGTTGCTCATCTCTGGAATGGGCACATATGTGGACATCTTCCAGTCAGTTGGCCATGTAGCTGTCTTCTAAATTCCTTGGCTTAGATCAATGAGTGCTTCCAACGCTGCATCAGGTCGTTGAAACATTTCAATGACTGTTCCATCCATCCCTGGACCCTTTTAACTCACTGATGCCGTCAGGACAGCTTAGACTTCTTCCTGCAGTGTGATCGGTTCTTGATCACACGCTACCTCTTTGAAGACTGACTGTCGACAGATTATTTTTGAGGCAGTGGGTTTGTGTGCTCTTGCTCTCCATGTTCCTTTGATGCCCCCTGAGTAAGCCAGTGGGTTGCCTCCATACTCCTTCAGTGCAACAACTCAAAGCCTGGATTTCTTTTCCAGCCCTTTCCACTTGAGAAATGCTGAACATGTTCTCTCATTTTTGGTTTTTTAACTCCAAGTCTTTGCATATTTCTTTATCATGTTATATTTATTAATGAAATGGCGTTATGATTTCAACAATAAATCTGAAGTGCATTCTATTTTAGACAAAACCACACCTTGGTTGGACAAAGCACAATTCAAGTGCTCACATTCGGTTACTGGCTACAGTATTTGGACAGCACATGGTTTGAGGGACGACAGAAGACTTTCTGGAAGAGGCAGTCCTAGAAGAAGGGAAATAATTCAGGGAGACAGAAGAAGTAGAAGGCACTGCAGGTAGGAGGAACACCAGGAGCAAAGGTAGAGAGTTGGGGATGAGGCTGTTCTGGCTCAGGGAGCTTGGTCTCCTGTAGTTGAAAGTCAGACAGTGAGAAGCTGAACTGAGGCCCACTGCGTTGCCCCTTCTCTTCATTTTACATAGTCCTATTCCAATCAGCTAAGGTCATTTCTATAAAAGGTGACACTCAGTGGTATAAAAACCATCCGTAGGCTCATATTTAACCAGCTGTGTAACATGAATCCATTTTACAGATAAGGAAACTATGCATCAAAGACACGATGACAGATACCCAGGATTATGAAAATGAGTACTGAACCCAACCACTGTCTTCCCCACCACCTTCCAGAATCTCTGCCCTTTCTGGAAGCCCAGGACCAGGTGAGCTTTCTCCTTGAGACAGCCCTGTACCTTTGCTGGAAACGCCTCTTCCACATCCTTCTCTGGGCCTCATCCCTCTCACTTTGCCCAGCTGGACCTTGTGTCCTTTAGGAAACTTTCACTGACCCTTGTCTTGGCAGTCCACACCAATTTTCTCTTCTATTAAAGAAAAATCAGAAGTTTTATTGAAAAACAAGTTGTTTCTACAGGTTTTTTCTCCTAGTCAGATGTTACCTCCCTCCCATTAAAAGATGACAAGACAGGAAGGGAAGAGGAGGCAGAGAAGGCAGAAGAGTGTAGAAGACCCATTACCAAGGTACTGATGCTGCGTCATGGTGGCAACTGATGACAACGAGTGATAACTTCAGAAAGAGATAAAGAGACACATCTAAGCTGGGGGCTGGTTAATTATGAGCTCTAAAGAGGCACTGACAGATTCCAGCACCAGTACTGGGGGCGGCATGCTGGGGAACATTGGAAGCCTGCCATCCTAGCCTCCCACCAGGGCCCGCAGGTAATGCCAGGGAGTTGGAAAGACTTTGAGAGGCTGTGTATTGAGTCACCCACACAGAGTTCAACACAGGAGGAGGGAATGAGTCTGAGAGACACAGCGTAGGCTGCCCCCCCCCCCAACTCCAACAGAACCATAAGGCTGAGAAATACTGTGTTTGCAAACACAATTATGACCCCTCTCCTTAGTCAGGCAGAAGAGGATCCAAATCCTGGCTCACCACTATGCGGATATTGATCTGCAGGTTCACACTTCACCTACTCTTGGTTTTTACATTCAGGTGGCCTCGTTTGTCTCAGGGGGTGACCCAGAGAGTCAAACGGAGGTATGATAGAGAGTGCAACACATTGTAGGCATCAGATATAGTCTGGTGAGCATCCTTTAGCCGCCTACCTCTTTTCACTTCTCTCCTGACAAAGGGAAACCGGTTTGGAGCAAATTGTAGTGTTCCAGGTGAGAAGCTTTCAATATCCCGGTAGGAAGGGAAACTTATTAAGCATTTGCTGTGTGCCAAACACGGCTACAGGGTGTCACTTTACTGGTCCCATTTGATTTTCTGAACAATCCTATTGGGTAAGCATTCCCATTATCCCCATTTTACAGGGAAGAAAACTGAGGCCCGGAAAGATGAAGTAGCGTGTCCACACTCACTGAAATGCTTGCTAAAAGAGACAGACAGGATTCAATCCGACAGCCTGGTTTCAGGCTTCGCATCATTGATGTGGCCCAACAGAGGAGCACTTCACTTCTCTGCAGGTCTTTGCTCCTCTGGGAAAGCCCTCGCCTCTCTCTGTTCTTTCATCTCACCCAGCTAGCCACCTACCTAAGGGGGCAGGACTGAGTAGAGGTCAAGTGTCTCTGTGAAGTATTTGTTTGGAAAGGTAGTGTCCTTGAAGATTAAGACCACTTGCATGGAAATTTTAATCTCATCCCAAACTCTACAGAGTAAGCTGGACTAAACCAGAGAAGGCCAATTACTTGCTCAGGATTGCCCAACATGACAGTGGAAGTCTTAGGAATCTATATCCCCAGTCCTGGACTCCCGGGCCAGCCCCCACCCCTGGTCACAGAACCCAGCTGGGTGGATGGCACCTTGGCCTGTTGTTGGCAGTGTGCCATCTTGAGAGATCAAGACACAGGATGAGCAGTGTCTGGATTGACCATTGGCTTACGTGAACCTACAGAACAGGTTCTCCTAAAGCTCTCGGGAAGGGAGCACTCTGCCTGACACGTCTTCTGCACTCATTACTGGACTCCCTGGAGAGACCTACTCCGAGAGCCCTCAGGAACAAGGCCAGTGAAATGATAGCTTTTTCATTGTTCAGAGCAGCCATAATCGCCAAACACCACTCCCCCCCCCCCACCAAACAGAAACCCCCATTCAAGTCCGTAGGAAAATGAAAGGGACTTAGGTTTCCCGGGGTGACTTCCAGGGGTGTTTTCTGTGAGAAAGTGAGAGGCAGCCTGTGGCAAAAGAATGGTGTGGGGCCTACTGACAGTTCCCCTGCTGGTTTCCCTATCGTCTAAGGGGGGACACAGGGTTGGAGAATGTGACTCTGCCTGCCCCAGACTGCATGAGCGATCTGTCACCAATCTTCCCAGCCCTTTTCTGGGGCCATCACACACAGTTTTCTTAAGTTCTGCCTTTATGCCCACTTCTTCTTTTATCCCAGTGCAGAAGGCCTCTTCAATTGAAAAAATAGACACTCCCTCCCTCCAACCTCCCGGTATCACCACTGGCACCACTGGTCCTGAAGGGATTATCCATCCTGGATTCCCAATGTTGGAGGGAGGGTGGGGTGGAAAGTGGTAATCCATTACAAGGATCTACATGTGACCTCCTGCCTGGAGGATGGAACAGAAAAGTGGGTGAAGGGAGATGTCGGACAGTGCAAGATATGACAAAGTAATAATTTATAAATTATCAAGGGTTCATGAGGGAGAGGGGAGCGGGGAGGGAGGGGGAAAATGAGGAGCCGGTATCAGGGACTTAGGTGGAGAGCAAATGTTTTGAGAATAATAAGGGCAACGAATGTACAAATGTTCTTTACACAATGGATGGATATATGGATTGTGATAAGAGTTGTAGGAGCCGCTAATAAAATGATTTAAAAAAAATAGAACCTCATGAGTTTGAATGTGGCAGGTTATATACCTTTAATGGTGTCATATGCTAAGGTGCATGCAATTGTTGCTCCACTGCTAACTGAAAGGTCAGCTGTTTAACCCACCCAGGGCTCCTGGGAGAAAATACTTGTTTGTCTGCTTCTGTAAAGAATCAACCCCCAAATTCACTGCCACTGAGTTCGTAGCTAGCCTGTCTGACAGAGCAGGAGTTCTGTGACTGTCAGTCTTTTCAAACTCATGGCCAACATGTCAGTTCCCACTCATAGCAACCCCATGTAGCATGTCCTCTACAGGGAGCAGAGAGCCTCGTCTTTCTCCCTTAGGGCTGCTGGTGGGTTTGAACGGCTGGCCTTGAAGTTAGCAGCCCAACACGTAACCAACCGCACACCCACTACCAGGGTCCCCCTGGAAAGATGACAGCTCAGGAAAGCTTACACGGCAGTTCTAGCCTGTCATCTAGCGTTGCCATGTGAAGGCGTTGACTCAACAATACACCACAATCTTGAAGCACAGTGAGTGCAACCCCACCTCTCAGGAGCCCGAGGCAGCAAAGCAGGGTAGTGAGTGGGCACGGCTGGCTGAGGGGATGTGGCTATCTGTCACTGCAGGTGTCTCATCATGGTGGTAGGAACATGGGTTTGTGGTCCAGCTTCACTGCGTGTTATTAGCTGTGTGTGATTAGGGTTGGGCAAAGTCACTGCTTTCTTGATTGTAAAGGAGAATGATAATCTTAGGGACCTTCCTGGACGGTTGACGGAAATCGTGGCATCAGGTATCTCGCGCAGTGCCCAGCACGTAGTCAGCAAGTGTCGGGTAGCTGGGGGCTTGGGGCTCCGTGTGATGGTCCTGCCACGTGTTGGAGAGTGACAGGTGTCCGGTATAAAGCCAGAGGCTTGCTTCCTTCTCTCTCCGTGCCATGCTGAAGTAGGCTTTCGTTTGCTTATCCTGCTTCCTCTCCAGGATGGGCTCTGGGGCAGGCAATAGGGAGCCAAGGGTAAGAGCCCACGTAAAGGACCTGCTGGTGGTGCGGCAGTTTGCGCTCCGCTATTAACCTAAAGAGGAGCGCTGGCGGTGTCATGGTTCCGCTGCCTCGGGCTGCAAAACGCAAGGCCGGCAGTTTGAAACACCGGTGTTCCCCAGGAGAGAGATGGGGCTTTCTGGCAGGAGGGGGGGGGGTTCCACCCTGTAGGGGCACAGCATGAGTCAGAATCAACTTGATGGCAGTGAGAAAGTGGGGTCTTTTGAACCTACCTATAAGAGCTGCTGAAGAAACGCCTGGCGATCTGCTTCCTTAACTTTACAGCCAAGGGAAGCTTATGGAGCAGTTCTACTCTGGAACACAGCCTCCCATTCCTTACCATTACCTTCACCCTCTACCAAATGACTTTCCTTTGGCAGTGTTCCCTGACAGCATTTAAAAAAAATCTTTTCATTTGGAGCTCTTACAGATAGTATAGCAATCCATAATTCAATTAGATCAAGCATAATTGTACAATTGCCACCGCCATCATTTTCAAAACATTTTCTTTCTTCTTGGACTCTTTGATATCAGCTTCCCTTTATGTTCTTCCCTCCCCATTCCTACCCCTCCCCCCAAAAAATATATATATATTGCTGGATCTTACACCATCCAATGTATCCTAAAAATATCTTGAACAAGCCTCTGCATAACAGTTATCCCGCCAACTCATAATGGCCAGACAGGTATGTCTCTCTACCACACTCATTTGAAAAGACCCTCCTCACCTGGTGACGTTAATGTACCCTCCTGCCTGATGAGCCTTCCCCTACCTACAGATTTGTTCTTGTCTCTGTGTTCCATGGTGCCTTGCGCTGCCAAAGAGTTGGGGTCTGTGATTCTATTCTAAGCATCTATGATTTTGCCTCTCAGGGTGCATGAGACTTCTGATGGAGCATCCCGCCAAGAGTCTAGGATTCCAGGGCCCTGACCTGCAGACTCCCCACCTCCTCCACCTTGCTCCTTCTCCTAGGTGTCTACTACCGTCTCCCTTGGTCTCTGAGACACAAAGAATCCAGAGATCTTCTGATTCCTGGTCGCCCAGCTGGTAAGATGCCCACGTCAGACTAATCACCTTCTAAACAAATGGCACGGTGACAAGCCGGGGGAGGGCGTGGGGGGAGCCGGGCCGCACAAGCTGGTGTTTTCAATTTAGAGGCCATGCATTATTTACACTGCCATTATTCCCCTCAATTTGACTTCACGCTTTAGCTCTAATTTCAGTATAATCAAAGCCAATGAATATTTAATCAGGATTGCTTCCAGAAATTGAGTAATGCCATTAACATAATGGCCCCAGGACTTCAAAGCTGCTTTCCTTCAAATGCATCTGACTTACACCTTTCCCTACCCCTTCCCTGGAGCGAGACGCACCTCCCGAAGGAAAGGAGTTTGGGACCCAGCAGACAGGCCCATGCTGGTGTGCTCAGCCATCAGAAAGCCCTCTGACAGGGCCTCACATTCCTGAGGAGAGGCAAAGACAGCTCTTCAGAGCTTAACTTGTAAACATGGCCATTGTCCTACATCACCAGGTATGGGGAGGTACTAAACCAGAGCACCCCCAACCCTCACTCCTATCCCTGAAGGAGAACTGCATTCCTCTCCACGCAGGGCAGGCAGTCATCCAGTCCTGACTCACTAGCCTGCAGGGCCACAGAGCTCACCTATACCTGGGCTCATTGTTCAATGTCACTGGCCCAGGGGCCACCTCATTATCAGCAGCCATTTGTCTCAATGCAGGCTGCCCACTTACTCCACCCCCAGGTCTCACGGGACAAGAGTGGCCCCTCTCCTCCGGGACAAGCAGAGATGTTCTTGCTAGTAGTCTCTAATGTATTTTGATTCATTGTGAACCCCGTGTGGCAAATTACAACTGCCCACAGGGTTTCTAAACTGTGATCTTTATGGGAGGAGATTGTTCGACTTTTCTCTCCAGGACCTGCTAGGTGGGTTCACACGGCCAACCTTTCAGTGAGAGGGTGAGTGTTCAATTGGTGAGCTCCAGGGATTGGGGCGAGATTATAGCATGTGGGTTTGATTTCTTCCTGTGTGTACTTTCCCCTCAAGTGGGGAACACAGTTGTGGACCTGATTCCCCACATCCCCTAAGAACTCACAGTAAGCATCTGCCACCTCGCCCCTTGAGGGGAAAGTTCTCAAAGTACAGAGCATTTCTACCATGCTTTGTCACCCCTTTGGAACCATGCAAGAGTTCAGACCCGCATTCTTCTCCCACAGTCTCCACAGCAGGAGGCCTCCCCAGGATGCCCCAGCCAACTGGCCCTAGGACCAGGGAGCATCTTTTCATGAGTCTCAAGGTCACAGGTGAGCAGAGGGAGCACAGGGTGTCGGATTTTGTTTCTGGGGCCTTAGCATCCTTGCCCAGGATCTCATCTTACAGAAGGGTCTTTGGACACTAAGCAGAAGGAACCCCCACAGTAAATCCCAATGCTTGGTTACTTGAAAAGCCTGACAGAGTCAGGACTAAGGAGATGCTTCACTGAGCGCCTGCTGGGAGATCAGGCATCTCTTGATTGAGATTTAAGAGGGTGGGGGAGGTTACTAGTGAAGTCTACTAATGTGGGCTACCTCTAGCCTGATCAGGATTTCATCTGTAGTGAAAACTGGGAAGGCTTGTGCTCCACTCTCTCAAAAACCATGGTCGACTCAGACCCACCGAATTTAACTTTATCTGTGGACATTTGCCTGGAGGGTGAGGTCTCTTCTGCTCAGACCTAAAATGTGGCCACTTCCAGGTGTCCTTGACCTCCTCTGTTTGGACCGCCTCCTCCTTTAGGATGTCTATGCTGACTTCCCCTGCTGGGGTGAGAGACTTTCATTGTGCTCCCCTTGATAGAGCACATCTGCCCTCTACTGCTTACACGTAAGCCTGGCTGCCTCCTTCCCTACAGTGCCAGCTCCTTGAGGGTAGGAAGAAGACTGACACGTCTTTATATCCCCCCACCCCCACCGCCCACCCGGGAGGAATTGGGTCTTTTTCTGTAGGTCTTAGCAACTTGGTCCCAATATCAGAGGTTCTCACTGCTCTTTACCAAGCGAACAAGGCGATCTTGGCTCACTAACCTGCAGAATCAGAGAGCTCACCATCTTCATGATTTATCTTTAAACTTCAGTGACTGAGACAACTCCTTTTTAGGAACTGAGGGAAGAACTGAAAAATGGCTTATGTGGCCACCAGGTGTGGTCATTTATAGTATTTGTTATTATTACGTATAGTCAAGTCTGATCTGATTCATAGTTTACCCAGCACAGAACAAAATAAAACAGGGTACATAGAACAAAATAAAAAAGACATCTTATACCATCCTTACAACCAAGTAATTGCAATGGTTCAACCTACTGCTGCCTCTGCGGCATCAAACTCATCTTGTTGAAGATCTTCCTCTTTTATCATGGCTGCTCCACTTCACCAAGCATCATGTCCTTCTGCCGGGTCTGGTCCTTCCTGATGACATGTCCAAAGTGAGACAACGTCTCTGCTTCCAGTTCTGAGGAGCAGCCTAGCTGCGCCGCTCCCGAGACAGTGTAGCCCTTGTTCTGGCAGTTCCGTGGGCTGTTCCATATTCTCGGTCAACACGGTAATGCAAACGCTTTGATTCTTCCCCCGTCTTCCTCATTCATTGCCCAGCTTTCACGGGCACATGAGAGTGTTAACCATATCGTGGCTTCGTGGGGACACCTTAGTCCTCAAGGTGACATCTTTGCTTTTTAAGGCAGTGTGAACACAACTGAACACATCCAAACCACAGCCCTCGAGGGTCTTTTAGCTCACAGAGAGTGCACAGTACACAGTGGGACAGCCCACAGCGTTTCCAAGGCTATGTACACATACAGATGCAGATGCCCACACCTTTTCCCCATGGAGTGGCTGCTGGGCTTGAACCAGACCCTCTAGTTAGGCAGTGAACCTGGAGGTCATGACCCTTTTGGGGGTTGAATGACCCTTTCACAGGGGTCACCAAATTAATAACAGTAGCAAAATGATCGTTATAAAGTAGCAACAAAATAATTTAATGGTGGGGGGGGGTCACCGCAACATGAGGAACTGTATGAAAGGGTCACGGCATTAGGCAAGTTGAGAACCAAGTGCTTAACCACCAGAGTTTTTCTAGATGCTACCAATGCCTACATGTTGCTGAGAGATCCCTCCATGCTGGCTCCCAGGACTCCCGCTAGTTGTTGGGGGTAAGGTAGAGGTCATACTTGGAGTGGTAAGAACAGGATATCAGATTAAAGCAAATTGCCCCACCATCCAGGCTCCCCTGACAGTGGCCACTCCAGACACACCTTGGTCCAGCACAGCGATTTTAGAGGACGGGGGTGGTGGTAAATAGCAAACTGGAACCCAATGAAAATGCACGATGTTTGCATGAGGACTCAGGCTCTGCTCTGACCGCAAGCAGGAGAGTCCGCCATATGTCGAGGCCCAGGTGCCAAAGGCTTCCCTTCCTCGGTGTTCAAAGAAGACCAAAGTGAACTGACGTCTCCTTCTGAGAAATGCCCTGCGAGGACGCGAGTGGGAGGAGGGCAAGTCTGCTGTCCTGTCTGCACATCACCCTGCTGGCTTCCACGGGTCCTGGCGAGTCCTGCTCCTGGGGTCATCTATCACGTGCCACTGAAGAAACCAGCAGCAAAGGAAGGGACTAAGAAGTTGTCATCGCCTGCTATATAGCACAGGCTGTGCAGATGTTATCTCTTCTAATCATTATGAAACTTGGTAGGTCCCATGTGATTATCTCTGGGAGGAAATGGAATCTCGGGGAGCGAGACCTCACGGAGCAAATGATGCAGTAAGTGAAGAATTCAGCATTCAAACCCAAGCATGTCTGGCTTTGTGGTCTTTTTTCTGTCCCGTCACCTTCCTCCAGAGAAATGAAGACAAAATACTAGTGAAAAGGCAGTGGGATCAGGGAGAAGCTGAGATCTAGACCCTTAGGTAAAGTGAAAGTGTGACTCTTTGGGGAGGGTTTTCCTGTCTTCATTCAAAAGTGGTTGGAAATCCTTTGTCCCAAGAGTGCTTGGGAATCTTTAGTCCATCTACTCACGCCTCCATGGCCACAGTCAAGTCTTGTTCAAACTGCCTCCCTGCTCGGGCTATTCCTCTCTGCAGTCCTTCCCCAGCCTCAAGGCCAGCTCTGATCGCCAGAAGGACTTCTGGCCCCTCCAGACAGCTGTTGTTTCTCTCCTCACCCACATTATCCGCTCTAAACTGAAGGTGCACATTTCTTCCCCTGACTTCCTATGTGACAAAAGAAGTTAGCGGCTTCATTTTGAACTCTGGTTTCTTCATCAGAAAACTAAGAATCACAATACCCATCTTGCCTGATTCAAGTTACTTTTAGCATTAAATCAGATACTAGATGTCAAAGAACATTACGGATTTGATTGTGTTGTAGGCTTGATGATTCATACCACGAAGACTTCAAATTCTCCTTTGATTTTCCACTGAGGATCTTTTCTCTGCCCTGTTTTGTACAAGGTTATCATACACTCACCAAATAGTCACTGAGCACCCGTTAGAGACCAGTTCCTGTGCTGTGCTGGGGGGCGCTCTGTCTCACGCAGCACTCTGCTTTGCAGCTGGGTGCAACCGTTCATTGCAGTGGCCACACGGAGCTCGCAGAGGATGCTCCCAACTGTGGAGTTTATTGTAGAAGTTAGCAGGTGACAATTCAGATGAAAAAGGCTCGGGATACAGTTGCTCAGTGAGGACAGTCTTCTCTGCTGTGCCCCAGGTACGCCTCTCTCTCCCTCTAAGCATCTTGTTTGAACATCCTCCCAGCTCAGGCAATGTTACAAAGCTCTGCCAACACATCTACAAAAAGCATGCCACTCGACGACGATAAGCCTCAGCACTAAGTAACTCAACTACAGCTTCCTGGGTCAGCAAACCCAGAGGCACCTTACTCCACAAACCGGCCTTTTGCTCCGGAGCACTCAGCTTGGTTCCATGGGCTGGGAAGTCCACCCACCAGCCTGACTTATGCTCCGGCTCTTGGATTTGCCATTGCTGCCCCCCTGCCATGCATCTAGTGGGGCAGCTGTTTCTTGGATCAAAGAAGTCCAATGTGCAAGAATCTCGGGGTCCAAAGGACTGATCCTGGCTCTTCTCTCTGTTGGCACATTTTATGCCCAGCAGCCCAGCCATCACAATTAACCTTGTTCATGATCACTCATAGCAAAGTCATAATCCAATCAATATCTTCCCCACCTGATCCAGACCAATCAGGAAAATGAAACTCATCTTGTGGGAATAACCAAGGCTATGTGTCCCAGCCTGCTCGCCGCTTCCTGGACCTGTTCTTCTTTTTTTAACACCTGCCCAGAAGCAGCACCCGCACGTGCAGTACCAAAGGAAGCAGAGGAAAGACGAGCATCTGGGAAACGCACACTCTTAAAGGTGGAACCTTGTAAAGAAGGGTAAGTCAAGAAGCACATTGGAAGTAGTGCATGCTGGGAGAAAGGGTCTTGTGCGTTCTACACTAGACAAGGAAGAACTATTAAATACATCTACTCTAAAGTCAGGAAATCTAGAAGTTAGCCTTGGAGAACAAGCAGACAAGTAGCATCACCCTCTTGCCTAACCCCTCAAAAATGCTCTGAAGGAGCCACATCCACAAGGGAAGTGTGAGGAGAATGGCAGCCACCCTGGTACGCACTGCCGTTTGTAAGTGTTGTTCTGGGGAGACACCACCCCTATTTAAAGATGATTAGCTAAAACAGAACAAAACAAAGCACAACATGCAAACAAAAACATGAGGCCTTTGTAAAGAGACTACAGAAAAGGGATGGCGTAGCATTGCCCTAAGGACTTGGAGAAAGAGCAACATTTGAGAAGAAATAGAAAACATTTCAGAGATTATCTGCTTTAGAATATGTAAGGAGATATACAAATGACCGATAAGTGCATGAAAAGATGCTCAACAACATTATCCATCAGGGAAATGCAAATTAAAACTACTATTAGATACCACTTCACACTCCATAGAATGGCTATTATCAAAAAGACAGGCAATAAAGGCTGTGGAGAAATTAGAACTCATATATTGCTGGAGGAAATGAAACTGGGGCAGCACTTTCTAGAACTTGTGCTAGAATTAGCTTGGCAATTCTTCAAGAAGTTAACCATATTATCCAGCAATTCCACTTCTAGGCATATGGAAACAAAACTGGATTCATGAATCCTTGGCGGCACGGCAGGGGAGGCTGGGGGGAAATGAGGAGCTAATAACCAGGAGCACAAAAAAGAAGAAAATGCACTAAAATGGATCGTGGTAATGACTGTACAACTCTTCTCGAAATAACTGAACTATTGTATTTTATGATATTTGGATTATGTCCCTATAAAACTGTTTTTTAAAAATCAATTCATTGCTATGGTGTCAACTAACTCATGGGCAACCCTATAGAGCAAGGAAAAACTGCCTTCTCTCTGAGACAGCAACTCTTTACAGGAGTGGAGAGCTTCATCGTTGTCCTGCGGAGCCCCTGGAGATCTCAAACCGCTGACCTTGTAGTTAGCAGCCTGGTGCTTCGCCAGTATACCACTAGGCATAAGGCAAGAGAAATCATACTCAACCTATCTGCACAAAACTTGCAGATAAATGTTCATAGCAGTATTATTCATAAAAGCCACAAAGTTCATCATGTGGATAACATGGACAAATGGATAAACAAAATGTGACATACTCAGATAAAGGAATATAATTTATACATAAGATAGAATGAAGTATTAATACAGATTATAATGGAGATGGACCTTAAATATCATGATAAGCGACAGAAGTTAGACACAAGAGCTGCATATTGCATGATTAGATCTATGTAAAATATGTAGAACAGGCAAACCCATTGGGGATAAGAAGTCGATTAATTAGTGGTCAACTGGGGCTGAACTGCATAGTGGGCAGGAAGGGAGAGCAGAAATGGGCAGTGACTACTAACATTCACAGTTCCCCTTAGACTCTTGTTCTAAAATTAGATGATGGTGGCGCTTACATACATGTGATTGATGCATTTATGGTAGTGCTCTACCACCATATCACATATGGTGGTGCCCCACGGATTTGCTAGACACCGTTAAATTGTACAATGCAAATGGATAGACTCTATGGTATGTAAACTATATCTCAATAAAGCTAGCTGCTTTGAAACTTTATTTTTAAAGATGAGGAAGGACTTGGTTTCTAAGACGAACAGGAAGTAGGATGAGATAAAGGCAGACTGGTGCAGAAACCTGGTGGAAATAAGAGGAGATGGCAAGTTAACACTAAATGAAATGCCAAATTAAAATTCCTACAGGAATGATATAAAAGAAAAGAACTGATACTGCAGAAAACTGAATCAGTGATGAAAACAATTTCTTTCTAATAGTCCAGAGAGAAATGATGAGAAAGCAGATGATAAATACAGAAGACAATCTAAGAGCCCCCAATAAAAGCATTTAAAAAAAGAAAAGACTGGAATTAGAGTCTAAGATTGACCAATAATAAAAATTACAAATATATAATAGAAAACGCACTTAAATAAAACAAAAATGGAAGTAAATTCAAGCTAATGCCATTGGAATTCAAAAGATCCAAAGGGGTCAGTGTTATTAACAATCCTAATGAATAAAACAACATCAGCAAAACCAAACGTGTAACTAGAGAGATCTTGGGACAATGAACTTCAAGATTCAAGAAAATAATACATAAATATCCAGGGGTGGGGGAATGAGTTGAAATTTATGAGCAAAAATAAAATCGGTCCAAGATCTTTCCTTAGCACTAGACGCCTGGAGAAAGATTTGCCCAACATGGAAGGGGACAAGAAGGAAAAGAAAGCACACAGAATTCCATGTTTTGCATAAAGAGAAGTAAACAGTCATCTCTTTGTTCCAGAGTGTTATAGTAGGAGAGGTGGAGATGTAACTGTACATCGTACATTTTAAGAAAGGCATTAAGGAATTATATTACAAAGAGACTTTAACTTCTAAATTAACACCAATGATATAAGCAAAGGAAATAGAGTTTAGAAAAACAAAACAGAGAAAGTATTGTTCTAGCAAAAAAAAGTATAAAAGAAAGAATTTTAAATTGGTTGACAGAATTAAAATCACATAGATCAGATAATGAAATTATTATAAGCAACTTAGATTATTATATTGAAGAACTAACATCCTTAGACTAAAATATAAATATTAAATTATGTACACCTTACTAAAGTCTAATAAATATACTTAAGATTTATTGCATATTTTCCACATGCAGGGCACTGTGCTGAGCATTTCATCTCATTCAATCCTCACTATAACCATTTGAGATAGAAATAGTATTCCCTCAACCCCCCCCCCCCATTTTACAAGTGAAACAGCTTCAGCTTGATCTAAGTAACCTGTCCTGGGGCCAGCAGCTAATAAACAGTACATTGGAGATTAAAACCCAGTCTGATCTCAGATCGCAAATTCTTAAACACCTTAAATAATAAGGGCAAAAAGTAAGTTATCCAAATATTTTAGTTAAATACAGTTAAAAGGGTAAGCAGAGGCGACAATGTAAGTAAAAAAATAAATTCAAGGCAAAATCAGTTAATAAAAAAGAGCTTGCTCATGTTAGATGTATGAAAGGCAAGGTCTACACTGAAGATATAACATGTATGAACCTGTTAAAACAAAACACTCAAATAGAAACAAGCACACCCAAAGCCAAGACTTACTAGGACTTCAAGGAGAAAGCAATTGAAATAGTATCGGGAAGTTACACAGCATGGAAAATCTAATAAATAAGATTTCAGTTATTGCTCCACCTTTTGGACATCATACCTAGGGGACAGAGAAGGACACCTGGAAAACAAGGAATAGTACACACAAAATTAAGGATGACTTTGACCTCTGAGAGTAAGCAAAGTGATAGTGTACCAATCCATCAAGGTTATTGCTAAGGCTCTAATTCTTGGGTTGACTGGTGAGTTCATATACAGTCATTTCATGACTGTGCTTCATAACTTACATAGGAGGGGAACTTAGAAATTCATGGAAAAGTGGAATGAAAAGATAATGAAAAATTTTCAAGAACTTTCTGAAATATCTATATATAGTACTTTGCTTGTAATAAATATTACAAAGGTAATAAAGAAAAAAATGAGGAAAGAATATTTAAATAAAATAACTGAGGTGGAGTTAACGACGTGTTAAGTTTGCATGTTATGAACAGAATAATTTGATAAGTTTTACATAATGCAAATATGTAAAATTTTCCCTCTCTGACTATGAAGACTAAAACCAGATATTAGTAAAAATACCTGCATGAACTTCCATATCTAGATTAAAAGCATTTTATGAAGGTATTATGTCAAAGAATTAAAACATGCACAATTATAAAATATTTAGAAAACAACAGAATAATCTATTAAATGATTCGAATGCTATCAAAGCTGTACTCAGAGAGAAAACATTATATTTAATCACATTCTTAATTAAAGAGGAAAAATAGAAAAAAATAATAAGGGGCTTGCTAAAGTCTGTGAAAAAAAATGCCTATCTTTTAATTCCATTTTTTTCACTAACTGTTAAAAAATTTTTCATCTTGAGAAGCAGATGCTTCTATTACCTCCATTTTTAAAATAAGGAAGCTAAACAAAAGAAGTTGTCACTTGCTCAAGCCCACATAGTCAGTAAATGGTAGCCTTCGAGTAAGAAAGTATTGCTACAAAGTCATAGAAACTTTTATTAAACAAAGCTATCAAAACTGTGAAATCATTATTTCTTGACGCATTCTCCGTCTAGGCCTACTGAGCTGTGCTTTAATTTTCACTTTTCACTGTGAATTGGGTACAGGTTGACAAAGCAGACCATCGGCTTCACAAGCATACATGTTTTGTTTCATCTCCTTTCCAATCTCAGTTCAACACCATTGATCTCCCTGCCTCCCCCAGCTCCGCTGTGTTTCCCACCTCCACGCCTCCTTCTCCACATCCTACTTTGGTGACTAGCAACTGGCCTCTTAAAAGCTTGAGAGCAGTCATCTAAGGTGCATGCACAATGAACAGGTAAAGGAAGATAGGAAAAAAGAAATATACAAGGGAAGAAAGGAGAGGAGACACGGAAGAGAAGGAAGGGAGGAAGGAAGGAAGAGCGTGAATGCTCTGGAGCTCAGAGAAGAGGGTTGGGAACTGGTGGGAGAACAGATCAGTCAAGGAATCCCCATCTCACAGTGCCACTCTGTGCCAGCCACACAGTAGGGGCCTAATATATGTTTGTGGAATTAATTAATTAGATCACTACTATCTTTACCTGGCTTTATGAGGGGGTACCCAAAAATACTGGATTATTTTTCAAAGCTATGTTTGTTTGTTTTTTAACTAAAGCAAGTGTACCTGGGTCCAAATCTTTCTTTACCATGATGCCTGCCATGCCAGGCAGGCGGATTTCTCTGACCTGTGTCCTCAATTGCAAAATAGGAATTAGAACACCTTCTCTAGGAGATACTGTTGGGCGTTTTGGGATCCTGCAAAAGTTTTGTGCATATCCAAAATGTAAAAATGATGTCATTTGTTGTAGACATAACTACTACTTTTAATTTAGCCTGCCGACAAAGGCTGGTATTTCCTTTGATCGAAAGAAACAAGAAAAGAGAAGCAGAGAGACATTTGGCGACTTTTCCCCAAGCTCACGGGTATCGGTGCTGGAAACCCTACAGTGGGGCCTATGTTTGGCCTTGACCAAAAAAGTCTGAGAGCAGAACTTATGGTTAGCATGCCCCGGAGCCCCGATGCTGCCTCCATATCCAAGTCTATCCTCGAGGGGGTTCTCTGCACTCTCCGAGAGACCCCCACTTTACATGCTCCTGGAAGGCTCCTGGTCTGAGACAGTCAATAGGCAACGAACACCAGGGTGGAAAGGAAACAGATGGACAGAAAATGCAGCCTTTCTTCTGTGAGCTTGGGTGGGAAGAAGAGGCAATTTCCTACGTGTGTGTGGTGCCTGCTTCCCCAGGGAGGCACCACTGCACCACGAACTGACTTCAGGACCACTGAGGCACTCCTCCTAGGCCCACTTTTAACTGGGGTCCAACCTGGATCTAAGCAGCCAGTCATAGCTTCAATTCCTCAAGGCCATCTGGTGGTCCAGTGTGACCTTGTGCAATGAACTGGCAGCACTAAGGTGGCCACTTTGAAACTTAGAAGCCAGAGTAAGGAGCCTTGCCCGGTTTGTCTGGAGCATAGCAGAAGAGCCTTTTGTCTCCTATGTCTTTGCTCTACCTTGGTCCCAGTTCTGCACATCCAATGAAGCCACAAAGTCCCTCTCCCACTTTTTTTTTTTAACTCATGTCATCTTGGCCCAGTTAATTCACTTTGAACTTGGAGTCTCCTAAAGCTCTGGCCTTTAGCTGACTGTCTTCAGGGACCTACTGACCAGTTGGTGATTTTGTCTGTGGCGTCCAAGGAGAGGGGCTCTTGGTGCCCTATGAAGACATTAGGACTTGACTTGAATGCTTGGATGGATTTACACAGCAACCAAGCTACTCTGTTCACGTCAGAAGGTGAACAGAAGAGTCTCTAGCCTTTGACATCCTCAATTTTCCCATCTGGAAATGAGAATAAAAATAGCTACCTTCCAGGATCATTATGAAGATTACATGTGGTCGGGATAGTAACACGGCTTTGAAAACTGAAAGCTAACAGAACTTTCAAAACTACTATGCCAAAGTTTAGGTGCCCCTCGGAGAGAGTGAACCCTTAATGAACCACAACATGGACCAGAGGTTTTGTTTCCATTGGGCCTAAGGGTGGGAGAGGAAAAGTGCAGGCAGAAGGAGGGAGCATGGCCTCTAGGGAGGCCTGGGAAGGAGTGATCACGGGTACACAGGGTGGCATTCACAGAGCTCCTTCCTGCTGCCCTGTCTCCCTACTTTATGTGGTATTGCCATCTTCATTAAAGGTTTAGAGAAAGGAGGAAGTTTCCTAAGAGCACTACGACCCAAGAGAACCTACACCTTAGCTACACTCCCCCAGGGCTCCAAGAGAGAGTTCCTGTTCTTTCCTCCCAAAGCCGCAACTCTCACATTCACCTCCACTGTAATTCATTCCGCCTAAAACCCGGGGAGCCTCATTTGATTCCTTTTTATGAATTGAAGTGTGTTTTTCCAAAATTTCTGGTAAAGTGGTAACATCTGGTGAACATAACAGTCTTTGGATATAGGGCTTTGGAAGTCATTATCAGTGAATGTGAGGTCATAGCTGATTGGGGTGGCTTCTAATGCCATCGGAGAGGTGTCTTGTAAAACAGGAAAAACAGACTTCTATGTAAAAATGCATCTACATACCAGGGAGCTAACGGAAATGCGGGGGGGGGGGGGGCGGGAAACAAGCAAGGGTCTTCCCTTTGACTCTAGGGCCTGGAGCTTTGAGAGATAGCATGTCTCTGCTGGGATCTGATTCCTTACTGTTAGGATCCAGAACTGTGAGATGATACATTTCTGTTGTTAAAACCATCTACTTTGTGGTATTCTGTTATGAGAGCCCTAGGAGAAAAATACACCCCTCACTCTTTCCCAAGTCCCCATCTAACCTGCTGGCAAATCCACCTTCCTTCAAAAGAGATCTTCTATGTAACCACTTTTTTTATTTTACATCATGTCATTGGGGCCTCATACAACTCTTATCACAATCCATACATACATCCATTGTGTCAAGCACATCTGCACATGTGTTGCCATAATCACTCTGAAAACATCTGCTTTCTACGTAAGCCCCTGGCATCAGCTCCTCATTTTTCCCCTCCCTCCCTCATGAACCCTTGATAATTTAAAAGTCATTATTATTTTGTCATATCTTACCCTGTCCAACGTCTCAACCGTACCAAACAATAACAACATGTCAACGATTTCCAAGTGGCATTTAGACAAGAATCCAAAGATCTGCTCAACATCTCTCATTGAATGTCCGTTGGGCATCTCAAACATGACTGAGAGTTCCTGTTCCTGTCTCCAAACCATGCCCCTCCCACAGCAAACCTCATCAAAATTAAACAGTGCACTTGCCTGGAGACAAGTCTTTCCCAGCAGCCACGGTGAAACAGCAGGAGCACGCAGTCTCAGTCATCTAGGACGTTCACTTAGGAGGAGCAACGGGAGCTATTCTGTGGTGGTCTCTGAGTGAAACTCCCTGGCTAGAACAGTTATCTTTCCTAGATCCCTGCCCTCCTCCCCCGTCCTGAACTTGCCTGAAGACTTAATTGTTGGCTGAGTCAGCAGAACTGAACCACTACAGGGCAGCTGTGGCCAGCTTCAGTGCAGAGGTCCGATCACAGCTGCAGCAGCATAGCCAAGACAGGGAGTGGGAGAGCTTCTACTAAGACTGGCATGTCCTCAGCGCAGTTCACCACTCTGGGCATCACCTTCCAGAAAGCAGTTCTGGGACTGGTGCTGGGCGACCCAGTGTTCTGCTGAAATAGCCTCTTTAATTATGAAGCAGCAAGTGACAAAGACTAATCATCCTCAGCTGAAACTCCCAGGCACTCCGCACGCTTCCCACTGTGGAGTCCATCATTTCAGAGGCTCAGGCTCTATGAATGGGAGCTGGGTATTTACGCTGCTGCTGCCAACAGGAACTGCCAAGGTGAGGGCTCTGGCCAGGAAGCCTGAACCAGGGTCTGGCAGGGAGACACCAGGGCCAGTGTGCAAGTAAATGTCATGCCAAGCTTCCTGCCGGGTCCTCCTGTGCTTAGGGGTGGTGGCTGGGAATCAACTGGTACTTTCTATGGGCTAAGCATTTCCTGCATATGTGCTCATGTATTCACCCCTGTGAGGTGAGCAGTACTGATGCCATTTTGCAATGTGCATACTGAAGATCACCGAGGATAACACCCAATTTCCTAGGATCCTTTCACAACTGAATCCAGCTGGAAAGTTGCTACCAATAGGGAAAACCTGCCTGGAAACTTCAAGTCCACACTTTCAAATTCAAGTCAAAGCCAATGTATAACAGTCTGCCACCCTGGTCCATGAGTGCGGCAGACTTCCAGGCTGGAAGAGATGCGTTTCAAGTTTCTTCTTTTCTTTTAGGAAGACAAGCTCCCAAAGGACCCTAGGTCTCTAAGAAGTAGCCTGCCGCCAGCTAGGAACCCAGGAATCCAGTGTCCCAGCTGCTGATGGCTTTCCCTCACTGTTTGATCTCTGCTTCCCTTCCACTTCCTGTCTTGATCCAGCCTTTCCAGAAAACTCAGGTCTGCAGGAGGCCAAGAAGCCAGGCAGGACCAGCGTGAAGGACTCTCCCTGCCCTGGCTACAGATCAGGCCTCGAGAGGAGGGGCTTGACCTGAAGCCAGGAGGACTTTGGGGGGAATGAAGCCTGCCTGGCTTGTTGCTTTCCTTCCCCTAGTCTTTCCACGGGGTTTCCTAAAAGATCTCTTCTGTACCCAGCTCTGAGTTAGGCTCTGCAGCTACAAAACCCACTCATAGTGGCCCTGCCTACTACAACATGTGTCTATGTTGTTAAGGGATAACAGGACAATGTCATTGTTGTACATTTCTGGGGACGAGCCTATAACAGACACGAAGGACCTGGAATAGAGAACTGGAAAGACACGCACTGTCCTGTCAGGAGGCATTGCACAATGGTAGCATTTTTCATAATGCTTCAGCACTGGCGGGCTCTGGTGCTTGCTTTCTTGCCTTTCATTTGAGCACTTTTGAAATAAAAAAATCAATAGCAATAACTAATTTGCTCTCTTGCAAGACAGTCTTCCGGAAGCTTTGCATAGGTATGTATTTGATTTTCGCAAGAGCACATTAGAGAGGTCATTTGTCGCCCACTACAAGGAGCCAGACACACAGAGAGGGTAAAGAAGTTGCCAAGGTCACAGAGCTCATACAAAGTGAAGCCAGAATTCTAGCTTCGCACCATGGCCATCTGATTGGAGATTCTGGCCACACTGTCCCTGCTTTGCCATACCACCTCCTCGGGCCTCTACCTCTGGGAAGGGCTGCCGGGGCACAGCAGGCTCTTTGCAGGGCGCAGCTGTGGAATTCTCCCGGGATGATTTCCTACTGTAGTGGACAATGAAATGCATCTGAGGGTGTGTTTGCCAACTGAAACAAGAGCCAGCCTCAAGGTAGAATGAGTCTGGGTGTATCCAAGTAATGCAGTGCCTGAGGTGTGGGGTGTTTTGTGATGGGGGGGGGAGCATGAGGGAGGATATTGCTTGATGATCAGATACCAGATTGCAAAGGGCTCTGGTTCGAGCCGAAAAATTAATTTTGCCCTTGGACAGTGGGGGTCATAGGCGACTGCAGCAAGGAAGAGGCTGGTCACACTGGGTTTTAAGGTTTCCTCCGTGTTGGAATTTCCATTCATTACATCTCCACGCCTTGTTCTTCCTCTTCTCTCCCTACCAGTGGGGCACCGATTGTCCCGCAACTTTCTAATTAAAATCACATGTGGCTTCCAGGCCCTGTACTTGGAGAGCCCATGAATGCATAAGACTGGGATCCACTACTTCCTTAAGGGTTCTCTAGCCAAACATAGAGCAACAGGTCTCAAGGCAGATTTTCAATTGAGGACCAAAGGATGGAGTGTCTGAGTCTCCTTGATGATCAGTGGAAAATCACCCCCTTGGGTCAGGCTTCCCCTGATGCACAGGCTCTCATGCACCTTCTTTGTCTCTCCTCTCTGGGGCACTATGTGTTCCTGTCGGTACCCCAAACCCCATTCCCAACCCTGAAATTCCTCCAAGGCAGAGACCCAGGTAATTCCCCTCTGGGTTCCACAGCCCAGCACAGACCTGGCCTTCAGCTGGCCTCCACAAGGTGGGCTGAAGATCTTCAAAGGCTGGGATTGGCAAAAGAGTAGAGGTCTGCGGGTCGGAGAGACCTGAAAAGACTGCAAGGCGGAGTTGAGACTAACTCCAGGGCCTGAATGACATCATAGCAAATTGCTCAAACATGTGAGTGGTCTCTTCTGCTTCTATACTGCCAACAGTTAACACGTGTGTGAGTTTGTGGTAGCCAGCATCCCTGACCTTACTAGAGAAGTCATGAACTTTTGGTTTTTCATCGCAGTTTATCTTCCTACGGTCACAGAGACCACACGCACCAGGTTTAACGGTGTCAGGAAAGGGCTCCTTCAACACCCCGTATGTAATTAACAGGTCCAGGAAGCGCAGGGGTAGGCTTGCCGCAGAAGTCGGTGCCTCCTCTGGGGTAGAGACTCCCTGTGTTGCGTGCTGGACCTGGACAAGAACCCATGTAGCAGCCCCTGCCGTCCTAAGGTTCAGAATCCTGCAGCCTCTCTGTCCCTGGCACTCCTGTCCCAGACCCGCTGCCAGAGTCCCTGTTTCTCTGACAAGACCACCTAACACTCCGCTCCAGTCCTCTCCACTGAAGCCAGAAGGATTGTCCTAAAACGCAAGCTGTATTCTGTGACTCCTTGCTAGCAACATTTCCAAGCCGGCCCCCCACCACCACCACTAAGGCCTTTGAAGATCTGCTCCCACCTTATTCTCCAGCCTCGCCCTCCTGGACCACCTCCCTCTCTCCCCAGCACACCTGAACACCATCTATGCTGTCTAATCCTCTGATGCTCTTCTACCCAAATCCTAATACTCCAGTCTCTCTGCTCCCTCCTACTCCTCCAGGAAGCTCACCACCCCCTTCCCTGTGAAGTAGGTTGCAGTTACAGGCTCCCTATGCACTGTCCTTCCATCGCTGGTTCCAGACTCCGGTGTTGGCGCACTGCGCATTGGCCGCGTTTGTATCCGTTATCCCCTCCAAATGCTGGAAAGCAAGCGCACAGGCTTTCCAGGACCTGGCCTGTTTCTCCCTTTCCAGTGCCACCGCTCCATGCTCTTTGTTCTCACGAATAAGACCAGGAGCAGAGGGTTTGCCCTCTATGGGCCCCAGTTCCCTCCTTAGGAAAAGGAAATCTTAGTCTGTACCTCTGAAGGTTTTTGTGATAATGATGATAAAGTAATAACACAGAACACTCAACCCAAGCTGGGCACTGCTCTAAGCACGCAACACAATCGCAACTCATTCACCCACCAGGGGTCTGAGTGTCTGAGGCACTTGCTCCATGCAGGAAGCATTCCGTGGCTATTGGCATCATCAGACAATCATGTCTGGACTGGCAGAAGCATGGGAGATGGGAATATGCTAGGCACGTCTGGGGACGGCGCGCAGACGAGCCTGGCTGGAGCTCAGGGCTCGTGTTTAATAAAAGATTAATGAAATTGTCAAATTGACCTTGTCAGTGTCTGCTCAATCCAATTACGTGGCTTGGCCCCCACGAATAGGGTTAAAACAGGAGCGCACATAAGAAACATCATGATGGGGACCCAGCGGAAGACAGCAGCTCCCGGGAACCTTGAGGGACATTATTCCCACAGCCTGGCTTGGGCACTCCCTTGGCCCAAGTCACAACGAAGGCCCTGGTGGCATAGTCGGTCTCACATTGGGCTACTAACCACAAGGTCAACAGTTTGAGCCCACTAGCTGCTCTTAGGAGAAAGACAAAGCTTTCTGCTTCCATAACAATTTATCTCCCAGGCAAGCCAGTCATGATTCTATCCTGAATCAACTCAATTATAGTGAGTTTGGGGCTCTGAGAACTGTGACCGTCCTGGGCACCATCTTTTCCTGCCCCGCCCCCCAGGGGACAATTCTCACCAGACAGACACTCAGTACACCCGGTGGACACCACACTGCATTGAGCTGTGTGCTGGCGGTGGGACCTATGGTGAGCAAGACACGGTCCATGCCCTGCAGGAGTCCTAGGCCTGGTGGGCAGGCAGACACAGAGACAAGTAAATCACCAAATGTGAGCAGTTTCCTGGCAGGTGGGACACTTAGATGACCTTGGGATTCAGGGAGTTTCTAGGAAAGATGGTGCCCGAGGTGAGATGGGGTAAGGAGAGGTGTGGGCCCAGAAATGGGAGGGTGGAAAAAGTCTTCTCAGGGTTAGCCAGGTAACGGGCAGAGAGACCGTGGTGGAAATGTTCCCTAGGGTGGCCATGGCTATGGAGAGAAAGCATTGGGAGCAGGGAGGACTGGGCCTGTGTAAGCAGAAAGGAAGCACAGAACTGATCGGGTGTCATTGAAAGAGAAGATGGTGCCCAGGACATCACAGAAATGAGGGTCAGGAAGAGATTCCCTGACAGTCACATTTCCAATGGAGAAATCTCAACAATCCTCTGTGCATGCATGAGGGACCTCAGCCCTCTCTAGAAGGGGTCAGCAGGGCTTAGAGGGAGTGGGCTTGGGGAATGCTAGGTTGTGGGCAGGGACTTAGGTCATGCCAATGACATCAGCTGCAGCTGGACCCGCGTCCAGGGCTTGAGGAAGAGGCTCCAGCCAAGAGCTGCTTGTGCTCCTTTACCTCCTCCCCAGTGCCAGCAGCACTTTGTCCTGGTATTAGAGGCCGGCCTGCCTACTCTGGCTCTCTTAGCCATGGCAAGCTTTCCTGGGATCGTTCAACTCAATAGCCCTCCCCGGGTTACTGAGCTCGCTCGCATGTGTTCATCAACTGCCTTCACTAAAGCTCTGGAGGTTGATATCACCAGTATTCCCATTTTGCAGTAGAAACTGAGGTGTAGGAGCACCAAATGCCCTGACCAAGTCTTAGTCAAATGGGACTAGGACGCACACCTGTTTGTTTGAATGAAGAAGCCTGTATTCCTTCCCTCACCAAGCGGCTGTCTCTAAGGGAATGGTATGCTAAAGCTGGACGTCTTGGCATGAACAAGCAGTATACTCGGATTTATCTAAGCTGAAGACAACTCTACAACTGCACTCGCAGGGCTCAGTGAGCGTTCCCCACACACGACACCCATCTGTAGATGTTGCTTTTAAACAATGTGCTTCAGCCGGTGATTTCTTTACATTAAGCACTTCCCTCCAGCCATGCCACAGTGCCCCTGGGTGAGGATAAACACGGAGTCCCCATCAGAGTGAGTGACAGCACCAGCCACCTGGCCAGTCATGTAAGAAAGAGGGGTCAGTGCCAAGTCTTCCTCTCCTCAGCTTTGATCTCTAGCCACCAACCCACAGTGATTTATCATTAGATAGATGATAGATAGAAAGATTTTTCTTTACAATCTGCCCCACCCACTTGCATCATCATATTCCACATTTTTTTGCTATGACCATTAAACCAGCCTCCTGGACTTTTTTGCTACCCAGTTCAACTTCCCGTTCATCATCTAAAATTCCATTAGTGGGGTCCTTCTGAACCACCAGCCTGACCAGATTGCTCTTGTGCCCAATGCCCTGCAATATCTCTCTGATATCACCTCAAAGCCAGACCCCCAAGCAAGGTCTAGCTCCTTAACCTAACACATAAGGGCTTGGTTCCAACCACCCTACTTGTCAGTCAGCAGGCGCTACTAACTAAGAATTGAACTCCATGCCCCACACGGAAATGCTTGCAGTGCTGAGAACACTCTTTCAATCATTATTCATTTATTCATCCATTCAACTTTTGGTTATGGGCCCTTATTGTCTGCCAGTCTCTTTTCAGAAGCATACATTTTTGTTGGGGAGAGGAGAGGCAAGACAATATTCATATAATATATCAGGATGGGTGAAAAATAGAGGAAGAGGACTAGAGATGAACATGGGGAGATTGAATGGATGGATGCTTTCAGTGTAATTAAGGAGAGCCTTTTGAAAGAGACAGATGACAACAAAGATTTGTGTGTAGAGAGAGTTTTCAAACACATCTGTCCTAGATTCTTATGGAAGGGTTGTGGGAGGAGACAGCCAGTCAGGGTGCAGTGTAGCAATGATGAAACATACAACTCTCCTCTAGTTCCTAAATGCTTTCTCCCCACCCCTCCCCCATCATGATCCCAATTCTACCTTACATATCTGGCTAGACCAGAGGATGTACACTGGTACAGATAGGAACTGGAAACACAGGGAATCCAGGATGGATGATCCCTTCAGGGCCAGTGGTGAGAGTGGTGGTACCAGGAGGGTGGAGGAAGGGTGGGGTGGAAAGGGGGACCCAACTACAAGGATCTACATGTGACCTCCTCCCTGGGGGATGGACAAGAGAAAAGTGAGTGAAGGGAGCCGTCGGACAGGGAAAGATACGACAAAATAATCATTTACAAAATAGCAAGGGTTCATGAGGGAGGAGGGAGTGAGGAGGGAGAGGGCAAAATGAGGAGCTGATGCCAGGGGCTTAGGTGGAGAGCAAATCTTTTGAGAATGATGAGGACAATGAATGTACAAATGTGCTTTACACAATTGATGTGTGTGTGGAGTGTGATAAGAGTTGTATGACCCCTCCCCCCCCAATAAAATGATTAAAAAACCAACAACAACAACAACAAAACATCTGTCCTCTGTATCACCTCTGCTTTGCTTTGGGATCAGCTCTCATCTTCAAATTGGCTCCATTAAGTAAAAAACTGTTGACATTGAGTTGATTAAGGTTCATAGCAATTTATAGGCTGGATTAGATAGAGTCCACTCCCTGGGTTTCCAGGGCTGTAATCTTTGCAGGAGCACACTGACACATCTTTCTCTTGTGGAGTAAGGGGAGGCTCAGACCTCCATCCTTTAGTTAGCAGGTGAGCCCAGTGTACCACTGCTGCTCCTCCCGCTGATGTTCAGGAAGAATCAACTAATTATTTTTTATGTGCATGTTGTTGCTCAATAATCCAGCACAGATTCAATGGCAGTGAGTTTGATTTTTGGTTTGGTTGTAGCTCCCGAAGGACACCTGGTGTCACAATTGGTTACACATTGGGGTGCTAACCATGAGGTCAGCAGTTGAGATCTACCAGCTGGTCTCAGGGAGAAAGATGAGGCTTTCTATTTCCATAAAAACTAACAGCCTCTGTACATATGTAAACATATTTATATATGACAATGGGGAAATAAATATATGTGCATATATTTATAGGTTTAGTATTAAGGTAGTGGATAGACATTGGGTCTCTAATTAAATACTCCCACAATGTAAGAACACTTTGTTCTATTAAACTGGCATTCCATGATGCTCACCTTCCTGACACGATTGCTGAAGACAAAGCAGGTGCATAAGCCAAATGTGGTGAAGAAAGCTGATGGTGCCCGGCTATCAAAAGATATAGCATCTGGGGTCTTAAAGTCTTGAAGTTAAACAAGTGACCATCTAGCTCAGAAGCAACAAAGCCCACATGGAAGAAGCACACCAGCCTGTGTGATTACAAGGTGTGGATAGAATCAGGTACCAGGCATCAAAGGAAAAAAAATATCATTGTGAATGAAGGGGAATGTGGAGTGGAAACCCAAAGCCCATCTGTAGGCAACTGGACAGCACCTTACAGAAGGATTGCAGGGAGGAGTCAAGCCAGTCAGAGTGCGATGTAGCAATGATGAAACATACAACATTCCTCTAATTCCTAAATGCTTCTCCCCCACCCCCAACTATCATGATCCCAATGCTACCTTACAAATCTGGTTGGACCAGAGGATGTATACTCATACAGATAAAAACTGAAAACACAGGGAATCCAGGACAGATAAACCCCCCAGGACCAATAATGAGAGTAGCAATATCAGGAAGGGGAAGATGGGATAAAAAGGGGAAACTGATCACAAGAATCTACATATAACTCCCACCCTGAGGGATGGGCAACAGAAAAGTGGGTGAGAGGAGACATTGGACAGTGTAAGACAAGAAAAAAATAATAATATTTTGTAAATTATCAAGGGTTTGTGAGGGAGTCAGGGTGGTGGAGGGAGGGGGAAAATGAGGAGCTGATACCAAGGGCTCAAGTAAAAAGCAAATGTTTTGAGAATGATGATGGCAACAAGTGTACAGCTGTGTTTGATACAATGGATGGAGGTACGGATTGTGGTAAGAGTTGTATGAGTCTCCAATAAAACGATTCACAAGCAAAATGAACAGCCTCAGAAACTTGACAGCATGAGTTTGGGCTTGGGGGTGGATTTGTATCCCTGTGGTTTCAATCCTGGGCCTGTCACACTGTTGTGCTCTCATTTTTTTTTTTTTTTTTGTCTAGCTCCACTCATTCGTTGGTGCAAGGGGCCGGTGTTCCGTGGCTAATGTTTCCAGTAGCATCATGGGAGAAGGCCCAATGACCTGCTCACAGCCAAGCACGCTCTCTGGAGCACAGGTCCACTGACACACGGGGCGGCCATGAGTCCCAACTCAGTCCACGGCAACATGCTTGGTTTGGGGCTCCTTTATTCACCTATCCATTCATTTTGTGAGGCTGAACTGACTGAACGACCCCTGGGTACCAGAGCCTGAGTTATGTTGTGAATTGCATCAGCCACCTCCTGTGTCCCCAACCCCAGAGTCCCCAGAAGGGGTGGGACTGTCTGCTCCACCTCATTGTCCCGTGCTCATGCGGTGTTGGCTCAGAATGGCTCTGGGTGAGTATTTGCTGAGTGAATAAACATTTGAGATCATTTTATCGAAATACTGGAGAGTAAATTTGGAGACAGGCATGCCTCGACTCAAGAGTAATTTAATAACCACAAATGCCTTTAACACAGAGGGGAGAAGGAGAGAAAAAAAAGTATTCGTTTTTCTTATTGCAGCAGCTAAAATAAATGGCATTTTTAATAAAATGTCCCAATACAGCATTAGAAGGTGGCCACATGATGAAGTAAATAAATATCTGGTGAGATTATGCATTACAAAGCAGACTTTTTCCTGCTCTTTTAGTTATTAAATTTAATCACTTTTGAGCTGGGCCCCTACTCGTTTTCCTTGAGGCAGGTACAGTTTTGATTAAAATGTGGGCCCCAGAGCGCTTTAACAGACGAAGGCAGAGCCATGTCCCCAGAGGGACTGCAGTCGCGCAAACGAAGGGAATGACGGGGCCAAGTGACAGCCACACTTTGCTTCTCCCTTGATGGACGTGTTTATCCCCAGACAGAGTGGCACGGCCGTCACGGGCCATATGGAAATCTTGCAATTAAGGCAATGTCTGATTAGAGGCTACGTATTCAACATACAAAGAAGGCTCCAAGTGGCAGTTCCTCTGGTCGGCTCCGAAACGTGATCGTCTAACTGAAGCCCCGCCTCCGTTGCACGTTGACTGAATTCCGAGGTGGGAAAAGACACCTGCTGCCATTCCTGGCTTTTCAGGGGTAGCTTTGCCTTCCTATTCGATCCCAGGGGGACTCCTCAGACCACAGAGAAGAGCACAGGCTTGACACCAAGCTACGTTGGATTGGAATTCTGGCTCTGTCCTTCATTGCTCCCCTGAAATGAAACAGTGCACCCCAATGTGCCAACCATCATGAGGCTGGCACAGGACCGGGCAACGTTTCCTTCTGTTATAGCCAAGGTCCTTACGGGTCTGAACTTACTGGGTGATAACTAACAACAACAGCCTGAACACGCGCAACCTCGGAAGGCGGAGAATTATAACCATTCGCCAGACTGTGCAAAGATCAAGTAAGGTTCAAAGTCGGCCTCTACAGCTTATTACCTACAAGACCCGTGTCACTTAAACACACTTTGACTCTCCCTTCCTTGTCTGTAAAATGACACAATAATAATATCTACTTCACGGGACTGCTTCACAGACGAGATCATCACTATCTCCTACAAAGCACTCAACTCAGTTCCTAGGAATGGACAAATGTTCATTTAATGTCTATCGCTCCCGCATATTAGCCTACCATAAGTAAGGTTCAAACCACATCCAGGTCAAAGGTAAACACCTCTCTCCAAGTTTGGTATATGGAGGCACAAACCGAAAGCTTACGGTGACACCGCATGTCATTCTCTGCTCTGGTAAAAGGAGCAGGGAGAGGTGATAGCACTGGTTTTAATAATGACTTTTATTTACTTTCAGTACCAAAGTACTTTACATGTATCAGCTTATTTAAACTTTCCAGCAACTCTAAAATCCTTTCCATTCTTGCCAAGCCGTTCATCTTGCTCGGATCCACAATCGATGCTTACGGAAACTGCAGTGAAGCGATCAAAGGACACATTGCATTGGGTAAGTCCGTGGAGCAAGACCTCCTCTGAAAGTGTTGAGAAGCACAACTGTTACTTGGAGAATGAAGGCGCACCTATCTCCACCAGGGTGTGTTTGCTTGTCTCACATACCTGGGAAAGCTGGACCTTGAATAAGGAAGACCGACAAAGAATTGATGCATTTGATTTGTGCTGCTGCCAAGAATAGTAAAGTACCACACATGGACTGCCAAACCAACAAATAAATGTCCCTTGGAAGAAGTACAGCCAGAATGACCCTTGAAGCAAACATGGAAAGACTTCATCGCAAGTATTCTGGACCTATTAGTAGGGTAGATCAGTCCCTGGGTAAAGCAGAGGGGCAGCGAAAAAGAGAAAGATGCTCAATCAGATGGAATGACACAGTGGCTGCCCGGAGCCCAATGGGCTCCAACATCAGAACAAGTGGGAGAGAGGATGGCGCAGGACTCCGTGGTGTCTTGGTCTGTTGTACACAGGATCACTATGATTCAGAACGGACTTGAGAGCACCGAACAGGAACGGTTTTTGCCACTGTCTTGCTGTGTGAGTCTGGGTACTTTAGAGAAACAAATCCACAGGAACGCATGTATAAGGGAGAGTTTTATATAAAGGGTAAGTGCACATCAAGAAAACATCCCAATCCAGTGCTGTCCAAGCCCACAAGTCCAACATTAACCCACATGTCTGACACCAATCCATAAAGTCCTCCTCCATCTCACATAACACACACAATGATGCCAACTTCAGGAGGAAAGCCGAGTCAGTGAACATGTAAGCATCTCAGCACTGGCAGGGGTCTCCACATGGCTGCTCCAGCACCCAGGGCTGCAGCAGGGTACGTTCACGCGGCTTCTCCTTGGGGATGTCTTGCTGGAAGTCAACCTTGCAAGCTGAAGCAGGGAAGTGGCTAAGGCAGCTGCACTCTGGTCCAAACCATCAGAAAGCAAGAAACCAGAGAACTAGAAAGACGAGGTTAACCGAGCCATTTATCCCTCCGCCCTTCAATTAACCCCACATGTGTTTATCGGCCAGGTTGGCACGATAAACTAACTACCTCACTTGCAGATTAGGATACTAAAGCTGAGATGAGTGAAGACACAGTTGGGTCCCAACCTAGGTATATTTGTGATAGGGTGCAACATGCTGACCGAGGCATCTGCATTCTACTCTTCACCAGTTCCAGAAGGTCTGCATGTGATGAGCTGACTTCGGGAAATTAAGAAAGGTAGCTGAGTAGCTCCTGTGGTGGCTTGTGTGTTGCTGTGATGCTGGAAGTGACATCGGTGCAGTTTCAAATGCCAGCAGAGGGTTCAGTGGAGCTTGCAGGCAAAGAAGAGGCAAGTCAACTCCCCAGTTCAGAGGAAGAAGTCAGTGAAACCTTAGGTATACCTTCAGAACTCTGTCCGATACCGACAGCCTGAGGAATGGAAGCAGACAGTTTTCAGAGACAGTGCCAGAGGAGGGGCCTCTCAGATCAGAAACTACTCAACATGTGACTGGGGAGGAGCTGCTTTCTCAGAGAAGAGTCAATCATGATGACATGAGTGGGGTAAAGCCTGTAGGAATGAGGCTCCAGGATCTTCATTTGCTGATGGGGCACTACTCAAGGTAAAGAAACCCAACTACACACATCTGCTAAGGATTAAACTTGGAATGTGCCAAGTAGGAATTTAGAAAACTTGAAAGTGATTGCGAATGAAATGAACTTTTAAAAATCGATATCCTAGCCACTAGTGAGCAGAAATGGACTGGATTGACCATTCTGAGTAAGAAAACATATAATTTTCTATGCTGGGAATAACACAATCAAGAGGAATGGCTTGGTATTCAGTGTCAAAAGGACACTGAAAAATCAATCATGAAGTAAAATGCTGTCTGTGAAAGGATTTTATCTATCTGCCTTCAAGGAAATCACAATTAATACAACTACTATTCAAATTTATGAACCAACCACAAAAGGTCATGATGTAGAAATTGGAGAATTCTACCAATGACTTCAGTCAGAAATTTATCAAACATCAATCAAGATGCATTGATAGCTATTGGTGATTGGAATGCAAAAGTTGGAAACAAAAAGGAAGGAACAGTGGTTGAAAAATATGGACTTGGTAACAGAAATGAAGCTGGAGATCACACGATAGAACTTTGCAAAACGAATGACTTGTTTATAGCAAATATGTTTTCTAACAACACAAAAGGTGACACTATGGACATCCCCAGAAATCAAATTAACTACATCTGTGGGAAGACATGATGGAGAAGCTCAATATCAGCAGCTGAAATCAGACCAGGGACTGGCTGTGGAACAGATCATCAGTTGCTCATATGTACGTTCAGGATAAAGCTGAAGAAATTAAAACAAGTCCATGCTAGCCAAATTACTCCCTGGAGTTGATCCCACCTGAATTCTGAAAACAACTCAAGAAGAGATTTGACGCACTGAACACGAGTGAGAGAAGACCTCATGAGCTGTGGGAGGACATCAAGAACACGATTCATGAAGAAAGCAAAGGTCATTAAAAAGACAGGAAATAAAGAAAAGATCAAAATGGATGTCACAGGAGCTCTGAAACTTGCTCAGAATCATAGAGTAGCTAAAGCAAATGGAAGAAAGAATGAAGTCAAGGAGCAAAGTAGGAAGTTTCAGAGGGCAGCTCAAGAACAGAGTCAAATATAACAATGAAATGTGTATAGCCCTACAACTAGAAAACCAAAAGGGAAGGACACACTCAGTTGTTGAAGCAGAACAAGGAATATTCATGGCTTAAAATCAGGAAACATGTGTGACAGTTTTATATCCTTTCACCATACTCGTTCAATATATATGCAAGCAAATCACAACAGGAGCTGGATTCTATGAAGAAGAGTGAGGCAGCAGGGTTGGAGGAAGGCTTATGAACAATCTGAGATATTCAAGATGACACAATCCTGCTTGCTCAAAGTGAGAAGGACTTGAAATACTTGACGATGAAAATCAAGGGTTGTAGTCTTTAGTGTGGATTATAATTCAAGGTAAGGAAAACACAAATTCTCCCAGCTGAACCAATTGTAACATTGTGATAAATGGAAGAAAATGTTGAAGTTATCAAGGATTTCATCTTGTATGGATCCACAATCAATGCTCATGGAAGCATCATTCAAGAGGTCAAAAGACACATTGCATTCAGTAAATCTGCTGCACAAGAGCTCCTTAGACTACTGAAGAGCAAGGATGTTACTCTGAAGACATGGTGCACCTGATTCAAGCATGGTATACTCCACTGCTATATATGCATGTGAACGTCAGACATTAAATAAAGAAGACCAAAAAGAATTGATGCCGTTGAATGGTGGTGCTGAAGAAGAATATTGAAAGTACCCTGAACTGCTCAAAGGACAAACTGATCTTTCTTGGAAGAAGTACAATTAGAGTTCTCCTTAGAAGCAAGGATGGCGAAACTTCATCTCACCTACTTTGGACTTGCTATCAGAAGAGATCAGGCCCTGGAGAAGGACATCCTGTTTGGTAAAGTGAAAAGGCAGTGAAAAAGAGCAGGTCCCTCAACAAGATGGATTGACATTGTGGCTACAAATATGGACTTAAGCACAGGAACAATTGTGTGGACGGCGCAAGACCGGCTAGTGTTTCACTGTGTTGTGCCTCAGCTTGCAATGGGTCAGAACCAGCTCAAAAGCACCTAACAACAACAACAACAACAATTCCTGTAGGGCCTTGGAATGTAGTGGTGACACATCCTTCTTGCCAGAGGTAGCCCTGAGTCTGTATCTGGACTTGGTTTCAGAAGGACCTGGATTTTAATCTTGATCTTCTAACTTTTTAGTTTCATGATCTTGGACAAATTACTTAAACTCTCAGGAAGAATAGCAACAATAAAGCCAACTCCCAAATGGGTTTGCTTCAGTAAATATATGAAGTTTCCAGTGTCTATTCTGACAAACAGGAGACGCACCACAAAAGTGAATTCAGTGAGTCCCCAATTCTAGGCTGGGGAAAAGATATGCAAAAGGTATGGATATGCTCCTGTTGGCCACCCTTCTCACTCTAAACAAGGTGTTTTGCCTTAAAAATAGATGAAAGAAAGAAAATAAACAAAATAAAATAAGCCATTTTATAATTTTCAACACAGGAAGACCAATCTTGATAGGGCCTATCCTTTGATTTTTGGACCAATTTCCCTGAGAGGCAGCCTCATTCCCCCAAGGTCCCCTCATGCCCTCCTGTGTTAAGCAGAAGGTGGCAAGAGACTGGGCTACAAAGTGCTAAGTACTGCGCCCCCCCCCAGATATTGAAACTAATGAGGTTTTTGTTTAAATGGATTATATCCATCTTCTGAAGTTACTTAGTGAACAAAAGTACACGAGTCAGCAAACTGAAAATAATTTAAAGAGCCCATGGAAAAAAAGAATTCCATCCTTCCTCTTTTTAATAGTGCCAGTTTCTTAATAGCAGCACCCATATTTTTATATCCGGAGCTTGGCTGGGCCATGTGTGAAGATCTAAGGCGTGGTCTCTAAGAGATACAGCAATAGAGACACACAGGATTGGATTACAGTTCTTGTTCCTCTTAGTTGTAGCGACACTATCTTGGGCAAGTTACTCTGCCTCTTGAAGCGAGTTTCTTCATTTGTGGAATGTGAATGGACAAAGTATCTGCTCCACAAGGTTATGTGATAATTAAATCTAGCACACAGTAAGTAGTCAATAAATATTATCTAATTCAATATAATTTTCCAAATGTTTAAATCCTACGTTGTTAAATAGCAGCTGGGGCTCAAAAGTTTGTGAACGGTTGTCTAGAGTGAAACTGTTGGTCTCTCCTTAGATGGAAGAAGAAAGAGTAAAGAAAATTGAAGACACTTAGAAGCAATTAGTCCAGTGGACTAATGAACTATTTGAACATCAACTTCCATGACCCTGAGAGCAAACGAACTGGATAGTGCTTTGCTACCGCTATCAAGTGTTTTGGAAAGGATCACACTAGAAGGTCCTGTATAGAGTGGGAGACAAATGCAGAACAAAACTAATAATCATTAAAAAAAATAATTAGACTTACTGGTAATGTAGAGACATGTGGAATCCATGAGACTCAACCCATAGACTCATGCCCCATAAAAACCATTTAGTTCTAGAAATCAATTCACACCATGGTTCAATTATCAGCCAAACAATAGATAGGTGTACATGGAGATCAATAACACTAAGGAGATGTGCAACATCATAGAATAATTTGATATCAAAATTTGACCATTTGATATTAAAAGGACAAAATTTACCCAAGGATAATGTGTTAGGCTGGATTGACTAGAGAAACAAATCCAGAGACACTCATATTTGTGTAAGAGAGAGCTTTGTATCAAAGAGCAATTGAATATTGAGAAAACATCCCAGCCCAGTCCAGATCAAGTCCATAAGTCCAATATTAGCCCATATGTCTGATACTAGTCTATAAATTCTTCTTCAGAGTCATGCGACACATGTAATGTTACTGATGCAGCAAGATCACAAGCTGGTGGGTGAAAAGTCTTGTGGATCCAATGCCGGTGGAGGCATTTCAGCACTGACATGGGTCTCCATGTGGGTCCTCCCACTCTCTGAGTGTCTTAACAGAAAGAAAGTTAAATAGAGAGAGAGTGTGTTCCACCTCCAGGGAGAAAGAGAGGAAGTTCCCAGAATCCTCATGAGAAGGCCATGCCCACAAGAAGGCATCATCAGGTGGTGACCTGAATGACAGGCTAGACTCCACCCCTAAACTTATTTATCAAGGTGACATGAAATTATGTAACTACCACAGATAAATTTCACAAGAGATAGGAAAGAAGGAGGAATAGAAACCGGAAACACAAGAAGTAGGTAGGATAAGTTAGAGTGGGTATTGGAGTGTATGACATGAAACAAATTGTGTACAAAGTGTTCAATAAAAAATGGATCTACTGTGTAAACATGACCTCAATTGACTGTAAAATATAAAAATATATACACAACTATTTCAAACACAATGGAAAGGATCCTAATAAGACGGCAAATCGGCAGCCACAGCCCTTTTGTCCCAACAGACACTGACAATCAAGCAGAACCTGAAAAAAATCATCAAAGAATCACCATAACCAAATAAACATTGAATCAAGAAAAAGATGACTTTAAAATAATAGAAAAGCTATGTGGAATTTTTATTTATCCGTATCCCACTCTCTTCTTTGGTCAGCGCCAATTTTAAAGATAGTAGCCTACATTCCTAGTGGGAGACTCTGGTCCCTGGTTTCAGGACAAGGCATACCTTATTCACAAAATACTGATGCAAAATGCTTACACCTGTTTCACCTATCTCAAAATTCACTCAAGGAAAAAAAGTGGTTAGTGGGCTTTCATTGAAAATGCTGAAATTCTTTCAGTCAACTCTTAGCCATTTGAGGCAAAAGAATAAAGTTGATACATCCAGTAGACTCCTCAAAGTCTGGGAGGAACACTGAAGAGAGCGTTTCTTTAGCCAATTAGGACATTCAAAAACACCAATGTTTATTTGACACTTTAGAAAGCTATGTCGCTCCCAAGGAAAGACATACACTAAGAAAAAAATCTGGAAAAACATAAGCTTCCTCCTTAGGTTTGTCTACAGATTCAGTGTGAGCCTTGGCGTTGTGATGAAGGACAGGCTCTGCAGAGACAATCCAGAAGGACTGAGAGAAGTGTCTTGTTTATGTGTGTGTTTAAAATTTGTATCTTTGTTTATCTTTTATTTGTGTTTTATATCACTGTATTCAAATAAAGTTAAAAGAGCAGAGACTTCAGTGACCCATTACTAGAAATATTGTAGTTGCCTGACCTCACAGAAGTTTGAAAAAGTCTCTAAACCAACTGATTATCTTTCAACAATTAAAGGGGGGGGGCAAAATCACAAGGCATACAAAGAAATAGGATTAATGAGAGCAAGCTAAAGCAGTAGAAACCACACCTAGAAAAAGACATTAAGAGATGTGACTCTCTTAAACGTGCTCCAAGAAATAAAAGAAAATATGGAAAAGTAACAAAAGGAAACAAATGCATGAGCAAAATAAAGAACTAATGAACTAGAACAAATGGAAATTCTAGAGCTGAAAATTATAACTGGAAACATCACTAGAGAAGTTTAGATTAAGCATACAGAAGACAGAATTAGATAACTGGAATACAGAATAAGTGAATTAGTCCAATCTGAGGAGAAGAAAAACAAAGAACAAAGAAAAGTGAACACGGAACTGTGCGATGTCAAGGGCACTAATATGTGAGCGTACTAGAAGGAGAAAAGAGCTGAAATACATTAAAAGAAGGAGTGTCCCGCATTCACTTACTTTTCAAAATACATGATCTCCCACATCTAAAATTACCTACAAAACTCATGGCAGATAAGCTCAAAGAGATGTACACTAAAATATATAACAACAATTGCTAATGGTCGAAGAAAGAGATTATTGACAGAAGAAACAACGTGTCGTCTACTAGAAATTCTCAATAGCATTAATAGTTTCTTAACAGAAACCAACAGGCTTTCTTGGTCACAGGCAGTGAGATGCCATATTAAAAATGCTGAAAGAAAGAACAAAAACTGAAAGAAAAAAATGGGGAGCCAGGAATTCTATATCCAGTAAAGCTGTCCTTCAGAAATGAGGAAGAAACTTCAACATTCTCAAATAAACGAAAGCTGAGGGAGCTCATTTCACCTAGATGGGCCTTATAGGAAAGGCGAAGGGAGCCCGTCAGTTTGAAATGATAGAATATTAAACCGTAACTTAAAGCTGCATGAAAAGAATAAAGATCTCCAGGAATGTTAACTACACAGATGAATACAGAAGCAATATTATTGCACATTTGGTGTATCACTTCACTCTTCAGGTCTCATATGATTTAAAAGACAAACACAAATTCATTGAAAAATTATGCTGTTGGGTATATAATATGTAAGGATGCAATTGTTGACAACTACAAAATAAGGACTTTGTATAGGAACAGTTTCATATGCTAAATGCTGTCAATTGTAATGACAATGTTATAAATATAGAACATTAAATGCAATCACCATGGTAACTACAAAGAAAATAATTTTAAAATATGTATATATAAAGAAATTGAGAAGGGCATCGAAATGGTTCACCAGAGGAAAAAAATACAGCATTGCTGGAGGAAATGAGAAGGGAAAATTGGAAAACAAACAGAAAACAAATGCCAAAATGGCAGAAGAAATTTTTATCAGTTTTTCTGATTGCAAATGGACTAATTCTCCAAACAAAATTTAACCGTCAGAATATTCTTGTAGAATGTAGAGATCATCTCAAGATGGTTATTTATATAAGGAATGACAACTTCAAGAGGAATGGCATCATATTCACTATTTAAAAATATTTACTTGACGTATAATACTGTATGTGATAGAATATTATGTAAACCTCTACAAGGAAGACCAGTGAATACAGTTAATATTCAAATCGACACACCAATCACTAACAAATGATACAAAAACTGAGGAAGCCTACCGAATTCTTCAGTCTGAACTTGATCACACAGGTAATCTAGATGCACTGATAATCACTGGTGAAATTGTAAACAAAGAGACAGGATTGGTATTTGGAAAACATAGCCCTGGTAAGGGAAATGAAGGTAGAAATGACATGATTGAATCTTGCAAGACAAATGACTTCCTTGTTGAAAATACTGGTTTACAAAAGCTTAAATTGTGACTATACACATGGATATTGTCAGATGAGATACATAGGAATCAGACTAACTGCATCTATGGAAAAGACTACGGAGAAGTTCAATATCATCAGCCAAAACAAGGTCAAAGGTGGACTATGGAATAGACCATCAATTGCTCTTAGGCAAGTTCAGGTTGAAGCTGAAGCAAGTCAAAATAAGCCCACCAGAGCCAAAATATGACACTGAGTATATCTAATTTGAATTCAGAGAACATCTCAAGAACAGATTTGACACACTGAATACTAATGAGTGAAAAACAGGTGACTTGTGGTATGACATCAATATCATTCATGAAGAAAGCAAAAACTCAAAACCAAACCCACTACCATCAAATCTATTCTGACTCACAGTGGCTCGCCCTACAGGACAGAGTAAAACTCTCCCTGAGGGGTTTTTGAGGTTGTAAATACAGGAACAGAAAGCCTCATCTTTTACCCACAGCACAGCTGGTGGTTTCTAACTACTGACCTTGCAGTAGCAGTCAGATTCATGACAATACCAGGACTCCGTATGAAGAAAGCAAAAGATCATTAAAAGGGGAGGAAAAAAGACTAAAGTGGAGGCCAGAAGAGACTCTACAACTTGCTCCTGAACTCAGAGTAATTAAAATGGAAGGGAAGGAAAGCCGAAGTAGTATAACTAAACAGAACATTTCAAAAGGCAATTTGAGAAGGCAAGGTAAAGCATAGAAATAAATGTATAAAGGTCTGGTGTTAGAAAGCTAAAAAGGAAGAAAATGCTGAGCATATCTCTAGAACTGAAACATTCAGGACTTGAGATGCAATATTGAAAATTCTATGGGCAAAATACTGAGTGATACAGGAAGCATCAAATGAAGACAGCAGGAACACACAGCCACTGAACCATTTCAAGAGATAGCATATGCTCAAGGACCCATGGTATAGAAAAAGGGAAATCAAAGGCATTGGCAGAAAAACAAGGCTCCAGGAACTGATGGAATACCACTGAAATGTTGCAGTGAACCATGTCAAGAAATTCAAAAGGTAGCTACTGAGCCAATAAATTAGAATACACTTATACTTGTGTTCAATCCAAAGAAAAGTGATCCAACAGAATGTAGACATTATTACACAATATTATTAATATACTATGCAATTAATTTTGTATTGTAAATCGTTCAAAAATAGTCTTAGCAGCATATAGAAAGAGATCTGTCAGTAATGCAATTTGGATTCAAAAGTGGACATGGAAAAGGGGATGGCTGAAGGCAGAGAATACATTACCTGTGTTTTATTGATTATGCAAATCCATTTGATTGTATGGACCATAGCAAATTGTGGATAAGATTGTGGTGAATGGGAATTCCAGAACTCTAGAGGGGCTAATGTAGAATCTAAACGTGGATCAGTAGTAGGCAGTTGTTCAAATAGAACAAGGTACTAAGTTAGGAAAGGTGTGTGGTAAGGGTCTAGCCTTTCACCATACTTATTCAATCTGTATGCTGAGTAAATAATACAAGGGGCTGTGTTAAATAACGAAGAACCTGGCATCCAGATTGGAAGAAGGCTTACTAATAACATGCAATATGCAAATGTCACAATCTTGCTTGCTGAAACTCAAGAGCACTTGAAGCACTTACTGATGAAGATAAGAGAATACAAACTTCAGTGAGGATTATAACTCAGTATAAGGAAAAAATGTGCACAATTATACCAAGAGACGATATCATGATACGCTGCGAAAATTTTGCATCCATAATCAATGCCCATGCAAGCAGCAGCCAAGAAATCAAACAAGGTATAGCATTGTTCAAATCTGCTGCAAAAGACCCCTTTAGCGTACGGAGCAGAGCTGTCACTTTGAAGACTATGATGTGCCTGATCCAAGCTATGGTGTTTTCAATCATCTCATATGCATGAGAAAGCTGAACAATGTCTAAGGAAAACCTGAGAGGAGTTAATGAGGTTGAATTGTGTTGGTGAAGAATTCTGGAAGTAGCATGGACTGCCAGAAGAAGACCCAAATCTGTCTTGGAGGCAAGTACAGTCAGGATGCTCCTTAGAAATGAGGAAGAGGAGGCTGTGTCTCCTGTCTCTGGAAATGGGCATCATGCCTGGTAAAGAAAAGAGTCGGGGAAAAGAGAAGACCATGGGTGAGATATATTGACTAGTGGCCGCAACAACGAGTTCAAACCTAACACCAGTGTGAGGATGACTGGGGACCAGGAGATATTTAGTTCTGGTGTACATGGGAGTACTATGAGTTGGAGCTGCCCAAAACACAACATGCTGTATGCCCCTGAAGGTTTATAGTCTTGGAAAGCCTGTATAAAATTGCCTTGAGTCAGAAATGACTAAATGACAGTTTGGTTTGTTTATAAAGCAGGTGTAGGGGATACGTCAGGGAAACAAGCAAATTAACTGGTGGGTATTTAGGCTGTTGACGTCTTCTTGCTATTGTGAACAGTGCTGAGACGGACATGCCTGCGTATATGTCTGCTTGCTCTAGGATTCTCACTTCGCTAGGGCACATACCTGGAAGGGAGATTGCTGGGTTGCGTGGAATTTCTACTCCTAGTTGTTACAGGCAGCGCCATATGGCTTTCCATAGCGGTTGTATCTTCAGCATTTGTTGATTTCAGTTTGCTTGCTTTTGTTTTACTTGGTTGTCATTGTCAGTTTAAGATGGGGGTCTCATCATAGCTTTGATTTGCATCTCTCAAGTGGCTATTAATAACGAGCATTTCTTCATTTATTTGTGGGCCATTTGGGTATCTTTGGTGAACTGTCTGTTCATGTCCTTTGACCATTTTAAACTGGGTTATTCATCTTTTTCTTATTGAGATACTACAGTTTTCTTTCTTTTTTATTAAAAGATCATTTTATTGGGGGCTCTTACAACTTGATTTTTGATATTAGCTTCCTGTTGGCTAAGTCACTGCCAAAATTTTTTTCCACTCTAATGGAATAGGAACACTGGTACATCCAATACTACACATTGCTGAAAACAATGAGGCCGTGAAGCACCTGATGGCATACATGGACCTGGAGACCATTGTGCTAAGTGCAATTACTGCAAGAGACCAGCGTCAAAAAAAGGAGTAAAACCAAACAAAGCAAAAACCATGCACACACCAAACAGAAAACAATTTGGAGGTTACCAAGGTGAGGAAGGCAAGGGAGAGAAGATGAAGCAATGAGCAAGAAGGCTGACAAACACTAACTTGGGTGAAGGGGAGATAGTAATCCACAAGAGAGAAAGGACAAATCAAAAGAAGGGAGGTAGGGTAAGCTAATGGGGGTGGGGGCTGCTAAGTAGTTTAAACTGTTAAATACAAAACTGATGATCTGAAATGTAAAACCCCTCCCAATAATTCACAATAAAAATTTTGTATCAAGAAACAGAAATTAAGAGGGTCAACTGGGTTGGTGGTGTCATTGTGACACCAATTTTGAATAATTTAGGTTCAAGAGAAACAGGGGGAGAGCGAGCACAGACGATGTAGGTATTGGCACCAGCCGTTATCGTTGCAAATTTATTTGGGGTGTGGGTGGGAGTGAAGAAGTGAGCGCCTTAAACTCATCATTCTGTTCTACCATGTCTTGAAGCTCTGTGTGGTCATTCTGGGCACTGAAGTACGGAAACAAAGGTGCCTCCACCTACGGGTTCCTTGGATTTTAACCCATTCGAAGCCCCTCTTCTGCCATTACATGGATCTGAAACTATTGTTGGGAGGCAGGCACACACAAGATGCCTGTCTCATTTACATGTGGCACAGTGAGCCCCACAGCAGGGAGACCCATCTCCAAACGAGCACGGCAGTAGTGGCAGGGCTGGCGATAGCAGTGGCGTTCCTCTATCTGTCCAGCCTTCTACCTGTCTATCCCCAGCCTCTGCTGTGACAGGCTGCTGGCTATCTGCTGGTCGCGGTTCATTAGTTTTAAATTCCCAATATGTCTTTCACTGTAAGTATAAGAAGCCCTGGTGGCTCTGTGGGTTAGGCATTATGCTGAGTTGAATGTCATCAGTTCAAATTCACTAGCTGCTCTTCAACAGAAAGAGGAAACCTTTGGTAAAGATAAATAGTCTTGGAAATCTTATCTATGGTAGCTGTGAGTTGGCATTGACTCAATGGCAGTGGGTTTTGGGGTTCTTTTAAACGATAATCAAGATGTGGGATAACAGCATTGTACAAGCAGTGGTATCAAAGTGTGATCTCTGGGCCATCAGAGAAGAACCTACTAGAAATATACATTTTGCACACCCGCACTGAAAACCTCTCAGGGTCGGGCCAGCATTTTGTGTTTTAAAAGACCCTCCACAGGGAAGACACCATTGAAAACAGCAGAGGTAAAGACTGTTTATATACAATCTTGCAAACGCAGTGATCTAACAGTAGATGTATGAGTAGACACACAGTCTGAATGGATGTGGGAGACCGAGTGGGAATACACCTCACCTATGGATATGTGTAGGCTTTTATTTGTACTTGGGAATTTACCTTGCTGCAAACATGTTTGCATGTATGTGGTGGTACATACAAGAGGCAACATCAGAACATTTCTTAGACATAACCGAACACTAAGAGAAAATGGATCACTGGGTCTGGGGACCTAAGAGCATATTCTCAGAGAATACCAACATCCATTGGTATTACATAGTCAACAAGAGAATGTTCTACATTCTACTTAGATGGGTAGTGACTGAGACTTTAAAAGCTGGTGAGAAATCATCTAAGGAGCAACTATTGGCCTTTCTCTGACCAGAGGAGGTAGAAGTGATGAAAATTCAATAGGATTGGAAACATTTAGTCTTATAGCTGACTGGATCACTTGAACATCAATCTCCATAATTCTGAGATCAGAAGAACTAGATAATGCCCTACTCCACTCTGAAATGGATCGATTTAGAAGGTCCTAAATAGAAAATGTAACAAAACTCAACATAATACAAGGAAAAACAAAGCTAGCCTTTCTGGTGGGATAGAGACTATGGTCCTTGGTCACCTTTCGGGTATATAAATGAATTCACTTCATGGCTGAAGTCTCAGCCAAACCATAAACCAAGTCTATAAGAGGAACAATAACAGTCAGAAGGTACATACACCTTAGAATAATTAGTCATTTGAGATAAAAAGGGTAATTAGTCATTTGAGATAAAAAGGTCAACGTTTATCCAAGGACAAAGTTCAGAAGGGTTTGAAAACGGAGAGGAATGGGTATCAGTAACGCAGGAGGAGGAGAGGGAAGTGATGTTACATCATTGGGATTGCAATCAGTGAGATGAAACAAAAGGCAAAATGTATAAGGATTGTTGAATGAAAAATTGACAGTTAAAATAAATTTTTTAAAAACCCTCCAAGTGATTCTAAAGGAGGCTGAAGTTGAAGAACCTTTAGAGGTGGTATAGAAGAATCAGACAAATTCATCGGGATAGTCATAGTGACCCTGTGAAACAGAGTAGGACCTCCCGTAGTATTTTTAAGGTTGTGAATCTTTACTGGAGTAAATTGCCACAGCGTTCTCCTGTGGTGAAGCTGTTGGGCTCCAACTCCTGACCTTTAGGATATCAGCCAGGTACTTTAACCACTGAACCACGAGGACTCCTGATACAGAGAAAAAAGGACTAAACTTTGCCTCAAGCATTTTGCATTTATGTTTCACTGAGTTCTATGTGACTCATGATATTCATATTTACCACTTTCCTTAGTATCAATTTCTTTGTCTAAAAATTAATGACCCATCACATAATCGCTAGGAAGAATCACAGAAATGATGTATGAAAAATGCTTTATATTTTCACTCAACATGATAATAAAATCATTTATTCAACACTTTTCAAGCACTTATCTTCACAACCAATACGTAACATTATGGACCAATATGTAACACTATGATGATGAAGAAAAGGTTGAAGTTGTCAAAGATTTTATCTTGCTTGGATCTGCGATCAATGCTCACGGAAGCAGCAGTCAAGAGGTCAAATGAGGAGTTGCATTAGGTCAATCTGCTGCACAAGACCCTTGAGAGTAGGAAAAGCAAGGATGTTACTTCGAGGACTGAGGTGCACCTGGCCTGAACCATGGTATTTTCAGTCATCTCATGTGCATGTGAAAGGTGGACATTAAATAAGGGAGACCGAAGGAGAATCGAGGCATTTGAATTGTGAATTTATTAGTACCATGGACTAATAAAAGGACAAACCAATTCCTCTTGGAAGAAAGTACAGCTAGAGTGCTCCTCAGAGGCAACGATCGAGAGACGTAATCTCACATGCTTTGAATGTGTCGTCAGGAGAGAGCAGTCCTTGGAGAAGGACGTCATGTTTGGTAGAGGGCCAATGAAAAAGAGGGTCTCCCTCAAGGAGATGGATGGACACACTGGCTGCGACAATGGGAACAATTGTGAAGATGGCACAGGAGCAGGCACTGTGAAGTTCTGTTTTGTATAAGGCTGTTATGGTTTGGAACCGACTCTATGGTACTTTACACCACAGCTGTGGCCAAACCTTTCTTTATCTCTTCCAAGTCAAGTCATTTGGTCTACCAGGCAGGCCAGTGGTTCAGTTGGAAGAGGTTGAGTGATTAGCAACTGCTGGTGCAGTAAGCAACCTCAACTCAAAACAACTCCATGCTATCCAGTCAATTCTGACTCATAGCCACCCCATAGGAAAGTGAAGAGCAGCCTCCATGACTTTCTACTCTTGTAACTCTTTACAGGAGTAGAAAGCCTCATCCTTTTCCTGGGGATCGGGTGGCGGTTTTGAACTGCTGTCCTTGAGGGTAGCAGCTCAACACAAAACCCAAACTCCTAGCTGTCACTAAACCAATATCGAGTCACAGGGACACTACATGTGTCAGAGTGTAAAACCTCTGTAGGGTTTTCAATAGCTGTTTTTCTTTTTAGACATACAGAATATTAAGGAAATAAGAATCTCTTCCTTATGAACGTGCAAGCCCCTGAAGGTCAGATAGGAGGAAAAATTCCTGCATTTCCCACCATGTCTAGCAGAATACCTGCCTCAGTCTAGATATTCAGCAGATTTAAGATGAATGAATGGAAGGGTGTACATACAGATAAATGATCCCCTTGGGGCCATTCAGATGTCAGTTCACATGTGACATGCTCAGAATGCTTTCCTAATCACATCTAGGTGCAGCTTCCAGAACAATCTGATTTAGAGACTAATAATTAATGGCTATAAGAAGGACTTCTGGTGGATATTATTATTGATAATATGACAAAGATATAAAGGGCCAGGTTTATATGTCATAAAGAGAGAAAGAGATCATAAAATAAAATTACAAATGGATCTCAAATCCCCAAAGGTATGAATATGCAATTCACATAGTAAGGTTTTGGATAAAGGACTACGGTATGGGTAATCCAACGAAAGCAAATAAGTGCCATTTTATAGAAAAATTCACCATTTTTCTAATCCCATACACTGCTGAAGTTGAGGGAGGAGACCAATAACACCTACATTGCTACACTGCTTGAAAAATAGCACTCAGCTTTGGTAAAGCAATACTAACGACCCATCGTAGGACTCTAAAACTGTCCTTGCCTTTTAACCAACTAACTCATTCCTGGGAAGTTACTCTAAGAAACAAGGTAACAGAAGGAAAGACCACCAAAAACAATCACTGCAGCATTACCCCTAAGAGTAAGAAATCAGCGACAATAAAATGTTCAGCAAAACAACAAGCTACTTCTGGCCCCAAATCAGGAAGGGCATTACGATGAAAATCACACAGCAGAGGGGGAAATATTTGCCATATGATGTCCAAGAACATGCAGGATACAGGTGCCCTACGGAGGTCCCCGACTCCGCTGCGAACAGAGAGGCGCTGCGCTTGGACAGAGAAGGCGGATGTGCAGCTAGATGGGATTAGGGATGGGTTTTCCATCTTGGCTTTGGCTTTCTTCAAATTTCATTTTGTGTTTTAAACAGAAATGGAAAGGAAGATCTCAGCCAGCTGGAATGTTGGGCTGAAACCAATACGATGAAGTGGAACAGGGATGCATGCAAAGTTCTGTATTTCATTTAAGAAACAAATTTGAAAAATTCACATGTTGAAGCAATGGGGGAGGCTCAAATGGAAAAGGGAAGAAATGGAAATGAAAGAATTCTACATTTACTGAAGGTCAGAATTGGGCTAAAACGAGGACTGAGGGCGATTTCCTAACAGCTGCAACACCGACAACCCACCCACGGTGTACAAGCTAATGAAGCATAAAGCCAGGATTTGAAGTTCGCGCGCATTCCTCTGACTCTGAGATCTGTGTTCTTCCTCCCACAGCACAGTTAGCTGAAGAGGCAAGTATTACGTCCAGTGGAAAGGAGTAGGTTTAGTGTCTGATAAACAGAAGTCCAACACGAGGCGATTTTATTATAGCATTACTAAAAGTGTAAATTCAAGTAGATCACCTTATCAGAACTGATAATCCCAAAGAAGGGACCATTCTTCTCTGGTTTGTGCTGATCAGACCCTTCCTGGAGCACTGCCCTACCTTCCAGTTGTGTGCACCTTGATGAGAGAACAGTCCGGAAGGAGAGCATTCTCTGGATTAGGGAGCTGACAGAAAACAAATGCCTGGATACTTGATTCGCTATGTAAATGTTCGTATGTAGCCCCCACGCATCCTGTGAGGTGCTGCTGTGACTGGGCGCTGTGGAGTCAGTTCTGACTCAAAGCAACCAGAGCTACAACAGCAGGAGACACTGCCCAGGCCTGGTCCAGCCTCACAACTGTTCTTGTGTTTGACCCATTGCTGAAGCCACTCTGTCATTTCACCTTGTCGAGGGACTTCCTCTTTTTCATTGTCCCTCTACCTTACCAAGCATGATGTCCTTCTCCAGGGACTGGTCTCTACTGGCAACACGTCCAAAGTCTTTGAGATGATGTCTTCCCATCCTTCCCTCGAAGGAGCAAGTTGGTTGTACTTCCTCTAAAACAGACGTGTTTGTCCTTTGGGCAGTCCACAGTACTCTCAGTATACGTCACCAGCACCATAATTCAAATGCACCGGTCATCCTATTCAATGTCCAACTTCACATGCACATGAGGTGATTGAAAATACCATGGTTTGGGTCAGGTGTGTCCTCACAATGACCCCCTTGCCTTTCAACACCTTAAAGAGGTCTCGTGCAGCAGATTTACCCAATGCAATGCATCCTTTGATCTCTTGGGTGCTGCTTCCATGAGCATGGATTGTGCATCAAAGGGAGATGAAATCCTTAAAACTTAACCATTTCTCCATTTGGCATACTGCTTCCTATTGGCCCTGCTGTGAAGAGTGTAGTCTTATCATTGAGTTGTAATCCACACTGAAGGCTGCAATCCTTGATCTTCATCAGCAAGTGCTTCAAGTCCTCCTCACTTTCAGTAAGTAAGATTGTGTCATCTGCATAGCACAGGTTGTTAAGAAACCTTCCAATCCTAATGACACCTTCTTCTTTGATTTTGGTCAGCATGCAGATTGAATAAGTACGGTGACAGGGTACAACCCCGATGCACACCTTGCCTGATTTTAAACCCTGCACTATTTGATCCATGCACAATTTTTACAGGAGCACAATGAAGTGGGGATTCCCTGGCATGGCAGCCCCATTCTTCTCAAGGCTATCCACAGTTGGTTATGGTCCCTACTTTTTTTGTTATGATCCCTACTTCTCATGCATCAGCTTGTTGAAACCTTTCAATTTTTTCCTGTGAGGTAGGTATCACTATTTCCATTTTCAAAATGAGAAGAACTAAAGTTAAGAGAGGTTAAATTTGTTCAAGGTCACATCTAGAAAATTGATTTTTTTTTTTTACACAAAACTCAAAAATTCACTGACATTGAGTCAACTCTAAATCATCACATGAGCACAAGGATGTCTGAATCCGGGGTTCCCCCTTTCATACACAGCCTCTCTCAAGTGAGTAATAATGGAGGAGAATTTGGACAATTCGCTTAGTTGGTGAAGAGACAATAGCTATATTTAACTTTGCAAAGAGCTATCAGCAGAAGTATTCTATGTGGCTTCAGAGAAGATAATTTTAAAAATTATAGAAGTCATAAGAATGTAGATTTTTAGCCTAATAGAAGAACATCTTAGCAATTGCAATAATTTAGATTAACTATTTGGTAGGAGAGGAAATCTTCATGCCAACGGAGTATTCAAATATGGTCTGGAAAGTCACTTGCTTATAGTCCTCTGGACAAAGGACCTAAATTTCACCTTTGACTTTTGGAATCCAAGAACCTTTGAAGCTGTTTGGCAGAAACTGATCAATTCTTTCAAAAGAAGTGATGAAAATATGTCGGGACATCTTTTTCAGATATAAAAGCAAACATTATATGCCAAGGTAAACACAATGGTCCATGAGAAAACTAAACACAGAAAATGAAAGAGGTTCTTCTGGAAAATGTTTACTTGCAGCTTTTAAGAAAGAAACCAAACTCCAGAGAAATGTAAAATCTTGGCAATAATCAAGAAATTGTAATGAGGTATTCTTTTTAGCCTATTAAGTTGGCAAAACATTTTTTAATGGTCACATCTGCTATTGGCAAGAGTGAAACTGAACCATGGTTATACTCAACATGTGTAATACTATGCATCCAAGCGGTAATTACGCTATTCCCCTGACCAATGCGAAACAATAGAAAATACAAAATGTGGGGAAATACACACAGATATTTTCATGTGAGTTTTATTTATAAACAATCTAACTATCCAAAGAAGGGCAAATTGGCTTGATGGGCGTGCGCATGGGCGGCTGGATGGGGTAGGTGTGTGGAACTGGAATGTAGAGGAATTCCCAAGAAGTAAGCACTGTGTGAAAAATGCAAGACGTCTAGAAGGCCAGACAGTTATGGGTGCTGAGATCATTGCAAAAGATTCCAGAGGTCGGTAGAGAGTGATAAAGGCACATTTGGGTGAGGGCTAAATGAGTGTTAGGGGGAGAAAGAGAAATTCCAACATTAATACTGATCGTCATTTATATGCTCTAGGTAGGGCATGTTATTACATTCTGAGCTCTCTCAACAGTGCGATGAATCAAGGGTTTGCTCCATTTTGCAGATGCAGTTGATGTTAAAATAGACAGAGTAACTTGCCTCAAGTGAGGCAGTCTTACAAGAGTTGGGAATTGAAGACTACTGCATCTATCTTCTCCCTACTCACCTGCCAGTTTGTTGTATCCTGGTGGACTAAGGCTTACTGTGATTCTGACAGATATGCCATCAGTATTTCAAAAACCAGTAGTGCCAACCATGGTGAATAGATTTCTGCAGAGCTTCCAGGCTGATCACAGACAAGAAGGGCACAGAGGTGGCCCACTTCTGATGGGTTAGCCACAGACAACTTTATGACTAGCAGGAAAACATCGTCTAATATAGTGCCAGAATATGAGCCCCTCAGGTTAAATGGCACAAAAATATGACTGTAAAAGAGCTGCTTCCCCAATGTAGAGTCAACTGTAATGATATTGGTGGAAGAAACACAGAATCACTAGACGAAGAAGGACTGGTCAGCATTAAAGAGGCAGCATATGATCAAGACCCAGTGTACTGAAGGAGGAAGTACAAGTGATGAGGTAGACATTAGCAGAAGTCAAGAATCCAGGAATTGACAAAATGCCAACTGAAATGTTTCAACGATCGAAGCTGCAATGAGATCGCTCATCAGTCAGTGTCAAGAAATGTGGACCCTCGTGGAGTAACCTAGCAGGCTGACTGAAAGAGATCTTTATTGGTGCCCATTCCAAAGAAAAATGACCTGAAAGAAGTTGGAAATCTTTCAGGACAATGTTAATATCAAACACAAGTAAGATTTTGCTGAAGATAAATTTGAAAATGTGTAGCACTGCACCGACTGGGAGCTGCCAGAAATTCAAGTCAGAGTCAGATGAGGACACGCATTCAAAAGCAAGGATGTTACTTTGAGCACGAAGCTGAGCCTGAGATGCGCCCTGGCACTTTGAATTGCCTCATCTGCATGTGATCGTTGGACATGGAAGACTGAAGAAGATCGGTGCATGCGAACTATGGTGCTGGGGAAGACTATTGGAAGTACAACACTACCAAAGAATGGACAGATCTCTCTTGGCAGAAGTACAGCCAGAAGGCTCCTTGGAGGTGAGGATGGGGAGACTTCATCTCCAGTACCTGGAGAATGACATCATACTTCGTAAGGTAGAGGCACAGCGAAAAGAGGTACCCCCTCATCGAGATGGACTGACACAGTAGCTCCAACAAGGGCCTCAAACAGAGGCATGCATGTGAGGCTAGTGCAGGATCGGGCAGTGCTTCATTCTGTTGTCCACAGGGTCACTGTGAGTCAGGCCCGACTCAACGGCACCTAACAACAACATCACGGGCTGCCAGAAGAATGAACAGTCTATAGCCAGAAGGTTTCTTAGAAATGAGGATGGCGAAACTTTGACTCAAGTACGTTGGACATGTTATCAGGAGAGACTAGCTCCTGGAAAAGAATATTACGCTAGGTAAACTAGAGGGTTAGTGAGAAAGAGAGGTCCTTGGATGAGATGAATTGATTCAGTGGCTGCAACAACGGCTCAACCGTCAGTCACAATACTTGTGATGCTAACACATCACGAGGTGTGTTATTCCTGCTTTTCACTGAACACTTTCCCTGTAACTACATGAAATTCATCATAACTATCAATTCCAGCAGTCACCAAACTGGAATTTACTGAATCATATGCAACTCTCACAGGTACGGCAAGTGTATATTTAAGATCTTGAAAAATACTATCTGAAATACATCACAATGCTTATAGGATTTGGAATGTTTTCCCCCAAATGGAAAAAGGCACAATTCAGAAACCTATAGCACAGAATAGTCGCTAGCACATTTTCCTCCACCAGGAAAGTCTTTCTGTTTTATTTGATAAAAGAGAAGTTGTTGCCAGGGCTTCTGTAAACAACACAGATTTCATCAACTCAGAGTCTGCCAGTTTTGTAATGACCATCTTGTTCTACAAAACTAACTGGTTGCTACCGGGATCAAGAGAGAGGACCAATGTGGTACAGTGAGGTAAAAGTAGTTGGTGCCTAGGTTGAAATTCACCTTCTGCATTTTGTCTAACTAATCTGCATTTGGTAAAGGTAGATCCTCAGCTATTTAAACTCACTGCCGTTGCATTGATTCTGACTCCCAGTGACCCTGTAAGACAGAGAGGAACTGTCCTTTGCATTTCTGAGGCTCCAAGTTTTGACTGAAGCAGAAAGTTGTCTCTGTCTTCTGAGTCCGTGGGGTTCAAAATGCTGACCTCAAGACATAACCCACTGAGCCAGCATACAACCTCAGTTACTTAAGAGTATGTATAATCTTCATTTTAAATAACCTTTAGCATCATCCATTTTTTGGTTTTTTTGTTTGGTTTTCTTTCTAACTTTGGAAATGTTTACATCTTATTCTCATACATTGTTGTCAAAGCCATTCCAATTCATGGCAATCCCATGTGAATCAGAGTGGAACTGTGCTCCTGAGAGTTTTAATTTTTTTTTTATTCCTTGCCCTCATCATTCTCAAAACATTTGCTCCACCTAAGCCCCTGGCATCAGCTCCTCATTTCTACCCTCCCTCCCCACTCTCCCCTCCTTCATGAATCCTTGATAATTTATAAATTATTATTTTGTTATATCTTGCCCTGTCCAACGTCTCCCTTCACCCACTTTTCTGTTGTCCATTCCCCAGGGAGGAGGTCACATGTAGATCCTTGTAACTGGGTCCCCCTTTCCAACCCACCCTCCCCCTACTCTCCCAGTATCACCACTCACACCACTGGTCCTGAAGGGATCATCCACCCTGGAGTCCCTGTGTTTCCAGTTCCTATCTGTACCGGTATACATCCTCTGGTCTAGCCAGATTTGTAAGGTAGAGTTGGGATCATGATAGTGGGGGAAGAGGAAGCATTTAGGAACTAGAGGAAAGTTGTATGTTTCACATTGCTACATTGCACCCTGACTGGCTTGTCTCCTCCCTGAGACCCTTCTGTAAGGGGGTGTCCATTGGCCTACAAATGGGCTTTGGGTCTCCACTCCACATTCACTATGATAAGATATTTTGTTCTGATGATACCTGATACTTGATCCCTTCGACACCTCGTAATCGCACAGGCTGGTGTGCTTCTTCCATATGGCCTTTGTTGCTTCTGAGCTACATGGCTTTTGTTTACCTTCAAACCTTTAAGACCCCAGATGCTATATCTTTTGATAGACAGGCAACATCAGCTTTCTTTGCCACATTTGATTATACACCCATTTGTCTTCATTGATCGTATTATGGAAGTGAGCACACAATAATATGATTTTTTTCTCTTCTTTGATGCCTGATTACTGATCCTTTCGGCACCTCGTGATCACAAAGGCTGGTGTGCTTTTTGCAAGTGGGCTTTGTTGCTTCTGAGCTAGAAGGCTGCTTGCTTACCTTCAAGCCTTTAAGACCCCAGACGCTATATCTTTTGATAGCCAGGCACCATCACCTTTCTTCACCACATTTGCTTATTCACCCACTTTGTCTTCAGTGGTTGTGTTGGGAAGGTGAGCATCATAGAATGACAATTTAATAGAAAAAGTACTCTTGCATTGAGGGAGTACTTGAGTGGAGGCCCAATGTCTTTCTGCTACCTTAAAACTAAACCTATAAATATAGGCACTAGATATACTTCCCCATCCTCATATATAAATATATTTACATATGTACATGCCTTTATGTAGACCTCTATAAATGCCCTTTGCCTCCTAGCTCTTTCCTCTATTTCCTTTGACTTTCCTCTTGTCCCACTATCATGCACAGTCTTCATTTGGGTTTCAGTCATTCCTCTTGGTTAAATTGCCCTTGATCACACCCTACCAGGCCTCCTACACCCTCCTCACACCGATTTGGATCACTCGCTGTTCCCTTGTCCCTGGGTTTGTTAATATCACTACGTTTCACCCCACTTCCCCTCTCCCATGTCCCCCCAGGACTATCGGTCCTGTTGTTTTCTCCTCCAGATTGTTCATCAGCTTATCTTATTTAGACAAATCTGCAGCGATAATAACATGCACAAAAACAGGACAGAGCAAAACCAAGCAACAATATACAACAAAACAACAATGAACCAATGACAAAAAAAACACAATAAGAAAGAAAAGCTTTCAATGACTGTTTTGTTTCTTTTTTTAGAAGTAAATGTTCAGGCCTTTCGTTTTTAACCTACCTTTGGGCAAGCCACCAGAGTATTAACCATTCGCAAGGATGTAAATAACTTCTAATACTTTTTCAAGGTCAGGTAAGGATTCTGGGTAGAATCAAACCACAGATCTTTTGGTTAGCAATCCGGCATATTAAGTGAGTATAGACTTAAATAACCAACCTTTTGGTTAGCAAAAGAGTGTATTAACCATCCACACTATAGGAGGACTGAAATGACTTCTAGTATTTTTCAAAATCAGGTGATTATAAAGATAATCTGCGGCAATTGTGTTTAAAATACAGATTCCCAGGACTACCACTTACCTACTTAATCAGGCTCTCTAAACCAGAGCCTGCGAATCTGTACTTTAAACATCTTAGCCAATCCTTAAGATTGGGCAAATTTTGGAAAGTTTATTAAACAAAATTCCATTTGAATTTTGTGTATGTATTTGAATACAATAAAAGTATGAACAATCCTATAGCTTTATAAACAGTTTTACAATTCACATTCCCTCCAAATGACATAAATGAATAGGGCAGGTTTCCATTGACTATAATTTTCCTTGTTGGCTCTCCTTTAAATATACTCTAAAATCATCTGGCTAGACTTTCAGACTAGAACAATTTCCCATTTATATTTCAAGAAAAGGATAAAAACATGTTTTGCAAAGATCTGGAATTTGATTCAGTTCCATTGCTTACAATGGGTGGGTTCTTGAACAACAAATTTTTAAAATTTTAGCCTGTTTCTCCATTTGTACAATGGATACAAAAATAACCCTCATGTGACAATAACAGGCACCTTCTAGACTGACCCACTGCTGTTGAGTTCATTACAACCCTCATGGCTCAGAAAACATTTGTTTAATTATAGTAAAAAACCTTTCTTATGTCTAGTCAGAATTGACTTCATTAAGGCTTCCTGACAATGTTTGGTTTTACTCATGATAAGAGGAGAAAATATTGAAACTAAAACTTGATTGCACTTGAATCCACAATCAATGCCCATGGAAGCCACACTCAAGAAATCAACATACTGCATTGGCAGAGATGCTCCAGAAGCTCTCTTTGAAAGTGTTTAAAAGCAAAGAGGTCACTCTGAGGATGAAGGTGCACTTGCCTAACCTGGCATTTCTATCACCTCAGGTGTGGAAAAGTTGAACAATAAATAAAGAAGCCAGAAGAAAAATTACAATGTTGACCAAGAATATTGAAAGTACCGTGGACTGCCAGAAGAAAGAATAAATCTGTCTTCATAAAAGTATGGCCAGAATAGTCCTTAGACGCGAGGATGGCTGGCCGTTGTCTAAAGTACTTTGGGCAGGAGAAATCATTTCATGAAGAAGGACAATGTGTTTAGCAGAGAATCATATAAACAGAAGAAACATCCTCAATTGACATGGTTGTCTGATATATATATCCACAACAGTCATTAATAATTTTCTCTCTCTCTCTCTCTCTCTCTCTCTCTCTATATATATATATATATATATATATATATATATATATATATATATATATATATATAGAGAGAGAGAGAGAGAGAGAGAGAGAGATAACACTATTAATGGCTGTTGTGGGCCTTAATGATCTACAAGCACTTTTTCTAATTATTATCTGGATTACTTTCAACAAAAACCCTGGGTTAAGTATCATTATTGCCATACTCAACAAAAGGAGGCTCAGGGAGGTAGTGATCTATCTCAAAGTGATAAATCCAGGATTTGACACAGAGTCCACCATCCGTCACCACTAGCACATGGTAATATGTGATACAGCACACTTTCATATACATTATTGGCATGTTTGTTACATTTGTGTGATGATTTCCCCCCACTAACATTTAAGTACCTATAAGTAACTACAACCCCTTGCCCCACCTCTTGTCTTGTTGGTCCACTTGTTGTACTATGAGTTGTTGGGATGTTGGCAGCTTTGTCACCGGTGTGTCAAATGCCAGCAGGGCCACTCAAAATGAACAGGTTTCAGTAAAGCATTCAAACTAAGAACAGACTACAAAAGCATGGCGATATTACTGTCTGAGGAACTAACCACTGAAAACTTTAGAGACACAGCAGCAGAATATTGTCAGATACTGAAAAACTCATGAATAGAAGCAGAACATTGTCAGAACCAGCACCAGAAAACGAGGCCCTCTGGTCACAAGGCCCTCAACATATAAGTGAAAAAGAGCTGCTTCCTTGAAGTCATCAACTCTGATGAAGTGGATGGAGCAAACCCTTTGGGATCTTCATTTGCACAAATGATGAGGCACAAATCCAAATGAAAAGAAACAATAGCAAACATCATGAGTAATTGGTAGTTGGAATGCACAAACTCACATCTATGAAAATTGGAGATCCTCAAAAATGAAATGGAATGCCTAAAGAGCCACATCCTAGGTGGGAGCTGAAGTAGACAGGAATTAGCAATTTTTACTCAGAAAATCATATGGTTGAACATGCCGCAACGACAAATTCAAAAGAGATAGTGTAGCATTCATTGTTCAAAAGGACATTTGAAGATCTATCTTGAAGTACAGTGATGCCTGTGATAGTATTTATCCATATGCAAAGAAGCCCAGTCAACAACTATTATTCAATTTTATGCACCAACTACTAAAGCTAGTGTTGTAGAAACAGAAGAATTTTACCAACTTCTTCTATCTGAAATTGAGTAAACATGCAATCAAGATGCATTGATAATTATTGGTGATTAGAATGTACAAGTTGGAAACAAAGAGGACAGAACAGTAGTTGGAAAATAGGGCCTTGATGATAAAAACGAAGATGAAGATCACATGATAGAATTTTTCAAGACCAGTGATTTGTTCATACCAAATACATTTTTACAACAAGAATAGTGACTGTACATGTGGACTTGTCCAGAAGGGATGCACAGAATTCAAATTGACTACATCTGTTGGAAGAGACCAGGGAAACACTCAATCTCAACAGTTAAAATAAGCTAGGGGCAGAGTAAGGAACAGACTATCGTTTGCTCATATGCAAGTTCAGGTTGAAGTTGAAGAAAATTAAAACAAGTCAGCAAGAGGAAAACTATTACTTTAAGTATAGCCCATCTTAAATATCTCAAGAACAGATCTGACTCATTGAACACTAATGATAGAAGACCTGATGAGCTACAGGAGGACATCAAGAAAAGGAAATGTGTGGAAAAGGATGGTAGCAACATATGTACAAATGTACTTGATACAATGGATGTATTGATTGTTATAATAGCTGTAAGAGCCCCCAATAAAATGATTTATTAAAAAAAGAACATTCTTGAAGAAATGAAAAAGACAAGAAAGAAAAGATCAAAGTGGGTGTCAGAAGAGACTCTAAAACTTGCTCTTAATCATAGAGTAGCTAGGGAAAAAGGAAGAAATGATGAAGTAAAAAGAACTTAAAAAAAACATTTCAAAGGGTAGCCTGAGAAGACACAGTAAAATATTAAAATGAAATGTGCAAGGACCTATTCTTAGAAAACCAAAAGGGAAGAACATACGTAATGTATCTTAAACTGAAAGAACTCCAGAACTAATTTCAATCTTGAGTTGCAATATTGAAAGATTATATGGTAAAATATTGAAAGATGCAAGAAATATCAAAAGAAGATGGAAAGAATCCAGAGTCACTGTGCCCAAGAGAAGTGGTCAACATTCAACCATTTCAAGAATCAGCATCTGAGCACGAACCAAAGGTACTAGAGGAAGACATCCAAGCTACACTGAAGGCATTAGCTGAAAATAAGGCTGTGGGAATTGACAGAATGCCCCTTGAAATATTTTAGAAAGCTGAAGCACTAGAAGCACTCACTTATTTCTGCCCAGAAATTTGATAGATAGCTATTTGACCAATTGACTAGGATTGATTACACATCCAGAATTGTACCCATTTCAGAGAAAGGTTACCTAACAAAATGCAAACGTTATAGAGCCATATCATCAATATCACATGCAAGTATATTGTTGCTGAAGATTACCCAACAACTGTTGTAGCACAACATTGACAGGGAACTGCCGAAAAGTCAGTCCAGATTCAGAAAAGGACATGGAACAGGAGATAACGTTGCTGACGTCAGATGGATCTTGGCTGAAAGCAGAGAATAGCATAAAGATATTTGCTTTTGCTTTATTGACTGTGTGAAGGCATTTGAATGAGTGGACCATAAGAAACAATGAGAATTCCAGAATGCTTCATTGTGTCCACACAGAACCTGTACACACATCAAGAGGCAGCAGTGCAAATAGAACAAGGGACTACTGAATGGTTTAAAATTAGGAAAGGTGTGTGTCAGGGTTATGTCCACTTACCTTCCTTATTCAATCTATATGCTGAGCAAACCAGAGAAGGTGGACTAAATGAGGAAGATGGTGGCATTAGGTTGGGAAGGTTTATTCATAATCTGTGGTTTTCAGATGACACAACCTTGCTTATTGAAAGTGAGGAAGACTTGAAGCACTTGCTGATGAAGATCAAGCATTGCAGCCTTCAGTGTGGATGACAATTCAATGGAAAGAAAACAACAATCCTCACAACTGGACCAATAGGTAGTATCATGCCAAACAGAGAAAAGGCTGACGTTGCCAGGATTTCATCTTTCCTTGATCCACAATCCATGCTCATTGAAGCAGTACTCAAGAGATCACAGATGCCTTGCATTGAGACCATCTGCTGCCTAAGACCTCTTCGAAGTATTGAAAAGCAAGGAGGTTCCTTTGATGACTGTGGCAGTTACATACGCTACTGTCAACTTGAGGAAGGGATGGAGTCTAGCTTGTCAACCAGGTCACAGCTAGATGACCTCATTTGGAGGCACAACGGAGATAAATAGCTCACTGGAGACCAGACACTCTCTCTCTGCTTCATCTTCCTGCTGGTGAGACACATGGAGCTATGCTGATGGAGCCAGAGCCCTAGAGCTGGAGGAGCCATGTGGAGACCCCTACCAGTGCTGAGATGCTTCAACCACCACTGGATCCACAAGACTTTCTACCCACTGGCCTGTGATCTTCCTGTGATGCATTCGGCATCATTGCATGTGTTATATGTCTGAAGAGGAATTTATAGACTGGTATTAGACATATGGGATATTTAACTTATGGACTTGAACTGGACTAGGCAGGGGTGTTTTTTAAATATACAATTACTCTTTGATATAAAGTTCTCTCTTACACATACACGAATTTCTATGAATTTCTCTAGTCAATCCAGACTAACATAATTACCGAATCATTTTCAATCACTTCATATGTATGTGAAAGTTGGACATTGAATGAGGAAGACAAAAGAAGAATAAGTGAAAGAAGACAAAAGAAGAATAAATGAATCACGGTGCTGGAAAAGAATTTAGAAAGTACTATTGACTGCCAATACAACCAACAGAATACAGCTAAAAATCCCTTAGGCAAGGATGGTGAGAGTTTGTCTCACTTATTTCTAATATGCTATTAGGAGAGACCAGTCCCTGGAAAAGGACGCCATGGGTGGTAAAATAGAGAGGCAATGGCAAAGAGGAAGACCTTTGAGAAGATGGATAGACACAGGGCTCAAACGCTGGGTTCGACCCTAACAATTGTGAGGATGGCACAGGGCAGGGCAGTGTTTGGGTTTTGGTACTCAGGGTCGCTATGTGTCAGAATGATTTGATGGCATCTAACCACCACGCCAATTCCTATTTTCTCTCTCTGAGGGGAAATGCAGAGAGCCGATAGGCATTTTTTTAATTCGCTGCGCTTAAGAAAATGTGATGCTTATTGTTTTTGTTGTTAGTTGCTGTCAAGTCAGTTCGGACTCATATCAACCCCATGCACAAGAGAAGGCAACACTGCACAGTCCTGCGCCATCCTCACAATTGTGCTTATGTCTGAGCTCATTATTGCAGCCACTGTGTCAATCCATCTCATACTGGGTTTTCCTCTTTAGCTGCCTTTCCATGTTACCAGAGTGTCTTCTCCAGGGATTGGATTCTCCTAATAATGTGTCCAAAGTGAAGTCTTGCCATGCCAAGTGCCATTAAGATGAATCCATCCTCACAACGTTTACATTGGAACCTTTCCTCTCAGGAACATTTCATACACCGTGAAATAAGTTAACCTATGTTACACACTCTAGTGTGTCTTAACTTTCAGTCGTTATTACTATTGTTTCCAGGCTATCCACACGGCACGTGATACAGGCATTATTTTATATGTTACACATAAAGGACTTAAGTTCTCAGAAGATCAGTGATTTATATTGGATCATAGAGCTAGAAAGACCATGAAAGAAGACGGACAATATGCATGTAATTAGTTTTACAACACAGGGGTATTACGACACAAGTAGTAACTGCCTGATGCTGAGCTAGTGGTTATACAGAGAGTTCATGTATTCAGTGGGGAAACCAGAGGCCACTTTTCAACCAATGTTCAAAAGTCAAAAGTCAAGTGAATGATTGACAATATTGATCAAGTCTTATACATATATACATACACACACGTATACCCTAGTATATATATCCTAGTCTGTATGTCTATATATGTGTGTGTGTGTGTGTATGTATATAAACATTAGGGTCTATGTGTATTTTCTTGAGCACTTTAACTATATACATTCTTTTAGATATTCTAATTCTTACCATTCTGCAAGGTAAATAGTAACTTTCTTCTATGAGATAGAAAACAAATTCAGAGAAGTTAAGTCCAAAACAAGCATGGAGCTTGGCTCAGAACCCAGGCATGCTGGGTAATAGATTATAGCATGCTCTACTCCCCAGACTTGCAAAGGAGAGCACCGTTCAACGGGAAGATGGGCTGTGGCTGACAGAATGTATGCCAGTCACTTTACCGACGCAGTAACTGAATAAAGAATGAAGTAAATACATAAAACCATGTATTTGCAAGATCATTTGAGGTAGGTTCAGAAGATAGAAAGAATAAATTGGCACCAAGAGACCTTGCTTCAACTTCCTGAAGCTCACCTTGAACCATATTTACTGTGACTGCCATCCCTTGTGCACAGATGTCCCCTTATACAGATGGCTTCAACTTTTCCGGGGAGCAGCATCACAGGTCACCTTGAGTTGGAAGGCAAATGGTCCTACACCTGTCCTCTGAAGGCAGAGATAGTCAGCTGCTTCCAGTCAGCCCTTTACAGCTGCAGACAGCAGCCAGACCCTCAAGAATGTTCTCTCCTTCAGCCTGAACGTTCCACCCCTCAAAGGATGGGTATGCTAGGTTGCTCCACACATTCGTCACCATCACGAGACAATATTCTTCAATAAATGAAAATAATGATAGTCTACACCAAACAATTCATGAAGCTTTATTATAGAACAAAATAGATAACAGAGATAGAAGTCCTTGAATGGTGAAAATTTCAGTTCAATTTCCTGGTTAAGTGATAGGCGACTGCGACACTCTGCCCCCTTAGTGAAGCTTTGTTTTTGTTTTTTTCCCATCCCCATGACGACACTGGCATCTGGTTGTGGCTTGGGTCTCAGCAAATCCATCTGGCTTCTTTGGAGTATGAAGTCCAACGTCAGAACAAGCCGCTGTCCCCAGAACTCTGCTTGCTCTCTGCCCACACCTGACCACGCAAGGCAGGTTCTGATTTGGATGATACCATTGCCCGCAAATCACACGTTACGCAAGGAAACGCACAGGCTTTAAGAAAAATCCAAAGTTTATTGCAAATTGTATTTCGCTTCCCTTCGTTCTTCATTTTTACAGGATTTATTGATATCCATGATTTTTTCACAGATGTACTTGTTGACTTTGGAGAGTCTCTGTGCGATTTCTGTTTCATCCACAGTTTCTTGTGCTATTCTGTCGTACAAGCACTCTAGACGGGGAGGAGAGACAAGAAGACCAGGGATTAATGGTGAATTTGAGCAAACTCTCAAAGGGAACTGAACTTTCTGACATGGTCTCTGAATACCAATCCATGGATCTGGCACAGCCAATTTGTACATTTTCATTACAAAACATACTTCGGAATATTTATCAAATATGCATTTGTGCTCTAAAGATAATGATAAACACTACAGTGTTCATAATCTAACTTAAGGAACAGGAACTATCTCTTGGAAGCCCCCAGAGGCCCCTGCTAATCTCATCTGGCTCTTTCCAGAATCCTATCAATCATCTCCTTGATTTTTCTGCATATAAAATATATTTAAGAATATATATCCCTCTATCCATAATAGATAATAGAGATGGAAAAAAACTGGTTACCAAAAGTGCATTGAAGAGATGACTGAAGGCGATTAAAATAATAAACCTGACTTGATCGGCTAAAACCTTGTCACTTGGTCCTCTCTCTGATGCATGTTGGGCCTGGTATGGTTTTCAACATTTTCTATGTTTTGGGGCTTATTTTCATATTGGGGTTTAGCTCTGATGTATTTTCTCATTGGGGTAACCCTCTTGAAATTTCATTATATATATATTTTGTGTTTTTTTTGTATATGAAACTCAGGATTGATGTACCTATAGAAATGGTGAGCAGAACAAGGGACCCTGGGTGGGGGGGGGCCTACAGTGAGTGAGGGGGGTAGTAAGGGGGAGCTGATATCAAGGAGTTCAAGGAAAAAGAATATTTTGAAATTGTGGCATACATTGTAAAATACAGCTTGATGTGATTAAACTATGGAATGATACAATATCCGTATTAGCTCTCAATGAAATGGTTTTGAAAATGAAAAAAGAAGAAAAAATTCTGGGTATATAAGTAGTGGGAAAGGTACCACTGGGGGGCTTAGGCTTGGGGGAAGAATTTTTAATGCTTTTGAACCAAAGTTTCCTTAGCTGTAAACCCCAATCACAAGCTACTGCTGTGGGTAATTGAAGTTTTGTTTCAGTAAGTCAGCCCACTGTAGATAATCCTCTTGGAGATGCTGACTGTCAAAACTGGGGGAGACTAGAAAGGCTAGTTTGTGCGAATTTACGTATCAGAAGACAGCTGATTCCAAAGGCTGCTGCCCCCTCCCTCTGAACTCTCCAATCACTGTGTGGTGTAAACAAAGGCACCATTTCCTTTCTTGCTTGGGGATCCCTATACCCCCCTCTGATAAAGGTTTTCTACAGCATAGCCTCCAGGAAGGTTTTCATTGTCTCTGCTGTTTCCTGATCACCAGTGGTTCTCCACCTTCCCATGCAGCAAAGACCCTTTCATACAGTTCCTCTTATTGTGGTGACCCCCAAACATAAAATTGTTTTCATTGCTACTTCCTAGCTGTCATTCCACTACTGTTATGAATGGGGTGACCCCTGTGAAAGGGTTGTTCAACCCCCCCCAAGGGGTCATGGCCCACAGGTTGAGAACCGCTGCTGACCACCCTCCTCAAGCCTGCTAATCCCCACCTGTCTTGTCTTGGCCCTTCCTTAGGGGCTGGACTAGGAGGTAGAGGGACACCAGGTTTCTCCCCAGCCCACTTCTGCTGCATTCCTGCCTCACCCTTTACTTTCCAGCCACTTCAAACCTGCAATCCCACCCCCAAACAGACTCTCCCCCAAATCAGTCTTTGCTCCTTTCAGCTCCATCCTTTGCCTTCAAAAGTTTAACCTCCTTAGACCTTACCAGATCAAGAGAGAAGAGACCAGTGGGCCTACAGCTCTGGGTTCCCACACCCACCTGGGCTTTCCTCTTTGTCCAAGCACTGATCACAATCTCATAAAGATGTAACCATACCCGCAACACCGCCCCCCAGGGTCAGGAAAAGCATATACTCTCCCAGTGACTTTGTTGAAATCTGAACCAATGAGAGAGATTTTGCAGAAGCAAGCAAACCAAGAAGAACAACAGATTGTTTTGAGGCTCAGGTCTTCAAATCTAGCTCGGATGCTAACTGCAGCACACTCTCTAGGCCATAGGTTTCCAACATTGTTTGGGCCCCTTTCCAGAAAACAAAACAAGACAGAAAACTCAGCACCTCTCCTGGCAATTTAAAACTTTTGTACTAGAGGCCGGGATAACAAGTGTTAAGTTTCTGCTTTGGCAGCCCCCGCCTTTGAATCATTCCCATGCCCCCAACCCCCAGAGGGTGGCATCACTCACTTTGGGCAACACTGACGTCTAGTGGGTCACGGTCCCTGTGCACCTGAATTTGACCGCCGATTAAAGAGCCTGGTGAAGTTAGTAACCTAAGGAGATTTCCAGCTCACTGTCTCGAGCTCCTGGCAAGGTAATGCAGGTGGGAGAAAGGACGAGGAGAAAGGGGGAAGGAAGCAGAGTGCTCCTGATGGTGCCAGGAGCCCCAAGTGCGAATTGAAGATGGGGTGGAGAGAGAGAGAGAGAGAGGTGCAAATGGAGAAAGGGTTTTCCAAGGGGCCCCACAGGATCCCCATCACTCTCATTTCCTGGGGATAGAGCAGCACCAAGCCGCCTTGCTGGTTGATTAAAAGGCTTTTGTTAGACTCTGGCTATTAATCACCTGCAGTTGCCGGGAATGTCTCCCTCTGCGAGGGAGCGTTTGAGATTATTGCTTAATTAACAAGGTTTATAACGGTGCTAATGTGTCCTATTAAAAAAAGTTATAAAAATTAACCAGAACTCAGTGCTGTGGCTCATTTAGAAAGCTCAGACACTGCAAATGGCCATCTGACCTTAATCAGGTTTAGCTGTCATTCCAGGGCTTGTCATTAAAGGGAGCCTCTCCCTCCAGACTTTCGGCTTTTATCTTTCTAAAGCAGCATCAATGCACCTCTAGCCTTCCGTTATCCTCTGCAAAACTGCCGGCGAGGATGTGATTTCAGAATCAAATAGGAGAGGAAATCCTCCCAACCCTGTGAGCATGAAGCCTCTTGCCATTTTCGTACAGCAAATGTGACTCCGTGTGATAAAATCATACAAAATAAATACAAACAAGCTCGATCCAGCAGACAGCTTGCATGGGAAGAACTAGTCAAATGCAATCTGGAATAGCTCAAATAATTGGGCTAAACACGGCGAGTGTATGGCGGGATGGGAAATAAACTTCCAACGTGCCCGCCTGTGGTAGCAAACAACGCCGCCGTGCACTTCAGTAAAACGGGAAACTCCTGGAGGCCATGGGAAGCCTGAAAGCCCAGGTCAGCCGTGCTCGGTCTCTGACTGTCCGTACAGCTTTGAGCAAGTGAACGTCCTTCTTTCTCAAGTTTCATGAGCCTAGAAAGGTTCACCAAGGTGGGCTGCTGCCTAAGAGCTTCTCAGAAGGCAGATACGGTAGGGAAAGGACAGACAGAGGCTTAGGGACAGATGGCAGACAGAAGCACCTACCCAGGCCGAGAGGGGAGGGAGGCTGCCTGAAGCACAGCTCACCTTGGAGGATCCAGAGAAGAGCAGCAGTTCTCCTGGGCCCAGCAGCTCAGGCCTGAGCGAGTGTGAGTGGGTAGTGTGGCCTGTATTCCAGGCATCAGACAGCATTTGCGAGTTTCTCAAGGTGAGCGGAACAAGACTTAATCAGGGAATACAGTAGTTCACTATGGTAAGGACTTAGCATTCCAAGGGACGATTGCTGAAACATAAAGCCGGCGATTCAGCCCGGGGCCAGATTATGAAGGTGCTATTATGATACGTTAAGAAGCTTAACGGGTGCCATGAACCAGCTGGCACAGAGGCAATGGAAAAGGGATCATATCTGGTTCCTGAAAGATCACTGTGGCCACATAAGGGGAGAGGAGCAGGGGCGCTCTGGACGGGACTAGAGCAGCTCGGGGAGGTGAGATGGCTGGCACGAAGAAGCGGGCAGTGGGATGGACAGAAGCAGACGGCTCCTGAGGCACTTGGCTAGGGCAGAGCGAGAGCTGGGGAAGAGCAGAGGATGAGGCCTACGTCTCTGGCAGGGACGGCAGATGTGGTGTCAGTCACCACGACCGCAGACACACAAGGCCCAGCAGGTTTTACGGGGAAGGTGAGGAGAGAGTAGGTCTCCGGTTCAGGTTCAGGCTTGTCAGTCACGTGGACATCCAAGAGGCAAGAACTAGTGGAATTTGAGGATCATGAATATGAACTTAGGTAACAGATCTGGAACTCATTGTTTATGGATTCAACAGATATGGTCTGAAACTGACTAGACGCCAAACACTTTCCTACACGGTAGCCTTGAACTTGATGCTCATAAAACTTAACTTCTAATGGGGATGGGGTGGGGGAATATTATTCCCTGAAAGATAATCACCAGCTGAACCAACAAATGAATGAGAAATACAGTGCCAACCATTTCAGTGGCCACTTCAGACTGGGCACTTCGGGAGGCCTCTCTGAACACTGCGGGAGGAGTGGGGGATGAGGTGGGGTGGGCGAGGCCGATGCAGACCAGGAGGAGGGCACAGGTGTGGTGGGAACGACCTGAAAGGAGGCCTCGGTGGTGAGAGCGCAGTGAATTTCAATCAGGGCAGGCGGCCCAAGGATGGCCAGGGACCCAATGCAAGCAGGTTGTTGGCCGAGGAAAGCTTGGTGGCATGAGTGGAGGAAAGCTACCTGCACGAGGAGAGGGGAGGGGAGAGGAGAGGAGAGGGTGGAGGCAGATGAGCCCCCGCAGGGAACAGAGAGGCCAGAAGGGCAGGGAGAAATCCTGAGATTGTGCGGAGGATTCGCAGTGAGGGAGAAGTGGTGAGTCAAACAGTGCGGGAGGGGAGGTGAAAAAAACAACGTGTCCTGGCTTTCGTAATGCAGAAGGCAGGGAGACGCGGGCAGAGCCGATTCAGAAGTGGGCTGGGAGTGAACGGCAGGCGGCTGGAACAGTGAAAGCGGACAGAGGGTGAGGATCGGTTGGCAGGGGGTGCAGACATTCTTCCATGAAGCCTGGATGTGAAAAGGGAGAGCGAGCCATGGCAGTGGCAGCTCGGGAGAGCTTTGCTTGTTTCTTTTCAGAAATGAGTGGTTCAAGTGGATGGAAGGGACCCGGGGAAGGAACCGGTCGAGCAGGAGCTGCATTAGGGAGCAAGGCCCTTGAGAACATAGCTGGGCCGAAAGGAATGCAGAGCCCAGGCGGAGATTTCACCAGCTGCAGAGAAGAGAGGAAGACCCGAAGTAGTCGAGTGTGACATGAGGTAGCAAATCCCGGGCTATGATCAGTCTGTAGCTCTGGTGGGTCGGAGGGTCGGAGTTCCTCTTCTGTCCAAAGGCTGTCTCTTGGGAGACAGGGATGGAAGAGAGCAGAGAAGGTTGAACAAGAGGGTGGAAAATGGGAGAGTGATTCAACAAGGGAAGCTCAGAGGATGTGGCAGGAGCTGCTAAGCCCCAGGCAAGACTGGGCCAATGCGTTTTGGCGCACCGCTGAGGTGGGCTCTGCTTCCTGCTTTGCAGCACGGAATCAGATCCGCTGCACAAGGCATGGTCTGAACGGGGCTCAAACGAAGTCCACGTGGCCACTGACAAGCCAGACTTTGGGCTGTAATCCTGGCTTTACAAACACAGACCCCAAGCCTCTGCATCGTACCAGTGCTGTGCTGGGCTGAAGGCCTGAGCGTTTGGACCGTCAGTCTACCTTCTACTTTGCATCACCTGCACTGGGAACCCTGGGAGCTGGTGCTGGGTTCCCGTAAGGTGGCCCTCCAACTGCTCCACAGGAGACGGACGCAGGAGGCTTTTTGTTCCCATAAAGGGTACAGTCTGGGCAACCCACAGGGGCAGTTCGAGCCTGCCCTCCAGGGTCACCAGCAATCAGAAGGGACTGGACGGCGGTGGGTCGGTTTTGTTTGTTTGCACAAGGAGAGGGCAGGGTCTGGAAGCTGAGAAGAGTGAACTTCAAAAACGTGACTGCGAGGAGGTCACATCAGATCACTTTGTCGTGAAGAGTGTCAACTTGCTTTCACATCGAACATGACCATTTCAAAGACCCTCTGAGCAGTGCGCCCAGGCAGCCCTCACTGTCGTATGCAGGGACGCCTCGGGCAGGGAGACTGAGCCATGGAAGGAAACTGATCTACAACAAATCACACCCAGCATCAGTCAGGGAGGCAGACCTGCAGAGCTTAGTGCTTCGCGGGTGAATCCCATGCATGCACTGAGCACGATGAAGTGCCGGGCACTGTGCTAGGTCTCATGATGGGGGCGTCCGGATGGTCCCTCGGTCCTGAGAGCTGGATACAGCAGGTGATTTCATACCACAGTAGGATGGTGGGGGCAGGGGGCGGGGGAGGCACCTGAGACCACCTGAGCCACATTCCAACACGTGCGACCGAATGAAAGGTCGGCCACCTGTTCGAGAGAGTAGAGCTATTCCCCCAGGCAGGCCTCCTTCTCAGGGCAGTCTGCCGAATTGGGTTTCACCGTTTCAGACAGCAGCCAGATTCAAGGTTATCTGTGGTTACTCAGACATAAGTGGCTGCCTAAGTCAATTAATCATGAGCTGGCTCAGCTTTTACAATGCAGCAAGCCCCAGACTAGAGTCTGAAGGGGTCGGTGTGACTGCAGGTTGGTCACTAGATCTCTCTGAGCTCTGTGCTCACCACCTCCAAAAGGCATGGAGAGCAGGTCATTCCTGCCACCGCCCTGAGTTCTTGGAATCCTCATCCCCCTAAGACTATGTGTCCAAGCACCTAAAGACCATCAGCATCTTTCTACTGCAAGGAGAGTCCAAGCTGCTTCCAGTGGCCTGCACAGCCCTGCCACACTGGCTTGTGTCCACCTCCCTGAACCATTCGTTCCTCGCTCAAAACTATTGTCTCATGGACTGTGCCATCCCTTGAACATGGGACATGCCAACCTTTGCACTGCTGTGAACCCTGCCTGATTACTCCTCGCCCAGCCCCTACCTCTGCAGGGCCGCTTCCTGCTACACGATGACGCGTTACCTCAACAAGGCTCCTCGAACCCACAGCTAACGAACTCCTCTCTCCTCAGTTTCTCTGCCACATCACGTAAGACACGTGCGCCACGGCTTCCTCAGTACATGGAAGTAGCCGAGTTGTTGACGCACATAGTGCTTGTCTGCCCTAGGGCACGAGGCCTGCTTGAAACACCCCCACTTCCTGAGCGAGGTTCACTGTGTTTGTCTAGAGCAGTGGGTCTCCACCTTCCCTACGCCATGACCCTTTATACAGGGCCTCGTGTGGTGGTGACCCCCAAGCAGAAAATCATTTTCGTTGCTCCTTCAGGGTTGCAATTTTGCTACTGTTATGCATTGTCATGGAAATATCTGATAAGCAGGATTTATTTTCATTGTTACAAATTGAACACAATTAAAGCAGAGTGATTCATCACAAAACAATATAGAATTATATTTTGTGAAATATTTGTGTGTTTTCCAAGGGTCTTAGGCGACCCCTGTGAAAGGGTCATTCAGCCCCCAAAGGGGTCGCGACCCACAGATTGAGAGTCACTGGTCTAAAGCACTGCAGGTGTGGACACTCTGATGACAGGGGCTAGTAGGACAGATTCCTGGCTCCACCCCTACTACCGGCATGACCTGGGGAAAGTTAGTTAACCTCTCTGTGTCTCAGTTTCCTCACCTATAAAACAGTGAAAAGTATAGTAACTTTACAGTACGATTGCTACAAGGACTATATGAATAAACGTGTTTAAAATAGAACCCGAAACACAGCCATTGCAAAAATAAAATTAGCAATTAGTTTATTCTCTCTGTTACCTCAGCACCCACTCTGTTCTCTATTTGTATTTATTTATATATTAATCAAGGAGCCCTGGTGGAACAATGGTGAATTACTGGGCTACAAACCAAAAGGTTGGTGTTTTGAACCCACCCAGCAACTCTCAGGGACCAGGAAGGCCTGGTGACCCACTTCTGTAAGAGGACAGTGAAGAACACCCTGTAGGGCACACTGGGGACCCAGGAGGGGTCAGAATCAACTTGACAGCAGCCACTAACAACAACAATATACAGAGACTTGTTTTTCTTGTGCTCAACTTCCTTCGGAGACCATGAGCTCCCTGAAGAGGAAGACTAAGCCACATCTTGCTTTGTGTCCTCAATACTTAGTCGGGTTTAGTGAAGGAATGGAGGGTGGGCTAGAGGAAGGAAGAGTGAAAGCCGACAAAGCAAACAGCCGCATTTGGAGGGAGACACATGAGCCGATCTCTTTGCTTGCCTGAACAGCCAGCAAGCGCCAGAAAGGCATCTAGTATGTATCAGTGGTCTTCACTCATTCACTATGGTAGGAATGATGCTGGAATCCCCAAGAAGGGCATTCCCAAGCTCAATCTCCTCTGTGCTCTGTACACGGTGGTACGCTTGTCATCTCCAGGTCTTGGTTTGAGCTGCCTCGACTTCTGAAGTATCTCTTCTCAGACATCTGTCTATGTATCTGATCTACCTTTCAAGACCCAATCTAGCAACTCCTTCCCCAGAAATCCTTCCCCAAGTTTTCAGTGAAGGGTAACCTCTTTTGCTGAGAATTCCCTGCCCCTCTCTCATGCTAGTTCCTTGCATTTTGCTTGAGCCCACAGCTCATTTCTCAATATGTGCTCTTCTGGGACAGGACCGTATCTGGCCCTGTGTCCTGTGCCCAGCTCAGGGCCTGGTTGGAGGACCTTCAGGGAGCAGTTGTTGAACTGTACTGCATCTAGTACATTCTTGTCAGAAGAAAGGACAGTAGCTCAGTGTGGTAGTTACATAACCTGATGTCAAATTGTGAAGGGGTGGAGTCGAGCCTGTCAATCAGGTTGCAGCTTGGTGACCTCATTTGGAGGTGCCCAGAGATAAACAGCTCACTGGAGGCCAGAGACACTCACTCCCTACGAAACATTACTGACCATGAGCCTGACGGAGCTACACTGATCCAGACAGAGCCCTGGAGCTGGAGGAGCCATGAGCAGACCCACACCAGTGCTGAGATACTTCTACCGCCATTGGATCCACAAGACTTTCCACCCACTGGCCTGTGATCTTACTGCATTTGGTGTCATTGCATATGTTTCATGAGTCTGAAGAGGAATTTATACATTGGTATCGGACATATGGGCTAATGTTGGACTTATGTACTTGATCTGGACTGGACTGGGATGTGTTCTCAATATTTAATTGCTCTTATATATAAAGCTCTTTCTTATACACACAGGAGTGTCTATGAGTTTGTTTCTCTAGTCTACCCAGACTAACACACTCTCCTTTGTGTTTTCACTGCAGTGACCTACCTCTGACAATGCTTAGTTTGTGAGGTGAGAGGGGTGGTTTAGGGACTGCATCCTTCTTTTTTTTAGTGGCAACTCCTGTGACGCTTCTGTTCTTCAGAACATCTGTTCCCCAAATCATGACAGCCAGGTTCTTCGTGTACTTGGAATCTCCTTGGGTTGCTTGTAGCTGGTGCCATTTCTCCTCATCAACCCAAATCCCGCTTCCCAGGTGGACCTGAAAGGGACAAAGGCACGGGCCCCGGTGAGTCTGACAGGTGGAGACCTCTCTTGCCCTTTACAAAAGACACCGTCACACAACTGTAATTGATCCACGCTCTACATACAAACTCCACTCTCCTTAAGGGATGTCAAAAGAGCCATCATGCACTACAAGCCGCTACTTATTCTCGTGGTTTAGAATTGCCATCGCAAATATACACAGCAACCCTCGAAGAAAGGTCCTATGGCCTTCGCTTCATTTCACATGGGAAATCATATTCAGAAAGGTAAAGTCACGGAATTCCTGCGGGGCAGAGCTGGGACTCCTACCTTTACTCATTAGTATCGCAGGGCTGCGCACAGACTGATCAAATTGTAGGGACACACATGTTGAATCCCTTGTCTGCTACTTTAGAAAGGCCTGTCCCTCCTTCCTGGAACATGCTGGCACACATCTTCCTAAGGGCGGTGTTTCTCAGTGCTGGCTGCACACTAGGGTCCAGGCTCCCCAGCCCCAGAAGCCCTGGTCTACCTGACCTAGGTGTGGAGGAGGGATCGCTCTGGCTAAAGCTCTCTGGGTAGTTACGGCGTATAGCAGAGTTAAGCGTGAGAACCGCCGTCAGCTGGGGTGAGGAGTGCGGCTGACGGAGCTCTGCCCCTAATTGGGACTATGGTTGTGTAAGCTCTTTCCCATCTCTGAGTTTCAGTTTCCCTGTCTGTGAGCGGAGAGAGTTGGGTCCTATTTATAAGTTCCATATGGCTCAGAACACCTGTACTTAAAAATATTTTTTTAATAAAATAAACTGGACCATCGTGTACCGAGTTGCACTCCGATGGCGCCCAGAACAGAACACAAAATTGTGCTCCCTCTCAGGGAGGTGCTGGGCAAGTTGCAACACAGAGTTGATCCAGTCCTAAGACCTAGCACGGTCCAGCAATGAGCTGCAGAGTAAAAGCAAATAATTACTGTCTGGCTCTCTGAGCAACTCAGAAACCATTTGCTGACATTCACCATTTGCGAGAACAAAACCAAACAGTTTGACTCTGACCTTGTCATTTCTGCTGTGTTTCAGCTTAGTCTACGTAGGACAGAAATGACCTATGTGGGGCAGAGGGGAGGCAGCCAGGGAACATGGGAAAGTTTCGCTACAAGTGGTGGTCTTCAGGAACACCTGAGGGTTGGCAGCACCTCATGGTCAGGAAATTCGTCTCAGGAGAGGCTGGTCTGAGAGACTGGGCATGTGCAGACGGATGGCAGACTGGCACGACTGTTCAGAAAGGATCTTTCTGCTGAATCTCGGCTTGAGGAGGAAAGTGGGCAAATGCTGACAGGCAGCATTTTAACCAATTACTGAAGTTTTGCAAACAACCAGAAGAAGAAGAGAGGGAAAAATAAAAAACAGTCTGCCCTCAATTGCCTCTAAGTAAGAGATCCACCTGTCATGCTAGACTTCACTTGCTTTTCCCCAAAAGATCACTCAGGCTGCTGGAGGCCATCAGATAACAAGATCCACCTGACCTCTCCGGGCGCAAACTTCAGGACCGCAAATGTGTTTGTGCAGCTCAGGAGAGATAAGCAGCCCTGGGGTGAGATGTGCTGCCAGCATCTGGCCAGGCAACACCCAGCCAAGGTCAAGTCAGGCCTTTTTCTCTGCAGACTGAGCTGTGGGGGGGCAATCTGTGTGCTGGGCTGGGCATGCTGGGGCTGAGCTCCCTGCTGCCCCTAGCGGATCCTGCTTTCTCTGACTTGGTGACACTGAGACCACCCACACGGGCTTCAGATTAAATCCCTGACTCAGAAGATTACAGATGGGAGAAGACAACTTAAAATCTGTTTCAAAGCTCTCTGTGCCCGTCTAGCTTAGCCTCGCTTCTCTATAATCTTTTGATTTATTGTTCTTAGAAGAGAGACGAACGTTCTTTTAGCCACTGCTCCACCAGAGGAAGGGGATAATACTATTTTCCTGAGTATTTATAATGAGACAAGTATTGTACACTGACTATTTTTTAAAGTCCTTCTCATAAATTTAAGGAGTCCTGGTAGTGTAGTTGTTATATGTCGGACTGCGACCTGCCTGGTCAGCAGTTTGCTCTTTGGGAGAAAGCCTGGGTTTTCTACTCCCTTAGAGTTCCAGTCTCGGAAACCCACAAGGGGGTCTTATGAGTTGGCAGTCAAAGAGAGAGAGATTGTGAGCCTAAGAGATGAGAATAGGTAGAAGCTAGTATTCCCACTTTACAGATATGGGAATCAATGGCCTTTCTTCAGACAGAACGATCAGGAAAGTTGGGGATCAAGTTTCAGATCCAAATCTGGCTGGCTCTGAAGACTATGTTCTCTGCCAGTGTCTCCGTTGTGCTGATGTGGCTGACACGCAGATGAGCCGATCGGACACATGGGTGTTCGGGTACATTTCCTTTTGAATTTTCCCCTCTACCTGCCTGGTCACTGCCCTTCCCAGCACTCAAGTGTAATTCCTTCACCACCAGGACAGAAAACCAGGGAAAAGGGCATGGGCTGGCCTCCCTGCCTCCAGTTCTGCCCCCACCACCCTGCTCCATAAACACTGCCAGACTAATTTCCCTAACCCATCGCTTACCTAGCCTGCAGTTCCTCTCAACTCTGTGGTTTTTGTCAACCCTCTGGAATCTTGAATTGGCTCCCTGTTTCCTATTACATTAAATCCAAATCCCTCAGCCTGGCTTTAAAGACCATTTAGAATTCAGGCTGCTAACCTTGGCTTTCCTCCTATGTCTCTTATTCCGCTGAAGCTCCAAATGCTTTCTGTGAGCTCCTTCTACTTCCAGCATGCCGAACCAGAGAATTACCGGGTCTACATGGAATCTTCTACGCACTCGCTCTGTATCTCAAGCAAGATGCTTTACCCTTTTATTTTCAAGCTGTGAAATAGACAGACCACCACCTAATTCATAGAAGCATTCTGAGAATCCCATGTGGTGACATAAATAAAAAGGTGGAGGACAGCACACACTCAGCAACGATTACATCCTGTCCTTTCCACCCCCATCCCTGCCTCGCTGCTCATGCGCTTGCCTGCCCAGGAATGAGAGCCTTCCCTTGTGTCTTCTTACACCCGCCAAGCCAATCTTCCAAGTCCAAGTTTAAATCCTAGAGATGCTTAAGTACGCTAGAACAGCTAACTCGCTTACGGCTTTCATACCAGATTCAGCTTCCTTCCTAGTCCATGGCTGTGGGAGAAGACAAGCCTTCTTCTGTCCCTTACGGCGGGAAGGCAGCAAGCCTGAACAGAGAGCAGCAAGAAACCGACGGGCACAGTTAATGTTCTAAAGGCAGTGGTTTTCACGTCTCAGGATCTGCTCTTCCTTGGAGAAGAAAATGTTTTCTGGCATTCACTCGAGTACCAGGTCAGCTTTACACCACGGAGGGAAATGGCCCTGGGTCAGACCAATCACAGGCATCTGCTGAAGCATTTCAGCTCGGGCCCAAGGGTCAGCGGAATGGCGAGAGCACACTGCTTTGGGAATGGAGAGGTCTGGAGCCCATGCCCTGCCCTGCCTCTAGCTTGGCATACAATTGCAGGCAGGTCTCTAAGATGTGCTTCCCTATGATTACCACATATAAGCTAGCCGGAGTTTCAATGGTCTTTTCAGCTGTATGATGCTCTGAATTTTTGAAATACAAATCAGAGACAACGGAAGCAATCTGCATTATCAAAATCAGAAAGTAATTTCCATAGCAAGTCCTGGTCATGCAAACCACATCAGAGGATTGGACCAGACTATTAGCCATAGGTATCAAGGGACGGTGTTAGAATATGGCATTTGACAAGTGGGACTTAATTTTAAAGAATGTCTTTTTGACCTGCTTTGTAGGGCAGTGCTCATTTCCTACTTGGAGATGGGTCCTACTCCAAAGCTATCGGTTTTCAGAGCTTTGAAACCTCTGTCTGTCTGTGCAGGCGGAGAGAGGAAGGCTCAGAAACCATCAAGGCAATGGGAAGCAACTATCTCTGGGAGGTGGGCACACTGCTGCTCCGGGACCAGCAGCCATTAGCAGAGATCTCTTTCCATGGCCCCCCTTTAGAAGTCTCTTGCTTTAACCACAAATTAGCTGCCCATGTAAACCAGGTTCGTTTTAATAGCAACCCATCAGCAAACACTAATGGAAAAAAATTTGTTGCCTGCATGATTTGTTGTGCAACTGATGAGTGAAGAAGTGAATGATGTTTAAAAGACACGTTTTTTTGGGGGGTGTGAGGGGAAACAACCCAAGCAAAAGGAGGCTCCCCGTAATGCTCAGACATTGTCCATTGGCTTTCAAAGCAAAAAAGAGTTTCCTCTTAAAACAAATGCAGAAGTATTCACTCTGAAGCACCCTCCTGACTAAAAGGAAAGAAAACAAGTAAGACAGACAGACTGACTCGTCCTTTATTATTTAACCTTCAAAGAAGCAAAGTACGCGACCTTAAAACCTACGTCCCAGAATCATAAAAAGGCTTGTGGAGCGTGTCGGTTCTATCTTACTTTGTGAAGCTAGGGACCCTGAGTCCAGAGATGGGAGGTATCCATGTGAACTCACGCAGGTTAGGAGCCAGGCAGAGCTATGCCTAGCACTCAGGCTCCTAGCTGCCTTCTTCCACTGTGTCAGACCACCTTGTAAACGTAACACGCCTGCTGGGAGGCAAGGAAGCCCGGGGCCCTGGCCTGGTCTATCCGCCTGCCTGGGTAAGGGAGGACGGGCTCAGTGGGAGCTGCAGGGAGCGGCAGCAGAGCCAGGAGAGCGCTGAAGATGAACAGGACTCGTTTCCCCAGCCTGACAGTATTTGCTTTGGCTCAGTAGTTGCAAGGCTATTTCTGAACAAAGCCCAAACCCCCAAATCTGCTCTTTCTCATCAACCCACTGGGGAGCCATCCTGTATAACCGGAGGCCTTTCAAAGCATAAGGCAAGAAAAATGGCCTCACACTGATGACGCTTGGAGAACGGACAGGTCCTCCCTCTCATGTGTGCCCACGGCCATGGTGGCAACGAATGTGCCACTGGAGCGGGGTTCTCCCCGTGCCCGAACAGAGGGCTCCTATACCCATCTTCCAACTGGATGTTAGAAGAGTTTCCTGTCCTACTTTTGCTGACGGGTCAACAAGTGACTTTAAGATTTCCAAGGTTATCTCACGACTTTGCATCTCGGTGTCCATCGTTTCTGATAGCACTAACATTCACTTTCAATAATTGTTTCTGAGGGCCAAAAAAACAAGAGGGTTATACAGGATCGGAGGACTCTGTACAAACCACTGCACAATAAAGAGCTCCCAGTGGCTTAGAGAAAGGAAGCATGTTTCAGTCCTCTGAGGATCCCTGGTACCTAACACAGGGTTTGGGATGCAGATACTCGGAAAATGGCAAATGAATATAAACTGAAGTGAGAGCTGAATTTAAAATATTTCATTTCAAGTTCAGCTGAGATACTGAAGGCAGCTGGCTGCATAGGGGGTAAGATAAGTCTCATCAACCTGCCATGGTATTAAAAAAAATGTCTCACTAATGAACTTTGTAAAATGTCGTTTTGCTTTTCTAGTTGGTTTGGTCCTTTTCTTTATTTTCATGGAGGAAGGGAGAGAAAAAGAAAAAGATGAAGCAGAGCTACACTGGTCACATCACACATGAAGCCCAGAAATAGTTGCACCGGCTAAGCCAGGAGGCAGACCAGAGGGGCTTCCACCATGCTCTCCATCTGGACGCTGACTAAGAAACACTTGCAGGGAATGGATATTGAGCTGAAAACACTACCTTGCCATTGTCTAGGATATACTTGTCCATGACAGGTGCAGGAGCAGGGTAATAGGACGACGTATTTGCTTCCTCACTGAAAGTGCTCCGTAACTCCGGCTCGGGCTCGAGACATTCTGACTTTACTTTATCCAAGTCAATGGCGGGACCTAGGCAGTTAAGAAAAGAGATCTGTCTAGAACTCCAAGGAAAATAAAATGCAATTTATTTTTTTTTTAACTAGGCATCTGTCAGCACACAGTGGCAACAAAAAGAACTGCGGGCTTATGTTTGTTCATTGAACCGCACTTGAACCCAGACTTGAACACAGAATGAGGTGTGAGCGTCACAGGGAAAAGGTGGAAAATTGGAAGACAAGAATGAACTTGACTCTAATGAAGTATGAGAAGCGCTCTCGTCCGGTGTCACTGTCCAAATGGAAAGGCAGGGGACTCAACTTCCTGTACAGGACAGAGGTGCTGTGGCGACTGGCTGGAAGGAGAAGAGGGGGCAATTACTGGAATATGTAAATTGTGTGCTTTCCATAAACCCCATGCCTGCTGCCTCCGGTGGGGCAGGCCCCAAGGAAGTAGGGACGCTGGAGAACGCTCAGGCCTCCCCTGCCCATCCCTCACCTACATACCTAGCATCCGGGCAGGAATCTTTCAACCAAGAAATTAAAATACAATACAGATTAAGCAGGCTCCTGATTGCCTGATCCAGCAGCTACCCTGATTTTTATTTTAATGCAATCAACAAAAATTACCTGCCGTTTCAACAGCAGGCAAAGGGGGGTGGCTTCTCTGGAGGATCATTTGTTCCCTCCATTAGCTTGTTAAAATGATGGACTGCGATTAAAAATCACCTATTGTGTCTTGATTACCAAAGGGCAGAGAAGCAGGATGAAACGGGTAAATAAGGCCGGAGGGTTTGATTAACACTGGAGGGGAAGCAAGTCCATAGGCCAAGGGAGAGTGTTGCTTGTTGGAAACTTTCCCTATTGAAACATTTCAGGTGCTGATATGTCAGGAGGGGAGACCCTGTTACTGCCACAGCAGCTCCGGATGAATACGTGTGGGAACATCACTTAATTGATACATTCTTGGTCCAATCTGTTTGCCCTAAGCTTGGGGTCAATTAGGCTCAACGCTCTATCCAACAACCCAGTGCAACATTCAGACAGCACATCTATGTCCACTTACCAAACCCTAGGCTTTGGGCAACGTGGGGAACGCACTGGGGATTTTGTTCCCCAAATCCATGACAGTGCTTCCAGAATAGGAATTTCGATCCAGAGTTACTGGCAGCTATCATTTTCAAGGCAGAATCTCTGTCCTCTCCGAAGACTGAAGCTTGAGCCTTGCGCCGTGAATGCGAGCTGCCTGGCGAGCAAGCTTTGTACGTGCAAGAGCAAGAGCAGTCCTGGCAGAAAGGTCTCTGCTGTTTGAATCGTGACAGCACGGGCAAGTAAAGTGTGCGCACCGTCAGAAGATTTTGGATCGCATCTCCTCAACAGGCGTGGATCTGTCCAAGGTCTGGACCTACGGCTTACCCTGTCCTTTGTGCACTGAGCAGGTAGTGTAGGAATGTTTGCGCAAGAAAAGAAGGGCAAAAGTGATGAAATGAGTCTAAAGCTCCAGACGCAGATGGGCAAGCTTCTCCTCTCTGTGTGGGGTCTCAGGTTGGATCTCTGAAGTGCAAGCAGATCCACGGGGAGCATGTGATCATTTCTGGGATCTTCGATGGGGGAGGAGAAATACTTCAGTTTGCTTAAAGGGCATGAGCTCTCCCCATCAGTGGCCGAAGGAGGGGTGATCTGGGAAGAGGACACAGCAGCAGCAACCAGCCCCCGGGCTGCCTGTGGTCATGCAGTGTCCCTGCTCCCAAGCTCTGCTCCTCATTTATAAGAAAGCGTGGGTCAGAAAGTTAACTGTCCCTGGGTCCTTTGCTGTGTTTGTTCTTATAGGTCCTTCTTTTGTATGTTTTTCTTTATGGGTAAGCGGGGTGGGTGGATTGTTGAAGACAGGAGCTGGACTAATGATTGCCTGGGGGCATGGATAGGAAGGGTGGGGGGATGGGGAGTCAACACCAATGGATACAAAAAGGAAGAACAGGTTCTACATGTGATGATTGAACAGCCTTTTCTGATAGGATTTAATGAGTGGATTGATATGCTAATGTAGCTCAATAAAACTGTTAGGTTTCCAGACCGGAGTGGGTTATACCTCGTTCTTTGCTTCACACACTGAAAGACTTCTGTGAAGCAGATTGTGTGACCTTTTTTATGAAGGACAGGACAAAGGGGTACACTCTATTTCAGGGGCTACAGTCAAAAGGGTACACGCTCTTTCTAGGAAGCGTGCAAAGCCGTGTGGAAGCTATACTGGGGTTCACAACTGGGCACGAACCACCGTGTGGAAAAGAGCACCCACATATGCAGAACTTGAGGAGGGGGTATCCTGGGAGGCCAGAAGCCCCAGAACCCTAGAGGCTAGGAGAATGTGGGCCAAGAGGCTGTGGGCCCTGAGTAGGCTCCAGAGCAGGTGCACGTGTGCCCGCAGGGGAGGGAGACCCTCACCCTCCACCTGCCTCTGACTAAGAGCAGGGTCAGAGTGATGCCCTCCCACAGCCCTGATTTCACACCGCTGGCTGGGAATACGTGGCTGACGGCATTGGTTGACTGCATTGGCTGAGTTAGGTCCTCCTCCTGTGAGATGTGCCTAAGGTGGGTGTGTCCAAGGTATTGGTTTAATCTGGGTCTATGGGGCATGTGTCTGTGCATGCTCAGTCTGGGGTCTTCCTAGTGTTCTTTCCAACCTCTTTCACCGGGGCCTTTGCAGGTATGGATGAGACAACCCCTCTGTCCCTAAATCTAACTACCTAACACAACCTTTTAAGTAAAAAATTAAATTAAATGCAAAAAAATAAGAAAAAGGTGGAAAGAGATCTCATCACAACCACACCTTCCAGTTAAATCTATACTTAAAATGAAAACAAAAATAGAAGAAAATGAATCCAGTACAGCTAAGTCTTCAGTCGGATTCACTCCCACCCGTCTCCCAAAGGGGTGCTAAAGCGAGCTTTCAAAGAAGAGAGCCCTTCATTGCTGAAGCTCTCTATTATTCCCCAAATGAAGTCCCATTCCCAAACCCCCCTGAAGTCCCAGGCCACCTGCCTCCTCTCTACCTAGGCAGCCCACTCCTTGCTCTCTCTGATATGCGCCTGTGCTCTCACCACACAAAACCCAGGCCCCACAGGCTTCTGTGCCTTTGACTATGCTGTTCTCTCCAAAGTCAATGTCATCTGATTTGCTGTTCAGAGTTCAGGAAGCACTCAGGGGGCTCCTTCTTGAGGCTTTGCCCTGGTCACCGCAGGGAAGTGCTGGTAGCTTCTAGCAAAGCATCATCTTCATCATCCGCCTTCTGGTCCGTTGTCATCATTAGACTATGAAGCTCTTCAAGGCAAAGGTCATGTTTATCTTCCTCTGCAGTCTTTTACCGAGTTGGGAACAATGGCGGGTAACATTGCAGGTTCTCAGCAAGTTCGTCGGGAAAGAGGGAGTGAAGAGGGAGGGTGATGGACAGCTGGCGGGGGCCCTCTGGGCACTGGGGCAGAGTCTGCAGTGAAGCTCTGCTGCTGAGTCCCAGGTTTAGGAATGGGGATGGAGGTGGGTGAGAGGCTGCTCTCACAAACTCTACAACCTTTCGTGGCATGACGTCCATGAAGCTAAGTAGATATCGGAAGCATCTCTCCAAGAGAATGGACAATTCAGATTGCTGTAATTTGAGATTCTGCTTTTACACTGTCTACAGAGGCCCCTATGGAAGGAGGGGTGGGGGGGCTAAGCGAGGCACTTCTCTGACTCCATCTCCTGCTGATTCCCTCCCCTTAGCGAGACTCCATCCCGTGGAACACTCGGAGCAGTGGGTTCCACGCTGGACTTAACTGCAAGGTCTGCAGTGGACTGCATCTATCGCACACTGGAAGACGTTTCACCTCAGAAACTCGAGGGCTGGATCTAGTCTGTCCCTGAGGGGCCTGACGAGTCAGGATTGATTCAATGCTAGTTGATCCGTTTTAATCCTCTCCGCACACCTGCCATTCTTTCCTGCCCGCTCGTCTTTGCTCAGTAGCCCTGATGGTGTTGTGGTGATACGCTGGGTGGACAGTTCAAAACCACCAGCTGTCCTTTGGGAGAAAGGCGAGGCTTTAGGCTCCGGTAAAGAGTTTCCATCTTGGAAACTCAGAAAGGCAGCTCTACCCTGCCCTTTAGGGTCACTATGAGTTGGCACCGCTTGGATGGCATGCGTCTTTGCTTGCCATCCACTCTGTCCAGAGCATCCTTTTCCCATGGCGGTCCCGATTTCATGAGGCCCTCAGAGCTGGGTTTCCACGTGCCACCTTCTCCAGGAAGGCTGCCCAATCCCCTCGCATGAAGGTAAATCACTTTAAGTCCTGGGCTTGTCGCTTACTGTTTAGACAAGCTGTGATCTCCAGCAAGCAGGGTCTCCTCCGAAGCCTTTCCACCTCCCACCCACATTCAGGTGGTCCAGCTCTGCCCTGCTTTGGACCTCTGAACTCTCCAGCCCCCCGTGTGCCATACTGATCTGACACACTTCGTGGTGTTCTGTCTGTCTGCCCCACTAGACTAGAAGGCCTGAGGAGGGGCAGGGACCACGGTTTTTTTTCTGTGGCAGACTCCAGAACATGGCACAGTACCTGGTTCAAATTCTATTTTCAACAGACAGTTTGCACATGAATAATAACTTGACCTTGCTAATCTTATTGATGCACCTGAGAGAACGGGTGTCAGCAATTTGGCAAGACTAGATTAAATGTGCTCATGGCATATACAGATGACTCATGCAGAATCTGGCATAGTGGGTGTTTGGTAAACTCTGGTACCCTCCTCAATGTCCCCCTCCCGCATGCCTTCACGACACGCCCTCCTTCCATTAGCATCTTCCTAAGTGTGGCTTTTGTGAGCCCAGATTCCGGCTTCGTCTCTCTGCCCTAGTGTCCAGCGCAGGCCTGGCCCTGAGGAGGGACTTGGCATTGCACCTCACAGACACTAGGCCCACTCTGCCTTCTGAGGCTGACATGACAAAGCTTTCTCAAGTGACTGTGGTTTTTGGACCGGGCTGGAGGAAAGATATTTCCCGACACGCTTGAGCATGACTGCTGTGTGCTGGGGACACGACTCTCGGTGCGACAGTCCCCATCCACAGACTGCAATGTAGAAGTACCTCAGCCTCAATCTCAGCAAGAGCAGCTGCCCCCAAATGCGAAAATGCAGCCGAAGGAACATCTAGGAAGAGGTTCTTTGGGAGTCCTTGATGTGCATCCCAGCTCTGTGACCTTAGAGGTGTCACCTGACCCTCTGCACCTCAGGTTTCCTACCCACAGCCTGGAATTGCCAGAAGCCACTGCGAGGGCTCAGCGCTGTGTCGCCAGGCACCGGAAGGCAAGGGGCTCAGAAAGTGGCCAATGAATGGAGGAATAAATAAAGCCTGGTGTTTAGCATGAGCGAATTGGAGAGAAAAGGAACAGAGAAGCATGAGGCTCTGCTGGGGAGGGGAGGGAGGGCCTCTAGTGCTTTTCATTTAAGGGGCAAATTAAAAAAAAAAAAACTTCATTGCAAATTCTAGTCGGCTCCACTACTGATGTTGGCAATTTACATCTCATTACAACAAACGCCTCAGATTGCTGTTTTGCTTTAAAAAATTTCTGAGGCATTGTTCTGCCTCAAACACATGTGACCAAATTAGCCACAATAATAAGCACTTGCGCTCAGAGACAGCCCGGGTAGCTCTGGCGCAGATATTTTAGGCAACAAAGGAACTTTTTTCACTTTGTGGAAAGATTAAGGGGGGAAAAAAAGCCTTTGATCCACTTGCATTCTGGGACTGACACTTCAGGTTTATTTGGGGGAAAATATACTTTCTATGGAGAGAAGCCTCCCAGCTGGTAAAAGATCCTTATTTTCCTTCCGTGTCAAAAGTAGTATTTGCTTTTCATTCGATCACTCATGAACCTTTCATCATACAATCCCCGACTGACTGCCAAGGTGGAGGCCCCACAAGAGGTCCAGGGGCCCAGAGGCAAACAAGGCATCCCACGATGCTGGAGAAAACCTGAAGCGAACGCACTGTCCTCCTGTCCATTCGGATTCCCAGCAACCCATGGGAGTCTGAGGCTGTCAGCCTTCATAAAAGCAGACTGTCATATCTTTCTCCTGCACGGGCACCCGGGATTCGAATGGACAATCTGCATTAGCAGCCGAGTGAGCACTTAACCAGGGCAGTACCAGGCCAGAGAGGTTCCGAATTTCGCAAGGCAATTCCTACTCTATTGCGTTACAAATAGCTGCGGTCTGATTGTTGCCTATTGGTCTAGCGATGACGGGACAAATCCTAGTTTTGTTATTCATTTTGCTTCTTTCATTCCCAGGGATCCCTTCCATGGGAAGCTTGGTGGCGCAGATGCCTAAGCATTGGGCTGCCGTCCACCAGGTGGTTGGTTTGAACTCAACAGCAGCTCAGAGGGAGAGAGGTGAGGCCGTTTGCTTCTGTCGAGATATGCAGCCTCAGAAATCCAGGGGAGCCCTTCTACTCTGTCTTAGGGTGTCGCTAAGAGCCACAATAGGCTAGATGTCAGTGGATCTGACATCTTCCACCTTATGGATTGGGCACTTAGATACTGCCAATCTCTCCCTGGGAGATCTCCTCCCGTGAAGAGCCACAGTCTCAGAAACCCACAGGGGCAGTTCCACCCTGTCTCATGGGGTCCCAAAGAGCCAGGCGTGTTGGTGGCAGAGAGGGAAGGGCTCATTCAGTGATCTGTGGCTCCATGACTAAGCAAACCTACATGATTCTCTATTCTTCTTTGACCTTACACAGAACTCTGTTCGTTCTGAAAACCTTTCTAAAAAGTTTGGATGTTTATCTGATGGTCTTAAGAAATCTCACTCAATATTTATGCCTGGACACCCATTCGTTGGTGCTCAAGTTGAAAGGCTAATGATTTTATATAAAAAAAGATGAACAAAATTCTTCTATTTACTTCAGTGAGTGAAATGGACATTTCTGCTATGGGTACAGTTTTATCTCTGTGGTAGTTACATAATCTGTTGTCAGTTTGAGACTTCAGAGTGAAGGGGTGGAGTTTAGCCTGTCAATCAGGTCACAGCCTGATGACCTCATTTGGAGGTGCTAAGGAGATAACTAGCTTGCTGGAGGCAGGACACATGCTCCCTCCCTGTGAGACATTACTGAGCACGAGCCTGATGGAACTACACGGATACAGTCAGAGCCCTGGGAGCTGGAGGAGCCATGTGGGGACCCAAGCTAGTACTGAGATGCTTTTACTGCCACTGGATCCACAAGAGCCTGATTTTCCTGAACTTGGCATCACTACATGTGTTAGGGTAACATGGGACTTGATCTGGACTGAGCTGGGATGTTTTCTCAATGTTATAATGGCTCTTTGATATAAAACTCTTTCATATATATATACAGATAGATAGGTATATATATATCTATATATATATGTATTTATGAATTTGTTTCTCTAGTCAACCCAGAGTAACACAATCTCCTTCATAAATACAAAGTGAATCCGTTAAAATTCTTACATGCATCCAGAACACAAAGGCACCCTATGTTGGATGGAATAGAAGTGGGTCCACTTCCCTGAGAAGGACCACATACATGGCAACAGTCGCGTAACAGTGAGGAAGGAACAAAGTAAGCAGGAGTCTTGGGAAGAGCGGGGGCAGTGACCCTCGGGTATCTGCATCCTTTTCAGAAGGCATTAGACACTCTCACCTTTGGCTGAAGTCACACTTAGCCCCATAAAGCTCCCAGTGAGGGCAGGAATGGATCTGTCCTTTGATTCACTCCTTCAGTGAGAATCTACTGAGCATACACTGGGTGCCAGCCCACAGGCAGCCTGGTAGCCTTGCGTGCTTCCCAGTGCAGTGGTTGAAAGAAACAGACCACAATCATGACCACCCACATATCCGGTGTGGGTGAGGATAAGGGCTTTGGAACAGAAGTGAAGAGGGCGCTTCACCTGGGGGAGTCTAAGGCTTCCGAAGACCTGTCACAAACGTCTCTGCTCGAGCTTCCAGGGGTGGTCAGGGATTTACTGGGCGTGAGGAGCTGGGGTAGGGGCGTTATCTTCATACGGTGATGGCAGCCAGCACCTACAGGCTCAATGACCGTCCGGAAAATGAGGAGCCTGACAATCCACACAGATTTGGGAAAAGAGGGATCAGTGCTGGCGCAGTGAGCCTGACCCGAGCAGGCTTCAGAGAAAAGTGCCAATTGGGGACCAGAGGGTGAGGAAGGTCTGAGGAAGGGGAGTGGGGGGGTGGGGGTGGGCTTCTGTCGATCGGGAATCTGACCAAAGTGAACCTTTCTCTTTCTCATTTCCTACGAACTTTCCGTGAGTGAGAGGGGAATCGGCTTTAGTGGACAGAGGTAGGAAGAGCAATCCTAGCTCAAGGAGGTTGTTCCTACCTGGGACTGTTCCTCAGGGGTCAGGCCAGAGACCCAGCAACAAGGCTGGGAAGAGCCTGAGAGAGGCCCTGTCCCCAAGGGGAGGAACCCACCCAAGGAGCGGTCACAGAGGCTAGCTAAAGTTCTGAATATTTTCTCTTAATGGGGAATTACAGATGCCCACTTCAAATGGCACATTCGCTTCTTACAGAGAAAGAAAGGTGATCTATATCTGCTGAGTGCCCTCTTTATTAAACACTGTTGTGGGTTAAACTGTGTCCCTGAAAAGATACAACAAAGTCCATATTTTTATCACTTGTGAATATGACCTTATTTGGAATTAGGGTGACTGCTAATGTAATCATTTAACATGAGATTATAATGGAATAAACCCAAAGTAAACTCACTGCCATTGAGTCGATGCTGGCCCACAGAGCAGAACTGAATCCCATGCGACTGCTGTCCTTATTAATCAGAGAAGAGACACAAGAAAGACAGTCACGTAGAGACAGAGGCCAAGGCTGAGGTGTTGCAGTCACAAGCCAAAGAATGCTGGAAACCATGAACAGCTAGAAGAACTAAGGAAGGATTTCCTCTGGAGCGTTCAAAGAGAGCAGAGATTTGCTGATCTCTGGGTTAGAACTTCTGTCCTCCAGAACTGTGAGACAAGTTTCTGCTGTTTTAGGCCATCCCTTTGCTCTGGCAGCCTCAGTAAGGGAACACAAGCATCATACCTGAAAGTTCCATATTTTATACCTAGTGTGTCTTACTTTCCTGTCAGGTGATTATTTTTTCAATGCTCCTCTCCTTTACTGACAGATAAACTCCAAGGGGACAGAGACCAGACAGCCTATAATGTTCACCGAGGTGTCCCCAAGCGCCCAGCAAAGTGTCTTTGGCGCACGATAAACTTATGAAACAAGTGTTGAATGAGAGAATGTAATCCTCATGGCAGTTCCACAAACGCATCTTATTATATTTGTAGAGGCTTAGAGCGGTAGTGTGTCAAATGTCAGCACAGGTGGCAAGTGCTCAAGTTCAGGGAGGCCAGCCTGCACAGGCCTGCCTTTACACTCCCCTGCACCTCCTCAGGGCAGCGCAAGCTTCTCGTTCGTGTTCCTTTCACAGGCTTCCCACCTCATGTTTACTCTGTAGGACCTTCGGTTCATTTCTGACCTTCCCAGGGGCAGTCTGAGGGAGCTCTATAACCATGCCTCTTAGGGGAGGGAGGGGGTTTCCTGGGCTCCATCCATCCCTAAGGTCTTCGACTAGTCCACAGTTCTTTAGATGTGGCCTTGACCCAACTCCCTCCTTGCCTAGTTGTCTGCTTCCAAGTTTCATACAAACAGCGGGGATATGCAAAACAAAAGGAGTCTGCCCTGGCAGAGCAGCAAGAAAGATCCAACATTATCTGTGGGGTGCATGTAAACGGACCTCTGGTTCCGGACCAGTCAGCTGAGTTGGGGGTTAAGGTGGAATTAAGTTGGGTGAGTGACACCGATCTGCCCTCAGATGCCTGAAGGGCTGCTATGGGACCCAATGAGCACCTGAAGGCAAGAGTTACAGGGAGTGAAGTTTGATCATGTGGCTGACATCTTTCCACCAAATCGATCCATGACCTTGATCTTCTTTGACCATCCTCGAGCAAAGAGCACGTGTAGAGCACAGGCCATACACAATCCATGTTTGCTAAACAGTTGCTGAGTGATTTGCCCGGTGTGGAGAAAAAGGCAACTGTAGAACTGGGGAACTGGGGAACTGGGAAACTGGGGAACTGGGAGCTGTATCCCAGACCAGTCCCCATGGAACACCTGCCACAGCATATGGGCCGTCCTAGCTGCTCTTACCTACCCCTGGGACTTTGTCTCCCCTTCTGTGGCCCACTCCAGCCAGGAAGTACTTGTGGTTCCATGAAAATGCCAGCCTTTCTCACAACTCCAAATATTTGTTAGACCCTCGGGTTGCCTGAGATTCGATTCACTTTCGCTTGAGTTGGAAAAGGCCAAAACAGTCCTTCATGTAACATGGCCACCAGTTACTTGGCGCATCCCTGCCCGTTCACATCGAGCATCCTTTCTGTTCTCTCCCAATGTCCGTCCGTGCAGAAGTCCCATGATAGCATCAAGGCTCACATGGCATCCCAACAGGGGTTGATGAGACTGTGGCCTCTTTACGACAGCAACAGGGTCTTGACTTTTTGATTAACCTGTTTCTAGCATGGGCCTGGAACAGAGCGAGAGTCCAATGTTTCTTACACAAATGTACTTCCTTGTACACAGAGCTGTCTCATAACAGCACAGACGACAGTGAAAGCAGGGAGTATGGTTTCTGCGTCTTGGGTGTGTCTCACCAATTTAGGGGATCACTGGGCAGGGGTAACAGAGCTTTCCTATCCTGTGAAGGAGGCTGAACTAGGCTTCTTATGGGACTAAATTCCTGGGACCCTAAGAATTATCTCCAGCCAAGCTCACGGAGCCTCCTTGGTATAGCAGAGGCTGGCGGAAGAGTAGCCCCAGTTCTGAGCGAACCCTGGAATGCCTCCTGGGTCTCTTTGTCACTGCCATTCAATGGACCCAGACTCAGAGTGCCCTAAAGGAACTGCTCCTGTGGATTCCTGACACTGTAAATATTGACAGGGAAAGAAAGCCTCATCTTCCTTCTGCAGAGCGGTGGGTGGTTTTGAACTGCTGACACTGCAGTTCAGCAGCCTACCATGTCACCAAGGCTCCTAACCACCCATCTATGATATAGTGACTTAGACTGTTCACTGCTTGGTGATGATGACAATACCATTTGCCCAGATCCCATGCGGTGCAGGCATGGCCTTTCCCCGCTCTGTGCCTCAAACGGGGCAAGAGGCTAGATTTGGTTCTTTCAAAAGAGAACATTTCGATGAGAACTCTAAAAAGTTTGGGCTGGCATCTTGAAACTAGACAGACTGTTCAGATCAAAATGGTGAAGAGACTTTGGCTTGTATGCATGAAGCCAGCAGCTCAAGTCCCGGCAGCCCCAGAACCCTGCGGCGCACAGAGCAGGTCTCTCGATGAAAGCAGGACGCACACAACTGCAGGGCCACCAGGGACTCAGTGACAAGGAGAAAAACAGACAGGACTCGTTCTGAGGCCTGGTTCCACCATTTACTTCCTGCATGGCCTCAGGCAAATTAGTTAATCTCTGTTTCCTCAACCAATGATATTTTCTACTGCGGAGGTTTTTTAATTATGAAAAGCACCTAGCCTATAGCTGGTAGAGTAGGTTGCAGGTTTAAACAAACTACAGGAGAAAGCGGTGAGGCCGTGTGATCCTGTAAAGAGACTTGGAGTCTGGAAAACTCAATGGAGCAGCTCTACTCTGTCTTATAAGGTTGCTATGACTTGGAATCGACTCAGTGGTAATAAGTTTGGTTTTTAGAGTTAGTACCTAAATCAGAAGAGGTTTTCAAACTCTTTTCTACTTCCTGGAAGGAAATCCAGATGAAAACAAGGCCGTCACATGACTAGACCACAGCCAACAACAAGCAGGCAAACCCTATTCTGACGGGGAAGAAGCGTGTTCCGATTCTAACACTGGGGCCATTCCAGCAACTCCCGTCTGCCTAAGCAGTTGGCCAGCTCACTGGGTCCCTGGGGCTGTCCCTTCGTCCCATCCCTATTGCTCATAGAAAACTGGACCCCACGGGAAAACGCAAAGAAGGTCCTAGATTGTCCAACTACTCAAGAAGCAGCTCCCCAAGTCATCGGAATCAATCCACTGTGGCTGTTTCTCATTCAATCAACGATATAAACAGTTCTCCAGAGTAGAAGAGCCCCAATATTTTTACGAAAATGATTCTCGTTCTCAATACTTTGCTTGGCATCAAACGTGGGCAGTCGAGGGCACGGCGGTTTTAAGTGGCACCACTTACACTGAGGTGGTGAGCAGACTGTTGCCCTCCTGGGCTTCACTTCTCATACAAGGGCTTGAAAGCGCAACTGGGCAGAATGCCTCTCTCTCGCCTGTCCTCTCTAGTCCTCTTGCGCAGCCCAAGTTGCATGAGCACCCCTTCCCATGGGTAAAACTGAACTGAGCAACCACAGAGGGAAAAGAGGGAACTGGGTGGCTGCCTGCGGTGTCTGAGCATGTCCGAGGGGTAGCAGAAGGATAGAGAGGAGAATATGGAATTCTGCCTGGAAAGGTGGGGGCGGGTGGCGGGAGGAGGGGAATTCTACAAACAACCGACCAGTCAGTTTGAAACCAAGTCTAGACATAGTAGTAAAAGGAACTGCTCAAGTAGGATTTCTGAGAACTTACAAGGGAAAGTGGCAATCATCAAGAGTCGGTAGGGGTTGCCCAAAGATTGACACATCACCAACAACCACGCTGATATTCTGCTATGGGACGAGGAATAATTACGCCGTGTAGTAAGTAGTTACATAATCTGTTGTCAATTTGAGACTTAAGAGTGGAAGGGTCTAGCCTGTCAATCAGGTTGCAGCTTAATGACCTCATTTGGAGGCGCTAAGGAGATAAATAGCTCATTGGAGACGGGACACACGCTTACTCCCTGTGAGACACTTCTGTGAACAAGACACGTGGAGCTATGCTAGAGCCCTGGATCTGAAGGAGCCATGTGGAGCCCCTCTGTCAGTAGTGAGATGCTTACAATACCACTGGATCCACAAGACGTTCCACTCACTGGCCTGTGATCTTCCTGCATCCGGCATCATTGCATGTGCTGTGTACGCCTGAAGAGGAATTCATAGATTGGTTTCGGACATATAGGCTGATAGTGGATTTATGGACTTGATCTGGGCTGGGCCGGGATGTTTTCACAATATTCAATTACTCTTTGATATAAAACTTTCTCTTACATACATATGAATCTGTTTCTCTAGTCTACCCAGACTAACACATGTTGTATCAAGTATTGTACACACATTATCTAATGCACGCCTTCAAACAATTCTACCATCACCATTATAGGATCTGCTGAGCCTTACTCTGTGTTGGCCCCTGGGTAAAGGACTTTACATGCATTTATCTGTTCATTTAATTCTTGTAAGAACTTTAGTGGCAGGTGCCATCGTTAGATATGTTTTGCAGGTAAGGAACTTAAAGCCCAGGAGCTTCAATCATTTGCTTAGGATGACACAATCAGACAGGAGAAGAGACAGAGTTCAAGCCCAGTATGTGTGGCCTCGGGATCTATGCAGGCTCTTAATTGCCAACCTGGCTCTGCAGCTTCTGTGCATGGGCACTAAGGTGTTCACCGTCCAGAAGAGAAAACACAAGTTGAGGAGGGTTAGAACTGGCTGGAAGGCCCACACATAATGAGTCAGAGAGCTGAGATGCAGACGTAAGTCGTGTCGGTCACGAAAGTCTGCCTTGCCTCCTCTGCAGGGAATAGCCAACAGGCGGCATTTGGTTGACATTAGCTGCCTTTTCGAAGGTACCATCAGAGACCTTGGCTTCAAGAAGGCAGCTCTCAGACCGCAAAGGATTTTAAAGATCAAAGCTGGTATTTTAACGGACCTTGGACAGAACACAAGCATGAGCCCAGAGGGGTACAGAGGTGTTAGAAATCCGGCTTGAATACGCCAAGGCAGACATACAGTCCACAATAACTTTCTCCTTCTTTCAAAACGTCAACCAGCGTGTGATCTGGCCAACAGGGACATTAGCTCTTCCTTTTGCCTTCTCTCCTCGAAGACGGAGATAATAATCCTTACTTGACCTCGAAATAAGGCTATTGGAATAGTCTAATGAGATAGAAATGTCAAGGTGCTTTGAATCCTGTGAAGTCCTAGCTGCTGCATGCCAGTGACTGCTATTATTCTCATTAGCTACACCTCTTCTGGCCAGAATTCATCATTGCTGCCTAGACTCCCCAACAAAAAAGGCATGCACACAAACCTCAGCCCATCAACTGGCTAGCCCATCACCTGGCTAGCCCATCACCTGGCTAGCCCTGGCCACCAGAGCACTTGTGCTGTTCAGTCTGGAGTCGCCTGTGTCCTGGCCTGTGCTTCTCGCTAGACTCCGGGTGCATCTTGTAGGCCATTTTCAAGGCTGCTCCTCTCTATATTCCAGGAGTTCACCCGAGCCTTGCTGGTGCTTACAGTACCTGGAATGAAATGATCTATGTGGCAGTGAGGTGCCCTGGCGGTCACTGTTTGAGTGTGCGGCTGCTAACCGAAAGGTGCATAGAAGGGACTCACCACGGGAAAACAATGAGGTAGCAGCCGGCTTCCAGAAGGGCCTACAGTGCAGGGCTCCTCAAACTTTGTAAACAGGGGGCCAGTTCCCTGGCCCTCAGACCCGGTGGAGGGCCAGACTAAAGTTTAAAAAACAACTATGAATAAATTCCTATGCACACTGCATGTATCTTATTTTGAAGTAAAAATAAAACGACAAAAAACGGTGGGCTGGATAAATGTCCTTGGTGTGCCGCCTTGGAAACCCTAAGGGGCATTTCTGCTCGATCTAACAGAGTCACTATGAGTCAGGATCGACTCGCCAGCAACAGGTTTGGGGATTTGGTTTGGTGGTGCAGTGCTTAAGCACTCAGCCAGTACCTGGAAGGGTAGTGGTTTGAACGCACCAGCCCCACCTCAGGAGCAAAGCGCCAGCGCTTCCACAAAGAGCTGCAGCCTTGGAAGCCCTTCTGGGGCAACTCTGAGCCGTCCTACAGGGTTTCCAGGACTCGGAATTGCCTGTTGGGGAGTGGCGCAGTGATGAAGTGCTTGGTTGCTGGAGCGAAGTTATGCAGTTCAAACTGGGCAGCCGCGCCATAGAACATGAGGTGGTCTGCTTCCATACAGATGTGCTGCGCTGGAAACTCTATGGGACAGTTCTTCCCTGTCTGATAGAGGTGCTGGGTTGGAATCAGTCACAGGTATTGTGCAAAACTCTGAGGAGACTATCTCATGCAGCCGAGGAGAAACTCTGACCGACCTTGGCCCATACATTGAAGCTCACCCCGCCACTGTCTTCCTTCCCCTTATCCCTTGGAACTCTCTGGAAGCTGCCAACTTCAGTGTAAGACTCTGCTCTAAAACACCGGCTTGTGGTTGTTTAAAGGAAGGTACTCTGTCTTGTCCATCTCTATATTTTTAGAACTAAACATATAGAGTCCCGAAAACATAGTGGACTAGATGTTGGGCTGCCAACCGCAGGATCAGCAGTTCAAACCCATGAGTCCTTCCAAAGGAGCATGTTGAGACCTCTGTCCCCCAGATTATATCCTCAGAAACCCACAGGGCACTTCTCCTCTGTTCAATAGTGTCGCCACTGAGTCAGAATCAACTGGATGCCCGTGAGTTGGGCACTTACCGTGGTGCATGGAGCAAAACGCATTCTCAATAAATTTTTGTTTTTTTAAAAAATCAAAGAATCAATGAATATACATACATAAATCTGTACCTTATAAATCAGAATGTTTTCCTGCTTTTGTGTATCCTTGGCATTCACTTCTTTGTGGGAGGACAGGAAAGGAAGGAAAGGGCAACGGGCCAGGCACTGATTGACCGCAGAGCGTGCTGGGCATATGGCTGGTCACCAGGAAGGGCTATTTCCCGTGCTACGCTCCTAGAGAAGGCAAGTCTGACTTATAAAGAGAAGACGTGTCCTTTCTGGGGAGAAGGTCACCCTCATATTAGTTAGGGTGAAAGCCAAGGGCTGAGGAATGCCATGCAGGACACAGGGCCAGGGAGAGCCCAGACCTCTGGCAGTGGGCCAGGACCATATTCTGGGCTTCGGTAATGCCCTCTCTCATTTATTTCACGGCCCCAGGGCTCTCTGTCCTGTAGAATCACTCCTGTTAAACCTGTCCAGTTATTATTTGTACAGTGAGTGAGAAGAGGATTGAATAAATGCACACATGGAGAAATCAGCCACCATCAAGAGGAGGCTGTGAAACACTTTCTGGTAAGCGCCTGCTGCTGTCCCTCCCTCTTGTGTGGCTCTCTACAGCACACACCATTACAGGTCCTGGCTGCTAGGGGGCAGGCTCTTCACTCCAAGGTCTCCACCAGAATCCAGAAGCCTGGCTCTGGTTCTCTCTTTTGCCACCTAGACTCTTCACTGCCTGCTTCTTGGTCTTCCATGGGGGGAGGTTTCCCTTTTAACACGGGGCATCTTCAAATCTGTTGGCCATTCTGGTCTCCGGGTTTGCCTGTAACGTGAATAACCCAGCCCCTAAACTGTACCGCGCTAGGCCCCTAAATGAGGAGGGCAGGTGAAAAATGCTCAGGACAGGCTCCCAAGAACCATAGCCAAGCCTGGCCCAGAGGGCAGAGGATGGGTGACACAGCCCCGGCCATATCAAGCCCAGAGAGGAGTGTTTCTTAGAGGGCCCATGAAGCTCACAGTCAGTCTGCCGGTTCTTGCGAGATCACTTGCTGGCTGCTCGCTGCCTGCTTTGTTCCAGGTTTCTTGGTGGTGGTGAAAGATCAACGAGATGTCTTTCAGATTCAAGAGAGTTTCGGCTCCTAATACTGGTCTCTTCCCAACTCCCATTACATTGCATTTTAATTACATGCTTGCATGTTTAACCCCTCTCCCCAAAGTCTCATTATTCTTTGTATCTCGCCAAGTTCCTAGGCTCAAAATGCATCCACTCAGGGTTAACGGACTTAATGCGTAAATGAACAAACCCATATAGCAGTCTAGATCTTTTATAAATAGAAAACCTCGAAAGGCAGACGTTAATGAACCTACCAAGGTCACTGTCAATTATATGGGTGTGGGAACCAGAGTTAAAAACCAGAACAGATTTCGTCTTAGCTCGTAGACTTAATGGTGTAGAAAAGAAGTTAACAGTAACTGAGCATCAGCATGCCAGGCCTTGTGTTGTATCCTACATGACAGTGAATTGGATACTATCATTTCCCATCTCCATAAATTGTAAAGATGAGAACATCGGGGCTCAGAGAGGTGCTCTCTACCAAATTTCTCCTTATTTTTCCTACCTGTTCACTTCTGCCTGGATGAACTTTCACCTTTCCGGTCTCAGTTTATATGTCATTCCCTTTAGATGGAGTGAGAAGGGGCCCCTTCCCTGCTGCTCCCAGCCCCCTGCCATGCCATCCCCATGGCCACATTGATGTGTGATACTAACATTGACTGTCGTCGTGAGTGCCTTCCTCATCCAACGGGGAGCTCCTCGCGGGCAGAGTCAACAACTGTATGACAAGTAGGTTAAATGACTTGCTATTTGGCAAAATGCTTGGCACCGATTTTGGAAGAGGAAAGAAAGAAAGGAAGGGTGGTGGTGGTTATTTTTGAGGCCACAGAGCTGGGAAGCAGGGAAATTAGGATTTGAACTCAGACCTTTATTGTAAAGCATACATCCTCCATGAAAACAGCCACCTCTCAAGGGTAGAGACCTTAAACTATTTGTGTGTAGATGGTAGGACTTCATATGTACTTGTGCCTTGAGCTGATTTATGGTCAGTCAATCCAACTGTGACTTAGACCAGGAAAGAGTCATCCCCGGGTCCTCGAAAGAGGCATTCAAGGCCTATTGGATGGGAGAATCTGAAAAGATTCAAACACTAAAAGTATGGTTGAGGCCGAGTTGGTCCAAATACTAGAAGGAGTGTGTGCTGATGCCAAATGCGGTATCTTACTGCCCCAGCAGTTTAAACACAACTCATAACCACGGGAAACTCCGGGAGTCCAGGTAAGCCCTGCCCCTACAAGGCATATAATACAGACTCTAATGAAAGTAGAAAGCATTCCTGTGAAGAACATGAAACATCCTTCTTCTCTCCATCAATTCCAGCTTTCTTCCTGTCCTTGATGCCAAAACCAACACAGCTTTCACAAAATTTTTACATTTAGGCTTTCTCGTTGAGATTGTTTTTATGAATGCATTTTAAAGTTGCAAACTACACGTGACCTTTAGTGCTGCTGTGAGCCTGCTCTAGGCTATGGCTTGGAGAGGGGCCAAGGCCAAGACAATGCTCTACGACTAGAGATTGAGCTTTGCTTCTCCAAACGACTTTGAATAATCCAATGCCACTGTCCTGCTCTGTGACAAGGACACAGAAAGGCCCCAACTGATTCCTCAGGCCATCTTGAGTATCTATTGAGACACTAGCTAGAGCCGAGCTGTAAGCAGTAAAAAAATAAAACAAAACTCACTGCCATCCAGTCAACGCTGACTCATCACGACGACCCCCCTCCCCTCCACCCTGTGAGTTTCGGAGACTGTAATTGTTTATGGGTGTAGAAAGCCCACTCTCTCTCCCTTGAAGCTACTGGTGGTTTTGAACTGTTGACCATTCGGGTCACAGCCCAACATATAACTACAGCACCACCGGGGCTCCTGTAAGAAGTACAAGGCACTCACACATCTAAGTAAGGAGAGATGATACCACTGAAGTGGAACGAGCCATTATACGGGAAATGTTATCTAGGTAACAGAGACTTTCCTTCATCAATGAAAAAGAGTATTGGACTTCAACTTGAGGACTAGAACTGGTGCTCCTAGGCCAGACTAGCCCTGGTTTAAAGCAAAGCACACAGACCGAGGATTGCTAATCGCTGCTTTGGGGAGCTATGGAGGACTGTGGTGTGCTGATTCTCTCCACACTGACGGTCCCTAAGGCTCAGAATTCTCAAGCCTTATGCTTGGAGAATGATTCTGTTTTTTCCTCGCGGGTAAGCAGTCTCTTCTGCCTACTGCTAGGTTGCTACTGGTTCTCTTTCTAGCCCACTTCAAAAAATGAATACCTGCTTTGTTCAAATCTCGTGCAACGGAGGAGCCTAGTAAGTTCTTCTGTGAGCAAACTGAAGGAGTGCTACGGTTATCTTTATATGAGCCTTCCTCAGGTCCTATGGTTCCCTGCTGAAAGGCCTTTATTGCTTCCTCCTCCCATCAAAAGAGAGCAGATCCTCCTGCTAGTAGAGTTCTAAAGGCCTTCAGCCATTGCCCTCAAACTACATGAAAAACATCTCTTCTTGGTATGCTCCAAGTGTTTTCCTGTGCCTTGCTATGGCTAACCTCTGCCTTCTCCTGGGCCTGAAACACCGCCTACCATTCAAGGTCCAGTTCTGTTCTCAAGTCTTCCCTTATGCCCACAGCTATAAATAACCTCTCCCTCCTTTGACTTTCCGTGTCCTCTGATTGGCACCCTTCCTGTGGCATTGACCGCTTATTGATGTCCAGTAATATCGTTTTTAAGGGTACTGTCTAGTACTCTTTACGATCCTCAAATCTCTTTGCAGAGAGGTTCCCTACAATCCCTGGGGCCATCTCTCTTGCTGAAGAAGTGTCCGAAGACCAGCGATAAACACTTTGTCAGCCCTCCAAGCCTCAGTTACCACTGTTCGAGAGCGCAGCTGTGGAACACCTGAGGCTTCCTACCTGGGGCCCTGTGGACGGGGGGTGACTCCTCCTTAGGGTAACTCTGCAGCTGCGGAGCCAAGTTTCTCTTCTCTAGCCTCGGAGACCTGGGCCTGTCCTGTCCCCTTGCCCTCCCGGAAGAGGAGTAGCACAGAGCACCCCAGCTGTGTGGGGTGGTAAGTTGCCTGCTGGGGCACTCACCGCTGCCAAGCCGTAGGAGCAGCACGTCTTGGAGCCGCCGGTTGAGGTCTCGGAGCTCTTTCATTTCAGACACAAGTGCGCCGTACTCCTTGAGCTTCTTGGCCTGCTGGACCAGCTGCCTCCGAGTCCGCTCCAGTTCCTGCTGGAGGTGCCGCATCTCCTCCTGCTGCTGCTGGAAGTTGCGCAGCAGCTCCTCGTACAGGGCCCGGGGCACGGCGGCATCCTCCAGACTGTCCATGTCGTCTGGGCCCGGGGAGGTCGCCACGAAGACTTCTTCCAGACACGTGCTATGGCCCAGGCTCAGGCCGTTCTGCTTCTCCAGCCGGGCCACCACTGCCTCGATGCTCTTGTGCGCCCCCTCACTTGGCTTCCGCCCCTCAGGTCTCTGTGTAGGACAACGAGAATCAGTTCAGGCAAGGGCAGCTGAGATTTCCTTGGGCTGCGGCTCAATATTTCCCCAGACAATCCTAGAATCACAGAACCACAGAACATCAGTGTGTGGAGAAACCAGTGCAAACACGTAGTCAAAGCCCTATGCTCTACAAATGGGGAGGCATGCGGAGGCCCAGTGTGGGGAAAGGGCTTGCCCAAAGCCCCCCAGCATGCTGCAACCCCAAATCCCCCCAATGGGCTGGCACTTTGTGGTATTGCACCCCTTGGCCTCTGGGATGTAAATGATACTGGGGCCATCCTCTCCAGCTTCCCTGCCCACCGTGCCTGGGCAATGCCTTGCTCAGCCAAGCTGGTCAGTGTGTTTTTGTGCAGAATCAGGGAAAAGTCTGGCTAGCCCAAGCTGTTCCCAAGGGAGTTCCCAGTCAAATCCCCTCAAACGCAAGGAACCAAAAAGTATTTCTCTAAAGAACCATTTCCTCAAGAATGCGTTTATAGTTAGGACGGATGTTACAAACTCCACTCTACTCTAGGGCAAGGGTCACCTCTTACTCTCTCTGTGTCCCCACTGAGGGCTGGAAAATGGCGGGGGCGCAAAACTGGTGAGCCCAAGCAGGAAGGTCAACGACTATTTGAGCTGTTCTTCTTGTTTAACGGCCTCATTTGACAAATAAAGAAACAGGGGCTCAGAGTGGAGAAGGACTAACCTCAGTGAGCTACGGACAAAGCAAGAGCCAGAACCCGGAGCCCAACATCCAGCACAAGGCTCCTTTCCCCGTCATCTGCCAGTCTCGGCTTGGACCCTGGTCAAGTTCAGCAAGCCAGTGTATACAGAGAGGACAGTTCATAGAAGGGAATTATATGGGGCGAGCTGGGGGTTGAGGGTACAACTGCCTGAGAAAATTCTAGTTCAGGGGGCTGTGCAAATTATAGAACCAATTTAATTCCTCATCCAGGACAGGGAAGGTTAGGGTCTCTTCCACTTGAGGGCCCTTCTAGGAGATGCAGAAAATTAAGGAAATAAGATTCTGGACAACATAACTGTGTCCTGCCTTCACCACTCACTAATGTTCTGGAGCTTACAGAGGAAAATCCTTTTTAGTGACTTTAAGATTTTCATTACACAACCAAACTCAATGTCGTTTCATCCCCTGGGAAAAAGGTGCTCCTGGCCTGCTCAGCGGGGACTGGATGGTTGGTGATTTGAGTTTACTTAGAGGTATCTGGGAAGAAAGACATGGTGGTCTATTTCCAAAAAGTTAACCCCTGAGAGCGGTCTAGAGCGCAGTTCTCTTCTGACCCTTGTAGGGTCACCAATGGTTGGGGGCAACTTAATGGCAGCTGTCTTTGTTTTTAGTCTAAATGACCTTATAGGCTACAATTATAATGACCGCTTTACAGGTCTTTATTCATCACTATGAGGAACCCTCCCCCTCCCCAACCCCCACCTCACACACACACCTGAGGGCTGGGACCTCATCTGTCTCATCTCCATGGCTCCAGAAACAAGCATAGGGCAAGGTCCTTAACAAGAGCACCAGGAAGCAAGGTTTATAAGGAGAATCCCTGAACTGATTGCAGCTACATCTTTTGGACTACGCCTCATGATTGCCTTTGGCCTGTCTAAAATCAGTCCATGAGCAATGCAAAAGACATTGTCTTTCTCCTCTTCCCTTGCTTCGCCTATAAGGTACCCACTGCAAAGAAAATAACCACCTGGTTCGCTGAGCACCACATGAAGCCTGGAGGGGAGCCCATCGGGCTCCATAAGAATGCAAATGTAGTCTTATGCAAGAGCTTTCTCCCAACCCAAGGTCCTTCTTCTGTGAACCCGAACCAGCTCATTTCCCAAAGCATCTGCCCTTAGCTATTTGGGGCAATCGGATAGTGACAGGTTCTAAACTGCTGCACAAGAACAGCTGCTTAATGTTCCTGGAATCCAGCAGTGACCTCTCCAGCACTGGGAGCTAGAGAGCAGCGCATCACCCTAAACCCCAGCAGCGATGCCACGCACTGCACAGACTGTGCCAGCAGGGCGGTCGGTACTCTGTGCAACAGCCTGGCGCCAGGCTCCCTAGAAAGTTGGATACTAGCTGGCCCAGGCCTATCTCATCCAGAAAAAAAACCCTAAAAAAACCCAAGGCCTTTGATACCAGGGGACATTTATGTGAGGAGAGGAGGCCAAATTGGAATTCTTAAGCTATGAGAAATAAGAAAATGATCCCCATACTTCCAAAAAAAGAAAAGATTTTGTTACCTTGATGTGTCTAAGCTGTAAATCTTCTTCCCCATAATCTTTAATTTCCCCATCTTCTTCTTCGTGATTGAGAGAAAGTTTTGGTATTTTTATTTTCTTCTGCATCACACTGTTTTCAAGGTCAGATTTGTCTTCTAAAATGCATATCAAGAAAACAAGGTTCATTTTGAGTCAAAATGCTCAAAATGCCCATGACCTCAAAAGCTAGAGTAGGCCAGACCAGTTAAAAGGGAAAAGCAGATAAGCTGAGGCCACGCCCCTCCTCCATCCCTGACAGTGGCAGTGCAGAGCCTTCTGCCATCAAGGGGGCTTTTTAAAAGCACAACCCCACTAAAGGGTGGAAATGGCATCCAACAGATTAGCTTAGGGCTGTCTCTAAGTCCATCTTAAAGAGTGTCCTTTTATGGAATTCTAGACTCTGGGAACTGGAATGGCGCTGCGATTGTGATCTGTTCTAACTTCACTGGCACATTCCTCTACAAGAGGGATTCTATTAAAGCCAGGAGTCTTCCAGGAAAACCCAGTGGGTTTCTGCCAGCTCAGGTAGCAACAGGCAGGAAAGGGATGATGGCTCTCACCCGCCATGGCCTAAACTGGGATGCCAGGGCAGCTTCGAGAAGAGTGCTGAGTACAGGAACAGTCTTTTTAGCCGTATCGATTATGGAATGCCCGAGTTTGAGGGGTCTTGGTGGCCTAGTGGGCTGGCTCTCTTAGGGAGTTGGAAAGTTAAACTCAGAGACCTGAAGGGCCATACTCAAAGTGTGAACCTGAGGAAGAGGCAGGACAGATCTACCAGCCGTTCCAAGTAAGAGAGCTGTGGCTTCCTGTGCCCGCCCAGACTTAACAGTTTCAGCGATCCAAAGGGGCCCTTCGACTCTGTTCTGTTGGGTGACTTGGAGTCAGAATCGACTCAATGGCAGTGCGGCTGGTTTGGGGTATGTTGAATGTATTGTTAAACCTATTTCCTCCAGGCCAGGTTTCTTTTCTTGGAATTTGTTGGACAAACCGAGACAGAGGTTTATGAAGCACAACTAGTCCACAACCAAAACAAAAACCCAAACTCACTGCCATAGAGTTAATGCTGACTCACAGTGACCCTGCAGCAGGTTTCCAAGACTGAAACTCTTTATGGCAATAGAAAGGCCAGTCCTCCTTCCATGGAGCTGCTGGTGGTTTCAAACGGCTGACCATGCAGATCGCAGCCCAACACATAACTTCCACTCTACCAGGGCTCCTTAACTATTCCATAACATAGTCAAAACACCAAATATCCCCAGGTGGTACTCAGAACGGAGCCCCGCTGGTGATATGTGGCACCCTGTTGTGAGAAGGACTGACGTGGGAACTCGGCTCTTCTCGGGACAGTGTGAGGGGGACAGAGAATGGTCTCAGCCTAGCAGCCTCAAGCCCCTCCACTGTCACAAATGAGGTAGAGACGAGATCAACAATTCACACAACCCACTGCACAGCGGCTGGCACAGTGTAAGGCACTTGATAAGTGGAACATTATAGTTGGGGCTATCAACGTGTCATGATTCATTTTATTTCCTTAATCATAAGTTGAGTAAGGACACAATTAAAAAACAAAACAAATGAATGACTTAAGCAAGATATGGGATGTAGAGAAATCACCCTTGGAACAAAGAGTTGATCTTTGTTAACGATCCTTCCTGGTCAAAAATGAAAATGGCCCTTCCCACTGAGCTGAGCAGGAACCCCAAGGTTCAGTTTTCACAAGCATAGCCTGTTTTTGTCCTCTTTGTGCTTATAAAATAATCCAATGGTTTAGGCACGAACAATAGCAAGGCCTTTGGTCATCCTAACCGAGCAAAGGTTTCTCTCCTACCAAATCACACTTGACTCGTTCTATGCCAAGACGCTGCTAGAAAGTAACTGCAAAATAAAGTTATCCCCAACTAGCATGTGGGGGGAGGGGTGGGGAGGAGGGGGGAGTGGATAAAGTGGAGGGAGAATGTCCCCACGTGCTCACTTGCACGGTTGTATGTGTGAAGATAAAGAATGAGGCAGAGTGACAGAAAGCGAGAGAGGCGGGTAAGTGGGTGGCATTAGAATGATGAATGTGTCGGGGTACGGTCTCAATTCGGACAGATTCAAGGCAAAGGTCTGAGCTGTATCCACCAAACTGGAAATGACAAACTATGTTCTACCTCCCTGATTTAACACTGGCTCCGGATTTTGCCTCCCTCGAAGAAGGTATGGGGAGGAGTTACCTCTCAACTCACAAAAGGAGGTAATATTTGAACTAAGAGCAATGCTCAGATCCTGTCATTTAACCCTTTCAAAAATGGGGATGTGGAACCTGAGGTTCCAAATGGTTACTATGGGCATCTATCCTTGTGAATGAATCATCAGGTTCAGGGACACAAGGGGCCTAGGACCAGGCAGGGCCTTCATCTTAATGAGCTCACCATTATTCAGTAACACAGAAGTCAGTGCCACGCCATGAACAGCCTGAGAACCAGAGTTTTTCCTCCCACATTGCAGCATAACACCTGTCAAGAAATTACCCTGTGTGGAATCTAGACCGGGCTCTGGGGACAGGGACTGATGAACAGCCAGACCCCTGGAGGCCCCAAAGTAAAACCTAGGAAGAGATAACCGAAGGTCTCAATAGAGAGTTTGAAATTAGAGATAAATAACTGATTTAGAATTTCAAGGACAGGCCACCAATGTAACTATGGAAGACGTGATCGGAGGTAGGAGTTGAGCTTCAGGGGTATAGGTAAACTGCTTCACTTCTCTGACTCTACTTCCTCTTCGGTAACTTGAAGTAAATAGTTCTTACCCACAACACCAGGATATGAGGAAGACTGCCAATAATATATGTTAAAAATGGAAACTGAAAAGAGTAAATGTCACTTGGACAATCAATGTTCATAAAAGGATAGTTGTTGAGGAAGTGAAGAATATGGACCGCCCGGGAGCGAGGAAGAACAGAAGCGAGCAGAAGAAGGCTGGGGAAAACCTTCACAATGGACTGCTTCCGTTGTAGGCAGGGGGAAGAGTGCAATGTGAACGGAACCGGTTGGGGTTAGAGAAAAAGTGGCTTCAATTCCAAGTGAGTCAGAGCTGCGATCCAGCCTGCCAGTGTGGAAAGAATACTGGGTCAGACAACTTGGATTCTGTTTAGTTGGTATGAGTCGTGGTGATACCCTCATGTGTCACGGTCCTCTTTCTGTAGAAATGGAGATAACAGATTGACCTTCAGTAGTAATCAGATCAAATGCTCCTTGACAACAACAGAGATCTTTGAAGACAAACCCACAGTGGATGACACAGCTCAGCAGGCAATAGCTGCTGGCCGGGGGCCTGCTGCTGGCTAGCTCCTAAAGGGGGAGCCCTGTCTAGCTGTATGTCTAGCGAGAGTCAACACTCAGCATGCTCCATTCTCCGGCTGATGAACCAGAGGGGCCATGCCCACCAGCTTGACCCGAGGCTCCAGTCTCGGAGCATGTCCGCTGGAGCATGCCGCTCTCTTTCCTTGTCTGCTTGAAAATTCCACTTAGGCTCCACTCATCTCCTCATTCCTTCTCAAAGTTCTCATTATATGTTCTACAAACCTTTGCTTTCTATTAGCTTACTATGTCGCCATTAGCTGGGAAGGCTTAATTCCCCACTGGTGTGGACGCACTCTCAGGACTGGGCCCAAATGCTGGCCATACCATGCGAACTCACCAAGTAAAATGTTCAATGAGAAAGCTAAAAACAAAACAAAAAAAGACCTCAATAAGCCCATAAGATGATGCTATCGTGCTATCGTTAGGGGGATGCAAATACAAGCAGCAGCGGCTACCACTTCGTGCCCATAGGATGGCTATAAGAGAAAGAGCAAAGGTTGGAGCTGATGAGAAACTAGGGCCCTCAGACTTTGCTGGTGGGAATGCGAACGTGGGAAAAGTTTGGTGGTCCCTCCAAGAGTGAAATGCACAATGACCACACGGCCAGGAACTCTTGTCCTAGATCATCTACCCGAGAGGAATGAAACCCATGTCTCCACAAAAACCTGTCAAAGAATGCCCATTCCTGCACTGTTTATAATAGCCAAAGTGTGGCAACAACCTAAACACCCGCAACTGATACATGGACACACACAACATGGAATAGTCACGAAGCCAACACAAGTGCTGCCACATGCTGCTGCACACGTGGTCCTTGAAACAACTGTGCAGCGTGAGACAAGGCAGACGCCCACGAGCACGTCCATATGGCAGATCGAGAAAAGCAAACCCATCGAGACGCACAGGAGCTCAGTCATTACCCAGGGCTGCGGGTGGGTGAACAATACGTTTGGAAATTCAAGAGTGGTAATGGGTGCACATTGTGAATATACTAAAAACCACCGAATCACAGCCCTTAGTCGTGAGGTTTATGTTAAGTGACTTGTACCTCAATTTTTAAAAATGGCTACCGCTCATGGAATGTTTCCTACATATGAGATACCATTATAAAGCCCTTCACAAACATTACTGCATATGTTTACAACCTTGTGTCAACCACATTTTTTTCCACAGAAGACATGAGCTTCAAAGAAGCAATGCCCCTTGCCTACAGTCACCTACCTAGAAGGAGCCAGAGCCAGAGCCAGAGCCAGAACTATGAGTCTGCATCCCAAGTGCATGCTGTACCACTCTAGACATATGCTGAAGATGTGGGAGAGCCCGAACAAATGCTGAATGAATAAATGATGCCTCCAGATAAGGAAAGGGTCCCTGATGGCATCGTGGGGTTACTCATTGGGCTGCTAACCACAAGGTCAGCAGTTCGAACCCACAGCTGTTCCACAGGGGAGAGAGGAAGCTTTCCGCCCCTGTAAAAGGTTCATAATTTCAGGAACTAAGGATAGTTTGCCCTATAGGCTTGCTACAAGTCAGAATTGACTCAATAGTAGTGCGTTTGGTTCTGGGAACGGATAGACTTCCAAAATCCCCTCTGAAGCCCAAAGTAGAAGACCAGTTTACTTCTCTTTTCTGGTCAGGCCCCCTCGGTCATCAAGGATTCGCCAGAAAGCCATAGCCATAGGCATGCACAGCCTAGAAACAGGTTGTGTCCAGTCTTCAGGGCTTGACTGGGTTCTCTGAAAAGGTCAACAGTCAAAGTCAAACCCACTGCCATGGTGTCCACACCGACTCATAGCCACCCCCTGTGGGTTGCTGAGACCAGAGCTGTTTAGGGAGTAGAAAGCCCAGTCGCTCTCCCTCGGAGCTGCTGGTGGTTTTGAACTGCCAACTATGCGGATTTCAGCCCAACATACAACCACTGTGCCACCAGAGGCCCTAAACAGAAACACCAGGCCTACAGGAGTTCCGGGAAAGGTCAGAAGCAGCTAGCATCTCCAATTGCTGGCCTCCTGCCCTGGATGCTGGCTGCCTCCCTGTTTGTTCAGGGGACTCAGGGACACCCCGAAGAGTTAACCAGCTGCGGGTGCTCCCCTAGTGCTAACCAGGCTCCTTTCTGACCCATGAAGCCTGGAAGCGTGTTCAAGAGAGGCTTCCTCGTCCTTATCGGTAGCCTGTGAGCATTAACTGAATCCTGTTCTGGGTCAGGAATTGTGCTGAGCAGTTATTAAACCCAACTAGCATGCAGGGTTTGACTTCCTGAGGCAGGGTTCCCGACTCCGGACGCCGATTGGGAGGTGTCATCTCATCCTCAGAAGAGAATTGTACTGAACACTCGGTGTCATCATCAAAAGGGAACACTGCAAGAGAGGGCTGGCAGGGGGAGGCCCGAGTATCTAATAAAGATAGCCTCCTCGTTTGCATCAGGTGGTCCCAGTTTGGAATTCTGACTGCTGCACACTAACTGTTGGGACTTGGGAAAGCCACTTAACCTGTCTGAAACCTCAGTTTCATTTTCAGAGGACAATATACTGTGTTCCCAAGAAGTATGCAGGTCCAACGCCTTTCTTGTCACAGCGGTTCGATAAACAGTGGAAGTTGGGCTACCCTTGAGGGCTGTGTGTTTGGCTTTTCTCCCACGGCAATGAGGACCACTGCAGGTGTCTGACACAGGTTGAGACATGATGAAAGAGATGTTTTAGGAAGATTAATGTGGTGGTGGCAAGCAAGATGGATGAGGTGTGAGGGAGAGACTGCACATAGGGTGACAAGAAGCTGTAACTCTTGGCTGGTCACATTAAAGAAGGTGAACGGCGGTGTGGATCATCTACGACAGCAAATACTTCAGGTAGCATTTTAATGCAGCTTTGGAATATGCTGCTGGCTTTGAATTCCGGAGAACCGCAGAAGAACGAAGCAGATGACTGCAAATGATGGGGAAAGCTCTGTGCGCTTAGCCAGCCTTAGCAAGTGCTCCCAGTTTGGGGGCAACTAATCAGTTGAGAAAAAATAGAAATGAATGTGTAGCCTCTGAAGAGACGACCGTCACTGATCTGACTTCCTGATTCTGCTGTCTCCAGAGTGGGGAAAGCCATGGAGGATTCTGAGCATCAACCATCTCCTCCTTTCCAACTACTAAGGTGTCGGCTAATGGTATTCATCCACTGCTAATCTCAAGGGCAGCTTTTCCAACCTGACCATCATTCCATGATTCCTAATCTGCTTCCATGAAGCCGTACAGCCTCAGAAATCCTATAAAAGGTCCCCATGAGTCGCAATCAGTGCAATAGTAGTAGGCTGGGGGATCTTATTCAACAACTATTCAGTGGGCACCTACCCTACGTCAGGTCCCGTGCCAAAGTCCTTCCAAATACTGCTGTATGTAAGCGCCACTGAATTCCATTGAAGCAGACATGGAGACTCACAGAAGTAGGGTAGCTTGCCTAAATCACAAAGCTCCCAATGAAAGGGAAGGGAACTTAGTGGAGCTCACAGAAGGTTACTCAATGGGTTGCTAACCACAGGGTCATCAGTTCGAGTCCACAGCTCACCCCAAGGACTATGAAGCCATCTGCTTCTGTAACCATTCAGTCTCAGGAAGCCGAGGGGAACGGTTCTACTCTGCCCTGTTGAGTCCGTCTAAGTCTAAACGGACGCAACAGCAGTGGCGGGTGGACTAAGTAAAAGAGGCAGAATTCTGGCATTTAGGTCTTGTTCCTACCACTTAATTCTCCTTTATAAACAAGAGAAATCATCGTTTCCTTAACTTTTTCAACTGACTACCACTGTTGGACTAAACTAAAAAAGCACATACAATATAGTGAGCATGTAGAAATAACTTCCAGTGAAATGCCTTTCTCCCAAGACCTTGCCCACACCCAGGATGCTGCAGTGTATTCTCAAATTGAACTAAGCATTCTACAAAGCTGTCTTAATGCCAAACGACAGTTTTTTGAGGCCATCAGATTCTAAGTAACACCAAAATAGAGTCCCTATTCCAAGCCATAAATATGTTTCTTGTAACAATATGGTCACAGTTGTTCTCCCAAAATATAAAAGAACATGTTATTTGCTATTAATCCAAGAGGGCAATATGTCTCATAAATCTAGCATTCAGAAATAAAGCAGAGGCAAAAGGAAGTCCGAATGCAAGTTTGTCTTCAAAAGTGAAGAAGTCCTGAGGAATTGATGTGGACATTTAAAATGGATAAGGGCTCACTTCACCCCTATTTTACATTTTACATATAATCAAGCCATATAGTCAAAGCACAAGTCAGAGATTGTAATTTGAGGTGACTTTATTAGCTAGATGAAACTGTTTTCTAAGGTTTTGTCTTTAATATCTGTCTCTATAGGAGGAGGTAACCCACCCCCACCACCCCCAAAAAAAACAAACAAACAGAAAACAGCTCCCCTGGGCAGAGCTTTTGTAGTACACGTTTTTCCTACTAGGTAGGTGAGCATCTTGCAACTCGCACTGAGTTAGTGCACCCAGTGGCATTGCTTGGGACAGTTCTCTCTGGTCACAGTGAATTTGTTCATAAAAGCAATTTCGCTAGAACCTTGTTTTGGGGTGTCTGATTTAAGAGAACATGTGCAGCTGTGAAATTGTTTCCTGCTTGGGAAAAAATGGTGCAGAAACTGTTGTGATGTGGAACACAGCTTACAAGGACAGCGCTATGGGAAAAACTCGAGTGAACTGAGTGTTTTTCTCATTTCCAGAAAGGTGAAATGCCGATTGATGACAAACCTCCTTCTGGATGTCCGTCAACTTCCTGAAGGAACATAAATGTCGATTCATAGTGAATTTGGAGTTCATCCCACCAGATCAAACAGTTAATCAAGCTTTCTATTTAAAAGTTCTGAAAGGGTTGTGTAACAGTGTGTGATAAAAGAGGCCTGATTGGTGGCAGGTGGGGATTGGTTTTGCCACCACAAGGCACCCGCTCATGCAGCCATCTCAGTGCACCAGATTTTTGGCAAAAACAGCATGCCTCTCTTGCTACATGCAGCTTACTCACCTTACCTCACTCCATGCGACTTTTTGTTTCTGTGAATGCAGAGGGATATAAAAAGACAGCTAGTTGATGGCATGGAAGAGGTGAAGGGAAAAAAATGAGGGAGTGCTGTCAGTCATCCAAACAGATGAGATGGGAAAGTGTTCCCAAAAATGGAATCGCAGATTTGACAAATGCAGTAAGTGTAATGGAGAGTACTTTGAAGGTGATAAGGCTGTTTTATAAAATTTAATTCATAGCTTTGAAAAAATTTTGTTTTTTGGGGGGGTACCCCCTCACATATATATAGGCAAGTGTTTCGTTTGCTTCAGAAGGATACGTGCCACCCAAAGGACATGCACATTGCATTCTCTGGCTCACAGCGGTTGCTTTTGTAAAATTCCAAGCTAACAAAACTCTCAACTATTAAGGACTGTCTCCAGCAAAGACAACAAGGAAATGAGGGTGTCCTGCTGGGCTGTAGCAGAAAGAGATCAGGAGACATTGATTTGAGTCCTGGCCCTGCCACGAAGTTGTTGCATGACCAGTCACTTCCTCTCTCTAGGCCTTTTGCGGGTCCTCCTGGAAAATCTCTACAGGTGCTGCCATCAGGGGGACCTCTGGCCAGCGACAGGGACTTCCAGGTCTCTCCTCACCTGTGCAGTCGTCCTCAGAGCAGCCTCTTTGATATTTAACCCTTTAAAAGAAATCTTTTCTAACAGGCCTGTCCAATACAATGAGCGGATTGTTTGACTTCCCGGGCAGGGTTGACCTGCCCCATGGGTTTTCATGACTGTAAGTCTTTCCGAGAGTAGAACACCCTGGTTTTCTCGCTGATTGTTGGGACTCAAACACACTCAGGGCTGCTGGTGGTTTCGAACTGCGGACCACACAGGCTACAGTCCAACGCACAACCACGTACCCCACCAGGGCTCCTTATGACTAGAGCTTAGTAAAATGAGATCCTTGACAACATTGAGCGCTTGTTTCTTTGTTACGATGCTATTGAGCCCCTTGGGAAGACCGCTCTCTGTTATGCTGTAATCTACACGGAAGGCTGCTGTCTTCACGCGTCACGGAAGTGCTTCACGTCCTCTTTCCTTTCCTCAAGCCAGGTTGTTTCAGCTGTTTATCAGGGTTGTTGAGTCTTCTTCAATCCTGCTGCGGCTGCACCCCAATAAAACAAGGCACCCTATCTCACAAGGATAGAGGATATGTGGGAAGTCCCTTATGGAACCAAGAGACTGGTGTCTACTTCATACATAATTGGCAAATCGGCACTCGAAGGCAAAACAGACCTATAATTCTGCATTTCCCTCCAATGGAAGGCTGACCACATAGTAGAACTTAAGACTTGCAGAGCCAAAGGAAACCACCGCGGTCTGTGTATGCTTTCCTGATGGGCATCTTCAAAATAAAGAAGACCAGCTCTTCTGTCTCTAATGAATTTATAAGATGAAGTTGGTGGGTATGGTGGAAAGAACACTTGTCCAGAATTTGAATTTCGCTCTTCTGCTGTGTTTTTGGAAATGAAAACTGATGTGCCCTTAAGAAACACAACACCCCAGAGAAAAGCCAGACTCAGCTTGCCTGGGTCCGATTTGTCTTTCAGCCGGTGAACCAGAACTCAGAAGCACTGGGCAGCATGCTATTTAGTCATGGACACCTGTGTGGTTCACAGACACGGAGGAATCCCATCAGCCTCCGCCTTCGATGGTTAACATGCTGGGAGAATCTGCCACAGATGACTGCAGGCAAGTTCCAGTCTTTGCTCCAACGACTATCAGCAGAACATGTCAAAACCTACATTGAAAGTTTTCACTCGCTTAAAAAAAGTCCTTGCGCTGGCAGTCTTCCACCGATGACATGCAACGATCTCCGCATGTGAAATCGGCTAGTCCCCTGCTTTGCTGCTAACTTTGTAGAAGTTCCAAAGCATTTCTGGAGCAAGTGATCTATTTGGGCTGACAATGCCAAGCTTGGACCCAGGCCCTGAATGAGCTAAAATTACCAAAGCGAGAAGAACGGGACTTTGGAAGCTATTTTCCCCCAAGCGTGGGGTTTCTTCTAGTGGAGGGAGTGATAAAGAATGCAGACTTTTGCCAGATGAACCGAGCTGAATGAAGCCTCAAATCCTGGCTCCAGGGTTCTGTTCTGAAAGGTAAGTTGCTGCTACAGAGATTCCTGTCTCCCTTTCCCCCACTTCCAAGCAGACCAGAGCACCCATCTTCCCATGCTGACATGCAATAGCGGGTGTGAACTACGTGCTGCTGGACACTGGGAATAGGGACTAGTAAGACAGGCCTTGCCCTTAAGAGCTCATTGTCTGCAGGAAGACAGGCCCATTTCCTACCAACCACACAAGGCACAAAACGCTAAGGTCCCCATACAAGGAGAGAGCAGGAGGAAACGAGTTCCAGGAGAGGCATGGGGGGCGGGGGGACAGGGAGTGGCCCTGCGTTGGGTGCTTCCAATGCACTTGGTCCACTCCTCCCTCAGAGCCCTCAGAGCGCTGGACCACAAACGTTGATCACATGTCCGCTTTCCCCACCAGAAGGTGAGCTCCACGTGGGCAGTGGCCCCAGGTCCGTATCAGCAATGATCAACTAATCACCCTGGCTGGCTCAAAGGAGGGCATGACGGTGTGCTCACAGAATGGCAGCATGACAGAGGGGCCGTGACAAAGAGAAAGGCCTCAGAGAGATGGCGTGAAACGCAGTTGCCACAATAAGCTCCAACAAGGAAATGATGATGAGGATGGTGCAGGACGCAGCAGTGTTTCACCCTGTGGCACCCGGGGTCACTCTGAGTCAGCTGACACTTGACAGTTCCTAACAGGGATAGGCTAAAGAGAAGAGGCCCTGGGTGGCATAAATGGTCAATGTGCTCAGCTGCTAACTGACCGGTGGGAGGTTCGAATCTTTGTGCGAACACAAAGGCACCTCTGAAGGACAGCTTGGCGACCTACTTCCAAAAGACAAGCCACTGCAAACCCACAGATCACAGCGCATCTCCGACAAATGTACGGTCAGCATCTGTTGGATGCCATGGCCACTGTTAGAGGGAAAAGGGAGGTCAAGGGAATATGGAGAAGTAAGAGAGAGTAGGGGCTGATCTGAGGAGGGCTAAGAAGCCGTGGCTTTATTTAATTGGAAACAGGCGATTGGAGAGGGTTAAACAGAAGGAAGGGAAAATTGCTTAAGACTGTGTTTTAGAAGATCATTCTGACAGCAATTTGACAAATAGATTGCCGACACAGATGAATAAGAGCTGATATGGCTGAAACGCGGGCAGTGGTAACAGAGCTGGAATGGAAAGCCTTGAAAGATACGCAGAGCCCCTCTAGAATTGGTCCTACTGTGGACTGCCTCTCCCCACAGGGCCGGCTTCTAACCTCTCGTCGGCACTCAGGTTGGGCTCCCTGTCTACACACTTTTGGGGGCGAGGCTCTCTTCTCCATCGCCACGGACTCCCAGAGAAATCTGCAAATCTCGCCTCTGGCTCCTGAGCTGTGATGTCACAACTATCCCAGGACCTCAGCTAGGTTAGGGCAACGTGATGCAGTCCCCACTACGGTACTGGGCCAGGTGCACAGGAAGTAGTGCGGAGATAGGAGATGACAAAGGGAATTTCACACAAGCCAAAAAGTCAGACAGGCGCCCAGAGAGGAAGACAGAGAATTTCAAGACCTAAAGAAAGCCATTTAGGGCTCTAACAGAGGGCCATGCCACACCACGAGCCCAGCCGTGGGTTGGATCACAGCCACACAATGGCAAACCCTCCAAACTGGTCATCTCCCTTTCACAACCTGCTTGGGAAAGGGGACAGGGGAGACCACGGTTCTAAAGTGAACAAAGCCTGGGGCTACGCGAGCCTTCCCTGGGGTGTGGGGCTCCCTTGAGGCTTCCCAGGAAAACATGACAACTGAAGCAGGGGCAAAGCGGGTGTGTGCTGGGTGGGAGAGAGGGAGAAGAAGAGCCTGGTAGAAATGAAAATCTCTTCCGGGCTGGAAAAGTTGCCCGGAGCTGTAGGCTTCGTGGATGGTTTCTTCATTTCCTAGTGCTCCTTCCAAGGCACGCTGTGTGGGTGACAGGAACATCAACCACTTTACCAAGGAGACTGCCAAGCGGGGGCCTGGCACTGAAGACCTGAATTCCAATGCTGGCTTGACTGCTACTTGCCTGCCTGCCGGGAAGGGCCTAACATCTCAGATCCTGTGTCTCTTTGTCTCTGATGAAAAAAGGAATCAGCAATATTTATCTGCTGGATCGGAAGAAAGACTACCAGAGATAATGCGCGCACCCATGTGGCAAGAGAGACAATAAAGACGTCGGACTGCCCTTGGCCCTGACCCTCTTGCTGAGCAGCAACTAGCACTGGGTGAGGAGAAGGCCACACAAAAAGACTGAGCACCCACTAAAACTATGGTGTGGGGTTCCCGCCCCCTGGACACACGCAAAGTTCCGCCGCAGCTGGTTTGACAACTCCTGGGTACAAGTAGAGGTACATTTCAGGACAGCGCTGGCTTCTCGTTGTTCAGTGTGGAAGAGTTAGCGCTAACACATTGCTTCCTGGGTACAAGAGAACGCAACATTGTCTGGTCCTCCGTCAACTTCACAATTGCAGCGGTGTGTCAATCCACCTCCATGAGGACCTTCCTCTTTATTTTTTTTTGCTGACCCTCTATTTTTTTCAAAGGAGCCTGCTGGCATAGGGGGCTATGCATTGAGCTGCTAACTCTCAGGCAAGCAGTTTGATTCCACCAGTCACTCCACAGGGGAAAGATGGGGTTGGCTGCTCCTGTAAAGATTTAAGACGTCTTGGAAACTCATGGGGCACTTCTACTCTGTCCTATAGGATGACTGTGAGTCAGAACTGACTTGATAGCAGCGATTTGGTTTATACTTCATCAAACAAGACGCCTTTCTCTAGGGGGCAGTCTCTCCCGAAGGAGTCCTGGTGGCCTACTGGGTTACCATTGCACTACAAAGCACCAGCTCCGCAGTTTGTTCCCAAGAGCCTCCTCACAGGAGAGTGAAGAGTTACAGTCTCAGAACCCCACAGCACAGGGGCAGTCCTCGTTTGTCCTGTAAGGTGGTTATGAGTTTGAACTGCATTCTCTCCTGGTCGTCCGTTCAAAGTAAACAAGAATGCTTGCTTCGAAGACACAGCCCGCCTACACTTCCTACCAGACATCTTTTTTTACTTCTGACAGTCCATGGTATATACAACATTCTTAACTCACCCCAGGATTCAACTGCATGAAATGTTCCTTGCTTGTCCTTATTCATTGCCCAGCTTTCGCCCACAGATCAGGTAATTAAAAAGACCATAGTTTGGGTCAGGTGCGCCCTAATCCTCACTCAAGGTGGCATCTTTGCTTTTTATCATTTTCAGGGGTCTTTTGCAACAGATTTGACCTACGGTCTCATTTTCCTTTCTCCTCCCAAGGGGAAAAAAAATGAAGATAGGTGGAAGAACGTGTTTTTCAACTCCCTTTGATGAAACTGGCCCCAGGCATCTGCACCTCTGCAGTTACTCTGCCAGTTTCCATATATTGCTTACATTTCTTTTTAAAGAAAAATCCTAGAGATTTACCAATATTCCAATCTAGACGATGGACAGTTCAGGATTCATGGTTCTGAGGCCAGGGACTCTTTGTGCTTACTTAGGAGGATTCATATCGATTTTAAAATGAGAGTTGGCAAGGGTGGCCATCTGCCTTAGTGGCCTCTCTGCAAAAGCAGAAGAGCCCAGTCCAGAGCATACATGTTTGCTGAATGGATGAATGAATGAATGAATGATCTCTCCATCAAGAGGAAATTAGGCAGCACTGATGCCCACTGACACCCTTCTCTCCCACTCCCCTATTGTATTGCTCTTTTGGATCTAGATGTAAGATGCAAGAAGCACGCTCTCGTTCTCCTAGCAAAAGGTGTGGGGGGGGGGGAGGCTGGGGGGTAAGGTTACAACCTAGTTTAAACTTCCTCAGGGCTATACTCTTGGGCAATAAGCCTCTAATCCCTTCCCTCAGTAACTAAAAGCAAATCAGCAACAACCACAACCACTTTCCGAGGTTTCCCTTGTCTACCTATCTCTCACTGGGTTTTTCTGCCCCAGGTGTCTGGCAGTGGGTGGGTCAACAGGCACGTGCTCCAGGGCTGGTCAAGGAAGTTGCGAAGAAGCCATTTGGCAAAAGAGCTTTGGGTGCTGATCAGTTTGCTCGGTTCTCATTTTTCTTTCACTCCCCAACTCTTTCAAACTCACCTTACAAAGTTAACGTTGGATGGTGGGAAGGGACTAGAGCCCTGTGCCTGGGTGCAAACAGAAAGCTAATTTATTCCCCACCACCCTGGGCAAGTCACTTCCTCCTTTTGAACCCATTTCCTCATCTGTGAAATTTAACTATGATATATGCTGGGCTCATCTTTCAGGTTAAATGGGAGGAAGTAGAGGGGCTTAAACAAATGAGAAAACCCTCAAAACGGCAAAACAGCAGTAGTCTTTTCACTTCGTTCCTAGTCTTTGGTCTTCTCTTAAGTGGAGGGTAGGGGACTTCCTGTCTGTCCACTCTGATTCGGGTCTTCCTTACCAGAGCCTTTCCGCTGCTCTTGAGCCTCCTGCTCCCTCAAACAAAACAAAACAAAACAAAACAAAAGTGATGCTTTTCTCTACCTAGGGCAAGTGGGGAAAAGAGAGCAAGCTGCCTTCTCTTTGTCAAGGGAAAGGGCCTGCGCTCAGCAGCAAGGGTTCTGGGAAAAGAGGCTCAGGGCTGGCTTCTTGACCTATCACTGAATGAACCTCAGTGTCCTCATCTGTCAATTGGGGAAGCTGCTATTTGCCTACCTTCAGGGCCTGGGAAGAGGGGGTGTGGTCCTCCTGACCTGGAAACCCTCTCCTGGCTTGTCCTCTCACTGTGGGGAGGGGGGCTTCTTAGAGATGCAAAAGCTGTGTGGTGGCCAAAAGATGTCTTTGGCTTCTTCCTCTTCCACTTTCCCCCTGCCGCTTGGACAGGGATAGGCAGTAGAGGGTGGTGCCAGGAGGACTGAGGTTCAAGGCCTCCTCATCCTCCAGCGAAGGCCTGGATGGGGCAAGGACGCCATAACTTCGTTCTGTGTAAAGTTGAGGCTCTTACCTAAAGGGGTCTGACAGAATCTGCCTGGCCTCCCCACTCCAAGGAGGTCGCCAAGGGCCTTAAAGGGAATGAGAGAGACAGCTTTGAGAAACTTAAGGGCGACAGCCACGGAGAGGGAACGGAACTGGGGAAGAGGTAAGGAGAAGGTGAGGGGTGGCAATGCTGAGGTGCAAACACGCTGAGGGAGCCCAGAAAAGTGTAGCGGATACAGAGAAGCAGAAAGAGGAGGAAGCAAGAGGAGAGATGAAGACAGACTGACAGCGCGGGAGCATTGAAGGCAGAAGACAAAGGGGCGGGAGGGGGGGGACCATTCAGTAATTTTAACTGGTCTGGCCTCTTGGAGGTGCCTCGTCCCCCAAAGACAAGCTCCGGGGTGGGAGGAGAAGGCAGAAGCAAGCAGTGGCTTCCCCCGGCCCCCTCTGCCACAGCACCCGGCCCCCTCCCAAGCCCCCGCCCCCGCCCGGCTCCCCAGGTCCCTCTGGTTCCGTCACTCACCTGCCAGCGCCAGGATCTGGGCCTTGTGGAGCAACAGCGCGCCCCAGTCGCGGGGGGCGCGCGGGGGGCTCTCGGGCCCGGCGCCCAGCTCCTCGGGGCCGCGGTACACGGCGTACACCTTCTGGTTGTCAAAATCCAGCCGCGAGCGGGGGCTGAAGTCGCGCACGCACGACACGGGCAGCGCGTAGCAGACGTTGTCCTCCAGGAACCGCACAAAGGCGTACATGCTGGGGGCCGGGGGCGGGCCCCCGCGGGGCGGGCGCACGGCTGGAGACCCGGCGGGGCACCCGCCGCGCAGCCGGGCCGGGGCGGGGGCGGCTCCCCGGGACCCGGCTCCCCCCACCGTTATTGTTCCCGAAAGCGCCGCTCTGCCAATCGGCTGCTCTCGCCTGGGCGCGGACCGGGGAGGGAGGGGGAGGAAAGAGGGGCGGGGGGCGGGCGAAGGGGGTTTGGAGGCGCACCGCCACTCGCAAAGTCAGACCCGAGCAATCACAGCCGGAGCGCGATTCCGGGGGGAGGAGAAAGGGCACCAAGGTCGGCTTGAAATATCCCTCCAAACAATTGCATTGCAGGAAGAAAAGGCACGGCGGAAAAGTCGCGCCTTGGGCCCGAGACTGTTGCATGGACATCGGGCTGCAAAATGAATTGCATTGCAATAACACTGCATGGCAAAGGAGAGGGATGTGGTAGAATGAATGCCTGCCCGAGGGTGGGAGAGGGCTATCATGTTTGCGTCCCAACGAGTAAACTTTCAGTTGCAAGAGAACTAAATGATGGAGTGATTCAAATGTAGCCCCTCCACCTCCCACAGCCCTATGAATCCTCCACCACCATCCAGGTCCCACCCCCTGCTTTTTTTGAACTCCCTCCGAGAGGAGGGTCAGTCAGCCAGAAATGTTCCCCCAGAGCTGTCAAACCAGTTTGGATCAGAACTGGGACTTCTCTGGGATTTCCAGTTGGACCGGCTGGCTGGGGTGACAGAGGATTTGTCACAGTGGCCCAGGGCCTGGGGGAGAAGTGGTGGCCCTGTCTGCTGTCAGCCACCTCCTGGTCCATGCGGAACTGGGACCCGCTGGAACGGAGGGAGCAGAGTGGATGTGAGCATTTTGAGGAGTTACTGGGTCTTGGACATCGCAGAGAGAGCCTGCAGGGGCAGGGCTTGAGGTCCCACCAGCCGAAAAGGGCCTCCCTAAGGGAGCATCTCTCACTGACTACAGCAGGAGGTAGCCGGCATATGCCACTTTTGCCTAGCCCTGGACCTAGCACTTGGTAGGTATTCAAGAGATTTTGGTTGAATAATAATAAAAATTCACATTCACGTAGCCATTCATCCATAAATTCAATTAACCGAAATCCATTGACTCTGTGTACAACAATGCGCCAGGTTCTGGGCTTGTGAAAAACACATGGTTAGGTGCTTGTGATACATAGATGACTAGATAGGTCTGAAGACAACTGGAATTTCTAGGCCTTGCCGGCATTAGACAATGTTTCAGAAGTTAAGGGCGCAGTTTTAGGTTCCTGCACCAAAAATAAGTTACTATATGAGCAACACACTTCCCCAGTCTTCCTCTCCCTTCCCTGATCAGTTGTTGTGAGAGTAAAATGATTAGGTTACAATGATAGAAGTATTCGACAGAGGGAGTGGTGTATTCAACTAACTGATAATATATATGTATCGAGCAAAGAAAATAAATGTACCAAAATTTTAACAGTGGTTCTCTTTGAGTTTCATAGTAGTCGTGCGTGTTTTCTCTTTTATTCTTTACAAGTTTTCAAAATGAACAGGTATTGCTTTTATAATCACAAATTGTTAAACATTCTTCAGCATAAAGCAGCGTGCTCACCTTTCATATCAGCCACACTCAGGATGAAGAAGAGAAACCCAAACTCCCAAATTAGTTCACTGTGATCGAAGAGCACATTATACAGCTGAACCCACCAACACATGCTTCCCAGATGCAGATGCATAGGTCAGATGAAGTGTCTTTAAACTAGCTCACTGGTATGTGCACAGTATCACTCTGATGCTTGGCCCAACCATGGCCTACACACTTGTGGGGAAAAGAGGGATCACTCTTGAGTTGTGTGAATAGGTTTATTTTTATAATTATGATTTATTTGGACTCGTCTTAAATTAGTGTTTATTTGAAGAATAGTATGGTAGTCAATAAGAAGCAGTATGTAGCAAGTTTTCCAGTAGTTTACAAACTGGACCATGTCGAATTGACCAGACTTAATGAAACCCCAGGAAACTGGAGACCACATTTGAAAAATTATTTGTTGTAGCATCATGGCCAACCTTTTCATCCCTTGTCATCTTCCTGGTCACAAGATATTCCAGAACACAAGACTATTTGACATTTCGCAAGACCACATGGTTTGTTCAGATTCTAAGCTTTTTTTAAAATTCAAATTATCTTTAATTTATAGATCAATAGTTTATAGAACTCTTTATTATAGTTTTTCTAGTCATGAACAATATTTGTCTTATTTAATGCTTTCCAACAAAGTTTGCATATTTTGTTGTTTTTTATTAAGCTTTTATGCTTATTCTGCCCTCCTCCCTGGTCATTCTTCCTCCCAAGTGCAAGGTGACCTGAACTAAGTCTCAACACTCAACCAGATGTCACCTCCTTTGTGCGGTCTTCCTCAACTACCCACACTCCCCAAGTGCAAGCAATTTTTTCACTATCTATCTGTTCGCACATCTTTTTCTCCAAAGGTGTCAGAGCTCTTTGAAGCTGAGCAACCTCAGTGTCCCAGGTACCTAGCACAGGGTTGAGTAACACATGCTTCTAAAACATATGTAGTATGTAGTATGACACGGAGAAAGCATGACTAAAGGAAAAAGAACCTTGTATAGTGTTTATGTTTGTTTGTTTTAAAGCTTAAGCTTCTTTTTTGGAGAGGAAGCTGAATTCCACCTGTCTCTATGACTACCAATTAACAAAGGCAGAACATTTATTCCACTTTTTAAGAGGCTGATACATTAAAAAACACATTAAATATTATTGCACCCTGAAGCTCAGACCAAGTCCTTACACAAGTCTCTAAAGATAATCCTCATAAGAAGGCAGTCCCAGGTTTCAGGAAAGAACAAACAATGGTTCGGATGCCAATGGAGTAAGCATAGACAAACACATTGTATATGTAGGTACACAGACTACACTCTAAAGAAGAAATGGCAAATGCTGGATGCTCAATAACGCATCCAGAGTGGACGAAGGACAACAAAAAAACACCCAGAGATTCTGCTTCCTGGATGACTTACATAGTCTATGATTCAAGCTCACAGAGACCTATTGTGTTTTAAAGTGCACCTCCAAACACACTCAGTTTTCCTCGAGAAAAACAGAGTTAGCACATGATTCCCATGTCCTCATTGACCAGGACGCCACAGCTCCATAGTTTACACATGCCAGAAATTTAAGATGTTGATAAATCATTGATTGACAAGCAACTGTGGGTCAAAAAATACAGATTTCAGGAAAAGGGCCACTGTAAACATCAAGTTCACTCTAATCATGTTTGAATCCTCTCTTCTATATTCCTGCCGAATGGCCATGCTGTTCTCATGTCAAGAAGGTTGCCACGGTCTGTTGTTGGGGTTCCCCCTCATAGAGACCCTATGGCCAGCAGAGTGACCGACTGCCCAGTCTGGCGTCAGCCTCACAATTGTCCTCGGGTTTCAATGCACTGCTGCAGCCACTGTGTCAATCCATCTTGCCAAGGGTCTTCTTTGCTGCCTCTCTACCAAGCATGATGTCCTTTTCCAGGGACTGGTCTCTCCTGATACATGTTCAAAGTACGTGCAGTGGAAGCCTTGCCCATCTTGCCTCTAAGGGGCAGTCTAGCTACTCTTCTACCCAGACAGACCTGCTTGTTCTTTGGGCCGTCCATGACTTTCACCCTTCACCATCAGACATGACTGTTGTCAGCTTGGTCTTTCTTTCTTACCATGAGCCAGAAGCTTTCGCCCTCAGGCTGCCACCTGAGGTTAACCACCCCCAGTTTCTGCCAGCCCTTCGGAAATGGGGAAACTGGGAAACCTACCACCCAGAGAGTCTTTTCTCTGGGGTCTGGCTTTCTTCATTTTCTTCACGAGGCTTTCCTTATATGGCGTAGGTTCAATGATGATAATTGTGATCTCTCCCCTTGATAACTGACAGCCACCCTTTCTCCAAATCTTACTATAAACCATACAGCACTCCCAGCACTTTGCTAGATGACCTCACCCTTTAAAAAGTGATCTCAAACCAGATCCTTAAAGAGAACATTAATTCGATTATAGAGTTAAGACCAGTGAGATTTAGGGAAAAGCTATTTGACTCTGGGGAATCCTGGAGGGCTTGTGGACATATTTTGCATTTTAGAGAGTTGGCTCTAGAAAGTAGTGTAGGGGGGAAACTAGAGGGAGGCCAGGCTGGGGTGAGGGGGACCCAAGATGAGGCTGGCTGCTCTATCCCTCCTCCTTCCCCAATTCCCTGTTTCTGAGATGCCAAATGTACTTTGCCTCTCTTCCAAATCATTGTAATGGAGCAGAAAACGTACACATCTGGGGCGGCTTTGCAACTACATCTCCATTGCGTTTTCCTGCTGGGTTTGTGGAGCCTTGGGTTAATGTCAAGCTCCTTGGGTTTTGTCAGCTGAAGCATGTTCAGTGGCAGCAAGGGGCCTTATGTTTCATATTACTGCATGGAATTTTCAATGTACTTTGCAAAACTATTTTAAGGAGGCTTGGGTTCTGTGAAATTTTAAAGCAATTGGGGCATGTCTTTTCAACCTCTCAGCTAATGATTGACCACATTTTTTTTCATGATTTTTATTTATTTATTTTGTACCGTGATATTTAATTTGACTTTCCAAGTCTCTGCTTCCTCTGCTCCACTCTGCTTTGAAAGGGAGCTTGCTGTGTTGTGAGCTCAGGATCGCTGCCAGCTCAGATGGGGTCAAGGAAGGAATTGGGTTCAGGAGGATATGGAGAGGCTCAGAGCTGTGTGACTGGAAGCACCAGAACTGGGTTCTTTACTCCCTAAGCAGGGACCTTGGCCTGACCATGTGAACCCCAGATCATCAAGTACAGATGTGGGGCTTGGGGCGGGCGAAGGGAGGGCGAGCGAAGTAAAGGGCCTGAGGAGAGGAAAAAGAGAAGCCATGCACATGGAGCACTATGCAAGGCCAGTGAACCTGGCCCAGTGGACTTCTCCAGATTATGTGGGATGAATGACGACTTTTCAGGTAGGTGACAGCTTGGAAGGTCAACAGAATACGGGCTATGGAATCAGACCAGTGGTTAAGTCCTCACTCACACCATTACTGTTTGAAAGACCATTCATCCCCTCCAGCCTCAGTTTTCCTAAGTATAAAATGAAGCTGCTAAAACTTAGCTTGTGAAGGTGTTGTGGGACTCGAGAGAGGAGTTTTAAACCCTCTTTTTGTATCAGAATCACCTGGGGACGCTTAAAAATCATCCCACTGCCATGTCCCATTTGACCCTTCGGCCTGATAACTAAGATCTGGGATGGAACGTGCACAGCAATGCTTTGTTCTCCTTCCTAGATCTTTCCACTGGGTGGACACAGTTGATTGGATTTAGGTTAGGAAATCGCGAGTGATACATCATGCTTATATTCACTAGGTGAGTTGGTTCTGACTCAGAGTGACCCTACAGGACAAGGTTGAACTACTCCTGTGAGTTTCAGCGACTAACTGTTTATGGGAGTAGAAAGTCCTGTCTTTCTTCCAAGGAGGAGCCGGTGGCTTTGAACTATGGGCCTTGCAGATTGCAACCCAACATGTAACCACTAGGCAACCAGGGTTCCCCTAGAGCCATGGTTCTCAACCTTCCTAGAGTCCTGACCCTTTCATATAGTTCCTCATGTTGTGGTGACCCCCCAACCATAGGATTATTTTCATTGCTACTTCATAACTGTCATTTTGCTACTGTTATGAATCGGGCGACCCCTGTGAAAGGGTTGTTCGACCCCCAAAGGAGTCAAGACCCACAGGTTGAGAACTGCTCCCCCAGAAGATACTAAACATATCAGAGCTATTATTATTTTCAGGGGAAATCTTTGTGGACCCAAAATGTGTGTGCAATCTCAGGCAAGTCTCTTAATCCTTTGGAGACACAATTTTTTCAACTAAAAAATAACATGTCAGGTGCCTCTGGGTCTTCAGGGCATGGCCCCTACTGATAACATGTCCAAAATCATGTGACCACGTCTTACTAGCCTCTTGTCTATGAAGCCTTCTGACTGTACTTCTTCCAAGGTAGATTTGTCGTTTCTCCCGGCAGTCTATGGCATATTCAGTCTTATAATTCAATACCCGAATGCAAAGACATCCAGTCCTCTCCAGTCTTCCTTATGCACCTTCACAGGAGGACATGGAGAATATCGTGGCTTGGATCTGAACCCTCTTAGTCCACAGCTGACATATTTGCTCTTCAATACTTGCGAGGGGATTTTTTTGTTTTGTTTTGTTTTTCAGCAGTTTCCCCCAATGCAATATGTTACTTGATGTTTTGACTGCTGCTTCCATGGTCACTGAATATGGATCCAAGAAAATCCTCAACAGCTTCGATCATTTTTCCTTTTACTGTGATGCTACTTAACTGACTCGTTAGTGAGGATTTTTGCTTTATTTATAGTAAGGGGTACTTCAGACCTCGCATCAGGGTAAGACAGGATCATATTTTGTAGAGTGAGGCTCCTACTAATTGTGAGACAATGAAGAAGTTTCGTAATCTCTCCAAGCCTCACCTTCGTGGTGGGAATATGGATACAACCTCACAGGACAGTTGTACAGGTTAAATGAGATACTCCATGTGAAGTGCTCGACACAGAGCTTGGCATATGGTAAGTCCTTAGTGAATGATAGTTATCGTCATGGCGATATGTCAGAAAACGATTCAAGTTGTCAAGGATTTCATTTTGCTTGGGTGTACCATCACTGCTCACGGAAGCCACAGTCAAGAGATCAAAAGACACACTGCGTTGGGGAAACCTGCTGCACAAGGCCTCTTTCCAGTATTGAAAAGTGAGGACCAAGGTATTTTCCATTGCCTCCGAAGACTCTGAACGTTGGACATTAAATAAGGATAAGCGAAGAAGAGCCAATGTGTTTGAATTGGGGTGCTGGTGCAAAACACTGAAAGTCTCATGGCCTGCCCAAAGACCAAACAGAGCCATCTTGGAAGTACTTCCAGGGTGCGCCTTAGAGGCAAGGATGGAAAGACTTCTCGCATTCTTGAGGCATGTTATTAGAAGAGATCAGTCCCTGGAGAAGGACCTCATCTCTGGTAAACTGGCAGACACAATGGCTGCAACAATGGGTTCCAACATGACAAGGGTTGTGAGGATGCCACCGAGATGGGCAGTGTTTTGTTCTGCTGTGCACAGGGTGCCTATGAGCTGGAAAGGACTTTATGCCAGCTAACAATGACGACAACAACATGAGTTGCAAACCACTTGATGGCATTGGTTTGGGTAGGGTTTGAACTGTGTACCCCAAAATATATATGCAGTAAGTCCTAATCTCTATGATGATGCCAACAACACTCTTCTGTCAGCTTTCCACACTGTGGTAGCTTTCTATGACGCTGGAAGCTATGCCACCGATGTTTCAAATACCAGCTGGGTCATTCTTGGTGAATCGGTTTCAGCAGAGCTTCCAAACTAAGAACAGAGTGAGGAAGAAGGAAAAGGCAATCCATGCTGAACAATTCACCACTGCAAACCTTAGGGAAAGTAGCAGAACATTGCCTGATACAGTGTCAAGAGATGACTCTCTTAGGCTGAAAGACAACTAAATACAACTGGGGAAGGGCTGCCGCTACAAGGTTGAGTTGACTTAAATGATGCGATGGAGCACAGCTGTCATTTGCTGGTGGGGCCAACTCAAAATGACAACAGCTGCAAATATCCATTAATATTCAAAATGCAGAACGAGCTAAGTATGAATTCAGGAATATTCAAAGCTGTAAAAAATTTAATGGAATGCATAAAGATTGAAATCCTAGGCATTAGTCTGCTGAAATGGACTGATGTTGGCCATTTAAAATAACACAATCATATGGTATACTGTATTAGGAATGACAAACTTAAGAGGAATGTAATTTCTTTCATCATTAGAACGTTTAAAGGTGTAGCTTGACTATAATTCTGTCTGGAATAGGTAATATCTATACATCTCTAATGAAGGTAAATTAATATGACCTTCATAATTCATAATTACGCATCAACCACTAAAGCCAATTCATCGCAAATACCTTTATACAACACAAGCAGAGACTATACTCATGAATTTCACCAGATGGAATACACAGTAATCAAACTGATGACATCTGTGGGAAGAGATAATAGAGAAACTCAATCTCAGCAGCCAAATTGAGGGCAGGAGCTGACTGGGGAACAGACCATCAGTTGTTCATATCTAAGTTCAGGTTGAAGTTGGCGAAAATTAAAACACGTGCATGAGAAGCAAAATACAGCGTTAGAGTATGTCCCGCCTGAACTGTAAGAACATTTCAAGAATAGAGTTGCATCACTGAATGAGAGAAAATCAGATGAGCTGTGGGATGACATCAAAAACATATATGAAGGAAGCAAAAGGTCATTAAAAAAAGACAAGAAAGAGAAAAGATCAAAGTGGAAGTCAGAAAAGACTCTGAAACTTGCTTCTGACTATAGAGCAGCTAAAGTAAACGGAGGAAAGAGCTTAATAGGAAATTTCAAAAGCAGCTAGAGAAAGCCAAGGATTATAATAAGTGTACAAAGACCTGAAGTTCAAATACCAAAAAGGAAGCACATGTGTGGCATATAGCGAGTTGAAAACATTAAAGGAAAAGAAAGCAAGCTTCCATCTGCAACATGTAAAGATTCTGTGGGTAAAATATTGAGTGAGGCAAAGGCACCCAGTATAGAAAGTCACCGTACAAAGAGAACGGGTCAACATTCAGCCATTTCAAGAGGTAGCACATGATCAGAACCCAGGGGCACTGAGGAGAAAGTCTAGGTGGCATTGAAGCCATTAGCAATAAACAAAGCCCCAAATCGGCCCATTGAAGAAATGGCCGATTACCATGGAAATGTTTCAACAAGTTGATGAAGCACTGGAAGCACCCTGTTTGTTCACTACTCCATGACAAGAAATTTGGAATACAGCCAGCCACCTGGCCAACACACTGGCGGAGATCCATATTTGTACCTATTCCAAAGAAAGGGGACCCAACAACATACACAAATGATAGAACAATGTCATTAATAACCCATGCAAGTAAAATGTTGCTTAAGGTCATTCAAAAGTGGTCACAGCAGTACATTGCCAGACATTGTCATCAGGTATAGCCAGATTCAGAATATGACTTGGCATCAGGCCTATCATTGCCAATATTCGATGGATCTTGGGTGAAAGCAGAGACTATCAGACTATCAGAAATAGGTTTACTTGTGTTTTATTGACTACGGAAAGGCATTGGACTGTGTGGAACATATCAAATTATAGATAGTCTTGAGAAGAATGGAAATTCTAGAATATTTTACTGTGCTCATGCAGAACCTGTGCATGGCTATAGAGGCAGTTGTGCAAACAGAACAATGGAATACTGCACGGTCTAAAATCTGGAAAGGTGTGAGTCACTATACTGTCAGCATAGTTGTTCAAACTGTATTCTGGGCAAATAATCCAAGAAACTGGGATCGTCTGAAGAAAAACCTGGCATCGCGATTGGAAGAAGGCCTATTAGCCTGCGATAAGCAGATGACAGGATGAAAGCAAGAAGGACTTGCATCCCTTGCTGATGAAGATGAAAGATTGCAGCCTTCGGTATGGATTGTAACTCAACACAAAGAAAACCCAAACCTCCACACATGGAACAGGAATGGGAGGCCTGGTGCTACAGTGATTATACATTGGGCTGATAACTGCAAGGTCAGCAATACAAAACCACCAGCTTCTTTGAGGGAGAAAGACAACATTTTGTATTCTTATAAAGATGAACAGCCTCAGAGACCCACAGGGGCAATTCTACTTGCTCGATAAGCTCCCTGTGAGTAAGAATTGAATAAATGGCAGTAAGTTTAGTTTAGAGTTGGACCAGTAGATAATATCATGATGAACAGAGATAAGACTGAAGTGATCAAGGATATTAGATTGCTTGGATCCACAATCCATGCTTATGGAAGCATAGTTGAGAAATCAAATGACATATGGCATTGGGCAGATCTGCTGCACAAGACCTTTTTAAAATGTTAAAGTGCAAGGACATCACTTCGAGGACTGTGGTGTACCTGACACAAGTCATGAAATTTTCAATTACCTCATATGCATGTGAAAATTGGTCACTGAATAAGTAAGACTTAAGAATAATTCATGCATTTGATTTATGGTTCTGGAGGAGAATATTGAAAATACCATGAACTTCCAGAAGAATGACAATGTCTCTCTTGGATGAAATACAACCAGAATGCTCCTTGGGAAGGTCATTCAGGAGACATTCTCTCATGTCATGTGGACATTTATCAGGTAAAGACCTGTCCCTGGAGAAGGACATTGTGCTGGTGAAGCAAGTGGAGAGTTGGCAGAAGAGAGAAAGACCCAGTGCGATGGACTGACAGTGGTTGCCATGACGTGCTGAAGCACTGCAACAGTTGTGAGGATGGCACAGGATTTGGAAATGGGTCATTCTGCCGTGCGTAGGGTCATTGAGTTACAACTGACTTGAGGGCACTGTGGTAGGTACATAATCTGGTGTCAACTTGAGGGTATTAAGAGTGAAAGGGTGGAGGCTAGCCTGTCAGTCAGGTCACAGCCTGATGATGCCTTCTTGTGGGCATGGCCTTCTCATGAGGATTCTGAGAACTTCCTCTCTTTTTCCCTGGAGGTGGGCTACACACTCTCTGCTTCATTTTCCTGCTCTTGGGACATGCAGAGTGCTGGAATAGCCATGTGGACACCCATGCCAGCACTGAGATGCTTCCACCACCACTGGGTCCCAAGACTTTTCACCCACTGACCTGTGATCTTCCTGCATTTGGCAACATGTTGAATGGCTACATGAGTCTGAAGAGGAATTTTTTTTACCAGTATTGGACATATGGGCTAATATTGGACTTATGGACTTGATCTGGACTGGGCTGGGATGTTTTCTCAACATACAGCTGTTCTTTCATATAAAGCTCTTTCTTATACACATTATGAGTGTCCTTGGATTTGTTTCTTTAGTTAACTTGGTCTAACACAGGCACATAACAACAACATCAACAACTAAGGTCAATGATAAAGGATTGAATAATTCTATCAATGTCATTGGTCTGCAATTAATCAAATATGCAATCAAGAAGCTTGATAAGTACAGGTGTTGAAATGCAAAAGTTGAAAACAAAGAGAGATAATAAGTAGTTTGAAAATATGGTCTTGGTGACTGAAACAAAAGTAGAGATAGCATGATAGAATTTTGCAAGACCGATGATTTCTTCACTGAAAATGCCTTTTTTCAACACCATAAAGGCAACTACACATGTGACCCTCACCAGTTGGAATACCCGGGAAGCAAATTGACTGCATTGGTGGAGAAGCTCAAGATCTTTACACAAACAAACCTAGGGGCCAACTGTGGAACAGACTATTGATTGCTTATATGGAAATTCAGGTTGAAACTGAGGGAAATTATAAAAAGCACACAAAAGTCAATATATGGTCTTGAGTATATGTCAGCTAAATTTAGTGACCATTTCATTGCATACTAGTGACCAGAGACCGCATAAGGTGTGAGACGATATCAAGCACGTCATGCATGAAGAAAGCAAAAGTCATTAAAACGACAGGAAAGAGAGAAGAAAGTGAGTGTCAGAGGAGACTTTGGAACTTGTTCTTGAGGATTTTAATGTAATGTGCAGAGACCTGTGGTTAAAAAACAAAAAGGGATGTCTATACTCTGCAAACGCCAAACTGAAACAGCAAGAACAAATTCAAGCTCTGAGTTGCAATATTGGAAGATGCTATGTGCGAAATGTGGAATGATATAAGAAGCATGAAATGTGGAATGATATAAGAAGCATGAAATGTGGAATGATATAAGAAGCATCAAAAGAAGATGGAAGGGTTACATGAAGGAAGATGATTTATTTACAGCCTCAGAAGCCCTCCCTCCGGAGTAGTTCTAGGCCATCATATAGTATTGTTATGAAGAGGGTTCGAGTCAATAGCCTTGGGCTATCCCTGTGGTTATAAAACCCTTTTGGGAATGGGCTGCCTTTATTATCTTAATTAGACCAGATTCACATAGGGGATATCTGGAGAAAATCTTTTGAGATATTGAAAACTTAGACAAGCTAGCATACCGAGATGAGGGAAGAGACATGCCATGCCACATGAAGATACAGGACCTCTCTCCAGAGCCAACAGAGAGAGGATGCCTTCCCCTAGAACTAGTTCCCCGGGCTTCTGGACGCATACACTGTGAGAAAATAAATTGCCTTGTTCCTGTCATCTGTGTGCGGCCTTTCTGCTGTAACAGTATCAGATCACTAAGCTCAGACCTAAAAGCAAGTCCACTGCCATCCAGGGGACTCCAACTCATAGCCACCCTGGACAGTTTAGAACTGCAGCCTACATAGAACTCATTCCCTCACCAGGGCTCCTTTGGCAGAGTAATTACCTAATATTGTTGATTGAGTAACATTTCCCCTGGTGAGCTAAGCAATGAAGATGGGTATCCCTCAGACACTGTACAACTTTCTGTCTTAGTACCATCCCCTTTCAACCAGGGCCTCACAGAAGGTCTTACTATTCAAAAAAGAAAAACCAAACCCACACCCATCCAGTCAATTCTGACTCACATCCTTATAAGCTCCACAAAGAAGTAACTCTTCTACTTGTCTGTTCTTGGTTCTGACCCAACTCTTTTCTCCCTAGTCCCATTACAGCTCACAGGCCTCAGCCCCTGGTGCAGTGGAGGCCTACTTTAACAAGGAAATCCCACTATAATCATTGCTCCTCTGTTCAAAGGGACTGTGATTGGAACTCGCCTGTTCATTTGAGTAAATGACCTGTTCAGGGTTGTGGTAGTTATATAATCGGTTGCCAATTTGAGAGGAATAAGAGTGAAGGCGTGGAGTTTGACCTGTCAATCAGGTCACAGATGGATGACTTCATTTGGAGGCGCTAAGGAGATAGTTTGCTGGAGGCTGGTCACAGACTTACTCCCTGGGAGACATTGCAGCTGATAAGACACATGGAGCTACCCTAGTCCCCGGAACTGGAGGAGCCACGTGGAGACCCCTGCCAGCACTGAGATGCTTACAATGCCAGTGGATCCACAAGACTTTCCACCCACCGGCCTGTGATCTTCCTGCATTTTGCATCATTGCATGTGTTTCGTGCGTCTGAAGAGGATTTTATAGATTGGTATTGGACATATGGGCTAATATCAGACTTAGGGACTTGATCTGAACTCGGCTGGGATGTTTTATTAATGTACAGTTACTCTTTATATGAAGCTCTTTCTTACACACTATGAGTCTCCCTGGATTTGTTTCTCTTGTCTACCTGGACTAGCACAAGGGTCAACCAGCAAGTGGGGACCAGGGGTTGTGATTTCCAAGTCATACTCTTACCTATTTACTATTCCTTCCATGATGTTTGACTCATGTCCTTTAGAGATTTGACTCGAACACATCTTTGTTGGGGTTCTGTGCTGCCCAAACTTTCACCACTACACTCACCTAACCAATTCTAGTTTCCATTAAACCTGACTCACACTGCACTTGCAACCCCCCTGCCCCGCCCCATGTCATCAGATTCACTCTCTTCTCACTGCCTTTGAACTTGGCTGTTTTCCTAGCCCCAAATTCCTTCTCCATCACATCTGTTACTCCTTATCTTAACATTCCTTCAAGTTGCTGGCTGTTTAATTATCTCTCCATTCATAATGCTTTCTCCGACTTGTCCAGTATCCCTTAATGCTTTCTTCTCCAAATTCTTATGTATTTGTTTGACTTACAAAAATATCAAAACACCGATATATTTGGAGTCACAAAGATCTACCCTAAAATCCTATTCTTCTGTGAAAAGTTATGAACTTGAGCTCAGTGAATTTAAGTTTTTCAGTCTCTGTAAATGTCAGTTTCCCATTCTATATGCCTCAGAGGATCATTGTATTGATTAAATAAGATAATGAATGTTTTCAATAAATGGTAGTCACTTTCATTAATGTTATTACTAGTACGATATGATTGGAAGTTTTTACTAAAATCCGCTCTTTTTCTCCAGTTCTAGGTGGTAACATTGCATATGATGCTATCACATTCATCATTTCTTCCTTTGTGTCTTGCTCACTTTCCCTGGCAGAATATGAGGTCCTGGAGGACAGGTGAGACCACGGTAATAAATTTTGTGGGTGTATTGCTTCCTGTTACGCCTCTCCCCAGTGACACAAATTAAATGAACTCAACAGATCTCAAGTGCTCAAGGGTCTCTGGGGCTGCAGACCTTGCTCAAATCTACAAAAAACACTTCTGGGGGATATTCATTCTTTCTAACAAATTTCATTAAGTATTTTCTTAGACGAAATAAAAAACTTATGTGCAAGATGTAAAATAAAAGATGCAGAAGCCTTCGTAGTCATCAGACAGTTTGTGAATGTGCATCTTTGCTGGATATTATGTCCGGATTAAGCAGACCCCAGTCAAGTTCAACCAATCACTTCGCTTCAACATTGTGATTGTACATAAGCCACACACTAGCGTAGTTGATCACACAGTAGCTCTGTGCATACATATTGTTCTAACAATATATATATTCTATAAAGGCAAAATAAAACAAATGAATCCCCAATGGTCAAAGACAAAATTAATTTTTTAATACAGAAGATTATAACAAGCAAATGACATTTGAATCATTTTGTAAAAGAAACCTCCGCCCCTCTCCCAGCCCCCCTCCACACAAAATGTTGGGTAACTTCTGAAGACTACAACTTGCCTCAAATATGAAATACAATTTGTAGGTCAGTGGTAGAATTATTGTCTTCCATGTGGGAAACTGAAGTTTGACTCTCAGCCAAGACTGCATGGGCACAGCCACCACCTATCTGCTAATGAAGGCTTATGTATTGCTGTGATGTGAACGGGCTTTAGTGGAGCTTCCTGAATAAGACAGACTAGGAAGAAAGGCCTGGTGATCTCCCTCTGTATAATCAGCCTGTGAAAAACCTGGTTGTTCTCAAGAATAGACTTCTACTGCTGCTGAGGTGGTCATGAATTGGGGGTTGACTTAACCTAACAATGACAAGGTTTTTAAAGTTGCCTCTGGTTGCTCTTTCTAAATTATCGCATCCAGTTTTCTCTGTGGAAGTGTCATTTCCTCAATAAAGCTCAGGGCTTTTTGCTTTTCCAAGACTCCTTATATTTTTCTTCGTAGCAGTTACTCCAGTTCATAAGTGTGCATTATTCTATTCATGTTTGTCTCTGGCACTAGATTAAAAGTGCCACTAGCGAAGGGATCTTACTTGATCTCTTCACTGTCACGGTTCTAGCACTCAGTTCAATACCAAACACATTATCAGTATTAGGTCATTTCTGATTCATAACAACCCTATGTGCAACAGAGAGATGTTCAATAAGCATTTGTTGAGTAAATGCCTGTCTGAAACATGCCTCACAGCAGAGCTAGACGCTCCAACCTTTAACAATCTGGCCCAAACATTGAAACAAAGCCCTTTTATGATTTTTCCCTTAGCACCACTAGACAAGATGACATTTCATAATGCTTTTCTAAGTATCGAAGGAAAAACAACACAGAAATAATCAAGACATATGCACACAGCAGAAACATAGTCAAGTTGACAATCACACACAGTTGACAGACACTCATACCAATACGATTGTCTCCCTGACATAGACCATGGACCTCCCTGCGAACAAGATGGTGGTTCTGATTCCTCCATGTTGGCTGAAAGTTACTGAGCATCTAACTCCCTACTAAAAATGATCAATGTCTCAGCCTAACCAAAAAATCAACTCACCGCCAATTGATTTTGCCTCATAGCAGCCCTGTATAAGGTTTCTGAGGCTGTACATCTTTATGGAGAAGATAGCACTATACATGTCCCACGGAGCAGCTGATGGGGGTGAACGGCCAACTTTGTGGTTGACTGTCCCACCCAGCACGTGCCCAACAGCGATCCTACTCCTCCAACAATCCCCATAGGATTTGTAAGATATAGAGATCTCCTTCCTCACTCAGGACTGAAGTGCCCCAGTGTGAGAAGCAGATGGCTACAATCTCAAGGTTATGAAATTTGTGGTCATTAGACTTTGGTTCAGATCTCTTGCTTTGAAGGCGCCCAATGCAGGGTGGTTTAGAAATAGCATATATTTACTATTTTGATGCTTTCTTTTTGCATGTATCAGTCTGGTAGGCCTCTATTAATATTGATCTGCATCTGTGAATGAGCATTGTAGAAAACGTTGCCCTATCACTAACCCCACATTATTCGTTTAAATGGGGTCTAGTCACTTAAATGTTTAATCTTTACAAGTCAACAATTATGAAAATCCAGCCGGCATATATATAATTATAAATTATATAATTAAGTATACTTGTATACTCGAGTATAAGCTGACCTGAATATCAGCGGAGGCACCTAATTTTATCACAAAGACTGCCTTAAAAATGTGCTGAAAAACTCGGCTTATTCATGAGTATATAGGTATATAAATGATATATCTATATATAATTTCTTTTAGTCTACACCGTTTTAAATTCTATACCTTTGGAAAACTTAATTACACTATCAATAGAATCACCTTATGCTCAGGGGGAGAATTTATAATATTCTCTATCACAAAACGATATAAAGTATGAATAGATTTGGGCCTTGAACTTAATTATACCCCCAATCTAAAACGAATTCGCTCTATGACATGGACTACTCACTACTTGCCCTCATGAAGACATCACTACAGATATGGGTATGATAGCAAAGTGTGGTGAAGAAACCAGATGGTGCCAGCCTATCAGAAAGAGTAGAATCTGGGGTCTTCAAACAAGCAGACATCTAAATGAGGTGTCAACTAACTCCACATCAAAAAAGGACAAAAACCTGTGTGACCCAAGTATTGAATAATAAAACCCAAATTAGAAGGAGGGATCGGTGTCCGAGCTTAAGTTTTGAACAGCCAGTTTGCAGAAAGATATGGATGACAATGGACACGCAAAATCCAATCGGAGTGTCCCCATGTGGAGTGAACTTCCGGCGAGTCTCCTCTGACCCTAGGCCAGTGCAGAGAAGAGCCTTGTTATCAGGCAGAGAGCATTGTAACATCTATTACGGCTGATATAGCTGGGTTCAAATGAAACACCTTATCATGCAATTCTCCCTTCTGACCCATTTTTAATATTTTATGCCTTTTTGTATTGAGGTTTTTCTCTGTTTTGTTTTGTTTTGTCATTGTTGTTGGTTTGTGTGTACGAGTTTTGTATGATTTTCCTTATATGAAATCTAGGATGGGTAATTCTATAGACAGTAACTGGATAATAATCACATGGGGACATTATAGGGGAGACTAGGGGGAATTGGGGAGGTAGCAACAATAACTATGAGTAGAAAATATTCTGAAATCTATGGTGACGATGCTTGCACAACTCTTCTTACTATGAGTGGATGATTAAATTGTATGATATGCAAATTATATGCCACCAAAAGTAATTCTTAAAAAGCTACCATTCCTCCCTCATACTAGTTCTCTGGCTATCATCTTTGCTCGTTCTGAACAACCTACAGTTTAAGATGCCTGCACTTGCCAGTCCACATCGGGCCAGAATCACTCCAAGCTGTCATTCATGTCTAGACTTTTGATTGATGACGCTGTATGCCACTCTGGACCTAAGAGTGTTCATGCAGAAGAGTCAGTCATTTCAGAAGTACACAGAAACCCCTGAACATAACTGATTTTCTTAAGAAATATAAAAAATGCTATACAAAACAAGAGGCAAGGAATAGGAAACTAAAAATATCTCATTTTGTGTGTGTGCTAGGGACTGTGCGGAACTACACTGGTTGCTTTGCGTATTGTTGGTATTGTTAGGGGCCATTGAGTAGGTTTCAGTAGAGACCCTGCTGAACAGAATGAAGCCTCGCCTGGTCTTGTGCCATCTCCTCAATCGCTGCTCTTTTTGACCCCATTCTGGGAGCCACTGTGTCAACCCATCATGTTGAGGATCTTCTTCTTTTACTGGCCTTCTACTTTACCAAGATTGGTGTCCCTTTTCAGAGACCTCCAGATAACATGTCCAATGCACAGGAGATGTATGCTTGCCATTTTCATTTCCAAGGAGTATTCTGACTGTACTTCTTCCAAGACAGATTTGTTTGTTCTCTGGTAGTCCGCGGTTCTTTCACCAGTCTTCACCAACACGGTAATTCACCAGCATCCATTTTTCCATGGTATTCTTAATTCATAGCCTAGGTTTCACTTGCATATGAGGTGACTGAAAATATCATTTCTGGAATTAGGTGTACTTTTGCATATTAGCTTATTTAATCTTTTCAAAAAATTCTGCAGGCTTGGAACTATTATTATGCCCATTTTGTCTGGTGTGGATACTGAAACTCAGAGAGATGATAAGCCACACGGAGAGGACATGAACCTTGGTTTTTGTTTTTATTCCAACATCTGGGTTTTTATATAGGCCTTGTCTCAGAATTGACTGTGGCATTTAATCCTCATCCCCTTGTCCAAGAGGCTGGACTTCTCACTTGGGAATCTGAAAATTAGATTTCCTGGGAAAGTATAATATCTATGATTCCCAAGCATCTCTAGCTTGAGGAGCTATTCATGTTGAGTAAATTGAAGATTTGTCTATATTATCTGTGGTTCCTTAAATCATGTCCTCTTTCCTCTAAGTCCTGAATTTGTCACTCACTCTGAAGTTACTAACTGCGCAAGCAGATTTCTAGCATCTTCCATCCTCTATGGAAGGCCAGGCCATTGGAAGCTGTGAACAACTGTGGTGGAAGGAAGTTCATTACTTCTGGCTTGTCAAAGCCATTTCTCCGTAACTCCCATGAAATGGTTGGGTGGGAGCATGCGAGTAATGTGTAGAAGACTTGCCCTTTTCACCCTTCCTCTGAGTATACCGGAGCCACGTGGGAAGTAGAAATAGAGAGGATTCCTGGGGCCCCTGAAAAAGCGTAGCCACTAGTAGAGCACGTTTGAGATCCCTGTTGAAAGTGGTGGAGGCAGCAAATGCCATGCCATGCAGAGACCAAAGGTGCCCAAGTAAGGGAGCAACACCCCTGAGAAGAGGCAGCAGTGACACGGAGCAGTAAGCAGGCTTCCTGGCCCATGGAGGCAGAGGCCAAGGGACTCGGTGACTGAGAGGCTTAGGACCAGAAGGAGACTTGGCTGCTGGCCGACAACAGGCTTACGAGTTTTGATCCTGGCTGTGGAAACCTGCTAACTTCCCTAATACACACTCCTAGTTACAGGAATTGTCTAGGAGTTCTGTGCGGTGGCTACTGCGACAGATTCTCAAAGCCAGCAGAGAAGGAGAGACCTGTGGGAAGAACCCGGTGTCAGAATGGGGTAAAGAAGGGTGGAAGGTGGAGGCATGTCTAACCTTTGCCCTCTGGCAATCGGCCTAGGTTTGGTGTGGGAATGGATGCTCCTTTTCCCTACTGACAGAGGCCAGATGTGGTCCCCGTGCCAATCCCTCTGAATTCATCTAATTACTACATGGTTTGCGTGCAAGTTTCTCTGGAGCCAGAAAAGAGAGGACAGAGGGTTCAAGGCCACTATTTGACTATGACAATGAGTAAGCCTTCCTGTACCAAAGAGAGGCTTTTGTTTGTTTGTTTCACCAAACCAATAGCCTTATGTTATTTACTGTCAACCCCTCAACCGGAAGCATGAAAACCAAGGAAGAGAAACTAGATATTTGCCAATACAAGTTCAATGGATCGAATGGTGGCAAAGTCTTAAAGTCAGCATGACAGACCGCTCAGAAACCAGGGTAACACCATGCATGTACCAGCACGTGGAGGCTCCTTACAAACCCAGCTTGGTTCTTCTCCCATGGCTTCTCTTGGGGTTGTATCCGATCTTATAGTCAGTTTTTTGTTTCTTGGCTGGGAATCTCTTGATCCTGAAAGTCTTATGAGAAGACATTGTAAAGACGGGAAACAACTGCCCCTGGGATGGCGGAGAAAGGAGAGAAGGGCGCGAGCTATTTTTGACCGGCTACTGGTTATAATATAAAAGTAAGGATAATAGCCATGAACTTTCGTGGAGTGTTTATCACTTGCCAGGCTTCATCTATGTGTCTCATACAGTCCTCTAAAGCACTCTGAGAGTTCGGTATTATCATTACCACCTCATTTTAAAGTTGGGAAACTGAGGCATAGGGAGATTAGGTAACTTACTCAAGGCCCCACAAGATCTATGACTCATGCCAACTGACTGCAGAGCCTGTGCGTGCCTCACCAACGTGGTTACCCCGAGTCTCTCCGTGAGGAATAACTTCTAGTGTTGGCAGCAATGAGCAATCCATGCCCAAAGGTTCACAGACAGCTTCTACAGGGGTGCTCAGTACACTCTGCAGGAAACAAGATTCCAATCCTCTAACGTACTTGCTGCAGGAGAAGACGAGACTCTCTACTCCTGTAAGAAGGCACCGTCTCAGAAATTCGCAGAGCAGTTCTGCCCTGTCAGTCAATAGCAGGGACTATGCTTCCTGGAATACATTGAGGTTTTCTTCCTGAAAGGAGTGTACTGGTTTCAGTTTGTATTTGCCTCAGAACCACTTTATTTAGTATTACAACAAGGTCACCTTTTATCCCAATTCAGAAAAAACAAGTCCTTTATATCTACGTTTTTATCATGATGGAAAAATGATTGATATGCAACACATTTTCTTTTGGTAGTTCTTGTGCTTGGATTTAGAATATCAAAATCTTTCTTTACTATAAGTTATACCTTTATTATCATAAAGAATAAATGTGAAATAATAAAGAAAAATATTACTTAAATATGAAGCATTATTTTTTTCCCTCTAGAGCAGGTGTCCTCAAACTTTTAAAACAGGGGCCAGTTCACTGTCCCTCAGACCCATTGGAGGGCCAAACTATAGTTTAAAAAAAAACTATGAACAAATCTCTATGCACACTGCACATATCTTATTTTGAAATAAAAAAACAAAGGGGGCAAAAACACCCAGTGGGCCGGATAAATGTCCCCGCGGGCCGTAATTTGAGGATGCCTGCTCTGGAGCATAGCTAGACAGAAGAAAAACACAGAGGGGATGCGGGACGAAGCTTAGGGCAACTGATAGGCAGAGTAGATAAGTGACCAGGACACTGACTCCCACCCTGCTAACGTGTCCTGTCACATTGGTGCATCCTTTGAATGGTCTGCAAGTACTGAGTTCTGCTTCTGGCTCTGGGCCCCATCCTGGAGAGGCAGCGAGGCACAGAAAGAGGCCATGAGACAATATGACGTGAAATGTGCACAGGTTTGGGACTCAGATTTGGTTTCAGTTACTCCATCACACAGGCAACTCTCTGACTCAGGCTTTTCAATGGCCAGCAGGCATACCTTCGAAGTATGGATGGAGTGATCGTGCATGCTCAGCGCCTCACCCCTCTCAGGACATGTTGGGACTTGAGCTGAGTTGAAGTTTTTATTTACTGAGTATTTTTAAAGTCACATTGATCACGATTATTATTGTATATTTAAACTATGCCATTACCTTGGTGAGAAACTGTTCTCAATTATATTTAAAAAGTGAACTGCATTTTACTTCTCTGTTCCCATTTCTGGGTCTCCTCTAGTCTCCTTGTATGACTTTTTCTGTGATGTCCTGCCTTATGGTCTAAATTATCTGAGACGCACTGAAATTGTGGGCAAGATTCTTGACTCCTCCAAGATGTTCTTGTTCATTCGTTGATTTATTGAAGGCTTATTAAGTTTCAAAGTATCTACTTAGTATTTGAAATAAAGTGGAAAAGCTCAAACTTACTTGGCTTTGTGCCTCTTCTCAGGAAAAAAAAAAGTTACCCAGCCCTACACCCAAGGCAATTAGAAACATTTGTACTCCTAGTCCAGGATAAAATGCAGGTGTCTGCTTTTGCCCCCACTGGATCATTCCAGCTCCCGGAGGCAGTAATGCCCACTTTGGGAAACGCTGAGGTAGACTCAATTTCCCTATAAATTAGACAAATGAGACTTGTCTTTAGGACTGTTGTTTAAAGGAATGAATGAGATATTCCGTAAAAGAGACGCTCGGGCAAAGAAGAGGACTAGCTTTCCTTGGTAATTCCAGGTGCTTCCCATACATTCTTCACGACAATTCCGGGAAAGGACAGCTCTTGTCTCTATTTGACAGAACTCAGTGATGGAAGGTGAGGCCCTGGATTCAGTCACACACGGGATTCAGAAGTGGGCCTGTCTAGTGAGGAACTCAGGAGGAAGCCTGGCCGCGTAGGCAGTCAGCATCTGGCCATGGCTCCAGCGACTTGGCTTGTCATCCCGCAGGTATGCTCATCCCCAGCAGCACCTCCACACCGAGGAGGAGAGGCTGTTCTCCAATTGCTGCTAACCTGTCCATCTGGTGGCTCCAACTACGGTTTGGGTGGAATCAGAGGTATTTAGGTGGGAAACCCAAATCCTGTCCCCTGGTTCCTTAGGGTACAAAAGCAAAGATGACTCAAAAAAGGTGGGAAAGGGGGACTCAAATATTAAGCTTGAGGATCTAAGCTTTCTGTTTAAATAGGCAAATGGCTATCAAAAACCCTAAGTCGATCCTCTGGCAGCCGGACTCACGGCTCAGGTGACACCTGGAACACAGACTCTTGGTCAGAAAAACACTGTCTCCCCAGTCAACTCTATTATCTCACTGAGAGAACTTTCTCTCCCTCTGACCTTTACCACTCCCCAGGTGACAAGAGACCTCGATCGCACAAGGTATATTTTTCCACTCGAGATGCTCAGTGTTTATCAAGGAAGGAAAGTGTTTGCCAGAAAAGGTGCACTTAAAGTCTGCACATTTTCAAGATACTGGAAAGTGAAGTCGCCACACCTGTACATGGCCACGGGGGCTGCAAATTGCCCCCAAACAAACAGGATCTCAACCTTCTCTCTTCTCTCTGTTCTGATAGGTCACGGCCAGAACATAGACTAGATTTCTCCACAGAGGAACTAGAAAAGCACTATCCACGGGGTTAGAAATGTTTTTGAGCAAATCCTTATCTTTGGCATTAAACAAAGGAAAGGCTGTGCCAGAGAGTAATTGTTGTTATGAAGAGAACGCGTGAGGGTTAGTAGAACAGAAAGATGAGCCTAGAAGAAGCAGGGCAGAATGTTACGTGTAGAGGCTGGTGGTCAGTCATTCAAACACCCTTTCCTGGGTCACCTTCTCTATGTCAGACCTGGTACTTGTGGTCTGATTGGGATTGGGATTGGGACGAAGCAGGCAAGCACTAGTCTTCACCTCCAGAAGGTATGTTTTTCATGGGAAGATATAGAAGTGAACAGATTTTAACAGAAGTGGAGTAACATTTACTGAGCTCCCTGAACTCGAGCCTGTTACCTTGATCAAATGATGAAGGCTCCATTAATCCAGCAAGACATACTGTGAGCCTCCGTGCCAGTGGAGGTGTGTATGCATGGAGACAGTGGGGCAACAAAAAGGACAGCTAGTGCTTGCCTACGGGAGGCAGAAAGGAGCATTGAGACTGACACCCCCAGGAGACTAGGAGCTTGGCAGTTAAGGTCGGGTACGGAGCAGACACGCCATTCAGTCCGGAGAATGGACTGTTCTGAAAAGCAGAGGGGTGTGAACAAGCTTTGGCAACTTCAGGAAACTATAAATAGTGGAGCATTGCCGGAGCATAATGATAATATTCCCTGGCCTTCTACAGTCCCCCCTCCACCTCGATGTTCCACAAGCACCCCCTTCTCAGAATGCGCCACATGCAACTCACTTCTGATTTCACTGCCACCTCTTTCCAGCTCTCCTCTTGCTTCCCCGACTTAGCCAATGACCCACCACCTACCCATTCATCCTAACTAGAGATCTTAAACTACCTGCAGATTGAATTTTTAGAAATCCATTCCACTTCATCCTGGATTTACACAATCGGTTCTGAACTTCACTGTCTCTGGTTTTAACAGAGTGTTTCTTGGCACAAGCTTCCAGCTCTCCAGCTGTGTCTCTCAGCCATATTCCTTCCAGCCAAGCCCCTCTGCCAGATAATCAATGATCTGTAAGCAAATACTTAATTGCACCAGGGGAGCACGTATTTAAAGAAACTTTGTGATAAACCAGGGGATCCTTTTTAAAATAACATGAATGACATCTCTCTTGGGAATTCTCTTTCACTCTTAATTTGTCATTTAGTCTGGGTTTTCGCTTCACATATTAAATTTGAAGCGTTCCTAAGGCAGGCTTCTCAAAACAAAAGCACACAAAGTTTGGCCAAGGGATGGATGGCATTAACCTGAGTTCATCCATGTCAGGTGAGACACCTGAGACACCACTCTTTTTTATCTAGCTCCAGCCTTTTGGACCTTGTATTTAAGACTTGTATACTAATTTGGAGAAAGAAACTTTTGAATTCTGCTATGCAGGGGAAAGAATTAAAATTCTAACACATGGTTTTTTTTAATGTTTTCTGCTTTCTGTTTGATTGAGGTTATTCTATGGTGTGTCTGGCTATTATTGTTGGGGACTGGGGATTGTTTTTGCATGATTCTGTATGGTTGTTTGGTTTTGCATGATTTTCTGTACATGAAATCCAGCATAGGTAGGTCTATAGTGACTGTTACTGAATAGGAGCCTGGGGGAGCGGTGGGAGGGGGGTGAATAGGAAGCTCACAACACTGAGTATAAGAAGAAAATGGTCTGCAATTGATTGTAGTGATGCGTGCACAAATCTTAATGCGATTGAATGATTCAATGGTCTGACATGTGAAGTATAAGCCAATGAAAGTATTTTAATCTAAGATATGCCTGCATCTTTTATTTATGTTCTCTTATCTTACTCTTTACAACAATTCCATGAGGTGCTATCTATGTGCCTATATTTATAGGTTTAGTATTAAAGTAGCAGAAGGACATTGGGCCTCCACTCAAGCACTCCCTCAATGCAAGAATACTTTCTTCTATTAAATTGACATTCTATGATGCTCACCTTCCCAACACAACCACTGAAGACAAAGCGGGTGAACAAGCAAATGTGGCGAAGAAAGCTGATGGTGCCCGGCTATCAACAGGTATAGCGTCTGGGGTCTTAAAGGCTTGAAGGTAAACAAGCGGCCATCTAGCTCAGAAGCAACAAAGCCCATGGAAAAAGCACACCAGCCTGTGCGATCACGAGGTGTCGAAGGGATCAGGTATATGGCATCATCAGAACAGAAAAATCTTACCACAGTGAATGAAAGGGGAAGTGCAGAGTGGAGACCCAAAGCCCATTTGTCGGCCACTAGAGATCCCCTTGCAGAGGGGTCTAGGAGAGGAGATGAGTCAGTCAAGGTGCAATATAGCACTGATGAAAAATGCAACTTTCCTCTAATTCCTAAATGCTTCCTCCCGTCCCCACCCCACCCCCACCCCCCGACTATCATGATCTGAATTCTCCCTTTCAAGTCTGGTTAGACCAGAGGATGTACGTGGTGCAGACAGGAACTGGAAACACAGGGAATCTAAGGCAAATGATCCCTTCAGGACCAATGGTGTGAGTGACAATACTGGGAGGGTAGAGGGAGAGTGGGTTGGAAAAAGGGAACTGATTATAAAGATCGACATGTGACCTCCTCCCTGGGGGACAAACAACAGAAAAGTGGGTGAAGGGAGACATCAGACAGGACAAGCTATGACAAAATAATAATTTATAAATTATCAAGGGCTCATGAGGGAGAGGGGAGTGGCGAGAGAGGGGAAAAAATGAGGACCTGATGCCAGGGCTTAGGTGGAGAACAAATGTTTTGAGAATGATGAGGGCAATGAATGTACAAATGTGCTTTACACAAATGATGTGTGTATGGATTGTGATAAGAGTTGTATGATCCCCTAATAAAATTATTAAAAAATACTTTTTAAAGTACAAAAGTTAAGCACTTTGTTCAAGCCTCACTCACTCTCAAGTCCAGGCCAACTCATAGAGACCCAAAAGACCGAGTAGAACTCTCTCTAGGAGTTTCTGAGCCTGTAACTCTTTATGAGTAGAAAGTCTTGTCTTGCTCCTGCAACTCTTTATGAGTAGAAAGTCTTGTCTTGCTCCTTTGGAGGGGGTCTGGCGGTTTCCAACTGCTGACCTTGTGGATCACAGACAACTCATTAACCACTATGTCACTAGAGCTCCTCTATCCATGCTAATGACAGTTTATAAGACGTGAAGGTATTTATATCAGATTAAATGCAATGAGATTATTGTCTCTAAGCACACCTTTCCCAGATCCCTAAATTTCTCACTCAGTCACATTGTCCTTTCAAAGTAGACATGATGTCTTTAGCCACAGTGATGCCTTCTATCCAGCCATGGCTATTTCCAGAGTAACTAGACCCATCGGGGTTAACCAACAAGAAACCCCAGAGGAAACTTCTTTGTTTCCTGCTACTTCGGTAACCCACCCGCATGCTGGGAGCCAGCATTCGGTTTTGCTGTGGGAGGGGTCGATCCAGCCACACAGGCCCTTCAGAGGGAAAGCCCCTTGGCTGGGATCTGAAATTGAACTTTCTCTGAGTTTTCAAAGGTGGTTTCTGTGCAGCTCTTCATGGCTCAGATGGTCCAGAAAGAAGAAACCTAGAAATATAGACTGCAGAACCCTTAGGAATACCCCTCCTTTATCATTGCTTGAGAAAGCACGCGGCATTCATTGAACACGTACCTCGTGCTCTTCTGTGGATATTCAAGCTCTCCTCTACTGAGGGGCTCCTACTTATGGGCACTTCCACATGCTCCACTCTTGCCAGTCTCAACGGAGGACCGCCTTCTTTAGCACCTTAGAAACTGGGCTCACCCCTGCTCCTCCCTTAGTTGCTTCCTTCTTTCCTCCTCTTCAGAAACACAACTTGCTGAAATAAAGCACGGTGCACACTAGTTAACCGTACCTGGTCATTTCGTACTCACTTCTCAACACTACAATTCGTGTCCACACCCCCTTTCTCCAAATCACCAATGGCCTGCTGATGTTACGGACACCACTTCCTCCGGTCTCTGACATATTCACACTGTCTTTTCCTTCTTCTAAAACAAATGAACACATAAAAGGTTCCCTTGTCTTCACTACTGTGGTCCTGATGTTCTCTCTACGCCTTTCATAAGTCTGTCTCTCAGGTCAACTCCCTTTTCTCTACCACATGTTAGCTGTTGGCTTTCCTGTGTCCCTTACCTTCTCGTGCTGCACATCCTGAGCTTCATAGTCTGTGTGCCTAGGGCAGATTTCTATCCTGAGCTCCAGATAAAGATGGGTACAAATACTCAGTCAATATGTCGATGTTGTAATGTTTGGCATCAGAAGCATTGAAAACCCATCACTTCCAATCTGCCATTTTAAGTTTGCTTCTCAAACGCTTCATATTTTAGTAAAAGAACACCATCATTCATCAGACAGGGCAGGAACCTGTGAGATATGCTAGCTCCTTGTTTTTCACCCATCAACTCCCATTTATTCTTCCTTCCTCATAAATTCCTCTCAAATCCTCTTCTTTCCTTTCTTCCCTGTTACATCTGAGTTCAATGCTTATGCTGTTGCTCTCACCCTCCTCTGCACAAAGTTGGAATTGAGTCCATTCTGACTCAGGGCTTCTTCCTGCATGTCAGAGTAGAACTCTGTAAGGCTGTTGGTGGCTGCTATTGGAGACGGTTTTTCTTCTACAGCACCTCTGGGTAGACTGACTCTACAATAATCGGGTTGTAGCCAAGCATGTTAACCTCAATTCATTCTGAATGCCGGAGTGCTCTTTCCCACAAGCAAATCTGATCATGTCACTCCTGCATAAGACTTTCCAAAGGGTCCCCATTGTTCTCCAGATAAAGTCCCATGTGATGTAAACTTTATGGGGTCTATCTGCACCAATACTTTGGGCGTAACTCGTGCTCTGCTTCAGCCTAACTGGACGCTGATGTGGCCTTCCTTTCCTGCTGCCCCTCCTGCTGGCCCTTTCTCACCATCTTGTCCTCTTCTTCCCAATTCTCCTCTCTGCTTTTCTTCTTCTTCTTCTTTACTTTCTATTTTGAAACGGTTGTAGATGCACGTGTAGCTGTCACAAATAATCCAGAGATCTTTCACACACCCTCCATCAAGTTTTCCCTAATGGTTACAGCTTATATGATGACAGAACATGACAACCAGAAAAATGACATTGATGCAACCTATTGACCTTACTCAGATTCCTACCAGTGCTGCAGCCACACATCTGTATGTGCTTATTTCTACGCAATTTTCCCCAATGTGCTGGTTTGTGTGACCACCGCCGCCATAGTTAAGAAACAGTTCAATCACAAAGATCAAACTAGCCAACTGCCTTTTAAAATTTTCAGGTCTTTTTTTTTTAACATTTTATTAGGGACTCATACAACTCTTATCACAATCCATACATATACATACATCAATTATATAAAGCACATCTGTACATTCTTTGCCCTAATCATTTTCAAAGCATTTGCTCTCCACTTAAGCCCTTTGCATCAGGTCCTCTTTTTTCCCCTCCCTCCCCGCTCCCCACTTCAGGTCTTTATACATGCTATTTCTCCTGCTTACAACACTAGCCCCCTGACCCCAACCTCCACCACCCCCCCCCTTCATAATTGCTACTTAACATTCGGGCATCAATGTAAACAAGAGTTCCTCAGAAAACCTGACCCACGTTCTGGGTTTTGTGAGCACCCTATAAACTTCCTCTCCTATCAGAGCATCAATTTTCTTATCCCTTGATAGAAAATACGTTGCATGAAGACAGAGGTTGTGTCTGCTGTATTTATTTCTATCATCTCCACCCTCATGCATAGGAGGGCAGAAGGAAAGGAAGATCATAACAGCAGGAATCTTCTCAATTAAAATGGGCAAGAATGATGAATTTATACCAAACGGATGAGTCTTTAAAGACAGGCTGAGCACCTCTCTTTAAGGAGCTTGTAGTTATGAAACAAGCCACTCTAATACAGTGGATGTGTGCCTGTTGGAGGGAAATCCTGGAGGTGGTGAGCATACAGCTTCTAGAGAGACGCAGTTTGGCACAGCCAGGACCCAGAACAGTACTCAAGGACCCATGTTCTTGTGCCCCAAACCCTTCAGCACAGTTGGGCGGGTCAGCGAAATGGACCAGCCGCTGTGATAATCAGCCTAGAGGCCTGACTCCAAAGACCTCAGCTGGTCCATTTTCTCAGCTCCATAGCCCTGGACTAAGCTGCAACCTTAGTCACAGAGCGGATCCCGACATTCGCTGCAAAATGAGCCCGAGTTCTAGCCACAGGTTGGCCCGAGTCCTAGTAAGAGCCTGCCACAATTTGATCATCCAACAGATAAGAGAATCTTCCACCAGCAGGACAAGTGAGATGCCTTGAATTTTCAGGGCAGCCCACTCTGACAGAAGGAGGACAGCTCCCAAAGCATACGTCCTCTTGTTACACATGTAAACATCCACTTCGCACACTAGGAAGAAGAGAGACAGTAATGGAGCCTGGATGAGTTAAAGCTGAAAGGGTCCTTACAGGCCATTGTGCAAAGAACGGAAACAGCTCCCCGAGTGGAGTCAGAGAACACATGCGAAGATGTCGTAGCTCGTGTTAGATCCCAAAAAACCACTTTTTCCTATTTCGGCATCCATCCTGATTGATTTTACCAATGTGTGACTGCCTTTTGACCCCGGGAAATGGAACGATAAGATTCTAGGGTCTTCCTCTGCCTCCAGTTGGCCCTCATCACTTGGAGTGATCTACTTAAAGCACAAATCTGCTTAAAGCCCTTTCGTGTTCCATCACTTTCAGGATGAAGGCCAGATTCCTGAGCCACCAGATGTGGCAAAGCCCCACCTCCTCTCTCCACTCTTTTAAAACCTCACTTAACAACACATGCTTCTGCTGAAGCTGCCCCTCTCCCGGAATGCATTTCCCACCATTCTTTGCCTGGATAACACTTTCTCCAACTTCAAGTTGCCCTTCAGGCATTTGCCCTTCCATAGAGCTTTCTCAGAACTCTTACATTGAATTACTGCCCTGTGCTCCTGCCTCATACCTATAGCGACTTCTATTACACAAGCAGCATCTCCAATTTGAATGCCTTATGTCTGTGCTCACACCTCCACTGGGCTGGGCTTCTGGAGGACAGATTGTATCTCAATCACTCCCCTCCTCTTAGACCCAGCATAGGATCTGGCACATTGGAAGCATTGGGTGAACGCTGAAAGTCTGACAGAGAAGGAGGAGATTTCAGAACGGATGTTCCTAGAGGGTCAACTGTGCCAGCTGTGTCATGTGCAAGCATCACACCCTTTCATCCTCCTACTACAGGGGTCCCCAAACTTTTTAAACAGGGCGCCAGTTCACTGTCCCTCAGACCCATTGGAAGGCTGGACTACAGTTTAAAAAAACTATGAACAAATTCCTATGCACACTGAACATATCTTAATTAAAAAAAAAAACAACAAATGGGGCAAAAACACCCGGCGGTCCAGATAAATGTCCTTGGCAGGCCGCACTTGGCTCACAGTCTGTAGTTTGATGACGCCTGTCCTAATACAACTGGGACCACTCAAAACTAACATGTCTTCAATGTCCAGAGTAGTGACAGCAAGTATCCCTTAGAAGTTCCAATGCTTATGTTCACTAAGAGTGTTGTCATCTGTTATCCATTAGAGTAATTCATCAATACCCACTTCAAGACACACACACACGCGCGCACACACACACACCCCTGTTATTGGAAGATCAGTGTCTGGGCCAAGAGGAGAGGGAGGAGCTAAGAGGAGGAGGACAAGAGAAGGCAGGCCTCCGTGCATGTAGGAGGTTCTCTGTGTGAACCCATGAGTGACCATATTGGGTGACATCAACCAATAACTGGTGACACCATTCTTCTATGCTCTGTCCTCAGTCCTACCCGCCATTCCAACACCTGGCCTCCGAATGCATGTTTTGCTTCTCTCCTCATACCTGGACTGGTTTTACTATCTCATCTCTTCAGGTTGAAGCCAGGTTCATATGTTCTTCCTATCTTTTTGCTTCCCTTCGAATCCAGATACTGGACCTCACCTTTCTTGCCAAGTTCCGGAGTCCATGTTCAGTGTCCAGCCCCGCTACTCCACCTTAGGGGCCAACCACAGCTATGGACACTCAGGGCCAGCCCAGCACTCCAGACTCTTGAGTATGTGAAAGGGAAAGTAGATCCAAGTGAACTTGATTACACCACTGTTCCAACAAAGACAAGGAAGCTCAGGTAAGTTATGCTACTTGCTCAAGGCGTGGTTGGCTTCTGCCCAATATCAAGGCCTTAGAATGGAGTGTCTCTTTTGTGGAAAGGGTACACACATTTTTCTCCCCTTCACAGAGTCTCCTCTCTTGAAGCCCTTTTAAGGCTCACCTATTTGTCCATTTTCACACTTGTCATGAGCTCTCAAGGCAGGGGCACCATCCCCAGTGCCTAGGTGAGGTCTGCGACCAAGCAGGGCCTTGAGAAATGCCCTGTAATGCTCCATTGCTTGTACTATGAAGCATGGATGCCCTGATGTGATAGATGGGAAGCAAATCTATCAAGATCCCGCTACACCTCTCAAAATCCTTAGAGGGAGGTTTGACGCTCATTTTACTTTCCTGGAGTGGTTAAGGAGATTTTCTGAGGTCTTAAGGTAATTCGCTGGTTAAGCTGGGATTTATTTTCTACTCTGAGTTAAGAGCCCATGCTCTTGCTCACAGGCTTACACTACCTCTCTTTCCTCTGACCATCCACAACTTGACCATGAAAGAACATGTTTAATAAGGAGAAGAGGGATGAAAAGGCAGGTGAGAACCAAGCTCCTGGGGCTGAGAGGCATTGCAGCGATGTAGGAAGACTTCATGATGAGCTCCGTGATGGGTAAGACTTTCATGGAGGGGTAGCCTCCATGGAGGGAAAGCCTGGAGGGAAAGGGTAAGTGCAAGGCTATAAAAGAGTTGAAGTTGTGATTTCACAATTACCCGATGAGATGAGTGAGATTCAAGGTTGAGTGGAAACATGGGCTTCACACGGTGTTCGCCTCCTCACCAGCACTGGGAAAACCACCGGGAATTCGGTGGTTCTTCCCTCATCTCGGTTATTGATTGGTGGAGTCGGAAGCACTATGCTACATTCTAGGACGTGGCAGCTCTTCTCTGATCCCTAGAGATTAATAAGCTCTAGAATGGTTGGGAAAGGGAGACGCGTCTGAGTGGCTAATCACACAGTGGGAATATGGGGTAAGTTTGCAAGGATACCACCCAAAGATCCATTCCTTAACTCAGAATAATCCCCCTGATGCCCGCTGGGGGTGCAGGCCCCTGCTGGAGAGACGGAGAGGGAGCGGAGGCGGTTCCTGACCTCCAAGTCCCCAGGAAGGAGAGGGGGGCAGCAGCTGCTCTACAACACACACTGTGTGCATGGCGCCTTGCGGTCTAGGGGAGGGAGGAGTCAGTGCCATCTTCTCAGAAGAGAGATGAGCAAGGCTCTTCGTGAGAACTTTCTTTTGAAGAATCACGCCGGCGCATTTCAAAACAGACATTTCAGTTATTGCTTTTTGACACTGTAATTTGTAAAAAAAAAAAAACGGCTGGGGGCAGCACCTGACCTCCACTGACTTCTCAAGGGAAGCTCCAGCAGAGGTCAAACACTCCCCCACCCACCAACCTTCTCTACCAATGCTGTCCCCAACTGCCCTTCGCATGGCTTCCAACTTCTCCGCTGGGATCAATCATCCATTACAACGATCCCGCCAAGCTCACAGACGATCATCACGGTTATGGAGTTGATTAGGGCAATTACTAGGAAATTCAGGATCTGAAATTTTCAGGATACAACGGTTCTCTGGTCAGGAGTGCCTCTCTGTAGTCAAGCCGGTAGGCGTGCTTCTCAGCCATGTGGACCCTTGGCCTCTGCCACGCTTGGGAAAATTTGACAAAGCTTCTTAACGCTGTCAACAAGCATGCAAAAGGCACGATGCATGAGCCTCAGCCAAAAGGTGCTGGGCTCAGGAAACTTCGCTTTCCTGATCATTTGAAGTCACTCAGCTCTCAGAAAGTGACCCTCCTGCCCAAAGGCACCCGGCTTGCCTTGCTCCGTGGATGGATCCCCACTGTTCTGCTCCGTCTTGTGGCCTTGGTTCCACAGCTGCTGCTTCTCTGCCACTTCCTCGTCGCTTCCGCATGAGTTGCCTTCCCTTCTCTGGTGTCACAGTCCACTAGCTCCTAGATCAAAGAGGTCCATGGTAGTGATCTTGAGGTCCCAAGGATACACCCCACTCCTGGCTCTTCTTCCTTGATGGTGTCCGATTTCCTGTTCTGCTTCTGAGAGACTGCATTTTAAATCCTTTGGGATGGCAAACCTGACCACTTTCCTCCATGGGGACATGGCGGGCATGTTTTCAGTCAGTCATTCTGTGGACGTTCCAAAGACACTGGCTCGCAGGGCTGCACTCAGTCGTCCTTTGCACCACATAATTTCAATATTTTCTTTCTTGGTAATTTGCAACATTTAGGTTATATAAAATTCCTTGTTTTTTTGGGGGGGGGGTACCTAAACTGTAGCTTCTCACCCTCATTTGAATATCCTAAACTGTAAACCAGCAATAATATCATGACTTTTTTCTCAGGAGCTTAAGGCTAATGTGTATGGCAGAGAGCCTGCGGATCAAGGTGATGGGTGGAGGAATGTACTCCCTGGGACCCTAAGAAGAAATAACAAAAGGCAGTGGCCAAAGTGTCCTGAAGATGCTGGCACTAACCCTCCTGACTCTGCATAGTTCACTTAAACACAGGCTCACTCTGTCCCGGGGACAATGTTCTCTTGCCTGGCCATGAAATGGTAGCTACCCGTCCCATGTCTCCCGTTTTCTTGCTGTGTACTCACCTCTCTCAGTCTAATTCCTCAGCTTGAGCATGAGGGGATGGTAAGTCTCTACACAGAAAAAGAGTGAACAAAATATTCTCTAAGGGGTGTTTAGCTTTGACTTCCCATGCATAAAACAAAAGCCAGATTGGACTCTTGCTTAATTCTATCCACACTGCCAGATAGGCATTTGAATAAGTAATCTAATATATACATTTTTATTCTATTCAATATTCAGGTCATCTCTTGGCTAGAATGAGTATTCAGAATGATGATTGCTTAGAAACATACCATTGCAAATACAAATGAGAATTTTTTTTTTGCAATATTCAATCAGCAAGGATAGGGAGGTATGAGATTAGGTTCTGCAGATAATCACATTTTTTCACTTCTTGTACACCTATACATACACTTAATGCATGCTTTTCTTCATAGTCTTGGAAATGCAAATCCCAAGAGTCTCTGAGACCAGAATTTACCTCCCGTGTTAAGCCCATTCCTACATGAAGGTGGCAGGGCAGAACGAAAAGACCTGACCTTTCATTTGGTGTCCGAGTCCCTGTTACGACAGGCCCCCGCCCCACCCAAGTACCCAATAAGCTGGTCTGGTGCCCTCCCAGCAGCAGGCACAGAGCTCACCACTCAAGGGAGCTGACCTCATTGGCAGCCAGCTTTGATGGGATAAATCACCTCCCAAGGTGAACAATTTGCTTACTTCGGGTGTCCCTACATGGATCCTTGTTCTGCATCTGCTTCTTCTGCCCTAGGCCATTCCTGCAAGGACTGAAGGCAGGGGCACTCTTTCTCACCCTTTCTATCTCGTCATCCTTTTTGCTGGTCTGATCCCCACCTCTGTTCCCCAGCACGGTTCTGCCCCAGACCATCGGCCTGCTCCCCCTGTGACGCACAGCACAGGGCCCTGAGGAATCACCCTCCCCGCGAGTGCAAGGTGGCCTCAGAGAGGCGCTGGTGAATGACATTTTCCTTCTCGCAAATGTTATTTATTTATTTTGTTGTTGTTGGGAACGGACCCGGCAAAATACACACCCATTTACCCCAAGAACAAAGTTCCCAAAGGCTAGGAAAGAAGGAGGGAAGGAAACGGGAAACACACGGAGGAAGCGGAATCGGACAATCACATCGTGCGGACGGCAATCAATGACCGGGGTCGACGACCGGGAACAAAACGCTCATGTCCGTGAAATGGAAAAATAACCTACTCTGTACACTTTCACCAGATTCACAATAAAATTTTAAAAAATATCTATCAATTCAATAGTTTCTACAGGTACAATTTAGTGACCTTGCGAACATTCTTTGAGATGTGCCACCATGCTCACCGCCCTTCTCCTTGGTTTCCCTTCCTCATTAACATAAATTAACTGTCCCTTAAGCTAATCCCCTGAGCTGCTGTTATCAGTTCGATCCCATATCGCTAGTTCTTAAAGAATCTAGAGATCAAAGCTGGTCTTTTTTTTTTTTTTTAACCAGCTAGGTAAAACTGTTGTTTGGTTTTAAGAAGAGTTCAGAGGATATCGGTCCGGTTTAAAGATAATTTCAGGGTAATCGTTTCCAGGGGTCAACCATCCCCCCTGTCTCCAAAAGTCTGAAGTCCAAGAGAATGTGGAATCTCTGTCTGCTTCCCTCCTCTGATCAGTAGACGCCGTAGACCCAGCAAGCATCGTGTTCAGCAGTGGTAACTGGGCACCATCCAGTGTGTCCGAGTTGTTCCTGGAGGGAGACAGCCACGTATTCCGGACCCTCCTTCGATTCCTAATTCTCCTCTCTTGCTCCAGGGGCACAAACACCAAGTGCTGTGCCGCAGATGGTTGGTTGTAATTTTTCAGACTTCCGGCACGAAGCAACAAACTGGGAGGTAGAACAGATGCACTAAATGGGTTATTAGGCCAACTAAATGGAATGCCCCATGACACCACAAGGTGCTCCGGTGTACATAAGAAGCTTAGTTGTGTATAGGAGGCCAAGGTGATGCTGGTTAGGTCAATCATAAACCTGGCGGGGCTCCAAAAGTTGAGGCATCTCTCAGAGAGCGCAGATGAGCCAGTGGTGTCCAGATGCCTGCAGTTGGACAAGCCTCCCTGTGGGAGGTCGGAGTTAGGCTGGGTGATGCTGTGCTCTGCATTCCCAGTGTTTTTGAGAGATCTGCTTTCCTCCTTTGCTGGCCCCTCAGGAACAGCCATTCCTCTAGAACTGACATCCACATTTTCCTCCTTTAGAGCCAAGTCACAGCTTTGGGAAGCCTCTGCGCAGATGTGTAGGATTCTTGCTCACATCTGCATATCTGAGAGGGGCAGGGGAGCTTGTTTGGCAGAGACCCGGGCTCAGCAGGAGTGCTCCACTGGCAACATCTGCACTGTGAAAGGAGCTTTCCCTTGACGGTTCCTGGCCAAGTTGCTGGGATCTGGGCGTTGTCTTAACAGAAAAGGTTGTGCTGTGTGGTGCCCTGCCGGGAGCAGAGGAACTGCATCATCCCACCCTCGTCTGGAGGCTGAGAATACAAAGTGGGTAAGTCAGAGGCAACGGTGGCACAAAAGGAAGAGTCTGGAAATGCCTCCGTCTGTCTATAGATTGAGCAAGAGAAGCTACAGGTAGAGAGGGTCTGCTTTGTGTTCAGTGGCATGAAGCACCACGTCGGTAAATTTTAGGACCTTGTTCACAGTTGATGCCTGCCACTTCCAAAGTCTGAGGCACTGGGAATATCCTTTCATCTGATTTCCGTATCATTGTCATTCTTTTAAAACCGAAGGGATCATCGTACCTGCCTCACATGGCGTTTAATTCGACACGCCTCATAGCACACTTAGCAGAGCAGGCGATAAGCTTTCTGTCGACATTAGCACTTTCTGAACACTGTTTACTGTATTTTTACTGTTTCCAGTATCCTCATCTTGGCCTTCTTAAATATTTTGTCTCATTTATTTTCCACAGTTAATCTAGAAGTATTATTATCCCTGTTTTGAGGTCCTCCACACTGGCTCAGAGGTGTGCAGATATTTCCCAAGGTCGCACAGCATAGGTAGGAGCCTGACTGTGAGGTGCTTGGAGACATAGTGGGAATCTCATTTGTAGAGACTCTCAATCTCAAGAAGCAGGGAGGGTGATAACTTGGTCAACTATGATGTGAAAGCAGATGCCATCCTTTGGAAGGCCATGTGCACTGCCATCTGGAGACTGCCAGGAATAACTGAGCAAGACTTGGAGGAAGGCTCGAGGCCTGCATTAGCGGGTATGGTTGTGAGTCAGCAATCACGGGTGCTTACTGAAAGTGGGGCCCCATTTGTGCCCACAGGCAAGTGTAGTCTGGAGAAACGTCACTCACACACTCTCTGTTTAGACACCAAATCACTTCCAGGAGTCTGAGGTAATTTCTGAAGCTAGGTATCCTTAGACCTCTTATCTATTCCTCAGGATCTCGAACATCCTGTTGTTCAGGAAGTTCTTCCATTCCACACTTGCAACTATATCTTAAGTTCAATTCCTGCCTGTTTCTTTAGCCTTATTCTTGATGCAGGAACCGAGCCCATTTCTCAGTAATTGACCAAGATTGCAAAAGCTACCTCTGTCTGTTATGTTAAATGGAAGAAAGAGAAGACACTCTGAATACTGGCTTTTCCCATGGTTTTATACTCAAAACACTGACAATGAATGACTTCAGTATTCATTATTCCCTCATTCATTTCATCAGGTAACAGGTATTCTCTGAACATTCTGCCAGACTTGATACTGGTCAAACACATGACCCATTTGCTTGAGTAGCATGGTCTAGGGAGACCCAGACATCACCCAGGGTTGGGCACTGAGTGGGAGCCACTGCCAACAATGGTCAGATCAGTTGTGTGAGACGATATTTCCTGGGCCATTTGCCAGATGCTTTCTTTTCTTGACTTCTTCCCTGGAAGCTATGCCTAAATGATGTGGGCGAGGCAGAGGGGCTACTCTTTATGGCACCTTTTGGAAGGGGCTGTTCAGAGAAGAAAGCATAGGTTTGGGTGCTAGATCGTCTTGGGGTTCAATTCCAGTTCCACCATTTGACAGATGAGGGACTTTTGTCAAATCACATCCTCTCTCTCTATGCCTCAGTTTCCTCATGTATAAAATCATCAGTTTACATCAAGTGCATACAACAGTCTTATAAGTGTCATATGTACTCAGTAAATAGGTGCCGTTATTATTTGATTCCAAAGGGTAGTTGTGCCAAGTCCATCAGTGTTCAGCAAATCAGAGAACTCTACAGTGACCAGTTACCGAGATTTTGCAGTTGATCAGCTCCAACAGTCTAACCTGGTCTCGACGAAAACCCAGGGACCACATATGGCCTTCTCACGATTACCCATCTGAAACAACCAGCTCAGAGCTGCTTGCTCCGTTTATTTGTTTCTCTTTTTGATTCCAAGTCTCTCATGGTGACCTTTGGAGAATGCTGGTTGGTAAAAGGCCCAGGTTTTGCCACATGCTAGTTGTCTGCTGTGCTTGGGCCCGTTCCTACATATGGATGGAGCGGGACAACAATGCTTGTCACTGATCCCACAAAGAGGCCTCTCTCATTCCTCTCCCTCCTCCCCGATCTCTGGAAAGTCTCAAGAATAAACAAGAGCACATGTGGCAGGAGGAGTCTACATTCTGGCTATGCTGCCAACAGATGGGACACAATCAGTGACCTTCCCGGGCTCTGATCCTTCACATGTTGGGATGGGGAGAGAGCGGGAGAGGGAGAGAGCACGTTTCATGGAGGTACAGTCCAGCTCTTCAGGTCAAACCCATCTGTGTCATAGAGTCCATGAGGTGGGGAGGGCCTCTAAGACTACTCAAAATTGGCACACAATTTTTTTCTGGGTGGATTGGGAAAAGCGTTGTTTCTAGATGCACAGCCCTCTGGTAAGAAAACAAGGCCTCCAGCTCGAGTCGCTTGACTCCCTCTCTGGTGATGTTGCCCTGTTCCGAGGCAGCCATGTTCAGGTGTCTAATGTGTGTTTCTATTTAAAATGGTCCCAAATCCAAATAGCATGGTCTAACATTCTGTGTCTAAGAGGTGTGATCTGTACTCGACCTTTATTTCAAACTTGATAAACAACCAGGCCTGGTAAGTTCTGCTCTTAAATTTACTTTTAATTTTTTAAATGCCCTCTTTGGTTTCTGCTCTTGGACCCCCATTTCCTAGTTAGATGATTCCTCTTGATTGTGTCCTGTCCTGAACACTGTTGTGTCTAATTGAGGGCCAGTCTTTTCTATTAATTTGGGGACTCATCTGTGAATGGCATATTTATGTTGTGCCTGATAAGGCAGTTGGCAGTAAGTGACTGATGTCAGAGCCTACCTTTAGAGGGGTTTGACCATGGTCGTATGACTGCAGCCTGGTAGAGAGCCATTAAGAGGGGCCATGATGAAAGATAAGTGGGCCCGCGGAAAGGCAGTGCACGGGGAGGGAGTGGATAACTGTGGGAGGCAGTGTGGGTGACAGACCAGCCCATTCAGGAAGGTCTCAGGAAGCCAGGGTAGCATGACTGAGGAAGTAATGGCAGACTACCACCGAAAGCGGAGAGAGATGCCAAAAACCAAGGAAGTGGAGGTCTGCTTGTTGGTGACATATTTTAAGTGAAGAGCTGTCTTTAGAGTTATCGAAGTGGACAGAAGCTTCTAGGGGGTGAGCCAGACCAGGAGGAGTATTTCCCAGGGCGAGGGGTGTCTAGAACAAGTTAGAGAACTGGAGTCGAGAGATTCTCTGAGCTCTTAGCACAGGAAAGTGGAGCCCGAGTGGTGTATCGGGCTACACTGTGGGCTACTCACCTCTAGGTCAAGGGTTTGAAGCCGATGGCTGCTCATTTGGAGAAATATGGGGCTTTCTCCTCCTTTAAAGGTGGGTTCAGCCTCAGAAGCCCACGGGAACCTCAGAAACCTACCCTGTCTCATAAGGTCTCCATGAGTCAGAATCCACTCAATGGCAGAGTTTGGTTTGGGGTTTCAGAAGAGGAATGAATGTACATGGTGCCATGGGAAATGGTTGAGAGTTATTTTAAAATGAACCAATATTTTAGTAGTATGATCATGAAGAACAGAAAAAGAAGTGAGTTCAAAAGGTTCATCTTAATTCACCGTAAGAGCTATGGAACAAGTATTCCTTAAAACAAACACACACAAAACCTACCTAAATACCACTAGGAGCCCTGGTGGTAGAGTGGGTTATGTAATGGTAATGGCCCATTTAACCTCAAGGTCATCAGTGCAAAACCACCAGCCTCTCCTTGCTACTGTAATGGGTTACAGCCTCACAAACCCACAAGGGTAGTTCTACCTTGCCCTATAGGGTCACTATGAGTCAAACAAAACTAAGGAAGCCTGATGGCTGATCATGAAGAACCTTGTAAGACAAAGAAACGGAATGTTCTCTATAGGCTATGGAAAACAAGGAGGAGCCCTTGTGGCATGATGGTTTGGTACTCAGCTATTAACCAAAAGCTTGATGGTTCAAACCCACCAGCTGCTCTGTGGGAGAGAGATGGATCAGTCTACTTCTATAGAGAGTGCAGCCTGAGAAGCCCCCAGAGGTCACTGTCCTCTGTTCTACAGGGTCCCTAAGAGTCAGGGGTAACTCCATAACAGTGGTTGTAGGGTCATTATGAGTCACTCCACAGGAGAAAGATGAGGCTGTTTGCTCCTGTGAAGATTTCCAGCCGCAGAAACCCCAGAAAGCAGTTCTTTGACTTACAGAGTTACTAGGAACCCAAAACCAACTTGACGGCAGTGCCTACAGGGTCATTGTGAGTTGGAATCAATTCAGTGGCAACAGGTTTAGTTTGGGTTCGAATAACACTGTACTGAACTAGAGATAGACAGTCAATTACAAAATTTGTTCATTCATACACTCCCTAGGGCCTGATCTGTGCCAGATCCTGACTACAATGGCTTCTGGCCGAGGTTCAGGGAAATAGATGAATCAGATCATCTTCTGTCTCTGAGGGTTTAATTTCTTGGGGAGAAACACCCATGTACACTCAAAAGTAACATAGCATGGTAAGTGCCACGGCTGGCAGAAACCCAGGGAGTGCAGCAGCACATAGTAGGCACCTAACCCACTCTTGTGCCACAGTAGGGTGGAGAAGGATGTGAGTTAGGAAAAGCTTCCAGAAGAAAGCGACCTCTGCTAAGGGAGAAAAGGAATCCGAGGTGTAGAGAAAAGATGATGTCTGATTGTTTGAGAAAGAGATACAGGATGAAATAAGAGACAAATGGCAAGCAAACAAAATAAATACACACAAAAAAATCATCTGACTTGCATAGCTTAGCAATGGGGAAATCAAGCAGACAGCTCTTAGATATCCAGATTAGCAAATATATGGCAGAGAGAGGTCTTGACATTTGACTAGGTTACAAGAAATTAGAGAAGAGATTCTAGAACCCAGGGGAAAAATGGATGCCACCTAAATAGAGCCTGGGCTGGATGGTAGGTGCTTCATATTTTATCTCGTTGATTCTTCACCACTTGACTGTCACTTTGTCACACTGTGGGGGCTTGTGTGTTGCTGTGATCCTGGAAGTTATGTTGCGGATATTGCACAGACTAACATGATCACCCAAAATGGACAAGTCTCAGCAGAGTCTCCAGACTAAAAAAGACTATGAAGAAGGAATAGGCTGTCCATTTTTGAGAAATTAGCCACTTAAAATCTTATGTATAGCGGTGGAACCCAATCAGATACTGCAAAACTGATGCCACAATCAATGTCCAGGGAAGCAGCAGTCAAGGGATCAAATGACACATAACATTAGGCAAAGATGCCTCACAAGACCGCTTTGATGTGTAGAAACGCGAGGATGTTGCTTTCAGGATTCAGGTGCATTTGACACAGTATTTCCAGGTGCCACATATGCACGTGAAAGTTGGACACTGAATAGGAAAGACTGAAGAAGAAGCAATGCATATGAATTAAGGTGCTGCCTAAGGCTATTGAAAGTATCACAGACTGCCAAAAGAACTAACAAATCTGTCTTGGAAGAAGTTACAGGCAGAGTACTGCATAGAAGCAGGAGTTTGATATGTGATCAGGAAAGACCAGTCTTGAAAAGGACAAGATGCACCATGGCCCTGCAGGGGTCAACACCGGAGACAGTGTGGGAATTGCGCCCAATCTGATCCCGCCACGCTGAAGCAAAGCACTGGGGGTGTGTAGCACAATAGCAAGGGAATGGAGTGGCAACCTCCCCAGGGAATGCTGAAGGTGGACTTTGGGGCCAGGGCGTGGTGCCCCGACAGACTGGACTGGAAAATACTCCTAAGGGCCAACAAACGATCCTTGAACTAACTACAAGCTTCTCTTTCTTGTTTTGTTTTGTATTGTTCTTTGTCAGTGGGTTGTTGTTATTGTTTTGTTTTATATTGTTGCTTGGTTTTGCTCTGTCTTGTTTTTGTGCATGTTATTATCTCAGCAGGTCTGTCTGAATTAGATAGGCTGGATGAACAATCTGGAGGAGAAAACAACGGGACTGACAGTTCCAGGGGCGCATAGGATATGGGAAGGTGGGGGGAAAGGAAGTGGTGTTAACAAACCCAGGGACAAGGGAATAACAAGTGATCCAAATTGGTGGTGAGGTGGGTGTGGGAGGCCGGGTAGGGCATGATCAAGGGTAATGTAACCAAGAGGAATTGCTGAAACCCTAGTGGGGACTGAGCATGATAGTGGGACAGGAGGAAAGTCAAGGGAAATAGAGGAAAGAGCTGGGAGGCAAAGGGCATTAATAGAGGTCTAGATAAAGACATTTACATATGCAAATATATATGAGGATGGAGAAATAGATCTATGTGCCTATATTTATAGGTTTAGTATTAAGGTAGCAGAGGGACATTGGGCCTCCTCCACTCAAGTACTCCCTCAATGCAAGAATACTTTCTTCTATTAAATTGTCATTCTATGATGCTCATCTTCCCGACATAACCTTTGAAGACAAAATGGGTGAATAAGCAAATATGGTGAAGAAAGCTGATGGTGCCCGGCTATCAAAAGATATAACGTCTGGGGTCTTAAAAGCTTAAAGGTAAACAAGCAGCCATCTAGCTCAGAATCAATGAAGCCACATGGAAGAACACACAAACCTGTGTGATAATCACGAGGTGCCGAAGGGATCAGTTATCAGGCAACAAAGAGCAAAAAATCATATCATTGGGTGCACACCTCCATGATATGATCGTTGAAGACAAATGGGTGCATAAGCAAATGTGGCAAAGAAAACTGATGGTGCCCAGCTATCAAAAGGTATAGCGTCTGGGGTCTTAATGGTAAGCAATCGGTTATCTAGCTCAGAAGCAACAAAGCCCTCATGGAAGAAGCACACCAGCCTGTGTGATCACGAGGTGTTGAAGGGATCAGGTATCAGGCATTATCAGAACAAAAAAATCTTAACATAGTGAATGAGGGGGCAAGTGCAGAGTGGAGACCCAAAGCCCATTTGATGGCCACAGGAGATCCCCTTGCAGAGGGGTCTAGGGGAGGAGATGAGCCAGTCAAGGTGCAATGTAGCAGCGATGAAAAATACAACTTTCCTCTAATTCCTAAATGCTTCCTTCCCCCTGTCCCTCCCTGCTCCCCAACACTATCATGATCCAAATTCTACCTTGCAAGTCTGGCTAGACCATAGGATGTACACTGGTGCAGATAGGAGCTGGAGGCACAGAGAATCCAGGGTGGATGATACCTTCAGGACTAGAGGTGTGGGTGGTGATACTGAGAGGGTAGAGGGAGAGTGGGTTGGAAAGAGGGAACCGATTACAAGGATCTACATATGACCTCCTCCCTGGGGGACGGACAACAGAGAAGTGGGTGAAGGGAGACGTTGGACAGGGCAAGATATGACAAAATAATAATTTATAAATTATCAAGGGCTCATGAGCGAGGGGGGAGCAGGGAGGGAGGGGAAAAAATGAGACCCTGATACCATGGGCTTAAGTAGAAAGCAAATGTTTTGAGAATGATAAGGGCAATGAATGTACAAATGTGCTTTACACAATTGATGTATGTATGGATTGTGATGAATTGTATGAGCCCCTAATAGAATGATTTAAAAAATAAAATGAAATAAAATTTTAAACAAAGAAAAGGACACTCTGCTTGGTAAAGCAGAGGGTGGGGAGAAGAGGCAGGCCCTCTCCAAGATGGATCGACACCGGGGTCCAGCGATGTGGGGCTAGTACAGGGCTCCATCCTGTCCAACATTGGGTGGCTCTACGTGGGAACCAACTGGAAGGCACGTAACAACAGCCTATTCCCACCCTGGGTACCAAGGCTTTCTGAGCTATGTTTGAGCCCAAAGTTCCAATGAGAATAAGGTTTTGCTTTGCTTCTTATAGATCAGACTGTGCAGCTCTTTCTTTGGGAGCGTTGGTAAACAGGAATACTTAGTCAGAGAGCAGAATGGGGCATTTGAGTTACTACCCTTCGTTGTGTTGACTTCTTTGGCACTTTTCCTCTGGCTCTGATGGGAACCCTTTGAGCTGGCCTTTTCCTTGAAGACGAGGCTTAGGTAAAGGCATAGGGAGAATGGTGAAAATGGTGCAAAGGGGTCAGAGCTGTTCTGTGTCTAGACCTCTGGGTCCTACTGGCATGTAACGAAAGAAACTTCGTTTCAGTTCAACTCAGCTCTGCAGACTCTGTTCTGGGATTTGCAAACGAAGTCTCAAATAATGATGACAAGTAACCTCTCCCGTGTGCCTACATTCGCCCCCTGGAGCAGTCAGGGAGAGTCAGCTATGACGAAGTTGGATTTGAGTCGTTTCTCAGTCTTTGGCTATTGTATTATCTCAGCAATATTGTTGTCTACTAGTTTTAGACAGCAGCTACATTGTGATGGCTACCTTGTGCTGCTACCTGCACGTTTGGTACTTCAAACTCACTAGCCACTGCATGGGAGAACCAGATGGCTACCTGGTTCTGTAAAGATTTCCTAGCTCAGAACCCTAGGGAGGAGTTCTATTCTGTTCTATAGGACTGCCATGAGTCTGGATTGATTCAGACTCCCATCTAGTTGATTCTGACTCTGAGGGACAGGGTAGAACTCTCCTTTTGTGTTCTGAGACTGTAAATCGTTACGGGAGCAGACAGACTTATCCTCCTCATGAGGAGCAAGTGGTAGGTGCCAACTGCTCACCTTATGGGAAGCAGCCCAGTGAGTTACTTACTCTAGCACCCGGGTTTCTGGACTTAATGGTAGTGGATCGTTTTAGCCCAGAGAGCACCTTTCCCTTGTTTCCTGCCCAGCTCCTGTGGAACTTGGGCTCTTTGATCCTTGTGTGAGGTTCAGCCCAGAGGCCACAACTCCCTGCTTTCATGTGATTATTCACTAGGACATCTAAGAAATACTTGCTTCATTTCGTCATCACTGAGCTCTGCTCATTAGCTGCTTTGGTTGGGACAGCAGCTCCTAAACTGTTTTAATGAATATTGTCTGATGATTGTTCAAACGGCCAGGTAGAGTGCTTGACTTACTGCTCAATCACATGTTGAAATGTCCTGCCTTCTTCCACTGTTCCACAGGGCGATGGGCTGAGTCAACCAGGGTGGGTAAGTTAGCAAGGTAATATCAATGGCCATAACTCTCCTCTCTCTCCCTCCCCTCCCTCCTCTGCTTCATTGGAGCACTCTCTCTGACATACTAGAAATAACTTCCGCAGGAATCAAAATGCGCACTGATTTTGAATCTCTGCTCAGTCACTTCAAAGCTAAGTGGCTTTCAACAAATACTTCATTCTCTTCAGCCTCAGTTTCCTCAGCTATAAAAGCAGAGATCACTATTCCTATCAGATATGGCTTGTGAAAGAAGTAAGTTATATTTAATTTCTCAGAATATACCATGCTATTGATTATATTCTGTCCTATCTACCTACACATCGCCTGGCACACAATAGGTGGGCAGTAAATGAGTACAATGAGTAATATGTATTTGAGAAAGAATCTATTCTGCAAATTCAGCCACATGAACAAAGGGGAGAAAAAGGGAGGGAAAACCAACTTGTTCTTCATTGAATGGGTCTGGAAATCAAGGTGACAGACAGGTTAAGAGTTCAAGGCAATTCTAATTGCAACACTAATATTATTAGCTGTTAATCATCTGTCTGTTGCTATCTTGACAGCTCCGAGTAAAGAGAAGCTCTCTTTCTAAAAGCAAATCCTGGTTCTCTAAAACATCTTTAATGCAATTCATATGTTTCATTACTTTTGTTCCAGAATTAGTTGCTCACACTAATTATCCAGGAGCTCTAGTTAGTGTTCACTTATGGAGGGGGAGAGGGGGAGAGAAAGAGAGCGAGCAGGAGGAAAAGGCAAAGGAGGAGGGGAGGAGGAGGCAGGGGAGGAAGGGAAAAGGAGATGGAAGGAGGAATAGTAGCAACAGAGACATCAGAGGAGGAGGAGGAGGTGGTGGCAATGGAGAGGGAGCAACCTAGTCAGTTCTTTTGATTTTTGGAATTTTTTATGGAATTTGTTAGGTGGAATTACAGTTACGTGTTTTTGTCAAGCTAGTGATGGTCAAGTCGGGGAAGGTTGTATAGAAGTTGAGCAACAGAGGTAATCTTTCAAATAGTTGTACTTTCCAATAGTTGCTTTTTGGATGGGCAAGTGAGGTATAAAGTGCCTTGATCAAGTCTGATGGCATCCTTTTGTGGCTGAACAACTAAATTTGTCTCTGCCAAGTCAATCTGAAAGGAAGTTCCAACAGAGCCATGGACTTTACATTCAGACATTGGTGGGAATTTGATCAGAATTAATTAACTTTGCCTGAAGAGCTTGATGGTGTCCAGCTAGTACTACCAACTGCTCTGAAATTAGAAGGTCCTGAATAGAGTGGGAGAAAAAATGAAGAACAAAATTCAGAATCATAAAAGAGACCAGCTTTAGTGGCCAGATAGAGACTGGTGGACGCACCAAGCTAGCCTTTCAGTTTGGAACCGAACTTCTTCCCTTGGCTCCATTTTCTGCCAAACAATACATCTGGAACGGCAACAAAAACACTGGCGAGGTTTTTACACCTTAGAAGGATGAACTATTTAAGATAAAAAAGGGCAGCAGTTTCCCAAGGACAAAGCTCGGAAGGTTGGGAAGATGGAGAAATGGAAACAGGAAGCACAGAGAGAAAAGAGGATGCGCTGTGGTACATTGAAAGGAGTGAGATGGGATGGATGAGATGAAACAAATGTGTAAGAATTGTTGAACGTGAGCCTGCTGGTCTGCACTGTAAACCATCACCCATTTCACAATAAGACTCCTTTTTTTGATAGAGAAATTAAGCATTTCTGTTGCAAGAAGTGTAAATGGAATTTGGAATACCTTTTAACCAGAGGCTACTCAGGCAGGAACGTGATCGTGCTTCTGGAAAGAAGAGACAGGGCCTCCATTTCAAGGGGCATCTGTTTGACGAAACTAGCCACCAGGATGACGGGATAGTGGCTGTCCATGATGGAATGTGCTGCCGTCCCTCACGGAGTCGGAAGATCTGGTGCATTACCCAGTTTTACCATTCAGGACTATGCAGACTTGGGAGAATTACTTGACTTTCCTGGACTTCGGTTTCTTCGCTTATCCTCTGGGTATCATGAAGGAATCATAATAAAATCATGGACTATCACTCTATTTACAACCTGAAGCCTGCTGCTTAAAGCGAATGGATTCCTCTGAATTAAGAGTCATCTCTATCCAGTGGATACCTGGACCCTTATTTCAATTATGCCGATCTGGATCAAGTTTCCCCCTTTCCCACACCAGTGAACTTGGGTTCGCCCATCACTTTGGTCAACAAGTATGCCAGCTGGTCCTACAGACTGGCTCTTTGCTGCCCCCATCTGTGTGGAGCTAGCGCCCACAGTAACTGCAGGGCAAGACGCCCAGTTGGCCTCAGTCCAAGACTTTCAGAAACAGCAAAGCGTGGTACCAAGGGCCAGCAGAGCCCCAGCCTCCAGCACATAATCTATCCCAAGGTGTGCTTCTGTGTACTAGCTAGAGAGGTATCCAGGAGAGTGCCTGGTCAGCAGGCAGAAGGTCCAGTTATTCCCTTTCTGTCACATTGGCGACTTCTTGAGTTGATGGTCTGCAGACACACCAGGAATGTTCTCGGGATTAGGCCAACTTCACATCTGAGAGATAAATTTGGAAAGGCCACCGTCCTCCTTCAGAAGCAAATGATTTCACCAGCACTACTTTCCAGCTGTGCAAATTGGTTAATTACAAGGGCTGTAATTTGCAATCAATATTATCTTCTTGGCATCTACTTCGCTGAAGGCAAATATTTATGGCCACATTTGAAAAGGCCACATTGTCTTAATCAGGAACCATACATGAGACACTGGGCTAAGTGCCTGTCCCAGCACTGATGATAGTGTTTGCTTTGTAGGAGCCGGGGTGGGGGAGCACAGTCTGGAAGGTTTGGGGTAGAAAACACGGGCAGATGCTGGATCAAGGCCTTGGTTTCACAAGAGCAAATCAATCAAAGGCAGTAATACCAGGGAACAAATCCCCAACACAGAGGAAAGCTTTATGAACAAAGATGCTTGAGACTTAATGGTAGAAAAAAATTAATATACATAGTCAACAGAAAAGGGATGAATAAATGACTCTGTATTTACTTGATGAGGTATTACCTATAAAGATAATGGTTATGGAAAACTACATACAAACAGAAGACTCTCATACTGTGTTGCTAAAAGAAAAAGAAGCAAAAAAGAGGTATGTGTTCAACGTCTCATTAAAATATGTTTTTTCTCATTGGAAAAAAACATAGAAGGAAAATATTCACATGCTAATGAAGGTAGCCTTTGAGCATTTTCTATCCTGTATTTTTTCTCTTGAATGAACATGCCTTACTTTCATAATAAAAATATATATATTTTAAAAACCAAGTAAAGGAAATGGTAACTAGCAACTTCACCCACACAGTTCATTTCACTTCCTGGCACAGAGAAGCCAGTTAACATCACAGAAATAAATGTATTTCCACGCAATCAGGAAACAGTATCCAGCACCCACACATAGCCGGACCCGACTGCTGGTTGTTTGGTTTCGCCTTCAAAGCTTCATGGAATGGTGGGATAGGGGAAAGAAGTTGACGTTGAGTATTTGGGGAATACCGAGTAGCTTCCTCAACTAGCCAGAGGGGTCACTGAGGGCTTCTTGGAGATGATAGCATTTGAGAAGGATTTTGTAGGAGGAAGAGGCAGAGAAGCAGATGTGGTGGAGCAAACACATCAGACGGCTAACCACAAGGCTGGCAGTTCAAATCCACCAAGTGTTCTGAGGGCAGCTGTCCTTTTAACATTCACAGCCCTGGGAACCCCTAGACAGGGTTGTGAGGAGTTGACTCCATAGGTTGGCAGTGAGTTTGGTTTGAGGAAAGGAAACATGATTAAGAAAAAACCATACAGGTGGTGTGAACCAATACTGCCTTGTGAGTGACAGGGAAATAAGTTCCTTGAGCTAGATTCTGAAGGGCCTTGAGTGCCAGCCTAAAGCAGTCCTTTTCTAAGAGAGGCTGGATTTGGTTAGAGTTTATCCTGAGGGCATTGAAGGATACCCAGAGTGTGGAGCAGGGGCAGATAACCATAGTCCTGTGGCAGGAAGGTCGCTCGAGCTACTGCACGGATTTGGGAATGGATTAGGAGATTACAACTTGAAACTGGAGGTCAAGAGGTCAATCTGGGGACTACAGAAGTATTCCAATGAAAGGTGCCAAGTGCGAACGATGGAATGCATGCTTTACAAAAGCACTCAGCAACCATTTTGTTCAGTGACGTCATTTGACCTTAGAGGACAAAAAAAGTTCCAAAATGGAAAAAATATTTCATTTGCTAGAAACTCCAGGTTTTTTTGAGCTTTCTGCAAGACCCTTCATAGACCCATCCACCAATGGCATCCCCCCCCCACCTCCTGCCCCTTTAAAGCCTTCTTGCTAAAAGTTCTTCATATCTGGTTATAGTGATCTTGCCACTTAGGAAAGCTGGTGGTGGGCCCATTTGTGAGTCAGGAGGTCCGTCTACTGAGCTGGAATGTGTCTCCCTGTGGTTTCCATCCTCTGTTTGCACTTTTCTCCATGAAGTCGCAGAGTCCCTCTGTAGCCCCCACACTAGGCTGTGTGTTTTACACCAATTATGTCCGTCAATCGCCTTAGCAAACTTGTGCAGTATGGACCGTTATTGTGAGTTGGCGAAACGGATGCAAGGAGTTATGTGGAGACCAGGATCGGGTCCTGTCTTTGAAATTTGTCTTATCCATCTCCAGCTTATTCTGACTACAGTGTGTTATGATTCTTAGTACCTTGTGGGTCCTGGGAACTTCCTGAGAAGTTCTATGCAGCCAACTGAATGCTGTGTTTGCAAGAGACCTCTAACTGATACAGAGTGCAGAGGGACCATTACCCCTCTCGATTCTTCTAATGCCCACGGACCCATTTGACATCAAGTTGATTCTGACTCGTGGCAACCCCATGCCTGTCAGAGTAGAATTGTGTCCCATTGAGTTTTCAATGGGTAGCTTTGGGGGAAAGTATATCATCAAGCCTTTCTTTCAAGGTGCCTCTGGGTGGGCCCAGTGCATTAACCACTCCGGACTCCCCTTCCTAACACTGAACTTCCATTAATGCAACTGGAAATCACATAGAGACCATCTGGTACCCACATGCTTGACTGGCACAGAGACCAGCTGAGCAAAGACATGCAGAGCCAGGATATAAGCCGAGGTCTCAGGGCCCCAGCCCATGGTCCTTTCATTCTGTCACCCTGCACTACAACAGCCACGTCCAACTGAAAGCAACAACAACCCAAACCCTATAAGCCTCTATTGTCCTCCAGTATCAGTTGTTCCGAATTTCTAAGGGGACAATGACTCAATGCATGGGGATCCATTAATAGCCCAAAGGTTTCCTTCCTGAGTGAGTTTCAGTGGGCACAATCAGGAAGCGAAACTGCTTCCTCATCATTGACTATCACCTCTAATTCCTTCTGTTATGTCTGACCCCGATCAGTAGACCAGACACAATGCCAAATAATTAAACAGTCCCCCTGCTAAGTAGGCCAGCCAGCCCTTGAGACAGTGCGCACTCTGAGGCTGGCACCTGGGCCAAGGACACCTGGCGTGGACCAAGGACTCTGATGATTTGTAGGTGCAGATCCCCTCCTCTCACATTTCCAAGTTCTCTTCTCCTCCACTCCCCCAAAACTGGTTCTGGTTTTCTGTGTAGTATGCCGCCCCTCCCCTCCTTGTCACCCTTCCACGTTCCAATGCCTCCTGCTCTCGGCAGAGACTACTGCTTCCTCCTTGGCACTCCTGCAGTGCCTTGCACACATTCCTACCTGGCTACGGCCATTGCATTTCTTTTCTTGTCCTGCCTTTGGACTTTCTCAAAGCCAAGAGCCAAGCCAGAAGTCTTGTTTCCCATTGGACGGCACAAAATATGGAGCCAGAGCCTACATAACACATGGATGAATAATCAAACGCATGACCAGCTGACGGGTTATTCATTACTTATTTCCTCTATGAATTAAGGCCTCGGGTTCAGCAGCAGCAGAATGACACTGTCTGCTTCCTGGCGTTGTTACAAAGACTGTATGAGGGCCAGAGGATGGTGACATGCGAGCCTAGAGGTGGGCTCTTTCAGGGCATGGAACCTGTGCCATGAGCCACGGGGAGAGTTAGCTACCTTCTCTTAAGAGAGGGCAAGAACGCGAATGTTCCAGAGCTTATGTGATTCTTTGAGTCTTCTCGCTTCCCGCTCTCCATTTTCACTGAACACCCAAAACATACCAGGCACTGCTGATTCAAATAAAAGAAGGTTAAACCTTGTTTGTTTCATTTTTAAGGAGTTTATAGTTGAGGAAACAGATCTAAGACAATAATCACAACCCAGCATGCCAGAACTTGGTTTCAAGACCACTTGCACAGCGTAGGGGTTGCATGAAATGAAGGAAATGTAGGTGCCACAGCCCACCCCCAGGACCCCCTTTACAATAGATTTCTCACAGGAAGATGGAAGCTTCCATAATAGAAAGTAGCTAATTGAAAAGTACTTTAGACACAGTGATGGCTAATTCAGGATGACTGGAGGTGAGAAAGATGTACAGTCTCGGAGACTCATAGGGCTAGTTCTAATCTGTCCTGGCGGGGCGCTCCGAGTCAGAATGGACAGTGTAGCGTGTTGCTGGGAGTGGTGGGAGAGGAGATGACAGCTGAGTAAATGTCAACATACAAGCCTAGAGGGATGGGGTTTTTTTTGGGGGGGGAGGGAGGAGACTGATCCTTTGGTGTCTTATTAACCATAAAGAGGTGTTGGTATTTGGGAGTTGTGTGAGGCATCTGCCTGGGTTTGCATTAGGTCCAGATTTGCTCCCCAAAGAGAGAAGCCGCAGGATCCCTATGGGGAAGAGAGAAAGGCATGGGCACTGACATTCTTGGAAGGAAAGCTGCAGGCTGGGCTGCAGGGCTGCAGAAGAGGAGGCTTGGAGGCAGGCCAGGTTACTGTCTTCGGCTTTGAGGAACTGCTGGAGGAGGAGAAGCAGATGTTCTCTGGGTACTTCGGAGCGCAGTCCCAGGACCACTGGGTATGGCTGGCCGGCCTGAAATCTCAGCTCTGCCATTGTGTCAATCCAGCAAATTGCTTAACTTTGCTGAGCCTCAGTTTCCCCACTTATAAAATTAGAACTGTAAAGCTCACTTCGGCACATTGCCATAAGGATTTCATGCGAAAATGTACATCAAGTCCCCAGCACATGCTTGGCACATGGGAGATGCTCATGCTAGGTCCCTCATGACTCTGAACACAAGCACTGAGATGTAGGTGAGAAGCATGTTGGCAAGGGGAGCACGGAGGGAGGAGACAAGAATAAGTTCAGCTTTGAAGACAAGCACAATTCCATTTGCTTCCTATTTTGGGAATTGTTGCGGAGGCCAGGAGGGAAAGAAGAATTCCCATCTTAGTGCAACCCGCCTGCTCACTGGAGCTGCAACTTCCAAGTGACTTCTTAAATCAGTTCCCACCCTCGCCCTGCCCCAACCACCCCCGTCCCCCAAAAAACATTCTGTGGAATCAGTTTTATAGACGACTTGGTCCCTGAAATGGCACGAGGGACATCCTTCAAGGTCAGCTTAAGCATCCTTTCCTGATGCCCCAGTTTACCCAGCACCTTGCCACGTAGTATCTCATGACACCATTTCTTTCTTCTTTACCTTTATTGAAATCTATCTGGATCGATTTGTATGATTGCTGACAGCTTTTCACCTTCCCTGTGAGGGGAGCGATTACTTTGTGCTGGTCCCTAGTGTACGCCAGGAGCAGCGCCCGGGACACAGTAGGCACTGTATCCGCTGGCTGACTGGCCATGTGCATAAGAGAATGAAGAAAGGAGAAAGGGCGTTTTTTAACGGAAAAAATGTTAGGAGAAATGCATAGCTGGAGCAAAAGGCAACACCCATGCAAGTCTCAAGTGAGACACTTTGTGTCTGAGAGAGAAAGATGGGAGATTGTGTTGGGGCCTGGCTGCGCAAATGTATGAAGGCCCTTCTCAGAACCCCGGACTGCCCATGGTGGGCTGTCCACGGCGGGCTGTCCACGGCAGGCGGTGGACAGACAGTGAGGGAGTTTCAGCAGGGAAGCCACTCTGTTGGAAAACTGAGGGAGACAAAGAGTAGGGGCTTTTGCTTTGCTTGTAGAACCTGGCTTAACCCTCTGCTCCCCAGATCACTCATTTTAGACTCCCCACTCTTTCTTCATTCTTCAGCCTGTGTCTCCAACTCAATCTGACAGACTTTGTGGAACAGCTCCTTCCCCAAGTCGCAAATAATGAGGGTCTCTTTCCTGCCATTCCGTACGGTCAAACTCAGATTATTTCAGATCAGAATCCCATACGATTGTATGATGTGGTATCTCATACTGTAAAGTAGGATTGGCAATCAGTCCATCTCCCCTCTCAGGATTTCGAGGAAAACTGAAGAAGATACATAAAATACGTGAACTTGTGGAATTGCAGGACATTGTTAAAGCCACATAGCAGTGCCGTGAAGCACTGAAGTGAGGCAGAAGTCAGCAAGGCGTAGATCTGGGCTCTGATCCCAGCCCGCCACTCCAATGCCCTGCATCCCAAACACAGCCCACAATAGGTCATAGCAGAAGACAGAAGACTCATTTAGTGAGACTCATTTCCGGCATCTACAGATCACATACATTGATGGGAAAAATTCTGGAAATAATCCTAGTATCCAGGGAGGAAGGCATCTAGCAAGAAGATATGGGAAAGGTCTCACTTACAACCCTGAAGAGCGATGTGAACACATAACCACCTTATACAACAGAGTGGTACCACCCCTGTGAGTTTCCTGGACTAACTCTTTACAGGAGTAGAAAGCCCTATTTTTCTTCCAAGGTGAGCCCAGTGGTTTTGAACAACTCCTCTTCTGGACCGCGGTCGAACTCATAACCACTAAGCCACCAGGGCTTCTGCTGGAAACTTGAAGGCAATACATTTCTTTAGCAAGTGAACTGGATGAGGATACAGTTGGAGAATAATTAACAAACTCACGTTTTGCTATGTTTCTTTGAATTGGGTATTTCTATGACTGGCTGCCTGAAAATTAACTGTTGGAGCCCAACCTTCTGAACCCTAAAAGGTACCACAAACGCTGGGGCTTTCTGGCGAAAGAATCCACTCCCAGCATTCCTCCCAGGCTCATCTTCCACGGCACTGCTCCCTCCTCCGCCCTCCCACTCTCCTGCCTCAGTCTCCACATACCTTCTGCACTCTTTTGCCTCCAGCTGCTGGGCATGCCTTCACACCCTGCTCCGCTCTCTTTTCTGACCCTTCAAGAGATAGCTTATTCCTCAAAACCTGATTTTTTTAAAAAAAGGAAACTTTCATCGATTGCTTCAGGTACAATTAATTTATCTTTCTTTATTGTCCCCATAGAATGCTACTGAACTTTGTGTGTGTGTGTGTAGAAAGGCCATTGCACTTGAATTTTTGGCTGATGTTTCCATGTTTTTCCTCCATCAGATTCCCTCGTCATCCTTAGTACACATTACAGCTCAAGACCTAGTTTGGTACTTAGTGAATACACGTGAGTCAAATTAAAGTAATAAGAGAAGAAAATGAACTTTCATTGCAAATTAAATGACATGCCACGCATTCTCTAGATACTGGCTTTCATAATTCTGGCTTCCCAGGCCATATACCTTTAAAAATGCACAGTGATTCCTTCACTCTGCTGCAGAAGGATCCTAAATGTCTGCTGGGACAATCGCTAAGTGTCCTCGTTTTACCTGTCATCTCTGCCCTCATCTCTTTGGCTCTCAGATTGCTTAGCTCCATGTCTTGGCTCTTGATAATCCCCCCATGCAACTATCGGCATCAGTTCAAGGCAACAAATCCTCCACGAGTACCACGAGGTGCAGACATGTGGTCCGACATGCTTCCTTATTTGGCAAGCACGTTTAAACATGGTTGAAAATAAGAGAGAACCTTAGCTACACAGAATGACACTAGCTGGGAAAATTTCCATAGGATAGGGTGGAATTGACAAATGGGGCTAAAAAGGTGTCTGAAGGTTGGGAACTATAGGGAAGGCCCCAGAGCTAATAAGATTTGAACCTGAGGTCTAATGGGGAAGTGAATGCCCTTTTCCCTATGCCTCAGTTTCTTGATTTTTTTCTCTCTTTATGATCTTCAGGGTAAATAATATTCAAAGCATGGCATACATTCTTGGGAAGACCCAGACTACTTTAGGACCGCGCTGCTGCCCAGCCCATTCCTTGCTGTTTCCCTGTTCTTTCCTGTGGAAACGCACTAGCAGCAAGTCAGTTCTGACTCAGAGCGACCCTAGATGGGATTTCCAAGGCTCTAAGTCTTTATGGGAACAGATCGTTCCGTCTTTCGCTCCTGGAGCAGCTGGTGGGCTTCAGCAGATGATCTTGGAGTTACCAGAGCAACGCTTACAGAGCATCACCAACAGGGCTCATTCCAGCACCTAGCACGTCCTGGACTCCTAGGTTGACTGACATTTAAATGCTTTCCACCAAGAGGAGGCACTGCATGGAGATTGCAGATTGCAAGGCTGGTGGAAGAGAGAAGACACGATATTCCCTCCTACCCCCACCCCCCCAGAGGTGTCTGTGACCCCGAGGGAGTCCCTTCAAGACTCCTGTTCCTTTTCCACAACTTGCCTCGGTCCTAGTGTGTGCTAGGTAACTAACTCTCCTTCCTGGGTTCCCGCACACCTGTCCTTTTGGTCTACCAGCCTAAAGGGGGTGGTACCTATCTGGTGTTGCCAACCTCTGGGTTTGTTTACTATCCCCTGGTTGACTTCGCAGTTTCTACCAAACCCCTGTACTGATTCCTCCTTGTTTGAAATATTTAGAGTGTGTTCTTTTTTCCTGGTTGCACACTGACTGATGCACTCAGATTTAGGCCAAACAAAACACATCACAGAAATCCCGCATGCTAATAACTTGTGATTACCAGAACTATTAGCTGCACAAAGTAATGGTTGTTCAAAATAGGCTTTGCCCTAGCTATTTATAGGCTGCCAGCTACAATTCAGTCACCAGCTCTCATTGCAACGTCACCCTCTTCTCTCCCGCTCAGATCTGAATGGTAAGAACATGAGTGACATTATTGTAAGGGTAACCTTAAAAACTGCTGTTCTTGAGAAGAAAAGCTGAGTACTTTGCAAAGGTGAAAGCATTATATTCACAATTGTTAGTAACATCATTTTTTATTTCTTTTGGTGACATCTCAAAACCATCGCTCTTTGCTATCCTCCTTTCCGAACTAAAGGGTTGTTTGGATGGAAATGGTCTTTAGTGTCAACATTTATCAGCTTGGAACCAGAAGGTATGAGTCCAACATGGGCACAGTTGACAGCTCAGACCCCTTTGTGGGGGGGGACTTTGGATCTGACACCCATCCTCCTCATCATCACCACCACCTTCATGGAAGCAGTAATGAGCATTGCTTATGCCAGGAATTGTGGTTTAGATGTGTGACATGTCAGCCGAGGGAACCCTCATAACTACCCAATGAGAAGACCAGAAAAACTAAGTCACAGAAAAACTAAGGAACTGACCCACGATGAAGTCGCTAGTAAGGGCAGAGGTGAGACGTGGTCCCAGGCAGCCTCACTCTGGGGTTCAGAGGTTATGGTGTTCGCCACTAGACCTTAGTACCTTTCCTTGATCTCCTCTCAGACTCCTTGGGACAGGAATGTGCACATGTCTTGATCAGATTACTGAAAAAGTTCTTTCTCTGCTCTATGGAGAGCATGGGGGAATGGAAAAGGTTTGTGTCTCATGTAGTCCCTCCCCGTCCTTGAGTGTAACCAGCCAGGGGGAAGCTAAAACATTTGTTAAGGTAAGAGTCTGAGGAACAGAAAAGAGAGTATTTGGGAGGAGTTATCTTTCCAGGAGTTAAATCGCTTTAAAATGAAAAGCAGCAGAAGAAAATAAGCACCCACAAAAAATGATTTTCTGCTTTTTAAAAAAAAACTTAAAATTATGGAAATCGTTTCTGACAGCAAATTGCTCCTAATTAATTTCTTGGCTCTGCTGGGAAAATGTACTGTTCTGTTGATTTCTAAATTCTACCAGCTTAATTATCAAAAGACATTTCCCCCCCTCTAAAACAGTTCAACCCAGTTTCGGGTGTTGGCACAGTGTGAAGGGCAAGGAGAGAGCAGGGAGGGCAGGGGTGAGTGGGCACCATGAGAGGGAGACCGAGGCTGCTTGGACCAACCCAAGGCCTGGTTCCCATCCATATTCCAAAGTCCAGTGTCCACAGGAAAGATGTCCAACTGGCAGAAGGGTAACTTGGGGAATGTCTGGGTGTGGAGTGGGACGACTTGAGTTTAAATCCTCTCTGTACAACTCACCTTAGACAGTTAATCCACTGTGAACTTTAGTCATTTGTATAAAATGGAGCTAATAATAATGTAGCATTTACATAACTCAGTGCTCTTGTGAGCTTTAGTACAGAGTTCTTCTCCATCACCCCATGAAGTAGGGATTGCAGCTCTCCCCGGGTGATAGATGGAGAAGTAGAAGTGCATGGAAACTGTTTAAATGCTATATGTGCCAAAGGCCAGGAATGTATGCAGGCAGGCATGCTCACTGTGGGTAAAAGGAGCTCAATTGTTGGTTCATCTGTCTCCTTTCCTTCGTTGGATTAAGAGCTTCTTGCGGTCAGGAGAACAATTCCTATTTAATTTTACATCCAGAATGCAGCTGATGTTTGATAAGCGAATAAACAAATAAGCAAATAGCATAGATGCTCTATTAAGTATTGGCAGGACCTAAACCTGGAATCAATTAAGTTGGTGTAGCTCTAGAAAAAAAATTCGATTAATATTATTTAACATCTGTTTTATGACAGTCATGGCACTAATTAATGACTAATCCTGGGCCTCCAGTAATTTCATTTGGGGGGGATTTATTCTAGGAAAATAATTGGAAAATTGTGTAAAGTTGATGAACGCGGAGATTCATCGCAGCGCTCCTTCATTGCAAGCTGTTTGTTGCAGTCCCAGTATGTGCCAGGCCTGGCTCTGGGGACTCCCAGCCCGATTGAATCTTAGAGTGTAGAAGATACACGGAAAGCAAATAAATACACACTGTCAGGCAGTGATAAGACCTGTGAAATAAAACAAAGGAGGATAGGGTAATGGAATGGGCTGATGTTTTGGCTTTGGGAATCCTATTACCAAAACATTTTGCAAAACCACAAGTGCTATACAGATGTAAATCCATCCCACGCCTCTGCCAAAGTCTTGGAGCTCTGATACTGCTTCCTTTCTGAACCTTTCCTTACTTCTTCAGGGAGAATTGTTTGGGCCCCCCCCCGACACCCCTCTGTTGTAGCACTGAGCTATTTTTTATAGGGCCTGATTTTTTTTTAACTTCTTGAGGCAAGGTCTCATCTGTTTCTGAATTCACAGAATGGGGAAAAAATCAAAAACAAACAAACAAAGAATAAATAAGCTCAGCATGGGAAAGCTGAAGTGATGAAAAAGCACTTGGGGATTGAGCAAGATGTTGACATGAGTCAGTGATGTTTTTGGCGAGACTCACACCGACTCTTTTATACATGATAAGCCAAAATCTAACAAGACTCCCTCGTTGATTCAGATTCCTAGTGAGTCCCAGGCCAGGGTGGAGCTGCACCAAGGGTTTGTGGGACAGAACCTTACAGGCGTGGGCGCCTCAGCTTCATCTGAAGGAGTGAGTTTGCATAGTGGCTTGAATCCCCAACCATGCAGTTAGCAGACCGAGGAATAACTAACTACGCCACCAGGCCTCTTGATACTCATTGAATGCATACACTCATTTGGTGAAAAGCACAAAAATGCCGCATCCTGTGCTATCCCAACCGTTGTTGTATTTGACCCCTTTCTGACTCTACTTTACCAAGCATGAGTCCCTCTCCCAGGACTGTATCCCTCTTGATTACATGTCTGAAGTCCCCCCACTTTGCGTCTATGGTACATTCTGGAGACTCTGGGAGAGGGTTTAATTGAGCTCGGGAAGCTGCTAGGATTGCTCTCCCCCAGCAGTATCAACTCACTGGCTGTTTTTAGAAAGATTCATATGAATCCAATGTTACACAAATAGACACCTTGATACGTTAGCAAGTGGAGGGTCTTCTGTATGAACTCTGCACAGCCCAGTCCTCCTTTGATAGGAACACAGCGTTCCCAGAGCAGCATGCTTATTCTGTTCTGATGGAACCAATCCTTCTCTTTGCTATTGTGGCCACCAAGTTGTCCCTATTACACTGTGAATACCTTGAGGTTCAGGACTGGGTGTCTGCACTAAATTGAAAAATGTCCCAACTGCTTGTTCACCCAAGCTGGTGGGTATGACTATTTGGAAATAGCACTTTTGCGCATGCAGTTAGTTAAAGGTATGTAAATACAGAGATGAACTTTGCCCTCATGGACTTAAGGCTAGTGGGGGGGGGGGAGACAGATATCCCTCAAATAGTCACATAAATATGGGTATAATTATCCTTTGAGATAAGCACCATGAAAAACAACAACAACAACAATTCCAGAAGTGCGCAATGCAAAGGAATCTGCCCGTGATTGTGGGCTGAAGGCAGTCTTCCTGAAGAAAGCCAGTGTACCATGAAATCTGAAAGATGGATAGGTGGTAGATGAAGGAGACAGCAAAGCTGTGAGAGCCGAGTTGGTACCCCAAGGGAATAGTTTGCCCACTGCTCTTGAGTGGTTTCTGACTCTAAGCAGGGGTTCTTAACTTAACCAGCCCCCATCAACTGTGAATGAACAATCTAAAGTGGAATGCAAGGAGGCTCAAAAATGTTCATTAAAAAAGGATTTCAAAGAATATGGAAGTTTTCCACAAACTTTTTAAAGCTGCTTGTACAATCTAAGGGAAACTAGTTGGATTGCTATATGCAAATGCAGCTTTAAGGCCTTAGAATTCTTTTTCCAACTAGCATGGTACTTCTAAATTCCTACAATAAGTTATGGGGCCACCACTGATCCAGGCAGAGAAATTAATACTCATAAGTCAAAGGAGGTTCCGGGAATTAGACATTGGTACAGAAATAGAAGTCCTTAGGTGACACAAGTAGTTAAGCATGTGGCTAATTGAAAAAAAAATAGCAGTTCAAATCCACCCAGAGGTGCCTTGGAAGGCAAGCCTGGCAATCTACATCTGAAAAGTCAACTCCCAACCAAATCAGCTGCCACTGCATTGGCTCTGGTTCCTGGTGACCCATATGTGTCAAGGTCATAAGGTTCGCAGTGGCTGTGATCATGTGGAAGCTGATGAACATCTCTGTCTTCTGAGGTGCCTTTGAGTGGATTTGAGGCATCGGTTGTTGTTGGCAGCAGATTGAAGAACTGTTACTGACACCCAGAGACTCTCTCTGAAAGGTTAAATCACACCTACTACCATCAAGTTGATTCTGACTCATAATGACCCTACATAGTGTTTCTGTGACAATATATCTTTTCAGAGCAGACAAGCTCATTTTTCTCCCAATAAGCAGCTGGTGGGTCGGGATACCTAACCCGCAGCACCATCCTGGCTCCTCCCTCTGCCACTGAAAACCCCGGGCAGCAGAGTTCTACTCTGGCACACATGATGCTCCCATGCGTCAGAATTGACTTGGTGACAAATAGTTTCTGTTTTATTGTTATTTTTCAGTATTGAGAAAAATGCTGGAGGAACGGGAGGATAAAAATGAGATTGAGAGATTGTCTGGAGGGTCTTGGAAAGCCAATGAAAAGTTTTACGTCAGTGAGGATGGAAAAAGTGAGGTAGAGAAATGAGCACATATATAGTTGACAAATGGGTCCAGGGAGACAGGTAGGATGCTACAGTAGCTCACACGAAAGGTACGGACACACTGGAGAAGGATGGTACAAATGGAGCTCGAGGAAATTGAAAGAAGTTAGAAGAAACAAAAGAAGAATGAGGTAGAGGACAGAAACTCAGGTACATTTAAATTTCTGATGACTTTGTACAAATCCCTCCCTGGAGTCTTGGAATCCCCCTGCCCACCAAGGAAGCCACTAAGGCTCCTTGCAGAAGTGCTGGGCAATGATAGGATTAAGCAAGCTTTCAACAATTTGCCTGCACTGATATTCTGTGGTTCAATAATGCTGTGATTATGATCCTTTCGGCTCTCTCCCCAAATGGCTGAGCCCATCCTTCCCCAAAATGTAAATTGCTGGAATGATACACACGCCTGTGGCTTGATGATAAAAAGTTGTGACATCTTGAATCAGAGCTCGGAACCAGACACCCCCCCAGGTGCTTGTGGTGCAAAAGTAGTGAAAAATAAACCCCCTTTGGAAATTTTCCCTAGAGAAAACTTGAATAAGAAAATCAGTGTGAAGTGGAGAAATGCCTTGGGTGATAAAAATAATGATGAAACAAACATTTTATTAACTTCATTTAGTGCCTCAGTGTGTCTGATCTCATTCGACTCAACAACCTTATGAGGTAAGGTAAGGACTATCCTGCCAGTTCATAAAGGTGAATACAACAAGGCCAGGTATTAGCACTTATAAGATGCATGCACAATGGAGAGGAACTTTTGGGTGTTCAGCTGCTGATGAAAGGTCATTGGTTTGAGCTCATCTGCTGTCATGCGAGAAACACACGGCAGTCTTGTTTCTGTAAAGATCGACCCCCTCAGAACCTCTCCGGGGCAGTTCTACTCTGTCCTGTAGGCTTACTCTAAGTTGAAATTCAGCTTGACAGTATTGTTTTGTTTGGTTGGACTTCAATTTGTTGTTGTTTTGTTTACGTCACTGAGCCTCTACTATGACAATTTTTGAAGGAGCTGATGGTGTAGTCGTACTGAGCCCACCAGGAGTTCCCGGGAAGAGGAGGCTGTCTCCGTCCATAAGGATTACAAGGCTCCGGAAGCCTGAGGGCGGTCCTACAGGGTTGCTGTGAATCAGAATGGACAAGAGGGCAGTGGGTGTGGTGTTTTGTTTAGCTCCTTTGTCTTTGTATATGTCACTTTCTTTATAGGAGCCACTATAAATGTAACAAGCAAAATCTTCTCATTGGGGTCATAAGTAAATTAATAATTACTCTTTGTAGAAAGCTCTAGATAGAAAAACATTAATAGGGGGATGAGTTAGCAAGTTTCAAGATGATAATCAGAAATGCAGTTTTGGCGAGGTGGCATTGCTGACAAAAACAAGCAAGAAAACAAAACCACAATACAGGTGAGTCACAGGTAAAGGGTTTGACTGATTGGAGAAATTGAATGGAGACCAGTATGGTCAGAGTAGGGAGGGAGAGCGCAAGCAAGTAGCATGAGAAAGGGCTGGAGTCAAGCTCAAAATGGCAAAATTTTGTGAATCATGGTAAGCAGTTTGAATTTTATTTCCATTAATTGGATGTTGGGTTTTAACGGGATGACAGAGGGTGCTTTGAGCTAATTTTAGCTTTAAAAACTCTGACTCCTTCAAGCCTTTCATTTGATAGCCAGTCATCGTCAGCTTTGTTCGCAATTTTTGCTTATACACCCACTTTGTCCTCAGTGATCGAGTTGGGACAGACCAGTGTGCTTCTTCCACGTGGATTTTGTTGTCTCTCAGCTAGATGGCTGCTTGTTTATCTTCAGGTCTTTAAGACTTCAAGTGCTATGTCTTTTGGTAGCTGGGCACTATCAGCTTTCCTCACCACATTTGCTTGTGCACCCACTGTCTTCAGCGACTTCAGGTGCTATATCTTTTGGTAACCGGGCACCATCAGCTTTCTTCACCACATTTGCCTGTGCACTCATTGTCATCAGCAATCGTCCAGGCAGATGAGCATCTCAGCCTGCCGAATTGTTAGAACAAAGTGTTCTTGTGTTGAGGGAGTATTTGAGCAGGCGCCCATTGTCCATCTGTTTCCTTAATACGAAACCTATAAATATATGTACATAGATGTATTCCCCCCTCGTCGTATATAAATATATTTACATCTTTGTATGTCTGTATTTAAATCTCTATGACTACCCTTTGCCACCTAGTTCTTTCCTCTGTTTCTTTGTACCTTCCTCTTGTCCCACTATCATGTTCTGCCTTCATTAGGGTTTTAGGAATTCCTCTCAGTTACATTGCCCTTGACTCAACCCTGCCAGACCTCCCACACCCTCCTTGAGACTGATTTTGCATCACCTGTTAAGCCCTTGTCCCTGGGCTTGTTAACATCCTCTTCTTTCCCTCCGTCACCACTACCTCAATGTCCCCCCGGAACTGTCATCCCACTGTTCTCTCTTCTGGCCTGCTTGCTCCGCCTATCCCTTCCAGGTAGACATGCTATGTACCATCACAAGATCGAGTATCGCGAAGCACCAACAGAAAGTATACCAATAGCTACAACAACAACACACACACACACATACATACACACAAAAATGTATGAATAGTTCAGTGTCTGTTTGTTTTCCTTCACAGGTGCTTTCTAGTGAAGTCTGATGGGGTGTCATGCCCTGGCACCACCTCTATCCCTGGGGACTTCATTGCTCTGTTTCCCCCGCTGCTCTGCTGCATGCCCCCAGGGGCTGGCTTCGGCGTGGTGAGCTCATGCAGGCACAATTCCTACTGTGTGTCTCTAGTGTTGTCCCTAATGGTGCTATGGGTCAATGAGGAATGCTGTGTCCCATGGTGGGGCCGGCTCTGAGGTCATCTATGTGCATTGCTGTTCTGAGCAGGCTCATGGAAGGTGTTAAGTTAAGTGGGTCTATAATTCACTACTGAGGACAAGTTGGCGCATGGAAAAGAAGCTCCTGAGTATTCATGTATCAGGACAGGAGTTCTGCACTTACTTCAGTCGCCATGTGCAACCCACCTCTTGTCCTAGACCAAGGTGAGTTAGGAAAACAAGAATGAAGACCATTCTGGCGAGGGCAGACCAAAGTGTGGGTAAAATGACAAAGAACAGGAATTTCAGAATGCTTAATTGTGCTTGTATGAAACCTGTACACAGACCAAGAGGCAGTCATTGGAGCAGAAGTACTTTACTTAATAATGAAGAGCAAAAAATATAGATTTCATCTCACTGTAAAGAAAACAAATATCCTCACAACTGAATCAATAAGCAACATCATGATAAATGACTAAAGTATTGAAGTTGTTAGGGTTTCGTTTATTTGGATCCACAAACTTCGTCTATAGAAGCAAGCAGCTAATAACAATGAGTTCAAGGAGGAAGAAAATGTTCTAAAACAGATTGTGGTCAGGATTGTACAACTTTTCTTGATATGACTGAACTTTTGAATTATATAATATGTGGATTATGCACCAATGTAGCTTCCTTCTTTTTTTTTTAACCAATAAAGCTGTTAAATCAAATGACACATTGCACTGGAAAAATCTGCTGCAAGAGACATGTCACTTTGGAGATGAAGGTGTGCCTTCCTCAAGCCACGGTAGTATCTTTTTCAATCATCTTATACATATATGAAATCTGGACAAGGAACAAGGAAGGTCTGAGAACAATTGATACCCTTGGATTATGCTGTTGGTAAAGAATATTGATTGACAAAAGCGCAAACAAATCTGTCTTGGAGGCAGTGCGTCAGAAGCTCTGGTGGCACCACTTTGTCTCCTGTGCTTTGGGCCTGTTATTAGGAGGGACCGGTCCTTGGAGGAAAGGTTTGGTGAAAAAGAGCAAGACATGTAACAAGATTGGTTGACAGAGTGGCTACAGTAGTGTGCTCAAAGAGTGGCATAACTGTAAGGACAGTGCGAGGGAGCATTTTGCTCTGGATAGAAGGCCAGGTCTGTTCTGTCTGCTGTATCTGTTCACTCAAAAACCTGTGCACAATTGTTCACAGCAGTCCTACGCTTTGGAGCGAGTGGGCACACAATCTGTGGGACATAGATGCAACTCAATACTACTCCACCACACAATGAAATGGAGCATTGACACATGCATCAACTTTACTGAATGTCAAAGACATTACGTTGAGTGAAATAAGGCAATCTAAAAAGAGTTATACAGATTGCGTAATTCCATTTGTTATGATATTCTTGGAAAGATCAAACTCTAGCGATAGAGGCCAGCTGGGTGTTTACTAGAGTTTGGGGGCAAGGGTTGATTACAAGGGAGTTTGATGGCTGAGAGAACTGTTTTGTATCCCGATGATGGTTACACAAACATAGACACATATTAAAATTAATAGAACTGTATACACGAGGCGATTTAACTGTATGTGAATCTACAATTAACCTAAAGAGTTTGGTCTTAAAACCTAGTACCTGAGGTCTCCTGTTTTCGTAAGATCTTTTAGATCTAGGAATAGTGTCTTGGCTACTCGAGCTGCTTCTTATGTAGATATGAGAGCGAAAACAAGCAGGTTGTCAGTACATCCATGTGGAAGTTCAGAGGATCCTGTCTCGTCTAGAAGTTTCTAAGTTAGAAGAGCTATTTCATTTCAATTCAATCCTGAACTTTTAAAGAGGAAACAAGCCCCCTCCCTTTTTTTTAAAGCTGTGCTAGTAAAACCGTCCTTGCGCTGAGCCAGTGATAAATCTGCAGAATGCCATGGTAATGCCCATGGAGAAGGCAAAGGGGCCTCCATAAAGCATGCGAGCTCAACTGCGACAGATGTTGCCGTGGGAATTTATGGTTTTCCGCGGATGCTGATCTCTTCTTGCCCATTTCTGCTCCTTGAATCATGAGCTAGCAGAGTCTATTCTAAGAGCCATCATTTTCTCTTTAAATATATTTTTAAATCTGTGGCAATTAATTTTTGTATACCGTTCTATCATGACAAATAAATGTATAATGCATATTTACAGAGCACATGTAATTGCATTTGGGCACATGCAAATGACATGCAAATCTTACATTCTAAATGAGTTTGTTTATCATTCCTGAATTCTCATCCAAGGACCTTACTTTTGAAATTCAGTTTACACTCTGACATGTATACAAATGAGTGTGACTCTGGAAAATAACTTAATAAACCCGGGGTGAGCTACGCAATTAGAGGAGGCATCTGGGAGCTATAAAATCTGGAAAAGAACATTTACATCTTTTTCTGCATTCAAGGTTTCAATTTCCTGGCTCAAAGCCTGTATGCTCCTCACCCTCTAGCCCCGTTCCCATCCCTCCTGCATCCCCATCGTTTGAAATGGCTTCAGGAATGGAATTTTTCTGTGGTTTTTTTCTATGAGAGGCCATATGAGTGCATTTCACTTAGGAAGAGGGCACTGTCTTCCACGCAATATTTCCAAACACTAACACCAGACTAAGAACGAGAGGAAAACGAACAATCAACACTGCTTATTAAGTACTTTTGTTTGGGGTTTCTTGTTATTATGACGACCCTAGTCCTCCAGTGGGTGCTCCAGTCCCATGGGTTATTAACATTCTGAAGAAAATGATGTGCATTCCATGGGTTATTAACATTCTGAAGAAAATGATGTGCAGTCGCAAATGTCATTTATCAGAGGGTGTACAAGAGTGAAGAGAACGTGGGGCAATATTCTTCCAGAGCTATCTCTAGGAAAGAAATGTGCGTGTATACATATGCATATAGATGTATATATAGGAAGATGAAAACTCCAAATTCTGAATTTCATAGCAGCATAGATTCACAGCATGTTCTGCCTGGCAAGGCCGTTAGAGATGATCTAGTATAAACCTTTCATTTTATAGATAAGAAAACTGAAAGTGAGAGAAGAGAAATGTCTTGCTGAGCTGGAACGATGGAATTCTCCAGCTTATTGAGCCTGCACCCCCTCCATTAGAATGGACACACTCAAAGTTCTCTTCTGCTCTTTCATCATCACTGTTTTTGGAGTTAAAGTCACTGAATACCAGTTATAATCCAAACAAACCTTACAATGTTAGTGCATTTAATCTTCATAATTATCTCATGAGAGAGCTGGTGTAATCTGTAAGCTCTGCTGCTGTTGGGCACTGTTCCATTGATTCTGATTCACAGTGACCCCAGGTGACAGAGAACAGCACCCTCACCACCCTGCGAGAACAGTTCGAATGGTACTGCATTGCCAAGTCCTTGGCTCACACCAACCAGCTGCTCCACAGGAGGTAAATGAAACTGTTTGCTCCTTTGCAAGCTTAGCGTCCTTTGAGTGGGATTGGTTTGAGGGCAGTGGATTTGACTTTTCGTTTCACCTTCACGTGAACAGACATCGGCTCGTTCTCCCATGGGTGGGCTAGAACTGTTCATCTTGTGCTGAGCTGCCAAAGGCTTCATCATTGAACCGCCAGGACCCCTCACGGTGCTCTTTCTACTTTCTGTGCTAGTGGTCCTGTCTTTGCCACACTGTCCACACAGGGATGATGGATCTTGTGCTCTTGCCTTGCTCTTGCTTCCAGGGGTCGTAACTTGACCCAAATGCCCGTTCACTCATCAGACTCTCCTTCCCCACTGCCTTCAAAGCCTGCCCACAATGGATCAACAGGTTCAAAGCCATCTTGGGTTTAAACAATCCCATCCCTCAATCTCACGTCCCCCTTTTCCTTTCTTTTCTACAGTCAGGCTTTGTGAAAAAGTAGTCTACACTTGTGATATGTGCTTTTCCACTTCCAACGGATTTCTCACCCCGCTGCCATCTGGTTTCTCTTTGCTCCTGACAGCAGCGCTCACTTTGTTGTTAAATCAATGAGTGCTACAAAAACATTATCTCACTTGACACCAGCAATGAACCCCTTCTTCTTGTAACTTATGCCTTTTTGGTCAGCATTTACTCTCTAACTTGTGCTTTAACTGAGCGCTCATGTTAACCAGTAAGACAAAGATGAAAAAACCATCTACCATTCCAGTCATTTTAGGATGTCTTTGTACATGCTATCACCGTTGCTTAGGATGTCCTTCCACCACCCCTTCTGTCCTTGCTTCTACCTGGATCATAAATGCATGTCCATTCTTTTTTTTATTTTTAGTAGCTTTCCTACCATTTCTTTTTTTTAATCGTTTTATTGGGGGCTCATACAACTCTTATCACAATCCATACATACATAAATTGTGTAAAGCACATTTGTACATTCATTGCCCTCATAATTCTCAAAATATTTGCTCTCCACTTAAGCCCCTGGCATCAGGTCCTCATTTTTCCCCTCCTTCCCTGCTCCCCCTCCCTCATGAACACTTGATAATTTATGAATTATTATTTTGTCATATCTTGCCCTGTCTGATGCCTTCCTTTACCCACTTGTCTGTTGTCTGGCCCCCAGGGAGGAGGTCATATGTAGATCTGTGTAATCCGGTCCCCCTTTCAAACCCACCCTCCCTCTACGTTTCCAGTATCGTCACTCACACCACTGGTCCTGAAGGGTTCATCCTCCCTGGCTTCCCTGTGTTTCCATTTCCTACCTGTACCAGTGTACATCCTCTGGTCTAGCCAGACTTGCCAGGTAGAATTGGGATCATGATAGTGGGGGACGGGGGAGGAGGAAGTATTTAGGAACTAGAGGAAAGTTGTATTTTTCATTGTTGCTACATCGCACCCTGTCTGGCACCGTGTTCATTCTTTAAGACCCAATTATTATTTCCTTCTCCAAAGCTCCTTCTGTCTGCTTTCAAAAGGAGTTGGTGCCTTGCCTTGATCTACTGCGCTCACTCATATTGACATAAATTATTATTCTTATCATGTAGGCTTTGCCTCATTTGTATCTCACATGAGTTGTAATTGTCATGAGGCAGTTCGTACTCTCTAGTTTATTGCTGTTTGGCAGGATGAACTGCACTCTTGCTCCCTCATCCCCCTTCTGATCGCTCCTTCTGTGTGCTCTTATCAAAGGGAGATGTGTTCTCAAACAAATGAGAAAACAAGTAATCTCCTAGTAAATAAGCAAGCAAACAACTCCATCAGAGCTTAGCGAATTGGGATTCTTCTTGGGTGGTAAACATGTAACCTTTGACAGCTCATATATTAGGATCAGTCCCTAGGATAAGGGGTTGATTATGTCTCAGAGGGTGGTTGATCACTTTTATTAAAGAACAAGGTCAAAACTACTATAAGAGAAACCGCATTTCCTACAGGGTGGATGAGGCTCTGTCAGTTCAGAGAAAATAAGTGCTTGTCACTGAGGTGTTCCTGGCGCATGCCTTCCACAGGTCTGACTGGAATACGGCAGCTCACACGGACGTTCACTCTGTGTGGTGGGGTTCACTCCGCCTTTGCATCCAGGGAGGGCCGAATCAGCAGAAAGCCTGCTGACACTGACCTGAACAACTGTGCAGGACCCCACCTCCGGTGGGGAATAATGCCATGTGTGTTGTAGGAATCGGGGTGTTTTTAGCACACCAGGAGACTTGGAGAGGTGGCTGCATGAATATGAGGTCAGAGGAAAGAACATAGGAGAGAAACGGGTCCAGAGTAAAGAGGGACTAATCTTCCTCCTAGCTTTGGTGCTGTAGTGGTCATATGTTGGGCTGCTAACCGCAAGGTCTGCAGTTTGAAACCACCAGTCACCCTGTGGGAGAGAGACAGGGCTCTCCATTCCCGTAAAGGGGTACAGTCTCAGCAACTCACAGGAGCAGTTCTGCTCTGTCCTATATGAGTCGGCATCAACCCAATAGCAGCGATATTGGTTGTGTTTCCTACTTTCCTTTTGTAAAGTACAAATCTAAGTATAGATACCCTCTGCCTGCGTGAAGCATATGTGATAGCTAAGTCAGCTGAACTATCACCCTTTGTTAATCCTATAGGAGAGCATAATGTTTAAAAGTAGACCCTACCAGAGTGAAACAACTTCAGTTCAAACCCTGCCTTTGTTAATTACTAGTCGTGAGACATTGGGAAAATTGGTTGCTTTCTCTGGGCTATCAGTTTTTCATCTATTAAATGAAAATAATTGTGACATTTCCACACAAGGGTTTTTGTGAGGATTAACTGAGTTAACATCTTGAAAATGCCGAAAACAGCACCTGGCATTTAGTAGGCACTCCGTAAATGCTATTTATTATGGGCAGTCACGATTATTGCAGCAGGGTCCGGAGTAGTTGGTCTGGGAAAAGCTAAAAGGGCAGGGGCCCCAGGATAGCACAAGCGTGCGCTCTCACCTCCTTGACACTATAGACGGCAGGGACATAAACTCTTTTGGCTTCCATCGGTGTGACTCACAAGCTGGGCAATACTAGAGAGGACCAGAACCCAAAGCAAACTCACTGCCATTGAGTGGATCTAACTCACAGCAACCCTATGGGATTGAATAGAGCTGCCCCGGGGAGTTTCTGAGACAGTGGTTGTTTGCTAGAGGAGGAAGCCCATCTTTCTCCTGAGGAGGGACTGGTGGTTCCAAACTACTGGCCCAACTTGTAACCACTATGCCACTAGGGCTCCCTAGAGGGGGCCACACACAAATACAAGCTTTAGATGCAATGTCTTGATTGTTTAGAGTAAATAAAAAGAATCACTATTTGAGCTTCAAAAGAAAGGGGATTGTTGTGGTTAGATTTTATGTCAACTAGCCTGGTGGCACCTCTTTAGGGAGGTAGGGGTGTCTTCTTTTGTATAAGCAGAACTCAGCTATTTTTTGCTCCTTCATGTTCTGCGGGATCCTGATCTGCATCTGTTGATCGAATGCCTGCTATGTCCCCTGCCAGTATCAGGAGTCCTCACAGCCTGCTGACCTTGGATCCACTCAGCTATGCACCCACCAGCCTGTGGCCCTCCTGCTTCATCTTCCTGCTTGCTTTTTATCAGCTCTTGTAGCTACACAAGTCAGGAGAAGTCCTCCCCCGCCCCCAGCTTACATTTGACCAATGGAATTAAACTGGACTGGAATTAAGCCATTTCTTGATGTAAATAGCTTTCTATTTGCATACACATACAAGTGTCCCTGGTTTTGCTTCACTAGAGAACTCAATTTAACATATTTGGTACCTGTAGTGGTTCTAGAGAAACACATTGTAAAGATGACTTTTCTACATTAGTTCTCAAGTTGGATTAGATGTAAAGGCACTGAGAACTCCATTTCTGTCTCTGTACATACAGATGCACCAGAAACCAAGCTCACTGCCATAGAGACTCTACAGGACAGGGTAGAACTGCCCCTGTGGGTTTCCAACACTGCAACTCTTTCTGGGAGTAGAAAGCCCATTCTTTCTCCTAAAGAGTGGCTGGTGGTTTTGAACTGCAGACCTTTCAAATCACAGCCGAACATGTTAACTAGTATGCCTCCAAGCACAGATAAGTCTGTCACTATTAGGAAAGAGGGTACTGTTAATCTATGACATGAGGTGGCAAAGCTAATAACAAAAATAGTGCTACCGATAGATGAAGTATTAGGGAGAAGCAAGGCTCTGGGTGATCAGTTATTTGATATCTTTCTACACATTTATCAGAACAAGAAGTAGAGGGAAGTTGTTTGCTTGTTTGGTATTACTTACAATTTGGTATTACTTACTTATAGATGAACTGACAAATTCAGAGTTTTTTGAAGCCCATCTCCAATGTTGAATAAAATACCTATAAGCTTATGTATGGTTAGAGTTGTGTGAAGGTGTCAAGTTGACAAGGGGTGATGCATTCATTAATTTCTGCATTATGTTGCTTTGTCCTTCCGTAGAATGGGCACACTCATGGAACTCTTACGGGGGGCTGGTCAGCTAACTGTCTTCCAAATTTCTTGCCATGGATGAGTGAATGCTTCCATTGCTTCATCAACTGGTTGAGAAATTGTAATTAGTGTTCTGTCAGTTCATGGAGCCTTGTTTTTTTTTTGCTACTGCATTAAAACCAACTTTTATTTCTCCATAAAATTCTTTGGATCTTGATCTTATGCTACCTCTTGAAATAGCTGTACATTGACTAGATAATTGAGTACAGTGTCTCTGTGTGTTTCTTCCACTTTCTTTTGCAGTTTTCTATATTATTCTAAAGACACCCTGGTGGAGTAGTGGGTTACACATTGAACTGCTAACAACAAAGTCAGTGGTTATAACCCAACAGTTGCTATGAGGAAGAAAGATGAGACTGTCTTGGAAATCTGAAAGGTCAGTGACGCAGTGTTCTAGTGGGTTATTATGAGTTGGCATTGAAATGACAGCAATGGGATTTCTGCCATCATTCAAAAATTTGTCCACAGAATACTGAAACTTGAGGCTTATTGTTTTTCCTTCACTTTCAGCCGGAAATATGTTAAATTTGTTGGGGTTTTTTTGGCTTTCTCACTCTAGGTCCTTGTGTATTTCATGACAATGCTTTATTTTGTTTTCTCGAGTTGTCCTTTGATATTTTCTGTTGAGCACTTTTACTTCATCATTTCTCTCCATCACTTTACCTACCTTAAATTTAAGATCAAGTGTCAGCATCTCTTCAGTTATCTGTTTGGGTCTTCTTTTCTTTTCAATGACCCTTTACTCTCTTTATGCATGATGTTCTTAATGTCCCTTCACAGCTTGTCAGGTCTACTGTCATTAGTGTACAATGAGGGACATTAGTTCTTTAGGTGGCCTTGAAATTCAGGTGGGATTTATGTTGTATTTTTGGCTCATGTGGACTTGTAATTTTATTCACCTTTAGTCTGAACTTGCTTATGAGCAATTGCTCTGTTGCATATTTGGCCACAGACCTTGTTGTGTCTAATGATATTGAGATTTTCTGTGATCTCTTCTTGCTGGTGCAGTCATTTTGCTTTCTGTATATTTCTTTTTCCATGTATACAGTCAGCAGAAGTGTTGTTGAAAAATAGTATTTTCAATGAAGAAGTCATTGGTCTTATTAAATTCAATAATGTGATCTCCAGCTTAATTTCTATCATCAAGCAGCATCAAGCTATACTTTAAAACAACTGATCCTTTCTCTTTGTTAACAACTTTTGCATTCCCATCTCTAGTAACTATCAACATATTTTGATTACATATTTGATAAATTTCAGACAGAAGATATTGCTAGAATTCAATTTACTACTAGATTGAATAGTTGATGCATAAGTGTGAATAATTGTGTTCACTGGACTTTGTTGTGTAGGTGTATATATATTATTCTAACACAGGATAATATATATACACCTACATTGCATTTGAAGACAGATATTGAAGTGCCCTTTTTGATGATGATTGGCACACCATTCCTTTTGAATTTGTCATTCTTGGCATAGTTAATGATTGTGCCACTCAAACTAGCCAGTACCGATCTATTTCAGTTTACTAATACAATACCTAGGAGAGAACTCTACTTCATTTTTGCACTCTACTTCATTTCTTATGACTTCAAATTTTCCTAGGTTCATACTTTTATATTTCACACTGTAATTATTAAAAATGTTTGCAGCTATTTCTTCTCATTTTGAAGCAGACAACTTATTCTTTCTTCCTTTTCTATTCTTAGTCTGGAAGCACTACTGAATCTGTTTGCCCTGGACAACATCACTACTGTTTAAAATACTGGGTAGTATGGTTTCCAGAGTCACAGCTATAAGCACGTTACTACAGTAGGACACACTGACAGTTGAATGATGGAAAGGAGTTATTATGAAAGGAACGGAGTTATTGTGAATCTCCTAAGTGGCTGGTACATTGTAAGTACTCAATAAATTTGTGGTACACATGAATGATTGGTGGCATGTCACAAGCAGCATGTACAGAACAGAGAATGCATGACCTCTTGCCCACTTACCCAAAGACCTGGCCCTCTGTCTCTTGTCTTAGGACTTAGACTTTCCCCTTATGAGCGTTGGGGTCTATTCCTTTGACTGTCACTCATTCAAGATATGCCCTTTGTGCAGTCATTTTTTCTCTTTGAGTCCAGGTTTTTCATAGGCAAAATGAGGCAGTTAGATTATACCAGGGATGGACAGAAGATTGTATGTTATATTTCAGATATAAGTGTTTGAATAGTGAGTGGCTAGAGTGTAATGTATAAAGAACTTTTGAAACTTAATCTAATCTGAGTAGGAAAGTGTTGCATGATGATTTATTGAAATCATTGATAAAGGGGTAAAAGCTTGAAGTCTATATGTCACACATTTCTTATTAATGAACTTGATAATATAGTCTACAAACATTTTCTTTTGAGGAGAGATAAAAAATTCCCCAGCCTTAATGAGCACCTCCATGATGATGTCTTATATTTTCTCATTATATGTAGTTATGCCTTTGCACATGTAAGACACTCAGAAAAAAATATTTACTAAACCATAAACTTCTCTAGGAGTACAATAAGTCAGAATATGGAGGAGATGTAATAAAATGGTGTCCAGTTAGATTTACCCACCTAGATCTCCTGCAGTCAGAAGAGAAAATTGGGAGGGTAAATCCTTTGCTATCCACCATGCTCTACACCAAGCAGGGTACACGCACCTGCCCTCTGTGGCACTCTAGTTGCAGAAGGAAACACCACATGCCATCCAAGGCAATCCAAGTCCCATGAGACACACCACTACAGTTTCCTGGGAGATCAGCCAGTGAAATGCATTCCTTTTGGGCCCACAACCACCCGACCAGCGTCCCATGAGAGGACTATCCAACTCACATTCCAAATAACGGAATACTGGTTGGCTAGAGTAAGAATGAAATCACAGGAAGATACAGTGTTAGCCTGACTTCCCAATGCAGCTACCTGCAGGTAGTTCAAAGAAGCACTCATATGAGTCCCCAAAAGAGAGCCCAGTGCTCTTCAACTCTGGAAGATGGTGCTGGGCTCCATTAAAACAACACATAAACAGCAATCAGCCCCAACAGCCTCATCAAAAAAGCAGAAGAAACATAAGACAATGCTGGAAGAAGTGATGAACTTAATTATGTACATATAAGAAGCAGACATTGACCTGCCACAGAAAGGAATCTTCAGACTGCTGCTTGGAGTCATACAGGATATGAGGGAAGCAATACAGAAAAGGGATGAAATGACAGAGGAGATCAAGGCAACACACCAAAAGGGAAATGCAAGACTGAAGGACTGAAATAATAAAATCCAGTAGCAAATTAACAGACGTTGCCAACATACTTGAGGAGGCAGAGAATTGCACCAGTGACCTAGAGTATAACCCGGCAGACTTCACCAAATGGGAAAAGCAGTCAAATAATACAATTAGAAAAGCTGAAGAAAACGTGAGAGCCATGTCTGATGCTACAAAGAAGAATAATAGAATAATTAAACTACTGGAACAAGACATGCATAGAAGTCAACAGTGAAAATAGCAAGGGAATTCTTAGAGGAAAATTTCCCCAGCATAATAAATGAAAAGCAGACAGCCATTCAGGAAGCCAAAAGAACACCAGCCAGACTAAACCCCAAGAAGTCACCAAGACACATAATAGTTAAATTAGCCAACTATGAGGAAAAGGAGAAAATCATAAGAGCAGCTAGGAAAAAACAAATAGTCACTTATAAGGTACCCAAAAAGGAATATGTTCAGACCTATCATCAGACACGATGGAGAAGAGGAGGAAGTAGAGTAACATGTTCCAAAAATTGAAGGAAAATAACGCAAAACCAAACTGTCTGGACAAATTATCTATTAAGATAGATGGAGAAGAGTCTTCCCAGACAAGAAAAAAACTCCAAGAATATGTAAAAAGAAACCCAGCCCTACAAAAGATCCAGTATGGAGAGAAGATCCAATCCAGTATGGGGAGAAAATCAACACTCACTGAGCACAAATAAGAGACTATCACATGAACATCTCCACCCAGAAGGTGACAAAGAGGAAACAGCCCCCAAGATAGCATTAGCTCAATAGTGGAAAGAAGACAAGAATGAATCACACACATACACACAAAACACAAATAAATAAGACAGGTAGGTAGGAGAACACCCAAAACAAAAGGTAAACGATGACATCAGAGAGTCCACAGATGGATGTAATAACACTGAATATCAATGGACTGAACTCTGACATTAAATATTAGAGATTAACCGACTGGCTTGGAAAACATAACCCATCAATCTGCTGCCTACAGGAGACACATCTCAAGCATACAGACAAAAACAGGTTGAGAATTACAGGCTGGAGAAAAATATACTAAGCAAATGGCAATGCAAGAAAAGCAGGGGTAGCAATCTTAATCTATGACAAAATTGATTTCAAGGTAAAAGCAATAACAAGAGACAAAAAGGGTCAATATATAATGCTCAAGGGAACAGTAGGCCAAGAACCAGTGAGCATAATAAACATATACACGCCCAACGAGAGACCTGCAGAATTCATAAATCAAACATTCCAAAAGATGAAAAAAGAAATCACAGGCTCAACAATTATAGTAGGTGACTTTAATACACCACTCTCTGAAAAAGACAGATCACAGGGAAAGAAACTTAACAAGGAGGCCATAGATCTAAACAGCACAATTGGACAAATTGACCTGATAGATATTTCCAGAGCGTTCCACCCAAATGCAAAAAATTCTTTTCAAACCCACATGGCACATACTCAAAGACAGATCACATGCTGTGACACCAGTCAAACCTGAGTAAATTCAAGCACATAGAGATTGTACAGACATCTCTCTCCAACTGCTATGCCATAAGGCTGTAAATCAATGAAAGGACAATGAAGAAAACAAGGACAAACAATTGGAGGATGAATAACTCTCTACTGCAAAAGGAGTGGATATTTCCCCAGATCAGAGGTTAAGTCAAGAAGTTTCTAGAAACCAATGAGGTTGAAAATACTGTGTACCAAAATTTTGGGGACACAGCAAAGGTATTTACTAGGGGAATGCTGATAGCAATATGTGCACATACGAAAAAGGAAGAGAGACTCGTGGTTGAAATGCTGGCACAAAACTTACACCAATTAGAGCAGAGTCAACAGAACAATCCTATTAATAGAAAAAAGAAAGAAAGAATAAAAATCAGACCTGAGATACAAGAGAATTAAAAACTAGAAAACTATGGCAAAAAATAATGCAGCTAAAAGTTGTTTCTTTGAATGGATTAACACAATTGATAGACCGCTGGCAAACCTAACCAAAGAAAGGAGAGAACAAATTTCAATTGCATGGATGAGGGTGAAACATGGGACATTACAACAAAACCTGATGAAATCAAAAGGATAATTACACAGTACTATGAAGGCCTTTACTCTATTGAATTCAACAACTTAGAAGACATGGAGAAATTATTGGAAAAACAATCCATCCCTCTACTGTCCCAGATGGACATGAAGAATCCCAACAGACCAATAGCAATAAAAGAAATAGAAATGGTTATCCAGGGATTTCCAACAAAAAATCCCACAGACAAGATGGCTTCACAGGAGAATTCTACCAACCATTCAGGGATGAACTGACACCAATCCTACACAAACTCTACCAGAAATTTTAAAAATACAGAAAATTCCCAAACTCGTTCAATGAAGCTAGTATAACTCTGATCCCACAAGAATGGAGAACTACAGGCCAATATTCCTAATGAACATCGATGCAAAAATCTTTAACAAAACACTAGCCAATAGAATACAAAAGCATATGAAAAAAAATTTCACCATGACCAAGTGGGATTCATGACAGGGTTGCAGAGATGGTTCAACACATGAAAGACCATTTGTATTATTCACCACATTGATATGAAAATCTATAAAAACCACATGTATATATCAATAGATATGGAAAATCATTCAATAAGATCCAACACTCATTCCTGCTTAAGACACTCGAAGATAGGAATGGAAGGAAAATTCCTCAATATTATGCAAGCTATATATGAAAAACCAACAGCCAACATGATAATCAATGGAGAAAAGACTAAAACAATTCTTCTGAAAAAGGGGACTAGACAAGGATGGCCCTTGTCCCCACTCCTATTTAACATCATACTAGCTAACAACATAGGACAAGGAAAAGACATCAAAGGTATTCGCCTGGGAAAGGAAGAGGTGAAACTATCGCTATTCACAGATGTTATGTTTTTATATATCGAAAATGCACAAAACTCCACAAGTGGAAAGTTGGAAGAGATCAAGTAATATGGCAGAGTGGCAGGATACAAGATGAACAAACAAAAGTCTATTGGACTGTTATACACATCAGACAAGATCACAGAAGAGGCAATTGAAAAGGTAGTATCCTTTACAATAGCTAAGCGAAAATGGAAATATCTAGGAATATACCTGACTAAAAAAAACAAAAGATTTGTATGAGAAAAACTACAGAACACTATTACAAAAACCATGATTGACCTAAACAAATAGAAGAATATCCCATGCTCATGAATTGGAAGACACTATATAGTAAAGATGTTAGTTCTGCCCCAGGCATTATATAAGTGTAATGTTATCTCAATACGAATACCATCATCCTTCTTCAAAGAATTGGAAAAACTAATTACCAACTACATATGGAGAGGGAATTAGCCCAGAATTAGCAGAGAACTCTTAAAGAAGGACAAAGAGGGAGGGCTTGCTCTACCTGACTTTAGCACATATTATACAACCACAGTGGTCAAAACAGTGTAGTACTAGTATAATGACAGATATTCAGACCAATGGAAAAGAGCTGAAATCACAGAAATAAAAGCATCAGCATACAGACAACTGATTTTTGATAAGGGCCCAAAATTATCAATTGGGAAGTGGATGACCTCTTGCATAAGTGGTGCTGGAAAAAATGGATATCTACCTACAGAAAATGAAGCAACTGCCTTACCTCACTCCACGCACAAGAACAAACTAAAGGTGGATCATAGACCTTGAGGTAAAACCCCAAATTATGAGGGCCATTAATGAGGGAATTGGGACAAAGCTTGGCATCGGGAATACATAAGCTATCGAAAATAGGGAAAGATTCAAATACAGAGGAGTCACAAATTGACAAGTGGTATATACTAAAGGTATAACACCTGTGTATATCAAAAGAATTCACTAAGAGAGCCCACTGACTGCATAAAAATCTTTAGCAATGACACATCAGACAAAGGCCTTATTACTAAACTCTACAATACTTTTTGGAGCAAGCTTACAATAAGAATAAAACCTAACTGCCCACTGAGAAGATTGGCAAACAAAGGGCCTGAACAGAAGTTTCACGGGGTAGAAATCTGAATGGCCAATAAACATATGAGAAAACATTACCAATCACTAGCCATAAGAGAAATGAAAATTAAGATAACTATGAGATACCACCTAACACCCTCAAAGATAGCCCAATTCAAAAATCAAAAGTAAGAGATGTTGGAGGGGCGGTGGTGAGGTAGGAACTCTCTTCTCCTGCTGGTGGACCTGTAGGTATGTGCAGCCATTATGGAAATCGATTTGGCAATATCAAAAACAGATGGAAATTGAGCGCTACCTTATGACCCATCAATCCCCCTACTAGGCATATACCCAGAAGAGCCATGAAACAAACCATGGCCAGATATCTGGGCTCCAATGCTCATCGCAGCACAGTTTACAATTGCAAGGAGTTGGAAACATCCCAAATTTCCATGAACAGATGAATGGATCAGAAAACTGCGGTACATAATACAATGGAGTACTACGCATCCCTAAAAAGCAGCAATGAATGCATGAAGCACATTGCTTCATGGGACAAACTGGAAGAAATCATGCTAAATGAAGTAAGCCAAGCACAAAAGGACAAGTACAACATGGGTCCACTGAGGTAAGCTTACAAAAACAAAACACAAAACGGGGCATAGAGGAAAAGCTACTATATACATACTTCTCTGGGGTTATGTCCAGCAACTATGACAGGGGCTAAACCCAATCCAAGGGTACATATGGCAGTCAACTAATAAGAGGGGGAAAGAAAGAGGGGAAAAAGTCATGGGTAGGGTGGGCAGCAGGGCACTAACCCACCGAAGGGGAGGGTATGTGTATATCTGCACAGGAGAGGGAGAGAGAGAGACCAGGCTTCAAACTGATGTGCCAAGACATGAATACAACATACCGGCATGTCTCAGGGAACCAACAGAGAGGTCTGCTCGGCCGGCTCCAAACTCAAATATGTGAGCCTACCCCAGCCCCCTTCAGAGGACAGCATTGGGGCTACAACTTGGGGAGAGGGGTGCATCTGATTAGAGCACATGGGAGAAATAAAAAGGGATGGAAAGGGAGGGTAGGTCATCCTGGCCCACCAAGCCCTGAGGATTATATTCCTGTTTGGAGCAGACAACACACAGAGAGGACCATAGGGTCAGCCCCACCACGAGACACAACATCCCTCACTAAACCACAGTACTGTGGGAACAATACTGGAGACACAATGCAGGAATTGTGTACAATCTGGCCCCACTACACTGGGAGCAAAGTGATGAAATCATCAGGGAATACCGAAAAATAGACTTTGGAGACAGTATGGCACCCCATCAGACTCGACAGCAAAACACTCGTTAAGACCAACAAACAGACCTTGAGGTATTTATAGGCCTTTCCATTTTTGTCAGTGGCTTTCTTTTTGTTGCTGTTTTGTTGGTCTTGACTTCCTTTGTTGCTTTATTTGTTTTTTCTGGGGTTTGCACTTATTAATGTATCTGCATGTCTTTCTAGATAAGATAGGCCGGATAAATAATTCAGAGGTGAAAAGAATGGGACCAATGGTTCTGGGGTGATACGGGAAAAGGGAAGGTGGGAGAAAGGAAGGGAGGGGGTAGGAACCAAACCAGGGACATGGGAACAACAAGTGAACTAAAATCAATGGAGAGAAGGGCGTAGGATGCCTAGTGAGGCTTAATCAAGGGCATTGTAGCTGTGAGGAATTACTAAACCTGAATGAAGGCCAAACATGATGGTGGGACAAGAGGAAAGTAAAAATAAATACAGGACAGAACCAGGAAGCAAAGGACCTTTATAAAGGTGTAAGTACAGGCATGTACATATGTAAATATATATATAATGAGAAGGGAATATAACTAAGTACTCATATCTATATGCTAAGAGTTAAGGTTGCAGATGGACATTGGGCATTAACTCAAGTACTCCCTCAACACAAGAATACTTTGTTCTAACAATCCAGCATTCTGTGATGCTCACCTTCCCAATATAATCACCGAAGGCAAAATGGGTGCATAAGTAAATGTGGTGAAGAAAACTGATGGTGCCCAGCTGTGGGAAGATATAGTGTCTAGGGTCTTAAAGGCTTGAAGATAAACAAGCGGTCATCTAACTGAGAAGCAACCAAGCCCATATGGAAGAAGCACACCAGCCTGTGTGATCATGAGGTGTTGATGGGATCAGGTACCAGAACAAAATCATACCCAAGATGAATGGGTAGGGAGCATGGAGTGGAGACTCACTGCCCATCTGTAGACAATTGGACATCCCCCCTACAGAGAGGTCACAGGGAAGAAATGAGCCAGTCAAGGTGCATCATAGCACCGATGAAACACACAACTTTTCTCTACTTCTTTGGTGCTTCCTTCCCCCCACAATCATGACCTCAATTATACCTTACAAATAGGATTAGACCAGAACATGCACACTACTACAGACAAGAGCCTGCAGCACAGGGAATCCAGGATAGATACCCATCCACCTCCCACCCCCCAGGGCCAACAATGAGAGTAGAGATACCAGGGGGATTAGGGGAGGGTGTGGGAAGAAAGGGGAAATCAATTACAAGGATCAACCTATAACCCCCCCTCTCAGGGAGACAAACAAGGAAAAAGTGGGTGAGGGGTGATAGAGGTCAATTTAAAATATGAAAATAATAATCTATAACTTATGGAGCATTCGTGAGGGAGGGCGTGTGGGGGGAGGGGCAAGAAATGGGTAGCTGATATCAGGGGCTCAAGTGGGAAGAGAATGCTTTGAAAATGATGATGGCAGCATATGTGCAAATGTGCTTGACACACTGGATGAATGTATGGATTGTGATAAGAAATATAAGAGCCCCCAATATAAGTATTTTTTAAAAGAAAAGGAAAAATAACACATGGGGCTTCAAAAATTCATGGAAAAAATGTCATTACCTTTTAACTACATTTTTCCATGAACCTTTTGAGGGTCTATTCTGTAACAAACGCCAAACTCCAAACTCATTGCCATTGAGTCCATGTCAACTCATAGTGACCCTCTAGGTTTCAGAGACCATAACTTTATGGGAGTAGAAAGCCCCATCTTTCTCCTTTAGAGCAGCTGGGTGGTTTTGAACTACTGACCTTTCAGTTAGCAGCTCAATGGGTAACCACCAATACTTCCCTTCTGTAACATAGTAGATAATTCCCTGAGTTTGTGGTCATTAGAGAATGCCTTTTCTTTTAGGAAATGCATGCTGGTGTAATTAAGGCTCACAGGCATCGCATGTGCAACTTCTTTCAAATAATGGCAGAAAAGTGTATATAAGCAAGCCAGTTGCCCCTGAGTAAATTCTGACTCATGGTGACTGTAGTAGTTACATAATCTGAAGTCAGTTTGGGGTTTTGAGAGGATTATGAGTGAAGGGGTGGAGTCTAGTCTGTCAGCCGTATCATAACCAATGTGTCCTCTGTGTGAGCATGGCCTTCTCCTGAGAATTCTGGGAAATTCTGTATTCCTTCCTGGAGGTGGGAGACACACTCTCTCTCTCAGCTCACTCTCTGGGAAATATTGCAGTTGACAAGACACATGAAACTATGCTAGTGCCCTGAGCTGGAGAAGTCACTTGAACCCACCCTAATTCAACCTGATCTCTGAAGTTGGAGAAGCCATGTAGAGACCCCTGCCAGAGCTGTGATGCTTACAACGCCACTGGATCAAGAAACTTTATATCCACTGGCCTGTGATCTTCATGCATTCAGCATCATTGAATGGGTTTCATGAGTCTGAAGAGGACTTTATAGATTGCTATTGGATGTGTTGGTTAATATCAGACTTATGGGCATGGAATGGACTGGGTTGGGATGCTTTCTTATTGTACAATTACCCTTTATTTAAAACTGTCTCATATAAAAAAGAGTACATTAAGTCAACCCCAACAAGGACCAGTCCATAAAAGAAGGAGTCATAAAAGACCACAGTGGAAGTATGTACAGGACCATTAACTACTTAGACGATCCTGGGCCAGTCATATGATCTGCCTCAAGCTTAGCTCTCCCTACCTCAAACAGAGTACTCCTACTTCAAGTTACAAGGTGGCAATTATAGAAGACATGGTACTTATCACAGAAAAATGGTAGGGAAGTCTTCAATATTAATTCCTTCTCTCAACTTCAAACAGAATTCAGAGACCATGGATTATAAATGCCTTAGAGGAAAAGTATGCCCTATTTGTCTTTTTATATATATTTCTCAAGACAAAAATAAATATTTAATAAATGCATATTTATTTATTAAGTACGTATTGATGAAGAATACTGACTATACCATGGAGTTCCAGGAGAAATTAATAAATCTGTCTTGGAAGAAATACAGACAGAATTCTCTTTAGAAGAGAAGATGACAAGACTTCATCTCACATACTTTGGACATGTTATTAGGAGGGACCAGTCACTGGTGACAGATACTTACTTGGTAAAGAAGAGGGTTAATGAAAACGAGCAAGACTCTCCATGGGATGGATTGATACAGTGGCTGCAATAATGGGTTCATCATAGAAATGATTGTGAGGATGGCACAAGGCCAGGAGGTATTTCCATATGTTGTACATGGGATCATTGTTAGCTGGAACCAACTCAACAACAACAAATAATATATATTGACTCGACTTGAACTTAATTAATTTGAAATAAAATTAAACGGTCTTCTAAATTCTTCTCAGTGGCATGCACAAAAGCTGGCAACGTGACTGTGCTCAATACGTGATTGTAGAATATTGCTTGGTGGTGCCTGGTTCCAGGACGGCACACATGCATCCGCCCTGCTGCACTTTCTCCTTTGAAGAGCTGCTACTTCTGCCTTCTTCTTGCTTCATGTTCTCTTTCTCCAAGGGGGGGGGGAGAGATGGTCCTGACAAATCCATTATGCTTCTTTTGAAGTTGTAAGGAAAAAATATTCTCATTTTCTGCTCTGAACCAGAAGGGAAACTAAAATTATAGTCTCTCCCGTGTGAGTTCTGTCTGTGTTGTTCTGCCTGAGTAGGGCGGAAACCCCCACCACCCCTTCCCATCTAGCTAGCTTCCCTTTGAAGTGCCTTCCTGCACCAGGCACACTGAATGGACCACAACAATGTCACATGTGCCAGGCCATTATCTCAATGGCACTTTTTTGCCTTCATCCCTATGGCTGTTATCCTTTAGGTGAGTCCTGAAGAATTTCAAAACCTTACTGAGTGCATCAATTATTGTTCATGGGAGAGCCAGTGTCTCCTTAAAGGTTATTTGAAGGTTGATTGCTATCTCAGCGTTTATATCCGGCAAATCTATCTCAGCCTTATGAATGCATTTGACCTTTTTATAGGTACAAGGGAAAAATAACAGAACAAAAGTTAATTTAGACCTCTATAATACAACTTTTTTCCCCCCTGAAAGGAATGAAAGGGCATGGAAATCGATACCTGCACAATAACACGCTGATGAATGTTGGGACCCAGCTTTCTCATTTTGCTAACTCAAGATTGGGAATTCTGAATAGTTTTCCATCCTGCATTCTTTGGGCACGGCGGCAAAACCTGCCGTACTGTGTCCACACAATGCCGCGGTGCTCGCTCATTATGGGAGGACCAGTGGTTCTGAAAAGGTCAGTTAGTGAGAAATGCCAACTTTCAATGGAGCCTCGCAGACCTGTGTGTGCATGGATCCAATTAGAGCGGCCAGGCTCCTCCGCTGTGACCTAGAATCCTAATGAGCAAGCCAAGGAGGGAAGGTGGTGGTGCCCCTCCCCTGCTTTCTTCTCCTCCTTTCAAAGAAATGGAGATTGCTTTTCAACTACCCTGCATGGGGTTGTTTAAACTTTACCAAACACCACTTAGGCTCCAGGTGGGCTGGGGAGGGTACCCTGGCTTTTGCAAAGGCTGAGCACTAGGCGAAAGGCCTGCTGCAGAGAGTAATGAAGAAGGCGGGGCAATACTTCAGAAAATCTGCAGGGATGGCTCGCCCTACCCAAGATGTTCTCAGGCCGAGAGTGAAGAAAAGAGCCTTCCTATTAAGTCCATTTCTAAAAAGTTCCTGTTCGCATACTATGTGCCAGATATGTTTTGGGATAAACATAAGCACTTGTGCAAAGCAGGTGTTAGGAGTACCTAAAAATGTGCCTGGCTGGGGGTGTCTGGTGTTTCCTGATTTCACCTAGACCCGTGCTTCTTTCTGTCCGATCCATGGCAGAGACTTTACTGATGATGCGTTTGGATGCTGCGGCAATATTGAACCACTACTAAACGTTTCTAAAATGTTTTCTGCCATTTTTCAATTGATCTCATTGAGGACAGGTTGCACACTGACACCAGCCATGGAGAGGCTCTCAGGAATGTTGTTTCAGTGGCTTTTGTATCTGTCACTCCTAGCTCTCGCTTTAACTGGCCGCCCGTGCTTACCTGGTGCTTCTGGACTGACATGAACATTGGCACTCCTTTCCTGGCTTAATCCCTACATGCTCCCTCAAAGCATACTTTTGATACTTGTGTTTTGGTAGCCAAGACCCTACCCATGCTTAGAAACCTTTCCGCAGTCTCTGCCTGGGTTTGGGCAGACTAAGTAGCCCAAACCAAAAACAAACACCTGGGTAATTTGTGACAAACGTTAGGTACTTTTGGAAGACATTAAGCATTTGACAAAAAGCAATAGGTTGTGTTTCTAGTATCAGCAGTGGTTGCGATGACTTAATTGGTTCTAGGCCCCAGACTCTAGCAACTCACTTTTCAAATGAGGTCACTAAGTTCCCCTTGCAGCCTGCCAGATCCTTGTGTGCTCAGGTGGGGGTGGACATGGAGCTTGCGCTTGGTGAAAAAGGTTAAAACGCTTAGCTGTGAACGAAAAGGCTGGACTCCATCAGGAAGTGCCTTGAAATAAAGGCCTGGCGATAGACTGCAGAAAAATCAATGACCGATAACTCTAGAGTTCTCCTCTGATACAGGGGCACCATGAGTGGGAGTTGACTTGATTGTGACTGAAAGGGGTGGACATGCCACATAAAAGTAACATTGACTTAGTGACTTATACACAGTTAGAGTGGTCTGCTCTAACCTTTCTTCTCAATTTTCTGCCTCCATCTAGACCAGTGCTTCTCAGTCTGTGGGTCACAACTGATTCATAACAGTAGCAAAATTACAGTTATGAAGTAGCAACAAAAATAATTTTATGGTTGGGGGGGTCACCAAACACGAGGAACTGTATTAAAGGGTCGCGGCATTAGGAAGGGTGAGAACCACTGATCTAGACCCTTATCACAAGGAGTTCTGGAGGTGTAGTGGTTACACATTGGGCTGCTAACTTCAAGGTTAGCAGTTTGAAACCACCAGCTGCTCCATGGGAGAAAGAGGAGGCTTCATGCTCCCATAAAGAATGACAGTCTAGGAAACCTACAGGGGCAGTTCTACTCTCTCCTTTAGGGTCGCTATGAGTGAGTATGGACTTGATGGCAGTGAGTTTGAGTCCCTTATCACAAGCCTTATGATCATTTCACGTTCTAATCACCTTTTTTTTTCCTTAGCAAGTGGTCCCACATTCAGTTTTCCTTTTATTATCTCCGCAGCCACTGGGATGAAGCAGCACCTGTGGTTGGGAGGGCAGCTGAATGGTCAGAAGTCCATTGGATGTGGAGTCTGAAGCCCTGACTTCAGTCTCTGACTTTTGGATCTACCATCTGCAGTCTGCAGCATGTATCATTTTCATGAACTTCCTTCCTCCGTCAAGTGCACATATGGAATGCTGACGTCTGCTTTCTTTATAGGGTTCCCCTGTTGTTCAACTAATGGAGCGTCGCATTGTACACTGGATTTATGCTATGGAAAGATAATGTGGCGGTGGCCATGACTGCTGATATTGCTTTCCTCTCCCAGCTAGATGAAAGTGGGAGGGGTCGGTCACCACTGCTCTTCACAACCAGGGCCGGGGAAGAAGAAACCCAAGGGGCTTGGAAGTAACACAGCACAGAAGGTATCAAAGCCAAGGATTTAGTGGGAACAACATGGATATTTTTCTGATCCAGCCCCTGACGGATATGCCAGGAAGCAAAGCAAAGGCAGAGGGCAGAGCATAGAAGAGGGTTAGTCATGGGTTCTTGGCCTCGAACGTAGGGAAGGGAGTTGTAGTAATGTGAGATGCTTCTTAAATCTTCAACTGAGGCTGGGCTCACAAACAAATCTAATGGGAGTTGATATTCAAAAGCAAGTCTCATTTCCTCTAAATCAAGTGAAAACCATCAAGTTTCCTCATTTCTATCCTCTAACAAGTCAGCCTTCCGTATTATCTTTTCTAAAAGAGAACACATCAGGGACATCTACCCATTCATGGGGTAATAGAACTCAGCTGGACTGGGCTGAACTTCCTCATGCTTTTCATTTCTAGAGGAAAATAGATCAGCTTTATAGGACAAGTGTTTAGTCACCACTTGGAGGGGTCAAGACTGCATAGCAACTGTCAACTATAGACCCTACTGACACTTCAGAGAATGAGCTAATAGGGAGGCTAATCATTAAGGAGCCCTGGTTGTACAGTGGTTTAAGCAGTTGATTGATAACCCAAATGTTGGCAGTTTGAACTCACCAATGGGAGAAAGATATGGCAGTCTACAGCCATTAAAATTTATAGCCTAGGAAGCAGTTCTACTCTATTCTTTAGGCTCTCTCTACGAGTTAGAATTAGCTTGATAGCAGTAGTTTGGGGGTATTGGCTAATATGTGGTCATTTTGCAGGGAAATACTTTCCTTAAAAACATGAGTATTTCTAGGGTTTGATAGCATATGTTATTTCACCTAATACAACAAATTGCTTTGATGGCAATGAATTGTTTTTTTTAATGTAAGCATCACAAAAAAGTGGAAGGAACATAGAAATATTATACACTAAACAACTGGTCAACTTACAGCCATTTCGAGAGGTAATGTATGATCAAGAACCAATGGTTCTAAAGGAAGAAATCCAAATTGCATTAAACTGGAAGCATTAGCAAAAGCAAAGCTCCGGTAACTGACAATATACCAATTGAAATGTTTCAACAAGAAAATTAAGTACTGGAAACATTCAGCGTCTATTCCAAGAAATTCAGAAAACAGCTACCTGGCAAACTAAGTAGTGGAAATACATATTTATGCCCATTCCAAAGAAAGGTGACCCAATAAAATGTAGAAACTATTGAACAATATCATTAATATCATACACAAGTAAAATTTTGCTTAGAATAATTTTAAACGGCTGTAGCAATATATATTAATAGAGAGTTGCCAGCAATTCAAATTAGATTTAAGAGAGGACATGGACATTGGCTGAAAGTAGAGAATACTAGAAAGATGTTTACTTGGGCTTTATTGACATATAAAGGCACCCAACTGTATGGATTATAACAAATTGTGGATACCATTGAGAAGAACAGGAATTCCAGAACAATTTAATTGTGCTCATGTTAACCCTTAAGTAGACCAAAAGGGGGAAATATTTGAAAAGAACAAGAGGATAGTGCATGGTTTAAAGTTAGAAAAGATGTGAAAATTTTGCTAAATTGTATTCCTTTACATAATTATTCAATCTATACACTGAGAAAATAATCTGAGAAACTATACTATTTAAAGGCGAGCATGACATTTGATTGGAAGAAGGTTCATTAACAAGAACATGTAGCTGCTACATTACTTGCTGCAAGTGAGAAGGTCTTGAAGAACGCTGGTGATGATCAAGGACTGTGGTCTTTAGTATGGATTACAACTCAATGGAAGGAAAACCCAAATTCCCACAACTGGGATGACAGACAACTTGATAGATGGAGAAAAGGCTCAGGTTTTCAAGAATTTTATCTTGCTTAAATCCACAATCCATTTTCATGGAAGTAGCAGTGAAGGGGTCAAATGACTGCATTGCATTGGTCAAATTTGTTGCAAAAGTCCTCTTCAAAATGTTGACAAGCAAGAATGCTACTTTGAGGACAAGGATGTGCCTGGGCCAAGCCATGGTATTCCAGTTGCTTCAGATGCATGTGAAAGTTGGCCAACGAATAAGGACAATTGAAGAATTGATGCATTTGAATTGTGCTGCTAGCAAAGACTATTTAAAATACAGTGAACTGACAGGAGAACCAACAAATCTGTCTTAGAGGCGATAACGGTGAGACTTTGTCTCATGTACTTTGAACATGTTATCAAAGGAGATAATTCCGGGAAACAAAGGGACATCAACCTTGATAAAATAGAAGGAACATGTCAAAGAGGAAGTCCCTCAACAAGAGGAATTAGCACAATGCAAGCATCGGCCCAAATATAGCAGTGAGTGTGAGGACGGCACAGCGCCAGGCAGTGTTTCTTGGTCCCTCTGAGTTGACACCAACTCCATGACGCCTAGCAACAGCTCTGTATAAATATATAAACCTCATTTATTTGGCTTCTCTAGAAAATACTGTCTAAGGCAGAAAGGAAATGGTAGAGCTGAAATTTGAACCATGGTCTCCCCAGTTGGATTCAACCCAATTCTCTCTCTCTCTCTCTCTCTCTCTCTCTCTCTCTTTTGACACAGAGATTCTTGATATGTACTTTTTCTTTTCCAGTAATTCTTTGTAAGCGCAAGTAATGACAATTCAGTAAATCTTGCCAAGATCAAATCCCCACATCCCTCTAGCCTAGTCTTTGAGAACGTTTCTATTAGATCAAGCGTGCCGGGTATGCATCAGCTGGTCTGACATGACATTGGATGTTTAGCATCTAGGTAAAACAAGTACACATACTTGGAGCACGTCTTGTCTGAACTCAGGGGAAACCCAATGTCCATTTACCACTTTCTCGCAGTGCACCAAAGGATGTGCTACAAGTGGAATTTGGTATTCAGGAACACAATTTTTCCCCCAAACAAAAGATTCTTTCTTTTTATTGTAGTGAAACCAAAGTATTTTCACTTAGATGACTAAGGTAAAACTCTGGGTTGTATCTCTCTGGCAGGATAGAAAGATACAAGTGGCCCCTTCCAATGATTATTTATGGGTGCAGCAGTAGGGAGACAGTCCTCAGTACCTCTGTCAGAAAACACTATCCACCTCAGAAGCCAAGTTATTAGCCACATAATGAAAGCAAGGGGAAAAAAAGATCCTTGGAGGAATAAGAAAAATAAGTAGATCTAAGTGAACCAAAGGTAATCAGTGATAAACATCATCATTATCATCATTAACATTTAAGTAGTCAGCCTCCACGTTATCTTCAGAATGAGTCTCACCTGCTAGTATTTACCGTCTCATATAGTCTCCACTCCCAATGAATAGAGCTAATTTGTATTATTAATAGGTATTGGGAGAATTACAGTGCCCGAGTTCTCAGAGTATTCTCTCGCTCAGGGGACTGTTCTAAAGAAAGTCAGCTGTCGTGTTGTGTGGTCTCCTGTTGAGAACCAAGGCCAACTGTCCATCCATGTGAGGATGTATTTATTTATTTATGTGTTTTTTTATTTATTGATTGATGATGTCATCTTGAAAGGCCACCTTCCGGCTCTTGCTGGGTCTTTGACTTCTGCCTCATCTTGCATGCAACTTCCTGAGAGACTCTATGCCAGTACCACTCAGCTGAGCTCCTTATAGGTTGTTTCTGACACACAGCGAAACTGTGCGGCATTATAAAGATTTGTTGTTGCTTGAGACTGCGAAAGTTTGGGGGTAATTTGTCATGCCGTGACGCAATCTCAATAAACCTGTTTATTTCAAATATACTGTGGGTCAGGCACTCACGTACATCACAGCTAACCTTTCCAAGCTCCAGGAAGCACCATTAGCATTCCCCTCTGCTCGAGATGGGGAAAGAAAGGTAAACTTCTGAAAACTGAATAGATATTCCCAAAGTCCAACTGTGAATGGGAGGAATAGGATTCGAGCGTATAATGTACGTAGGTATCACAGATCCCATACGTTTCTTCCTAGACTCTGCTTCTGTGTACATACAAGCAATAAGTAGATACATGAATCAAAACCACACATAGTACTACGTCTGCCCCCCTTTTAAGCTTGGAACAGATTAAAGAATTTCTACATCCTTAAGATAGTGCTTGCATAGCCAACTGATTAAAAGGACCAATGAAACACAATCAGTAATTTTCTCTCCATTTCCACGAAGGACATGGCTACTTAGAAACATTGCTAATTTATCATTCTATTGATAACACTTTGTCTTTTTTTTTAAAAAAAAGAAATAATTATTAGAATATCTTCCATAGAGGAAAATAAAAATGAATATCATACATAATTATCAGATTGCTAGTTTTCACCTTTATCCTTTGATTATCAGGTGGTCTCTAGCCCATGCAGTGTTTCCTTTTGATGCGCATAAGGTGGCTTTGGGTTGGTACTGACTCCACGGAACCTAATAACCTCTGGCCCCTGGCTAACCTGGGGTGACAATCATTGCACTGCTTCATCCCAGGGCACAGCATGTTTCACCGATGAGAAACTCCTGCTCTGCAAGTGCAGAAGCACCCATATGCTGCTGCATACCTTAAGTCTGGAAATTAGATTTCTAGCCCATGAAACCAATGAAAAGTGACGGCTCAGGTCAGATGAACCCTCTTCTTCTCCAGCCCCTTTGTAGAAAGGGCTATGTGTGACCTACTCAGCTTCTCCCTTGATCTCCAATGTATACACCATTTCACACTAATATTAATAACATACTCACTTGCATCAAGTGGTTCTTATGCATATTGATACTCGAGGACAGAGTAAAGCTACTCTGTAGGTGCTCTGAGGCTGTAAATCTTTTGGGGAGTAGAAAGCCTCAGTTTTTCCCCAAAGCAATATACTAGGGAATTTACTTTCATTGTTGCCTCACTTATTTTTTCACCTTATCCCAAACAAGTAAATAGCTTACCCAAGGTCGTGGAGCCATGACGTAGCAGAACCAAGATTAGAATTCATTTCCACCACGTTCCCAAAGATCCGCTACCCTGTTAGCTCCTAGTGAATGCTGTCATCCTTCTCAGACACATGCTCTGGTCTCTGCAACCTGGTCACTCCAAGACCCAGTGCCTCATCTCACACGACTGATGTGAGTCTGGCTTTAACCAGGAAAGCCTTCCTTGGGTGGAAGGCATTACCCCAACTGATGATGACTCCTGTCACTTCACAGGTTTGGAGTCCTTGCTGGCTGTAGCGTCCTGGTTAAAAGAGCTGGTACACACCGGCTCTAGCTTTGCTCTGCTCTCCAATCTTTTCAGTCACACTGTAAGATTTGGTTGGTGAGATAAATTGCTTTAGGTTGGCCTGAGAAGTGGTTACTGCAAAACTCAATGTAATCTTGAGCCATTTCTAGGTCACACCAGTTCCAAATATATCGTAGAGGATAGGATTTAGATCTCTATCCTCAGTACTGTGGGTTTCTCCGATACAGATAATAGTTCAAATATAGGTTTATAATGACCCAATTACATAAGACACAAGAGCGATTATGTGAGGACATCTGGGTGATAATCTCACGTTTTTCTACTAGACTAGAATTTTAGAGAATGCTCTCTGCACCTGTTACTTCCATTCCAAGATCACAGGTGGTCTCGACATGGCGTCAATGCTGAGAAAATTAAGGAAATAAGAACAGATGGCTCCTTTGAACACTTGATCACAATGCACTAAAGAGTTCATTTATTTCTGCAAATTTCATTTACATGAACCGATGAATTCTCTATTTTTCTTTAAGCCAACTTAGATCATAGTTGAAGACTTCTACTTCCATTGGTCCCTCTGCCTTAAGGTTCGCTCTGCTAACCTGCCCTGAATTCCAATTTCTCTATTCTGGCGCCTGCCTTCAGCTCAATAGGGAAGGTCCTGCCATCTCTTTCTTGGTCTGACTGGTTAACTATCGTGCTTTTTGGGGGGTGTGGGACCTCTAATTCGTCCCACAGCTCAACTCTCTCACCTGAAAGTCCCCAAGTGGCACAACCTGGCTTCTTTAAGTCAAACCCCATCACCTGAATCCTGGACGATGGCATCTTGTGTTGATTTTCTATAAAAAAATACCCTAAAATAGAAACTCAGTGCATCTGTTGGAGGCTGAGTTCTTGACTTTACATATTTCACAGAGTTGGGAATTGCCTTTATCTATTTCACAGATTCAGGAATTTGTTGACTTAGATTTAATAAAACTTCTGACTAACATGCAGTGCTGTGGTTTCCCACTGTTGGCATGAGAAACGGAGGGGGGGAGTGCAAGTGGATGCAAGCTTTCTGGAAAATGACTTGGCAATAGGGCTCCATAATTCTTTAAACATATTAATGCTCTTTGATTCAGCAATTCCACTCATAAAATATCCAGTCTAAAAATTATGCAAAAGAAGTAAAAAGCCTTTTCACAGATAATTTTAAGGTGGAGTTATTTATAAGAGCAAAACATCTGGTAATGATACACGTGAGTAATAGGATATGTTTGCTTGTTTTTTCCCCCACAAATCAAGCTACCTATATAAAATGGGATATACTGAAGACTTTAAAAATAAGTATGTATTTAAAATGTTCACAGGCTTTTAAAAATTTAAGTTTGAAGGATAAGGCTTTTGGGGGTTTCGTTTTTTAAAGAAACACACTGCATATATTTACACAGCCCATCTCAAGAAATAAAATGAACAACTCCTATTAAACCTTCCATAAATGTGGTTCTCTTTCTAGTCTTCCCGTTCTTCCTCAACACCTGACCCTCCTCTCTTCCTGTGCCCTCTGCTGCCCAAGCCTACCCATAGGCATCAAAGTCTTCTCTTTTGGTGTATAAACCACATTTCTTTTTATTTGCTTTTCCTTATAATAATGAAGCTATTAAATATTATTTTGTATGATTAACCAACTGTGCTAAACATAATGTGCTCTAGTTTTGTCCACGCCTTACTGTGTTTGAGAGAGCTGTCATTTTTTTTACTGATGCACAACATTCTATTCTATGATTTCACCATCATTTTTATCCATTCTGGTATAATCAAGGTTGTTGGCTCTTCCTCTTTGGGCTCTTATGGAAATTGCAGCAATAAACACAGGGGTGCATTTGTCTGCCCGTGCTGTGTTCTTTCTTTCTTTGGTGTATATGCCCAGCAGAGACACTGTGTTTGTTTAAGGAAGTGCCATGCCGATGTCCACAGTCATTGCACATTCTACAGTCCCACCAGCAATGCAAGAGTTCCGACTTTTCCGTATCCTTTCTAGCATTTGCTTTCTGTTTGTTGTGTTTATTTAATTTTGATGAACATGTTAGTGTAAGATGATATCTCATTGTTTTAATATATTTCTTTTAATGCTAATAAATGCGAACATTTCTTCATATGGTTGTTGGTTGCCTGGATGCTGTTTATGGTACATTGTTTATTCATGACATGTGGCCCTCTTTTTTTATTTTAATAAATCATTTTATTGGGGGCTCTTACAGCTCTTACAACAATCACACATCCATGTATCAAGCACTTTGAACATATATTGCCATCATCATTTCCAAAACATTTTCTTTCTACTTGAACTCCTTCCCCCTCCCACCCTCGTGAACCATCGATAATTTAGAAATTATTTTCATTTTCATATTTTACACCATCCCCTGTCCCCTTTCACCAACGTTTCTGTTGTTCATTCCCCTGGGGGGTGGGTGTATATCGATCATTGTGATCAGTTCTCCCTTTCTCCCCCTTCTCCACCATCTTGCCCCTACTCCTCATGGCATCGCTACTCTCATTATTGGCGCTGAGGGGTTTATCGGTCCTGGATTCTGTGTGTCAAGAGCTCTTATCTTTACTGGTGTACCTTCTCTAGTCTTGCATTTTTTTTGTTAAGATGTTGTAGTTTTCTATAGATTTTTAAGATTAGCCCTTTATCTGGTGTACTACTATTGCTGAATATTTTTTTCCCAATTCGTGGGTTCTTTGCTAACTCTTTTGAAGTTTTTTTAATGTGCATAAATGTCATATTTTAGTAGGTTCTCATTTTTTTATTATCTTCTGTAGTGTGGATATTTTTTATTAAGTTCAGTAATGTGTATATGCCTTGTGTTAAGGTCCTTAAGTTTGCCCCTATTTTTAGATAGCTGGCCTTTAAAATTTCATGGTTTATATTTAGGTCTTTCATCCATTTTGAGTTTATTTTTGTAATGGTGTGAGGTATGAGTGCTGTTTCATTCTTTTGTGGTGAAGATCCAATTTTTCCAGCACCATTTGTTGAACAAAAACATTTCTCTCCCAAGTTACTATGTTTTAGTCCTTTATCAAAGATGAGATGTCTGTAGGTATTTGGTTATATTTCTGAGTCTTCATAGCTATAATTGCACTGGAATCAGGTTATTTGGATTGACATGACTATACATACAGATTTTAAAGTCTGGACCTGAAAGGCCTCCAATTTTGTTTTCATTATTAATAACACTATGTTATTTATCCTTAGTTTCTTTCCTTTCCATGTAAAACTGGTGATTAGTTTACCAAATTCTTTAATAATTGAGGTGGTTGAGAAATTAGAATTAAGTTAAGGCCCCAACATGATTTCTCCAATATTGCCGTGGGAAATATTTCTATTGTCAGTGAAAAATGTGAAAAATCCTATAAGGAAAAAATCAGGATCAAATGTTATATATTGTTTTGATCACGGCTATGTAAAACAAACAGACATGGCTAGGGAAAAAGTAGAAGATGTAAATGTGTTAAAATGTTAAATAGTAATTCCCTCAGGGAGATAACTGATATTTTCATCTTTATAACAACTCTGTGTTTTTAAAATTTTGTACCATGGGCATGTGTGGGTGTTAATAGAAAAACTTATTATAAAAAGATGGCTAGTATGTAAACTACATAGCAACATAGAAAGCGTTTTGAAATAATGCTAAGTGGAAACGATGTATATAAAAACTTACTGTGATTGCAATTATGTAAATATGTGCCTGCACGAAGACAAGAACCGAAAGGGAAAATGTATAAATAGAATTAGATTTTGTACAATGCTAAGGTTGTGGGATTAGGAGTACTTCATTTTTCATCCCTATAGATCTCTATGAAGTTATTTTGATGATGTGCATGCATTTTTTTCACCACCTCCCCCCACCCTCATGCATTTCAAGTCTCCTGGAAACTTCCTGGGCATGAGATCAGGGATCCTCTGACTTGGCAGCATTCTTGGTCCTGGTCACTCTGAGCTGGCTCCCCAGGGCTTGTGTGGCTTTGTAAATGACAATGGCTAGTTTTGTCTCCTGTTTCTTTACTTTCCAGAGGGACTGAGTTTATATTGCAGGTGGTACTTTAGTTAGAGACAACACCCAAAGCATCCAAGTTATACCCAGGTGATTCAGTGTATCATCATTTAGCATATGCATTATTTTAACAAAGTTAAGTGGGAATAAACAATTTATTGTTTCCTGAACACTTCTACAAAATTCCAGGAAAGTAGATTATCTCTTTGAAATGCAGTCTATTTCATGGAAGAGCCCCAAGGACTTTGATGACCCCACAATTTTAAGCTTTCCTCAAAGCAAGCAGAGTCGGTCACTTGAACCCTGCCTAGGAAAGAAGACTGCAGAAGGCAACTTCACATAGGAAGTGTAACACTGTCAGATATGATGCTGGAAGATGTGTGTCTCAGGTTGGAAAGCACTAAAAGTTTGACTATCTAAGAGTTGCCTCCTTCGATTCGAGTCAAGCTGAATGACATGGAGTAAAGCTTTAGGGCATTCATGTGCTGATAGGATGTGACTCACAATGAGAAGAAACAGCTTCAAATATGCATTAACAATTCAAAATATGAATCCAGTGAAATTGAAAGTCTAAAAAAGAAAATGGAACACATAACAATTCATAGCCTATGTATTAATAAGCTGAACTGGATGGTATTGGCCATGGTGAGCCAGACAATAATATGGTTTACTCTACAGGAATGACAAATTTATGAGGAATGGTGTCACATACATTGTCAAAAAGAACGTCAAAAAGTAGTAGGATGATATCTACACACTTACAAAGAAATTTGGTTCACATCACTATAACTCAAATTTATGCACCAAATGCTAAAGCTTGTGGTTAAAAACTAAACAAATTAGATCAATTTATCGATTTTGAAATGGATTAAACATGCAGTCAACATGCATTGATTATTAATGGCAACTGGTACATGAAAGTTGGAAACAAAGAGGAAGGATCAGTAGTTGTAAACTATGTAGACATGAAGCTGGGGATCACATAGTGGAATTTTACAAGACCAATAACTTCACTGCAAAATGCATTTTTCTACAACACAAATGGCAACTGTATATGTGGACATAGCCAGATGGAATACACAGGAATAAGACTAAATATCTATGTGGGGAAGGAATTTGGAAAAGCTCACTATCTTCAGGAAAAAAAACAAACCCAGGGGCTGACTGTGAAATAGACCATCTATTGCTCACATACAAGTTCAGGTTGGAGAAGAAGAAAATTAAAACATGTGCAAGAGAGCCAAAATAAACGCCTTGCGTACAGCACCTAAATTTAGAGAATGACTCAAGGTCAGAATGGACTCATTGAACACTAAGGACTTAGTGAGCTGTAGGGTGGCATCAAGCACATTGTACAGGGAGAAGTCAAAAGGCCAATAAAAAAGACAAGAAAGAAACAGAAGACCAAAGTAGATGTCAGAAGAGATGATAAAACTCTTTCTTGAATGCAGAGTAGCTAAAGTGAAGGAAAGACATGATGATGTCTAAGTGCTAAACAGAACATTTCCAAGGACAGTTCCAGAAGGCAAGGCAGAGCCCTATAAGGAAATGTGCAAGGACATGGAGTGAGAAAGCTAAAAGGAAGAACACGCTGAATCCATCTCACGCGGAATGAATTGAAGAATTCAAGCTTCCAATTGCAATATTAAAGGAAACCAAAATCTTCGCCACTCTACCAGTGGACATCATCATGATAAATCAAGAAAAATTTGAAGTTCAAGACTTCACTTTGCTTGGATTCAAATAAATGTTCAAGGAAGCAGCAATCAAGCAAAGAGATGGCAAACTGTCTGGAGCACATCAGCTGCAGAAGCGCTCTTTACAGTGTTGTAGGGCAAGAGTATCACTAACAGGACCAGGCTGTGCCTGACCCAAGCCATGGTCTGTTCAGTCACTTCATGCACACGTGACAGCCAGGCAAGGAAAAAGGAAGAGAAGAGAGATTGATGCACTTGAATGGTAGGGCTGGTGAAGACTATTGAGATGCCATAGCATGTCAAAAGAACGAAATTATCTGTCTTTGAAGACACACAGTTAGACTGCTCCTTAGATTACAGGATGGTCAGATTTCATCTTATGTGTTTGGGGTGTGTTGCCGAGAGAGACCAGTCCCCGAAAAACAAACAAATAAACAAAACCCCACCTTTCTTGGTAAAGTAAAGGGCCAAGCAAAAAGAGGAGACCCTCAAGGTGATGGATTGACACAATGGCTGCAACAATGGGCTCAGACATTATCACTGACATTGCTCTGAGTTGGAGCTGACTGAATAGCACTCAACAACAACTCATCCTCCTCCTCCAGGATTTCTCGGGCCATAGAGCGTGCTATTTCCACATCTGAGCAGAGAGGAAGTACCAGGGTGTTAACCCCCCCGTCCCCGTTCTGCTCCTTGTCTTCTCAGAGGCAGCCGGGAGACCGAGTTTACACATTCATTTCCAGGTCCAAAAGGGGGCCTGCATTTCAAGTCATAGCTTTCTAGGCAATTAATCTTCACTTGCTTTCTTTTCTGGTATTATTTCACATTTTGAAATATTTCTGTAATCATCTCTCAAACAGATTACTATATTAAATTTTCTTGTCTCTTTCTAAGGGAACTTAAACTAGGACAAACAGTAATGTTCCAAATCATCCCTGCTTAGTCTGGCTGCTAGAGTAAAGATGTTGCTGCACAGACTTGATTCCAATTCATAATGGACATGTAGTAAAAGTGAAAAATAAGCCTTTGTCTTTTTAAGACTCTGAGACTTTGATGCCATTTTTTACTTCGACAAAATCTAAGCTATTGTGACTACTCTCATTGTACTGATTCAATCTGTATGCTGAGCAAACCATCAGAGAAGCTGGATTCTATGAAGAATGGGGCAGCAGGATTGGAGGAAGGCTCATTAACAACCTACAATATATAAATGACACAACCTTGCTAGCTGAAAGTGAAGAGGACTTGAAATACTTGCTGATAAAGAACAATGATTGAAGCCTTCGGTATGGATTACAACTCAATAAAGGGAATATTAAAATCCCCACAAATGGACAAATAGGTAGCATCATGATAAATAAAAAATAGGTTGAAGTTATCAAGTATTTTGTCTTGCTGGGATCAACAATCAATACTTACAGAAACAGCAGTCAAGAGATAAAAAGATGAATTGTATTAGGTAAGTCTGCTGCACAAGACCTCTTTAGAGAATTGCAAAGCATGGATGCTGCTTTGAGGACTGAGGTGCCCCTGACCCAGCGGCGACATTTTGAGCCACCTCAAGTGCAAGTGAAAGTTGACCACCGAATAAGGAAAACCAAGCAAGAGTGGATGCATTTGGATTATGGTGCTGGAGAAGAATATTGACAGTACTCTGGAGCGTTGGAAGAAGCACAGCCAGATTGCTCCTTAGAGACAAGGATGGAAAAGACTTCGTTTCACATACTTAGGAGATACGTATTGTCAAGAGAGGCCTTTCCCTGGAGAAAGACATCATGCTTCTTGATAAAGTGGAGGAGCAGCGAAAAAGAGGAAGGGTCTTGATGGATTGACACAGTGGCTGCAACAATGGACTCAAGCATAGCGACAGTTGTGAGGCTGACACAGGACAGGATAGTGCTTTCTTTGGTTGTGCATAGGTCTCGATGGGACAGAACTGACTCGATGGCCCCTGACAATGGCAAATATCAACGCACTGCATTCAAATGTACACCCCTCTTCACGAAGTCTCATTCTAGACATTCATCCTGAAAGCTTAGACACACACACACACACACACACACACACACACATACTTTTGTACAAGAATACTCACCACGGTGTTATTATAACTGAATAGTTGGAGATAATTTAGTATGTATCACAAAAATCTACATCCCCTGCCATCAAGTCATCCACTGTCATTGTCCAGCTTTCCTCTAGAGGAGAACTCTGGAGAGTGTAAACCTTTGTGGAGCAGACAGCCTCAGCTTCCTCCAGCAGAGGCTGGGGGGTTTGAATTGCTGACCTAGTGGTTAACAACCCAAGGGGTAACCCGCTATGCCACCAGGGCTCCTTTAAATACCAACAGAAAGGTTTAGAATATAGACGCTTTGGAACGATGTGAAATTCCCACAGAGAATTGTAATCTAATTGGGAACTATGCATTCAATAGTAAAATAAAAAGTTACCTGCAAATTTGCATACATGCATATGAAATAGTAGTTTGTCTTTGGTGTTAAAGATTTTACTTGGGCAGGAAAGTAATATCACCACATATTGCCTCCTTTTTATTTAAAGTGGCCAAAGGAGAATAAACTTTTTAGCAAATATAGAAGAGACTGTAGTTTGACTTCTGGGTTAAATAACTAAATAAGCTCATGCTTAAATAAACCCATTTATTCACATCTTATAGTAATATTGGACAACATAAATATATGTAGTTGAGGGTCACTGAGAGAAACATATTGCTATTAAGCTAAAATGTATTGGTATGCAAAAGTGTAAGTGCTTTGGAGGCTTGCTGAGGACTGGATATAGAGTCACTGGCATGTGAAATGCTGTGTCTTATGGGATAAGAGAGACCCAAAGTGCTCTGCATGAGATGCATGAGATAGGAATCGGCAAGCTTCTACTTACAGCAAGGTCCTTGAATAGTATGTGCTCTCCTATCTTGAAAGGAACCTAGACAAAAAGGCTGCTGGACAACTTTTTGGGAGATATATCTCCTATTTTTTACAGTCCTAGGGAGAAGACAGATATAGACAGAGGAAAGGAAGTAAAGGGATAGTTCATATTTCTATTGTTCACCAGTTCATGTACTATAAATGTAAGTAGAGGCCAGTTCAAAACCATCACCAGGAAATGTGAGCCAATGGAAATCTGAGGTTGAGGGAGAGGTGGGGATAGAACACACCAGAAATATTGCTTTTTAACTGGGCTAGCAAATTTTAAACACATGAAAAATGAAATGCTAAAAGTTTACACTAAAAATGAATTGTAACTTGAATTCACTGCAGAAGAAATTATTTTATATAACAGTCAAATATTTTAAAATAACCACATTGATAAGGTTCAAAGAGCCAAAGAAAGGCATGAAAACAGAATAGAGAGTTATAAAAATAGAAAAATCAGGAATACAATAGGTTGATATGAACAAAATGAAAAATCTTATAAAAGGAAAAAGTACATTTATTGCAATATTGCAAAAAGAACAACACAAATCTAGATTAGACATGGTGAAAAAATCCATTTATGAATGCAAATTACTTGTGAGAAAATCTCCCAGAATCAGTATGGTAGAAAAAATAATAACAATTATGAAAAATCAGTTAAGATCTATGAAACACCAGATCGAAAGAATTCAACATTGATCTAATGGGAATTTTTGAAGAAGGGAGCTAAAACTATTGGAGTGGGGGAGCAATATTTGAAGAGATAATTTGCTGATAATTTCCTAGCATTAAGGAAAGACATGAGTTCTCAGAAGGAAATTATACGCAGAGTACCACACAGAAATAATTAAAGCAAAATTTATACCTAACACAATAAAATAAAAAAGTAGAACATTTAGGTTAAAAGACAATCTTCAAACCTACCATACAAAAAATAAGTTATTGTGTCTAAGTGAAATTTCTAAATATGACTCTTTTATCCATATCTCTGCAATTCTCATCAATTACTCATAGAGTGTGTGGAGCATTAAAAGAAGGGATGATGAGTTTTAGTTACCATTCCCTGTGTGTGAGAGTCATCTCAGAAACAGAGGACCAAAGAATTCCCAAGACCATTAAAGCAAAGGAGTGACCAGTGGGGCCTCTTCAAGATCCCCTTTTACCTGACACGGTAGGGGCAGTAAAGGCCAAATCACACTAAATAACAAGACAAAACAGAGGAGCAGCACTAAGATTATGAAATTGTGAAGCAGAGCAATGGGTGAGCTTCTTGATCCACGGAGTCAGAAGCCAAGGAACCCGTGTGGCTGAGAGGCTGAGGACATACTCTGCTATAGACAAAAGACACTGTCCTTAATGTTTTCTGATCCTGATGTGTGGTCATCTGTGAACTTTTCTAATGAAAACCAAACCAAACTCACTGCCGTCAGTCAATTCTGATACATAACAACCCTATATAGTCCCCCATAATTGTGAGAACTGTTTGTGAGTGCTGAATGGACATGGCACTAGAGTGTCAAACCCAGCAGAAAATGAGGAATGGTTGGTGCTAGACTAGGTAAAGAAAGATAGAGGGTGGAAGCATGTTTAACCTGTTTCTTATGGCAGTTGACTGTGCATCAGTGTGGAATCTGATTCCCCTTCTGTTTTGTGTATCCAAAGGAGGTCATATGTGCCCTCTGTGGTATTTTTATCCGTTATCCAAACAAATGATAACAGACTTCTCATCAGCAAATATGGATACAAGAAGACAATGGGGGAAAATCTGCAAAGTGCAAATGAAAACTATCCATGGACAATTTTTATACCTAAACAAACTATCATTCAGAAGAAAATAAAAGTAAGGACATATGCAGATGTAGATTACTCATGGACTCTCACTAAGCAAGCTATTAAGGGACTCACTTTTGTAAGGTGATATAAGAAAATGTGTGATACAATACAGAAGATAACACAAAAATTCACGAGCAGTGCTGGAAAAGTCAATTAATCTTTAAATAACAATAGTAGATTCTAATTTTTGAAAAATATTTAAATAACAAAGCCAGATGATGAAAAGTTAATGTTTAATAGTTAAAACATGCTAACGCTAACAACCCTATTGTAATGGGATGAAGAATAAAACTAGAAATGACTTTTCACTTTGTTAGAAATGTATAGTTTAGACTGTATCAGAGACAATGACTTATTAAAATTTAATCATAAAATAATTAAATTTCTACTTCATAGAGTACATACAGATCAGTCCTGAGACAAAGCTCTAAATGTGACAAACAAAATTGACAGCTTTCAGACAAAAACATAGGAAAATATTTTCATAGTATATAAGAAGGAGTATTGGTGGCATAGTGATTAAGCATTGGGCTATGATACACAAGGTCAGCAGTTCAATACCACCAGCCATTCCTCTGGAGAAAAATGGGGCTATCTACTTCTGTAAACAGGTACTTGTCTTAGAAACTTTCAGGGGCAGGTCTACTCTGCCCTATAAGATCACTGAGTTGTCTATGACTCGATGGCAGTAAGTTATTGTTGTTGGTTTTTTATTTTTAATAAGTTGGAAAACCTGTCCTATGAGGTGACTATGAGTTGTCATTGATGTGATGGCAGTGAGTTGTTGTTTTGTTATTTTTAATAAGTAGGAAAGAATTTTTTATAAGAGTTCACAAACACAAAGCTCATAAAGAGATTGATATGCTGTGTTATAACTAAAACCTTCCATATAAAATATATTTTAATTAAAATGAAGAAATATGTATTATCCACAGTCTAGATAAAATACTTACAATGTATATGAGTCAAATATTGATATTCAGAACAGTAAAGAACTCTTAATCAATAAGAAAGAAATAATTCAATAGAAAACATATTAAAGATTTAAAAAATAAATTCACCTAGAAAAAAATAGCCAATAATCATATGACAAGCTTTTCAACTCCATTGGTAATCACGGAAACATGATTATATTATAATATCAATGGAATACTATTTCAAGCCAGCAGGATGATTGACATTGTAAGTCTGACAATTCTAAACACAAGCATACCTAGGAGATATTGTGGGTGTGGTTCCAAAGCACCACAATAAAGTAAGCCACACAAAGGTTTTGTCTTTCAGGTGCATACCAAAGTTAAATTTACAAAACGCTGTTGAATGTGCAAAAGCATGGTGAAAAACTTTGAGATATTGTGAGAATCACCAAAATGTGGCGGGACACAAAGAAATCAATGCTTTGGGGAAAATGGTGCTGATAGACTTGGTCAGTGCAGGGTTGTTACAAATGTTCCATTTGTAACAATCATGCTACACGTGGGAAATACAATTAAACGGAGGGCAATATCACGTGTATGCCTGCCTGAGTGATGTGTGAAAATATATGCCTGTACACACTGTTTTTGCAAGTGCGACTTGTTCTAAGTACTTTACAAAGTGATTGAACTAGATATAGTCCATTTGAAGGCCCATGTCATCAGCACTCCCATTCCTAGTGAAATTCCCAATGAATTCTCAGAGAGATGAGCAGTCGACATTCAAATAAATGTTCCTAGCAGTATTTATTTTTTGCAGGGAACAATGGATAAACAGTGGTTTAATCCGAGGGGGAATCCGACACAGAAGTTAAAATGAATGAACCAGAGTGATACCTAGCAACATGAGTAAATCTCTACAATAGAAACATGTGCAGTGCAGAATCAAAGAATACATTCATAACATGACACCATTTATAGTAATCCATAATACCGATTATAGTTTTGAATAAGTCAAATATAAAGAAACATGGGTGCACAACTCTGCTTACCAAAATAAAATTTGAAAGGAGATACTACACAGATAGTTGAGCGCTTTAACATGTCCAGCCAGGATTTCTGAGGTCTGGGGAGGAGGACAAACAGGTCCTTCCCTCCCACGTGCAACCTCAGAGAGGCAGCCAGCCCATAGTCAGCTGCTGTAGCTTTGGGGAGGTGAGGGACGGGGATGAATTTGGCAGTTGGTATGGCGAACAGAAACAAAGGAGAATGCTTTTGATGTGGAATAGTCACTTAGATACTCTGAGGTGTAACAGTGCTCCTTCACCTTTCCACGTCATGACACATGGATACTTATTTATCTCGGACCCTGGAGTACCAGGCAATCAGCCTGGGGGCTTCCACTGGCACGGGTTCTACGGTGCCTATGTGAGGATCAACATCTGGGCACGTGGCATCTGTGGAGCACACCAGTGTACTGTGACCCATCTCGTGGGACGTTCTGGTGCAAAATAGATTCTTTGTTCATCTAAAAGGAGGGAGAATTGTAAATCATGCCCAATCTGACAGCCTTTAGCACGCAGTAATCACAAAGTTGTTCAAAACGAGTGCGGTGAGAGTCACGGCCGTGCTGCTTGACTCTGAACCTCAGCACTTACTTAGGGGCAGGAAGAGGTAGCCACAAGAAGTGTAGTTAGCAGTCTGAAAAATTTCCTTTTCGAGCAGCGGCAACAAACCCAGAACCCGCTCCAATTCATAACTCAGTATATTATTAGGGAGTGGTCAAATGAGAATGGGATGTGGGAGCAAGTGACCTGGTCAGTGCATGTGGAGTAGAACATGACACAGAAAGTAATGAGACAAGACAGAACAATGTCTTCTTGAAGAGGCATTACTAAATCAAGCTAGTGAGCCACTCTATTTATGCCAGCACATGATTTAGAATTTCTATATACCGTAAACACTCGAGTATAAGCTGTCCCGAATATCAGTCGAGGTACCTAATTCTCCCACAAAAACTGCATTAAAAATGTGCTGAAAAACTCGGACTATACACCAGTATATATGATACGTTAGTTGTGCATAGGGCCGCTATGGGTCCAAAGTGAGTTGACAGCACCTACCAACAATAGCATACATGTAGTTATATTGTATACATAGTTATGTTGTACATAATTGTGTTACATGGCTCATTGTAAGAGGTAGATTGCTCTCTGTGTGCCATCTCCCACCTGCTGCACAAACTTTGTCTTCCAAAGTCCCATGTTGAATGGGCTCTACCAGGTCGAATTACAGTAAGGTGGATGCACTGTTACTTGTTGTCTCCGCCTCACGTCTCAGTTACGTAGAATAAGCAATCTTTGTGCCTTATAATCCCTACAGAAGGCCAATTCTCCATTGCTTTGCGTGTCAATTGGCCTCCACAGAAAGCGTAGTTGAAAGCAAAGTCTCTTGGGACAGACACTCTCTCTCTCTCGGGTCCCCACCAATGCTATCCTGTGACCACCCTGTTACACTGACCTCGTCTCCAGGATCCTCTACCTGCAAACAGTCTGGCGATCAAGGTATTAACGTTCAACAAAACATGACGTCTGCTGGGCTGATACATATTTTGAACATCACGCACGGATGAAGATAAACATTCATGCCTACTCTGAAATGTTCACTCACCCTACTGGCTCTGCCATCCCCTGGGGTTCTAAGAGAGAAAGTCATGTCTTGACCGTTTTGCTCCAAGTTCTCAACTCAAAGTAAACTACAACGCCAACAAAACTGCTTAGCCTCTCGCTAGGCTAGATGTCAGGGGAAAGAAGAGACCATATAAATTCCATGACCACATACATCTCTGTGGGGAGATTTCACCTTCTCTTCAAAGTGAGACACAAGAGTCACCCTGACCTTGAGCGCCACTGGCCAGAGCCCTGACAGCTGCTCAGACAGGCCCTTCCTCATGAGCTGGACTTCTTTCATTCCATGGCACCAACACGCAGCTTGCTCATTTCCCATTAATTTAAACTTTTATTTTTCAAGCGACCAGAACACTTTCTTGACATTTAAATCCAACGCGTGCTTTTGGGGAAATCTGGCCCTAGGAAGCGCGGCAACATCTGACATTTCTCTGGTCAAGAGCAGGCAGCACAGAGCTGGGAGGAGGACAAGACACTTTCCATGGGGCAGAAGGTTGAGGGTCATGGAGTAAGGGTTCTGCCATTCATACAAGGAGTCAAGGAAGGGCAAGGACTGCATGTGGACAGGCACCCAGGCACTGCTCCAGGAAGTGAGGGAAAACCAAAGCAGAACAAGTGCACCTACTCACCAGGGCTGGTTATTGTCAGCAGGTCAAGTTGTCGCTGTTGCTGCAAAAGAAGACACAGTTGTGAGAGCACTGATTTGAGCTAAAGCGGAACTTAAGCTTAGCAGATTTGAATGACAGGCAAAGGACGTCGTCTGTCCCACATGGTGGGAAACCTAGAGAAAGTGGTGAGTCAGTTCTGGCTCGTGGGCAGACTGCACAGCAGAACGGCTCCTGTGGGTTTCTGAGACTGGAACTCTTCACCGGAATAGAAAGCCTCGTCTTTCTCCCGAGGAGCTGCTGGTGGCTTTGAACAGCAGGCCTTGCGCTTATCAGTCCAATGTGTAACCACTGTGTCAACAGGGCTCCTTTCTATAGACAAAGGCGAATGGATATTCTTTATGTTTGGCCCCTGGAAGCAAACAGGGCCAGAGTTGAAAGCCTTAAAGCTCTTCTAGTCAGACTTGTAGCAAAGTGAGGGAAAGGAAGGTCCAGCGAGGAAGTGGTCTACTTGGGGTCACAAAGAAAGTCCTAGATGGGATGACAGGGGAACACGAGTGTGGAAAAGTAGGTGTCAGAGGCTGGGGGTGAGGCAGCAGAGAGCACCTCCCTTAAAGACAGGAGTCAAGATTCCTCACGCGTCAGCTTTCCCGCTGGACCTTTCCACTCTCTTACACTTTGCTTTCCATAATTGGTGGTGGAAGTTTATATTAAAAGTGGTCCGCACAAAATCAAGTCTGAGAACATATACCCCAGGCCATGTTCTTGCATTGCAGGGGCTTCAATGGAGTAGATCCATTGCCGTATTTCATCTCCTCAGCACCCCCTCCTTATTTGGCCTTTCTCCAAGAAGGGCTTCCTGAAATTCTGCTTAAGAAGCAAGGAGAAAAGAGCAACAACGCTTTTTAGCCTAGCCACTATAGAAGAGGCACAGAACGAGGAACTTTGGTGTGTCATTTCATTTCTTACTCTGGCAAGGCTACACGGTGAGATTTATACAGAGGAGAAACATGAGGGTCAGGGAAGAGAAAGGATCTTACCCAAGTCACATACTTATTTAAAAAATTATTTTTAATCGGGAACTAATGCATGTAGCATATCACTCCATAATTCAATCACGTCGAGCAGTATCGGACAACTGCTACCACAATCCATTTCTAAACATTATTTTCCTTCCTGAACTCCTTGATGTCACCTTCCCACACAACCCCCCCCCCCCACCACTGTAGTTCTATCCCCCCACCCTCCAGAGCCCTTATTCTACTTGCTGCCCTGTAGGTTCATCAATCCTGGGGTTGGTATACAGGAAAACATATAACACAACTTCAAGAGAGTGACCCTCCCTCCCAATGACGTAACACCTCTGAGATCAGCCCTACTATGAACAAACAAACAAACAAACAAAATTCGAAACCAGAGATATGAGGAATGGCTGTGCCTTCTCTCCAGGAGAAATGGTCCCAGTTCTTTTGCTCTTTCCTATTAGCATCAGGTCTCAAATCTCTTCCTCCTTCTGGACATCTTCCTCTTCAGTTTAACTATGATTTTTTTCTAGCTAAAGCCTCTTAAGTTGTCTCTGTCCCATATTCATTGATTTCTCATTGGCCTGAAAGCAAGTTCGTGTCTTCTCTGGAACTTCTCAAAACAATGGGGCTGACTATAATGGGGGGAGGGTATGCGTGAGAGGGGGAGGCGGAGGGAAGGAAGTGAGTGTAACAACCCCAGGGACAAGGGTACAGCATGCGATCCAAAATTGATGGCAAGGAGGATGTAGGAGGCCTGGCAGGACTTGACCAAGGGCAATGTAACCAAGAGGAGTTACTGAAACCTAAATGAAGCCTGAGCATGATAGGGGGACAAGAGGAAAGTAAAAGGAAATAGAGGAAGGAACTAGGAGGCAAGGGGCATTTACAAAGGTCTAAATACAGGCATATATATATTTATATATGATTATGGGGAAATAGATTAATGGGCATATATTTATAGGCCTAGTATTAACATAGTACATGGACAATGGGCCTGTACTCAAGTATTCCCTCAATGCAAGAACACTTTGTTCTATTAAACTGGCATTACATGATTCTCACCTTCCCGACATGATTGGTGAAGACAAAGGGGTGCATAAGCAAATGTGGTGAAGAAAGCTGATGGTGCCCAGCTACAAAAAATATAGTTTCTTGGATCTTAAAGACTTGAAGATAAACAAGTGGTCATCTAACTGAGAAGCAACAAAGCCCACATGGAAGGAGCACACCAGCCTGTGTGATCATGAGGTGTTGATGGGATCAGATATCAGGCATCAAAGAACAAAAAATCATATCATTGTGATGAGGGGAAGTGCAGAATGGAGACAAAGTCCATCTGTAGGCAACCTGACATCCCCTTACAGAAGGGTTGCAGGGAGGCGACAAGTCAGTCAGGGTGCAGGGTAGCAACGATGAAACATACAACTTTCCTCTAGTTCTTTATTGCCCGGCCGCCCCCAATAATGATCTCAATTCAACCTTACAAATCTGGCCAAACCAGAGGATGTACACTGGTACAGATCAGAGCTGGAAACACAGGGAATCCAGGACTGATAACCCCTCAGGACCATTAATGATATTAGAGATACCAGGAGGGTAAGGGTAAGGTAGGGGAGAAAGGAGAACCAATCACAACGATCTACATATAACTCCCTCCCTGGGGGATGGATAACAGAAAAGTTGGTGAAGGGAGACATTGGATAGTTTAAGACATGAAAAAATAATAACAATTTATAAATTACCAAGGGTTCATGAGGGAAGGGGGGCTGGGAGGGAGGGGAAAATGTGGAGCTGATACCAAGGACTCAAGTAAAAAGAAAATGTTTTGAGAACAATGATGGCAACAAATGTACAAATGTGCTTGACACAATGGATGGATGTATGGATTGTGATGAGTTATATGAGCCCCCAATAAAATGATTTAAAAAGATATCCCTGTTTTCTTGTCAGCCCATAACTTGTTCTAGCTGATATTTTCAAGCAAACAATGCAACTTCAATAAGTCATTGACCAAATTATGAGCACATATCTCTTTGCGGAAAAGAAATACAGTCACCCTTGTGCACTAACAGGAATGCTGGAGCAAGAGCTCCTTCCTCCCCATTTACTGAACCAGGCTAATCATCCAGCTGGTTCCAATGGACTCTATCAAGCCAACCTGTTGGGCTTGGGTCTTTCACACCTCTAAGGAAGATTAGTTAATAAAACTATTTCTCCAAGTTATGTACCAACTATTATTATCAAAGGTGAGGAAATTACGATTTTCTATCAAATTTTGCAGTTTTAAATTTATCAAACATCCAATCAGCATGCATTGATAATTGCTGGTTATTAGGATACAAAAGTTGGAAACAAAGAAGAATCAGGAGTTGGGAAATATGGCCTTGGTGATAGAAATGATGCCAGGGAACACATGATAGAATTTAAGAAGACTAATAACTTATTCATTGCATATACTGTATATACTCAAGTATAAGCCAAGTTTTTCAGCACATTTTTAATTAGGTGCCTTGGCTGATATTTGGGTCGCTTACACTCAAGTATATAGGTACCTCTTTCAACAACACAAACAACGATAAAGGAAGGTCATTGCTGGGTGAAATACATAGGAATCAAATTGTTACATCATGGGAAGAGATGATGGAGAAGCTAAATATCACCCCTCAGAACAAGGCCCAGGGGCTGAATACAAGACTAAGCATCAATTGCTCAAATGCAAGTTCAAATGGAAGCCGAACAAAATCATAACAAATACATGAGAACTAAAATGCAACCTTCAGTATATCCTCCCTGAGCTTAGCGAGCATCGCAAGAATAGATCTGACATCTTGAACACTACTGACCGCAGAGCGAGTGCGCTGTGCTATGGCTTCAAGGGTATTATGCACAGAGAAGGCAAAACACGGTTCAAAACAGGACAGAAAGAAAAGACCAAAGTGCTATGTCAGAAGGGACTCTTAAAATGTGCTCTCAAATGCGGAATGACTAAAATGTAAGGAAGAAAGAGTGGCATCAAACAGCTGAACATAAGTTTTCAAAAGGCGATTCAAGAAGATAAATTATTATAATAAAATGTACAAGTACCTGGAGTTTAAAAAAACAGCAAAGAGAAGAGCATGACCAATCAGCATTTCTTAAACTGTAAAAAAATAAAGAAAAAAATATAAGCCTTGGGTTGCAATATTGGATGATCGTATGGACAGAAGAAATAAATAAACAAATAAATAAATACCAAAAAATAATTGGCCAATGTTCAACGATTTCAGAAGGTAGCGTGTAATTTCAAACCTATTGCATTGAAGGAAATGGCCAGGCTATACTAAAAGCATTGGCACGAAATAACAGAAACCCACAGAAATGCTTCAACAAACATGCATCACTGGAAATTTGGAAGACAGCCACCTGGTCAACTGGTAAGAAGCAACCAACATTCATACCAACTCTCAAGAAAGATGATCTAACAGAATGTTGAAACCATTGAACAATATTAATGCTATTTTCAAGCAAAATTTGGATGAAAATAATTTTTAAATGGTTGCAGTAGTATATTGACAGGGAGTGGCCAGAAGAAATTCAAGCCAGATAACGAAGACATGAAACAAATGGCATCATTGCTGATCTCAGATAGCCCTTGGCTAAAAGCAGAGAGTACCAGAAAGATGATTACCTGTGTTTATTTGACTATGAAAAGACATTTGGTTGTGTGGCTCATAAAAAATATGTTTAAAATTGCAGAGAAAAGGATCCCAGAACACTTACTTATGCCCACGTAGACCTTGTACATGGGCTACGAGGCAGTTATTTGGACAGAATAAGGGATATTCCATGGGTCGGAGTCAGGAAAAGTGTGTGTCCATATTGTATGTTTTCACCATTCTTATTAAATATGTATGTTGAACAAATAATCTGACAACTGCTCTGTTTGAAGAAGAATGTGGTATGAGGACTGGGGGAAGGCTTATGAACACTCTGTGGTATGCAGAAGCACAGGCTGGTTTGCTGAAAGGGAACTTGAAGCACCTACTGATAACGATCACAGAATACAGCACTCAGCATGTCTTACACCTTAACATAAAGAAAACAAAATTCTCACAACTGGATCTATAAGTAAAAATAAGGTAATTAACGAACTCAGTGTCACTGAATCTGCACTGACCCATAGTGACCCTGCGGGACAGGGTAAGAATGCCCTTGTGGGCTTCGGAGATTGTTAACTCTTTAAGGCATTGGAAAGCCCCACATTTCTCCTGCGACATAACATATATATCACATATGGAAAGTCTCAAGGATTTCACTTTACTTCTGTCAAAGTCAAAGCCCACAAGCCCAGAAGCTGTGGTCAAGAAATCAAATGTTGCATTGAACTGGGAACATTTGCAAAAAGCATCTTGCAAGTGTAAAAAAACTTAGATGTCATTTTGAAGACTAAGGCATTCCGGATCTAAATGTGATATTTTCAATCACCTTATATGCCAGTAAAAGCTGGGCAATTGATAATGAATATCACAGAATCGATGCCTTTGATTTATGGTGGTGGCAAAGAAGAGTGCCAGAAGAATGAACATGACTCGCCCCTAGAGAAGGACATCGTATTTGGCAAATTAAAGGCGCAGCAAAAATGGCAAAGACCCTCGAAAAGATAAGCTGACATTGGCCGCTTTACGAGGATGGCACAGGACTGGGCAGACTTTTCCTGCGGTGCACAGACTCACGTGTACTGGAATCTATTCAGTATCACTCAGCAAACACAATACGTAAATTCCTGCTGCTAAATTGCTGGCCTACCATAATCATTTAATAAGATCAATGGAAACAGCATGGTATATGTAAAAAAAAAATAAGGCACATAATTTTTAAATTTAACCAACAAGGTCTCATGAGTTACTTAGAGAAGGTACACATTTGAAATAAAGATTTACCTCCTTCTTACAATTAGTTAATGACAGAGAGTTAGAGCTCGTATATAAATATAAGAAGACCTGGTGACACTGTCGGCTAGGTGTTGGGCTGCTAACAGCAAGGTTGGTGGTTTAAATTCATCAGCCACTCCATGGAAGAAAGATAAACCTGTTGCTTCCATAAAGATGTACAGTTTTTGGAATTCTCTATTGGGTCACAGTGAGACAGAACTGACACATGGCAGCGGACATACAGAGATGGGCGGTTTGACAGACTCACAGGCAGGCCGTGGATGAGTCTCGACTGCATCCTCCCTGAGGATGCTCCCGATGCTCCGCCCCTATGCCTTCAGAAGAAACTCATTGCTGTACGGAATCTGGCAGGTGTTCGGTGAGCCGCGAGTCCATAAAGACCATTGACGGACAAAGCTTCACGGTCAATAGCAGTAACTTTTGAATCGATGACCTTGGCGGGTGCAACAGCAGGAGCTTGCCAGAGCATCGAAAACCAATCGCCTCAGAGTTGATTCAGACTCATGGGGCCCCTAGGGGACAGAGTAGAAAATCCCTGTAGGGCTTTGGAACTTTAAGTCTTTATGGAAACTGACTGCCACATCATTGCCCTGCAGAGCGGCTGGTGGGTTTAAAGGCCCACCCTTCAGCCAGCAGCTGGGCACTTTAGCGCTGCGTTTCCGGGGCGCTAGAGCGTCTATAATGAATGCTTCAGACATTGTCCAACGCTGCCCTTGCCCGAGCAGTGAGCATCCAGTGGAAGCTATTTGTTCGTACAATATCATGCCACCTCTGTGTGTAGCTGATTGCCCCAGGATGAAGGCACCCGGAGCTGGCTAATTAGAAACCTTGCCCGTGAATTTTGGTCCTTTTGTGGTTTCAGTTACCTTCAGTGAAAAGCATTGTGGTTCTAAGATACAGTATCTATCCTTTGACTTTTGGGAATTATGCTTGCTTTTGAGTTTGGGAAAAGTCTGTGTGTAAGGAATAAAAATTAATGAGACCCTACTACTAAAAGAAAACAACAGTTAACATGTGAGCATATTATTGTCATCTTCCTCACTGCTTGTCTACTTACAATATTGTGTTTATGTCTATATAGTAAATAAAGTATATTTTAATATTGAGCAACATTATGCTATTTTTGTGCTCCAAGCTGAGTCTTTGCTTAGAAGTTGAAGAGTTTGTCGCAGTATAGTTACTGTTCTGGCTGACATGTTTAACTTTAGCCCATGATTTTGTTTTATATCCCTAGCCTCTCTCTTCTTCCCCAGTGAAGGCGACCTTCATCAGCAAAGCACCAATAGGACACCACTTGATTTTTGCCGAAAGTAAACATTTTAAAGAGCAAAGATGACGTAACTTATTTAAGTAGATACACTTCTGAAACTGACGGAGACTCTTCCAGGCAACACACAACATAAAAGACACTCTCTTTCATACAGTTGAAGTTTCTCTGATTATCCAAAGCATTGGACACAAAATCAGACCAAGTTATGACTTCTAATCCTGTCACCTCTTAACTGTGCTGTCCTGGGCATGTAACTTAAGGTAGGTGACTTACATGCCTGAGTCATAGAAAGAGGGTGCCCAGTGACTGGCACACTGATTTCCCTTTGCCTGAGCCTTCTGCACACTGCATCACCACACCTGACTCTGGCGTCTGCCCTTGGCAACGTCCCAACCACATGTGGAGACAGTGGAAAGTATGACAGGGCCCTGACAGAAAGAAGAGTCTGAGAGACATGGGGAGACATTCCTGAAGCAGCTCTCAGAGTGGTGAGCACACAGGGGGAGAGACAGAGGTTCTGATTCTAAGTACCAGCTAGAGTGCCACCCTGCCTCCAACTGAGACTTTGGGCGCCTCGTCATCTGACAGCTAGCTTTTGGTAAAAGTCTCTTAACAGGTCTGCCTGCTTCTGGTCTTGTCTCCTCCAGTCCATCCTTCAAAATGTAGATAGGGTTCACTTTACAGAATGCTCATTTTAAAATTCACAGGATAACCTTCAATGGCTATTGGACATCTTCCATGACCTGGGTTCTGCCTTCCAGCTGTCCTCTCAGACTCTGTACACCAGCCATGATGAACCACTTCCAGTTTCCCATATTTGCCGTGTCTTCACCTCTACACCTTTGCACGTGTTGTTCTTTACATTGTAACAACAACCTTGCACCCAATCTATTTGCTGGATAGCTCCAACTATATAGCTAGTCAACAAGTAAGTCACAAGACCCTTCTGGAAAACATCTCTGAGCTGCTAAGAGGTGTATGCTGTCCTCAGTTCTCTGGCCTTCACCTTCAGAGCACTAGCACATTGCATTCCTGGCGTGTTCACTTCTCTCTCCACTCCACGTGTGAATTTCCTGAGGGCAAAGGGCGAGGTCCTTTCCTCTCCTCTGAGGGACTAAACAAGCGCCTGACCCATCAATGGTGCTCAATTGCCTATTGCCTCCTCACGCTACCAAAACAATAACTAGACAGGGCCCCACCAAATTGAAATTGGAAGAGGTCTTTCTATTTTTCTCACCCAGAGTCACACACTGGCACACTCATACACATGTACATACTTCCCCCATGATTTTCCTCAATACTCTCTTTCATTTGTCTTGGGGACCCAGTATTAAGTCATAGACCGTAAGGCTGGCTTCTTCTTGACCTGCAATTATTAGGCTAGAGTAAAAAAAGGACTTCTCATTTTGGTCCCAGCTGCATCATAGTTACACAAGAAGAGACGTGGTTTATGAGAGTTCAGGGCCAGCTTTGATGTGTTCTGTGGGGTAGAAGCTCACAGTGGCAGATTCTGTTTTCTGCATTTCCTCTGGGAGGAAAAGACTGGAGATGATTTCCGCTAGAGCACCAACAAGCCCTGCGTGTTCTCCTGTTATCTCAGGAGCCAGTCGTTATGGAGAAGACCCAGGGATGAACACCCTCCAGAAATGGGGTCACAGAGGTATAAGCACACCTTTGCCTTCAGGGCTCAGGACCCCTTCCTGCCAACCTTCCTTTCCTTTCTAGCCATGGTCATTTCCTAGACACCTGGGGACCTCATATCCCCGCCCCAGCCTGACCTTTAGTGTAGCCTGATTCGAAGACTATATCTGATGTGCCACTGACCTCTTCTTAACTCACCATTTCTAATCTCTCCTATTCCAGTCTAAACACTTTCCTGGTGGCAGAAAAAAAATCCTAAGATTGTTTCCTATTAGAATAATTTAACAATACTCATCGGGACTTTAATAGAGGCTCATTATCTTCTGGCATTATAAGTTACAAGTGGAGATGCTAACTGCAAGGTTGCTAGTTTGGACTCATTAGTTGCTCCAAAGGAGAAAGATGAAGCTGGCTGCTCTCATAAACATTGACAGTGACAAGAGCAGAGCTTATACACCGCTACCGATACGAGCCCTCAACACAAGGAATCCAGGACAGATAATCCCCTCAGGACCAATAATGAGAATAGAGCTACCAGGAGGGTAAGGTTAATGTGGGAGCAGAAAGGGGGAATCAATCACAAGAATCAACATATAACCCCCTCCCAGGGGGATGAACAACAGAAAAGTGGGTGAAGGGAGACAGCGGGTGATGTAAAATATGAAAATAATAAATTATAATTTATGAAGGGTTCATGAGAAAGGGAGGAGGAAGGAGGGAGGTAAAAATGAGGAGCTGATATAAAGGACTCAAGTACACAATTGCTGAAGACAAAGCGGGTGCATAAGCAAAAGTGGTGAAAGCTGATGGAGCCCGGCCATCAAAAGATATAGTGTCTGGAGTCTTAAAGACTTGAAGATAAACAAGCTGCCATCTAGCTGAGAAGCAACAAAGCCCACATGGAAGAAGCACACCAGCCTGTCTGATCATGAGGTATTATAGGATCGGGTATCAGGGATCAAAGACCCAAAACAAAACAAATCATATCAATGGCAATGAGAGGGAGGACAGAGTGGAGAAAGACCCAAAGTAGTCAATTGGACACCCCCTGTCAGAAGGGCCACAAGGAAGAGATGAGCCAGACAGGGTGCAGCATAGCACCGATAAACACACAACCTTTCTCTAGTTCTTTAATGCTTCCTCCCCCCATTATCATGACCCCAATTCTATCTTACAAATCTGCCTAGACCAGAATATGTATACAGGTACAGATAAGAGCTAGCAACACAGGAAATCCAGAACAGATAAATCTCCCAGAACCAATCAGAGGAGGGAGCAGTGATACTAGGAGGGTAAGGGAAGGGGGGGGGGAGAAAGGAGGAACTTATTACAATAATCGATGTATGGCCCCCATCCCAGGGGGATGGACAGCATAAAAGCGGGTGAAAGGCGACAGTGGTCAGTGTAAGATATGGGGAAAAATATAAATTTCAAGGGGACATGGGGGAGGAAGGGTGAAGGAGGGAGGAAAAAATAAAAACTGAGGCGCTTATATACCACGGGCTCAAGTAGAAAGAAAATGTTTTGAAAAAGATGATGACAACATATGTAGAGATGTATCCAACACAATGGATATATGTATGTATTGTGATAAATGTTGTAAGAAACTCCAATAAAAATGAAAAGGAGGATGGGGAAATAGATCTATGTGTCTATATTTATAGGTCAAGTATTAAGGTGGCGGAAGGACCTTGGGCCTCTACTCAAACACTCCCTCAATGCATGAATACCTTCTTTTATTAAATTGGAACTCTATGATGCTCACTCTCCCAACACAATGGCTGGAGCCAAAGTGGGTGAACAAGTAAATGTGGTGAAGAAAGCTGATGGTGCCCGGCTATCAAAAGAGATAGTGACTGGGGTCTTAAAGGCTTGAAGATAAACAAGCGGCCATCTAGCTCAGAAGCAACAAAGTCCACATGGAAGAACACACCAGCCTGTGTGATCGAGTGGTCCCAAAGGGATCAGTTACCAGGCATCAAAGAACAAAAAATCATATCATTGACTGCACACCTCCATGATAGGATCGCTGAAGACAAATGGGTGCATAAGCAAATGTGGTGAAGAAAGCTGATGGTGCCCGGCTATCAAAAGAGATAGTGTCTGGGGTCTTAAAGGCTTGAAGGTGAACAAGCGGCCATCTAGCTCAGAAGCAAAAAAGCCCACATGGAAGAAGCACACTGGCCAGTGCGATCACGAGGTGCCAAGGGAACAGGTATAAGGCATCATGCAAAAAAACAACAACGATATAAGTGTGTGTATGTATGTGTATATATGTGTATATGTATATGTATATATATACCATATTAAATGAAGGGGGAAGTGCAGAGTGGAGACCCAAGGCCCAAGTGTCGGCCAATGGAGATCCCCTCATAGAGGCGTTTAGGAGAGGAGATGGGTTAATTAGGGTGCGAGGTAGTACCGATGAAGAACACAGCTTTCCCACAGATCCTGGATGCTTCCTCCCCCCAACTACCATGATCCGAATTCTACCTTGCAGGCCTGGATAGGACAGAGGCTGTACACTGGTACATAGGAGGGCTGGAGATACAGGGAATCCAGGGTGGATGATACCTTCAGGACCAAGGGTGTGAGGGACGATGCCGGGTGAGTGGAGGGTTAGTGGGTTGGAAAGGGGGAACTGATTACAAGGATCCACATGTGACCTCTTCCCTGGGAGAGGGACAGCAGAGAAGGGGGGAAGGGAGACTCCGGATAGGGCAAGATATGACAAAAAAAGAGGTATAAATTACCAAGGGCACATGAGGGAGGGGGGAAAAGGGAGGGAGGGGGAAAAAAAAGAGGACCTAATGCAAAGGGCTTAAGTGGAGAGCAAATGCTTTGAGAATGATTGGGGCAGGGAATGTATGGATGTGCTTTATACAATTGATGTATGTATATGTATGGATGGTGATAAGAGTTGTATGAGTCCCTAATAAAATGTAAAAAAAGAAAAGAGGAGAAAAAAATGATTAGGGCAAAGACTGTACAGATGTGCTTTATACAATTGATGTATGTATATGTATGAACTGTGATAAGAATTGTATGAGCCCCTAATAAATTGTTAAAATTAAAAAAAAAATAAAATGATGGTGACATATGTGCAAAGGTGCTTGACACATTTGAGGAATGTATGGATTGTGATAAGACATGTAAGAGTCTCCAATAAAAGTATTAAAAAACAATAACAAAAAATAAATAAATAAATAAATATGAAAGTATGGATTGTGATAAGAGTTGAAAGAGGCCCCAATAAAAGTATTTAATAATAATAATAATAAAAGATGTCCAGTGAAAGAAGCTCTAGGCAGCAGTTCTCCTCTGCCCGATGTGTCACATAGACATCAGAACTCCCTCGAGGGCAGGTTCAAGGAGAGCCTCAGTGTAGCCCTGTGGGGCAGCCCACAGCAGAGCACGAGGAACCAGAGGGAGACAAAACCGAAACAAAGTTATAGAAGAAGAACTGAGAGCAGCAACAGCCTACGGGTGTATCGTTCTTAGTGTGGAATTCAGGTAAGTAGAAAAAGCTGCATGAGTTTGACAGATATTGTAAATAGAAGTTTAGATGCCATTCTATACCTACATATTTGTAAAACCAACAAAGTACTCATGTTCATCACCAAATCCCAGGTGGTTGATGGGAGACGCGGAGTGTAGATTCTCACCTGGCAGGAAACACCGTGAAGAGATGCTAACCACCTCTGGGAGCAGAAAGGGCAGGGATTATTATAAAAATTCTGGAAAGACTACTTCCAAACCCTGACCTCATGCCCCTGAACTGGGGTGCTGGTCTACTCTTTGCCTGACTATTCTGTGCCACCTGCTCTCAACAAGACCTGATTCCCACCTCGCCTCCTGCTGAGCAACCGATGTACGACACAACTTTCCCAGGTAGCACCTTGCCTTCACTCTTCATTTACTGATCTGCTAATTCAACAAATGACAGTGAAGCATCTACTGTGCATCAGGCATCTTGCTAGCAAGAAAGTGAGAAAGACACAGGCCCTGTCATCAAAAAGCTAGCTAACAATGGAATGCGTAAGGAAGATAGACATTTAAAAAATAACCAATCAATGAGAATTCATTTCAATCATTGTAAGTGCTTCAGAGCAAACCACAGAGGAAAGGTTACATGGTTCAGGGTATCCTTCAAATCACCCCGGCCTATTGACATATTCCTAGATGTAATCCCCACTGTTTATCCCACTGCCGTCTCCCAGAAACCTGAGCAGTAGTTGGACTCAGTCTTCCTTTATGGAACCCACTCTAAACAAGATCATGAAAAATGCCTTAGCCTTTTATTCAGCGAGAGGAGTGAACCTCACCCAGGACTGAAATAGAATTCCATGACTACAGGGAAGCAGATCAAAGCTGGGATTGCGCAGGCGAGATTGCTTTAAATCTATTTCCCTGAGTAGTCTCTGCCCTTGTGGCTTCCTGCTGCTGGGAAAGCTAGGCAGCCATGTGGCTTTCATCCCCAGTGCCGTTTAAGGGTGCACCTTAGCTTAGCCGCTGGTGGGCAGAGCAAAGTGGAATTGGAGAGGAGCACATAAAACTGAGAAGGCATTTTAGAAGAAGAATTAATAGCAGCAGCAACCTACCATGTGCTGAGCACTTCATATGTGCCAATTGTCATGACAGTCCTGAGCCAGGCATAATTGCCCCTGTGGTGAAGTGAAATTGCTTAAATATGTTTTTTCTACCCACTTAGCTACAATACAGCAGGAGAAGGGTAGCGGTTTATGGAGGGAACTCCTGCTAGTCCATGGCTGGCTGGGGACGTGGCTCTGCATGTTCTGCTGTTCTAAGAGGGGCGTAGCGCTGTGTGTCCAAATGCCTCCACAGGGTGAGTTGATGTACACGGCACCCTATCTGGGGAGTGGGGGTGGGGGTGGCGCTCTGACTTTAAATGGAGCAGCATCTGATCGGTTTCGGGCAGAGGGGAGGGGAAGGGCAGGAAATTGCTACCTGTCACTTTGTAGCCATGATGCTGGTCACCAGCAAGGTGTAGGCAATAGAGATGATCACACACAACACACACACACACACATACACACAAAGAATGATGGCCATGCAGCACATCAGGCTTGCTAACAATTAACCTGTCCATGTCCTCTCTCGCCTCTTCTGTTCAGTTTCTCCTCCTCATCAGTCTTTCGATATCTTTCTCATCCTTTCCTCCAAAAGTATCTGGTTCTAGGATCATCGTCTATTTGTTTCCTTACATCTTCTGTGTCTTTGTTGTAGTGTCGGTGTGGCATGTCTGTCTAGTTCACCATCTTGCAGGAAGTCTATCCAACTATCTCACATGAAAGAAAAGGACACCGATCTCCGAGCAGGAAGGAGCCTGCTCGGTCACTGGTCACACTGTCCCACACTGTTTGCTTATTTGTCTCCTTCAGTCGGCTGGAAAGACAGGATGCTAACCTTGATCTGTGCCAGGAGCAGCACAAAAGTCCTAAGAAATCTAACAACCGTATGGGGAAACAAAAAACAAGGAAATATAAAAAAACGCCACATAAAGGTACCTACACAGAACACCTCTCCTTGTTGGCCAAAGATCAAGTCTCCTTGTTGGCCAAAGATCTGGGGGAAATCTCTTCTTAGTGTCCAGACCCAGGGTATTTTGAGGCCCAGGGTGTTAGGACGTGCCCTAGCCAAGTGACCATATTAAACACTGTGAAACGGGTTTGACAGCCTAGGTAACTTGCCAGAGCACCATATTTGGATCCAGAAAACCAGACTTCCATGTGGTTTTTGGACGTGGCTTATGGAGCACCTGGGATGGGGTGATTTAAGCACTGGACCCAACGAAGAAGCACCACGTCCATGCCAGGGCTGAGGGCAGAAGGCGAGTCAGATCCTAGCTCAGACACACACGAGGGGCACAGCTCGTGAACAAAGTACTTCAACCCTCCCGTACCCTTCTCTTTAGAATAAGAATCGAAAGTTGTTTTGTTTTAAGTAGAAAACATTGACACACACAATCATGACAACAAATATTCTTGCCAATAGAATGTATAAATTATACTAAAAGGATAAAGTGCAAAAATTTAATAAAACAGTGAACTTCTTATTTTTTTGTGTGACTATCAAAGTTATTCTCCCTTTCTTAGGTGGGAGAGTTCTAGAGACGTTTATTGTCAAATTAGTACAATATAGCCTTTTTTTTTCTTTTCTCCCATTCCCCTTCAGACTCATCAAGTGTGCAAAGTTGGTCACAGGAGGGTCTCAAAGGACAGAAGGTGGTAGAGACAGAGAGGAGCAGTGGAGCGGAAACACTTGCCAGGCAGACACTGTGTGCTTGGACTCGCTGCAGCTTTGCCACTTAACCTGCTTGAGGACTTGAGCTGCTTCATCTCTTTTGAACTAGCCTCGGTCGCAACACAGCAAGGGCTCAAGGTCAAGGCAGTTAACTAGGTCGAAATGGGTTTAACTATCCTCCACCTAGCAAAGCAACGTAACAATTTCTAGATAAATGGTGAAACGTTTAGTTCCAAGACCCCATGCTTGCAAAGCCGGTCCTCCTGCTTTCTCTCTGTAAGATTCAGCTTTTACATCACCACCTCCTGGAGGCTGTCTCTGTTCTCCCAGCCCAGGTTAGGGACCTCTTTATGGCTCCCCCAGCCCCTTGTACAGTATCTTACATACTCTAATTGTCTGTCTGTGTCATCCTTGGGGGGCCTTTTGGGGGCAGAGCCGCTTGATGACGTCGGGGCCTCTGACCCTGACCAGTGCACTGGGAGCACGGCAGGTTCCTAGTTATGTTTGCTGAATTGCCTGAGACCGGAGTTCCTGTGAAAGATTCATGATATTCAGAATAAAATTCTAGCCCTCAAAAAGTGGCAACATTAATCTGTGTTCCTGCTTCCGCATGATGCCAGAGTTAGATATACTGGAGGACATATGAGTGCCAGGCCTGAAAAGTCTATTTTCTGAATCTGACGGGCTCTCGTGGAAGCTCCATTCCACAGTGATTGACCCCGACTTTCCGCGAGAAATTGCCAGCTTGATTGTAGAGAAAGGATCCAGACCTAATTGTTCTTTGTGAGTCTGGGACAGAAGGTATTGTTGCCTGAAAAATGGAACTGTCTAAATTAATTTTCCTGAAACAAACATCGCTGCCAAATAAAAGCAATGCATAATAACAACACAAAATTAAAAGCAAAATGATACCTTTTGTTACATGGGGAATGCAAACGTGTTTACCACGAAAAAGGACCAAAGTGCTATTTTCTTGGAAGTTTAGGGAAGCATTTTGAAGTCTGATGAGGTGTGTGTGTGTGTGTGTGTGTGTGTGTGTGTTTAGGAGTAGAGTATGATAAGGGATGCTCTTTCTTCTATTAAAAAAGATGTTTTGAAAAAAGTATTCAGATTTGATTGCTGAATAGCATATCCTAAATATTCTTAAATCCCATTATAGCTTTTATAGGCAGAGACTGAGAACGTAAAGGGAGTTAACTTATACTGAACTGCCTTTATTTTCCATTGTCTTACTTTGCTAAGCAATTTTTATTTATTTTGATGTCCTCTGTACCCACCTCCTGGGTACTATGTACATATACATGTGTGTACACTGACAAATATATTCTAGAAAGAGTTAGGATATAAACACTTATGGAACATCTACTATATGAAAGATTCTGTATTTATGTTTACTTATTTCACACACCCTCATACTGCAGCTGTTTAAAGATGGAGAAACCTAAGCTCAGTGAGGGTAAGTAAATGCTTAGTCACATAGCTAGAAAGTAATGGAGTCAGCTTGACTATGAAACTAATCCCTTAAAAGCACTCTGCCTACAGCATAGAGTATTAGTAATAGGATATTAATAATATCAAAATAAAAGAGGAAAGTTGGCACACAAAACTCAAACATCTCAATAAACTAAGCAAGTTTCATTCATTTAACTGCATTTCCATGGGCTTTTCTTGTCCTTGTCTAGTGCTTATAATTCATATAAAAATCAAAGATGCAATCATGGCTTAAATAGGATTTTCCTACCTTCTGTATTGTTATTTTTAGGCTCTATTATATCATAAGGAAATTTTCCAATAGTATTAAATAGTAATTGTGAACATTATTTCAATGACTTCATAATGTTACATCTAGTGAAAATGCATAGTTAACTTAAATACAGCACATTTAGGTTGTTACTATTTTGTTATTATAAATAACATAATAAACATCTTCCTGCCTATAGCATTTCCTTCACTTGAATTAGATTTTTTTTTCCAGCATGAATACCCAAGAGTGGAATTACTGGGTCAGAAAACATGTACCTTTTTATTACTCTTGATACACAGTGCCGAATTGCTTTCCAGCAGGATCGTTCCAATTTACACTTCCACGAATCGTGTGTGAGATAAAGATAATCAGCTTTATAATCAGCTCTCTTGAGCTAGGTTCACCATCTTTGGTGATGCAGGAAAAATCCACTTGGTCATGACTTGACCTGACCACCTACATGGGGGTCCCTAAATAAAGGTGTGGTTGCTCATTTGATGGATTGTTTTTGTTTTGGAAGGGTTTTTTGTTGTTATTGGTTTGTTTGGGTTTTTAAGGTGTCAGGAAGCTAACTCTACAAGCAATAGGGATTCGCTGCAAATTTTTAAAATAAAAAAAGTTTTGAGCCAAAGGTGATTCAAACACCCTGTGAAACACTGAGATGCACAGCAGATATTTTAGTACACCTCCACCAGCCTAGGAGCTGCTCTGGGTTCTCCTCTCCTTTAACCCCCACCCACTGAGGAGCCTTAATGTGATCTTCCCCAAGCATGAGGAGTTTTGCAAGAAATCCAGGGGCCACTCTGCTAGAGAGAAGCCTCTTTCGCACGATCCTCTTAGGTTCCTCAATTCCAAGGTACCACACTGGAGGGAAGTAATCAAAACCCTCAGCCACGGAGAAAGCCCAACACAATCTCTCCTGCACCGGAGGAAAGGAGGACAGGAGGACAGGAGGAAAGGAGGTGGCCCTGCCTTGCTTGCTCTGGGCCACAGAGGGCGAGGTTTCCCAATGGGGCTGAAGATACATCAGTTCCAAGGGTATTCGTTTTTGTTTTGTTTAGGCAGTTGTTGTCCTTTTGACAAATATTTCCTGCTATAAACATGAAAGAAATGTTTGTTTTAGGTTAGGATTTAGGTTTCCAGAACCTTGAGTTCGCTGCCATCTCCTCTCCGGCTACAAAGCTCCTGACTGGGTGCCCCACTTTGTGACTTCTTGTAGATAGTGGTCACCTAGTCGGCCTTAGTTGCTTTGAAATCACACCACAGGATTGACGTCTGGCTCTGCCTTTTTCTAGCTCTAGTTTTGTTTTTCATCATTTTATTGGGAGCTTGTACAGCTCTTATCATAATCCATCCATCTATCCATTGTGTCAAGTACATTTGTCGCTGTCATCATTTTTTCTTTTTTAAAATTATTTTGTGTGCTTGTACAACTCATCACGATCCATACATCCATCCATTGTGTCAAATAGCTTTGTACAAATGTTGCCATCATCATTTTCAAAATATTTTCTTTCTACTTGGGCTATTGGTTTTAATTTCTCATTTTTTCTCTTCTGTGCTCCACCTCATGAATCCTTGATAATTTATCAATTTTTTTTCATGTCTTACACTGAACGATGTCTCCCTTCACCCACTTCTCTGTTGTCTGTCCCCCTGGGAGGGGGTTATATGTAGATCATTGTAATCTGTTCCCCCTTTCTTTCCCCACCTCCTCCTGGTATCACTACGCTCATTATTGGTCCTGAGGAGTTTGTCTGTCCTGGATTCCCTGTGTTGAGAGCTCTTATCTGTACCAGTGTACATGCTCTGGTCTAGCTGGATTTGCAAGGTAGAATTGGGGTCATGATGGAAGCAGGGAGAGGAAGCATTAAAGAAGTAGAGGAAAGTTATATATTTGGTCGGTGCTATACTGTGCCTGGCTGGCTCATCTCTTCCTTGTGACTCTTCCATAAGGGGATGTCCCATTGGTTTACAGATGGGCCTTTGGTCTCCACTCTGCCCTCCCCACCATCCACAATGATAGGAATTTTTTGTTCTGGATCTTTGATGCCTGATACCTGATCCCATCTATCTAGCTCTAGTTTTAATTGCTTCATCTGCATGTGAAAGATGACCACTGACTAAAGAAACTGAAGAAGAATGGATGCCTTCTTCTCCAGCAGGAAAAGAAAATAGAAAGTACCACGGACTGCTAAAAGGACAAACAAATCTGTGTTGGAAGAAGTCTGGCCAGAGGGCTCTTAGAGCAGGGGTCTTCAAACTTTGTAAACAGGGGGCCAGTTCATTGTCCCTCAGACGCATTGGAGGGCCAGACTATAGTTTAAAAAAAAACACAAACTACGAACCAATTCCTATGCACACGGCACACATCTTATTTTGAAGTAAGATAACAAATCGGGCAACAACACTCGGCAGGCCGGATAAATGTCTGTGTGTGTTGGTGGGGTGGGGGGGGGCGAATGTGGCCCATGGGCCATTCTTTGAGGACCCTGCCTTAGAGGCAAGGATGGTGAGCCTTTATCTTGTGTGCTTGGACATGCTGTCCTTGGAGAAAGACATCCAGCATGGTAAAGCAGAGGAGCAGCGACAGAGGAGAAGGCCACCGTGGCTGCTACAATGGGCTCAAGAACAGGGACGGCTGTGAGGCTGGCAGCAGCCAGGCAGCGTTTCCCTCTGGTGTGCATGTGCTTGCTATGGTTGGGAACTGACTCGGTGGCTTCTAACCACCGTTTCCTAGAGCCTATTGTCAAACTAGGGGCCATGGTGGCTTCGTGGCTGAAATCCCACCTTCCACGGGGGCCATATGCGTTCAATTCCTACCCAATAAACCTCAAGCACAGCCATAACTCCTCATCTACCACGAGGCTTGACAGTTGCTGTGATGTGAAAGAGGTTTCAGCCAAGGTCGCAGACTAAGACAGATGATGAAGAACAGTCTGGCGGTCTGACTCTGTGGGAATATCACTGTTGGCTGCTATTGCCTTACGGAGACCCCACGCACAGCAGAAATGCACGGCAGGCACTGCCCTTGATGCTTCAGCTCTCTCAGCCAACTCTCCGATTCCTTTGACAAATCTGAAGAGTGCATATGATTCGTAATGAACAAATAGGAAACCTGAAGCTCAAAGGGCTTACGTTATTATTTCGCTCAATCTCTTCACTCTAATACACTCCCCTCCTCTCACAGCCTTCCACCTAGGAGCACACAGTCGACAATCAAGGGGATATAATGAGTTGTTTGTAGTCTTCTTAGGAAACATTGTGATTTCTCTGAATCAAACCTTTCCTTCCCTGAGTCAGCTCCTATATGTGGGAGGATGGCAGATGGTGACAATTGTCCACTGCTTCTCAGAATATCACATTTGTATCCCATTCAGAAACACGTTTATGAAGACGTGTCTGTGGCTAGAGCAGGAGAAGAGCATAGAGGACACGGTTGCCTTCGTCTGTCTATTGTGTCCCTAAACGTGTCCATATTTTTCTTTGAGAATAGAACCCGACATTGGATTCCCCCCACCCCACCCCCACTTGTCTCTGCTTCAATGGCTTTTGTCATTACCGGACAGGGAAGAACTCAGCAGCTGACCCCATCTGGAGAGAAAGCACGGGCACGTCCAACAGTTGAAAAGAGAAAGATCCTTGGTACTAAACTGGGCACATCAATGGCTTTTTAAACCAGGTGTGTGTGTGTGTGTGTGTGTGTGTGTGTGTGTGTGTGTGTGTATCTGGAGAGAGTGAAAGTGTAAGAATGAGAACTCCAGAGAGACAAAGATGGAGATAGAGGCAGGAATAAAGGGAACAAACACAAATAAGCAAACACACACACTCACACACGCGAAAGGAAAGTGAGCTATACAGCTTTCTGGGACTCACCCGAGCAAGTGCCAGAAGGCCCTTAGAGATTAGCCAGCTGAGGGTTGGCTGGCAAGCAGCAGCCTTCTGGTCAGATTTGGCCTGCTGTCTATATTTACATAGGCATCCGCTTAAAAAATGGCCTTTATATTTTACATGAATGAAAACAACTCAAAAGAAAAACACCCAATACATTTACTTGTGAACATTTTATGACATTCAGATGTCAGTGACCATTAAGAGAACCTTTATTGGAACCCAGTCACATTCATTTGTGTATGTGTATGTTGTCTTGGTTTCTGTTTGCTGAAAGGGCAGGGTGGAGGGGGGAGTAGTTAAGACAGAGATTCCTGGATTCTGCAAAGGCTAAACTAGCTACTTTAGTCTCCTCTACAGAAAACACAGCTGATCTTCACCTTAGCCTTCAGACACAACGGCTCCAATGAAGATCAACTTTACATGTGTGTTATTCCAACCTGCATCCCTGGTGCCTGGCACAGGCCTTCCCACCAAGTCTGGTTATCTTGAACTTGCGGTGCAAAGTGAAATTGCAGGACCCTTGATTCAAAAAGTGTCGCTAACAATACTGGAAGAAACTGCTTTAAACTCTCTTCTGCAGCTTCTCTCTTGACTGGTTTTGCTTCCATGGTATTTTTCCTTCTTGTTCTAATGGCATGCTCCCTTGGCCATGGGGACAGTCAGGGGCGAGTGTCCAGGGGCTGTACCCTGGAATGCAGCACATATGCGGGGAAGCTCCCCTGGCTGCCTGATCCCCGTCTTGTCAGCTGTGGGATTGACTTCCCACTGAGGATCCAAACCAAGAATCTCCCCTTTCTAAGAGACTGCTCCCCTAATACACAGCAGATGAGGGCCCTGGAGGGTGTTGTAATTGTCAGAGGGGGAAGAGCGAGGGTAGGGGAGAGACATGTCCCCCCAAGTGAACTGCTGCATCTTCGTGATGCCATTTTGGGCAACGGAAGGCCATCGAGGTCCAGGGAGCTAATGTCAAGGAGCCAATAGCTGAGAAACTGTCCCGAAGAAGCGAGGAAGTGTTAGGAACCAAGACTATGTATGAGCCGATGCTCCAAGTCTCAAGGCATGATTTACTGTCCTCTCAGACTTTACTTATAAAACAAAGACTCTGACTCTTCGCCCAGAATTTTAGGATGGCAAGCATAGATCATTAAATCACAAGGGAGGGGCCCAGCGTCACTGCATGTTATGCATCTGGAAGTCAGCCCTGCCGGGAACACAGTGTTTTCAACGAGATGGCATGCCACAGTGAAAAAGAACGACCAGGACCCCTGGCTTGATCACTGCCGCGTGCTGAGCCTTCCCCCTGCTCACCATTCAATGGGTTTTAGGGCTCAAGAATAATGGTTGAGATGACAGGGCTCTGGAGCCAGGTTGGGCTCTGGACTCCTCTAGGAGAATCCTCAGGCAGCTACAGTCTGGTCCCATTGCTGAGTCCAGAGCATTTGAGAGGTTTCAGGATTTTGAAGGATGCAAACCTTTCAAAGTCACTAGAGAGTGTACGGTACGTGAGGATGCTGTGGGATCTCAGAGATGAAAGCAATTAGTTGAAACTTCCGGCACGATGGAGATAGTCTCCCAGAGAAGACCTTAAGACTGTTTCTTGTAGGGGGTGGGGATTGCGATTTCTTTAGGAGAAGAAGAAGAAGAAGGAGGACGAGAAGGAGGAGGAGGAGGAGGAGGAGGAGGAGGAGTCGTCGTCAGGAATTCTAGGCAGGAGTTTCTGCAGAAACCCAAGCTCAGAGATCGGAAAGCACTGTGAACCTGGGGCATAGGGAATGTCCCAGGATGACTGAAGCTTATAGGACAACAGGGAGGTGTCGATGACTCTGAATGACATAAAGTGCATCATAGAGTCTCGTGGAAGTTTGGATTTCATCCTTAGGCAACTGGGAGTCACTGAATTATTCAATGATGGAGAGAGATACCTTACTAAAATGGCCCTAAACCATAAAGGAATCTGTTTTTAGAGGGTGAGAATGGCTTAGGGAAACCTGTCTCCACTGAACAGGTAAGCATATTTCCAGGGAACCCAACCAAACCCTCTGCCATGAAGTCAATTTCAACTCATACAGACTCTATAGGACAGAGCAGCACTGCTACTTTGGGTTTCCAAGTCTGAAAATATTTCAGGAGCAGAACCGCCCCCCGCCCCCCCCCAATCTCTAATTCTCCCACAGAGCAGCTAATTAACTGGTACAAACTGCTGACCTTGATGTTAGGGTTCAACGGTCTCCCACTACACTGTTAACTACAGCGAGTGAGCGAGATAAAGCTGGGGAGAGTTTACCCAGATCAGGTGTGTGTTACAGAATTACACCCACATTACAACAACCCCATGGGGGAAGCATTCGCATCTCCCTTTTCCAAATGGGAATTGGATCAGAGAGGCTCAAGTCTAGCTGAAGATGACACAGCTAAAGAATCAGAACAGAATCCTACTGGGGCTCTACCTAACAGCCTAGTTTATACCCTTGGTGCCCATCTCTTTTTCAATAGTGCCAAGCAAGCACACCAGAGTCACCCATTTCTTAGGGAATGAAGTCAGAGACCAGGGTCTGAGTTCTGCTGAACTTCTGAGTCAAAGTGGTAACTCCTTTCATAGTGCCCCACATCGCTCTGAGTATTTTTTTGGTGAACTACTAGTTTCTGAGTGAGGCACAGGGTCTGAAACAGAGTAGCTGATAAGTCCCAGCTCTCAGAATGAATGAACAAATTAAAGACCCCCAATTCGCCATGGGGTCTGGGAGCCTTCTAACTGGGGCCCGAGCCACAAGCAGCCCCTGCAGTTTTCCGTGGGTGCCGTGCTGAGGCTGAGAGCGGTGAGGGTGACACATGGTTCTAGTCTCAGAACCAAATTTACAGCAGCTAGTGGCCATAAACCGCACTAGCTACTCAGTTAGGCTAATTTATGTTCACACCAGGGCCATCCTGGCCCCCGAAGCCCAGAGCTCTTTACAATTCCAAAATGATTAAAAGCATCACACAAACCCATATTTTCCATTTTTATTAAAAGCACTAAAGCGGGCAGCACTTTCTGCATGCCAATAGGGAGCTACTTCCTAACCCAGGGGGAGAAGATGCTCTTTAATGGCCATGGCAGGCTCTTCCACACCCTGCTCTGCACATCCTTCTGCCTCGAACTCTACTGGCTTCTTTCAAACAACCTCTGCCCTATTTCTCCTACACTATGGCTATCCTCATCCAAGGTCACCCTTTCCCACCAGCTTTTATATTGGAGGCCTATCCCGGCTTAAAATCTATAAGGGCATTCACAGTCCAAATTCCCCAGCCTACCATTCAGGGACCTCCATGAAGTGGAAAAGCTCCCTTTACAATTCCATGTCCCATTTCCTTGATTGAGGTTGTGATGTTCCCCAATTAGCCAGGATAGTGGTCCCTCTCTGAGACTTGCTTGGTGTTATCCCCCTGGGCCTGGAATGACTTTATCTCTTCTCCACCTGAAAAATATTTTTTCTTACCGATGAAGATCGAACTCAATTTTCACCTTTCATTTCAAGTATTCCGGGACATCTTGAGTCCACGTTAGTTACTCATTTGCCATACATATCAATCCACTTGAGTGCACATCATGACTAAGTAGGTTATGCTTGTGTGTCAGCTTCTGATTGTGGGTTCCAAGCACAGCCTGTGCACAGGGCACGTAGCAGGCACTGGGTGGATGCTCCATGAATGAGTGAACCAATGAAGTATACGCCCAATAATGTGTCCCAGCTGAGATATCCCTGGGTTGTGGTAAAGAAAGTTATTTATCTAAAAGAGCAAGATCCCACCATCACAGCCCTCACATTACTAGGGAGGAAGTCTTTGCACTTACCCCCCAGTTTGTTCACTACATTCCTTCCCCTCTCACCTACTGGAAAACATCGCTCCCAAATTTTTCTATCTGCCTTTGATGCACCGTCAACATTTTCAGTTTTACTGGGTCATTCCCACCGTTATAAAACTACGTTGCTAATTCTTCCATGGCTCTACGTCCCTTTTTCATTATTCATTTATTTCTTGAACCAGTTGTCTAGATCTCATCTTTGAGTCCTCTTTCGCATTTTCTCTTCCTACAAGGCTTGGCCTCCCACAGCACCGCGGCTACTCTCAGCCAGCTGCCACGAGACTTGTGTCACATTCGTCGCTCAGTGCCCAGTCTCCAGCACACTTGGCAGATCAGCAGAATTTGAGCCCTTTTTATTACACCACTTACAAAAACAAAAACAAAACAAACAAACAAACAAAAGCACCCTGGACTTCCAGGATACCATCCTCTCTCCCTAACCAACATTCGTGGGCTTATTTTTCTGATCCCTTTGCTTGTCCCTTTACTTCTGGCAGATGTTTCAACCTTGCACTAGCCAGGGTTCAGTCCATGGACTTAATTTCTTCTCCATTTACACTCACTCCTTACAGGATCCCACCCGCCTCCGTGCTTTCAATTAGCAGGATGACAGATTGCAGAATTTATACTGTAGCTCTAGCCCAACCTTTCCTCCGGACTCAGTATCTTGCTTCTGTTTATATCCACAGGCACATGTACAGGCAGGTCAGGTGTAACATTCTACACCCAAACTCTTAATTCCTTTATTCAAATTATTCCCTCTTCCTTTTAGAAACTCCACAATCCCATGCTCTCCAATGGACAACTAGAAACCTTGTATATTTTTGACAGTAATTTTCTTATGATCGATCTTTCATAAAATTATGTCTTTGTTTTCAGAATATACTGAGCCTCTGATCATATTTTAGTACCTTCCTTTATCAGGGCCAATTTGGTCCTGATATCATGGCACTGTCTCAAGCTCATGACTTGTGTGTGCATTATGTGTGTGTATAGTACCTGTGTATGTATGGTATGCTGTGTACCTAGAATAGTGCTTGGCATATGGTAAAAAAAATAAGAAATAAAATAACAACATATCCAATAAACTCTTGAGTCAGTTCTGACTTAGCCACCACTTCTTTGTCAGTTTGTCCTACTGTGACGGCTTGTGTGCTGCTCTGACAGTGGGAGCTGTGTCACTGGTATTTCCAATGCCAGCAGGGCCACCCAACGTGGACAGATTTTAGTGGGGCTTCCAGACTGAGAAGGACTTGGCACCCCACCATGGAGGAAAAGTCGTGGAAAACCTCATGCATAGCCTCAAAGCACTGTTAGATACTGACAGCCTAAACGAAGGAATCGGAACATTGTCTGAGACACTGCCTGAGGATAAGCGCCTCAGGTCCAAGGGCACTCGAAATGTGACTGAAGAGGAGCTGATTTTTTTGATAGGCGTCAACCATGCCAATGTGAGTCAGATAAAGTGGAGCCACAGGGGAGGGGAGCTTTCTGGATCTTCGTTTGCTGATGAAGCGCCACTCCAGGTAAAGTGAAACAGCTGAAAGAATTCTCTAATGATTGGGACTGGGCATGTACAAAGTACGAGCTTAGGGAAATCGGTAGTGGTCAAAAATGAAATGGAACACATACAGATCAATCTCTTAGGCATTAGTGAGCTGAAATGGACTGAGAGTGGCCATTTTGAATCAGAAAGTCATATAATTTGCTATGTGGGGACAAACACAATCAAGTGGAATGGCATTACATTCACTGTCAGAAAAGATCTTGATAAATTCATCATGAAGTACAATTCTGTTTGTGATAGGATTACATCTATTTGCCTATGAGGAAATCCAATCAGCACAAGTATTATTCCAATTTGGGCACCAATCACAAAAGTTAGTGATGAAGAAAATGTAGAATTCTACCAGTGACTTCACTCAGAAATTGATCAAATATGCAATTAAGATGCCCTGAGGATTATTGGGGATCAGAATACAACAGTTGGATACAAAGAGGAAGGAACAGTGGTTACAAATGACTAACTTGGTGATAGAAATGAAGCTGGAGATCGCATGATAGAATTTTGCAAAACCAATGACATGTTCACAGCAAATACCCTTTTTTTAATTACACAAAAGTCAACTATTCACATGCACTTCCATAGATGGAATACCCAGAAATAAATTGACTCTGTCTGTGGGAAGACATGATGTAGAAGCTCAATATCAGCTAAAACCATGGGCTACTTGTTGGACAGATGGTCAATTGTTCACATGTAAGTTAGGATAAAACTGAAGAATATGAAAACAAACCCACAAGAACCAAATATGACTTTGAGTACATCCCACCTGAATTTCGAGAACATCTCAAGAACAGATTTGACGCCTTGACCACTAATGACAGAAGACTTGGTGGACTTCGCGAAGACATCAAGACCATCATTTATGAAGAAAGCAAAAGGTCATTAAAAATACAGGAAATACAGAAAAGATCAAAGTAGATGTCAGAAGAGACCCTGACACTTGCTGCTAAGAGTAGCTAACACAAATTCCAGATCACTTCATTGTGCCCATTCGGAATGTGAACAGGCATCAAGAGGCAGTTATGGGCACAGAACAAGAGCCTGATGCATGCCTCACAGTCGGGAAAGACGGGCACCAGGGTTGCAGTCTCTCCTCGTACTTGCTCAGTCTGTATGTTGAGCAAGTCACCAGAGAAGCCGGATTCTATGAAGAAGAGTGTGGCATCAGGATGGGAGGAAGGCTCATTAACAACCAGAGATAGGCAGATGACACAACCTTGCTTGCTGAAAGTGAGGAGGAATTGAAGCCTTTGCTGATGAAGATCAAGGATTGCAGCCTTCAGTGTGGATGACAGCTCAAACTAAGGAAGACCAAACATCACGATTAATGGAGCAACGGTTGAAGCTGTCAAGGATTTTGTCTTACGTGGATCCACAATCAATGCTCAAGAAAGCTGTCAACAAGAGATCCAAAGACATATTCCATTTGGCAAATCTGTTGTTCAAGACCGCTTTCGAGGACTGAGGAGTGAGGACGTCACTTTGAGGACTAACCTGCACCTGACCCCAGCCACGGTAGTCTCTCTTGCCTCCTACGCATGTGAAAATTGAGCACTGGAGAAAGGCCCAAGAAGAATCGGTGCACTGGAACTGTAGTGCTCGAGAAGACTCCAGAAAGCACCACGGACTGCTAAAAGGCCACCCCCTCCGAGTTGGAAGTAGTGTGGCGAGAGGGCTCCTGAGAGGCACCGATGGCCAGAGGTTGTTTTGCATAATTTGGACATGTCGTCAGGAGAGAGAAATCCCTGGAGAAGAGCACCATGCTTGGGAAAGTGGAGGGCAGTGAAAAAGAAGAACGCTCCATGAAGTGGATCGGCACCACGCTGCCCGATGGGATCAGCCATAGGGGTCTCACCCAGTCAATTGTGAGAACAGAACAGCACCATGTGGCGTTTCGCTCGATTGGACAAAGGATCTCTATGCGTCTTAACTGATTTGATGGCATCTAATGACTATAAATTCTGACTCATAGTGATCCTGAACAAAAACATGGATCCCCACCTTAGATTGTCCTAGGCTGTGATCTTTATGGAAGCAGGCTGCTGCCTCTTTTGTCCCAAGGAATGGCTCTGAAGGTTCAAACCACCCCCCCCACCTTTGTTTAGGAGCGGAGGGATTAACCCCGGGGCATCAGGGCTTCTTGGCATATAGTAGGTGCTCAATATATATCTGTGGCATAAATGAAGTCATCTCTCTATCAATGTACACCATCAATCTATCTACAATCTAATTTGCCTACCTCCCTACCTCTCTATGTCCTGAACAATCTATTTACCATCTATGTCAAACTCAAAAAACTCAAACTCAGTGCCATTGAGCCAACTATGACTCAAAGCATCACAAGCATATACTTACATATGTCTGTCCTATGAACTGCCAGAAGAATGAGCAGACAGAATGAACAGACAGAAGTTAGGATAGCAAGATTCTATCTCACAAATTTGGACCTGGTACCAGGGAGTACCAGTTCTTGTAGGAAGACCTATTGTTTGGAAAATGAAAGGGTGAACCTGACAGAGTCAGATCCTCACCAGGGCGGATTAACACCGTGGCTGCAACCACGGGCTCAAACAAAGCAACCGTTGTGAGCATGGTGCAAGTCCAAGCCGTGTTGCATTCTGTGTGCATTGGGTGGCTACGAACTGGAACTGACTCAGGGACACCTAACAACCACAATATATTGCTTTCTATATAAACAACAGAGGTAGCTGCACCACTATTTAGTGATCTTGCCTTCTAAAGCACTGTGCCTTGCCCTCAGAGCCCTTCTGTGCCTTGCCCTCAGGGCTATGCTATAACCAGGGTCAGGGAGCTTTAAATTTTTTTTATTTCCTGACTATAGTCACTTCTAACATTAAACAGAGAAGCTACAGTGAATCAAGGATCCTATCAAGGGAGATCAATTTATAAGGCCATGCCATCCAGAATCTTGGAAATGTGATCTATTACTTTCTGGCTCATACCAAGGAGGTGGTGCTTGGGACATGCCCACAGGAAGGTACAGAAAGACAGTCTTTAAGTGTAACCACTTGTACCATCATTACCATACCCCTGCCCCCACCCCCCATGGAAATAATGACTGTGTTCAGTGTCACGAGAGGAAAACACACATTAGCCACACGACTGCGACATTATCTCTAATCATATACCATCTATGTAATATCCGCTTTTTTGTGAGCTTCACAAGTTATAATTATTGCCAGCAGGAAAAAAGGAGGGGGGAAAGGTAGGGAAATCTTGAAAAGGAGGGGACTAGATAGAAGGGAATAGTCTTCTTGGTCGCAATAAATGATATGAGAGAGATGGGCCAGAGCTTATTAGAAAATATTAGAAACTATATTTAGATTAAATCTTTAAAAATGAATTGTACACAGTCATGAGACGTGCAAGTCAGGGAGATTTTATAAGGCATTCAGATTGCCTCATTACCCTCTGTGTTTATGTCACTGGAGAGAAAGCAGTCAGATTTATGAAATGTGTCAAATTAGGGTCCACAAGAGGCATATCAGATTTGGAAGGATCCATATCAGATTTGGAAAGATCCATATCAGATTTGGAAGGATCTATAAGGTTATTACAAGGCTAATGAACGAGCTCTGATGGTGCTGGGAAACGGTGGGCTGCTAAGACTACCCTACAGTTCAAGCCCACCAGCCTCTCCGCAGGAGAAAGTACGGCTGCCCACTGCATTGAAGGGTCACAGACTTGGAAACCCTACATAGGCCACGATGAGTCCGTTGGATTTTGTATGAGGCAGGATGGGTTTTATAAATGAGCCGAACTCTTTCATATTATAAAAGAGGGCGAGGGCTGAATCCAGGTCAGAACACAGTTGAACGTGGTACAGAAGGTGATTGTAGCAGGGGACTTCTTGCTCTTGTCTTGCACTGGGTGGGAGGGGTTTCCTCTAAACTTGGGAACGGAACCAGGGGGAGGAGGGAGGAGATCATGAGGCTGAGATGGGAAACTACTGGGGGACCACTGATCCTGGCAATGAGAACTTGCTTCGTGTTCATGGTCCACAAAGCCAGCACCCTCCCCCACAGAAGTGATTGTGTACCACATTCTTGAAGGAAAGAGGAGATGGGGAATGAAGGAGACGTGCTTTCTCAAACAGGAGAGGGGATGGAAGTCAGTGAATCTGTCCCCTCTGATTCCCTCTGTGGCAGCTTCCCACGAGTGTATGGTACAGTTAGGTGGACGCGTCCTGACACATGGTCTCGCAGACTCTCAAAGAGCCGTCTAGCCCAGGCCAGTGCATGCAGCGGCAGAACAGGGGAATGGCTGCGCCATTGGGAACTGATCTGGAGCAATACCCACTAATCCAAAAAGCCATCCTCTAGTCTGAGAGTCCCAGTAGTGTCAGAGGCTCACATTCCTACAGGTCCAGTAGGATAGGGGCTAACGTTCAATTTAAATATTTTTAGCACAAAATGAAGTATGTTTCTTTCCTGTCTGAGCTTGTAGACCAAGCTGAATATCCACAGTAAGCACAGTGCTTGCCAAGGAATAATCCTAAGTGGCACATGTTATCATCAGGATCACGTCGTTCACTACATTGTTTTCCATCAGCACGACTGGCCAGAAAATAGCTAAACATAAAGAACTGGAACAAACGAGCACAGAAGAATCCGGTCCCCAAAAACCTTCTTGCAAAAACTATAATGGAGCACATAATTTGGGTCAGGCACTGAACTCGATGTTAAAGATGTAAGCATCAGTCAGTTGTGGTCCCTGGTCTAGAGGAATCCCCAATCTGATGGAGACACCGAGACATAAAGCTCTCACTGCAGGGTGCTCAGAGATACCTTAGGGATGGACCTTTGGCTCTCAGCTCTACCACTTTTCTTCTCTAGGGAGAGTCGTTCTCATGTATGAAGGGGCATTAGGATTAAGTGATGTCTGATGAAAGCCACCTACCAGCCAGACTGGCAATTTGGTGGCTGGGAGAAGAAGGCATTTCCTAGCATTTTCTCTGCCACCATAGAGGAATTTTGCTCCCCTCTCAGCTTGGCTTCTACTGGGATAATCAGATTCCCAATCCTGAATTTTTCTCCTTCTACCACACTACTCCGGAAATTACCTTGGGAATTAATAACTTGTGCTCTAAGAAGCAGAAGAGCAGAAATAAGAATGCAAATGGACAGCTTCGTGTACCGATGCAGACAGAAAGCAGAAGCCTTCTAGAATTCATTTTCCATCTATAGATGTATTGGTCTATTGCACAGTGCAGGCCATCCACAAGGACATCTCTGTGGGGCAAAAGGCCGACACCGCATGCATGCAAACCTGTCTGACCTCTGCGATGTTCAGCTGGCTTTAGACCTGTGTGCTCCATTGGGGGAGTGGCCTGGATCCTGACAGCAGAGGTAGCAACTGAAGAGACAACTAGTCAGGCTAAAAATGTACCCAGTGAAATATTTCATCTCTCAATGAAGAAACCGAAAACCAAGAACGTGCAGAACGTATCCAAGGTTTCATCATACCCTGGCCAGGAGAGCCCCAAAGGTAGTCAAGATCAGGAGGCCGGTCTTGGGAATGACTTTAAAAATGCATAAATTCTTTGAACCAGCAATTCTACTCTAAGAAACAAGTCTAGGGAGATGAACATATCTAATCAGAGCACACGGGAACAGATGAAGGAGCAGGAGGAGAGAGTGGAGCACAGCCTGGCCCACCAGGCCGTGAGGATGATGTTCCTGAGTAGAGCAGCCAGTCCACAGAGAGAACAACATGGCTGGCCCCACTATGAGAAATAATGCCAATCAGTGACTAAGGGCGATACAGGAGACTGCACCGGTGACACAGTGTGGGAATTGCACCTGACCTGATCCCACCACACCGAGGCAAATCACTGGGGGAGTGCAGCGGAACAGCAAGGGAATGGAGCAGCAAGGTCCCCAGGGAATGCTTAAAGTGGACTTTGGGGCCAGGGCGTGGTGCCCCAACAGACTGGACTGGAAAACGCTCCTAAGAGCCAGCAAACGATCCCTGAACTAACTACAAGCTTTTCTCTTGTGAAGTGTTTTGTTTTGTTCTTTGTCAGTGGTTTGTTTTTGTTGTTTTGTTGTCTGGTTGTATACTGTTGCTTTGTTTCCCTCTGTCTTGTTTTTGTGCATCTTAGTGTCTCCACAGGTCTGTCTGAATAGGACAGGCTGGATGAACTATCTGGAGGAAAAACAACAAGACCGACAGTTCCGGGGGGACTTGGGGGGGGGGATAGGGAGGGTAAGGAAGTGGTGTTAACAAACACAGGGACAAGGGAACAACATGGGACCCCAAATGGTAGAGAGGGGGGAGTGGCAGGGCTGGTGGGAAATGATCAAGGGTAAGGTTGCTTAGAGAAGAGGTATACTCTAGCCCAGGTGGCGACGAAGCATGGTAGTAGGGCAGGAGGAAAGTCAAGGGAGATAGAGGAAAGAGCTAGGAGACAAAGGGCATTTATGGAGGTCTAGACAAATACGTGTACATGCAAATATATATAGGAGGATGGGGAAATAGATCTATGTGTCTATATTTATAGGTTAAGTATTAAGGGGGCGGAAGGACCTTGGGCCTCTACTCAAACACTCCCTCAATGCATGAATACCTTCTTTTATTAAATTGGAACTCTATGATGCTCACTCTCCCGACACAACGGCTGGAGCCAAAGTGGGTGAACAAGTAAATGTGGTGAAGAAAGCTGATGGTGCCCGGCTATCAAAAGAGATAGTGACTGGGGTCTTAAAGGCTTGAAGATAAACAAGCGGCCATCTAGCTCAGAAGCAACAAAGCCCACATGGAAGAACACACCAGCCTGTGTGATCGAGTGGTCCCGAAGGGATCAGTTACCAGGCATCAAAGAACAAAAAATCATATCATTGACTGCACACCTCCATGATAGGATCGCTGAAGACAAATGGGTGCATAAGCAAATGTGGTGAAGAAAGCTGATGGTGCCCGGCTATCAAAAGAGATAGTGTCTGGGGTCTTAAAGGCTTGAAGGTGAACAAGCGGCCATCTAGCTCAGAAGCAAAAAAGCCCACAAGGAAGAAGAAGAAGCACACCGGCCAGTGCGATCACGAGGTGCATAGGGACCAGGTATAAGGCATCATGCAAAAAAAAAAAAGATATAAGTGTGTGTATGTATGTGTATATGTGTGTATATGTATATGTATATATGTATATATATATATATACCATAATAAATGAAGGGGGAAGTGCAGAGTGGAGACCCAAGGCCCAAGTGTTGGCCAATGGAGATCCCCTCATAGAGGGGTTTAGGAGAGGAGATGGGTTAATTAGGGTGCGAGGTAGTACCGATGAAGAACACAGCTTTCCCCCAGATCCTGGATGCTTCCTCCCCCCAACTACCATGATCCGAATTCTACCTTGCAGGGCTGGATAGGGCAGAGGCTGTACACTGGTACATATGAGGGCTGGAGGTACAGGGAATCCAGGGTGGATGATACCTTCAGGACCAAGGGTGTGAGGGACAATGCTGGGAGAGTGGAGGGTGAGTGGGTTGGAAAGAGGGAACTGATTACAAGGATCCACATGTGACCTCTTCCCTGGGAGAGGGACAGCAGAGAAGGGGGGGAAGGGAGACTCCGGATAGGGCAAGATATGACAAAATAACGATGTATAAATTACCAAGGACACATGAGGGAGGGGGGAAAGGGGAGGGAGGGGGAAAAAAAAGAGGACCTGATGCAAGGGGCTTAAGTGGAGAGCAAATGCTTTGAGAATGATTGGGGCAGGGAATGTATGGATGTGCTTTATACAATTGATGTATGTATATGTGTGGATTGTGATAAGAGTTGTATGAGTCCCTAATAAAATGTAAAAAAAGAAAAGAGGAGAAAAAATGATTAGGGCAAAGTCTGTACAGATGTGCTTTATACAATTGATGTATGTATATGTATGAACTGTGATAAGAATTGTATGAGCCCCAATAAATTGTTAAAAAAAAAAGAAACACGTCTAATGAAATGGCTATGATTTACCTACATGGAAACTAATCAAAACAATGAAGATAGTAATAAAAACAAACAACTCACTGTTACTGAGTCTATTCCCGCTCATAGCTAGAGTCTCCATGTAAGGTTTCTGAGGCTGTTAATCTTTACATGAGCAGCTGGTCTCGTCTTTCTCACACGGAGTGGATAGTGGGCTTTGAACTTAAACCCTGAGGTGAGCACTCCAAATCCCACCAACAGAACCACCATCTCTCCAGACAATATCAATAGTTACCACAAATGTAGCGCTGACGTTACACATTATGCTAGGTGCTTTGTGTGTGTTTGTGTGTAATCATCACAACACACTTTCTTCCTTTAAGATGAAAAATGACGATTAGAAGAGTTGAGTAATGTTCCTGAGGACACAGCGAAGATAACTTAAAAGCTGGGATTGGAATCCATGTCTACTAGATCCAAAGTGCAGGTTCTTAACTACTGTGCTGTACATTTGGCATAAAGTCATTTTCAGGAGTTCTAAGTTAATAATTTGGAATCACTTAAATGTATGAAGGTGAATCCATATAATAAAATAAAATAAGCTATTATAAGTCGTGTTGTAGATTAATATCTAGTGATGCAGCATTTAATAAGATAATGTATGTTGCAAAACACTGTTTACAAAAATGTTGATTATATATGTATACTGGGTAGAATAGATAAGTAAGTAAACATCAAACATTAATATTAATCACTCCTGGGTGGTGGAATTGTGGGACTTACTTTTGATTTTACCTATTTTATAGTTTTTCTGTAATAAACAAGAAAATAGTTTAATAATATGATTTTTAAGAAGAATGTTTTGCTTGCCAAAAAAAAAAAAAAAGACACTTCCAGGAGGCAGGGAGAGAGCTGGCATTTACAAAGACAGGATGTTCAGTTTGCAGTGGTCAGCATCTTAGCCGCTACCTCTGCCGACAATACCCATCCACTTCCAAGGCGCAAAGCAGCCCTGGCAGCACAGTGGTTAGCGCACTCAGCTGCTAACCCAAAAGATGTCACCTGTGCAAACCCATCGGCCGCATGCAGGAGAAAGATGTGCAGCCGGCTTCCTAAAGACTCACAGGCTTCGAGATCCTGGGGGGCAGTTCTACTCTGTTCCATGGGGTTGCTAAGGATCCTAGGAGGCTGCCAATTCGCCCTAGTTCAAAGAGTTGGTCCTTTGGACTAAGGGGAAGCCCTTGGGCGGTAAAGGCTGGGGCACCCGAGTGTCAGAGGGATTTCAGGGCTTGCTGCCCCCACCCTGTGGCTAGAGAAATCTAATAATATCCCACCGTTTCGTTCCCTTCTCTTTTTTTCTCCCAAAGATGTAGCAGGTAAAATTTCTGATTGAATTCCATCTTGATTTCATTAAATATTCATAAAGGCCAATTAGACTGGGAGAGAAAGAGGCCAGGAGGCAGTACCTTCCATCAACCTGTCAGAGGCTGGCTGGCCTGGACTGGGCAGTGGACAATATGGCCGTGACCTTTCTGCACTCTCCTCTGGGGTCACTTCTTAACATTCCAGCAAGGGATTCGGGACAGACAAGGAGGGAGGCAGGGGCCAGGTGAGAAGAGACAGATCATAAGGTGCTTAGTGGCTAGAATGCAAAATGCAAATGGCTGAGCAACAGTTTCAATCACTGCTGGCATGGGAATATTTCCCTAATGAGCGAGGGCGAGGGGAGCAAGCTGATTGCACTGGAGGAAAACTGCTTAGCATTCATCATCAATCAAGCAAGTTGATTTTAACCTTTTGTAGCTGAGCCACCTCATTCCTGCTCCTTTATTGGCCAATTGGAGTTCCTCTCTCCTCACCTCGCTTCCCCGGCCCCAGCTCAGACCTAAGGGGCCAGTGGAGGTCCCGAGAGAGCCCTCACCCATTTTGACTCTTAATTGGATAGCTAGGACAAGGATCAGAGAGGTCAAGGGCCTCAACAATTTCACACAGCAAATGGCAGAGCAACTAGCCACAGGCTAGAACTGTGAAAGAGCACGCACTGACGGCCAGCGGGGCGGAAGCCTGCAGACCCCGCGTGGCCATCATGAGCTGGGTAATGCTGGAACTTGTACTATTTTCAGGCTTTAGGTTCCATATTCAAATTTGGCAGCAATCATTTTCTTCTCAAGGGGCCTTGTGAGGCTCACATAATTAAAAGGATATAAAAGCGCTTTGAAAATGGCGAGGGGCTTTGTGGTCATCGCCGTCTTCAGGCCCCGTGTTCTCGCCCTCCAAGCCACATTTTATGCAGCTGTTGCAAAATCTTGCTAAACCATGGATCTGATCTTGTCTTTTTTTCTCCCTCAGCCCTTCCCAAGCGCCCTGTTGTCTTTTGGGGAAAGTCCAAGCGCTTAGCCAGGAACCTTCACAATTTGGGGCACGTGTTTTCCTGGTTCTGAACTTCAGTCTGTTCTCATTCATAAAAAAGAGAAAACTCATGCCTAGCCCAGAAGGCTGTTGTGACGATTCGAATACATGCCTGCAAACTGCCCAGCGTGGTTCCTGGCACATCATAGCTGTTCAATATAGCCCACGGATTATCTTATTAAGTTTGACAACAACCCTGGGAGATCGGCTGAAACGGGATTTATTGACCCAGATTTCACACACGAGACCTGGGGAGTCCAGAGATGGGAGAACATTTGCTCAAGTTGTACAGCTTGAGTTCAGGGTTGAAATTTCACATGTCCCTTCTGGGTCCGGGGGCAAGGATAGGCGGAGATGGAAAGGGAGGAGCAGTGTGTTAGTCAGGGTTGACGAGAGAAACAAATTCACACACTCTCATATGTGTATAAGAAAGAGCTTTATATCAAAAAGTAATTGTATATTAAGAAAACATCTGAGTCCAGTCCAGATCAAGTCCAAAAGTCTGAGAAGTCAATATGTCTGATAACAGACTATATATTCCTCTTCAGACTCACATCACACATGCAATGATGTTGAATTCAGGAAGATCACAGGCCAGCGGGTGGCAAGTCTTGTGGACTCACTGGCATGAGTCGCCATGTGGCTCCTCCAGTTCCAGGACTCTGACTCCATCAGCTGAGCTCCAAGTGTCTTGTCAGCAGGAAAATGAAGCAGAGAGAGTATCTGGCCTCCAATCAGCTATTAATCTCCTTTGTGCCTTCAAACGAGATCATCAAGCTACAACCTGATTGACAGGCTAGACTCCACCCCTTCAGTCTTAATATTTCCAAGTTGACACCAGATTATGTAATACCACAAGCAGATAGGCTGTTACCTCACGCTGCCAGTATGAAATAATTGCTTTTTTATATACTTTTGCCAAGCGTGACCCATATAAAATACAGTTTTATTTTCTTCAGTGATCACAAGGTATTAGGTTGCTGGCCTGTGTAACTTCTCTTGCCTCATTTCAAATGACTAGAAATAAAACGTGCTTCGGTTATGCTAAACTGGTACTCGAGTGGAGAGGAAAGGTGAGATTCCCAAGCAGTAGCATAAACATTTGTTTGTTTCTACTGCTCAGCTTCTCCTCCGGGCCCCATTTTAGGACAGGGAAGATAAGTTGAGTGGGAATGTTTCTGTAAGAACTGGTGCCAACAAATGTGTCATTTAAAGATGATTTTCTCGGGACACTGGGCTTCACATGGTGAGGCCAAGCGAGCCCTGGATGGGGATCTAGGACACCTGGGTCTGGGCTCTCTTGCCTCAACCTCATCCTCCCGCATCTTCCTGTCCATACGCACATGCCTGCTCCAAGTGACAGACTGATCTTGATGGGAAGCCAAAAATGAATAATATTTTTAAAGGGAAGAGATGCATATTCCGAACATTCTACCTCACTCATTCCTTAACTTAAAATATATTTATTGAGCACCTACAATGTGCCAAGCTTTCTGGTAGGCTTTGGTTGAGGATAAAGTGTCAGGCAAAGAAACTCAAATTCTCCCCTCAGGTTCTCACCATCTACTGAAGGGAGAAAGATTGTTCAACAATCATATCTTCACATGCCCGATTCCATCTTCCAGTAAGTATCATGAAGACAAAATACTGGGGACTGTGAAATATTTAACAAAAGGGCACAATGTATTTGAAGAAAGGAGGTGGTGGGCTCAGGAAAGATGTCAGGGAGAAAGACACACTTGAGCTGAGAGACGTTCTTGAGTTCCGAAGCCAGGAGGGCTGTGGAGGGGCTGGAATTGGAGGGCTTCAGTCAAAGGAGGGAGCAATGGCATAGCCAAGGAATGGAAGAGATCAGAATGCCCAGAGCACAGAGATGGAGAGCGAGGAAAACGAGACGAGAGAGGAGGGATGAACACGGATCACGCAGGACATTGTAGTTCATGCTATAATCTGGAAACGAAGTTATTCTACTTAGGAAGGAAGCCATTAAAGAATTGTTTTTTGTTTGCTTGCTTGTTTTTTTTAAAAGAATGGACCTGATCAGACTTGATTTTTTTTTCATTACTAGATCTAATGAGATTTATTGTTAAAAAAATGACACCAATCTAAGTCTCATGTGGGAATACAAAGGATGTTGAATAGCCAGAATAACTTAGAAAAGGGACAAAGTTGGAGCGACTGAATTTCAAGACATAATATATAGCTGCTGTAGTCCAGAAAATATGGCTTGACCCAAGGAACCGAAGAGAGAATCAGAAATACATCCACACTCAATAGGGCAAGTCGCAAGTACTGCTACGTGGGTTCCAGGTTCCACGTGCAAGGGTTTACTCCACACAAAATGTGACTAACGATGCCTCCGTGATCAGTGGATGCGTGTAGAGGCGTTTTCTCGGTAACATACCTGTCCTAGGTTCCCAAAGATCCCTTTAAACAAGGTCCACTCAGCACAGCTTCTGCACGGATATGCTGGCCCAGTTACAATGCACGGCAGAGAAGTCACCCTAGGCTATGGTGACTCTGTGCGGGGAAGCCAAAGGGATACTCTAGATAGGCTTCCTCGAAGGACGCCTGGCAATCACAGGGGCTTATGATGAAGAAGTTTGATGGACAAAGAAAATTGAAAACTGTGTCAGTGAGTTCAGGAACTCTTCCCCGCACGGGGCCAGCGTACTTGCTCACTTCGGAGAGCAGCAAGGTTTGTTCCAGGAAAATTCTGTTGAGAAACCTTAACTCTCATCCTCCCAATAGTGATGAACTTGTCCCTTAAGACTTCTTTTTAGTCTTCAAAAACAAAAGAACACTGGACAGGACCCAAATGTGAGTGTGCCGAGGATGACGAGCCGGGTGTCTTGACGTGTGTACATCAAAAGACACAAAATTCTTTAGGGAGGGAAGTGCATAAACTTAGATGGAGGGGATATTGAGGAAAAATCACTTGAAATTTTGATATTTTAAAATGAAAGTTTCTGATATGTAGAAATACTTTGAGTTACACTTCGTAAACAGTTTTACTAGCACTTCATCCACATGCCATTCAATTCAATCATGCAATCATTTCAAGATTTGTGTAATTATCACATTCAATTCTTAACACAGTCTTCTTCCTTGTAATTATGACTTCTTCTAACTCTGGCAAAAATACACACCATGAAACATTCTCAAATTCTTATTGTTTGGAAATATTACAAAGGCATTTCAGTGGAGAAAGTACAAGCTTTTCAACAAACTTTATTGCAACAATGGATTACCTATATACTAGATAATATAAAAATGAAAAAGATCAACCCATAGTTTATATCATATGATAACAGTAACTCCAAATGGTTCATAGAACTAAATGTATGACCTAAAACTCTAAAGTCTCTAAGATAAAGCCTCTGTAAATTTAGATTAGGTGATTAGGTAAAGGCTTATTAGACAAATAAGCTTGATCAATAAAGGAGAACATTGATAAATTTTACTTGAAAAATTAAAAAACTTCTGCTCTTTGAAAACACTGTTATGCTGTTAAATTGAAAAAGATAAGTCATATCATAGGAGAATATATTTTCAAAGATACATCTGACAAAGAGATGGATCTGGAGATAGAAATGGGAGAGAGAGAGAATATGCGAGGCAGAACGTGGCTGAGTGATATGCTGGTTAAGAGTTCAGATGCTAACCAGAGTGTGGTAGTTATAACCCACCAGCCAGTTTACAGGAAAAAAAACAACATCTGGGAATGTGCTTCTTTAAATAAATTACATCTTTGAAACCCTATCGGGGTAGTTCTACTCTGACATGCGTGCACACATGCGCACACACACACACGTGTGGGGAGTGGTGGGATAAAAAAATGGGTAGAAAATGGAATTAAAAGATAATGGATTTTTTCCATAAGCTTTTTTGTAATCCTCTCAAGTGTGCATGTGAATAACAAATTAGCCATCCACATATATCTGTATATGAATGAGGTTTGTACATATGAGAACTTGTATATACCAAACTCTCAAAACTCAACATGAAGAAGCAACCCAATACACTGGTGGGCAAAAGACCTCAACAGACACTTCACAAAAGGAGAGATGCAGATGACAAATAAGATCACAAGAGATGCTCAACATTCTAGTCATTAGAGAAATACCAACTAAAACTACAATGAGATACAACTACATACGGAATAAGATATTGAAATTAAAAACACTGCACATACCAAGTGCTAGCTAGGCTGTAGACAAACTGTAAAACGGTAAGCAACAACAGACAACAGTTTGTTGGTGTCTTAGTTCTTTCTCTAAGGGAAATGAAAGCACATGTCCACCTAAAGACTTCTACATGAATGGTCAAGTCATTCGATTCATAATAGCCCACATCGAAAAACAGTTAAAATGAATACCAACAGAAGAATGGACAAATACATTGTCATACACACACACACACACACACACATTGATAATAAAATAATTAACCAGCATTCAATCACAACATGACTGAATCACAAAATAACTGCTGAGAAAAAAAGTCTGACAGAAGAGTATATGCTCTATAATTCCACTGCTATAAAATTCTAGAAAAATGTTGTGTGCTTCTGTTTGCATAAAATGTTGAAAATGAAAACTACTTAAGGGTGACAGAAAGAGACCTGGAGCTATGGCGCCGGATGGAGGCAGAGTAAGGGAAGGCTTGCGAAGGGGCATGATAGACACTTGGGGACGATAGATTGACACTTGTGATGCTTTCGTTGATAACTGCATGTGCAAACTGATCAAATTAGATATTTTTTAAATGACAGAGATAGAAACACTGTATGCAAATTATACCTCAGTACAAATTTTAAAAAATAACAATAATTTTAAAAATCAGTTTCTATAATAAAAAAACTAGATAGGAAATATATGGTCGTGGTGGAAAGAAGGCAAAATGGATTTAGGATGGACAATTAGTTAGAAGGTTATTATTAGGTCCAAGAAGGTAGTTATGACAATTGAGGAGACAGTTAAAGGAAATGGGCCTAGTGAGAAGCAAATGGACTTCAGAGTATTTAGGAGATAACGTAGCAAGGACAGGTAATGGGTTGAATGAAGAGAATAGAGTGCGAGCTAAGGAGACCTGACTAATCCAAAAGGAAACTGGCTATTTCAGTGTCCTGATAAATTCCTTGCCACAATTCCAATTGTTCTCAAGATAAAGTCTGATCTCCTGAGCCTGGCCAATGCTTCCTGACCTGGACCTTACTGGCTTCTGCAGACATCTTGTCCTCCCTACCAACCTTAGACTTGGCTCAAGACATTCTTCCTCTGCATAGGTGTAACCCTGTCTAAAATTCCCTCCTTTAAATGCCACACAATTCCCAAGTCTTGGTTAGCCACTTTTTCAGCGTTTTGTGTTTCCTTTAATCAGAGCACAAATTGCCTCAATTTGTCTAGAGTTCTGATTTGGTCTCTACCCTTTCTCTTGCCTCCTTTCATCTCTCTTCTAAATCTTGGTGTCTATTTGTTTGTCATTGGGATAGGGAGTTTTATTGTGCCAACGTGGTCAATGAACAGGTGGGATTAATTGAAGGGTCTCTTGCTCTTTGATGATTGGACCAGTGTGCAGCTGCCTTAGCTTGTTCTCTGCCTTGATTTCCAAACTACACTATCTGTGGGACACCTAATCCATGGACTGTGTCACTATAGTCTGAGGTCCTTCAAGACCTGCTTTGCCACGCTACTGGAATATACATCACTTGAGCCGGGAACTGTCATACCCTGTCATCTGGCTGACTGCTGGTGACCTGCCTTTCTGTTTGCTTCCTGTGCCCGAATAGCCTGAATTGCTCTACAAAGGACTACCAGGCGGCCCTCAAGACTTGAAGGACTGCCAGTGTATTAGCTGTCTCATGGAAGTGAGATACACTGAGCCACTTGCACTGCTCTATAGATTAATTAACTGTCTATTTCTTTTATCTATCTATATAAATATATATAAACCATAAGTGTCCTGGTTTTGTTTCTCTAGAGAACCCTGTCTAGCATAGTCATGAACATCTCCTCTGAAGCCTGTCCAGAATCTAGTGGAATATCAGATGCTTCCATAACAGGTACTTCAGAGATATATTAGGAATGTGTGGCAGTCTTAGCCTTGGATTCTGGACCTCGTTTCTTATGGGCAACATTTTCAGAACTAACCAGCTACTGTCATACTTCAGACACTGTCTTGTTGTTGTTTATTGTTGGTGCCTTTAAGTCGGTTCTGACTCATAGCTACCCTGTGATACACAGAATGAAATGCCACTGAGTCCTGTCCCACCCTGACTTTTGTTCTTATGTGGAAGCCCATTGGTGGAGCAACTGTGCCAATCCATTTTGTGTACTGTTTTCTTATTTTTTTCTGCCCCTCCATCCAAAGTACATGAGATGAAGTCTTGCCGATTGTCGACCGGTACTTTTTCCAAGACTTTTGGTAGGCTGAGGTGCTTGGAATATCATTCACTAGCACTGTAATTCAAATGCACGAATTCTTCTTTAGTCTGCCTCACAAAGAGCAGGCAGAGAGTCAGCAGAGCTAAGTATGATGGGAAGTGTTTACTTGGCAGTTTAAGTGAGAAGTTTCTGAGACCCATGGCTTTAGCTACAGGAGGCAGTTTAGTGTCAAGGTTAAGAATAAGGTTTTGGAGCTATCTCTGTATTTAAATACTAGCTCAGCCAGTTCTTGCTTGAATAAACTTGGGAAAATTACGCTGGCTTTCTGTGCCTCTGTTTCCTCATCTGAAAAGTAGCGACATAACACGTATAATAAAAAAATTATCTCCAAGAATAATTGTGAGTATTGCAAAGTTCATACGTATATAGCTCTTAGAAGAGGTCCTAGCTTGAGTAAGAGGAACTCGGGTTCCTCTTGAGTAAGAGGCTCAATTAATATTAATAACATGTTTTATTATCGAAAAGATCAAGGATCGAAGCTTTCTGTGTGGATTCCAACTCAATGCGAAGAAATCCAAAATCCTACAGCCTCCTCACAAGGTGACATCGTGATAAACAGAGAAAATATTGACATTGTCACAGGTTTTGTCTTGCTTGGATCCACAATCAATGCTCATGGAAGCAGCGGGCAAAAGATCAAATGACTCCTTGCACTGGGTACATCTGCTGCACAAGACCAATGTTGGAAAGTATGACTGCTATGACTGAGGTGACCAAAATCCTGTTTTTCACTCACCTCCATGTATGTGAAAGTTGGATATTGAATAATGAATCTGGAAGAAGACTTGATATGATTATGGTGCTGGTGAAGATTATTGAAAGTACCATAGACTGCCAAAAGAACAAACAAATCTGTTTTGGAAGAAGTAAAGCCAGAGTGCTCCCTGGGAGCAAGGATGGAAAGACTTCATCTCCAGTACTTTGGATATGTTATCAGGAAAGAGCAGTCCGTGGAAGGGGGCAACATACTGGGTAAGGTAGAAGAACAGAGGGAAAGAGGAAGGCCCTAGACAAAGTGGATGGGCACAGTGGCTGCAACAATGGGCCGGAGCGTAAGAGCCATTGTGAGGGAGGTGCAGGACGGGCAGTGTTTCTTTCCGCGAACATAGGGTCACTAGGAGTAGGAGCTGATTTGTTGGCACCTAACAACGTCAGTGCCGATTTACCAAAGAAGAAATGTGGGTTTACTAGATTAGAAAAACATCAAGAATTATTACCAAATTTAACAGTTATATGTTCTTAATTCCACTAACATGCTTCTGGTGATACATAGGTGTTTTTTGGGGTTTTTTTTTTTTGTCAACTTGGATTCTTTTTTTTGTCACAAGGATTCTCAGTGACTTGGTAGTTAGGGCTTTCAAATTCCCCATGATGTGACCTAACAATACAATCAACTCCACAATAAGATCTGCTGAGGGCAGTAAAACAGTTATAAAAGGATTAGGGATTCCTGTAGCCTCCTTACTCCATAGCCCTGATACAATTGAAACAAATGTTTCCTTTGCGGTATGACCTGCTTCTGTTTAAGCAGACTCCTGGGAAGGTTGGTCTCTTCTTCCTGGTCTGTATCTTGTATCTTTCTCATTTAACTCTTGTTCTTTGTACTTGAGCCCATGGTCCACCACACTGCCTGCTCACCCTGGAAGCTATCAGTAGTCACCATATTGCCTGCTGACCTTAAATTCATTTGACTCTATAGCCATGGGCCAGATCTGCTGACCTTGGATTCATCCAACTGTGCCTCCACCAGCCTGTGGTCTTCCTAATTTCCGTTTCCCGATTTGTCAGCCCCAGCAGCTCTGTGAATCAGGAAAACATCCGGCTTACCATCTGAACCACTGACTTCCACTGAACTGTCTTTATCCACTTGAACAATTGTTGACACATCTTCTCAATACAAATGCTCTCTCTTTCTGTATATGTATATATATACACACACATATACATATAATACATTCACATAGCATATTCCATTATATATACATGTATGTATATACACACACATATATAATACATTCACATGGCACATTCCATTATATATACATGTATATATACACATATATAATACATTTACATGGCATATCCTATTATATGTATGTATGTATACACACATATATACACACATACATATATAATATATTCATATGGCATATTCTATTACATTTATGTATGCACACACATACATAGATACACAAACACACACAATACATATACATGTCACTAGTTTTGCTTCTCTAAAAAAAACCAGCCTAACACACTTGTTATTGTCATCATTTGGGGGAAGTATACCCATCATGTGTTGAAAGGCACATGACTCTTATTAAAAAAATGTTATCACATACCCTAGTGGGTTTCCTGCTTCCAAATGATAATTACAATTCAATGGCTTAATTTAATTAGACCTTCAATCTACTCAAAGGGATGATGCAGAATAGGCAATCATGAAATTCAGTAACTAACAAGGGGTTCTTAGAAGATAGAATTGTAAACTATGGGTTACTCACTTGCAACAAAAACCTGTCTTTTCCCACCACCTTCAGTATCTTTTGCCACACCAGTCACTTGTACTCTGAGCATGAAGGTGCGTTATTTCTGAGAAACCCATGTCTGTTTCCAGTCTTTCTATTTCTATATTTGCCACATACAGTAAAATGCTATGAGTACACACACTGCAACAATGTCGGGTACAGGATTTATTGTGATGCTTTTAAAATATAGCCAACCAAAGGATGGTGAAAATTATTGATAATTAATACAAATTTGACACGAAAAAAAACACAAGAGACAATCAGCAACGTTGAATTAAGATGTACAAGTAGTGTACCTTATATAGATGATTCTGGAATTAAAGAAGATAATAATAATGGCAATAATTAATTGTCATTAATGTCCTGTTTTTAGTACTTTACAAACATTTTATCATCTCAACAGCCCTTTGAGATTGGTACTAATTTATCCCCTTTTTAAAGATGGGAAAACTAAGACATAGAGTGATGGAATCATTTGTTCACGTATTGATTCCAATTCCTACGCATCTGTTTCTGACCCACTTGGTTTCCTCAGCTTCCCGAGATGATGCATAGACCTCCAGTTAATATTCTAAACACTTCTCTTGGTGGCACCTTCTTTTGGGTAATCCTGTAAGTGTGGAGCAGAAATATTACAGAGGGGCTTCAAGACTGTGGCTTCTGGGAAGCAGACGGCCAGATCTGTATTTTGAGGCATGTCTAGATGAGTTTGAGCCACTAACTTTTTATTAAGAGCGAAGTAGTTAACCCTTGGTACCATCCAGAGACTCTGAATGTTTTAAATGCCATTGTTGTTAGTTGTCCTCAAGTCAGTTTTGCCTCTTGGAGAGGGCTGGTTGTGAAAATGCCCAAACAGCCACAATTATCCAGGTCTTAAAGCATATTCTATGACAATACCTAGCAATATTCACTAATCCATTCACTCAATCAAATAAATATTGGTTGAGCACTTAACAATGTGCTATATCCTATATAGACACTAGGGATAGATATAACAGTGAATAAAACACACACACACTCTCTCACACACACACACACACGCACACACAATTCTGTCTCTATTGTGAGTACTTTTCAAAGGTGGAAATGCATGACAAATAAGATAAAACAAATAAAATAAATAATATGTTAAGATAGTGATAAATTCCATGAGAGAAATTAACTGGGAAGGAAGAAAATTGGTATTTAGGAGCAAACTTGAGATTTTAGATGATGTGACATTATAATGTGATATTTGATCCAAAATTTGAAGGGCGAAGATAACCATGGAGCTACTAGGTATGTGAATACCTGTATGAATTGCAAACCTAATTCTCTTGTTCACCCATAAAAATCAAATAGATTATTATTCTGCCTAGAAAATGTAATTCTTCGAGTTTTAAGAAAGGCAAAGCATGTAGTGATCTGGACTCTGTGCCAGGCATCGTCTAGGTACTACGAAGGGGTCAAAGACTGAGTCCTGCCTTCATTGAGTTTGAGCTGTTGTGGAGCGAAGCATACCAGAGATGGCTCTATTATAAGACAGAGCACACTAGGTCTCTTGACAGTGACACAGAGGGATACACATGGAGTAGTTACATCAAGCAAGGCAGGGCTGAGGGTGAGGGAGGCAGGCTGAGGTAGGTGAGAGAGTTGAAATGAACCTGTGTGTGTGGGTGTGTGTGTGTGTGTGTGTGTGTGTGAGCAGTACATGCGCACATATTCTGTATATATTAACTCAACTCATTGCCATCAAAGTGACCCTGTAGGACAGGGTAGAACTGACCCTGTGGGTTTCTGAAACTCTTTATGGACTAGAAACGCTGGTGGTGCAGTGGTTACCCCTTGGGTTGCAATTCTCATGGTTGGCAGTTTGAAACCACCAGCAGCTCTTCAGGAGAAAGACTGGGCTTTCTACTCCCATAATTACAGTCTCAGCGACCCACGGAGGGGAGGGGATGGCTGAGTCAGCACTGACTTGATGGCAGTGAGTTGGGGGGTGGGTTTGCAACTCTTTATGGGAGTAAAAAACCCCATCTTTCATCTACCTCTGTATATATACAGGGGTATAAACACGGAGAAGAGAGGGAATGTGGAGGACATCGCAGGCGGACTGGCATGCATGCAATGGCGTGAGCTACAAAGATTTGTGCAGAAAGTAAGCGGAGGTAAAAAAAAGCCATCCAAGTTGGTTCTTTCTTGTCATGAAAACAAAGAAATCAAATGATCTGGATTTATTGGTTTATGTGATTAGGCAGCTTAATACCATATGAAATAATTTTAAATCCTTAGAGAAATGATGTGAGCTATAAAAAAGTAAATAAGTACACTCAGTACCGGGCAATTGAAGAAGACACATCTTTATCTAAGGCCACAAAACCGCTCACTGTAAGTGCATGCTTAAGCTGCGAAAGTCTGGTAATGCGGTTTTGACATCAGATGCCCGAACTACGTAAAGTTTGGGATGTTACTCAACCTTTTGCTATCTGACTTCCACAAGTGGACAGTGGGTGCTCTCTAAACTGCCTGCTTTCTGGGCTCTCTGAAGATTTCCTATTGATTGGATGTGGAAAGCATTTGTCAAAAGTAGACCTTGCTGTTTCACCCTTATTGCTCACCTTTAGCATCCACATAAATAGTTGCCTTTACTTGTTATGAATAAGGAAAAAAACCCAAACAAATGAAAACAAAACCGCCAAAACCCGCAACAACATAAAACTAAAAGAAAAAACAAACAAAAACCGAGTATTAGCCATTAGAAGCAGTCGACTCTCAGTATTTCAATGGCTGTGGGGAAACCTTGCCGGTTACTAAATCGGTTCCGGTAGAACTGACCTCGCTGCTGCAGTGTGCTGTGTAGAATTCTCAACGGGAGAGCTGTTTCAGAAGCCTGACATTCTAAGGTGCCTTCGTCTAGGTGAACTTGAGCATGTTCGGAATTTGTTTCATTAGCAACCAAGCACATTTGACCACCTGCACCATGCAGGAGTGCCATGGGAAAATCTTTAAAGGTGGTTCCCTCTCTCTAACATAGGACCTAGTTACACTTCACAAAGGGGTGATGAGATTTGAATAAACATTTAGAGTTGGTGTATCATAGTGCTTAACTGATAAACAATTCATGACTTCGGGAGGGCCCTTGAGAAAGCCTCTAAATTCCCGTGCGTTTCCCTCAAAGTGAACGAAATAGGTGGGATTCACACTATTGTGCTCCATTGAGGAGCAGCCATAGAGGAAAGGCCTGACTAGAAGTTCTGAATGTTTATATGGACCAGGTTGAAGGAGGCTATAGTCTATTTCATGGCTCATTTCCTCACCGGGGAGCTCCCCTCCCCACAGTGAACTTTATCTGCAACCTTTTCCAGCTCTGACCTTAATTCAAGTCCTTTCAAATAACCTTTACTGGGTGTCTACAATGTTACAGTCACTGGCAGGTGCAAGCATGTAAGCCAAGTCAAAATAATGAGTAACGCCTGATCGAGCTGGGGGTGCAGTGTGATCCATCCAGGGTGCTCAGGACTCAGATGAGAGAACATCTGGAGCAGTTCTAGGTGTGTTCTCCGTAGCATCATAACCTGTGTTGAATCTTCGTGCCAGGTCACAAAGAGGTGATTGAGTACAAGGGTAAAGCAGCTGGTGTGTGTGCGCGCGCGCATGCGTAATGAGTCTATGGAGGAAGCAGTTGTGATAGGTTTGTGAGAACTTGGATGGGCCGGAGTTCTCAGTTGCTGTTGTTAGATGCTATCCGGTCGGTTCCGACTCCCAGCAGCATGTGCACAACAGAACGAAACACCGCCAGGTCCTGTGCCATCGCACTGCTGTTCTCATGCTCGAAGCCTTTGTTGCAGCCACTGTGTCAATCCATCTCCTTGCGGGGCCTTCCTCCGTTTCCATACCTCTTTACCTTACCAAACATGTCCTTCTCCAAGGACTGAACTCTCCAACATACGTAAGACAGTCTCATCGCCCTCGCTTCTGAGGGGCACTCTGCCTGCGCTTCTTCCAAGACAGGAGAGCTTGTCCTTTGAGTACTTTCACCCTTCTTCTCCAGCACCATTCACGCACACTGACTCTTGTCACTGGCTTGTCAGTCTTCCTCCATGATGGGACCTAACATCACAGACTCAATTCTGTGAGCAACTAGCAGTTGTGGTGGGGTGTAGGCCCCTTGATTAGGTCATAGCCTTAATATAATTGAAAGAAAGGTTTCTCAGGGGCGTGCCTTGCTCCTTTTAAAGTAGACTAGGAAAACATCACTTCGACTGGCTCTGGATCCTGCATCTGGTTTGCCAACCTCCTGCGGTATTGCCAGCTCAGCCCAGCAGCAATCAGCAGACGGCTGAGCATGGGATTCATTCAACTCCGCATCATCCATCATCCATCAGCCTATTGCCTTCCGGTTTGACCTTCCTGCTTCCTGGTTTGTCAGCCCCTATAGCTATAGGAGTCACAAAGAAACCCCCAGCTTACCATCTGGGCGAGAGCTTAAACTAGCCTAGTTTACTTGCTTCTTCAACTGTGTGAACCATTCTTGACAGAAATCTCTTTCTATGCATACACATATAAGTGTTACTGATTTGGCTTCTCTAGTGAGGTCCATCTAGCACAGCAAATATTAGGCAAAGTTGACTTACAAATTTTTGAGGTGACACTTCCAATCTAAGAGCCTTTCTCTTATGAATCCCTGTTCTCTCTGGCAAGGCAGTAACTTGATTCTGGACTTTATTCTTGAACTTGTAAGAGAACAGTTCTCAGCCAAATCGTGATTCACTCCTACAGGCTCCAGCTGACGTCTTGTGTTGTGCCAAAACCCAATCAGTGCTTGATGGATCAACCCACTCTCACAGGGTCACCCTGATTCATGGGTTGGAACACTCTAAGATCAGGCTTCCAATGTGGTTAATAAAGTTTCTTTCTGCACATGTCTGGAAAAGAGATTCATCTAATACAGCATTTCCTTTTTTTCTTCCTTGTACTATCAGATGCCAAGTCTCTAATTTTATAGGCAAACTGAATCCCAGATAAGGGAACTCATGGATTTATTGCAAGCGCGTTCTCAGGCACACACATATTGCGCCTATTCCGAATTGCTGAGGGGGTGGTGGGGATAAGACTTTTTAAATACATTTACCAGCGAGAGTGGTTACAGAGTAGTTAACATGATGTAGAAAATGTGATGATCAAGATTCTACCTGTGTTCATTTCAGGAACCCATAAGAAATTTGCTCTTCCTATTGAAAGTATTAAAGGCAAGTCCTCCTTCCTTGTCCACCTCCAAATCAGTGACCAAAAGTTAAAGCCCCAGTGCAGTATGCTCAACTGAGAATCAGAAATCGGGGCTCATAAACACAAAGGGGAAAACCATTTCCACGGCTATGACTCCTAAGCAGTGGGGATTGTGCAGCTCAAATGGACGAAGGAACACAAGACCATCTCAGGAGCATCGCCGTTAAATATTGCAATTAAAATAAAATTGGAGTAAGCACATAGCAGGGACGAAAATATTTCCTTAAATAATAATGAGACACTTATAACTAAAAAGTAATATCTCAGCGTCAAGTTGCTTGCACAAAACAGTGAGGGACATAAATGAGGGGACAGCAAGGTACATGCAGTGCAGAAGACAGAGAGCTGCAGAACAAAAGTAACGAATGACTTTTTTTAGGTACGTGTAACCAACACAGTTCCCACTAATTTCTTATGGAAAAGAAGTGGAAATGCACACTAGAACTCTACTGACTATGCTGCAATATATTCATGTTTAGGTTCCTATATAGTGCATTCTTACTAAATCCTCTTGTTTTTCCACAAACCTGAATTTGAGTATCTCTTCCAGTCGTGTGGTAGAGATTTGGGCTTGATAGACCATCTATAACTATTAAAAGTCAAATTTTTAGTCCCTAAGCATTTGACTGCTTGCTGAAAGGTTGCTGGTCAAACCCACCAGCTGCTCCATAGGAGAAAGATGAGGCGCTTTGTTGCCATAAAGACTCACGTGGTGTTTTCTAAAGTGTAAACCGGAGCGATCCAGGGGGATAGTTTCCTGGGGTGTGTGCCCTGCTGGAGTAATCCAGGAGGGGTGGTCATAAGGAGATGCTTACACTTTATCCTAGATTATGGGCCACAACACTATTTTCAATTGCCTAGAGGTGCTGGGTGTTTTCTTTCTTTCCTTTCTAAAAAGGGGTTATTAGGCAAAATAAGTTTGATATAAAGCTTCAGAAACTCTACGGAAAAACTTCTACTCTGTCCTGTTGGGTCACCATGAGCTGGAACCAGCTCTATGACAACAGATTTGGGTTTGTTTTAAAACATGCCAAAGAAAGTAAGTAGACCCAGTTAGAGAGCATTTTCTAAATGAATCTTAATTGTGCCTGACTGTATGACACAGGGACCTCGTGACCTCTACCAAGAAGGTTTTAGTTTTCTGGATTCCGCCTGGGTGAGTTTGCCATAAAGGTCACCCTGGTTTCGAAAACAGACAGTATCTGCTCAGTAAAGAACTCTGTTCTCATTTGACTAGATAAAATTCCCTGATCATTATTATACACCAGGACTCTAAAATATTGCAAAAATAATGGAAATCTGTTTTTGTTGAAATTGAGAGGAAACATGGTTTATTTTTCAGCAACAGTCTCCTGGTAATCATTTAAGAGACGTGTTAAGAATCCCACTAAGCTCCTTGCTCTATCGCCCAGATGCAGACAAATATGCAGACCCCCAAGAGCTTAAGAAAAACAATCATTAAGACAAATTGTCGAGACAGTCGATGAACAACCAAATTAAGGAATTTCACAAACAGGTCATGAGGTGGCAGAAATCAACTAAAGAATGACAGTTCTGACTGGCTTGCCCACCCTCCTTTTTTTTCTCCTTCAGCAAACTGCCCAAGTGTGCCCTAGCCACTGGCTTTGCCTGTTGAGATCATCTGAAAGAAAGGTGTTTAAGGGAGGAGATGGCAAGTAGCCAAATAAAAATGACTTGTCCTTAAAGCATGTTTGCTGCATGGACTTGTCATACGGCAGTTCCTCTCGATTGTGGGTAATCCGTCCCCCTTTCAACCTTCCCATCAGAGCTAATCTAGGCCACCTCAGTGAAAGACTTCCTGGGCCTGTGAGTTTCCTTTCTCCATTTCCAGGAGACAGGCTGGCTGCTGTCAAGGAGCAGGAGGCTGTGTCAGCACGGTCAAGCTCGTGCCGCTGTTGGCTAATATCAAACAGGAGCCTTGGGTGTTTACAGAGAGAACTGGTTATTGAATCACTTTAGTGAGACCCTTTCAAAAGTACATGGCCTGTTTCTGATTCCATCAAGCACATCCGTCTTGCATTCAATTGCTGGTCACCATTTACTTCTTAAAATTTCATCTAAAAATTGTTTCTTTTGCTAAGCCCCGCCTGAGTTCCTACTTTGTACAGGCCCTGTGCTGGGCACTTGAATTAAAAACAAAAAAGGAGTTCAAGTTTTGTTTTTTTTTGCTTAAGAAATGCGAACTTCCTTAGGTTATTCCACCTGCTCTTTGTGCCCTCCTCTATAAATTGGAGACTAAAATAGGCAATTTGAAAGGTTATTGCTGCTGCTGAATACATGAAGCACATCAACAGACTTTGAAGGGTGCACACAGCAAGCTATGGCAGAGCAATGACTAGGACGGACCACGTGGAAACATGGCCAATGGCGGGATATCATGGCACTCAGACAACCTAGATTTCCTGAGAGAGCTCATCGTTTACTCAGCAGGGCTTTTCTTTCTTAGCTAAATCTATTTTCTATTGCCCTTATCACTCTATAGAAACACCAGAAAGATGTTTACTTGCTTACTTTTAAAATTGGTTACACAAAGGCATTCTACTGTGTGGCTCATAATAAGCTACCCTTGAGAAGAATAGGAATTCCAGAGCACTCCATTGTGCTCACTCGGAACCTGTACATGGATCAGAACAAAGGAATAACAAAGGGTTCCGATACGAGAAAGGTGTGCGCCAGGGCTGTATCCTCTCACCATACTTGTTTAATCTGCATGCCGAGAAAATACTCAGAAAGGTGGGTTATATGAAGAAGAATTCGGCATCAGGTTTAGAGGGAGGCTTCTTAACAAGCTGCGGTAAGCAGATAACACAAGCTTGCTTGCTGAAAGGGAAGAAGACTTGAATCTCTGGCTGATCGAAATAAAAGATTGCCACCTTCAGCATGGATGAAAACTCATTATAAGGAAAGCCAGAATCCTTACAATGGACCAATTCCCAATATTATGACAAAAAGAGAAAAGACTGAAGGTGTCAAGGGGTTCGTCTTGCTTGGATCCACAAGCAATGCTCAGAGAAGGCAGCAGTGAAGGGCTCAAATGACCGATTGCCTTGAGGAAATCCGCACAGAACCTCGTTCCAGTGTCGAAAAGCAAGGGTGTTACTTTGAGGACTACAGTGTGCCTGTCTTGAGCCAGGGGGTTTTCACTTGCCTCACACACAAGGGAAAGTTGGACACTGAACAAGAAAGACAGAAGAAGAATGAACGTCCATGGACTGCCCAAAGGACAAACACATCTGTCTTGGCAGAAGTATGACCAGAGTGTTCCCTGGAGACAAGGATGGGGTTTCTTCATCAGAGATAAGTGTGTGTTTCATCAGTGCTGTGCTGCACCCTGACTGGCTCGTCTCTTCCTTGTGACCCTTCTGTAAGGGGATATCCAATTGTCTACAGATTGACTTTAGGCCTCCACTCCATGCCCCCCAACCCCACTCACACTGGTATGATTTTCTTCTGGGTCAAATACAGGCATGTACATACATAAATATACTTATATATAATGATAGAGAAATAGATCAATGTTCTTATATCTATTTGTTAACAATTAAGGTGACAGATGGACATTGGGCCCAACTCAAGTACTCCCTCAACACAAGAACACTTGTTCTAATAATCTGGCATTCTGTGATGCTCACCTTCCCGACACGATGGCTGAAGACAAAGCGGGTACATAAGCAAATGTGGCGAAGAAAGCTGATGGTGCCCGGCTATCAAAAGATATAGCATCTGGGTCTTAAAGGCTTGAGGATAAACAAGCAGCCATCTAGCTGCAAAGCAACAAAGCCCACATGGAAGAAGCACACCAGCCCGTGTGATCATGAGGTATCAATGAGATCAGGTATCAGGCATCTAAGACCCAGAATAAAATCAGACTGTACATTATGAATACTTGGGAAGCTTTCAAAAACATTGATATGATCCAATCTGATTAAATCAGAATGGGGAAAAGGGGATATATTTTCAAAAGTCAGATGATTCTAATGTATACTCAGAGCTGAGAGCCATTCTTTTTCATTATCTATATTAGTCCTATTCTCATGAATTAAGGTAGGTAACATTAACCCCAATTAAGGGATAAGGAAAGAGGATCAGAGAGGGTAATGATACACAAAAACACGTTAGTAGGGTCATGATTCAAATGACTGTCTGTGTGAGTCTTTCCAAAAGGTAGTAAATGTGTGTTGAACAGAACTAAATTGATTTCAAACTCTGTTATATTGTCCATGTCAGCATAGTAGCCTTTGTCTCCACATGTCTTCTCTCTGGGACAATAAAAAGAAGTCACCTCACCATTCCTTGGAAACTCTAATCTGTAAATATGTCTAAGAATTCCAGAAATCAAAGATGCAAAAGTATACCACCTTAACTTACAACTTCAGCAAGGAAGTTTGCATTAATAGTTGACCACTGGTCCCATGACCAGATCAACCATTCATCGCTGAAATTCTGTAAGAATTCCAACTGAACATCCTATGACCTATTGTTTTATGGTTAAGTCCTAGAAATTTCAATGTTTCAAAGTTAATGCAGTTCTAGTTTAATGTTTCAATAAAAATACTTGTCAGAAAAAAAATCAAAACACTAGTTTCTGGCCTAAATGTGGCTAATTGTGATTAGTTTGTGGCCACATGCGTTAAGACACAACACGGGGTTTTCCAACTAATGACTTGTTTAATCCCCACAGACCTCCAAAGCATATTTTATAGTATATAAATGTATATCTTGCAAATGAAGAACTGAGATTCAGGTTCAGTGACGTTTCAAGGTGGCACAGACCCAGGTGTTTCTGATTCTAAACCATTTATTAAACTGCCTCTTCCATATAAAACAAGGTGCGGTGGCATTTATCTAGCCTTGAAGCCCCACCATTACATAAATATAGATACTCACGTGAGGGCAGTAGCAATTATTTCATTACACACTTTTAAGTGGTTTTCCTTCTCATAAAGAGAACATCAGTATTCAAATTATCACGAAACTGTGTGATTTTTTCTTTTTTGCCTCAGTGCCAGAGATAAACACTGTTCCAAAGATCATTTTTTCTGATTACCAGTTTGAGGGATTGGAGAACATTGTTGACGGCCATGCAGGGCACTGGATCTCCCTTAATAATCTAAATGCATTACTCAGAGATTTGACAATGATCTGTTGATTTAAAAAAAAGAGTCAGGGAATCTATTAAATAATGAGTAATTGGTCTCTTTAAATGAAGCCAGTTTCCTTAGGGCGCCCTTCCTCTGTGCTCACTAGTGCATCTTGTTTCTGACATGTATCCTAACCTTTCTCTCACTGTCTTGCCATTGGCTATTGCCTTGCTTGGTTCCCCCACTAGACTATAAGCTTTCTTGGCCAGTGACGCCTTCAGCTCAGTCTCTAAACTGGGCATAGGGCCTAGCTGTGTGCTCTGCTTAGCAAATGTGTGTAGAGTGAATAAATGTACTTCTCTCTCCCCTTTAAGACAATCTGTTAGATGTTTAAGTAGTGTTGAAATACTTTAAAATCTCTCCAAGGCTTTCCATGTAAAACCCCCAAATCAGCAAAAAAAATTTGTGTCAGGATTTGTGGTTTAGGAAATGTTATATGCAAACTCTCATGTATGCACTGATGTTTATTAAGCAACTATCCTAATTAATCATGAAGCTAAATTGTTTAAGAACTGTTTCCATAAAGTCTGCCTTAGATCCAAATCCCCAACTCCCCACACATTCATTCTGGGCCTCTTTTAGTCAAGATAGTTCCTACTAGGTTTTGCCAGGTCTGCCTGCCAGGAATACCCATCTTGGGCCCAAAGGGTCAAACTCAAATTGAAAATCTTCTTTTTGAGGTCCAACAGCTGGTAAAGTCAGAGCAAAGAGTCAAACTAATTGTATCTGGCTCCCAAAACTTGCATCTTTCCAATATGCCCCATGCCAAACATAAGGCCGGTGCCAAGTGTGATGAAAACGTTGCTCGATAAATCAGTACACACATGGGGAGTCTAGCTGCAGAGAAAGGATCCCCAGTGGCCCAGTAAGGAGCTGTGGTGGCGTGGTCTATTACGAGTTGGGCTGCTAACCGCAAGATCAGAAGTTAGAAACCACGGCGCATCTGCAGGAGAGAGCCGAGGCTTTCCTCCAGAGGTGCTCTGCTCTGGGCTGTAGCTCTGTGATGGGCTGGAATGCCCGCGATGGCAGCGAGCTGCTTAGTTTGGTAGACAGTCGGTTAATGCCCAACTTCCACGTGAAAATGTCATGGCTTGGGTTGGGGACATCTTAATCCTCAAAGCAACACCCCTGCTTTTCAACACTTCAAAGAGGTGTTGCCCAGCAGATTTGCCCGATGCCGTGCACCACTTGACCCCTTTCATGGGCACTGATTGTGGATGACAGCAAGATGAAGTCCTTGACAACTTCACTCGTTTCTCCATTGAGCATGATGTGACCTATTGGTTCCGTCCTGAGGACTTGGGTCTTCTTTATATTGAGGTGTAATCCACACTGAAGGCTGCAGTCCTCTTTCTTCATTAGCAAGAGCTTCAAGTCTTCTCATTTTCAACAAGCAAGGCTGTGTCATCTGCATACGGCAGGGTCCTCCGATCCTGATGCTACATTCTTCTTCATATAATCCAGATTCTCTGATTATTTTCTTAGGGTACAGATTGAGTATGGCGAGAGGATACAACACCGACACAGAGTTTTCCTGGTTTTAAACCATGCAGGGCCCCCTTGTTCTGTTCCAGTGACTGCCTCTTGACCATGTCTAGGCTCGGGATGAGCACAATGACGTGTTCTGGACTTCCCATTCTACTCAAGACTATCCTTAGGTTATGATCCACACAGTCATAAGCTGTTGGGTAGTCACTAAAACACTAGTAAACGTCTGTCTGGTATTCTCAGCTCTCAGCCAAGATCCAGCCAACATCAGCAATGACATCCGTTGTGCCAAGTCTGCTTCTGAATCCTCCTTGAACTTCTGACATCTCCCTGTTAATGTACTTAGGCAACCATTGTTGGATAATCATCAGCAAAAGTTTACTTGCATGTGTTACACAACAGGTTTGAATAATTACCTCTTCAATGATCAAATAGCCTATGATTTTTATAATGATGCCTTCATTTCCAATATTTTTGGCTTCTTTTTACAAACACCTTCATGATTGTCTAACTTGCATTTTCTTGGGTTAAATAAAAGGACTCCATTCAAATGGAAAAAGCAAACTTTATTTAAAATTATTATTTTAAAATACAAAGGGCTTCAAAAGAGCATTTCTTAGAATATGTATTTGCTAAATGATTGGATCCAAACTTTTTCCCACCCATTATGTAAATTTTATCCTCACAACAGACCAAAGAGAATTTATTATTATCCTCACTTGATGGATGAGAAACCGAAAAAAGAAGTGGTCGAAGTGAAATGGACGAAGTCCCCTTAGTTAGTGCGCTAGGGCAGGGACTTGAATACAGATCTTGCCAAAAAAAACGAACTTGTTACTGGGAGGAAATGGGCCTCGAGACGGAGAAGGCCAGGAATCGTGTGTGTTCCATCAGGAATTGGTTTAAGGAGTCAGGCAAGCCATGCTTTAAGCATGGCTCAGAAGACATTTGCATCTTCTTGTCAAGTGGCAGGACCTAGTCTAAAGGCACTAGAAGTCCTAAGTGTGTGGTGTGGTCTCCATCCTAATGGGTCTCATCATCCATTGCCTAGACAGTTCTCGTTATGTACTGTCTAGGCAATTTCAACCGCCTCCATGCTCTCACTCCTCCAGTTTGCAACTCATGGCACACTGTGATAAGACCGATGTTCTCCAAGGCAACTCTCTCTCCCATCATCTTTGTTTTACATTTGCATTATTTTCTTCATTATCTAGAAACTTCTTAGTGTGATATTCAAAACATTCCTGCTGGCCTCTAGCTTCACATTCCCGAAGATACTGCTCACCCCCACCCCAGAAATATATTTTTGTGCTCTGACCAAGCCACGGCTTTTGTATCACTATGCCCTTGCACGGCCATCCTTCCAAGCCAGGTTAAATGCCGTTCGTTGGAAAGCGGCGACTCTTTTGACCTCATAGCGACAGTTACTTACACCCATATTCTTGCTCGCAGAGGACTCTCCGCATTATCCTGGCAAACACAATGCTGTCCTATTTGTCTATCTCGTTTAGCCCCAGCCTGGGCTCTCTGGGGACTGATTCAGTCACTATATCGCCAGCATCTAGCACATATATGCTTGTCACGTGGAGCTCAATAACCAAGATATGATTCTCAAAACGTGCTTTGTGGTTGGTGGAATCAGTGTCACCTAGGAAGTCATTGGAGCTGCAGCACATCTCAGATATACTAAGGCAACAACAGTGTGAGAGGGGCCAGCCACCCGTGACTCCTATATAATTCACGTTTGAGAGCCCTCTAGTAAGGGAAAGAAGGCGCCCTTGTGCGCAAGGGATACGTGCGTGGCTGCTAGTCAAAAAGGTCGGTGGTTCAAACCCACCCATGGCTCTGTTGAAGAAAGGTAATGAGCTCGGATACTCAAAGAGAGAGGGCTGGTGGTGCAGGATTTCAAGCGCAGGGCTGTTCACCGAAAGATCCACGTTCGACTCCACTGGCTATTTTGCAGGAGAAAAGATGCAGCGGCCTGTTTCTGTAAAGATGTCTGGTCTCGACAGCCCTGGGGGCGGTCCTCTTCTCCTCATTAGGGTTGCGGTGAGTCGAAATCAGCTCACGGTGAGGGGGCATTTTTGGTTTAGGATTTGATCTGGGCCTTAGCAGTACAGGAACACAGGAATAATCAGAGCTGTCCCTGGGAAGAAGAACATGGATTGGGTCTGATAGAGATCAAATTTTGATACTGAGAAATTAAAGGGGAAGGAGTGGTCTTTTTACATAGACACATGGTAGGAACACAGGCAAGGAGATGAAAAAGCATAGCTTGTGGTCAGGCGATGTCATTGGGCCCAGTCACCTGAGCTTAGAAAGAAGGGAGATCAGTTTATTAATGTGGTGGCCTCTCCCACTGGCACATCAGTGTCTCTGCCGCAGGGACTATGCGTGAGTCTGCTCTGGGTCCTCAGAGCTGGCTCTGGTGCTGGGATTGCTGAGCTGGGGATGGCTGCTTGAAGGAAGAGTGGCAGGAAACAGAGTTTCTGTGAAACGTAACTGTCCCTCAAAAGGAAGAGGGAGAACACAGTCCCACTGCACTTAGAGCACAAACTTTCCCATCTGGCTCCATCTAGTGTCCTAATGGGCAGATTTCTGGACAGGGACACAGGGACCTGCAGAAGGAACATCCTGGATTGTTGTGCTCTAGTGTGGGCCTGGGAGGAAGGCCTGGCAACCAGGGGCCCAGGACGCGTGCTCCTTCCGGAGTCAAGCCTCAAAGGCAGCTGTGACTAACTGCAAGTCACAGCTGCCTTTTCCCTCCTTTCTCTTCCGGCCTTTCTTTCCTTGGGTGGCGAAAACACAGAGAACACGATATTGCCGATCCGGCATTTTCCCTGTGCACAATTTCAGTCTGAGTTTTCTTGATTTTTCTCCCCCCATTGGATTATTCCCCTTGAAGTTCCAGTAGCTGTGGGGTATGTTTGGGTATGTGTGTGCGTGTACACACACATCCCCTTGTGCACACTCACATAACACACATACATTTCTATCGTTTAATGTGCTCTTATCTGAAGAAAACTGAAGTGGGATGAAGGGCAAGCTGTTCACACATTCCTAATTCCAAAGGGTGTGCACCCATAATCTTTGAACTTCTAGGATCAGGGTTCCCGTGACAGGTTTTAGCTATGTTCTGTAACCTCCACCAGGGGGTATCCCAGACTCTAACAAAATAGCATCTAGAACTAGGACTTGGGAGGGAGTAATGTTTATTTAAAGGTGATCAATAAATTATTGTCAATGCCTTTGAGAAGAATTGAATGAATGCCCTTCTAAGGAAATAATTAGAGATGCAAACATATATAGACGAGTGTTCATTAAACTTAAAAGAAGGAGAATTACCTAAAGGTTGGATAAAAGGAAATGATTAAATAAATCACTCACAAGCATACTATTGGAGAGTGTGAAATTTTTAAAATCATATTTTTGAGGAACAGTTAATTAGGTGGGTAAAAGGTCTCAGTACAACATTAAGTGCAAAAAGGAAAATACTCTAACACCATCTTTTTAAAATAATATATCAAAATACAAAGAACTGATGGTTGATAAGAAATACAGTGATGTGTTGGTTTGTTGAAGTTGTCAGCACGTCAACTGTTAAGTTTTCTATTATATATATATTCATAATAAATCATTCATAATTTAAAACAGTATTCGATTATGGTTTGGTTAGAACCAGAAAATAAAGGAACGTGTTAGAAGTTGCAAAGAGAAACATGAGTCATTTTGGAAACATGGAAGCCAAAAGGGTTGTGGCGGCTGTCAGATGCTCTTTAGTCCCAAGGCGCAGGGATCCCATCTGCCGCAGAGGGCAGCATTGCGCAGCATTGCGCTGCCTCTCCGTCACTCCACACTGGAGCCCAGGATGTCGGTCATTGTGCCACTCTGGTTTGGTGAGGGGACTTCCTCCTATCTTCCTGACTTTCTACTTTCTCCAGAAGGATGTCCCTCTTCAGGGAGTGGTCTCACCAGATAACAAGTTCAAAGTAGGTGAGACAAAGCCTTGTCATCCTTGCTTCTAACGAGTATGCTGGCTGTCCTTTTTCCTAGACAGATTTTTTTGGCCAAGCCAATTTTTCAGAGAAGTAGAACACCCGCTCCTTCATCTTAGTCTGGCTAGTCTGGGATCTCTACTGATCTACTAAAACCTGTTCACTATAGATGATCCGCTGATGCTTGGAATATTGGTGGCCTAGTTTCCGCCGTCACAGCACTGTGCAAGTCACCACAGTAAGACAAACTAACGGGCAAGTGTGTGTGTGTGTGTGTGTGTGAGGGGGACCCCAGCAGGTAGTCCTGTACTTTTTATATTTTATCAATATTAGCTAGCATAACTCAAGCCTACTTATTATTGCTGAACAAGAGGTCCCATGTTGAACTTTGAATTGTAATGTACTATTTCCTTTTTTTAAGGACTAAATAAAATATGTGTAACTCATAAGGCGGTTTGGTTTTCCAGAGTGAAATGCAAGTTAAGCAATAATAAATGTGTAGGCTGGTGAAACAGTTAACCCTGTGAGTTCAGGATGAACAATCAAACATCATGTGATAATGTCCATGATCAATGATCCCTCTGTAAACATATCATTTATCCAGCAACAGTTAAATTCTCCAGATATTTCCATGCAAATCTCACAAAATCCCATGAATGAATCCTGACAGATACACAGTTCTTTTTGTTCAAAAGAAAACCATGTTTCATAAATAGGGAGATCAAGTAAGATTTGCTTACGCTTCTTATTTGCACAATACAGAGCTAGACATTTTGTCTGTCTTCTCACAGATGTGAATCGTCACAAAGAATTTATTACATAGGCTCATTTTACCAATGTGAAAATTCGGGCTCAGAGAGGAGGAATTGGCTTCCCCAAGGTCATCCAGCTAGCCCACACGCGTAAAGCCCAGGTTTGCACAGCTCAGGCACAGCTATCGCACTATTTACACGAGGGGTCACCTCTAGGGGGGAATTAAAAGGATGAAGGAAGATATAAACCATTCCCTAACCTCCAGTGACGGAAGCTCTCAAAAGGCACCATGACACAGCTCCTGCATTGCATTCCAGTGACCTTGAGGTTGAAAGGGACAAAGGAGCAGCCTCCCCTGTTGGTCCATATTTAGTCAAAAGGAAAGGCCGCTCTCAGGAAACAGCTGGCGTTTCCAGCAGCTGGGCCTGGGAGACAAACAGATCAATGCAGACACTGGCCTCCCCCTAATGAGCTAATGACTCAGTGGGGCACTGTCTTATTGGATTGCTGGTCATGCTGACAGGGCCTACAGTTAGCAGGCCTACTGGGCAGAAGGGGAACTCATTTTCCCATTCCCTAGTAAAGTCTATCCTACACAGGGAAGCTGGGAAAGGTTCGTTCAATTCTTTATTGTTGGTTTATGTGACTATTTTAGAATATTTGCTTTCTATTATTCTCCTACTTATGGTAATGTTAAGATAATGATATGTAGAGTGGAGGTAACTTGGTGTATCACTAAACTTGAACTCAGGATTTTGCATATACTGAGAACTATGCATATGGGGGGAATTCTGACCCACCAGCAGCAGAGATGAATTTTGATTCCCTTACTGACTTCCGTGGGATTGGAGGTAAGTCACTATCCCTCTCTAAATCTCATTTTCCCATGGGATTTCCTTGTGACTCATATAAGCAAAGGAAGGACTGGCGTAAACAGTTATTTCTGGGCCAAGTAGTTGGCCATAGGCCGAAGTCATTCACCTAACACTGGAGATTATATTCAGATACTTACTGGATCGTACTTCCACAAACCTAGACACCCTGCTAATAATGATCATACTAATAATGTCTGTTGATTGTGCAACTCCAAAATCGCACAATTACCAGGCAAACGTTATTTCAATAACCTTGCAAAGGACATTGTGATCAACTTGATTTCTTAGATGAGTACAGTGAGACCCGGAAAGGACACGCATTACCCAAGGTCCTAGATCGGGGTAGTAGGAGAGCCAGGACAAGAACCTGGATCTTTTCCACTGCTCTTTTGATTGAACACATTTTCCATTAGCGAGGGTTGCTGAAGTCGTCCTGTCTCCCCAGCACAGGATCCTCCTTTCCTCCTGTCTCCAAACCGCAGCTCTGTTGTCCTCATAGCTAACACTGCATTTCCGCTCACTTTGGGGCGTGGTCTTTCCGTCTAGTTCTCCTCTCCTCTTAGTGCACTGAGCTGCATATTCCTGGTCGGCTGCTGTGGGCATGAATTAGGCACGCCCTCAGCCACCCCACCCCAGCAGCTGCCTCACTGTCTTACTGAGCCAGGGCTTCCTAGTTCCTATTCCTACATGGCTAGTTATCAGCATCTGCAACGCCTGAGTTCAGTTATGCCCTGGGACCACTTGCTGATGGCAATTGCTGTAGGCCCTTCTGGGTGACCAGAGAAAGCATCGAGGCAATGGGTCTCCCTCAAAAGTCAGCTCCGGAGACTCAGACACCTGATGGCAGGCATTGCTTGCTTCAAAGGGACAAGACGATCAAGGACCTCGGTGTCCCTGTGTCTAGAAGGAAACCCGGTACGTCATTGTCCTCACCTTGGGTTTGGAGAAAATAAACTGAAAACTGCAACAACAGAGAGAAATTTTATGGCTGCTTTTATATAGAAACTCTGTATATATCATTCTCTGAGTGGTCTCCAGAGGAATTTTAATCTAAGAGTGTCTTTGGGGTGAAACAATCTCTGAATTGTACAAACTTAGAAATGGTGGTACCCGCCATTACATTGAATACTTAAAGTATGACACAGACACACTGAGTAAGAGATGTTGTTAGGCTCCACAGATTACCATTAGAAAATCACTGATCTAGTTCTTACAGTTATGCTGGAGGTGGAGCACTCATGCTGGAGCTGGAGCACTCATGCTGGTGCTGGAGCACTCAGCAAAGTTTGGATCTCTTGATTCATAATCTGGTGCTCGCTCCCCTGTATGAGAGGGTTGATTCGTGTATCCAGTTACCTCTGTCCCCATGGGCTCATTCCAAACTCAAGTGCCATTTATTGAGATTACACTATGCTGAATTTACTGAGAAAATTAAAGTAAGGCATCATTCAAGCCCATAGACCAGACCACTAATGCACATGTAGAAGAAAGGCAGACAGACCCCTTTAAATGGATTAAATCAGGATTTCGCTACCTTAATACTAATGACATTTTGAACAAGATGATGCTTTGCTGTAGGGGCTATCCTGTGCAATGCAGAATGCCTAGCAGTATCTCTGGTTTCCGCCCATTATATTCCAAAGACGCCTCATTCCAAACATCCTGTAGTGGCAAGGGGTCCCCTTCCTTTGAGAACAACTGTGTTATGCACATAAGAGCTCTCACTCGTCCTTTCAAGGTAAGGACAAGGTGAGTGGTTAAGGAAGTGTTCCAGGACCTCTGAGTAGAAGGGGCTCCCTTGAACCCACGTGGAATCCCGGTTTTAGTGGAAGTTTTGCCTCTTAGCAGGAAGAGGGGTTTGGGAGAGGAGTCACTGAGAGGGTAGCGACGTAGGCACCAGGGGAAGGGAGGGTGGGCATTTGCTTTATGGAAGGACAGATCCCTCTCTCTTTGAGGCCTCCATCTCCTGATGTATAATGGCAGTCTCGCCTGCCCATCCCTTTCCTCCTCGCTCCAGGATTCTATTTGGTAACTTTTCCCGCTCCTATAAAGAGTTCAATCAAATCAGGTTGATACTTATTAGTCACAACTGGAACCCCCATCCTCAGCCAAGCAGTTTCTGCAGGGAAAATAAAGGGAATTGATGCCTCAGCCACCGCTTGGAATAAAAATGATGACAAAAGTGAGACCTGCATGTGTGGTTTCATACTTTACAAACACCATCCCGTATGATATTCACACACATAATCTGCAAAACAGCCCTCCCAGGTGTGTAAGTGCTGCTATTTCGTGGGATGAAGAAATCAACGTACAGTAAGGTTGGGCTCCTTGTCTAAGGTCAAAAACTGCCTGCCTGGATACAAACTTCTTGCTATTTGGGGGGCATCTGATGCTGGTGATTAGGTAGGCATGTCAGAAACTAGCCCCCTCATTCCAGAGCCCAGGCCTCTAATAATGGCACATGAACACCAAGTGACCACGATACTGAGGCCGGGCCTGGAGAGGAGACGGCATCATTAGAAGGGCACCCTGACTGCCGTAGTGGCTGCAGAGCGGGCTGAACAAATGCCAGGACATGCGCTCTGAAAGAAGGCTTGGAAACACACACACACACACACACACACACACACACACCCCTTCTGCCGTTTGCCTGCCAAGGCCTTGCACTGGGCCACGGGTGTGGAGCTCTGCTTCAGGCTTAATTCTATTGATTACACATTCCATTTTCCAAAGTGCCATTTGCCTGAAAGAGCAGGTGGTGTTTTCGGCATCCATTTAGCTGATGTATTAGCCATGTGGCTCAGTGCATCAGCAGGCCCGAGTCATCAATTTACGGTGAGATGACAGAGGGGATCACTCACTGCAGAATCATAATGAGGGGAGGGGGAGGGGAAATGGAACACAGCAAACGGGACAAAAGCATTGGCATCATGGTCCCGAGAGGGATCTGGGGAATCGGGAAGATCGATGGCCTTCGGGGGCCCAACATAGGGCCGTTGGTTGAAAACAGCAAATGGACTCAGGATGAGTCTGGGGCTGGCCCTGTGCTGGACACAGAAGAGTCACAAGAAATCTCGCCCTGCGGGGCTCACTTTAGTGGGGAAGCCAGACATTAATTATTTAATGACAGTAGCATCGATATATAATGTGAGTAGTGGGATGTAGTAGAAAAGCTTTTTAAAATTCTACAGTTCTGGTTCAGATCTCCTTTATCATTTCCTATATGGTTATCAGCAAAGTTAGATCAGAAATTCTTGGAAAGCCAACACTATTTCTTATATATCACAGGATTCTCAGACCCCTATGCCCATTGCTATCATAACCTTTAAGGTAATTATGATTACAATAATATTAATAATATGCATAGCATAATAATAAGAGTACTCAGAATAGCATTTATTGAGCTCTTGCTGTACACTAACTCCAAAAATTCAAACTCATTGCTAAGGAATCCATGCTGACTCACAGCAAGCCCTGTTAGCTTCAGTGACTATCGCTGTTTATGGGAGTAGAAAGTCCAGCTTTCTTGTGAGGAGCTACTGGTGGTTTTGAACTGCTGACCAGGCTGACCAGCCCAGCCCAATACATAACCACTACAGTACCAGGTCCCTGCAGTACCTAAATTATATATAGTTTAATTCATGCAATGAGTTTATTAATCAAAAACTCTGATTATATTATTGTTTGCATAGACAACTGTCACTTAACACAATGTAGCTCAACTATCCTGATGATTTTACTCAAAATAACCTTAAACTCAGTTTTCTTTCAGTCAAGTGGATGTCTTCTTCTTCCCAGATTTGTTTTAAACTTTCAATAAGACAATATATGGTGACAAGAGTTGTATGAGCCGCTAATAAAATGATTTTTTTTAAAGACAATAAATGAGAAACATTTATCTAACACATTCTTGAAAAGCTCCATGAATGGAAATGACTAGTATTAACATTTTTAAGCTTATTACATTCTTGGGGAATCTTTGAAGGTCAAAGTCTGCCTAGTTTAAAGAGCGCTGATATCTGCACTTCTCTGCTGAAACTCAGGTGGCCCCATTGGCTCCTCTCCTTCCTAGTGCCCCAGAGTAGCTCCATTTAATTAGATAATTAACACTTATTTATGAAGACTTTTCTCATTTGACATGCACCCTGAGGTGGGTCCTAGGAAAGGCAAAATGTGAGCAAAGTTAACAAGGCCTCTGATGATTGCAATCCAATAAACAGGCTCATTGGCCCTGGAGTTTCAGGGAAGAAATTCATCTGACAGAAATCGAGGGGACGCTAACTGGTTGCCCTGGAGGAGAACTCACCATTCCCCTCTCTCAGCCTGTCTGCTGGAGAATGACCCCACCATGCAAGAAAGGGCAATTTATTGGAACCTGCTCAGTCATTCACTTACTCCTTGAGAAACAGACATCTTTAGAGATCTCACCCTATGTTAGGCACTAGGCTTACAGTGATGAATAAGAATTAACTGTTATAAGCAGAAGGGGAGATTCAAGTAGATAGCTGTAAAAATGCTATAATTCATGGCCATGTTATTTTAAATTATCATAATTTTGAACCATATCAACTATAAACACAGATTTTAATAAGGCATGGTACATCATTCCAAAATTATATTCTTTAATTATTTTAAATGTTCACAAATAACTTTAAAGAAGTACAATGATAAATGACATGAACGTGCAGATGCATCATTGTTCTCAACTATTGAGATGCATAACAATATATGTTAAAATAGGAAGAGAATGCTCAACGTATTAATGTGGTTATTTTTGTTATATTTGTGATATATTTCTTTGATGTCTTATTATTCATATTTACAAAATTTTGATGAGTTAGGAGAAAAATGGGCATTGAAAGCATACGATGATTATTCTGACAGGAGTATGTATAATATATGAAGAGGGGGTTTCTACTGTCTTCCTTTTACAGATGAATAAGTGGAGGATCTGAGAGATTAAATCCAGTGCCCAAGGCTTCTCAGTTAATGGGTGACTGAAATGCAAATCAAACCCACGTCATCTGAGGCTAAATCTAGAACTCTTTCCATGGGGCCGCAGGGCTGTTAAAAACGCTAGTGGTCGGCTACCTGCAGGGTGGGACTTGGACTGCCTAGAAGGTCTCAGAGCACTCTGCCGCCTGGCCCCCAAAGGACCCAGCAGTCATGAACCTTGTGGGAGTGACTCTAGGACGAACCTCGGGGACCTCGACTAGCCATCAGCCTGGAAGAAGTGCACAACACTATAAAAATAGCCTTGACTATTTGCATTTCAATTCTCCAAGATTTACAGTATTTGAACTAGAAGGTCTGGGCAAGTATTTGATGTTTTCGTTTAGATGGAGAACATACAGTTCCAGCATTGCACTGATTTAATGTTTGAATATTTTAATAACACTGTTTTGTGTGCTCAGCATCCATGATTAAATATACACCTTCAAGTCTAATTTACTTTTAACTTCATTATAGTCTGTTGCATCTGGCATTTAATGAATCCTGCATTTGGCCACATATCCTAGCCCCGATGTTTTTGTAATTATAAATTTGGGTTCATCTATCTATGGACATATAAAACCCAATTATCCTCAAGAAAAGTCGTCTTTAAAGACAAATGTTTCCTATCTTTGCTGACAACCAAGAAATACATTATAGCACGGGGCTAATAAAATATGACTCCCCAGTCCTACTTTTACGTCTGGTCCACAGAGACCCTGCACTGGACCTCAGAGCTTAACATTTATACCAGGCACTCCAGAATCCAAAGGGAAGATCAGTTCACATGATCACAAAAACTAGGCTAACAAAAGAGAGGGATTCTTTTCCGGTACTGCCCCCTTAGCTCTGACATGTGCTAGTTCTCATTTGCCCAAACTGTGGTCAAGTCCATGTCCTACACGAATCGCTCAGCCTGCGGAGATGGAAGAGCTGACTGACTAGTGCAACAAAACACATGTGCTCCATCTCTCACTCCAGGGTTGGCTGCCCCTCTCAAACCACAATGTTGGACATAATCTGCTCCCCCAAACGAAATCAAAGAAATAATCAAAGAAAAGGAAACTGATATAGGAGTGGGTAGAACTTCCCCCTGTGAGTTTCCAAGACTGTAAATGCTTTCTGAGAGTAGAAAGCCCTGACTTTCTCTCAGAGTGGCTAGTGGTTTTGAACTGTTGACCTCACAGCAGATCCCAGTCCAACATGCAACCACAATGCAAGCAGGACTCCTCAAGAGTCTGCCCACAGAAGGCCCTTAAGATATGACAGCTGGTATGATTGTTCTATTATTCTCTTATAGATGTTAAAATTATTATCTGTGTGTGTGTGTGAGGGAGAGAGAGAGAGAGAGAGAGAGAGAGAGAGAGAGAGAGAGAGAGAGAGAGAGAGAGAGAGAGAGAGAGAGAGAGATATGGGGGTGCTAACTAGCCACAGAGAACAAAACAGGCTTCCACGTACAGGAACAGCAGACTATGAGCTTGAACCCATAGGGACGCTGTAACAACATGGTTGTTTTCTGAGGTCTTACAGGATAGAAACTGCCTCCAACCAACCTTTAAAGCCCTTATCTCCACCACCCCCCCTTCAAAGAGACATTTTCATCATGAGATAATGATGGTGGAATCGAGCCCTGTCACTGGATAATGATCTCCTGCGGTTAGATGAACGAGGAAGGCAATCTTGGACACCTTCAGAGACTGAGCAGCAAAGGACTTCCAAAATGTTTATTTTCAAAGAGGGAGGCTTTCGTTCTGCCACAATGGTCTAGTCAAAGCTGCAGCACCATATGCAAATGGAGACACAACATTAGGAAGAGTAAGGCCATTAGGACAGTAACCTAAGGCTCTGACAGAGGACAGTTGACCTCTGTACATGACCAGGGATGATTGCAAAAGCTTGATGGTTAATCCTCTCCTTGGGGTAGCTGAATTCTTTTGCTATGTAGAGACAAGAAGCTGGAACACATGTTTTTTTGAAGTCAGTTTGGTGTTCTGGAAGACCCCAATCTTTTGACAAATGGCTTCAATGGAAACAGCACAGACAAGAATGGAATTCAGATAAAAAATAACAAAGCAAAACAAAGCCAGTTGTCAGCTCCTGGTCTACCAGAACAGAACTGTACCTTACTGGGTTTTCAACAGCTAGTTTTCCAGACGCAGATTGCCAGGCCTTTTGCTGAGGTACCTTTGAGTAGATTCAAACCTCTCACCCTTTGGTTAGCAGCTGAGGGTGTTAAGCATTTGCACTACCCGCAGGGACAGGGATCAGCAAGCGTAGAGATGCTTTTATCCTTTCCCTGATTGTACGTGGGGGCAGTCCTAAACCTTAACCTTTCGGTGCCTCAGTCCTCTTGCCCAGCAAATGCTGTGGTTGATTGGAAGCCTCTACTCTGGCAACAGGGGCCCTAGTAATGAAGTGACTTATAGGTTGAATTGCTAACCACAAGTTCAGCAGTTTGAAACCACCATCTCTAGGTTAAAAGATTGTTTTTCAAAAAAATGTAAATACATAGCTTTAAAAAAAATTCCATTTTTGTTGTTGTTACCCCCTCACATATCAAGCTCTTGGTAAGCATAAGCTAGCAGTCCTTGTAGTCATGGTATCAATCATGATGTCAACAGTAGAATCTCAGTAGTATCATATCATAAAATTATTATAGTGCTATTATAGAAGTGGTAGCAACAAGAGTATCAGCAACAGTAATAAAAGTGTTCATAGTCATAGCAGTAGTAATAGTAATGGTAATTACAGTAGTAATGGCAATTATTTTAATAGTGGTGGTTCTTAGGGTACATAGCAGAAATGGAGACAAGAGTTCTAGAGTAGGGGCACTGGCTGAGACAACACTGGGACTTTCAGACCCCTTTTCTTAGGACATGGGGCTGCGAAGGTCAGCAGGTCAAAATCGCCAGTTGCTCTATAGGAGAAAGACTGGGCTTTCTACTCCCATAAATAGTTATAGAACAGAGAAGAGGGGCAGCTCTTCTCTGTTCTATAGGGTCACTTTGAGTCATAATTGACGTGATGACATTGAGTCTGGTTTGGCTTTTGGTTTTGCGTACTTCATCATGCATTGCTCCACTAAAGAGCAGCAGGAACTTGACTTTCAAAATGGGAGGTAGGTCAATGACTTACATACAGAGGTCACGTGGATTAGGAAAGGTTGGAGCAGGGTTCCCCTTCTTAGCCTAGTGTGGGTGTGTGCAGGTAGATGAAAACTCCAGAGAGAGCATGAATGACAGGGACACTGAAGGGGGAGGTCAGGAGCCAGGGAAAAGGAGGTCAGTCTGAACAGGCAAGGAGAACAGAAAAAGACCGAACTGACTCCGAACAAATGTGTCAAACACTGTGCTCAAAAACTGGCACTTTCCTCAGAACTGACACAGTTTATGATCAAACACAACAGAGTCACCCAAGTGTCTCTGGAGGTTCCATCCTCAAACGTACATCTAATTCTGCCTAAAGACCATGGGCTTCTCCTGAAAGCAACATTCTCTCCCCAGACACACCCCCCCCCGTGTCCTCCGTCAGCCACTGAGAGGGCCTCATATGAATCCCTCGTATGACTCATGATATGCCTCCACAGCTGAGGGCAGGGATGCCACCTCAGATGGCCTATCAATTTGATAATGTCTGAAAATTCAAGTTCTCTTTAATTAGAGAGTTTTGAAATATGTAGTTCGAGGAATTCATCAACATGACATGAAAAGCCATCAATTTTTCTGGGCTAAGAACTTTAATGGAGACTTAGTGACTTACTGGTTCTGCACTAAGCTACCACCAGCTGCTTAGAGGGAGACAAATGAAGCTTTCTACTCCTGTAAAGAGTTACCGTCTCAGAAATCTACTGGGCAGTTCAACCCTGTTCTTATAGCGTCTCTATGCAGTGGAATTGACTCCACAGCAGTGAGTGTGAGCAAGGAGAGCTTTAAGAACTTCAAAGCAGGGAACCAAAAGAGAAGTCTGTGGGGTGGCGCCAGTCCCAACTACTAGGACTCCCCTACCAGGAGGAGAATTCACTTCAGAGGACAGCACTGAAGCTACAGCTCAGGGAGAGGGGAAATCTGATCAGGGTACACAGGAGCAAATGAAGGGGAAGCAGAGAGAGTGGAGTACATCCTGGCCCACCAAGCCCAGAGGATGATATTCCTGCTCAGAGCAGCCAAAGCACAGAGAGAATGGCAGGGCTGGCCCTACCACGAGACACAGTCCATCACTGACCCACAGTGCTATGGGAGAAAACACTGGAGACACTGCAGGAATTGTGCCTATTCTGACCCCATCACATCAGGGCAAACACTAAGGGTGTGCAACAGAGCAGCAAGGGGAGCAAATGAAGTCCCCGAGGAATACAAAAAATAGACTTTGGGGTCAGGGGATGACACCCCACCACTGGGCCAGAAAACATTAAAGGTCAACAAACAGACCTGGAACTATTTATAGGCTTTCCTTTTTTGTTCTTGTTTTGTTTTGCTTTGTCTTGTTTTTGTGCTTATTATTGTCTCTGTGTGTCTATCTAGATAAGATAGGATGGATAAACAATCTGGAGAAGAAAACAACAGGACTGATGGTTCCAGGGGGACCCTGGAGAAGGGGAGGTGGGGGGAAGGAAGAAGGGTGCCAACAAACCTAGGGACAAGAGAACAACAAGTGATCTAAAGTTGATGGGGAGGAGGGCATAGGATGCCTGATGGGGCTTGATCAAGGGCAATGTAGCTGAGAGAAATTATCAAAACGTGAATGAAGGCTGAACATGATAGTGGGACAAGGGAAAAAATCAAAGGAAATAGAGGAAAGAACTATGAAGCAAAGGGCACTTATAGAAGTCTAAATATAGACATGTACATATCTAAATATATTTTTATATATTGATAGGAAAATAGATCTATGTACACATATTTAAAAGTTAAGTATTAAGGCAGCATATAGACACTGAGTCTCCTCTCAATGCAAGAACACTTTGTTCTAATAACCTGGCATTCTGTGATGCTCACCTTCCAGACATGATCACTGAAGGCAAAGTGGGTGCATAAGCAAATGTGGTGAAGAAAGCTGAAGGTGCCTGGTTTTCAGAAGATATAGCATCTTAGGTCTTAAAGGCTTGAAGATACACAAGTGGCCATCTAGCTGAGAAGCAACAAAGCCCACATGGAAGAAGCACACCAGCCTGTGTGATCCTGAGGTGTCGATGGGATCAGATATCAGGCATCAAAGACCCAGAATATAAAATCATATTGATGTGAATGAGGGGGAGTGCAGAGTGGAGACCCAAAGCCCATTGGTAGACAACTGGACATCCCCTTACAGAGGGTCACAAGGAAGAGATGAGCCAGTCAGGATGCAGTATAGCACCGACGAAACATATAACTCTCCTCTGGTTCTTCAATGCTCTCCCCCCCCCCACTGTCATGACCCCCATTCTATCTTATAAATCAGGCTAGACCAGAGCATGTACACAGGTACAGATAAGAGCGGGAAACACAGGGGATCCAGGGTAGATAAATGCCTCAGGACAAACAATGACAGTAACCACACCAGGGTAAGGGGTGGTAGGGGGAGAAAGGGGGAACAATCACAATGGTCTACATATAATGCCCAGGGGGACAGACAACTGAAAAATGGGTGAAGGAAGACATCGGTCAGTGTGAGACATGAAAAAAAAAATGAACAATTTACAAATTATCAAGGGTGTGTGAGGGAGGGAGGGTGGCTGGGGGAGGGAGGGAGGGAAAAATGAGGAGCTGATTCCAAGGGCTCCAGTAGAAAGCAAATGTTCTGAAAATGATGATGGCAACAGATGTACAAATGTGCTTGACACAATGGATAGATGGATGGATGGATTGTGAGACAAGTGCTGTAAGAACCCCAAGAAAATTATTTTATTTTTTAAAAAAGCTTTAATAAGTGAAACAAGGATGCTATGTTTTTTCTTGGTGTTAATCCCTGTTGGAAGCCCCCACAGGCTGGAGGGCACCATGTGGTAGGAGGAACAATCAGCCCCACCCCTGGATTTTGGGATTAGATCTGCACCGTTCTAGCAGCTAGAATAAATCCTTAATCAACATTTGGATTAGCGCATCCCCATTTACAGAGGTTTGAACTCAATTAAAAATTTCAACCAGAATCTTGGCACAGGGGCCTCGGAGACAGAATCTGACTGTTCTGGGCTCTCACCCCAATTTTAATATGAATTCCTGGAAGGAGCTGGTTGGGTCAGGTGGACTCAGGGCTCTATTTAGACCCCTGGCACAAAAAAATGTAATAATGTTCTGTTTGGAATTCCATGGCAATTTAGCTAAGTTACAGAATCAGCTGTTTCCATAGGTCTCTTTTCCCCTTAGGTTTACTGTTTCTTCAAACTTGATGATGCTTTTAAAACAGAGTCGTGGAGAGCAGTAGAGTGAAGGAGCACTAGACTTAGAAGTCAGTAGTTTTAAGACAATCAGTTTCCTCTCCTGTAAATTTGGAATAAGGTAGTTCTTCCTTAAACAGTGTCTGCGGGAAGGTAAATGGCATTACACACCTAGCATGGTGTCTGGTACCCGGAATTGCTGAACTGAATTATTTATATTCCTCCAAATCCTGGTAGGTGACACTATGTGACATTGCTGTTCCTTACTCCTCAGCATAGGGCCTAGCCCATAATCGATCTTTCCATGACAAGAACCTGCTCTGAATGCCCACGCTTTGAGATGGATTTTGTTACACGCCTTCATCAGCACCCTCCTCCGTCCCAGATTCTTGTCCTACACTTGACCATCTGCCTGGTGTGTTTCTGATACCACATAGCTTCTTGCAATGATCTTTTCTGACCCCTGAATCTCCCCGGACTCAGACCTCCAATCCATTCTCGACACAACAGGAATACCCTTTGAATAGAAAACTTGGATCTTTTCTCCCTGACTCTATGGCTTCCCGGTGCGCTTACAAAATGATACCAATGTATATCAAATGATATACATCAATGTATATCAAATGATACCATGATCCAGGATACCCTGAATAGAAGATCCATATACCTTTTAAGATTGTTTTTTGCTTGATTCTCACTTGTATCCTCTCTGTGTGCAAACATCTAAAATCCCTGCCTGGTCTACGCCATCACTCCAGTTGGCCTCTTTTCTTGATCCGTCCCCCTCCTGCTCCTTTTGGTTAATCCATGGATCCTCAATTCTCTGCTCAAAAATTACTTCCTCAGTGGTGTCACTCCTGAATTCAGAACCATATCAGATCCTTCTGTCATATTCTTTGGGAAGACTTTTCACTGTAGCAGACTTTATCGCTTCCAACTACTGTATATTAAGTGACTGCTACGCTGCTTAGACTTGTGGCTGCTGAAAAGTGACACCCCCAAATCTCCACTTCTTCCCTGGCTACCTTGGAATCACTTGCTTTGTTTCATACCTGAATCTCCATTCCCTAGAGAACCTCCACACTGCTAACCTCATACCTCATTTTCTTCTTTCTACAAGTTAGACCTGAGACTGAACTTGGACTTTTCTCTTACTTTGCTGTCATAAGTCACTTCAAAAAATCAAGCAAACAAAATAGCAAGTGTGGCGTTGGCCCCTTGGGTCCAGGCACAGCTTTCCTGGTCCACCCTGCCAGATGTGTGCCAATTCCACTGGCATGATTTGTCTACTGTCCAACAGCGATGCCTATAACTGAAATTCTGGAATCACCAATCCCCATGACACTAGAACTAGATGCCTGGCTGCTCTCTGAAGTCTCCCTTTAGCCAGATCAATCTCTTTATCCCCCATTACCTAGTTTGCTGCACTTGGGCTCAAGTATGATCACATGCAGGAAGGTGTTTGGTAAATTTGAAAAGGCTAGACATGTGTAAAGGATTAAAGGCTTAGTTGAAGATTCCTCTCAATTCACAACCAGGCTTCTGTTTGGCACACTCTGCCATCTGGAGAAGAATTCCCGCTTCTTTCTTCCCCAAAGACAGTTCCAACCCTCCTCTTTCATCTTTCTTCTATACTGACATAGAATAGGATTAAAAATTTTTTTTATTGCTAGACTGGTTGCTATTAGCTTACTAAAGTTTCCATGTTTACAGTTCTGTATATTTTCAATACGATTTGTTCACAGCATAGAAGCATACTAGCGAGCTGGACAGTCAACATACATTGAATTTGTTAAATCTTGGTATGAGCTAAATAATTCACAGTCACTTTAGGATGAAGTGTAATAGAGCTAAGACCTTAGGCAGGCCCTTTTCTATCTGAACTTCATGCTCCTTATCTATAAAAGAAGAAGTTAGATGGGTAAACGTCAATATGATAGTGGTCCTGATTAAATGGATCCTGTGTGTGAAAGGGGTTATGTGTTAGTGTGGGTAGACTAGAGAAACAAATTCACGGACACTGATATGTGCTTAAGAGAGAGTTTTATCTAAAGGGCAATTATACATTAAGAAAGCATCCCAACCCAGTCCAGTTCAAGCCCTCAAGTTAGATATTAGCCCATATGTCTGATACCAATCTATAAAGTCCTCTTCAGATTCACAAAACACATGCAATGATGCTGCTGAGTGCAGGACGATCACAGGCCAGTGGGTGGAAAGTCTTTGGTTCCAGTGGCAGTGTAGCATCTCAACACTGGCAGGGGTCTCTACGTGGCTTCTCCTGCTCCAGAGGTCTGGTTGCATCAGGGTAGGTCCATGTGGCTTCTCAAGCTCAGGACCCTAGGGTAGTTCCATGTGTCTTGTCAGCTGCAATGTCTCCAAGGGAGTGAGCAGAGAGAGAGCGAGAAGAGTCTCCAAGGAGGAAAATATAGCAGTTCCCAGAATTCGCAGAAGGCCACACCCACACAGAGGCCGCATTGGCTGTGATCCTATTGACAGACTAGACTTTACCCCTTCACTCTTAATTCTCAGGTTGACAAATGATTATATAACCACCGCAGGCTTTATATATATAGCATTCTGTAAATATACTGTCATTTTGAATCTGATGCCCTCACTCCAAAACAGAAACTGCAGCCTATGGAGTTTAATAGAGTCATGCATTCACTCATGACATTATTTACTGCATAAAAACATATGAAATGTTTGCCATTGGCCAGGTACTGTGCCAGAGGTCAAATGACTTACTCAGGAATGAGTAGAGTTTCCTGGCAAACCTTGGATAGTCAACAACAACAGCTGTGATGTGCTGAAGGTTCGTAATGAGCTGAGCCCTGTGACCTTAGGCACTAGACTTGATGAAGTGTATGTTTTTGTACAGATAATTAAACTGAGGTTCAGAAAACATACACGTCATTTCAGGACGTGCTACTTGAATCTTTTGCTGAATGTTTCCGTGGGGATCAGAATGTTCTATAGAGAGGCAGAGGCCAATGTATGATGAGCTTGGATATGATTGCCTAAAATCTTAAGCAAACACTCCAACATAAAATCTCTGAGTGCCATATTTAAGGATTTATATGTTAAATTTGGTAACCAGAAAAATGCCTCCTTAATAACAATGGTAATATTTATTCTCTTTGCAGAGGAGATTATACAGATAAGAAGAGATACTAAATCTACAGAAGTATGTGTCCTCATGTATCTTGTCACTTCCTTACTTAATTCTGTTCTCAGATCAAATATCATGTACTCAGCCACCTGTGATATTTAGATTTTATGTCACCTTGACTGGGCTGGGATTCTCAGTGGGTTGGCAGTTAAGGCCTCATAATCCTCCATTATGTGATCTAGCATGATGTAATCAACTCCATAATAAGATCTACAGTGAGCAGCCAATCAGTGGTAAAAAGATTATAGTAGAACTCAATGTCCCTACTCAGGACACAGCCCTGATGCAATTGAAAGGAAATTTCCTTGGGGTTGTGGCCTACTTCATATATAAGGTGGTGCTGTGGAAAAGATGGCTTGCTTTTTGCTGGCTCTGGGTCCTGCATCTGGCTCATAGATCACTGGTTCTTTGGACTTGAGTCAATGGCCTGTCACATTGTCTGCTGATCCCAGGATTCATCAATCACCTTCCATCTATCCTGCTAACCTTAAATTCATACTCTTCTGCAGCCACTGGCCTATGGTGCCCATGCCAATCTTGGGTTTATCAGTCCAGGAAGCTATCCAAGTCATAAGAAGTATCCAGTTGCACATCTGACCCATAGACTTAAACCTGCTAGCACTGGGATTGGATGTGTCTCCTACAACTCTGTGAGTCATTTTCTTGATATAAATGATTCTCTTCTTAGTTCGTATATGTATGTACTTTTAGTTGTTAGATGCTGTCCAGTTGGTTCCAACTCATAGTGACCCTACGTACAGCAGAATGTACAACAGAAGGAAACATCTTCCTCAGTTTCTATTGTGATTTTAAAATTTTAAAAATTTTATTGGGGGCTCTTATAGTTCTTATTATAATCCATACATACATCCATTGTGTCAAACTCATGTGTGCATATGTTGTCATCATCCTTTTAAAACAATTTTTTCTACTCGAGCCCCTGGCATCGTTTTCTCTCTCCTCCCCCCCCCTTCTTTCCCCATGTCCCCTTGATAATTTATAAATTATTCTCCACCCCCCATGTCTTACATCAACTGTTGTCTCATTTAATCACTTTTCTGCTGTCCATCCCCATGGAGGGGGGGCATGTCGATCATTGTGATCAGTTCTTATTTTAACCCATCATTGAAGCCACTGCGCTAATCCATCTCTCCGTGTCTTCCTCTATTTGAGCCCCTCTCCACTTTACCAAGCATGATGTCCTTCTGCAGTGATTGTTCTCTCCTGATAACTTATCCAAAGCACATGAAACAACGTCTCTGCATCCTTGCCTCTAAGATGCACTCTGGCCGTACTTCTTCCAAGATAGATTTGTTTGTTCTTTTAACAGCCCAAGGTACATTTAGTATTCTTTGCCAGCACCATAATTCAAATGCATTGATTCTTTTACAATCTCCTTTATTTAATGTCTAACTTTCACATGCATATGAAGCTACTGAAAGTACATGGCTCAGGCTGGTGCCCCTCCGTCCTCAAAGTAACATCCTTTCTTTTCATCACTTTAAAGAGGTTTTGTATAGCATATTTACCTAATGCACCTTTTGATCTCTTTCCTGACTGCTGCTTGCAGGAGCATTGATTATGGAGCCAAGCAAGATGAAATCCAGGACAACGTCGATATTTCCTCTGTTTATTGAGATGCTACCTGTTGGTCCCATTGGGAGGATTTGGGTTTTCTTTATAGCTAGTTGTCATCCATACTAAAGGCTGCAGTTTTCCCCAATAGTTTTGTTGGCATATAATTTACATATAACAAAGCTCAGCAGTTCAATCATATCCCGAAGAGCTGTGCAGTCATCAGCACAGTCCACCTTAGTGCCATCCTCATCAGCTCCCCGTTTCCTCCAACCTCCCTTGCTCTGCCCCCAAGAAATCATTAATCCACTTACTGTCTCTGTACATTTCCCTATCCTGGATTTCATACAGAGAAAAACACTTTAAAACAAACAAAAATAACAAGAACAACAAAGTAAAGTGGACGAAAACAATAATCTAAAAGAAAAGAGAAAGCACTGAAAACGAGATCAAATGTAAATGGATCATAAGGGAGATCAAGTGATAGGGTGCTAGATCTTAATCGAACTGCAACAATCCACTGTCCAGTGCATTCTGAATGTTAGCAAGGCTATTCATATCCCTGGCCTGTAGATTAATCAACATGTATTTCTCTTTCACTTAAAAACAAAATAAAACAAAAACCACGGACATAATTTAAGTGGTCAAAAGGATTATCAAATGATGACATATTACATTTTGATCTAACTTTATCTGCCACAATCAACTTTACAATGCTCTCTGTCTGATCACAAGGCTACTTACAGCCTTGAACTATAGGCAGAGAGAGTCCATGGGGGACACTGAGTCCGTGTGTGGATCCTGCAAATGGATTTTGGACTTCCACTGTCATGCATACCCTTCTGCAAACCAGGTAATCAAAATGTAACCTCTGATGCCAATCACTCCTTTAGATTTAGATTATATTATTTACAAGCCTGGGATTACACAGGCTGGTGTGCTTCTTCCATGTGGACTTAGTTGAAGTCTCACTTGTATGGCTGCTTGTTTGAAAATAAGCCTTTAAGATGCTGTTCTTTCTGACAGCCAGTTACCATCTAGTTTCTTCTCCACGCTTAGATATAGCATACATATCTTCAGTGATTCCCTCATGACGTCACGTATCGAGTTGGTCCATGTCATAAGAATGAATTGCTCTTAGATTTGGACCAGAATCAAGTGCAAGCCTAAAATCTATTCATAGATCTATGGTCTATGGTCATTGGTTCACCTCAGAGACATCATTGCTATTTTATGTAAGAGAACATTATCAATCATCCCCCTGGGGCATCGCTTCCCTGCCAGCAAGTCAATACAGACTAGTAGCAAGCCTATGGAGCAGAATACTACCCCTGTGAGTCTCCAAACCTGCAAATTGTCACGAGAGTAGAAAACCCATCGTTCCCCTGCAGAGTTGGCTGGTGGTTTGGAAGTGCTGACCTTGTGGATAGTAGCCCAATTTGTTACCCCTATGCATGGTTAGTGACATTAGTTTAGCCAATGGTATAGCATTTAAAACACTGTTGAGGAATGGAAATAATACACAAGTATAAGTCAGCTATGAACCACAATATACAAATTGTTGACTTGCACAGATGAAACTCTTAAGTGACTGGATACTATTTACACAAACAATAGGGGTTTGCAATAGTGACGATCTTCCAGTAATATTCATTCACAGCAGCAGAGCTATGTCTGCCAGATAAATACATATCCTAATGAAACATGAAGGGCATTGAAATAATAAGTTTATGGTAGTTCCAGGCCACCATTCATTGGGCACCGTAAAGGTTGTAATTCTTGATCCTCATTAGCAAGTGCTTCAAGTCCTCCTCTCCTTCAGCAAGCGAAGTTGTGTGAGCTACATATTGCAGGTTGTTAATAAGGCTTCCTTCAATCCCGGTGCCACATTCTTCTCCATATCATCCAGCTTCTCTGGGGATTTGTCCGGCATACAGTTTGAATCAGTATGGCGAGAGGATGAAACCCTGATGCACATTTTTCCGGATTTTAAACCAAGCAGCATGCCCTTGTTCTGTTCACACAACTGCATCTCGGCCCAGGCACAGCTTCCACACGAGCACAGTGAAGTATTCTGGAATTCACATTCTTCCCAAGGCTGTGCATCGTTTGTAATGAGTCCCACAATGAGATGCCTTTGCTCAGTCAATGGAACACAAGTATACATCTTTCTGGTATTTTCTACTTTGAGTCAAGATCCATCTGACATGAGAAATAATATACCTTGTTCCGGGTTCTCTTCTAACTCTGGCCTGAACTTCTGGAAGCTCCCTTCTAATGCACTGCTGCAACCATTGTTGCATGATCTTCAGCAAAATAAATGTGAACTTTCTGATGCGCCATCTTTCTTTGTAATAGGCACAAATATAGATCTTTTCAAGTCAGTTGGTCAAGTAACTGCCTTACAAATTTCCTGGCATAGAGGGGCATTTTGTCAGCTTATTGTTGGCTTCCAGTACTTCATCATCTTGCTGAAGAATTTTCAACAGGTATTAGATCAATTCCTGGTGCCTTGTTTTATAGCTGATGCTTTCAATGCAGACTGTACTTCCTTCTTCAGCCCCACGTGCTCTTGCTCATGTGCCACCTTTGAAATGGTGGAATGCTGATTAGTTCTTTTCTGTATAGCAACTCTTTGTATTCTTTCCTTCTTCTTTTGCTGATTCCTGTATCATTCAATATTCCCCAATCAAATCTTTCATGTTGCAATTTAAGGCTTGATATTCCCCCTTAAAATCCTTCAATTTCAGATCTGCTGAGTGTGTTCTTCCATTTTGGTTTTCTAACTCTAGGTCTCGGGATATGTCATTCTGGAGCTGCCCTTTGAGGTTTTTGTTCAGTACTTTGAATTCATCACTGCCCGTTGCCTTACCTACTCTATGATTCAGAGCAATTTTCAGACGGTCTGCTGACATCCACTTTGATCTTTTTTTTCTCTCTCTTGTCTTTTTAATGACCTTTTGTTTTCATGTATGATGTTATGTTGACTCATGGGTCATCAGATATTTCATCATTTGTGTTTATTGGGTCTAATCTGTTCTTGATTGAGCTTGCTGACCCTGTATAAACAGAAGTGAATGCCTTCGGACTGAGGCTTACTGGATTGGGGTGCATCTGGGCACTTAAGGAAGTTGGGCTTGCTGAATTGAAGGGAACTGAACCTGAGTGCCATCAAGCTGTGCATTTCTTGAATGGAGTGCTTCTGGGCAGTTAATTCAGGGAATGGGTTGGCTGACCCAAAGATGTTGAACTGAATGTTTGGGGGTTGATGCTTACAGTGGAGTATGTATGGTATGCTCCTTTGGATATTTTTTTAGCAGACCTGAACGAACTTTGTAACATGTCCTGATAAACACTTTAACTCCGAGTATTTATTTCTTACTGGCCTTACTATTGTTAACTTCCTTAATGAACCCTTTCCTCATGACTTTTTTTTCTATGAGTTCGGTGCAGCCATTACAATGGATATTAGAACATAAATAAAATAGTGAACACCAATTAAGACAACACAGAGATGTTCTTGAAATTTGGGTGGTATTACAGTAACCAGCCTCTGACAGTCATGGGGGGGTCCGTAGGCACAATTATACAGCAATATTATATAAAGATTATAGTAAAGTCACGGAGAATAGGAGAGGTAGGAGAGAAGAGAAAATAAAGGAGTCTCGCTAACATAAAACAGTCTCTAACGATATCATGGGCACAACTTTATGGTTATAATATATAAAGATCATAGTAAAATCATAGAAAGTAGAAGAGAAGACAAAATAAAGGAGTCAGACCTATTTCATGGTAGCATGCTTACCTCTGAGATGGCCATGATCTCAGCAGCCAGAGAAAGGGAGGAGAAGACCAGGATAGAACCTCTTTATTTCTGAACAAGACCCATATAGACGATTTAGGGGCATGCAAGCCCCCCAGATTACAGGTAACCACATACATCACAGAAAGGGATTGTACCATAGGCAATGCAAGCAACGGGAGGGGGACGATCGATCTAGAGGTGTAAATGAAATAGGAAGAGGAGGGATTAGGGGTACACATGGACAAGATGGGTGGGCCCTACACTTAAAATGGCAGTCTAATCTTAGTTGTCCTTGAGTTGGCTTGATTTATTCTGAGCTTTCCTTTAGGAAAGAAATCCACTATTCTTCCCAGCAGGGAGTGAGTCCCACCTGTGGTGGGACAGACAATAGGGTCTGCTTGCTCTAAATGGCTAAATGCCTTCAGGGAGAATACCTCCCACCATGCACTAGCAAGCAGAGTCTTAGGTTTGGCATATATTTTGGGGAAACAATCTGGGGAAAAACCTTTCTGTATCCCACAGGGTGGGATATATTTAAGGTCATATTTTGGCCCTGTGGCCTTGTTTTCTTTCAACTTCAACCCAAACTTCAAATCACAACACTTTCTGCCATCAAGTCAATTCTGATTTATAGTGACCTTATCCCAACTAAATTGCCCAACTAAACTTCCAAGTCTATAACTTTTTTAGAGAGTAGAAAGCCTCATCTTTCTACAGTGGAGCTTCTGGTGGTTTCAAACTCCTGACCTTGAGGTTAGCAGCTCAGTGTAACCCACTATCACCAAGGTTTCCAACTTGACCTTACATGCGGGAAATTTATAGGCTGTTCCATAGTTGGCCCGTGGCCTTATTTTAGCTGCTGATATTAAGCTTCTCCATTATCTCTTCTCCCAAATGTAGTCAATGTGATTTCTGTGTATTTCTTCTGGAGAAGTCCAAGAATAGTCACCTTTTATATTGATGAAAAAAAGGAATTGTGATGAAGAAGTCATTGATCCTGCTAAACGCTACTATGTGATTTCCATCTATTTTTCTATCACCGAGACCATATTTCCCAATTTCTGTTCATTACTATTTGTTTCCAACTTAGGCATTCCAATGGCCAATAATCACCAGTGCATCTTGATTGTACTCCTTGGGTTTTCTTGTACGTGGATAGACTTGTCCTTGTATAGACAGCATTGTACTTCGAGATAGATCTTGTAATGTTCTTTAGAAGAATGAATTCAATACCATTCCTCTTGATTGGGGCATTCCCAGCATAGCAAACTATATATTTTGTTATTCAAAATGGCCAACATCAGTCCATTTCAGTTCACTAACACCAAGAATAATGGTCTTTAGGTGTTACATTTCCATTTTAAGGACATCCAATTTTCTTAGTCATATTTTGTACATTCAGAGTTCAAATTATTAATTGATTTGTGCAGCTGTCTCTTTTCATTTTGAGCCATGCCCTGTCACCAAAAGAAGGCCCCAAAGGCTTTATTCCTTCATGTTTTACTTCATCTATGTCATTACAGTCACCTCTACTTTGAGAAGGTAGTTCTTCATCAGACATATTTTTGCTTGTTTGTTTTTTAGCATGAATTTTGTTTCATGTTTAAATATCCTACTGCTATTTGAGTAAAAGTTTTTGAGTGCCTTCTGACCTGAGAGGTTCATATTCTGGCAGGATCTCTGACAGTATTCTGTTTCTACTCAGTAGGTTTTCAGTAATTGATCATGTGTCCAAGCTCTCATAGGGTTTTCTGTGGCCAATTTCTCTGAATGGGACAGTCTGTTCATTATCTATAGTCTGTTCTTAGTCTGGAAGCTCTGCTGAGACCTGTTCACTTGAGTGACCCTGCTAGCATTTGAAATACCAGCAGTATAGCTTTCAGCAACACAGCGACACGCTGCCACCAAGCTACCCCAGGGAAACAACTGAGAGACAAGTGGTGGACACACACACACACACACACACACACACACACACACACATACACCACTCTATCTACAAAGGCCTTCACCCTATTCTATCTCTATGCTGCTGCATATTCCTTTATAGCATCTAAGTTATACACTATATACTTGTGTATACGTGAGTTTTTCAGCACACTTTTTATGCAGTTTTGTGGTAAAATTAGGTGCCTCAGCTGATATTCAGATCAGCTTATATTCGAGTATATTTGTTCATTTGTTCACTGGTTGAATGAATAAATTAATGAATTAAAGGACCTTAACTTCTTCCTGACTTCCATGCTAATACGCTTCTCTTGGTATATAAGCGAGCCCACATTCCCCAAGACAGAATATGAGAGAGGATTCAAAGGAAGCTTGGAACTGCCATCTGAGTCCCCAAAGTGATGCCAGTGAGTCTGTCTCATCCCCTCAGAGGACCCTCACCCCATGCTTAGACAGTATGCAGTGGCAATCCTGCCAGCCTCTCGCTCAGGCTGTCCGCTTCATTCCTGCTTCTTGGGTACTCCGGGATATTGTTGAAAGATAGGTGTGTAGGATGGTAGGTATGTCTTCCCGGGGTTGGGGTGGGGTTACTTTACAAGTTAAAATGAACCCTAGTAATTTCACAGAGCCTAGGGTTGAAGAAGAAAAGAGTAGTTTTGAATCTTTAAAAACGTTTCTTACCCTTAAAAATGCATTCATTTAGTGGAATCTTAATGTTCCATGGAATTAATGAAAAGGAAAAGTTAAAAAAGAAAAGGTGCTGTTGTGGAATTTGTAAGAATGGGGATAATACTGCTGAACGTTTTTTCAGCTATCGAAAGACCACACAGCCTCCTTTAATGTCAAGAGGACGCACGTTTTTCTTGTTGCACACTTGCTAGAAATGAAACCAGGGAAAGGCATTGTTTTCTGCAATTACACAGTTGCCAGGGCAACCACATACTGAAGTTAGCCTAAGTGCAAGTTAAAGGATGAAGCATCTTATAAATTGGCATAAGTGTATTTCAGAAAGTCTGGGTCAATCATGGCACGGAGTGACCCTTCTGGAACTGTAGGATTTCTTAGCTGGGGCAGGAAATGACACTTCAAAGTTATCTTTCTGCTGCTTTCTGTGGTGAACCTTTCAAAGAAGTGTTTGTCTCAGAGGGAAAATCTTCAGGTGATTCAAAAAATTCTCCATAACCCTTTTCACCCTCTGCATCAAAAAGGGGAAAAAAATTAAAAAACTGTTTAGTTGCAGTCTAGAGAAACACACACAAGACCTTTAGAGTACAATATTGATCAATTCTTAGCAAAAAATAGATTTAAACTTTCTCTTCTATTATTTAGACAAAGAATTTTATTATTTTCTCTGTTTTCAAGAAAAAAGCTGAATTAGTATCAAAAATCAGTATCAAAATACATTACCCTTTCTGAGATCTAGTAATCCCTTCTATAAAATGCAGTTAATCATAATGACAGGGCTATTCTGAGCGTGTAATAAAAATACATGCATATGCATGCATTTGTCACTCAGCAGATGTTCAATAAACACTAGAAAATATCGAAGACTATATAGCTCAACTTTCTAGATAGTGAAGATCACTGTTTCTAAAGGAGAACTAACGTTCCATTTTTGCGTAAGGTCATCCAGACACAGAGAGCTCACGACCTTATAAGGCAGCCCCATTACACATTGTGCTACTAACTGCAAGGACTGCTGTTCAAAGCCACCAGCTGCTTCAAGGGAGGAAGAATGGGTTTCTACCCTGTAAAGAGTCAGTCTCAGAAACCCACAGGGGCAGTTCTACCCTATCCTATAGGGTTGCTATGAGTCAGCATCAATTCCATTGCAGTGAGTTGTTTTACTGATACTATTGCATAGTAGACTTTTTCCTTTCATAAAGGTGCAGTCTTCTACCTATTACTTTGCTCTACCTGTCTCTGTGGGAGCACACGGAACAACCTTACTCTCCGTTCCCATTCCCCATGAGTCCCATTCTCATAGCCAGCCAGCCCTTTGCCAACAAGAGGCAGTAATGTATGAGGTGACCTTTTTACCTTCAGTTTTCGGTATCATTAAATGAGGATAGTAATTTCATCCCCATTTCCCTCTCCGACTTTAAAGATCAAAATGAAATGCCACATGGGAAACCTGTAAACCTGTAAAGTGCCATACATGTTAACAATTAAAATTTCGTTCCAATCAGCCCTGCTTAGCCTTGGCCTAAAGGAAGCCCTTGGCCTTGCTAGCCAGCGATTGCCTGCCCTTGGTCAAGTTCTGCATTATACAGTCCTAAAGCCTGAAGACGGATTTGCATCTTCTTGGCTCCCCTTGCTGCTTTCTCAGCATGAGCCCTTGCCACTCTCCCCAGGTTGCCTTGTTGATGTTGTTCACCCATTTAGTTAAATGCTGTTTTGACGAGGTAGCTTATTTTGTAAGTGCCCCTGGGGAGCTCAGAAAGGTTTAATTCCCTTTCTTTTCCCTAATGTTTATCTAATGGTAGAAGATTGAGGTAGGTTGATCTCCCAGGAGGCCCTAGCTTGAACAATTCAGTAATGTATGTGTGTAGGGGCTGAGAGACTTAACTTTCTGAAGAAAGGAGAGGGTGGGGTAAGGACAGCTAGCCATCATGTTACCCGAGGTGTCAGTCCTCAGGAGAGGTGTCTCAGGGCTCTGTAAGAGGCAACAGTAGTAAGCCAGAGCGTGTCCAGAAGAAGTGGTCAGGGTAGCAAGGTAAGGGATCATACCTCCCAATAAGTGTCTGTTCTCCTAAATTAATTATTAATGGCACCACTTTTCACTCTCAGTGAATTTTAAAGGATAAATGAAGAGTTCACTTTAGGCATAGGAAGAAATCTGGTTTTTGCTCCCTGAGCTTCAGATCTGACTATACAGCTGGAAACTGGATATCACTACCGCGATCTCCCACTAAAAGTGCCTTAAAATTCGCGATTGTCATCTTTCCCCCAAACATGATCTTCTTCCAGTGTCCCTTCCCAAGGAGAGTGCATCACCAGCCACCTGGTTCCTGAAGGCACGCATGTCAGTCACATTCATCCCCATAGCCAATCTTCAAATTAAACCAAACCAGATGAAGCCATCCGCTCAATTCTGACTCAGAGGGACCTTACAGGACAGAATAGAACTGCTTTTTAGGATTTCTATAACCATAAATCTCTATAGGGGAACCTCATTTTTTCCCTCAGAGTGGCCGATGGGTTTGAACTGCCAGCCTTGTGTTTAGCAGTCCAATGCTTAGACCACTGTACCACAAAGGCTCCTTAACCTGTTTCCAAGGACCCTTCATTCCCTTCTCCATACCCACGATCCAAAACTTAGATCTAAATCTCATCCTTTTTCTCTATGATCACTACTTTGATTTCTCTTTGTTTCCTCCAGGCCCTGGTTCAAAGTTTTTTCAAGGTCTTGAACCTGTCCTCTCTTATATTAGCCACCTCTGCTACTTCAGCATTGTTTGTGAATTTGTCCTTACCCACAAAGCAAGTGTTATGATGGTCTGACTCAGAAGGATCAATGCCAGTTCATTTCAGCTCACTCCTACTTATAGTTTTAATTTTTATGAATTCCACTAAGTGTTAAAGGGCAGGGATGTCCCTTGGAAGATAAAGGCTCACCTGACCCAAG